>NC_045779.1:51652046-53075309 GCF_008692025.1 Phocoena sinus | reverse complement strand
TTAGATAAAAAACTTATGCTTGCTTAAGGGGACAGTTGAGTTGGGGTGCTGTATAAAACCAGAGATTGAAATTAGCACAGATACCGTTCCATAAGCCAAATATGTAATAGTCAATACCTACTCCTTGCTCAACGAAATAGACTCATCAATGAGGTATCTCCTCACACCTGTTAGAATGGGCATCATCAGAAAATCTACAAAGAACAAATGCTGGAAAGGGTGTGGGGGATAGGAACCCTCTTCCACTATTGTGGGGGATGTAAATTGATACAGTCACTATGGAGAACAATATGGAGTTTCTTAAAAACCTAACAATAGAATTACCCTATGATACAGCAATCCCACTACTGGGCATATACCCAGACAAAACCATAAATCAAAAAGACACATTCACCGCAATGTTCATTGCATCACTATTTACAATATCCAGGTAATGGAAGCAACCTAAATGCCCACAGACAGACGAATGCATAAAGATGTGGTACATATATAAAATGGAATATTACTAAGCCATAAAAAGGAATGAATTGGGTCATTTATAGAGACGTCGATGGATCTAGAGACTGTCATACAGAGTGAAGTAAGTCAGAAAGAGAAAAACAAATCTTGTATATTAATGCATATATGTGGAACCTAGAAAAATTGTACAGATGAACCGTTTTGCAAGGCAGAAATAGAGCGACAGATGTAGACAGCAAACGTATGGACACCAAGGAGGGAAAGCTGTTTGGGGGGTGGTGGTGTGAGGAGTTGAGAGATTGGGATTGGCATGTATACATTTATATGTATAAAATAGATAACCAATAAGAACCTGCTGTATAAAATAATAAAATTAAATTTAAAATTAAAAATAGTAAAACAGAAAAAAATTCTTCCCTTCACATACATGTATTTATATTAATAAATTATTTCCATGCTTATATCTGTAAATACAAAAAAGAGGAATGAAATCTACCTTGAACCAAAAATGAAAAAAAGAAAAAAAAAACAGAACCCACCAGTTACACAGAAGAAAACCGTATCAGGGCACTTGCTCCAGTTGTAAACAATTCTGAAGTTGGTCAGTGGTGGGGAATTGTCTCCCATTCAGCCAGCAGCCCCCATGCAACAAGCGTCCTCATTGCTAAGCTGGGGGACCATGCCGAGGCATCTGCGAGTAAACGTGAGCTGAGCCCCAGGCCAGCGGCTGTTGAACTGTTCCCACCCTTCCCAGGTAAAACACCTAAATATGTACAAGGACTTGAAAGCCTAGAGGAAGGGCCATGGAGCCACACAAGCGACAGCATGCTGGCCGACTTGGTGCCTGCAGGCCAGCCAGGATGGTCCTGGCCCTTGGTGCTCTTCTGGAAGATTTACATTTCCCTGCCTGAGATACCCCTCCTGTCCCGGCCCCCACTGCTTTTTTCCTGCCTCACCTCTGCCCAGGGAGAAATTCCAGCGGCAGGTATGGGTGACACATCCTCTTCTTTAGCAGGTGGCAGCCTGGAAACTGCTGCAGAAAGTCCAGCAGAGCCCCACTCACACTGGGCCACCCACAAAGCCGTGGCCTCTCACTCCCTCCCACCAGCCCAGCTCCGAGACTGCTGAAAGGGCAGAGAAAATGGCGTCAGGCACAGCTGCAGGGGCTCTTGCTGCCTGGAGCAGTGTTTATATTGATCTCAACTCAGGCACACCTGGGAAGGGCTGGCCGGCACGGTCAGGCTGCCCAGGTCAGCCAATCATCACCCCTCAGGGGCTCACAGTTGCAGAAAATGGAACTTGCTGAACCGGCCAGGTCCAAGGAACAGGTGTGGGCTCCTGAGAGTCAGGATAGACAAGGGTCTGCAGCTCTGGCTTGTTTTCTAATCATTTTATCTGGCCCATGAGTGGGAGACAACTTCAAGAAAACCCTCTCCTAATGAGAGGAACCCAGGAGTCAGGGAGAGGAGGGGTGGGTGGTGGGTGGAGACAGAGGCCTGGTGCCCCAGGTGCAGTGGAAGTCTCTGGAAGACCAGGTGGAGGGAGGCCTCACAGAGTGATGCCCAGGGTCACAGACCTGTCGGAGCTGCTGTTTGTTAGTTCAAGTCCTGCTCTGAGGTGCTCTGTGTCAGCTCTGAGCGACAGGTGAGCTGGGGGTGCTCTGCAATGAGGGCTATGTGCACGGTTCCTGTGTGCCCAGCCCTGCCACGGTACCTGCAAGGGTAGCTCTGTATCCTGGGAGGGGCCTGACCACGAGAGCCCCACGGGCTGGGGTGGGAGTGGAGTACCTGCCCAGGTGAGCTCCATATCCTGGGATTGGCCTGACCACGAGAGCCCCATGGGCTGCTGGGGACCTGATAAAGGATGTCAGGACAGTCAGTGAAGCCACCAAGGATATACCTCCAGTAGTTCCTAATTCCTACACCCTGCTGTCATTCTACCAACCACCAGGACATGGTATTCTGTATTAGTCTTCAATGATGCCTTCTTTTGTATTCCATTAGTCCCAGAGTCACAAGAAATTTTGGCTTGTGAGTGGCAGGACTCAACATACAACTAAAACAATTCTTCCGGGCCGTCTTGCCCCACGGGTTCAAAAATTTCCACACCATCTTTGGGGAAAGCTTAGCTAAAGACCTAAAAGTTCTACCTCTGGAAAAGGAAACCCTCCTTCAATATGCAGACGACATTCTGATCGCCAGCCCTACTACAGAGGCCTCTGAACTACCAAGCCAATAAAGGATAGAAGTTGTCCAAGAAAAAGCTCAAATATCACAGACTACGGTGACCTGCCTGGGCTTCATTCTCACAGAAGGTCGGAGAAGCCCATCCCAGGAAAGGGAAGAAACCATTTGTAGCCTTACCCCTTTCTAAAACTAGAAGACAGCTTAGGGGTTCCTGGGGAGGCCAGGGTTTGCTGCTTCTGGATCCCTAACTACAGTCTACTAGCTGGGCCTCTATATGAAACACTGAAAGGAAAAGATGATGATCCTTTTGAATAGAATCCAGAAGTGGCCTTTCAAGAATGGAAAGAGCAGTCAATTCAGACCCTTGCCCTGGAACTCCCTAATTTAGCTAAACCCTTTGACCTTTACATTCCCGGTGAAAGGTGAATCGCCATTGGAGTATTAGTGCAAAAACTGGGACCACTTGAAATGGAACAACGCAAGAATGCCATCCAGGTAGGATAAACTACGGTCACCAAGGGGCTTGGCCCACCGCCACATCTGGCCAAGATACTGGTGGTATCTAAAAACCTGGAAATCAGCAGCCCAAAAGGCCACCTCCCTCCTAAGGGAAGAGGACCCCACGTGGTGATCCTAACCACCAGCCATGCCCTGACGTTGCAGGGTTCGCTCCATGGGCACACTGACCTCGAGTGAGGAGGCCCTCCAACTCCAACCTCCAGAGAGATAACCGGGGGCAACAGGGCACCATGACGACTCATGTGACCATCACTTGACCTGGAGTTTCTCTCATAAAACAACAAGAGTGTGTCCCAAAAGAGTAGACTACTGCTTGCAGGACTTACTGCACCCAGAGGGGAGCTAATAATCTTGGCGGGGGAACCGTATATCACGCTGTCACCATAGAAAAGCCTACAGACACTGTGATGATGGTAGCCAATAAGACTGGCTGGACTCCTGTTTACTTCAAAAGGCTGTTGACTCAGTGGCCATCATGGTCCTTGATCACCACTGACCCTGTACTGTCTGGGAGCTGAGCGGGCAGGGCTCTGACACCTGGTGCTGTTTTTACGTTAATTCAGGGGCCTAATTGAAGAAAGCGCAGACTACTGGTCAGAGCATCTAGGCTGGCAGAAACGGTCAGCCTAAGTTGGCCGAACAAATGTGGGGTGGGGTGAAACCGGCCCCCACAGCGTCTCTGCACATCTCTTTCCTGGACCCTTAAAGGTCATTAGAATCTATAACACTTCCAATGCTGGTGCTCAGGTGGACGAGCAGGGAGGCAGGAGGCCTGGGGACAATCAACGTCACCTGGAGGCTGCTAGGGAGAAGTTCTGACCCTCGCCCCTGGGTATGAGGGCTCCCAACTCAGCACTCAGCAGTTACAGAAGAAGGGTCTGCACCCTCATCACTCCAAGAATGAGGAACGGGACAAAAGGCAGAGGAGGGGTTTGTCCCTGGCAAAGCCCATTAAAAATCCCTGGGAGATAAAAATAGAATCTGGGCAATAAAATAAAGTCTAACCTTTTTTATCCTTTGTGCTTTGTCTAATTTCACATGCTCCTAGGGTCCCGCATGCAGAGGTTCCACACCCGGCACTTCAGACCAGATTTCCTAGTGCAGAATGGCTGGGTCGACACCTCAGTTCCTGGGGCCCAGTGCAGACTTCGCGATATAGAGCCTGAGCTGCAGCCAACCCGGCCCTCGAGGGCTCTGCCCCCTCCCTCCCACTGACTCTGACAGGATCTCTACACAGCAGCCCAGCCCACAGCCCGCGGGGTAGCGCATGCTCTCACCTCTCCATTCTCTGATCAAAATATAAAGTTTCCTTTGCTTCTGAACCAAACTCAGTCTCGATCTGTTGGCTCCAATGACACTGGGCAGGAGGACACTTGTTGGGGTCCACTCTGGAGGATCAGTAACAGTAATTGAGAACATTGTAACTTCAATGAACAGATGTGTGAGCCAAACTGTAATTAACATAGAACAGTGTATAAGGCACGGGTAAAATAAGATGTTTCTAACACTTCCATTTGATATTTCCATCACTTTATCATAAGCAAGTTCAGTGAAAAGGTTTGTCTTATTTGTCAGGTCAATATTAGAGAAACGAAGTGATTTCTTTCCAAGATGTACATCTAATAATCTTGGTTAAAGCTTCAATCTTGTTTTAAATGCTTTTCCATTGAAAATGATACCTCTCTTTCAGCTCCCCCATTTCTGAGAAGTATAAAATCTTATAATTTATTATCACCAAAGGGGAAAGGTGGGAGAAGGGATAAATTAACAGTTTGGGATTAACACATACACACTGCTATGTATAAAATAGATCATCAACAAGGAACTACTGTATAGCACAGGGAACTACACTCAATATTTTGCAATAACCTATAAGGGGAAATAATCTGAAAAAGAATAGATATTTTTATTGACATCATCTATCAATGACAGTTAAAATGTAACCTAAGGGAAGCTGGTGGTGAGTGCTTCTGACCCTGAAGACTTCAATCATCTAAAGTTTGGACTCTGCTTACTTCCCAAGGCCCTTAATGAATATATGTGTAGCCGTAGCTTAAAAAATTTCCCAGTTTGGGTTTCGGGGAGACACTGATTTTGAAAAAGCCCTAGTGTTCTCCTTACATGAATGGGACCCTTCCTACTGCTAAAACATGCCTGTCACACCCAGAGGATGGTATACCATCTGATCGGGAAGAGTTTGGAAAAGGCATCTCATCTCCTCATCTCCTGGTGCTCGGGTTCACCCCTCCAGCGTCTTTACTTACAGTCTCCCCACTTGGAGATGTCAGCACTGTCAACATCCTGTTGCATACAATTTGGAATTTGTCCAGAGGATGAAGCGGAAGGAGGAGGAACAATGAGAGACAAGTCCTAGGTGTTCGGACAGGCACATGTCACTCTAATTTCTAATCAGGAAGACGAATTGACCAAAGGCTAGGGTTGCCCATGGAAACAGAATACGGCTTGAGGAAATCCCGCTGCTTTGTGGCCAGTTCCCACAAACACAAGTTGAAAAATGGAACTCAGGGGCAATAAAATTCACGAAACTGCAGAGTTGAAAATATCTATCACTGAAAAATGTCTTGAGGAAAGTCAGAGAAAAGGACTTGTAAGCAAGGAAGAATGGCAGGAAAGGGATTTGAAGAGGTAGAAAGGACTCGCCATTAAGCACAAGAAAAGGGGCTGAACATTGCCAACATTGCAGTTGGCCAAAAAGGGTGTATGCGTTTTTTCTGTATATATTCAAGAAAAGGGCATACACTTTTTTAGCCAACCAAACAGGTGGGCACTGGAAATCAATACTACAAAAGATATCACTTCACATCAGTCAGAAGAGCCGTCCTCATAAAGTGTAAACACCAGAAATGCAGGACAGGGCAAGGAGAAAAGGGAGCCCTGTGAGGCTTATAGTGGAAATGTATATTGCCAACGGCCACTCTGGAGAAGTGTATTGTGTTTACTAAAGCATCTAAAAAATGAGCTACAGAGCATAGGGCACTTGCACTCATGGGCGTATATCTTGGGAAAAACAAAAATCGAGAGGACACAGGCACCCCAATGTTTACCGCCTCTCTGTTTAAAAGATCCTCGACTAGGATATAACTTAAATGTCTCTG
Source organism: Phocoena sinus (assembly GCF_008692025.1). Taxonomy (NCBI): domain Eukaryota; kingdom Metazoa; phylum Chordata; class Mammalia; order Artiodactyla; family Phocoenidae; genus Phocoena; species Phocoena sinus. Next base: position 53,069,029 of record NC_045779.1, on the reverse strand, counting down.
GAGGGAAAAAATGGATAGAGATGTGGTACTTATGTAGAGTGGAACATTACTCAGCCGGGAAATCAATGAAATATGGCCAGTTGTAACAACTCCGGAGGAGTTACGTATGATCATTCTAAGTGACATAATTCAAAAAGAAAAAGACACATATCATAAGATATCACTTAAAGGTGGAATCCAAAATGGCTACACATGAAATAAATTACAAAACAAAAACATAGTCAAATATGTAGAAAACACGCATAAGGCTGCTAAATGGGAAAGGTGGGAGGGGTGAGGCATTATCCAGGAGGTTGAAATTAGCAAAGATACCATTCCAAATACCAAATTGATAATCAACAAGGCCTACACGGTAGCTAAAAGAATTGCACTCAGCACACTCAAGTCACCGGAAAAGAATATATACGACTGGTAAGAATCTGAAAAAGAATTTATTGATGTCTCTCTGTACGTGAATCAAGTGGATGTACAGCAGCAAGAAACAGAGCTTTGAAAATCAGCTGTAACCAATATAATAATAAATTGAAAAAAATAAACAACAGAGAGACAGAGAAAACCTCTTACAACTTTTCCTCAGGGACGGTGATGCAACATGGATTGAACACATCTAGACCCACAGCAGGATGAGACATAAGGCTGGAAACTGTTCGTACTAAGAGAAATGTGAGGTTGGATGAGGAAATGCACACCCTTTAAAGTAATACTACCTGGTACCCATTCAATGGGTCCCAAACCTCAGGTTCAAGGGATCTTCCTACAGCTAAAACATGCATGGAAAACCCAGAGGACTGTACACCACGTGATCGGGAGATGTGTCTAAAATGCATCTCATTTATCCTCTCCTGGTGCTCCTGTTCACCATTCCAGCCACGTTACTTAGAATCTCCCCACTTGGAAAATCAGCATATTTAAACTTCTGTTTCACACATTTTGCAAATTGTGAGGAGGATGAACGGGAAGAGGGGGGACCAATGAGAGAATAGTTGTAGGGGTTTGGACAGGCACATGTCACTCTAATTTCCCATTAAGAATAAGAATTTTAAAAAGGCTCAGCCTGCCTCGCCGGAGCCAAAATAGGGCCTGAAGCAATCCTGTGGTTTTGAGGCCAGCTCACAAAAGAGCAACTTAAAAAATGGAGCTCAGGGTCACTGCAATTCACAAACCCGCAGAGTTATAAATGAAAACTAACGTCCAAAAATATGTTGAGGTTAGGCAAAGAAGAGGATCTGAATGCAAGACAGAATTGCAAGAAACAGATTTCAAGAGATAGATTGGACTCGTCTTTAAAGCACATGAAAAGCTGCAGAATATCGACAATGACGCAGTTGCCCAAAAAGGGCATATGCGTTTTTTCCTGAATATATTCAGGAAAAAACGCATACGCACTTTATGGGCAACCAAGCAAGCAAGCAAAGCAAATGTGCACAACAAAGAACTCTCATTCCCCACCGGTCAAAAGGGCCATCCGAAAAAATTGTAAAAACCAGGAATGCAGGACAGGCCATGGAGAAGAGGGAGCCTTTATACGCTGATGAGTGGTGTGTGAACTGCCGAGAGCCACTCTGGAGAAGTGTATGGTGGTTCCTGAAACATCTAGAAACCAAATCTACAGAGCCTAGGGCACTTCCACTTATGGCCCTATAGCTTAGGAAAATTAAAATCAACAAGACACAGCCAACCCAAAATTTAGGGCTGTTGTGTTTACAAGAACTTCGAGTCCAGTACAACTTAAATATCCCAGAAAGAAAAAAATGGATAAAGAAGTTGTGTTACTTACGTACAATGGAATATCACTCAGCAATGAAATCAATGTCATCAGGCCTGTAGCAGCAAATTGAGTGGATTTAAATACGATGATTCTAAGAGAAATATGTCACACAGAGAAAGAAAGTTATCATAAGATACCACTAATAGAGGGAGTGTAAACTTGGCTACACATGAACTAAATTACAAAACCAAACACAGTCTCACATTTAGATAAAAAACTTTTGCTTGCTTAAGGGGACAGTTGAGTTGGGGTGCTGTATAAAACCAGAGATTGAAATTAGCACAGATACCGTTCCATAAGCCAAATATATAATAGTCAATACCTACTCCTTGCTCAATGAAATAGACTCATCAATGAGGCATCACCTCACACCTGTCAGAATGGGCATCATCAGAAAATCTACAAACAACAAATGCTGAAAAGGGTGTGGAGGAAAGAAACGCTCTTCAACTATTTTTGGGAATGTAAATTGATATAGTGACTATGGAGAACAATATGGAGTCTCTTTAAAACCTAACAATAGAATTACCCTATGATACAGCAATCCCACTACTGGGCATATACCCAGACAAACCATAAATCAAAAAGAAACATTCACCGCAATGTTCATTGCATCACTATTTACAATATCCAGGTAATGGAAGCAACCTAAATGCCCACAGACAGACGAATGCAAAAAGATGTGATACATATATAAAAGGGAATATTACTAAGCCCTAAAAAGGAATGAAATTAGGTCACTTGTAGAGACGTCGATGTATCTAGAGACTGTCATACAGAGTGAAGTAAGTCAGAAAGACAAAAACAAATCTTGTATATTAATGCATATATGTGGAACCTAGAAAAATTGTACAGATGAACCGTTTTGCAAGGCATATACAGAGCAACAGATGTAGACAACAAACATATGGACAACAAGGGGGGAAAGCTCTTTGGGGGGTGGTGGTGGGAGGAGTTGAGAGATTGGGATTGGCATGTTTACATTTACATGTATAAAATAGATAACCAATAAGAAACTGCTGTATAAGAAAATAAAATAAAATGAAAAATTAAAAAACATAAAATTAAAAAGTAAAACAGAAAAAAAAAATTTCCCTTCAAATACATGTATTTAAATGAATAAATTATTTCCATGTTTATATCTGTAAATACAAAAAAGAGGAATAATATCTACCTTGAACCAAACCGAAAACACTAAACATAACACTAATCCTAACCCTAACGCTAACTCTTACCCGAAGCCTTACACTAACACATCCCCTAACCCTAAACCGTACGCTAACACTACCCCGTACCCTAGCACGTACGCTCACCCTAAACATTTGTCGTACCCTAACCTGTACCCTAAACCGTCCCCGTCCCCTAACACTAACCCTAACCCTAACCCTAACCCTTACCCGAAGCCTTAACCTAACCCGTCCCCTAATCCTAACCCGTACGCGAACACTACCCCATACCCTAACACGTACGCTCACCCTAAACCGATATCGTACCCTAAACTGTACCCAAAACGGTCCCCATCCCCTAAACCTAACACTTACCCGAAGCCTTACCCTAACCCATACCCTAATCCTAACACGTACGCTAACACTAAACCGTACCCTAACACGTACGCTCACCCTAAACCGCTGTCGTACCCTAACCTGTCCCCTAAACCGTCCCCGTCCCCTAACCCTAACCCTAACCCTAACCCTAACCCTAACCCTTACCCGAAGCCTTACCCTAACCCATCCCCTAATCCTAACCCATAAGCTAACACTAACCCGTCCCCTAACACGTACGCTCACCCTAAACCGTTGTCGTACCCTAACCTGTCCCCTAAACCGTCCCCTAACCCTAACCCTAACCCTAACCCTAACCCTAACCCTAACCCTTACCCGAAGCCTTACCCTAAACCGTCCCATAAGCCTAACCCGTACGCTAACACTAACCCATACCCTAACACATACGCTCACCCTAAATCGTTGTCGTACCCTAACCTGTACCCTAAAACGTCCCCATCCTCTAACCTTAACCCTAACCCTAAACCTAACCCTAACCCTTACCCGAAGCCTTACCCTAACCCGTCCCCTAATCCTAACCCGAACGCAAACACTAACCCGTACCCTAACACGTACGCTCACCCTAAACCATGGTCGTACCCTAACCTGTACCTTAAAGAGTCCCCGTCCCCTAACCCTAACCCTAACCCTAACCCTAACCCTAACCCTTACCCGAAGCCTTACCCTAACCCGTCCCCTAATCCTAACCCGTACGCTAACACTAACCCGTACCCTAACATGTACGCTCACCCTAAACCGTTGTCGTACACTAACCTGTACCCTAAACCGTCTCCGTCCCCTTACCCTAACCCTAACCCTAACCCTAACTCTAACCCTAACCCTTACCCTAACCAGTACCCTAATCCTAAGCCGTATCCTAGCCCTAACCCATAACCTAAAACGTACCCTAACCCTAACTCTTATCCGTACACTAAACTCTATCCTAACCCTAACCCTAACCCTAACCAGTACCCTAATCCTAAGCCGTATACTAACACTAACCCATACCCTAACCCATACATTAACCCTAACCCATAGCCGTACACTAAACTGTACCCTGACCCTATCCCGTGGCGTAACCCTAACCCATACCCTACCCCATACCATACCCCATTACCTAAACCTAACCCGTACCCTAATCCTAATTTGTACCCCAACCCTAACCCCTACCCAAAAGTGTACCCTAACCGTAACATGTAGCTCTACCCTAACCCTAACCGGTACTCTAATCCTAACCTAACCCTAACCCGTACCCCTACCCTTCCCTGTACCATAACCCTAACACATACTCTAACCCTAACGTATACCCTAAAACATACCCTAATACGTTACTGTACCCTAACCTGTACCCTTACCTCTACCCAAACCCTAACACTAACCCGTACCCTAACCCGTCCCCTAATCCTAACCCGTATACTAACAATAACCCATACCATAACCATACCCCGTACCCTAAACCTCACCCATATCCTAACACTAACCCTAACCCATACCCAAACCCTAACCCGTAGCCATACCCTAACCCTAACACTAACCCTAACCCTAACCAGTACCCTAATACTAAGCCATATCCTAACACTAACCCATACCCTAACGTGTACAATAACCCTAACCCACAGAGGTACACTAAACTGTACCCTAACCCTAACCCATGCCCTAACCCAAACCCTAACCCTAACTTGTACCCAAACCCTACACCATACCCTAATGCTAAACTGTACCATTACCCTAAGCCATACACAAAGCCTAACGTGTCCCCTAACCTGTACCCTAACACTAACATGTAGCTCTACCCTATGCTGTACCCTAACCCTAACCGGTACCCTAACCTTAACACATAGCTATGCCCCATATGGTATCCTAAACCTAACCGGTACCCTACGCTAACCCGTACCCATACCCGTACCCTAATCCTAACCCATAACCTAACACTAATCCATACACAAACATGTACCCTAACACTAACTTATATCCATATGCTAAACTCTACCCTAACCCTAAACCGTACCCTAACCCTAAACCTAACACTAACCCATACCCTAACCCTAACCTGTACCCTAACCATAACCCATATCCTAAACCTAACCCGTAGCCATACCCTAACCTGTACCCTAAACCATACCCAAACCCTCACCCTACACCTAACCCTTACTAACCAGTACCGTCATACTAAGCAGTATCCTAACACTAACCCATACCCTAAACCATACACTAACCCTAACCCATAGCCGTACACTAAGCTGTACCCTAACCCTAACCCTAACCCTTACCCTACCCTGTAACCTAACACTAACCTGTACCCTAATTCTAATCCATACCCCAACCCTAAACCATACCCTAATCTGTACCCTAACCATAACACGTAGCTGTACCCTATCCTGTACCCTAACCCTAACCAGCACCCTAACCCTAACCTGTACCCTAACCCGTACCCTCACCCTTTCCCATACCCTAACCCTAACACATACTCTACCCCTAACACGTACCCTAATACATACCCTAACCCTAACACATTACCATACCCTAACCTGTACCCTAACCTCTACCTGAAGCCTAAACCTAAACCTAACCCATACCCGTACCCGTACCCATACCCGTACCCTAATCCTAACCCATATACTAACACTAACCCGTACCCTAACCCTACCCCGTACCCTAAACCTCGTCTGTATCCTAACCCTAACACTAACCCTAACCCATAACCGAACCCTAACTCGTAGCCATACCCTAACCTGTACCCTAACCCATACCCGAACCCTAACCCTAAATCTTACCCTAACCAGTACCCTAATCCTAAGCCGTATCCTAACACTAACCCATACCCTAACAATTACACTAACCCTAACTTGTAGCTGTACCCTAAACTGTACCCTAACCCTACCCATGCCCTAACACTAACCCTAATCTGTACCCTAACTCTGCACCATACCCTAACGCTAACCCATACCGTAACCCTAACCCATACACACACCCTAACCCGTCCCCTTACCTGTACCCTAACAGTAACACGTAGCTCTACCCTACTCTGTACCCTAACCCTCACTGGTATCCTAAACCTAACCCTAAACCTATCTGTACCATAACCTGTACCCTAACCCTAACACGTACCCTAAACCTACCCTGTACCCTAATCCTAACCTGTACCCTAACAGTAATCCAAACCCTAACCCTAACCCATACTCTAACCCGTACCCTAACACTAACACGTAGCTGCACCCTATCCTGTAATCTGCCCTATCTGGTACACTAACCCTAACCTGAATGCTAAACCTAACATGTACCCTACCCCATATAGTAACCCTAATACTTAGCCGTACCCTAACCTGTATCCTAACCCATACCCGAAGCCTAACCCTAACCCTAAACCTAACCATAACCAGTACCCTAACCCTAAGCCGTATCCTAACACTAAGCCATACTCTAACGCCATACTCTAACCCATACACTAACCCTAACTCATAGTTGTACACTAAATGGTACCCTAACCCTAACTTATATCCTAATCCTAACCCGAACCCTACCTGTACCATAACCCTAACCCATACTCCAACCTTCACCCATACCCTAACCTGTACACTAACCCTAACATGTAGCTGTACCCTATCCTGTACCCTAAACCTAACCAGTACCATAACCCTAACCCTACCAGGTACCCTAATCCTAAAACATACCCTAACCCTAACACGTAACCATACCCTAACCTGTACCCTAACCTCTACCCGAAGCCTAACCCCAACCCTACCCCGTATCCTCACACTAACCCATACCTTAACATGTAACATAACACTAACTCGTAGCCGTACAGTAAACTGTGGCCTAAACCTAACCCGTACACTAACCCTAACACATATCCTAAATTTACCTGTACCCTAACCCATACTGTAACCCTAATCCAAACCCTAACCCTAACCCATACCCAACCCTAATCCTTAGTCATACCCTAACCTGTACCCTAACCCATACCTGAAGCCTATCCCTAACCCTAACCAGTACCCTAATCCTAAGCCGTATCCTAACACTAACCCATATTCTAACCCATACACTAACCCTAACCCGTAGTCATATACTAAACTGTACCCTAACCTTAACCCATACCCTATCCGTACCCTAATCCGTACTCCAACCTTAACCCATACCCTAACAGGTAACCTAACCATAACACGAACTTGTAACCTATCCTGTATCTTACCCCTAACTGGTACCATAACCCTAACACTCACCCTAACCCATATCCTAACCCTTACCCTTACCCTAACTCTTACACAGACTCTAACCCTAACACGTACCCTAAAACATACCCTAACCCTAATACTTTACCATACCCTAACCTGTACCCTAACCTCTATCTGAAGCTTAAACCTAAACCTAACCCGTACCCGTACCCGTACCCTAATCCTAACCCATACACTAACACTATCCCGTACCCTAACCCTACCCCGTACCCTAAACCTCATCTGTATCCTTACCCTAACACTAACCCTAACCCATACCTGAACCCTAACTCGTAGCTATACCCTAACCTGTACCCTAACCCATACCCAAACCCTAACCCTAACCCTTGCCCTTACCCCAACCAGTACCCTAATCCTAAGCCGTATCCTAACCCTAACCTGTACCCTAACCCTAACCCTACCATAACCCTAACACGTACCATGAAACATACCCTAACCCTAACATGTAAACATATCCTAACCTGTACCCTAACACTACCCGAAGCCTAACTGTAACCCTAACCCTAACCCATTCCCGTACCCGAATCCTAACCCATATCCTAACACTAACCCATACCCTACCATAACCCTAAGCCGTACCCTAACCCTAACCCATACCCTAACCCTAACCCGTACACCAACCCTAACCTGAACCCTAACCTGTACCCTAACCGTAACACGTAGCTGTACCCTATCCTGTACCCTAACTAGTACCCTAACCCTAACCCTAACCCATACACTAACCCATACCCTAACCTTACCCTGTACCCTAATCCTAACCCAAACCCAACCCTAATCCTAACATGTAACCATACCCTAACCTGTAGCCTAAGCCCTACCCAAAACCTAACCCTAACCCTAACTTGTAGCCATACACTAAACTGTACGCTAACCCTAACCCATACCCTAACTCTAAACCTACACCATACCCTAACCCTAACCCGTACCCTAACCCTAACCCATACCACACCCTAAACCTAACCCTAACCCTATCTCGTAGCCGTACACTAAACTGTATCCAATCCCCAACCCGTACACTAAAGCCTAACCCTAAACCTAACCCGTCCCCTAACCCTAACCTGTCCCCTAACCTGTATGCTAACCCTAACACATAGCTATAACCTATCCAGTTCCCTAACACTATCCGGTACCCTAACACTAACCCTAACCCGTACCCTATCTCTACCCCGTACGCTAACCCTAACACATACCCTAACCCTAACACGTAACCTAAAACATACCCTAACCCTAACACATAACCATACCCTGACCTGTACCCTAACCCCTACCCACATCCTAACCCTAAACCGTACCCTAATCCTAACCCGTATCCTAAAACTAACCCGTACCCTAACCCGTAACCTCTTATCTGTACACTAAACTGTACCCTAACCTTAAACCTAACCCTAACCTGTAACATAACCCTACCCCGTATCCTAACCCTAACCCATACCTTAACCCTAACCCATAGCCATACCCTAACCTGTACCCTAACCCATACCCAAACACTCACCCTAACCCTAAACCTTACCCTAACCAGTACCCTAATCCTCAGCCATATCTTAACACTAACCCATACCCTAACGTGTACACTAAACCTAACCCGTAGCCGTACACTAAACTGTACCCTAACCCTAACCCATACCCTAACCCTAACCCATACCCTAACATGTACCCTAACCATAACACGTAGCTCTACCCTATCCTGTACCCTAACCCTAACCCATACCCTAACCCTAACTGTACCCTTACCCTAACAGGTACCCTAACACATACCCTAACCCTATCCTATAGCCGTACCTTAACCTGTACCCTAACCCATACCCGAACCCTAACCCTAACCCGTACCCCAACCCTAACCCATACCCTAACCTGTACCCTAACCGTAACACATAGCTGTACCCTATACTTTACCCTAACCCTAACACATACCCTAATCCCAATCCGAATCCTAACACTAACCCGTATCCTAACCTGTAGCCATACACTAAACTGTACCCTAACCCTAACCCATACCCTAACCCTACCCTGTACCCTAACCCTAACCCTCACCCTAAACCTACCCTGTACCCTAACCCTAAGCCGTACCCTAACCTGTACCCTAAGCATTAACACTTAGCTCTACCCTATCCTGTACCCTAACACTAACCGTTACCCTAACCCTAACCTTAACCCTAACGCGTACCCTAACCCTACCCCATTCCCTAACCTTAACCTGTAACCTAACCCTAACACGTACTCTAACCCTAACATGTACCCTTACCCTAATGTGTACCCTAACCCATACCCTAACTCTAACCCTTACCCTAACCAGTACCCTAATCATAAGCTGTATCCTAACACTGCCGTACACTAACCCTAACCTGTAGCCTTACACTAACCCGTACCCTAACCCTAACCTGTACTTTAACCTGAACCCTAACCCATACCCTAATCTGTACCCTAACCATAACACGTAGCTGTACCCTATCCTGTACCCTAACCCTAACTGGTACCCTAATCCTAAACCCCTAACTGGTACCCTAATCCTAACCCTAACCCGTAACCCAACCCTACCCCGTACCCTAATCCTAACATGTACCGTAACTCTAACTCATACTCTAAAGCATACCCTAACCCTAACACGTAACCATACCATAACCTGTACCCTAACCCCTACCCGAACCCTAACCCTATCCCTAACCCACACACTAATCCTAACCCGTATCCTAACACTAACCTGTACACTAACCCATACCCTAACCCTAACTTGTAGCCGTACACTAAACTGTACCCTAACCCTAACCCTACCTTGTATCCTAACCCTAGCCCGTACCCTAACCCTAACCCATAGTTGTACCCTATCCTGTACCCTAACCCTAACCAGTACCCTAACCCGTAACCTAACCCTACCCCGTACCCTAACCCTACCCTGTACCCTAACCCTAACACGTACACTGACCCATACCCTAACCCTAACCCTTAGCCATACCCACCATGGGAACTCATTTTAGAAAGTTAGGTAGGGCAGGGTAAGTAAAAATAACAAACATTTGTTAATACTTTTTCTACATATAAATATTTTCAAAGTTTAGGACCGTCTATAAAATGAGGATATAGATATTATTATTCTCAATTTATATTTAGAAAGGCAATATATCATGCACCTATTGATTTATAAAAAACTATTCACAAACACAATAGTAATACAACAGTTTATAATTATTCATGCATCACAAGGGTGAAATTCTGCTGACCTCGTTGGGGCTTAGCTCGTCTCGTTGCCTGAGACAACTAGGACAACTGAGCTCAGTGCCCATGTCTCTCACCATCTCTTGGGACTACCAGGTTAGACTGGGACATGTCTTTTCCTTGATGATGGCAGAAGCACAAGCCCACATATATAATTGCTTTTCAAAATTCTACTGGTGTCATATCTGCTACCCTCACCCCTACATTGGCTAAAGCAGATCATATGGCCAAGTTGAGGTAAGATTCCTCACTTACCAAAGGACATAAATATAAGGAGGAGTGAAAACTTGGAACTGTTAGTGTAATTATTCTACTACAGGTAGGGCACTCCATTTGTCAAGATTTTAAACTCTGTAAGTAGAATTCCTGGGTGCATATCCTGCCTCTACCATGAGCTCTGTGAGCTTATGCAAATTACTAACATATCTAAGCCTGGTTCTTTATTTTAATAAATGAAGATATCAAGACTATTTATCTTATATAGTTAATAGATACATATGTCTGAGCCCTATATCTACCAAAAAGACATATTCAAAATTTTAACTATCATTAATAATGTTATTCCATGTGTGGAAATTGAGGTTCATATGGGTTGACATGTTTAATAATAAAATTTAACATTAGTAATATGCATTGAAATTAGTGCTTGAATGCAGAAATGCAGATTACCTGACTTTGAATTTCAGTTTCTTTACATGCCATCTTTCTATCACTACATGAAAATCATTAAGTATGACCACCACAGACAATATAAATATACTTAACAAAGTATTATATTCTTAAACCAATATTATTAGGGCTGTATTGTAAAAATTTCAGGTTAGGAAAAAAATTTGATATCTACCTTTGGGTATTTAATTTTCATTGAAATATAATTTACTTTTCCCATTTATAAAAAAAAATGTTAAATAAATGACACATTGGCCTTATTAAGTACAATAAATGACCCAAACTAATCAGATGTATTACATGAAAGTTGGTGTGGATTACTGAGCAAACATTATAATTACATTTTAAAATTCAAATTCTAATACTGAATGTCAACTAGGACACTTGCAAAGGGGAATTGAAGCAACCAGTGTGTCTTAATGACATTGTGCTACTTTAATATAAGGAACACTGTGTAAAGTCAATACTTTTAAGGTACCCATATATATAGTGGAAATTCTTGCAACAGACATTTAAGATTATTTTAAGGAATGAATATAGCAACCAGTGCCTTCTAACAGAAAGGCATTTTTTGTAGAAACATGCCAGTTTCAATTTTCTATTATGTCTGACACTATTCCATATGTTCAGAGCTCATAATTCTGAAAGAACTTTGACAAATAGTTTGCTATATATAGATTGGTTCTGACTTTTGAATAAAACTTCCTTGGCTATGGCAAATTCTAAAAAATAACTTATCCACATGTAGCAGGTGAGTGATTTAGTAGACAAATTGTCAGGATTTTGGCCTCTGCTGCTTGAGCTATTTATCCTTCAGGGATAAATAAACTGTCCCTCCTCTGTGAGCACTTGTGCTCTAACATTTTTCCTAAAGTATATAGAGCAAAGAATCTATTTTATTTTTAGTCCTTGTGAAACTATTCCCATTATCATCACACACAGAACAAATAGCGTCACTTTATTTTTACTTCTCTATCTGAAGGTGCCTGAATTTAAACAGCAATTACTATGTACCACGGGGTTTTCTAAAGTTTCCTCCTCATGCTCAAATGATTTCAAACTAAAGTTGACTGTAGTGTACTTGCTAAATACGACTGAGATTTATCAGCTGATATAGTTTTATGTACATTCCTAACACTCTTTGAGGTTTCTGGTGTTTGCTTATCTGTAAAACTAATGGTATAATTCAAACTTTAAAGTTTTGGATGAGTGTGTCTAAAACAAATATGTATTTATTTCTTTATTTTGTAATTAATCCATTCCATGAGGTGTGCTATTAGAATAAGAGGCAAATTTTAGGGCATGTACTCTGAACCAATTTTATTTAGTTTTCTTATGAAAATACTTTTTTGAATGTTTAATCTAGAAAATCACCCACTGACATTACTAGCTATATTTGTGTATGAACGAAAAAGATAGAGACAGATGCAGGGGGTAGAAATAGAACAAGAAGGAGAGAGAGAGTGAAAATAATACATATCACTATGTAGTACTTAATATGTGTTAGGCACTAATTTAAACATGTATTTTAATTAAATTAAAACTTATTCTTCTAATCTTACAACAGAGGTACCAGTATTATTCCCATTTGCCAAATGAAGAAACTAGTTACACGAAGCTAAGTGACTAGACCAAGTTGACTCAGGTAGTTAACATCCAACAGAGTTTGGCTCTTAACTACACTGCTATATTCAATGTTCCAAGATAGGGTAAGGGAGAGATAAAGAATACAACACAATAGCCTACAGATGTAGTACAATTAATGGCTTAGTCATTTAAGATGTAAAATCAAACTATTAAACCTCCATCTTCTTGTCTAGCATAATTAGAACCCTGACAATAAACTTACTGGCTTACTGTGAACAAGCTCATTGAAGTCACCAGGCAACATGACATTCTGGGAACAATATGAGACATAGAGTAAAATAACATACTTATTTCATCAACCTGACTCTTGTTAGCTCTGCGATTTTTGGAAAGCAATTTCTGGAAATATATATATATATTTGGAAATATATATATATTTAAATGCATTAAGAAACAAAAGCACTGGGTCTTTCACAAAGGAAGAGTTCAATTAAACTCATATTTAAATAGAAAATTCATGCTCCATCTCATTAAAAAATAATTTGATTGGACGTAAATGAGAACATTTGTACACACCAGTGACTGCAACATAAACAGCAAAATAATTTCTGTACATATCATATAGCCTCAGCCACTTCCAAATTCTAACCTGGTTTTCTAACCAGTGACACAATATCTCCATCTCCCTACATCCTCTTGCTACCCTCAACTGAAGAGGAAAATATGAACTCATTTCCTTTAATCATAAGTTTCTCCCATAAGGAGAAACCAGTGAATAATCTTGAAGTTAGGAGGCTTGGGGTTTGAGTACCAACCATCTATGTGATTGTGAGCAAGACACAGTATGGCTTTGAACTTTATTTTCATCATATGTAAAATGAAGAAATTGCAAGAATTTATATCTGGAACAACTTACATCTTTAATATGAAATGACAGGGAGTTCATAAAAATAAAAATTATTTAAAGAACAATATTTAGGTTTACTAATGAATGTATAAAACATTATGGTATTGAAAGTATCTAAGAGCAAAATGTCTCAACATTTATAGAAATGACTTACTAGTTTTTCTTTTCATAAAACCACTTCTTTGGTCAATATTCCATCTTTTTAATAACATACAAGTATGGGCAAACAATTAGGCCATTAGTCAATAAATGCTATTGCACCACATGTTTATCCAATACATTTAAGAAAATGAACTAGATGAGAATTGAGAGAAGATAGAAGTACAAAGGAATGGCAAGAAGGACTTATGGCAAAGTCAGAAATATTTTTATAAATGAGAAATTATAAAATAAGGTGAAATAGTGAAAGAACAAAAAAAATGGACAAGAAAGTAAGCATAGTGAAAAAATTAGATAAAATATTTGAAAGTGACTGGAATCAGGGAGCTTGTGTTCATTTTCAAGGATTCTTTCAGTGAAAAAGTATGGTATCTCCAAAGAGAAAGATTTCCAAGAATTTCACATTTGTTATTGATGTGTCATAAGTGTACTAACCAATTACAAATGTTATCACAAGATGAATCATGAAAGAACCTATTAAAATTTCATTTCTTTTGAAGATAGTTCAACATTTGTTTCTAGTCATTCTTTAATTTGATTTGTTAAAAGAATTTGATGACCTTATATTTCCTTTATTGGTAATGTTTAAATTCTTCCCCAAATTTCATTAGGCCAATGTGAAGATGAGCCCACATTATCAAAACAGACTTAAAAATTTTTTCACTTTCAGCTCTACACAATCTTAAAACGGTATATGATTACATTTTTAATACAAATGCATCAGTTTTGAAAAAACAAGGTTAAATTAAGCTTTTCAATTCCAAGTTAACATTTTTAGAATTAATTATGCTTGCACTCTACTAAGAATCCTTCTTTGAGATTTTTCTTGTTTCCTGAAGTAGGCTTGTATCACTATAAACTTCCCTCTTAAAACTGCCTTTGCTGTGTCCCATGTGTTTTGGATCATTATGTTTTTGTCTTCATTTGTCTCCACATATTCTTTAATTTCTTGTTTGATTTCTTCAATGACCCATTGATTGTGTTGTAACATATTGTTTACCCTCCACACGTTTGTGTTTTTTGCAGTTTTATTCTTGGTTTCTAGTTTCATAGCATTGTGTTTGGAAAAAGTGCTTGATATGATTTCAATTTTCTTAAATTTACTGAAGCTTTTTTTGTGGCCTAGCATGTGATCTATCCTTGAGAATGGTCCATATACACTTGAAAAGAATGTGTATTCTGCTGCTTTTAGCTGGAATGTCATATATATATATATATATATATATATATATATTTATTTAATCCATCAGGTCTAATGTGTCATTTAAGGACAGTGTTTCCTTATCGATTTTCTGTCTGGATAACCTGTCCAATCTTACACCTAATGAACTAACAGAAACAGGAATTGAGAAAATAATCCCATTTACCATTGCATCAAAAAAACCAAAAACCAAAAAACAAAATACTTAGGAATAAACCTACCTAAGGAAGTAAAAGACCTATACTCAGAAAACTATAACATGATGAAAGAAATTGAGGATGACACAAACAGATGGAAAGATATACCACGTTCATGGATTGGAACAATTAATATTTTTAAAATGACTATACTACCCAAGGCAATCTACAGATTCAATGCAATCCCTATCAAAATACCAATGGCATTTTTCACACAACTAGAACAAATAATTTTAAAATTTGTATGGAAACACAGAAGACCCCAAATAGCCAAAAGAATCTTGAGAAAGAAGAACAGAGTTGGAGAAATCAGGCTGCTTGACTTCAGACTATACTACAAAGCTACAGTAATCAAAATAGTATGGTGCTGGCACAAAAACAAACACATAGATCAACTGAACAGAATAGAGAGCTCAGAAATAAACCCAGGCACTTATGTTCAATTAATGTATGATGAAGGAAGAATAAACAGTGGATAAAAGAAAGTCTCTTCAATAAGTGGTGCTAAGAAAACTGGACAGCTACATGTAAAATAATGAAATTAGAACATTCTTTAACCAGATACAAAAGTAAACTTAAGATGGGTTAAAGGCCTAAATGGAAGACCAGAAACCTCAAAACTCCTAGAAAATATAGGTGGAACACTCTTTGACATAAATTGTAACAGTATATTTTTGGATCTGTATCCTAAAGCAAAGGAAATAAAAGCAAAAATAAACAAATTGGACCTAATTAAACTTAAAATCTTTTGCACAGCAAGGAACACCATCAACAAAATGATAAAAACATGTACTGAATGGGAAAAAATATTTGCAAATGATATGACTGATATATAAACAGCTCATACAACTCAACATCAAAAAATCAACCCAATTCAAAACTGGACAGAAGACCTGAAATAGACACATTTTTTTGTCCTCTGAAGAGGACATGCAGATGGCCAACAGGAACATGAAAAGATGCTCAACATTGTTAATTATCAGAGAAATGCAAATCAAAACCACAGTGAAATATCACCTCACATCTGTCAGAATGGCTGTCATCAAAAAGAACACAGATAACAAATGTTGGTGAGGTTGCGAAGAAAAGGGAACCCTCATGAACTGTTGGTGGAATGTAAATTGGTGCATGCACTGAGGAAAACAGTATGGAAGTCTCTCAAAAAACTAAAAACAGAACTATTGTATGACCCAGTGAGTCCACTCCTGTGTATATATCCAAAAACAAAAACAAAAAGTGCTAATGCAAAAAGATACATACACCCCAATATTCATAGCAGCATTATTTACAATTGCCAAGATATGGAAGCAACCTAAATGACCATCAACAGATGAATTGATAAAGATGTGATATATCTTCTTTATCAAGAATATATACCACAGTCATAAAAAAGAATGGAATTTTGCC
Source organism: Phocoena sinus (assembly GCF_008692025.1). NCBI lineage: Eukaryota > Metazoa > Chordata > Mammalia > Artiodactyla > Phocoenidae > Phocoena > Phocoena sinus. The sequence continues at coordinate 53,052,151 of NC_045779.1, read as the reverse complement.
ATTTGCAACAACATGGATGAACCTAGAATGTATTAAGCTAACTGAAATAAGTCAGACAAAGATACTGTATGATATCACTTATGTGTGGAATATGAAAAAATACAACAAACTAGTAAATATAACAGAAAAGAAAGAGACTCACGGATGTGGACAACAGTCTAGTGGTCACCAGTGGGGAGAGAGCAGGGGGAGGGGCAAGTTAGGGTTAAGGGACTGAGGTACAAACTTATGTATAAAATAAATAAGCTACAGGATATGTTGTGCAACACAGAGAATGTAGCCAAAATTTTATAACTATAAATGTAGTATAACTTTTAAAAATTCTGAATCACTATGTTGTATACCTGTAATTTATGTAATATTGTACTATACTTTAATAAAAATAATAATAACAAAAAAAGAATTTCTTTTATTGTGCTTGTTGTTTCAGCACCTGTTTATGCACTTTGCTTTCAACTTATGTTATCTCTAATTGCTTGCCATTTTGCAATCCATTCACATTTCCTTTAGGAATTCTTTTCTTCCACAAGTCATCATTTCTGCATTCCAAACTCTTCACCAGTGTTCACTTTACTTTATAATTACTAGCTATATTTTTCTACTTGTAAAATCCTTCATTTAGTTTCATATGAAATTCTACCCTAAATCCTCACTCTTGGTAATGGTGCTGCTACATGCCATGTGTTACTTGCCATCTCTGCTTCCCACGTTGCTTCTGATTGTTATGAATTTTTTTTCTGTTTATTGTTCATCACAAGTGAAAACTGGCATACTCCATTTTTTCATACATGGTGATTCCCAACAGGGCACTGCTTTGATGCTTTCACAAACTCAACAGCTATTCAGAACTATGTGGGAAGAAAGTTTTTGTTTAAAGTTTAGGCAAATGGAGGTAGCTTGTATGGAGAGGGATTTACTTAAAAGTATTTTGTATTCCAGTCCAAAACTAACTTAACTTTGAAATATTAGTTATCCCTAGATTTGAGTCCCCAGATTCTTGACCACTTGCAATCCCTGAGGTTTGTCATTAGACAACCTTCTTCATAGTCTTTCATATTTAGTGCTGCATGCTAGCATAACTCCTAGAATTTCTATTAACTTCATATGCTATATATATATATATATATATATATATATAAATATATATATATATATATTTCCAAATCTGAAGCTACGTCTAAAGCACAAGGAATAAAAAGTTTCTTCCCTTAGAAGAACTCTGTTATCAAGTGTTTAATTTTTTTTAACCTTCTGATATTATCTTACACTTTACTCTTATTTTTGTAAATGTTTATCACCTAAGCCTTAAGCACCTACAGTTCTCCCATATAAACATGATGTGCTCAGTTGATACTCAGCACTTTGATTAAGTCATACTTTTTACAAAAGGTTATACCTTCTACGTGTACATACATTTTACTTATATAAATAATTTGTCCATTGACTAAATCAATTCAAAGTCAATTTGAAAAATTAAGTTAATTCATGCTTAAGTTGAAATGTATAGACATATGAATGCTATATTTGAGATTGATATTTGAAACTTAACATGATATTTTTATCTTTAAACTGTAATAGCATGGCAATTGTTATACTTTCAAATTCATATTATTTTATTAAATGATACTTAAATAGCTAAGAGTAGTGATTGGAAAGATAGTGACTTAAATACATCCATGCTCTTTTCCCCTCTAATGCCCTGGTAGGCAACTCAGCAACTAAATTAACCATCACAAAACTTTGGAGTATGATGAAGATTCTTGTTACAGCTAAAAATTTGAGTTCTCAGTGGGAGAAAAAAATATGCAAGTATAGTTGCTTAATATTTTTGACACTGGAAAAAATACTAAGTCTTTGAAAGAGTCTGGAGTGAAGTTTAACCAACCCCTTGATGTTCTGAGCAGATTAGAATGACTGATATTGATAGATCCCTTACTGCTTGTAACTATAGGCAGGTTAAGATGTTTATATTGATTGATTTTGCACTGGGGAAGAATACATTTTATTTGAGGGTAACCTATTACAAACTGTACCTGAAAAGAAAGAGGTCTAAACAAATAGGCTGTCCTAAAAATTAGAAGTCCTGTTTGCTCACCTAGTCAACATCAGGACACTGAAAAAAATACTCACACATTATATTTCACTGTCTGTCTAATCTGAAGGCTAAAACACACTTTGAGAGATCCCATACCCAATGGCTAGAGTATCATGATTGACATAATAAAAAGCAGGAGGAAGATCAATCTAAAGGCAAGAGTAGATTGCGTGCATTTATCTCTGGGTTTCTATCCTGTTCCATTGATCTATATTTCTGTTTTTGTGCCAGTACCATATTGTCTTGATTACTGTAGCTCTGTAGTATAGTCTGAAGTCAGCAAGTCTGATTCCTCCAGCTCCGTTTTTTTCCCTCAAGACCGCTTCGGCTATTTGGGGTCCTTTGTGTCTCCATACAAATTTTAAGATTTTTTGTTCTAGTTCTGTAAAAAATGCCACTGGCAATTCGATAGAGATTGCACTGAATCTGTAGATTGCTTTGGGTAGTATAGTCATTTTCACAATATTGATTCTTCCAAATCAAGAACATGGTATATCTCTCCATCTGTTTGTATCATCTTTAATCTCTTTCAACAGTGTGTTATAGTTTTCTGCATACAGGTCTTTTGTCTCCTGAGGTAGGTTTATTCCTAGGTATTTTATTCTTTTTGTTGCTATGGTAAATGGGAGTGTTTCCTTAATTTCTCTTTCAGATTTTTCATCATTAGTGTATAGGAATGCAAGGATTTCTGTGCATTAATTTTGTATCCTGCAACTTTACCAAATTCATTGATTAGCTCTAGTAGTTTTCCGGTGGCATATTTAGGATTCTCTATGTCCATGCACTTATGGTCAACTAATCTATGACAAAGGAGGCAAGGATATACAAGGAGAAAAGATAGTCTCTTCAATAAGTGGTGCTGGGAAAACTGGACAGCTACATGTAAAAGAATGAAATTAGAACACTCACTAGCATCATACACAAAAATAAACTCAAAATGGATTAGAGACCTAAACGTACGACCAGACACTATAAAACTATTAGAGGAAAGAAAACATAGGAAGAACATTCTTTGGCATAAATCACAGCAAGATCTTTTTTGATCCACCGCCTAGAGTAATGGAAATAAAAACAAAAATAAATAAATGGGACCTAATGAAACTTCAAAGCTTTTGCACAGCAAAGGAAACCATAAACAAGACCAAAAGACAACCCTCAGAATGGGAGAAAATATTTGCAAACGAAGCAACTGACAAAGGATTAATCTCGAAAACATACAAGCAGCTCATGCAGCTGAATATTAAAAAACAAGCAACCCAATCCAAAAATGAGCAGAAGACCTAAATAGACATTTCTCCAAAGTAGACATACAGATGACCAATAAGCACATGAAAAGCTGCTCAACATCACTAATTATTAGAGAAATGCAAATGAAAACTACAATGAGGTATCACCTCACACAGTTAGAAGGGGCATCATCAGAAAATCTACAAACAACAAATGCTGTAGAGTGTTTGGAGAAAAGGGAACCCTCTTGTACTGTTGGTGGGAATGTAAGTTGATACAGCCACTATGGAGAACAGTATGGAGGTTCCTTAAAAAACTAAAAATAGAATTACCATATGACCCAGCAATCCCACTACTGGGCATATACCCAGAGAAAACCATAATTCAAAAAGACACATGCACCTCAATGTTCATTGCAGCACTATTTACAATAGCCAGGACATGGAAGCAACCTAAATGCCCATCGACAGACAAATGGATAAAGAAGATGTGGTACATATATACAATGGAATGTTACTCAGCCATAAAAATGAACGAAACTGAGTCATTTGTAGAGACATGGATGGATCTAGAGACTGTCATAGAGTGAAGTAAGTCAGAAAGGGAAAAACAAATTTCGTATATTAACGCATATATGTGGAAGCTAGAAAAATGGTACAGATGAACCAGTTTGCAGGGCAGAAATTGAGACACAGATGTACATAACAAATGTATGGACACCAAGGGGGGGAAAGTGGTGGCGGTGGGGTGATGTGATGAATTGGGAGATTGGGATTCACATATATACACTAATATGTATAAAATGGATAACTAATAAAACCTGATGTATAATAAAATAAATAAAATTAAATTTAAAAAAGTAGATTGCTATAAAGGATTACTTAATGGAAGCAATAGGAGAAAACTTTATGGAAAAAATAGAATTTTTTGAAAATATCAAAATACACAAGAGAAATATGAAATTATCAACCCTGGATTTAAAGAAGTCATCTTGGTCAGAAAGAGATGGAAACTAAATTAATATTTTGAAATACCAAATTGATAAAATATGACACACCACGGAACAAAGGTATAAAGACTTGGAAAACATAAAGTTAAGAGACGTGAAGATGAGTTCCAAGAAAGCCAATATTTAAATAATATAAGTTACAACATAAATAAATATTAACAGGTGAAGGAGAAATAACAAGGACAGGGATGAATAAAGAAACCTTGTTAAACCAAAGAAATACTTGTTTTTCAGTTTGAAAAAGTTCACGTAAATCATAAGTAGTAATATTGAAAGACAAGAAATCATTTATGCTGGTGAAATTTCTGAAGTTCAGAGATGAAGATAAATTTTGAAGAGATCCTGGACAGAATGAAAGGGAACACGAAGGGACATAATACTTTTCATTTATACCACCTGAATCCAGAAAATTTATTTAGATTTCTATTTTTAAACAATTAGATAAAATAATACTTTTTGGAGAGTAATGTGTATGGTATGAGCCCAAGATTAAAATGATGACTATATATAGATAAATGTATGGAAATATGTACAACAAGGAATTAATACTGATTTCTTCAGAGAATGTGATATAGGAAGGGGTACAAAAGATTACTAGAAGTAAAGGAACTTTGTTTCTGATCATGTTGGAATAATTTCTACTGGACTTACCCTACTTCTGTAAATGAGGTTTAGACCTAATTAAAATATATGTGCTTATTATTTTCAGAGACTGGAAAACATAGCATAGGACTAGCATTTCTAAGTTATGATAAGCAGATAATATAAGCCCTACAATCTTGGATATCTACTTGGTGCTATTTCCTAACCATGGTGCAAGAAGGAAGCCAAACAGTGTACAGTGGCCTCACTGAGCTGTGGATACATAAATTTATATTCTAGATGAATTATGTTGCTGGAATTTGTGAGCCACAGTATTGGAGAAGATGGAGTTACACTGAGAAAAATCTCCCAAGATTTATAGAGATACATCTTTAATCCCACTTCTGAATACTAATCTGCATATATATATATATTTGTGTGTGTGTGTGTGTATGTGTGTGTGTGTGTGTGTGGTACGTGGGCCTCTCACTGTCGTGGCCTCTCCGGTTGCGGAGCACAGGCTCCGGACGTGCAGGCTCAGCAGTCATGGCTCACAGGCCCAGCCGCTCTACGGCACGTGGGATCTTCCCGGACCGGGGCACGAACCCGTGTCCCCTGCATCGGCAGGTGGACTCTCAACCACTGCGCCACCAGGGAAGCCCAGGAATGCCTTTTAGTGGCTCTACCTTGGGCATTGTTGCCCTCTAGGAGGAGCTCATGGTTTTCATTTTCTTCTCCTCTTAATTTTCCCTAAGGATAAAGAGCAAAGTACTCTATCCCAAAGGAAGAGGAACCTACAACTTCGATTCAGCTATATTCTCAAGGGTTGGGTGGCTTTGCTGTGCCCAGCTATTGATGGTCAGTGTGAGTGAGGTCCTCTTCTTCTCTGGATTCTTTTTCTGTTTTCGGTATGTGGGCCTCTCACTGTTGTGGCCTCTCTCGTTGTGGAGCACAGGCTCCGGACACACAGGCTCACTGGCCATGGCTCACGGGCCAAGCCGCTCCGCGGCATGTGGGATCCTCCCGGACCGGGGCACTAACCCATGTCCCCTGCATCGGCAGGCGGACTCTCAACCACTTCGCCACCAGTTAAGCCCCTGCATATACATATATTGAAAACCACAAGTAAGGAACAACTACTGGAGAACAGTAAGAGGATCAATTTTCAGAGCTCATAGAGGGTTAGGCTAGGAGATGTTCCTGTTAAGACTTGAAAATGTAGAGAGACCATGTGGAATGGGCAGGTTTTTCAGTGGAAATTCAAGAGTTATAATGCCTTAGTAGCAAGGCTAAACTAGACCAAATCAATAGGCTCTTCAAGACCTGTACTAAAAATCTTTAATAAAACTTAAAAAAAAAAACTGAACAAATCAACTCTCAAGTTTGTTAACTGCCAGCCACACACTAAATGAAGAAAAACAATCCAGACTATCAAAAATATAACACAAGCATCCCCTGCTTTTTGAGTTTGCTTTATGCCGCTTTGCTTTTACCAAAGACCTAGATTAATATTTGTTTTGCTAACTGTAAGAAATCTGAAGAGGATTTTTGCTTTTGTGAAAAAAGGCAAAGAGGAGAAGTAGCTTTCAGCATGTGTGTGTGTTTTGCAGTGAGCTGTTATAGAGGTAGCAGGCACGCCAAAGCAGCGAGAGTGGTGCCACAAAGCTCCTTCCCCAGGAACTACACTCAGCATCTCAGCATCAAGCTGCCAGAACTTTGAACTGTGTCTGTGAGCACCTGTGCTTTATCTTGACTTATTTTGTGCATCCCTTAGCAAGACATGTCTTAAGGTAATTTCTTCTTCACTTTACACCATTTAGGCTTACGAAAACTTTCATAGGAGCTCTCTACTTTCTGATAGCAGGGGAAACCTGTATTTGTACTATCCAACATCCAGTCAAACTTATTATACATGCAAAGATGCATGGAAATTGTGACCCAAACAAGGAAAAATTAATAAAAACAGACCCAGAGATGACATAGGTAATGAAAAGTATGAAGGTAAAGTTGAGATGTGAAGAAGAGTTCCAGAAGGGTTATTACTCAAATAACAGAAGTTAAAAGATAAGTAAATATAAACAGGTGGATGTGAAACAGTAAGGACAATATCAGAAACCAATTCTTGTTAACTCAGAAAAGAAATGTGTTCGGAGAATATTAGTTAGCTCACAAAATTTGCAAAAATTCTAGAGAACCAGACTCAAAAAAGCAGGTGGGTATCAAGAAATCTTGTCATCAAATAATATAGACCATATTAAAGCCAGGATTTCTCACCATGGACAGTACTGTCCTTCAGAACCTTTGGAAATGTGTTGGAACATTTATGGTGTGAGAATTTGCTATTGGTGTTCAACATGAGGGATCAGATATTTTAAACGTTCTGCAATGCACTGGGTAGTCCTCCACAAGAAAGACACAGTTATGGAATCTAAAAACCACAGAATATTTACCATTATGTGTCTGGACTCTCAATTTATCATTCTAAATAACCTCTTTCCCTCTACCTTTACATCATTCCTTCAGTATTAGGCATCCAAACGAGATCATTCATTTGACCATGAATAATTCACATTTTGTGTTCTTGTTTCTGTGAATGGGGAAGAAAAAAATACCTACTTCCTTTTTCTACCATAATAGGATTCCTTCTTAGATGAAGCCTTTTTAAATGTTCGGTGTCTAGAAATTACATATGTCCACCACAGTCTTTCATCACTGCTTAATTTTACTCTCATCGAGACTCTCTCTACAGATGAAAAAGATGTCTGCAGGCAACCTCAAGCATATTTGGACCCACTCTGCAAGTATTAAATCACACGTAGGGGTCTTGACTGAATGTACCCATGTCCAATCCTGAACTAAACACGGTTGCTCTGTGAGCAGTTACACACATCCTGTGTCAAGAGTCAAGTTCTATCCCATTTGAACTTTATGGCATGTGTTCCTCATGAGATATAGGAGTTCTGTTTACAGATAAAAGGAAAGAGTTACTTGAGAGTGAAACTAAAAGTCTTCCTCTCCTGTGGGTATGCAGACATTTCTTGTTTTTGATGTGTATAAAGCAGAGTAAATCTATTGGGTAACTAACTAATACAGTTTTCAGAAACTTTGAAAAAAATTGTTGTGCATACACATAAAAAGAAAAATATCTTTTATGTGGAAAGTATAGTATATAAACAGTTCTTTCCAGATAAAGACCATGAAAATGAAAAATATGTTGTTTGTTTAAGGCCAGATAAAATTTTATTTTATTGTTGATACACACAGCTACATTTTTACCACTGTCTTTAGCTAAAGTTGTATATTTGCGTTTTTAAGTGAACTGGACTTGAATAAACAAAAGTGTCCTTTATTCCCCATTTCAATTATTAATGAAATAAACACCAAATGTAGAGGAGCCAGATTTAAGACCATTTGTGAAATGTCAGCTAATATCAAAGCAATGCAATAAAAGCAGAGTAATATCTCAATGAGTTGGAGAAAGTTCTAGTAAAAATAGCTTGCTTTAATATATGTCAGTAAATATTATCAATTTTAACTTTTCCTTCTAAATCATTATATCTGTAAAATTCTGCATTGGCTTCCAGCAATGCCAGATAATGTCCTTCTTAACACACATTTATTTTGTATCACTCACAGTTATATTAAAAGGTAGCATGAACTTAAGCAAATATACTTTCAACACAAAACAGGAAAAATCAGATTCTTTGTTGGAGAGAGAAAAGCTTAGAACTAAGTTTAGTCAATCTACTATGTGTGAATAACTCTGTGACTTTATATAACATTTAAACACTCTGAGAATTAATTTTCTTACCTTTAAAATAAGAAAATATTATAGAATTTATTATTTCAACAAATACCTTTTAGAATATTAGTCTTTATGCCTAATGCTATAAAATAGGAGCAAATAAATGTGATTTGAATGTTATCTCTCCTCAGGAATCTTGCATACTGTGGGCAATCTAAAGTAGTAGAATGCCAGTAAACAGTAATAAGAGCAATAGTAGCATGAATACAAAGTGCTAGTAGGAGCACATAACAGGAGCACCTAACACATTATGGAGGATCAAGGAAGTTTCCTATAGAAATTCAAAACTGACGTTTGAAAGGTGAGTAACATTTAAGCAGATGAAAACTCCTAGAAATGAGAGACAGCCTAGATGTTTGAAAGAAACAAACAAAAAGTACAGAATGTTTAGAGCACAGAATATATGGGAGTGATTTGAAATGAGGCTGGGAAATTATTAAAAGACAAATTGATAAGTTTGCCTATAAAACATTTAAAGATTTTAAGCTGAGATCAAAGTGGAACATTCTGCACCTGAGAGATAAAACTGCTGATCCTAAAAATTTAGTCATATATGAAGCCTGCATGCCAGAGTTTAGTCTATAAGTCACATAGAATTAATTTCTAAGATAATATGTTCTCTGAAAGGTCACCCAGAGTATCTACTACCCAGTGGGCACTTATGTCATCTGAGGCATGATTCTGTCTGTTTCTAAGGAACTTCCCCAAATTTAATCCTTGGCTTATTTAGATGTCCCCACCACATGTATTCTCCAGATTTAGAAATTCTACTTAACCTCCAAGGTTGGGATCACATTCTACTTTTTAAAAAAAAGCTACTCTGATGTTTCCAGACTTAGGTCATGATGTTAAATATCTATACCTAACCATATAAAACAAAATGGTTTTCTTTTTTTAATGAGGCATGATAGCATGGAAACAATTTTCTCTGGAAGAAATAACACCAATATTTTACTTTCATTTCTGTCACTTGTTCCATGATGTTTGGCAGCTCAGCTAATACAAGTCTCAAAATTCTAGTTAGTTATATTTCTTTAGTTCTCATATTCTAGGATTACTAGTTTTCACTACATTTGAAATTAACAATAAAATAATATTACTTACATTTCTAATCAGCTTTTACAATATAAAAGCTATCATAAGCATGGATCCAATCATAATCAATCACTCCACGGTTAAATGCCTGTCGTAACATGTTCAATATTATACACTAGAGTAATGTTTAAAATATCAGTGATAAATCATTTGATATTATAGATGAAACGAGCAAAGTAAGCATTGTATTTTGACCTAGAAGATCTTCAAGCTATAATATTAACTGAGTAAAAGAAGAGACAAAACATAGCATAATTTGTTATGATAAAGAAGATAAAAAAGTAAGAAGGATAACATTAACTCTGTGGTGTTTGACTGCAATTGGAAGTGTCAGTGTGAAATCAGGCAATAGATAAATATAGATGGATGGATGGATGGATGGATAGACAGAAAGATTAGGAGAAAAAAAGGCTAATGTGTATGTATGTGTATATATATCCATATAGATATAAATATAGATATAGATACAGATATAGGTATAGATCCAGAAATAATTTAACTTTGTTCTCTGACAGTACCTATAAGCAGAAACACTCCAATAATAAGTACGCCTAACACTTGGGTCTCAGTTTATGAATTCCAATCTCTAGAAGAAACCTAGGCTCCCTGAAGAAATGGATAATTCCAGAACTAGGGCACAGATCTTCAAAATGAGACTGGAATGAAAATGAGACATGCCAAATTATGGAATTACTCAAAACATGATGAAGACATGTAATCAATTTTACATCTTTTATGCTTTATTTTTTAATAGATCTTTATTGGAGTATAATTGCTTCACAATACTGTTTCTGTTGTACAACAAAGTGAATCAGCCATATGCATACATATACCCCATATCCGCTCCCTCTTGAGCCTCTCTCCCACCCTCCCTATCCCACCACTCTAGGTTGTCACAAAACATCGAGCTGATCTCCCTGTGCTAGGCTGCTGCTTCCCACTAGCTAACTATTTTACATTTGGTAGTGTATATATGTTGCTGCTACTCTCACTTTGCCCCAGCCTCCCCCTCCCACCTCATGTCCTCAAGTTGATTCTCTATGTCTACACTTTTATCCCTGCCCTGCCACTAGGTTCATCAGTACCATTTTTTTTTAGATTCCATATATATGCGTTAGCATATGGTATTTGTTTTTCTCTTTCTGACTTCACTCTGTACGACAGACTCTAGGTCCATCCACCTCACTACAAACAACTCAATTTCATTTCTTTTTATGGCTGAGCAATATTCCACTGTATATATGTACCACATCTTCTTTATGCATTCATCTGTTAATGGACATTTAGGTTGCTTCCATGTCCTAGCTATTGTAAATAGTGTTGCAGTGAACATCGTGGTACATGTCTCTTTTTGAATTGTGGTTTTCTCAGGGTATATGCCCAGTAGTGGGATTGCTGAGTCATATGGTAGTTCTATTTTTAAGGAACCTCCATATTGTTCTCCATAGTGGCTGTGTCAATTTACAGTCCCACCAACAGTGCAAGAGGGTTCCCTTTTCTCCACACCCTCTCCAGCATTTACTGTGTGTAGATTTTTTGATGTAGGCCATTCTGACCAGTGTGAGGTGATACTTCATTGTAGTTTTGACTTGCATTTCTCTAGTGAATAGTGATGTTGAGCATCCTTTCACGTGTTTGTTGGCGATCTGTATATCTTCTTTGGAGAAATGTCTATTTAGGTCTTCTGCCCATTTTTGGGTTGAGTTGTTTTGTTTTTTGATATTAAGCTGCATGAGCTGTTTGTATATTTTGGAGAATTAATCCTTTGCTCGCTGTTTCATTTGCAAATATTTTCTCCCATTCTGAGGGTTGTCTTTTTGTCTTGTTTATGGTTTCCTTTGCTGTGCAAAAGCTTTGACGTTTCATTAGGTCCCATTTGTTTATTTTTGTTTTTATTTTCATTACCCTAGGAGGTGGGTCAAAAAAGATCTTGCTGTGGTTTATGTCAAAGAGTGTTTTTCCTATGTTTTCCTCTAAGAGTTTTATAGTGTATGGTTTACATTTAGATCTTTAATCCATTTGGAGTTTATTTTTGTGTATGGTGTTAGGGAGTGTTCTAATATTCTTTTACATGTAGCTGTCCTGTTTTCCCAGCACCACTTATTGAAGAGGATGTCTTTTCTCCATTATATATTCTTTCCCCTTTTGTTGTAAATTAGGTGACCATATGTGTGTGGGTCTATCACTGGGCTTTCTATCCTGTACCACTGATTTATATTTCTGTTTTTGTGCCAGTACCATACTGTCTTGATTACTGTAGCTTTGTAGTATAGTTTGAAGTCAGGGAGCCTGCTTCCTCCAGCTCTATTTTTCTTTCTCAAGATTGCTTTGGCTATTCAGGGTCTTTTGTTTTTATTTACAAATTGTGAAATTTTTTGTTCTAATTCTGTGAAAAATGCTATTGGTAGTTTGATAGGGATTGCATTGAATCTGTAGATTGCTTTGGGTAGTATAGTCATTTTCACAATATTGATTCTTTCAGTTCAAGAACATGGCATATTTCTCCATCTGTTTATGTCATCTTTGATTTCTTTCATCAGTGTTTTATAGTTTTATGAATACAAGTCTTTCACTTCCTTAGGTAGGTTTATACCTAGGTATTTTATTCTTTTTGTTGTGATGGTAAATGGGATTGTTTCTTTAATTTCTCTTTCTGATTTTTCTTTGTTAGTGTATAGGGATGCCAGAGATTTCTGTGCATTAATTTTGCATCCTGCAACCTTACCAAAGTCATTTTCTAGTGGTTTTCTGGTGGCATCTTTAGGCTTTTCTATGTAAAGTATCATGTTGTCTGCAAACAGTGATAGTTTTACTTCTTTTCCAATTTGTATTCCTTTTATTTCTTTTTCTTCTCTGATTGCCGTGGCTAGGACTTCCAAAACTATGTTGAATAAGTGGCGAGAGTGGACATCCTTGTCTTGTTCCTGATCTTAGTGGAAATGCTTTCAGTTTTTCACCATTGAGTATGATATTTGCAGTGGGTTTGTCATATATGGCTTTTATTATGTTAAGGTTGGTTCCCTCTATGCCCATTTTCTGAAGAGTTTTTCTCATAAATGAGGTTGAATTTTGTTGAAAGCTTTTTCTGCATCTATTGAGATGATCATATAGTTTTTATTCCTTAATTTGTTAAAGTGGTGCATCACATTGATTGATTTGTGTATATTGAAGAATCCTTGCATCCCTGGGATAAATCCCAGTTGAACATGGTGTATGATCCATTTAATATGTTGTTGGATCCTGTTTGCTAGTATTTTGTTCAGGAATTTTGCATCTATGTTCATCAGTGATATTGGTATATAATTTTCTTTTTTTGTGATATCTTTTTCTGGTTTTGGTATTAGGGTGATGGTGGCTTCATAGAATGAATTTGGGTGTGTACCTCCTGCTATTTTTTGGAAGAGTTTGAGAAGGATCAATGTTAGCTCTTCTCTGAATGTTTGATAGAGTTCACCTGTGAAGCCATCTGGTCCTGGACTTTTGTCTGTTGGAAGATCTTTAATTACAGTTTCAATTTCATTACCTTGATAGCTCTGTTTATATTTTCTAATTCTTCCTGGTTGTCTTGGAAAATTGTACCTTTCCAAGAATTTGTTCATTTCTTCATGGTTGTCCATTTTATTGCCATAGAGTTGTTTGTAGTAGTCTCTTACAATCCTTTGTATTTCTGCAGTGTCAGTTATAATTTCTCCTTTTTCATCTGTAATTTTATTGATTTGCGTCTTCTCCCTTTTTTCTTGATGAATCTGGCTAATGGTTTATCAATTTTGTTTATCTTCTCAAAGAAGCAGCTTTTACTTTTATTGATCTTTGCTACTGTTTTCTTCATTTCTATTTCATTTATTTCTGCTCTGATCTTTATGACTTCTTTCCTTCTAGTAACATTGGGTTTTCTTTGTTCTTCTTTCTCTAGCTGCTTTAGGTGTAGGGTTAGATTGTTTATTTAAGATTTTTCTTGTTTCTTGAGGTGAGATTGAATTGCTACAAACTTCCCTCTTAGAACGGCTTTTGCTGCATCCCATAGGTTTTGGGTCGTTGTGTTTTCATTGTCATAGGTTTCTATGCATTTTTAAAATTTTTTGTTTGATTTCTTCAGTGATCTCTTGGTTATTTAGTAGCACAGTGTTTAGTCTCCATGTATTTGTGTTTTTTCCAGTTCTTTTCCTGTAATTGTTTTCCAATTTCATAGCATTGTGGTCAGAAAAGATGCTTGATATGATTTAAATTTTCCAAGGCTTGGGGCTTCCCTGGTGGCACAGTGGTTGAGAGTCCGCCTGCCGATGCAGGGGACACAGGTTTGTGCCCTGGTCCGGGAAGATTCCCACATGCCATGAAGCAGCTAGGCCTGTGAGCCATGGCCGCTGAGCCTGCGTGTCCGGAGCCTGTGCTCCACAATGGGAGAGGCCACAACAGTGAGAGGTCCGCGTATCACACACACACAAAAAATTCCAAGGCTTGATTTGTGACCCAGGATGTGATCTATCCTGGAGAATGTTCCATGTGCACTTGAGAAGAAAGTGTATTCTGCCACTTATGGGTGGAATATTGTATAAATATCGATTATATCTATCTGGTCTATTTTGTCATTTAAAGATTGTGTTTCCTTATTTGTTTTCTGTTTGGATGATTTGTCCATTGGTGTAAGTGAGGTGTTAAAGTACCCTACTATTATTGTGTTATTGTCGATGTCCCCTTTCATGGTTGTTAGCATTTGCCTTATGTATTGATGTGCTCCTGTGTTGGGTGCATAAACATTTATAATTGTTACATCTTCTTTTTGTATTGATCCCTTGATCATTATGTAGTGTCCTTCCTTATCTCTTGTAACAGTCTTTATTTTAAAGTCTATTTATCTGATACAAATATTGCTACTCCAGCTTTCTTTTGATTTCCATTGCATGGAATATTTTTTTCCATCCCTTCACTTTCGGTATGCATGTGTCCCTAGGTATGATGTGTATCTCGTTTAGGCAGCATATACATGGGTCTTGTTTTTGTATCCATTCAGCCAGTCTGTATGTTTTTGGTTGGGGCATTTAATCCATTTACATGTAATAGATTTTAAAAACCAATTTAAAGAAGCTTCCAATGGGAAAATATGAGACAATCTGAGCAACAAATTATAATGATCCATTCTATAATGGATTGTTACACAAAGAATAATGTCAAAATACATGAATCTGTACTGATTTACATGGGCAATTCAATACATAAATTAATTTAAAAAAGGGAAGAAAGTAAAATTAATCATTACAGCAAAGTTACAACTTATAAAATACATGTTGAAAATAAAATTCCAGCATGGCAAATATCACAGTGATAAGTGTTACAGGCAAAACTCATCAAAGGATGATAAAAATGCTGGAAAAGTATAATTAGAAACAATCTCAAAGAATCCCCGCAAAAGATATTTTTAATTAAAATAAGTAAAAATATTAAGTTTACAGTAGAGAAACTGAGCAGATAATACCAAGTGACAAAGTTAACATAACAGTGATATACATTGACACCATGTACCTCCTGATATGCTGCATTGAGAATACAGAGTCACTTCTGTGTCAATCTGGCCAGGTTTGCATAACTATATTTAACCATGAGGAAATATCAGACAAATCCAACTTCAACATAATAACTGGCCAATACTTTTCCCAAAAAAATCTGAAAGTCTTAAAAGACAGACTGAAAAGCTGTTTCAGAATAAAGGAGACTACAACAATATGACAATGATATCTGATGTTTGACCAGAAAATTACATTAGTAGGACAATTGTTAAAATTTCAAATTGTTCTGTAGATTTGATAATACTATTATGTGTATTAATTTTCTGGTTTTCTTATTTGTACTGTGGTTTTGTAATTCAATTCTGAGGACTATGGTAGAATTTTCAAACTGATTTTGCAACTTTTTTTCATCTGAAAATTCTTTCAATATAAAAGTTAAGAGAAAAATTAAACATAAAATAATACTTCATACATGCTGAGTCATAGTGTATATGCTTTCTGTTCAGAAGAGAGAAATAATATGTGGGATTTGTTATGAAAGCTTCCAAAAAGGAAAGGGGATTTATGGCAGACCTTGAATGGAGAAAAAGGGAAGTTCTGTTTTTAAAAAATATAAGGGATTATCTAAGTGGAAGAACAGAAAATTTGTTGTGGTGAGAATTTGGTGAGGATACAAGTGTCATCCAAAGAGTAAATTAATTTACGAGAATAAAGATCACAGTAACCAATTGACCATCTTAAAATTTTTTTAACTTAACTTGATAAACTCCTTATATACTTGCTATAGTCAAAAGTAAATATATATTCTTTGTTATAAACATGCTTTCATAAATGATTAATATTTCTCATACTTTAATAACTAAAATCCACAAGAAAGAGATGGTAACCCCACATGGAAAATGAATAGGAAAAATGAACCTATTGCAAATGAATAATATAACTGCACTGAAGGGAAGGGGCAGAGAAAAGTAATGATCTAAGTAACTTTTGATGTCATTTTAAATTTGAGCTAAGCTATGTTATAAAAAACAAATAAAATTATTACTAATTACTCTAGCAGACCTACTTAGAGATATAATATCTGGTATACCAATCATATCAGAAGTGTATGTAATAAAGATGAACATAATCCTGAATTTGTGGTTTGAAGACCAGAATCTATATTCCTTATTTGCCGTATAGTATTTGACATTGTTAAGTTATTTGATTATTTGAGTCCCAGTTTTCTCTTTTCTAAATGAGAGCAGTGTGATGAAATAATAATGACACCGGATGTGGAAATATAACCAACTTATTTTTCATTTTCGGATGTTTCTTACAAGTTGTTGAAAACAGACTTTTTTTTTCCTCTGAGTCTTTGTGACTTCTTTTGCAAATGAGGATGATTATCATGAACCATAGAGAGATATTTGGTTTTTAGAGTTAAATAGGGTTAAGTGTGCGAGAATTTTGTTAGTGTATGGAGCTTCATACAAACATACATTTACGGCAATGGTTGTTTGTTAAGAGAAAGCTTTCTGATGCATCCTCTACAACGCACCCTGTTTTTTTCCGTAACTCCAGGATTGATCAGGGTACCTAAAGCATGATGTGCATTCAAATAATCACTGACTTTTATTATATGTATTAAATCATGGATTTATGTATTTCAAAGTGTAGAAATAATACCTCATGTGATGCACAGACATTGTAGCTTTAGTGAATGGATTATACTTTGAAATTCATTCTTAATAGTTTATGGTCTTTTTGTTACTCAGAAAATTGTTATGGTCTTGCTCATAACAGCAAGGTGCTGTGTACTAGAATCAGTAAATCTCAGCATATCATAGCACTAAAACAAGCCAGCTTTACACTATTGAATGTAGGGCATTTTATGCCGCTATCCCATTTTAATTGTTACATTCACTCAAGTCTTAAAGGTTACATGGGTAGGAATTTCTAAACAAAAGTTAAGTGAATATTCTTGTTATTAATTTAATGTGTAAGTATCCAATTATTAAGTTTATATATAAATTTCTCTATTTTCTTGACATTTCTCAAGGGAATATATTTATGTGACACATTTAAAGCACAAATCGCCTAAGGTTTAGAAGAAAATTATAATATTTATTAGGGTAATTTAGTTTTACTCATAAAAAACTGCATATACTATATATAATTATCTAGAAACAAAGCATAGCTTTATATTTTGTTTGTTTCTTTGTTGGTTTGTATTTTAGTGTGAGTTGTTGAAAGCTAGACTTTTCTCTGGGCTGGCTCACACTGAGTAAAATTGTATACGAATTACTCAACAATATGTTTTTTCAACATTCTTCTTATTCCACAACATGATGAACAAATGTTACTTCCTGCAATAAATAATTACTAGGTTTAATATGGTTTCCTATTAGAGTTTAGATGCAATTCCAGCAGTAATTTTCCAACTTCTCTTTGAATAATCAAATGTTGCAGATAGAAATATGTCTCTAGAATGGAAGTAATAACAGTATTTAACATAACTGACATGATTTACTAATTTGGTATTCTTCATTTTCCCCAACTTAGTTGCATTATCAGAAAATGAAATGGCAGCTCTCAGGTATCAATAATGCATGGATTTATCAAGTTATTAAATATGTGTTAAAATAAACGTGGCATTATTTTATCTGATCGTTGCCTTAGCGTGTTCTGTGTGATTAGTAGCCGGTAAATTGCTATTGAAGGATAGGGCCCCAAAGCATTGACCATGTATGCAAATTCATATATGCATGCTTTGAATTTGCTGGATATTTAGATATAATTCTGATTATTTATTTTAAATGATATACTTTTAGTGCCTTCAGATTCACAAAATGAGAAAAATAACTCTTCCTAGGATTTCAAATAAAAATTTTGGCTAGCATCAAAACCTTCATATTATTCCAGAAAGTTGGCACATTCTGATGTTGAGTTGAGTTCATTAGGAATATATATTTATAAGAGTTGTTGACTGAAAATATATCTAGTTCCAAAACATCATGCTTTTCTTTAGAAGAAAATAAAATCATTGTGAACCTTAGTGCATAATACATGAAGAAATTATGCATTCTCTTCTTATATGAAACTTTGCTTTCTCTTTTTAAGTAAATATCTGCATGTATATTATTGAACTAACCAAGTGATAATTCTGAAAACAGAAGAGAATAAGGAGAAAAGTATAGATTGATTTTACTTGTAAAAGGTTATTAAAAGTCTTAAATAAAATATTAACTATTTGAAAGCCACAGTATATAAAACTATAATATGTATATTAAATTAATCTAGTAGATTAAAAATATCGTAATCTAAGGTGTTAGAAGAGAGAAGAAAGAGACCCTAAAAGCAGTGGCTTATCAATAGTAGATTTTTATTTATCTCACACATAATAGTCAAAAATGGACATCTGGCTGATGAGATGGTTCTGCATCCTTAACATGTGGATTCCAAGTGTAGAGGAGGGAAAAATTGCCCCCTCTACCCCTCTTGTAGCCAGATTAATAATAAAACTGACACAAGGTAGATTAACATGAGAAAAAAAAAAACCCAGATTTTAATTCATGCATATGGAAGTCTCATATGGGACCTAAGAAGTGGCCAAAGCAGGCAACTTTTATACTTTTTAGATAAAGAAACCATAAATGTGTGAAGAATTGACAGAGAAAGAAACTTAGGCTTTGGTGCTTAATTAGTGAAGAATCTAAACGGAGTTTGGGCTTGGGGTAATAAATTAAAGTAACAAGGTTTATTTATATAGGCTTTTGACCCAAATTTCCTTTCTCTGGTGCTAAGAGTGTCCTTCTACTTCCAGATATTCAGAGTGCACCTTTCACATGAGAGACTTATTTCCTACTTTCAGGAAGACAGAAAGGAGAATCAGAGTGTTCCTCTTGTATTGGTCACTTACTTTGTAACTTTAATTCAAAATAATCAATATGCTGTTGAGGCACATCTTTGAGAGGACTACCCTGAGAAGCCAAGATTCTGAGGGAAGAGAGAGCGAGAGCGAGAGCGAGAGCGAGCAGGAGAGCGAGAGCGAGAGCGAGAGCGAGAGCGAGAGCGAGAGCGAGAGCGAGAGCGAGAGCGAGAGCGAGAGCGAGGGAGAGGTATGGGGGTGGGGGTCGCAAATGTACATAATGGACACTGGGGCATGGGTAGCAGGCAGCAATCACTGCTATGGTGACTCCTGTCATTGCCTTTTTGAGTGTATCCTTTTTCCTACAAAAACAATATGCAAATTCTTTACAAGGGAGAAAATTATCCGTTCTATCAGTTATGGAATATGGCTGACAGTGAAGGAACTCTGGATTCATGAAAAGTCATGTCCATCATGTCTAGATATAGTTTTATGTGGTCTGATATCTTATTAACTGGAAGAAAAGTTATTTTCCCATCTCCACTTTCTACCACTCACGTATTACATAATGTGGAATTAAAAGAAGTTTTCTTTTAAATCTCCTATATAGAACATACAGAATGAAACCCATATCAGTCAGTTGCCCCTATCTACTGCAGGGAAAGGCTTCCAAAGTCTCCTTGCCCTGGGAATGGAATAAGTTCCTCACTTAGCCTGTAAGACATCCTCATATCCAGCTCTGTTAGAGTAAATCCTTTTCTCATTGTTTTCTATGGCCAATAGCATTAATTTGGGGACTTTCCCCCCTCTTGCTATTGTCATTCACAGCCAAAACTACAGAGCTTTCATAGGCAGCTTCCTGATGGAACAAGTTTGGGGACTGAATTTTTATGTAGGCCAAACTTGTTATTTCCTTGAAATGAAATTCTCTCAAAAACTTTGCAAGATTCAGGAACTGTCAATAAATTCCATGTGAAAGTAATATAGGTAATATTTCCTTTTCAGTAATTGTTCATATAGTTGTTAAATAGTATGGTAGCTTTAAAGCATGTCCATAAGTACTTGGAAAAACAGGGAAAAGTTGATTGTATTTTCATAAGGTTTTAAAAATGTTATCCAAAATACTTAGTTCTCATGAGGGAAATAAATATTCCTTTCCTTTGTATGCATATGTGGAAAATCTCAGAACAATGACAATAAATAAATTTCAGATGAATGGGACTGAAAAAATCAACAAAGTAGGAAGTAAGCTAGTTAGTGATGTAAGAATTAGATGGCTTAGTATTATAATAATGATATACAACCTTTTTATATAATAAGAGAATAAAAGCCTGATCAGAAAAGAGGTGAAAACTCCACTAGGATATCTACAACTCATGGAAAACTCTATCACTGTAATTCTTAACAGACCAAGCATATTACTTGTATTGTCTCGACATCATCAAAATTTTATTGACCTGTGATATGTACCAAAGGCTGATAAAGACAACATTGTTATATTTGATAGTATTCTCGATTGTTATTGCCACTCCTAAAATTATGCTCAGAAGGAATTATGCTCAGGTTTCTAAATAGACAGAGATTATAAAACAGTATATTAGCATACTAATTTGAGCAATCTTGAGTTAGGTTCTATAAAAAGTGAAGCAGGAAAGAGTATAGAATATGTTTTTGTTCACTCTATTGAAATAAATCTCTCACAAGTATGCTGCAGTTAAGCTTCAGCAGTAGGAAAAGTAACTTGGAATGTGGTGCTCAAGGAGATATAAACCACCAATTAGAAGCGAGTCAGTCGAATTGTTCAGAAAGAAGAGAACTATAAATCACAAATTAATCTTATCAAGAATTATAAGAAAAGGAAATGAAGGAACCAGGAATGTTTCCTTTCAATACAATGGCATATAAATTGGATGTATTCATTAACACAAAAGAGAAAATTATTTGTAATGATTGTGTTTCCTTTCTTTGTATTTAAAGTTTTAGTTCCAGGTTTCATGACCTAATGGGATTTTTCTTATAAGTACTTCATACAGCATTGTTGAGTTGCTTTACACAATATTTATAAATTTCTATGGTAAAACTTAAACCATAGATGAATTTTTAAATACTTTGTCAGTCTAGTAACTTTCAGCTATAAGAGTAGCAACAATACATTCAACACGAAGAGGAAATGTTCTTCAATGAAAATTTAACTTTTCACCCCTATTACAAAGGCAGAGAAAAAGCATGTGTGGTATATATCTCCCAAACTATATTTACTTATTTCATACTTCGGCATTCTTTGATAGGAGAATGGAGCAGAGAGTGAAGGCTGTCCTTCGTTACCACAACATAGAGGGTTGTCACAGTGCAATGGTGGCATCTACTGACATATGATATATATGACATGAAATTGCCTAGATTTTCCCCCAGGTCTTCTTTTCCTAGAGCATACCATGTCTAGATGCTGAAAAGACATGGCTCAAATCGGCACTTTCAATTTGATATGAAGAAATTTAAAGCCAACACCGAAAACAGTGCAGGGCTGAAAGCAACACTAAAAACAATTAATCAAGATTTTTAATTTTTTTTCTGATGGGGCAAAAAAATAATAAGAAAATATATGGTCAATATTTTTCTCACAACAATTTCATGTTTGTCACTGTGTTCCAAGGTAATCAGAGATGGCATGGTAAAGTTGAACAATGGAAAGTCAGAAAGTCTATTATAGATAGGTAGATAGATAGACAGATAGTAGATAGATAGGTGGATAGATAGATAAGCACTGAGCTGCACTGTGGAAAGTAAAAAGGAGATTAAGGCCCTTGGAACTCTATAATCTAGTAATAAAGGCATATATTAAGTAGAGGATCACAGAAATATATACTCAGTATTACCCTGACTTAGGGAAAATAATTGTATGAAAAAAAAATTCAGAAAGGTAGTGTCAATGTCAGTGTAGACTACGAAAAGGTTCAACATTTCTTTTATAAGTAATATTCTAAACCAGAGTAACTTTCTTCTATTCCTTTTATTTTGTGGCAGAAATGGCTGATTCATTAATTATTTTTAATGTTCTACCTGGAAATTTAATCCAACAAATTACTGAACTATTCGGTTAGTGCACTGAATTACAGCAGAGATGCCTTATTGTAGGATACTGGGAGCTACATGGAATGGTTACAGTCAGGCACTGTACCTCTGTGATTACCCATTCAACACCCCAAGGATGAACCAACTCAGGACAGTGTCCCATTCTATTCCCTGACGTGGAATCTATTTCTTCCAACTACCCTTAGTAGTTCTTTATCTACTTCAATTTCTCAAAATCCAATAAGTCTATTCCTTAACCCATGAAGCCGTGTTTTATACACTGCCAAAATATGTGTAAAAACACATAATTGACTGTGATACAACTGTAAATAGTTGTGTGTATATTCATCATGTTTTTTTTTTAATTTTAATTTCCTGTATATTATGATGTCTTGACATCCTAAAAAAAAGAAAAAACAAGCTTTCAGTCTAGGTACAGAATGCCCCTCCCTGGGTGAGCCGATTAGTAAATTCTTAGAGATAGCATTGACTCAGGAAACTTGTCTTTGATATGCAAACTAACCAATAGAGAGACATACCTCCTCTGGTTCCTGCACCCTAGGAGGCAACATTCCTCTGTCTTAAGCATCCCAGGGCCAGGCACTAAGCAACTAGGGACCACCCTTATATAGCCTACTGAAATTATTCAAACAAGCCAATCCTTACTCAGTTACCCAGCCCTGTCTTACCTTTCCTGCATAAACCCTAATAAAGGCTCTAGCCTAAACCTAGTGCTTTATCCTGTTTCTGCTTCCTGACCAAAACCTGGTGTTCCTCCTGTGACCCTGTGCTTGGAGCTGTGCCTCTTGTTTCTAGGGCAACTATGAGTAACATTGAAAATTTCTTTCAATGCATTGACCACTCTATCTCATCATTCAGTCACCTTTATAAATTAAGACCCAGAATGTTTCAGAGAAAAGGGTTCGGAGAAGTTCAATTATTTACCACTTATATTGCATTAAATGAACTTAATGAAATATCTCCTTGTATTAAAAAAAATTGGAAATTTGATTTTGCCAGAAAGCACTTTTTCTCTCAAACAGAAAGCTTTGGATTATTATTGTTACAGAAGACTAGATTTACTTATTTGTACAAATACTGCAAATGATTTTGTCATTTGGAGACGTTGAAATGTGGAGCCTGTATCATTCTTCATAGCTATAAACAATCATCAAATTCCATACAAAATTGCTCAATTTTCCTTCAATCTGAGTAAACACTATTTACTTCAAGGCTGATAGAGCACAATGTGAAAAAGAAAACTTTATGCTATCATATGATAGATGAAAAAGGTTCCCGTTTTATCATTGTTAAAGTCTGCTATGAAAGTAAGAGGGTATAAAATTTTGAATAGTTATTAAGTAACTCAGGTTTTTGACAGTCTTCATGAAAAATATGGCAATTCTTGGATAACACAAAGTGTGCACTACTATGAATCTGGATGACTTATTTCACCCAAGTACTTCAAGACCAGGAGACCTTACTGTGCCCATCGTTATTTTTAATTTTTTGAAACTCTGTTGCTTTCCCTATAAAGCTAAGAGCACTTGGATACAGAGTCATATTGGACCATGTTTTAAATACTTTACATGAAATGATTTTTATCATTGGTGACCTAGAGAAGAGTAGCTTGATGAGTGCTAGAGGCAAAGACAGATTGGAGCAGGTTCAAGATAGGATGGGAAGAAGTAAGTAGGAAACAGAGCTAGAGAGTATAGACAACTTTTGGGAGAGGCTTTAACTCTAAACTGGAACAATGGAGAATTTAGAAAACATTCATGTTTACTTTTAGATGGTTGTATAAATCAGTACAGACTTAGTAATGGTCTGTGTCCCTATGCAGAATATCTGAAGCATAATATAATATGTGGACTAAGGGATAGTTCTGCTTGCTCAGATCATGGGTGGACATAATAACAGCTGCTACCAAGTAAGCAGTCAGTATGCATTAAGCACTGTTGCAAGTGCTTTACATGCATTATCAAATGTTCTCTAGACACACAAAAAAATCTAGAATAGAAATGATATTATCTTACTTTTATAGAAAGAAACCAAGCCACAGACAAGTTAGGGACTTACCAAAGTTTACAAAGATATACAGTTGGAGAACAAAAGTCCAAACAGTATATTCTTTTTACCAAAATTAGTAACATTTCCATTATGCAGAACTCTTTCTGCTTTGGGATTGTGAGGAGAAATACCCAGAGACCAGGTTGAAGTGTATCATATACAACCTAGATGCCTTGAAAAGAGTTTGTAGAGAGGATATGGAAGATTTTGAGACATGTATGGCATGAGTGTGGCTGTGGCTTAGAAAGTGACAGTGTTACCTGAAAAGGATTTGCACATGTGAAAGAGATATTGACAGTGCAATGGCCAGATTGCACACTATTGCAATAGTACATGAAATAAAGACATAAGATCTTATCTGTGGTATTACCACATGAATAGAGAAAGGAGACTGAATTCCACAAAATGAATCATTTACTCAGACATGATGGCACGGGGAAAGAGAAAAAGGTCTAACATTCATTTCCAAATGATGAAACTTGGGTGGCTTAGAGAATATGTTATCAAGAATCAATACAGAGTTGGTTTGGGTAAAAAATGGTGGGACTATCTTAAACATAGTTTTATAAAATGGACAAAAAATATTTTAAAACATCAGAATAGAACACTGGAGAGGGATCCTAATGGTAAATGTGCCTTTGGATATCTTCTGAATAAAACTGATCTCCATTAATTAAGTCATTGAGAAATATTTCATCGCCTACTCTCCTCTGAGCTCTTAGACGTTACAAGTATAGGAGTGAAATAGATAGAGACCTTGTCTGCTTTCAGCAGTTTTACTGCAAAATAGAGAAGGTAAAGTACTTTGTGGTAATTGTCTAAAAAATCAAGGTAGATATTATAAGAGCATAGATGAGAACCCCTAATCTAGATTTGGAGATAAATATCAGGAAAGACTTTCAGAACAGATGGAATTTTCATGAGAGAAAAGAGAAAATATGAAAAAAACTAGAGGTTTGGAAAACATCTGAAAATAAGGGCAAGAAGGAAGAATTTCTTGGAAGATGACCAATAAATATACAGACTTTTTTGCTAAGCAAAGTGAAATAGTGATTTAAGAAGAAACATTTAACAAATCTCACCTAAAGCTTTCAGATATAAAACTAAAAGAGTACATATGACTTATAGCTGAGTAGCTTCCTCTCAGGCAGCTCTCTGAACAGGTTAAATTAAATAATAGGTGTCTGTTTAGGAAGCAGAGGCAGGAAACAAGGGCTAACACCTTAAAAAGAAGAAAGGTAAAACACAATAGTTATACAAAACTGTAAAAGCTTTGGCATGAAGACAGAGACATCCTTTATGCTGATCAGAACTTGAGAACAGACCAACATAAAGCTGGTCCCCTAGCATAAAGCTGGACCCTGAACACTGAACCAAAATGAACACGAAGAAGGGTTAGTGAGGGAGCTTCCGGGAAGATGGCGGAAGAGTAAGACGCGGAGATCACCTTCCTCGCCACAGATATACCAGAAATACATCTACACGTGGAAAAACTCCTACAGAACACCTACTGAACGCTGGCAGAAAACCTCAGACCTCGCAAAAGGCAAGAAACCCCCCACGTACCTGGGTAGGGCAAAAGAAAAAAAGAATAAACAGAGACAAAAGGATAGGGACGGGACCGGCACCAGTGGGAGGGAGCTGTGAAGGAGGAAATGTTTCCACACACTAGGAAGCCCCTTCGCGGGCGGAGACTGCGCATGGCGGAGTGGGGAAAGCTTCGGGCGCCGCGGAGGAGAGCACAACAACAGGGGTGCGGAGGGCAAAGCGGCGACAGACTCCCGCACAGAGGATCGGGGCCGGCCGGCACTCACCAGTCCGAGAGGCTTGTCGGCTCACTCACCAGGGCGGGCGGGGCTGGGAGCTGAGGCCCAGGCTTCGGTCGGAGCGCCGGGAGAGGACTGGGGTTGGAGGCGTGAACATAGCCTGAAGGGGTTAGTGCGCCACGGCTGGCCGGGAAGGGAGTCCGGGAAAAAGTCTGGACCTGCCGAAGAGGCAAGAGACTTTTTCTTCCCTCTTTGTTTCCTGGTGCGCGAGGAGAGGGGATTAAGAGCGCTGCTTAAAGGAGCTCCAGAGACGGGCGCGAGCCGCGGCTAAAAGCGCGGACCCCAGAGACCGGCATGGGACGCTAAGGCTGCTGCTGCCGCCACCAAGAAGCCTGTGTGCGAGCACAGGTTACTATTCACACCCCCCTTCCAGGGAGCCTGTGCAGCCAGCCACTGCCAGGGTCCCGGAATCCAGGGACAACTTACCCGGAAGAACGCAGGGCGCGCCTCACGCTGGTGCAACGTCACGCCGGTCTTTGCCGCCACAGGCTCGACCCGCAATCCGTGCCCCTCCCTCCCCCCCGCCCCCAGCGCCGGCCTGAGTGAGACACAGCCCACGAATCAGCGGCTCCTTTAACCCCATCCTGTCTGAGCGAAGAACAATCGCCCTCTGGCGACCTACACGCAGAGGCGGGGCCAAATCCAAAGCTGAGCCCCTGGGAGCTGTGAGAACAAAGAAGAGAAAGGGAAATCTCTCCCAGCAGCCTCAGAAGCAGCGGATTAAAGCTCCACAATCTACTTGATGTACCCTGCATCTGTGGAATACATGAAGAGACAACGAATCATCCCAAATTGAGGAGGTGAACTTTGAGAGCAAGATTTATGATTTTTTCCCCTTTTCCTCTTTTTGTGAGTCTGTATGTGTATGCTTCTGTGTGAGATTATGTCTGTATAGCTTTGCTTCCACCATTTGTTCTAGGGTTCTTTCGGTCCATTTAAAAAAAATATTTTTTTCTTAATAATTATTTATTATTTTAATAACTTTATTATATTTTATCTTACTTTATTTTACTTTATCTTCTTTCTTTCTTTTTTCCTTCCTTCCCTCCTTCCTTCCTTCCTTCCTTCCTCCCTCCCTCCCTTCTTTCTTTCTTTCTTTCTTTCTTTCTACTTCTACTAATTCTTTCTTTCTACTTTTTCTCGCTTTTATTCTGAGCCAAGTGGATGAAAGGCTCTTGGTGCTGCAGCCAGGAGTCTGTGCTGTGCCTCTGAGGTGGGAGAGCCAACTTCAGGACACTGGTCCACAAGAGACCTCCCAGCTCCACATAATATCAAATGGCAAAAATCTCCCAGAGATCCCAAACAACTAGCAAGACAGGAACACAACCCCACCCATTAGCAGAAATGCTGCCTAAAATCATAATAACTCCACAGACAACCCAAAACACACCACCAAGTGTGGACCTGCCCACCAGAAAGACAAGATCCAGCCTCATCCACCAGAACACAGGCACTAGTCCCCTCCACCAGGAAGCCTACACAACCCACTGAACCAACCTTAGCCACTGGGGACAGACACCAAAAACAACGGGAACTACGAACCTGCAGCCTGCCAAAAGAAGACCTGAAACACAGTAAGATAAGCAAAATGAGAAGACAGAAAAACACACAGCAGATGAAGGAGCAAGATAAAAACCCACCATACCTAACAAATGAAGAGGAAATAGGCAGTCTACCTGAAAGAGAATTCCGAATAATGATAGTAAAGATGATCCAAAATCTTGGAAATAGAATAGACAAAATGCAAGAAACATTTAACAAGGACCTAGAAGAACTAAAGATGAAACAAACAATGATGAACAACACAATAAATGAAAAATACTCTAGATGGGATCAATAGCAGAATAACTGAGGCAGAAGAACGGATAAGTGACCTGGAAGATAAAATAGTGGAAATAACTACTGCAGAGCTGAATAAAGAAAAAAGAATGAAAAGAACTGAGGACAGTCTCAGAGACCTCTGGGACAACATGAAACACACCAACATTCGAATTATATGGGTTCCAGAAGAAGAAGAGAAAAAGAAAGGGACTGAGAAAATATTTGAAGAGATTATAGTTGAAAACTTCCCCAATATGGGAAAGGAAATAGTTAATCAAGTCCAGGAAGCACAGAGAGTCCCATACAGGATAAATCCAAGCAGAAATACGCCAAGACACATATTAATCAAACTGTCAAAATTTAAATACAAAGAAGACGAATTAAAAGCAGCAAGGGAAAAACAACAAATAACACACAAGGGAATCCCCATAAGGTTAACAGCTGATCTTTCAGCAGAAACTCTGCAAGCCAGAAGGGACTGGCAGGACATATTTAAAGTGATGAAGGAGAAAAACCTGCAACCAAGATTACTCTACCCAGCAAGGATCTCATTGAGATTTGATGGAGAAATTAAAACCTTTACAGACAAGCAAAAGCTGAGAGAGTTCAGCACCACCAAACCATCTTTACAACAACTGCTAAAGGAACTTCTCTAGACAAGAAACACAAGAGAAGGAAAAGACCTACAATAACAAACGCAAAACAATTAAGAAAATGGGAATAGGAACATACATATAGATAATTACCTTAAATGTAAATGGACTAAATGCTCCCACCAAAAGACACAGATTAGCTGAATGGACACAAACACAAGACCCATATATTTGCTGTCTACAAGAGACCAACTTCAGACATAGAGACACATACAGACTGAACGTAAGGGGATAGAAAAAGGTAGTTCATGCAAATGGAAACCAAAAGAAAGGTGGAGTAGCAATTCTCATATCAGATAAAGTAGACTTTAAAATAAAGAATATTAGAAGAGACAAAGAAGAACACTACGTAATGATCAAGGAATAGATCCTAGAAGAAGATATAACAATTGTAAATATTTATGCACCCAACATAGGAGCACCTCAATACATAAGGCAAATACTAACAGCCATAAAAGGGGACATCGACAGTAACACATTCATAGTAGGGGACTTTAACACCCCACTTTCACCAATGGACAGATCATCCAAAATGAAAATAAATAAGGAAACACAAGCTTTAAATGATACATTAAACAAGATGGACTTAATTGATATTTATAGGACATTCAATCCAAAAACAACAGAATAGACATTTTTCTCAAGTGCTCATGAAACATTCTCAAGGATAGATCATATCTTGGGTCACAAATCAAGCCTTGGTAAATTTAAGAAAATTGAAACTGTATCAAGTATCTTTTTTTTTTTTTTTTTTTTTTACGGTACACGGGCCTCTCACTGTTGTGGCCTCTCCCGTTGCAGAGCACAGGCTCCGGATGCACAGGCTCAGCAGCCATGGCTCACGGGCCCAGCTGCTCCACGGCATGTGGGATCTTCCCGGACCAGGGCACGAACCTGTGTCCCCTGCATTGGCAGGCGGACTCTCAACCACTGCACCACCAGGGAAGCCCTCAAATATCTTTTCTAACCACAACGCTATGATTCTAGATATCAATTACAGGAAAAGATCTGTAAAAAATAAAAACACATGGAGGCTAAACAATACACTACTTAATAACGAAGTGATCACTGAAGAAATCAAAGAGGAAATAAAAAAAATATCTAGAAACAAATGACAATGGAGACACGACAACCCAAAATCTATGGGATGCAGCAAAGCAGTTCTAAGAGGGAAGTTTATAGCAATACAATCCTACATTAACAAACAGGAAACATCTCAAATAAACAAACTAACCTTGCACCTAAAGCAATTAGAGAAAGAAGAACAAAAAACCCCCAAAGTTAGCAGAAGGAAAGAAATCATAAAAATCATATCAGAAATAAATGAAAAAGAAATAAAGGAAATGATAGCAAAGATCAATGAAACTAAAAGCTGGTTCTTTGAGAAGATAAACAAAATTGATAAA
Organism: Phocoena sinus; assembly: GCF_008692025.1. Classification (NCBI taxonomy): domain Eukaryota; kingdom Metazoa; phylum Chordata; class Mammalia; order Artiodactyla; family Phocoenidae; genus Phocoena; species Phocoena sinus. The sequence continues at coordinate 53,022,139 of NC_045779.1, read as the reverse complement.
CCATTAGCCAGACTCATCAAGAAAAAAAGGGAGAAGACTCAAATCAATAGAATTAGAAATGAAAAAGGAGAAGTAACAAGTGACACTGCAGAAATACAAAAGATCATGAGAGATTACTACAAGCAACTCTATGCCAATAAAATGGACAACCTGGAAGAAATGGACAAATTTTAGAAATGTACAACCTGCCAAGACTGAATCAGGAAGAAATAGAAAATATGAACAGACCAATCACAAGCACTGAAATTGAAACTGATTAAAACTCTTTCAACAAACAAAAGGCCAGGACCAGATGGCTTCACAGGCAAATTCTATCAAACATTTAGAGAAGAGCTAACACCTATACTTCTCAAACTCTTCCAGAATATAGCAGAGGGAGGAACACTCCCAAACTCATTCTACGAGGCCACCATCACCTTGATACCAAAACCAGACAAGGATGTCACAAAGAAAGAAAACTACTGGCCAATATCACTGATGAACATAGATGCAAAAGTCCTCAACAAAATACTAGCAAACAGAATCCAACAGCACATTAAAAGGATCATACACCATGATCAAGTGGGGTTTATTCCAGGAATGCAAGGATTCTTCAATATACGCAAATCAATCAATGTGATAAACCATATTAACAAATTGAAGGAGAAAAACCATATGATCATCTCAATAGATGCAGAGAAAGCTTTCGACAAAATTCAACACCCATTTATGATAAAAACCCTGCAGAAAGTAGGCATAGAGGGAACTTTCCTCAACATAATAAAGGCCATATGTGACAAGCCCACAGCCAGCATCATCCTCAATGGTGAAAAACTGAAAGCATTTCCACTAAGATCAGGAACAAGACAAGGTTGCCCACTCTCACCACTCTTATTCAACATAGTTTTGGAAGTTTTAGCCACAGCAATCAGAGAAGAAAAGGAAATAAAAGGAATCCAAATCAGAAAAGAAGAAGTAAAGCTGTCACTGTTTGCAGATGACATGATACTATACATAGAGAATCCTAAAGATGCTACCAGAAAACTACTAGAACTAATCAATGAATTTGGTAAAGTAGCAGGATACAAAATTAATGCACAGAAATCTCTGGCATTCCTATACACTAATGATGAAAAATCTGAAAGTGAAATCAAGAAAACACTCCCATTTACCATTGCAACAAAAAGAATAAAATATCTAGGAATAAACCTACCTAAGGAGACAAAAGATCTGTATGCAGAAAATTATAAGACACTGATGAAAGAAATTAAAGATGATACAAATATATGGAGAGATATACCATGTTCTTGGATTGGAAGAAACAACATTGTGAAAATGACTCTACTACCCAAAGCAATCTACAGATTCAATGCAATCCGTATCAAACTACCACTGGTATTTTTCACAGAACTAGAACAAAAAATTTCACGATTTGTATGGAAACACAAAAGACCCCAAATAGCCAAAGCAATCTTGAGAACGAAAAACAGAGCTGGAGGAATCAGGCTCCCTGATTTCAGACTATACTACAAAGGTACAGTAATCAAGACAGTATGGTACTGGCACAAAAACAGAAAGATAGATCAATGGAACAGGATAGAAAGCCCAGAGATAAACCCACGCACATATGGTCACCTTATCTTTGATAAAGGAAGCAGGAATGTACAGTGGAGAAGGGACAGCCTCTTCAGTAAGTGGTGCTGGGAAAACTGGACAGGTACAGGTAAAAGTATGAGAGTAGATCACTGCTTACCACCATACACAAAAATAAGCTCAAAATGGATTAAAGACCTAAATGTAAGGCCAGAAACTATCAAACTCTTAGAGGAAAACATAGGCAGAACACTCTATGACATAAATCACAGCAAGGTCCTTTTTGACCCACCTCCTAGAGAAATGGAAATAAAAACAAAAATAAACAAATGGGACCTAATGAAACTTCAAAGCTTTTGCACAGGAAAGGAAACCATAAACAAGACCGAAAGACAACCCTCAGAAGGGGAGAAAATATTTGCAAATGAAGCAACTGACAAAGGATTAATTTCCAAAATTTACAAGCAGCTCATGCAGCTCAATAACAAAAAAACAAACAACCCAATCCAAAAATGGGCAGAAGACCTAAATAGACATTTCTCCAAAGAAGATATACAGACTGCCAACAAATACATGAAGGAATGCTCAACATCATTAATCATTAGAGAAATGCAAATCAAAACTACAATGAGATATCATCTCACACCAGTCAGAATGGCCATCATCAAAAAATCTAGAAACAATAAATGCTGGAGAGGGTGTGAAGAAAAGGGAACACTCTTGCACTGCTGGTGGGAATATGAATTGGTATAGCCACTATGGAGAACAGTATGGAGGTTCCTTAAAAAACTACAAATAGAACTACCATATGACCCAGCAATCCCACTGCTGGGCATATACCCTGAGAAAACCATAATTCAAAAAGTGTCATGTACCAAAATGTTCATTGCAGCTCTATTTACAATAGCCCGGAGATGGAAACAACCTAACTGCCCATCATCGGATGAATGGATAAAGAAGATGTGGCACATATATACAATGGAATATTACTCGGTCATAAAAAGAAACAAAATTGAGCTATTTGTAATGAGGTGGATAGACCTAGGGTCTGTCATACAGGGTGAAGTAAGTCAGAAAGAGAAAGGCAAATACCGTATGCTAACACATATATATGGAATTTAAGGGGGAAAAATGTCATGAAGAACCTAGGGGTAAGACAGGAATAAAGACACAGACCTACTGGAGAATGGGCTTGAGGATATGGGGAGGGGGAAGAGTGAGCTGTGACAAAGCGAGAGAGAGGCATGGACATATATACACTACCAAATGTAAGGTAGATAGCTAGTGGGAAGCAGCCGCATAGCACAGGGAGATCAGCTCTGTGCTTTGTGACCCTCTGGAGGGGTGGGATAGGGAGGGTGGGAGGGAGGGAGACCCAAGAGGGAAGAGATATGGGAACATATGTATATGTATAACTGATTCAGTTTGTTATAAAGCAGAAACTAACACACCATTGTAAAGCAATTATACCCCAATAAAGATGTTTAAAAAAATACATTCATTTGTATCACCATCTTATTTTCAAAAAGATTCAAGGCTGTAAATTTCTGTACATTAATTTTGATTACTAAAGTATCATTACCATATTTGTTATTTTTACACATTTGTATTAATAATTTAACAGTAGTTTATGCTAATTTTTGTGGTTTTTTGAGAAAATATATAAATCATTCAAAGAGGTTTTCCCTCTGTGCTTCACTTTGCTCTTACTAACATGTGTTATCTAAGTACTAGAATTGTGAATTAAAGAAAAAGAGAGAGGAGATAAAAGTAGCATTTTTCCAGTTTGTCTTATAAATATGATGCCTTCTCTCATGACTGAGATCACACACACCCCTGTATTTTTAATCAATTTTCAGTTAGAGTTACAGAGTTTTTTTTAGTTTCCACTGTAGTATTATTCAAATCCCTGGCATCCTTCCAATAATTTCCTTTTCTCAGGAAAACCTGGTTTTCACTGTCTCATTGTTTACAGTGTGTTCAAACTTCCCAGCTCTTTTCTACCTTTTCTGCTTTTCTGGCTTTCATTTCTAAGTAAATGGAAAGCCCTAAATGCCTCCCTGCTGTGCAGCGCTAACTTTAGAAAATGACTTTCTAAGGACTGAGAGACTGTCCTTCAGGAAATTTCAATTCCCCCACCCCCACCCCATGAATCATCCTTAGCATTCTTTCATATTTTAGAGATCCCTTTGTGTGGCACTCATTTAGAGCAGTGTAGCCAAGTGGAAAGGGGTTGAACTGAAAGTCAGTGAAATGAGGTTTCTGTCCTGGTCCTTGTTCTGCATATTCAGTCACTCCATGGTCCTGAATTCCCTGTGTTAGTTAGAAAAATAAAATCTTTTCTTTCTACCTCTTCCGTCCTTCTCATTCTTATCCTCTTTGTTCTTCTTCTTCCTTATCCTTCAAAGAGGTTTAAAGAATAAATTGCATACTATACAAAAACTTTGTAAGCAGAGAGAGCTAAAGAGTGACAAATCAGTGTATTGCAAAGAATAGGTCCTATTGTTCAATTCACAATAATAAATATGTGTGAAGGAGTATGATGGGGGAAATAATATCTTCACTCAGGGTCTACTACGTCCCGGGCGTTGTGCCAGATGCCCTGTTTACTCTTCAGGAAATTGTAACATGAGTATACAATCTCAATTATATAGGTAAAAAAACAGGCCCAGAAATTTTAATTTTCTTTGTTCATTCGTTTCGTTAGTTCAGGGGAAAAAAAGATTAAACGCTAGTGTTGGTTATAACAGTAACTGCTTAATGGGTAAAGGGTTTCTTCTTGGGGTGATGAAAGTGTTTTGGAGCTAGATAAAAGTGGTTGGTTATACAATATTGTGAATATGCTAAATGCTGTTGAATTGTTTACTTTAAAATGATTAATTTTACGCTTTGTTAATTTCACATCAATAAAAAAATTAAAACTGTTTTAAAGGGGTTATATTAAGATTATTTTACTCAGCAGACCCTAAAATACTCAAATAATGCCCCCAAAGTCACCATACTCTGTGAAATTCTTGCAGTTGGAATATAGGTGAGAAAAACAAAGTGTGAACGTGTGTTTGTTTCTGAGGTCTTAGCCTTATACCTCAATATGGCACTCCAGTGACCGGGCGGATGGGGTAGAATAGTCACATAACTTTGTAGGTACGCTATGAATGCTGAACCCAGGGCAAGCTGAAAGGATCATTTGGTCTATTGTTCCCAAGCCCCAAATCAAATATTGACTCTTGATCCAAAACATATCTGACAGTTTCAGAGAAAAAGGAAAAATGCAGGCAGCAAGAGAAAAAAACTTTCTGTGTTTTGTTTGTTTTTAGGAGCCAGGTTTTTTCAATAAATAACATGGTTCCACCCACCCTACCATTTACAAATAACAAAAACCTTGAACAGTTATTTAATAACTAAGCTCATTCTCAGGTATAAAATGGGGACACTAATAATGTTTTTTGATAAGGATTTTTAAAGAATTAAATGACAGGGCATGTTAGTGAATGTTAATAATATTAATAGAGTCATTATCACCAATAGGAAAGAACAGAAGGGATAGAGGAAACTGTGGCCTAGAGACTCTGCCCTCAGGGAACAACCCAGCCCCTTATCCCTCCAGGCTCTTGGAACTAAGAACATCCAAAAGGACCATGTCCCAGGCTTGGAGTTCAAGGTATACATTGTATTTCTTTTTTCTTCTTTGAGCTACTACCTCAATGGGCTTAATTATGTGGATCTTTACTATCCTAACTGGGGACACAGGAGATGATCTTGTTGCTGTTTGTGTTTATTAACAGGGCGATCGTGTTTTTCATCTTTTTTTTTCTTTGTTTGACTTATCTCTCCTTTTCTTTCACTCTCCCTCAGTTTAGCAACCTCAAAATAACCCATTAACAATCTTCAGTGTATGTGTCCATATTTTTCTCCATGCTAGTATAATTCTACAAAATACCACACAAATGTTGTAAATTCTAATATAAGTAGATCTTTGTCATTATTTTTATATATTTGCATCTTTCTTTTTCTCATTTGACTATAACTTGTGGAAATCTATGTAGATTAATTGGAATATTGTAATTAATTCATTTTAGTGGCTTTGTAATTTTTTAGAATGTAAATGTATCTATTTATTCAAACATTCTTCTATTTATGGGCATCCATTTTGTTTCCAAATTTTATGCTACACAAAATAATTCTACCACAGATGTCCTTGTATGCACCAATAAAACTGGGTGTTTTTCTTTCTGTGACACTTCTATGATTGAAATTGCTGAGCCAGAGTGTATATGTTTTACAAGCTGTAATAAGTGTACTTTCATGTGCAAAACAACAACAACTAGGATCCTGTATATTAACCAGTTATACAATATACATATTTAACATACCAGACATTTCAGTGAGTCACAAATTATAGTTTCTGATACACATACACACACAGATTACAAATCTCAGTAAAAGATATAAATATCCTAATTATATAAAGATTTGGGAGCAGAGAAACTAAAAATCTCCAGGAGAAGAGTAATAGAACTTCAGGTTTAGAGAAGGAGCAACTAGATTAGAATACTTTTTACTTTCTGTTATTTCAGTTTTATTCAATATGTACTCTCTCTTTTACTTTGGGATATTTGTAAAATGTAGCCATTACAATTGCATAAATATCATACATTAAATATTATTTTATGAAATTTTTGAAATAATGGTATGAAGGAATTTTTTTTTTTCACCAAGAAGGCTAAAAATTCTCCAAAAGGTGTAGAGAGGGCTTCCCTGGTGGCGCAGTTGTTGAGAGTCCGCCTGCCGATGCAGGGGACACAGGTTCGTGCCCCGGTCCGGGAAGATCCCACATGCTGTGGAGCGGCTGGGCCCGTGAGCCATGGCCGCTGAGCCTGCGCGTCCGGAGCCTGTGCTCCACAACGGGAGAGGCCACAACAGTGAGAAGCCCAAGTACCGCAAAAAAAAAAAAAAAAAAAAAAAAGGTGTAAAGAGTCAGAGTTACTTGACTTCTTAAAGATGATTTCTTCAGCTTATAGCAATGCTGACAGAGAGAACAATATTAAAAAGTGAAGGAGGCACTTACATGAAGAAGAAAGACAGGAGGTTTGGATGGTGGGAAGAATGATCAGTATGCTGGGGAGTTCTATGATCACTGTACCATATTTCATAACAAGTAGAGATTGTGATATGTGTTGACTAGCATTCAATGACAAGTTACATAAGACTAATGAGGGAAAAGAAGTTTCATCAACTGAAATACCCAGGGTACTGTCAAAATAAAATTTAGGATGATACTGACTGTGTACTGCTAAGGTAATTTCAAAAGAATTACTTTTGCTTTCAACAGAGTCACTTCTGTTCTCACTGGAAATGATAGTTAAGTGTCTATCAAGTCTTGCCTTGAAACAATCTTCCTTCTCTAATTAGGTCTCTTGAATACCTCCAAGGACTGAAGGTTTGTTAATATCAACTTTGGCTGAAAGATGCATTTTGTAATTTATTTCACAATTTTCTACCACAAATAGGATGTTTTGCACTGATGGATTTTTGAGCTCTTTGCTTTCAGTTGATAGAATGTGTCTATTCATTAAATAATGTCACATGAGTTTATTTGTCTTTGATGAAGGTTTTAAGCAAATAGAATATAAAATGAAAACTTTATTAGTCAAATCATCAGATAAATTCCCAGCTAGAAATCAAACTACCACAAACATATATTTAGATAGTTTATTTGTTATTATACTTGTTCATTCAGAAAGAGTGCAAATTACAAATCACTCCATTTTAAGAGTCTCTTGTTCAAATGGTAAGAACTAGGTCACGAGGTTATTCAGTTTAAATATATTTGTGGCATGATCACTGTAATACCTGGTTGGTTTGGTAAAGTGAGAAAATGAATATAATTAGAATACCAGGGCTTCCCTGGTGGCGCAGTGGTTGAGAGTCCGCCTGCCGATGCAGGGGACATGGGTTCGTGCCCCGGTCCGGGAAGATCCCACATGCCGCAGAGCGGCTGGGCTCATGAGCTATGGCTGCTGAGCCTGCGCGTCCGGAGCCTGTGCTCCGCAACGGGAGAGGCCACAACAGTGAGAGGCCCGCATACCACCAAAAAAAAAAAAAAAAAAGAAAAAAGAATACCAGTTGGACATACTTTAGCAAACCAATGGAGAAGTTCATGAAAAACTGTATCAGGGATCATTTTAAAGACATCTTTAAATATAATCTAATAATGTGAAGTGGTTGCCTCTAGGTTATTTGTCCTGTCTCAAACATACAGATCTATTTTTAACAAATAATACTATATTGCATTCAGAAAAGTAAATGATACAAAGTGGAAGCTCTTTAAGAAGTGGATAAAGAATTCAGATCTATAGGTAAAATAGTGTATTAGAGTACAAACTTAATATATCTGACAATACTAGGACCAGTAGTTTGTAATTTTTAAGATAGTTTGAAAATGACTCTTACCTGGCACTGAGTTGCCTGGCCTATACATCAATCTAAAATAGACAATCTAAAAGAGAAATGGAAGTGAAATTGCTAGAAAAATCCTAAGGATAAGATGAAGAGTTCGATGCATTGAGAAACTGAGACAAGTTCAGAATTTCTGGAATTCAGTATAGGAAATTGTGTGGCTAGAGATGAAAATGGAGAGGAAAATAGTGGCCTGGAAAGCCATTGTTTCTAAGTAGGGGATTGTAGAAGATGAAGGTAGTAAGACAATAGATAGGCAGACCCATTAAAGGGCTGTGGCCTTAATCCATGTAATAGGCAATAGAGCTGCCTAGTATAGAAATGGCAGTGGCAATTGGAAAGATTCAGCATAAATTGTGTGTATGTGTGTGTGTGTGTGTGCACATACATACATGTACAGACCTTGGTGAATGTTTGAATGTGAGGGGTGAGGAAGAAGGAGGAGGCAAATTTATTTGTTTATTTACTTATTTATTTATTTTTTTAGGAGGCAAATTTAAACCGAGGTTTCAGACTTGAGCATCAGGGATATGAAAGTGCCGTTTGCCAAGATAGTAAATCAAGAGAAGAAAAGTTTTATTGTTAATTTCTATATTTTGTATTGTTTTTTGTTTGTCTCATAGAGGATGAAATTGGTTAATTTCCTTTTGAATATGAAATCTGTATTAGTGTTATTTTGCTGTTGAAACAAATTATCACAGTCTTAGTGGCTTGTAACAATGAAAATATGTATTATCTTACAATTCTGTAGGTCAGAAGTCCACTGGATTTCACTGGGCTAAAATCAAGGTGTCAGCAGGGCTGTGGTCTTTTCTACAGGCTCTAGAGGAGATATTATTTCTTTGCCTTTCCAGAGGCTAGAAGCTGCCTGCATTCCTTGATCTTTGGTTCTTTTCCTCCATTTTCAAAGCCAGCAATGTAGCATTTCTCTGATCCTATTTCCACCCTCAGATGGCTTTCTGATCACAGCTGGGAACTGTTTTCTGCTGTGAAGGACTCATTTGTCTCAGTTGGGGCCATCTGCAAAATCTAAAACACTATCACCCCCTCAAGGTCTATAACCTTATTCAAATGTGCAAAGTCCCTTTGCCTCTTGAGGTAATGTATTTACAGGTTCTAAGGACCAGGATCTGGACATTGAGGCAGGGGGAAGCGTATTCTGCCTGCCACAATATCTTTGATGTACTACTGGAAGAAACTAGGGATAATTTGGATGCACAGTTCTCGTGTATAGGATTATGAGCTGAGCTGAAGAAATTTATTACAGAATCAACAGTATATAGATTCTAATTATAGCTGTGGAAGTCTATAATACTACTCAGAAAAAGAATGTAGAGTTAAAAGAAACAGGGCAAAACTCTGAGAAGCAGTAATGCTTATATGAAAAATCACAGAGACTTATAGCTAATTGGAAGAGTATGGTATTCCAGAAGCCAAGAAAAATATGGACGCCAACTACCCCAAGTTCTTCTGGCAAGTCAAAATAAGAAATGAGAACTATCCACCTGAATACTTGTTTACATTGGTAAGTAGATATTTTATGATATCAAAAATCCAAATTCAGCCTGTCAGAAACTAAAGAGAAAGGAATTGATAGGGGAGTGTGTCCAGTTGTCTGAAGCTTTGTAACTATAAAAAGGAAAACTAGATTGATAACTGGAGGGGAAATTGAGATTGAGGGTTTGTGTGTCTTGAATTCTGATAATAAATGTAACAAACCACTAAATATTGAGATATTGAAAGTACTGGGGAGAGAAGGGATCAGTGTTTGAGAAGATTGATTGGGAGAAGATGAAAAAAACAAAACCCCAAAATGTTTGGGCCTGGGTATGAACAAGAGGAGGAATCTTCTTTCGCTGTGAGAGAAGGGAGGGGACGAAAAGATGATAACCATGCAGGTATGAGACCTCTTTCTTTATGTGAGCAGACGGATATGAGGTAATTAGAACAGATTGAGTGGGAGGTGATAGGAGATGAAATTTGAGAAGAGTGAGACATTTGAATTTGCTTCGATGGCTCACTGGAGAGTGAGCAAGGTTGGAAAACTGACAGCTGTCTAAGAAGTACTCAGGGTCTAGCTGAGGTCACACACCATCACTGACCAACAGAAATAGAATGTAATTTACATTTCAAAATAACCACATTTAAAAAATTAAAAGAAACGGTTGAAATTAATAGTATATTTTATTTAACCCAATATATTCAAATATTATTTCAAAATGTAATCAGTATAATATAACTATTAATAAGATACTTTTCATTTTTTTGTATTATCTCCAAATACCAGTGTGCATTTTGCCCTTATAGCCATTTCAATCTGGACACTAAATTTTATCAGAAATGTTGATCTATTAGATTTCGTAAAAGTTACAATGAAAAAAAATTCAAGTTTTTCAAACATATTTTTTCTCAAATAATTGAAACATTCAGATTTTACTTTAAATTTAAATTAGTTAATATTAGGGGAGGGGGAAGGGTAAGCTGGGACAATGTGAGAGAGTGGTATGGACATATATACACTACCAAACTTAAAATAGATAGCTAGTGGGAAGCAGCCACATAGCACAGGGAGATCAGCTCAGGGCTTTGTGACTACCTAGAGGGGTGGGATAGGGAGGGTGAAAGGGAGGGAGATGCAAGAGGGAAGAGATATGGGGACATATGTATATGTATAACTGATTCACTTTGTTATAAAGCAGAAACTGACACACCATTGTAAAGCAATTATACTCTAATAAAGATGTTAAAAAAAAATTAATGCACTAGACCAATCTGAAATGTTCAAGAGTGGCTAGCAGCTACCAAATTAGTGAGCACGGTTATAGACTTAATTGGGTGGCATTGCCTTACTTGGTTCTGTTTTTCTCCAGGAAGATTTAGCTCATATAAAATATTTATCACTGTGCTTGGCACATGGTAAACAAAAAGTTTTAGGTTTATCCTTCTTTCCACCTTTATTTAGCAAAGAATTTTAAACAACTTAAAAATTTGGTCCTTGCGATCTCTAGGTATTTAAGAATAATGAATAATAATAATAACAGTAGCAGCAGCAATAATGACAACAGTGGCTAAAAGTTAGACACTTTAGTAAATGTGCCAAGAGTCATTTAAGCACACTATAAATATACACTTACTTAATCTTCAGAAAAGTCCTATGTAGTAGATACTATTTTTATCCCATTTACAGATAAGTAAATTAGAAAGAGTAAATAAGTGTCCCAAATTCACAAAACAGATGTGACAGATGGAGACTAACACCCAGGTAATGTGATTCTGGAGTCTATGGTCTTAACCATTCTGGTGTATCCCCAAACTAGTCTTAACATTGTTTTTCTTCTGCCAATATAATAGTATTCACTATGGCTTTTAACTTGATTGTTCTGATTGGCAAATTTCCCTTAGCAGGAGCCTGTATAAGCAGGTTGAGGAAAAATGCTAGGATCATCACATTCTCTTTACTAGATACAGTCTCAGTGTGTGCAACTGACGGTGATAATTTGCAGTGAATGAACATCCCCTTCATTGCCTCCAATCATTTCTCTGGGCAGGTAACACTGAAGTTTCACTATATTCTAAGGATTTGTCTATCCTTAGAATGAAGAATATCTTAACAGAGCAAGTGATAGTAAAAAAATAAATTATGGAAGGATGGGTAAACATATGGTTCTAAACAAATTGGGCCTGTTCTCTGCAGAATCATTTTTAGACAACTCACTTCAGTGCATACTATCCACTTGAGAGTTTAGATATTCCTGAACATGAGCTTTGAGGAAGTTTAAACTCACTGAATAACTGTGCAGCTGTTCCTTTTATCATACATTCAGTGATCATAAGATTTGCTTCAACAGGAGTGGAATTTTTGTTCCCAAAACTTGGTATCTGTAATAATCAGTTAATTTCCAGTTTAATATAGATCATTATTATTACAAGTAACAGGGTGAACTCCAGGAGCATTTGTTGAAAATATTGAAAGTTCAAGAACAAGACCAAGTTTTCCAAGGGGTAGGGAAAATCCCTTAGAAAGAGAGTCTACTTCTGAAATCAGGATGTCATAATCAAGGAATTTTCACTCCTGCTCACAATTTCCTAGCAACTCCTAGGTCTTTATTGGATGGAAACTAACATAATAATTTTATTAATTATTAAATCAGTATCAGTGCTCTGTTGGTACCAGTAGCTGAAATGAGACCTGGATATTTTGAGGGAATAAAAGAGAATTTGTGCAAAGGGATCTAAGTGTATTAATCTGATATTGCCACGAAACAAACCACCCCAACATGCAGTGGATTAAAACAGCATTGATTTCTTATTATTCACTTACTGCAGGATGGCTCACAGGTGGCTGATCTAGGTTGCACTTGGCTGTCTTTGTCTTTGATGGTGGCTCTGCTTCATCCTCTTGGGAGCAGCAGCTTTTCTCAAGTCTGTATAATATTATCTTGGTGATGGCAGAGGTGCCAAATGGTAAGCAGAATCGTGGCAGGGTGGGGGGGACTTCTTAAGTCCCAGACTCAGAAGGATTCTTATTTGGTGAAAGCAATTCATATAGCCCAAACCAAGGTAGAGGTGTGGGGGAATACAAGATGAAGGGAAATACATGAGCCAAGGTAAGTCCGTGGCTTGAGCATTAGATGATGGAAGAGATGAACAATCTGGGCTAACGATTCAATCAACCATTCTTGTAAGCTTACAAAATCTAAGAAAAATATATACCAGACTCTAGGAAAAACAGGAAGAACAGCAAGAAGAATCTCATTTAGGTAGTATACTGCCTACAACCTAGCTGGCCTCTTACTGACGTCTGTTAAGTGTCTAATTCTAACAAGAAATAAATATGCGAGAGAAATTCTGTTTAGCCTCTTTGGGTCACATGTGCCCACCACTACTATCCCAGGAGTGGAGGGTGGATGTGCTATTAGCTTGGTAATTAATAATCCTACCTAAGCCAAAAGTGTGAGGATCTTACCAAACTCAGGTCCAGCTGCTCGCTGCTTGAAAATCAGTACTCGAGAGGCAAGTGTTGGTAGAAATAAAAAACATTGCTTTTAATCAGAAAGCCAGCATTTTGGGAGAGAAGGCAGACCTGTGTCTCAAATACAACTCTGAAGATTCTGCTTGGCCATGAAAGTTTTTAAAGGGAAGAGGGGAAGCAATCTCAGTTAATCATTGAGTTAGGGGATCAGACTCATTTCCGTCTCCTACTGCATGCAGGGTTGTCAAATCCTTGTGATGTTTCTTTAGAAGCTAACTCACACAGTTTGTATGAGAGATTACTGAAAGGGAAGCTAGGGAAGCGATCTGGTCATCTGTTAATTACTTATTCTTCATTTTTACTTCTTTGATCTATGGATAGAACCAACAGGTTAGGCAAGGTATCATGCGATCAAAAGACTTGAACATTGTGTTTGAGCCAAAGACCTGAAAAGTGTGTTTGAGTCGGAAATGAGTAGAGCATGGAAATGCCTGGTTTAAGGTTAGTTACAATATAGCTTTGCTAAAGTGACAAGACAAAAGGGGCCTCCTTCAGAGAGCTCTTTCCTGCCAAAAGCTGCTTACAAATCCCCACTTGTCAGAACATCATTCCATTTCTATGGGATTATGTGTGAAGGTCTGTTGTCTGTAACTTTTTCATGCTGACACAGGGCGCCATATTCTTAGACTGGAAGATGTCAATATGGGTCTATAGCTCTCTTTGCTGACAATTTTAGTTGCTTGCTTACATTTATAGGCAGAGCAAGCTATAATTATTTTGATATCCACAAAAATATAGATTATTATTAGCAATAGTGTTAATCTCATTCTCTTAAGGCCCGTTATTGGAATTGTGCTAGCCATATATTCAGTACTGCTTAAGATGGAGCAGTTTATATCATGGCTGTAGTCTGGTCATCAAGCAGTTAGCTTTTACCCTCTGGTGCTGTTATAATATCTGTAAAATGCACACTGAGTCTATGATTCTTATTGTCCTAATCATTAACTACTTGAACCTGCTCTTTTGTGCCTCAGAGAGATCTGGGAGACTTCAGCTTTTCTACAAACAAGGGTCAGAGCACATGGAGGGGCCTTTGTAGTTGGGGGGGAGGGGGCAGCTGCAGGGTTCTGCTCGGTTCCAGGGATAATTCATTTCCCTAAAGAAATGATAGATCCTACTTTGCAAATGAACAAAAAGGAGACAATATTCTGGACTGATGAAAACAGCTGATGTCTTCTGCAATTGCTTAGGGCACTTCAACATCCAGCTGTATATTTTCGTATCAAAATCATCCCACCTGGGATATGATGTCAAGGTCATCACTGAAATTGAGACAGACACAGTCTTAGATTATGGATGAACTAATGAGTTCAATCCTTGTAGGGTCAAGGGAACAGAACAAATATGAACTGAAGGACCATTTTACAAGATAAGAGTTACACACTGCAATAAATGCAGGCCATTTATTAAAATTTTGAGTGTAACAGAAAGCCTCTGGTGCTTTGGAATTTAGAAACAATTGGGCCAACCTGTTTTCTGCCTAGAGATGGACATGCTAAGTCATTTTGAGGATATTTTCTATTCTGAGAGGAAAAGAAAATCTTCTTTCGTTATGTAAATATGGAAGTAGAAGCAACCCTTGCCCTGAAGAATTAATATAAAAAGATCTTTTTGGATTTCCTAAGATTTAGCAAATTTTTTTTTCTTCCTTTAGTGTGCAGAATTCTGAAAACAGTAGTAGTGTTGAGCCTTCCTGGTTTAAGAATAGTAACCTTCCCTATGTTCTGTGAGACAGAAAAGATGTTATCACTTATTTAAGCCACTGATTTTTTAGTGTTATTATTTTCATTTGCTTGCACCTGGATCAAATCTGGCTGTACACACACTTCAATTTTTAATGAACCATGTCATTTCATTTCTTTACATTTCTGTGTATATTAGGTCCTTGGCAGGCCTCCATATCTCCTCTTTGTAGGTTTTGAATGATCGTTCATATCCACATTTTGGCCATCACTGCATGATTACAGTGCAGTTTTGCATAGGTGATGCCTAGTTTTCTTATTAAGCACTGTGTAGAAAAAACTAGCAAATGTACTCGTAATATAGTAGGAAACTGTTCCCTTAATCTCCATAGAGTTCTAAAGGTTTTGGGTGGTTTTGTTTGTTTGTTTGCTTGCTTGTTTGGTTTTGGCCCATACTAGGCAAAGATGCTAGAGTTTTAGGTGAAATAGTTGGGCTTTATAAGACTTGAGGTATGGAGCTTTGCAAAACTTGGCAGAACTGCTTCCTGCACAGGCAAAATTCCATCACCGCCAACCCAACCATGATTTCTTGGGGAACTGACTTTCAAGAAGCCGTGTCATGGAATATTTACCAACTTAATTTTTCTGGTAACATTTTTGCTGACATTGCATCCTGTTGGGAAAATAGAATTCAAAAATATCTTCTCCCCAAAGAAGCTGGAAAGCTTCTCCACAAAGGTAGTTGAGAAAAAAAACAGTTTGATTATTGAATAAGCAGTAAACCAGATGTGATGTGCATCACATGAAGTCTGCTAAGAGATTGCAAAGATAGGATGGAATCTCATCCACTTATAAAGCTGTCTTAGTCCGTTTGGGCTACTGTAATCATAGACCACAGATTAGGTGGCTTTTAAGCAACAGAAATTTATTTCTCACCATTCTGGAGGCTGGAAGTCTGAGACCAGAGTGATATCATGGTCAGGATCTAGAGAGAACCCTGTAGACTGCTGACTTCTCATTGTATCCTCACACGGCAAGGAGCAGAGAGGGGAAGCAAGCTCTCTCATGACTTTTATAAGGACACTAACCCCATGCATGAAGGCTCCACCATTATGACCTCACGAAATTCTAATTTAATTCTAATTAAATTCTAATTTAAATTCTAATCTAAGACCCCCAGCTCCTAATGCCATCACATTGTGGGGGTATGGTTTCAACATATGAATTTTGAGGGGACACAAATATTTGGTTCATAACAATAGCCAAGCAGATACAACCCTTTACACACATTTCTCAAGATAAACAATCACTATGTAAGAGTACTTGAGGGTACCATTTGTCACACATTGTTCATCTTAACTTTCTCTGGTAATTGAGGTGACTATCTGTGTTTGCTAATAGGCTTTATCCAGAGGAAGAGCAAACTTCTCATATCTTTATGGCAGAAAGTAGTTTTGCAACTGAGAGCAAGGTGCCCAGGGGAAGTTAGGTCCTTCCCTCCCACAGACACTGGGATACTGGGGCAATATCACCCTTGATTTTTACATTTCAAAGAAGTGGCTCTCAGGTCCTTGAGAAAGATAATCCTGGGTCATAAAACTAAGAAAATGCCAACCTAGTCTTCAAAATGATTTACTGGCATTTCAAGGGGAGGAGAAAGTACTTAAAATTACAGATTTTCCAAAGTAGATAATCTAATGAAAAGGAGAAAAGGGAAATCTCCTTCCTTATTTTCAATAGGGAGAATTAAGCCTCCACTTTCAATTTATATTTGTCCTTGAAATCCTTAGTGGATATTACAATAAATTCTGAATTTATGAAAGATTTTCATAAAGCCCTTCAGTGCACTATAAACTCCATCCAGTATGATGTTGAATAATACTGGTGATTTACGCTCTTGAATTTAAAGTGTTCTTAATTCTAAGAAATCACCAATAATTATGTTTGCTATAGATTTTTGTAGACATCATTTATCAGAGAAAAAGTACTTTCATTTTCTTTTGTTTTCTAATTGGCAGAAGAATCAAGTCCATGTAAGATTTGTCTCCTCTGCCTACATCTGAATACCTTGTTACTCAGGCAGCTTATCTGGAAAACAAACCACTGAAGTTTCTCAGTAGAGACTTCCTGCCCTTGGAACATGATAATGAGATGTGTCCTGATTGATCACTGCATTTTTTTGTGTGAAAGCTTATCCCACCTAGGATAGTGGGGGTGGGGAGAAAAAATCCCAAAAAGTTTGTGCCAATGTTCTGTAGGGTTCTCTAATTCTCTCATAACAAGAGAGGCAGTTTGAGAACTCTCTGCTCTAGGAAATATTTCAGCAAACTGAAGTGCAGAAATTGAGAAACACCAAGTGGCCCATAATCAAAGAACTAAACATGGTGGAGACACTTTTCTTGAACAAACAAAACATTTTTGCCATTCCTCAAACAGGAATTTTGCCACTGACTATTAACATATCTTTTCACACGAAAAAGACCTGAGATAACTAGCCATTTCTGTTTTGCATTGTACAAGAAGAGTGAAATATTGAAGAGCCTTGCTCAGTATGCAATTAACCTTAGCTCAATTTATGGAAATCTTGGGGGAACACAGGGCAGAACAGTCACTTAGAGTGAAGTTTCAAAAATTGCAAAATGGGGAAAAATTTCTGCTAAGGGGTTGAAGATTACAGTACCCAGTTCTCTATCTTATGAAGAAGAGGCGCAGATGGCTACAGGGTACTAAGGTGGGAAGCCATTAGAACAAGACAAGTAAAGTAATTCCCAGAAATAAACTATCATTAGGACAACATAGTTGGAAAACTAGTGCCATCAATAGTAATTTGAACAGAGTGTACAAGTAGTGAGCCCTTCAGACAGTGAGAGCACTTACTTTTAATTTAATAAGGTGTGAGAAAGGAGATAGTGAGCCATGAATCAGAGCTGGTAAATGAAGATGGCAATACTCACTCTTCGCTCAGAATCTCAACCTCTGTTTTAAATCTTTGAGATAGAAATTATCCAGAATTTAATTAAATTGAAAATAAGACATGTTATGTCTTCAAGCACTAGGAAAAGGGACCGCTATCACAGACGAGACCTCAGAAATATATTCTTAATACTCTAGACTAGTATGGCAGGGTATCTGAAAATGTCTAAGTTTACTCACTGGACACTGGTTGAACCTGGAGAAAGCTTTATCTATGCAAGTCTAGGGCTGCTTTCTACATGGGATTTCTATTCTGGGAAAACAAATTCTGAACTGAGGCAAACTGCTCACGTGCTTGAGGAGGAAAGAATATCTCTTTTGGGACCCAAAATGTTACTAGGAACATGAATGTTGGGGCATGATAATTTGTTAATTGACCTTTTCTATTTTTTGGTAATTTCTCATCCACACTTGCTTTATACTCATTGCAATACACTCTATTGGGTCAGAATATTCCAGTCATTTAGAATAACGCTTTTCCAATAGAACTGTAAACAGAAAAAAAGTCACTGGTCAGCTTTTTTATTTTAAATTGTTCGCTTGAATTTACAGCATTACAATAACAATAAAATTAAAAGCCCACACTTTTTATACAAGCTCAGTGATTTTGGTTTTAAAAAACATAAAAGCTGAAAGAGTTAAACCATAAACTTATTCATTCATTCATTTAGTCATTTATCCAGATACGTATTTTAACAGACAAATCTCTGTTCTGTTCCAGGCACTGATATAAACACTAGGGATATAGTAGTGAATAAACTAGAAAGGTCCTGGCTTACAGAAGCTGATACTCTAAAGTGGAAGGAGAACACTTCTCTGAGAAGGTGGCAATATACATATTCTTGAAGGAGAAAAGAAGTCACAGGACTCTGAGAAAAGAGAATTGCAGGTAAAGGAAACAGAAAAAAAGCCCTGAGACAGGAGCACATGAGCCATGCTTATGGGACAGCAACAAGCCCAGTGTGGGTGGACCAAAGGAAGCAGTGGGGAAGAGTGGTAGAAGAGATCAGAGAGGTAGAACAAAAAACTACTTAGGGCTTTTCAGACCACTTACAAGACTTGGTTTTTATGCTGAATGGAATGGAAAGACAAGAAAACGACTTGGTAAGACATTGACATGATCTAATATATGTTTTCAAATTATCCATGGGCTGCTTTTAAGAATACAAGGAGCCTATCAGAGAATGAAATAGTAATCCAGTCATTTTTTTAAAAATATGCTTAGAAGCAGTAATAGTATACGTTGTAACTCATTACACCAGTAATCAGTTATCCCAAGACTATTTGTTTAAAATAAGTTATCTTTTAAAAATTCTTGTAAAATTCCCCAATATCGTGTATTAAATGTATATTTTCTTAGATATACTTCCAGACTGCTCTTTTTAAATATTGGGTTGGCCAAAATGTTCACTCGGTGTTTTCCATAAGATGGCTCTAGTAGTGCTTAGTTGTCTTTAACTTCATTCAAAAGAATTTTGTTAGATTGTATTGAGGTAGCTGTCATATCAGCATGCATTTAAAAAAAAAGGCTTATCAAAATTCGTGAATTTTTGTGTAGCCATTTTAATATTGAAGATAGAAGAAAAAAAGCAATATTTTCGGCATATTATGCTTTATTATTTCAAGAAAGGTAAAAACGCAACTGAAATGCAAAAAAAGATTTGGGCAGTATGTGGAGAAGGTGCTATGATTGATGAAACATGTCAAAAGTGGTTTGCAAAGTTTCGTGCTGTAGATTTCTCGCTGGACGATGCTCCATGTTCGGGTAGACCAGTTGAAGTTGATAGCGATCAAATCATGACATTAACTGAGAAAAATCAATGTTATACCACGTGGAGATAGACAACATACTCAAAATATCCAAATCAAGCGTCGCAAATCATTCGCACTGGCTTGGTTATGTTAATCTCTTTGATGTTTGGGTTCCACATAAGTTAAGTGAAAACAAACCTCTTGACTGTATTTCCACATGTGATTCTCTACTTAAACGTAATGAAAACGTTCTGTTTTTAAAACAAATTGTAATGGGTGATGAAAAGTGGATACTGTACAATAATGTGGAATGGGAGAGATCGTGGGGCAAGCGAAATGAACAACCAACAACCACACCAAAGGCCGGTCTTCATCCAAAGAAGGTGATGTTGTGTATATGGTGGGATTGGAAGGGATCCTCTGTTATGAGCTCCTCTGGAAAACCAAACAAATAATTCCAACAAATACTGCTCCCAATTAGACCAAGTGAAAACAGCACTTGACGAAAAGCATCCGGAATTAGTCAACAGAAAATGCATAATCTTCCATGAGGATAAAGGAAGACTACACGTTCTTTGATGACCAGGCAAAAACTGTTAGAGCTTGGCTGGGAAGTTCTGATTCATCCGCTGTATTCACCAGACATAGCACCTTCGGACTTCCATTTATTTAGGTCTTTACAAAATTCTCTTAATGGAAAATTATCCAGATATTTACATCAGACAAACATGGAGATGAATCCCAATTCTGATTCCAATTATGGCATCTGGTATATGTTTCTTAGTATGCTCGCACTCTTGATTTCTTATAGGTTTCAGTTTTTAGTTGCTTGTTTTAGAATTCTATGAAATAAAGGAGCTAAACTACGTTAGTTCATGAATGTTGGGTTTTTTCTTTTAGAAAAAAGTTAATATTTTTAAAAGAAAAGGAGGAGTAGGGAAGATAAAAATGCAGGTAAATGATGATAAGTAATTTTCAAATACATAGTTTTGTTCCATTTTTACATAATTTTATAGCTCTGATAACTGTAGAACTGCACATGCGTATTGGTGACATGTTTACATAAAGGGAAGATGGATTGTGTTTAAATGAATTTAACATGGTGAAATTAACTGGGTAGGGGAGTTTGTGTGAGGGAAGGGGTAGAAATGATACATATTTTGCTAAGAATAGTATACAATTGCCAGTATTCTTGACATAAACTTAATTATAAACCTCAAAGTAATTGAATACCTAACAAAAAGGAAGGCAAGCATCATCATGATGGTATAATTTTAATAACAGCATTTGTTGTAAGAAATCACTAAAGTTTTTGGCCATTGAATGTAAGAAAAAATAGTAAAATGTGCTAAATCTGGTCCACAATCTCTAATATTAAATTAATAGTACTAAATAATTACATCCAATAGATAAATGTGCAATGTTTACTATTAACTCCCTGAACCTCAGCATTGGATATTTTACATGAGATCGGGTATGTTCAGGGTGGTATGGCCATAGACTCAACATTGGACAATTTAAAGGAGTTATTGTGAAGCTCTTTAATAGCTCAAGTGAATAGTAATTATAAGTATATTGTCTTCTCCTGTCTCAACAGAGGAATTATCCAAGTTCTTGAGCAGGGTTGAGGTGTTTACATAGAAATTTTAGCATCTTTTTTTTGGTACGCGGGCCTCTCACTTTTGTGGCCTCTCCGGTCGCGGAGCACAGGCTCCGGACGCGCAGGCTCAGCGGCCATGGCTCAAGGGCTTAGCCGCTCCGCGGCATGTGGGATCTTCCCGGGCCGGGGCACGAATCCAAGTCCCCTGCATCGGCAGGCAGACTCTCAACCACTGCGCCACCAGGGAAGCCCTAGCATCTTTTTGATCCACCACTCTAAAGAAGATGGTTGGACGCTCCATCTTTGTCCAAAGCTCAGTGTTTTCACTAACATTATACTTCAGCTTTATGGATAGTTGACTGAGAACATGTATTGAAGTATGTCCATATTGTAAAAGTTCTCATGTAGCTGTGTGCCCTGTTAGGATGAACATTTGCTAGAGAAGCTGCTCTTTAAAATTGTCAGCTTGGAGTCAGTGAGTTTTATTTTCAGAAAGTTCATCTAAAGTCAGCTCTCAGAATCTTCCCAATTGGCCTGGAAAAAGGAAATTGAATCTTAGTGTCTAGACAGAAGTTACCACACCAAAAGTATCTTGGAATGCACGGACCTCAGAAAAGTTGGGGGAAACTTCATAGGGAACAAGGATCTTCTTGGAAGGAGGGGAATTTAAATGTTGAACATTTTCAATAGATTAAGAAATACACCAAGGGCCCCCTAAGGAGAACTCAATGGTTAAAATTTAATATTTATATGACAATTCCTATGTACAAGGCACTATCCTAAAGTCTTTAATTTTAGAAACTCATTTAATCATCACAATAACACTATACGAACTATTATCCTCATTTTAGAGTTAAGGAAAATGAGCAATAGAGAGATTAAGTGAACTGTCCAAGGTCACACAGCTAGCAACGGACTCAACAGTTTAAGCAACCTGCCCCCAGGGTCTGAGCTCTTATCCATTACAGCAGAGTTGAAATTTGAACTGATAATCTGGTTTCAAGTCTAGGACCTACATATGTGACTGAGGGTAATACTTGATTCTAGTTTAGGTGTGGCTGCACCCGGAAACCATCCACTCTCACCCATTTCCACATGCCTACCTGCCAAACCTAAAACGATGTACTTCCGGAAAAATTTTAGATGATATAAGTGTAAGCTGCAGTTGAAACATTAAGGACCCAAGTAGGAGATATTTTAAGCAGACAATGGAAGTATTCTTGAAAAATAACGTTACTGACCCTTTTAAGTGGGATCCAACAACGGTCCTTCTGCCTGGTGTCCTTTGAGCCAATAGAACAAGACCAGGTTCGGTTCAGAAGCAAAGGCGAGTTTTATTCTTCGATGAAAGAACTGAGGGAGAAGTGCGAGCTCACGCTCCAGAATACTCTTCCCGAAAGGTGGGAGGCGGGGCTGCTTTATAGGGCACCTCATCGGCTGGGGAGGGGGTGGAGTTCTGGAGAGTGGGCGCAGCTGTGCTGCTCACGTTTCTAGATCGCAGTGCCGGGCGCAGCGTCTCTGCACACGGCCCGCGGCCACCATCTTGAATTGCAGTGTCGGGAGCAGCACTTCTGCACACGTTCTCCGGCTGAGGCGTTTGTGTAGCCATTTCCCACTAGGAGCTCCGGTCTGAAGAAGCAGCTGCGAGGCCTCGTCACATGGCTCCCTACGAGCAAGTGAAACTAGACTACGTGCAAAGGAATAAAAGGTTAGGCTTTATTTTCCTACCCGGCGTCTATTTTTAGTTTCCAGGAATTGTTAATGGGCTCTGCTGGTGGCAATAATATTTTAGCAATGCTGGGACCAACGGCTACAACAATGACAAAATCTATTAACGGCTGGAAAAGATACTATGATTTTCTGTTTATCAGAGATTTAGGAGCAGAATTCATCAGTTTGAAGTGGGTAAGCACCAATCTTCATGAACTATTTGGGGAAAGGGAATACTTGAGAAAAGAGGTATTTTCTGCTAATTTGAAAATAATTTCATAAGTACAATTTTCTGTGGTATGGACACATTTTGATAAAGATTTGAATAATTCTTTAGCAACCTTGGTGTGTGTGTGTGTTTTTTCCTTTTGGAAAATGGATAAAACCTTTTTTCCCTAAAATTTTTAAGTTTTCTGTGGTAAATACATCTTTGAGTTAGGGCTCATATTCTGCCTTATTTTTCTTTAAAGAGAATTTTTTTCTCTGAATTGTACCATTTTGTATTGAATTCTGGTTAGTATTTTTCCATTAAGATTACATGCGTTTTTGCAGTTTCTTGGAATTCAGGTATTTAGCAGAGCGGCTAATTTGAATTCTGTATTTTCTTGGTAGCAGAAAATGCTCCCTGGATTTCTGTAGTAGCATTCAGACAGGTGGGTGGTGGTGTTGAAAGCTCAACATTTGACTGTTTCTTAAGGGAATTAAAGATTGGAACTTGGCTGGCACAGAATAATCTCTTTCTTCCTTTTTTTGTTGGATAATTCTTAGAGTAAAATAGGGTCTTTATCAATTTAAGCAATTTCCATTGTTCATACCACTGTGTTATCTCAAGCGTTAGGCTAGAAATTAGGTCAGGGATGTAGTCTTCCGTTCTAAGTATAAGTTCAAGGCTAAGATTGAGTAGGAACACAAAGAGCAATATTCCTCTTTTCTTTCAATTTAAGGCCTGGAATAAGGAGCATAGCGTTTATTTTATTTTCCTTATTTCAGTTTGTTGTTTGAGAGCTGGGTTGGGAGGATGATGAGTTCCTTGTAGTTTCATTTTTGAGAAGTGAACTTTGGAATCATCAAGTGACTACGCCTAATAGGCTGTTGGGCATTTACATCTGTAAGTCAAAAGAGTTGTCTAAATTGGTTTGAAGTCAAGCCAACAAGGTGTGTTGGGAATGATTATATGTTTTGATTTTTTTTTTTTTTTGACCTGGACACGATGCAGCTTATGATTGGGTGAAAAATATACTCAGGACACATCAGGTTAAAGTTGACTTCTGTGAATCAGAGTTGCTATTTCTGACAAAAATTAATAATTCTATAAAGAAATATATTTAGTTTACAACTAAAAATTAAAGTGGTTAAATGAGTAACATTTAAAGAACTGAGGCTCTTATCCCAATTTTTTTGTATTATATTTTTAAAACTTTCTTTGCATTCCAAATGCCTTTTTTAGTACTTTCTATGTTACTAGCATCATGTGTGGCAAGTGCTCTCAAATTATACCAGGTGCTGATTATCTACATACTTCTAAACTAATATTTGCAACAAGACAATTGGTAACTTGAGGGCAAAAATTATTTATGTATTTTTCTTTCCTATAGAAGCTAACACATGTAATGTGTACACATGTTCACATTAAAAACTGCAGCAAAAATTGTTTATATTGATTTTGAATAGTTTATGTTGGAAGGAGCTTTGTTATTTATATCCTAGAAATTTAAACCTAGAAAAAAATAAAGAAATAATATATTAATACCCATTTCACAGAGATCTGAAAAAACAACTAGGTAATAAAACTGTTAATGATTTTTCTAATAATGTGGAATTTCATAGTGGAGAAGAAATTTGAACTTCTAATTGCATTCTCTTTCTATAAAGCCCTCTAATTCTTAATCTCTTTAAGGTGCATATGGATCTTTTTTACATAACTTGAGGAGTATGTAATTTTCCTTGTGTTGATAAGGAATCCACTTCCCATTTTTTAGCAGATGTTCAGAATTACAGTGAATCTTCAAGAGGGCATCATGCCACATACATTACTATCCCTGTGGGACTCCAAACATGTAATATCTTTAAAGATAAATAATGTTGGGTAGATATTTGCATGGACACCGGAGCTGTAAATGTTTTAAGTAAAATTTTTTTGTGTAGAAAGTTAAAAGCTAAGGCAAAGACATTCTTTGAAATGTCTTTGGACTGTAACTGACATCAATAATGCTATAATTGGCCACAAGAAAAAGAAATTAGTTGATTTTGGAGACTGGTGAGACATAGTTATTAATTTATCAACTTATTTAAACATACATATTGAGTCTCTACTATGTGAAAGGGGGACGAATTGGATAGTCATTGTTCTCAAGGAATTTGAAGACTATGGGAGGAAGACAAATGAAAAATAAATTTTCATGAACTGTGATAGATGCTATCAATATATAGGTGTTACTGGAATATGGCAAAGGGAGCATATTTCCGGCATTAATTGTGTGTGCATGTGTGTGAGTGTACACACTGATTGGACAGGATCATAATATAGCTGTATACTGAAGGCCTCTCAGAGGAGAAAAGCTTAAGCTGAGCCTTAACTAAGGGAGGAACACTGGAAAGACATTCCAGACAGTAGGACAAAAATTGCAAAGACTAGAGCCAGGAAAGAGTATTATCAGGAAATAAAATAAAATTATCAGGAAACTGCAGATAGTTGAGTTTCCTATTGCTAAATAAACTTGGTAGAGTCATTCAGTGACCAGTATATCTAGAAGCTACAGGATAAATCTGTATGATAAAGGTGAAATAGGTCTGATATAAAAATGTATTTAATCTGTCTTCTGCAACATGCACTTCTAGACCAAAAATATTGACCCTATTTGCTATTGCAACTGATTTCTAACACACTTACTGTTTTAATTACAAGAATATTTGATAAATTGCTTAACAGCTTGAAAAAAGACATGATAAATATTTTGGAGAAAAGTTATTTATCTATTAATTCCATTCAAACACATATGGATCAGAATATTATAGGGGAAGAAAAATTTGCCACCCCAAAATTTATCTCCTTGGCATGAAGATTAATTTAAGTTGATTAAGAACAGAAGACTCAGAAGTCTTTCTTTTTACCTCTTAGTTAGCTGCCTAAAGAATTTAGATAAGGGACCTGTTCCAGAAATAGAGCTATGACCAGAGATATCTGTAAAGAATATGGACTGGGTGTGGTAGGGGAAAATTGTCAAGGCCTAGAGATCAGAGTTCACTCTGTGACACATTGTCTCTGCATGGCCCAGCAAACATTTCTTTACCAAACATTTGCTTTTCCGTCTCCATGTGTCTGCCTTCCCATTGAAGTCCCAAAGGACTATTGCCAACTTCTTTTATCTTTAGCTGAAGATGGTATTTAAGGTGATAATTTTGGTGAGTTATTCAGTTTTCCCAGGTCTCTCCAATGTATATATGCTATTAAACTTTTGTTTAATTTTCTCCTGTTAAGCTGTCTCATGTCAATTTAACTCTCAGACCAACTGGAACAACTTAGAAGAGTAGAGGAAAAATTTCTTCCTCTCCAACAGTATTGAATACCAGTATTTTTATGCATCTTTTAAGATGATAGATAGATGGAATTTCCTCATAATTTTAAAACAATTATAAAATATAAAAATGCAATGATAATATTTATTCATGAATAGAATGGTAGTAAAATTACTACATCCACTGAAATGACAGTAGTGTAACAGGCTTCAGGAATGAGTTAAGTATCTTAATTTAGGAATAGTTTTTTTGGGTAAGAGGCACAAATACTGCTTTGTAATTTGCATTTATATATCTTTCATAACCTGAGACAGCATAGAGGAGGAGAAAAGAATCTAAGGAAACCCGACCAGACTTAATCTACTAGATCTTGGAAAAGCAGTTGGGAAAACTAAAGGTTATCATCCAAACCACATAGTATGCTTGGTTTTAATAGGTATTACTCTAAGGTATATTCTCATAAAATGACAACAATTAACAATGTAAATGTTCTTATTGATCTAGTTTACATTTGAATACTCAGAGCTGAGGGTGGTGCATGTAATGTATATTAGTGCAGTAAATATATATTAAGTCAATGTAAAGGCCAATATTTAAAGTTATGTGGATATCACTGATTTTGTTCAGGACATATTTTTTTTCCTCTCACAAATGAAATCTAAAGAAAACCATGAGAGAATAGGGAGCAGTGACCTTTCCCCTTCGTTACCTGACAAGGCTGAAGCACTGAGCAAGGTATCAGAAGCTCATACCTTAGGCAGGGTAAAGGTCAGTTTTCCAGTCCCAACAGAGAACTATGCCTTAGGATCAGCCTGCCAAATGGGAGGGTCACAATTACTTAACCCCTTAAAGAGCCATCATCTGTAAAATCAGGATAACAATAGTTTCCAACACAAGGTAGTATTTTGAATATTCAATGAGATACTCTGTATAAATCACTTAAGACAGTTTCTAATGTGTAAAATGCCAGGTCTTTAAGAATGAGTAAGAATTAACTAGGCAGTGGAGGGTGGGGAGAAAAAAGGAAGACACTCCATGTAGATCAAACAAGCCTTGAATTGTAGAAGTATATGTGTTTATAGAAAATGAAAAATTGTCCTATGTGGCTAGAGGGGTAGGGTTGTATGCTAATTTTTTTGGAAAAGAGGGATTGGAGTAGGAAGAGTTGGGGAACACTTTGTGTTTTTAAAGTTAGATCACTGGTAAATTAGTGATGTTACTGATACAAGAGGCAGGAGAAAATACAAAAGAAGATATTTAGGTGAAAAATAATTAATATCATCTTAAGTATTTCAAATTTGGTGCCTAAAGAATTTACATATATATCCTATATTTAGTGGTTAGTTGAAAATAGGGATGGAGATATAACTTTGTAAGTTTTGAGTATGTATGTGATATTTGAGATCATGGGAGAAGGTAGATAAACCTAGCAAGAATGGAAAGGAAGAAAAGAGTCAAAAATATCACATAGTGAATATCAATATTTAAGGGACAGAGAAAAATAATCTATATTAAAAGAGTTCTGAGAGCCAAGAGGGAGAGAAGCCGGAGAGGAGAGTTTGAAGAGAGAGTGGTCGATAATCACAGCACAAAAATCATCATGTAAGATGAACACTGGAAATAGGATATTGAATTATTTCTACACTTAGGTGCCAAACACACATCCTAATTAAGGAGGACAAACAATATTTATGATATTTTTCATTGTAATGGAATTAGCAGTCACCAGAGTTCATAATTTATGAGCAATACCCCTGCATTATCTCATCCTCATATAGTGTTTTCCAAATGAAAATATATCTGTCTTAAAGGTAAAAATATGAATAAGTATACAAGTATTTTGATGCTCAAGGCAGTGTTATGTTCTGGAATTATGTATAATATTTCCGACTTTTAGCCATTTACTAAATTATCAAAAGAAATCACAAATGATAACACACAAGGTATAATTTGAAATTTGTTAATGATATTTATAAGACCTAACAGAGACAATGAATCTAAGTACTTTAATACTTTGTTGACCCATACCCTATGGAAAAACATTAGATTTGAAACATTAGTTCAAAATTGCTTCTGTGATGAAAGAAAATAAGTTAGCACACGAATCTACCATATTTCACCTTTGGTGTCTAAAAATTAGCCAATAAAATTGAAGAGGAGAAGTAGGAAATATTCTTTTTGTATGTGTGTGCATATGTATACATACACACATATTTGTGGAGAAATAAAGTGGAAAGCAGTAAGTTACCCACACACAGTGAAATGAAATCTGTTTAAGCCCTATAGGACTTGAATAGGACTCCCCAGCCCTATTCAATTTCTGCTATGCTGAACAAGGGGCAAGTTATATGTAAGGTATCCAGCACTGCCTCTGTTCTTCATCCTCCTCTTTTCCCCACAATTGGACTGGCTACTCAAAATTAATTGGTTTAGCAGTGTTCAAAAATCCTGCCTACTATCTCCTGTCATATGTGTAAATACAAACACTCCTTTGAATGTCTCTTTTCTTTCTCTCTCCCCATTCTCCCTTCTCCTCCCTTTCTCCCAATACCTCTTCCTTCCATTACCCCTCCTTCTCCCATTCTTCCCTCCTCCAGGACATCAGAGAGTCCAAGATTCTCTGTGACCTGGTGGGACCCCTTGCCCAGGATCTCCCTTGCCTTGCTTATGCCTGAGTGAGAGTAATACACCTTTGAATTACTCGTGGTCGTTGGCTTTGATGTGGTGTGTCTAGATGTCATTAAGGAGAAGAGAGAGGCAGATCTAATACTAGCCTGATCAAACAGTAACAAAAGTTGATAGAATGGTTACATTAAAATGTAGTACATATATTTTAAACAGTTCTACAGTTGCTTGTTTTTATATAGAGTAGAAACATTCTGAAGCACTAGTTGGGGGGAACTTAGTAATTGTATATCTTTTCATTTTTTCTTACCATGGGGCTCTTGCAAATGCAAGGGGATAACTGGATGAATGTAAGTTAAAGGTTTACATTTCACTCAATGCTTCAATAAAAACAATCAATAAAGCCACAGTATATTCCTAAATTTTTTTATAGAGTTGGGGTTAATTTCTTATTAAGAACTTTCAGCTAATATGGATGGATTCAAATGTATAGGTAGAGTAATCATATGACACCTTTACATCTTTCAAGTCCATGTTATTTCAACAATTAGACGTGCTTTTTTTTATATTAAGAACTTTATAACAAACAACTTCAAAGTTAATGTGAAACTAAGTGATAGACAAATTACCATATATTTCCCAGCAATTGAATCTGAGAAGTCCATGTTCTAGGGACAGGTTTAAGAGAAAAGTTTTGGATGATTTGGGAGCTATCATCTGGCTTAGGAAAGCAATAAAGATGACCCTTGCTAAAACTGTATGTTCATCGTACTTTATAAGACAGTTGCTTCTGCCTGAATAATCAATCATATATATGTTTCCCAAGAAATGATTCTCACAGCACTTAGAAGATAATAAACTAAAGAAAAAGAAGTCTCATGACCTTGTAAAACATATAAATAAATAAACACATAGAGGAAATCCTGAAGTAAAATAATGAGTTCAGCACTAAAGATCTCAAGTTATTTTGTTCACCTATCAATATAATTTGTATTTATTATGTCATCATATACCAGACAAAATATTAGCTGGGGATTTGAATAACACGAATCTGTTTCTCCAGTGATCTGTACAAAGCAAATCAACATGTTGAACCACTAGGAAAGTTATGATGCACTTCAAGAAGAAAAACTGTAGAGATATTTTTCCCAACAGTAAGCAAGTTCTCAATGACTTCTGAAAACTGAAGTCCTGAGAAAGTAGAGCTCTTAGAAATCATGAACTGATATGGTCTCATTCTTAATTTTCTGTGATATTATTTAGTTCCATTTGTTTGCTTTGAATTTTAATTTTTGAGAGAATAATACATTCTTTTGGCTCAGATGTATGTATATGTAGAGATCCAGAAATTCTATTCATAGGTGTATATGCAGCAGATATGCATACATATTTTCACAAAAAGACATTTACTAGGATGGTCATAACAGCATTATGTCTTTTTTAGCAGTGGTATTTATTTTCAGTAGCCCCAAACTGGAAACCATCAAGATAATTCCATCAAACTTATCCAGATGTTTATCAAGTTATAACAGATAAATACATTAGAGTATATTCACTCAAGACAATTATAAATATATGCCAAGGGATGATCAACTACAACATAACATTGGGTCAAAGGAACCAAATACAAAGATTGCATACTGTAAGATTATAATTTATAAATTTTTAAAAATGGGAAAACTGAAATATATTGTCAGAAATCAAATTGGTAGTAGAACTTTGGGTGGGGCTTCTGACTACAAGGAAGACAGGAGCATTTCAGGGTCAGTGGTAAGTTTATGTGTGTTTATCTCCATGTTGATAGGTTGGTGTGTTAATTTTTGAAAAAAATCATAAAGTTTATTCTATGTTATTTTTTGGCATGAATATCATGTCCATTTCACACTAAAAAGATAAAAGTTATTGTGCAGTTCCTTTTCCTCCACACTTACTCTCCCACCAACCCCTGAATAATGTCCCACTAACCAAATAGTCTCTTTTATGTCTTTCCAGATACTTTAATAGTTTGTTTCCTATCTTTAGTTATTTTTTTCAATAAGTAACCCTATATGTCATTTTACATGTGTACAGTACATCTATAGGATAATTCCTAGAAGTAGAATTGTAGCATTTCTTGGTAAAAGCAAGTATGTATAATTATACTATATTCACTGGGGATTAACAATGGATACTTCCACAAATATGCATGAAAATGCCACTTTCTATGCAGCTTTGGCAGTAGAGTGTGTGATCAAAATTTTTTATTTTCATCACATTATAGATGAGAATTGTTGCTCAACGTAGTCTTTTTTAAAAATTAATTAATTTAACATCTTTATTGGAGTATAATTGCTTTACAATGGTGTGTTAGTTTCTGCTTTATAACAGTGAATGAGCTATACATATACGTATATCCCCATATCTCCTCCCTCTTGCGTCTCCCTCCCACCCTCCCTATCCCACCCCTCTAGGTAGTCACAAAGCACCAAGCTGATATGCGGCTGCTTCCCACTAGCTATCACTTTTACATTTGGTAGTGTATATATGTCCATGCCACTCTCTCACTTCCTCCCAGCTTACCCTTCCCCCTCCCCGTGTCCTCAAGTCCTCTACATCTGCATCTTTACCCTACGTTCTTCAGAACCTTTTTTTTTTTTTTAGATTCCATATATGTGTGTTAGCATACAGTATTTGTTTTTCTCTTTCTGACTTACTTCAGTCTGTATGACAGATTCTAGGAGTCTTAATACTAATTTATCTTATAATTGGACAGATTGAGTATATTTTCATATGTTCAAGAGTCATTTGTATTTTTCCTCTGGATTGTCTCTTGTCATTTGCCAATTTTTCCATAGACTTATTGATATTTTATATATTTATTTATGGAGCTCTTTATACTTTAGGATATTAGTTTTTAATATATGATATTGGCTACAAATATATTTTCCCATTTTTCCTTTTGACTGTCATATTTTATCATGGATATTTATGTTTAATATTCTGTATAGTAAAATTTGTCAAATTTGTGATGGCTTCTGGATTTTGATACACAGTTGGAAAGCCCTTCTTCTTCCCAAATTATAAAGGATTTCTATATTGTCTTCTAGTTCATTAATGATTTAACTTTTAACGAGCAAATCTCTGATCCATATGAAGCTAATTTCTTGATTCTATTTTTTGATCAGGATGTTGGTTACACAAGTGCATTCACACTTATAAAGTTGTTTCAAATGTATGATTTTTTAAAAAATGTGTATACATTTCTCTAAGTATATCTTATATACATCATATTTCATTAAAATTTTACTTTGAAAATGAACACATGCTAGGGGGTGGAAGAAAGTATTTCTGGGTATGCTAAGCCCTCTATGAGAACTTGACAGAATTGTGAACCCCACACACGATATCTTAACATGATACATTTTTCCCCAGCTTTAGTTTCTAATATACATAGAAACATATACATATATACAGTCAAACAAACCAATCAACAAAGAAACAAACAATACATAGAATCAATTGAGATGATGTCATATATTATTCCAAGAGGACTAGAAAAAAAAAGATTACCAAGAAAATAGAAAGGAAGTAATTAATTACAAAAAAAATAGTACAAGGAAATTGAACTTAAATTTGTATTTATCCCTTTTCATCCTCGTTTCCTTCCACTCTCCTTCTTGCCCACTCTGCTCCATTCATATTGGATTTATCTCTGTTTATTCAGCCTCTAATCTTCTTCACCACTAACTGTTTAGACATCTGTTACCTCTGCCTGGTGTCCTTTTATCGTCTGTCATAGTTAATTCCTAGTCATCCTTCAGATCTCAAATGTTACTCTCTTAAGAAGACCTTCATGGCATTAGTGTTTCTTTTTTTGTTTTTTAATTTTACTTCAAAGCATTGGTCAGAGTTTTAAGCATAATAAAGAAGAAGGATGAGTACTCTTGCAATCATGTAGCATGTTACATTTATAATCACCACTTTGGAAGGTCTTGAATTTGAATAGCTTACTTCCATGTAGCTAATATATTGATATTGGCTTAAGGTTGATTCTAGCCTGTGTGTGTCTCCCCTTTGGACCAGAAAACCCTGGAGGCAGATAAAGGTGACCAGCTCTGCTTTAGGCCTAAGGGAAGAAAAGAGAGAACATAAGAAAGTGGCAGAGGGAAGCAGCCTTAAAAGATCTTGAGAAGTTTGTCTTCTGGGCTAGTAAAGGATACAGTGCTATCCATGGAGTCCCAAAGTGAATCTTTGAAGGGCAGTCTAACAAATGGAGGATTTTAGGTAGAGTATCAGAGATTCATTTATCCATTCAGAATTATTTTTCTCGATTGCCTGCTTGTGCTATAAGTGGTATGAACGAAGTAGAAAACATACAAAAAATTACTTATCCCATATACTTCAATGGTGTTAAACAAATAATTAGTCAAATAATTAATTTTCATTGTATTAAGTGATAAGATGAAGAAAACGAGAGGGGGAGAATATTGTATGACAGAAAAAAACTAACCCAGACTATGATGGAAGAAATTTTCTAATACTGGGGTGTAGGGAAGCCATTCTAGTTTACATGATTTGGCCTGAACTTTATGTGAACTACAGCAGCCTGTCTTAAAGAAACCCAAACAATGCTTTTCAATACACGTACCATTTTCTGCCATCTGATGAAGTGATAAAAACTTATACAGTTTTCCAAGTCACTGCCTATATGTATTTCTGTGGAAATACAACTTCTGCTCTGGGAATCTTTTCCCAATTATGCCAAGAATCTTTAATGTTTAGCTTCCTCCTCTTTTTCATGATTCATAGCAACTCATTGTTGGGAGACAATTTTTCATGGGCCTTTCACTTTTCTGCATGTCTTTCAAGTGACGAATTAACTGCCCTTTGTTCTGGATGTTTTTCAAGGATGTTTATCTATTGGACAGCCTTTGAAGACAGAGATAATATCTCCTTCTGAGGCAAAAGATGGGCATACTTAGAGCCCATTATAAAATCCCTGATTCCCCTAAGCTCAGAGTTCCTCTCTTAAAATGTTATTGTGTATGCAGGTGTCATTTGGTCTTTTTACATCACCTTGTAGACATTAGAGCTTGAGGGTAAGCTGGATGAAGTGAGAGAGTGGCACTGACATATATACACTACCAAATGTAAAACAGACAGCTAATGGAAAGCAGCTGCATAACACAGGAAGATCAGCTCTGTGCTTTGTGACGACCTAGAGGGGTGGGATAGGGAGGGTGGGGGGGAGATGCAAGAGGGAGGGGATATGGGGATATATGTATATGTATAGCATTATGTATTCACTGACAGCAATAGCAGTAGACAGAGTACCAGTATTTTTTCTTTTGAACATCTTTATTGGAGTATAATTGCTTTACAATGTTGTGTTAATTTCTGCTGTACAGCAAAGTGAATCAGTTATACATACACGTATATCCACTCTTTTTTAGGTTCTTTTCCTATATAGGTCATTACAGATTATTGAGTAGAGTTCCCTGTGCTATACAGTAAGTCCTTATTAGTTGTCTAGTTTATATATAGTAGTGTGTATATATCAATCCCAATCTTCAAATTTATCCCCATTGTGCCTAGTAAGTAGTAGTATACATTCAATAAATACTGATTGCATCTTATCCAATTATCTATCATTTAAACTGTTTTGAAATTCTATTAAAAATGTTCCTTAAGGGCTTCCCTGGTGGCACAGTGCTTGAGAGTCTGCCTGCCGATGCAGGGGACACGGGTTCGTGCCCTGGTCCGGGAAGATCCCACATGCTGCAGAGTGGCTGGGCCCGTGAGCCATGGCCGCTGAGCCTGCGCATTCGGAGCCTGTGCTCCGCAACAGGAAAGGCCACAACAGTGAGAGGCCCACGTATCACAAAAAAAAAAAAAAAAAAAAAAAAAAAAAAAAAAAATGTTCCTTAATTAAATGATCCCCATACCCCAAAAGAGAAAAAGTTAGCAGTAAACAGTCAAGTAATAGAAAGAGCTTGACCTAATGCCATATATGTTGAAAATTGTTGCCAGTGAAAGAACCAGAGAATTTTGGGAAAATGTGCTGAGGTTTCTGACATAACTCCATATGAACCACACAGATGAGTTGCAAAAAAAAAATTAAAAACTAAAACTTCTGAAAATTCTCACTGTAATCTTTTACCACAGTGTGGAGAGAAACAAACTGAGCAGGTATGTTTTCCTTGTGATCTGAAGTAAGAAGGAACTAGAGGATAGGGGAAACAGTTCTGGAAATAGGTGAAAAGAGGGAAGGAATTGACTCTCTCAGTACATATACAGTATTTCCTCTATGCCCTCAAACACACACACACACACATATATTTAGAAAGAGAGGTAAGAGGTGATAGAGATAGATGATAGATACAGTTAGATGGATAGATAAATGATAAATCTGTGTGTGAGTGTGTGTGTGTGTGTGTGTGTGTATGGAGGTATATCTGGGATGGTATGATAGATACAGATAGATGGATAGATAAATGATAAATTGTGTGTGTGTGTGTATAGAGGTATATCTGGGATGGTATTCACTTTATATTTCTCAGTGGTGGAATTTTATTTGTTTTCACTTTTTATTTGCATGTGTCTATATTACTTCAGTTCTTTATATTGAGTATGAATTGCTTTCACAAAAATATAGTATTTTAAAAGAAAATAATTTACTGTGCTTGATTTTAGGTACATTTTATTGTTGTAATGCTTAATATTGCCTAAAGCAAGACTTGGTTTGAAAAATATTCACTTAAATATTTTTAAACAGATCTGAAAAGTGTTCCAGTTTTACACAATGAAGTACATATTAAATTGAAAATACTAGACCATTTAGTCACTTTCCATTTTATCTTCATATTATATATATATAGATAGATCAGGTGTCATGCAAAAGATATTGTATGTTTTCAGTATTTAAATGTGTATCTTTTGTCAGTGTTACATGAGTTACATATATTGAAAGCAAAAGTGTTCTTTACCCAAGGATTCTAATCCTATTTTTAATTATTTATAATGAATAAGTTTCTAAGTAATCAAATGTCAAGAAAAAGGTTTTTTTATTAAATCCCTGAAAAGGTATATACTATATGTTTAGCTTAACATTTTATCTGTAACTATTAAGTAATAAAATTAAAAGCACCGTTATTCAATACCCAGTGTAATCCTATTATTAAAATGAGGGGATAAACTTAAAAGTGATTATACCATCACCTATAAATCCGTGTCTCAATTCATTAAATTACTTACTGCAGGTCACTGACTTTCATTATACAATAAAAAAGTAATGAATAGACTTTTTAAAAATTATTTGTTATTTAAGTCACAGCTTGAGATGCTTGAAGTCATTACGAATATTCAAGTACATTGTATGAGTCTTAATAAAATCACCATTATATCTTGTGCACTTCTTTTGATCATTGCTGTAGTACTGGAGTATTGTTCATGCAAATAAAAGAATGAAATGAAGTCACTAAATATTTACATTCAAAAGAAGAAAGTTGTTAAACTTTTTTTTTTTTAATTTGAAGTGACTAATTTTGGAAATTACAAAATTGTCTTTAACTGAGAAAATCTCTCAAATAATTCAGTAACACTTTCTAAGCCCCAAAGGTATCTTTTTTTTCTTTTAATTAATTAATTTATTTATTTATTTTTGGCTGCGTTGGGTCTTTGTTGCTGTGGGCAGGCTTTCTTTAGTTATAGTGAGTGGGGGCTAATCTGTGTTGCGGTGATCAGGCTTCTCACTGCAGTGGCTTCTCTTATTGTGGAGCGTGGGCTCTGGGCACGCAGGCTTCAGTAGTTGCGGCGCGTGGGCTCAGTATTTGAGGCTCTCAGGCTCTAGAGCACAGACTCAGTAGTTGTGGCGCGTGGGCTTAGTTGCTCCATGGCATGTGGGATCTTTCCAGACCAGGGCTTTCCGGACCAGGGCTCGACCCCATGCCTCCTGCATTAGCAGGCAGATTCTTAACCACTGTGCCACCAGGGTAGTCCCCCAAAGGTATCTTGATAGAATACCCTTTCTACTACTGTGGTGAATACAAGATTGCATCAGTTACTTTTTGCCACAAAACAAACCAGACCAAAACTTATTGGCTTAAAACAATTAATGCACCTAGCTCATTATTTGGGGCTGGACTCAGCTGGGCAGTTATGATCTCAGCATCTTCACTCATGCAGCTGTATGTAGGTTGGTTGGTTGTTGGGTGATGTCATATGGATGTCTTTGGTGACAGTGTTATCTGACCACACATGATGGTATTAAATAGGATTCCAAAGAAGAGAGAGAAAAGTATCCAAGGACTCTTGACCTCAGAACTGGCACCTGTCTCTTCTGGTCTTTTCTATTAGCAAAAGCAAGTCAAAACACTAACCCTTTTTAAAATGTTGAAGAAGTAGACTTCACCTCTTTAAGGAAGGAGGTGAAAAGTCCCCTTCCCCCTTTTTTGTAGCCTTATTGATATATAAATGATATTTTAAAAACTTCACATATTGAATATATATGATTTGATGAATTTGGACATATACATACATTGATTATACCATCACCACAGTCAAAACTATAAACATAGCCATCACCTCCAAAAGTTTTGTGCCCTTTGCTTTTCTCTTATTGTTGTTGTAGGAACACAACATGAGATCTAAACAACATATTTTTAGTGTACAACCATAGACGTATTATTAACCATAGGCATATAGCATATGTACATTGTAGAGCAGATATCTAGAATTCACTCATCTCGTATAACTAACTTTATACCCATTGAACAGTAACTCCCCACTTCCCCCCTCCCCATCCCCTGGCAACCACCATTCTGTTTTCTGCTTCTGTAAGTTTGACTATTTTAGATATCTCATGTAAGTAGAATTATTCTACTTAGGCGTTGTAGGGGAAGATTTGCACTGTGGCAGGCTAGTAGCCTTGAATGTGTTCATATAGGTCATGCAGACAGTGTGGTTTGAACCCCAGCTTTTCTGAGCCCTTGCAGAGCAACACCTTGTCATCCTCCTGGAACACAAGAGGATGGAAAGCTTATGAAAAGCTGCTTTGAGGCCAATTTCTACTCACCTCCTTATATTCCACAGGAGGCTGTAATCCCTCAATTTCTTATCTCTAATGAGATATGAGGCTTTCTTCTGCCCTGTGCCCCTTGGGTTATAATTGCAGTCTATAAATGCCTTCAAGAATTGGCTTCTCAGAAACAGGGTGTTCAAAGCTTGCATTGCGTTGTCGTCTAGCCCCTTTTATTTCAGTTTCATCCTTTTTGGTGTCTGGGACAAGGAACTTGGTGAGTTGTCTCCTTTTGCTACTCTTTCTTTTGTTGGCTCTGTAAATAATAAAGTGTCTGAATCTAAAAATGGTTTGCTGTATTTTACTGGCTAAATCTGTATGTCAGGAGATCTGTCAGGAGTTGGTCTGGCTTGCTACTGTGCACTTGATGGGGCTGTATTTAGAAATATGGCTGCAGCCACTGTGGCTTACCTCTTCTTACTTTTGCTGTTGTTTTCTCCATCACAAAACCCAGAAAACTGCAGGTATTTTTTCTCCCTAACAGCATTAGAGAGCTCACTGTATTGAGCTCCAAGAAAGTAATTGGCTTGGTTTCCTGAGCCCTGCATCTTGACAGGGATGAATCCCACAAGGATCATTTGAAACCACACGAGCCATACTCTGCTACCCAGCTCTTCAAAAAGATTCTTCCATCAACTATGAATCAGTATCATAATAAGAAACTTAAACCTCAGTGTTATCCTTTTGTATGTTGTGTGATCTCTGTACGCTTCCCAGTGTCAGGGAGAAATCTTTCATTTCTTTTGTGTAAGAGAAGTCATCTCAGACTGTGAGACTGCTGAGTGTTAGCTATGAAAACTTAGTTACCCATTCTTAAAGTCTTTGACTGTAAACAATGCCTAATTTGAAATCTAAGAGCCCCTTAGGTATGGACACAGATCATTCCCCACTCTGTCTCTCACTACGAATGTAACACCTAGCCTCTATCAATTGTGTGGTGATAAACTCCTTTTGTTTTCCAAGCATTTTGAGATTGGGTCTTAGAATAAAAGTTTCAATTTCAACAAGAGATAATGATGGAAATAAATGCATTTCCATGAAATGCTGTTGGTTTACACAGCCCTCATGGAATTTCCATGATTTTTAATGGCAAATCTAGATCAAGGTTGTGTACTCTTAGTAACTCTTTAAGAACACATCCATTTTCTAAAAATTATTTGTTTTCCTTTGCTTTGGGGTTTTCAGTATCTTTTGCATTTAAAAGTGGTCACAGATTTACAATGTGCTTTGACCAAAGCTGGAATATTTTGTGAGTTTTGTTTATTGGAAAATTCCAAATTCATTTTTGAAGTGAAGCTCTTAATAGTCTACCTTGCTATATCTAGCATATAGATCTTTGAAAATTCAGACTTTTCATTGTATTGAAAAAAAATATTTCACAGACACTAGTGTATTTACTAATACAAAAATGGAGTGTATAACATAAATTGACTCAACTCTCAGATTATTTTCAAGAATAAAATGTGTACTTTCTAAGAATCGTGAAGGATATAATGTTTCTTGTATATTTATATTTAACATATTTGTGCCTAAGGATCACAAGCTGATATATTAAAATATTTTAAATGACAAATTATGATATGATTAATCACTGTGAGAGGAAAAATGCAGTTGAATATTCAAATACAGAAATTGTCTTTAAATCTGTCAGCTTTGTTTTTCCTTTCAGAGAAACAAGTGATTTTTGACAGGTGTGAATTGCAGCAATGATACAGTTTCCCTCAGAACATTCAAATTGATTTTTAAACAAAAGTGATTCATCTTTATTTTTAAACTAATGCACTTTTGTATTCTACGATAGCGCTGAGATTTTCATCCAGGAAAATGACTTTGTGAAAAGAAAATGTATCATTTGGGAACTTAAATGCATAGTCAAATTCTAATGTGTAAATGCAATAATATGCACATGAAGATATTTTTTCAAGAATAATGAGCATGTACTCATTACACCTGAAACATCTAGGCATTTCTAAACAGTTTTGTGATTGTAGATAAATTTTAATCACAGAGGAATTATGAACCCTTCTAAATATATTTATGAACAATTTTTATAAATATTTAGATGTATGCTTTTTTAT
Organism: Phocoena sinus; assembly: GCF_008692025.1. Classification (NCBI taxonomy): domain Eukaryota; kingdom Metazoa; phylum Chordata; class Mammalia; order Artiodactyla; family Phocoenidae; genus Phocoena; species Phocoena sinus. The sequence continues at coordinate 52,982,085 of NC_045779.1, read as the reverse complement.
TATTTTAAGGATATTTTCTTCTTTCTGTATTCCCACTTTATATGCCAAATTCTCTCTTTAGCATTTATTCTAAAGAAATATGAAAGGGTTCAAATTCCTAATTGCCTATTGAATTGCTCTAAGGCTAATTAAGTAGTCTAAAAATTATGAACGTAAAATGAAGAGCCTACAATTTGTATATTTTTGTGAATCATGTTTATTTTATATGTTTTACATTGTTAAAAGGGCTCAGCAAACACCTAGGACATAATGTGATAGGTTGCTGTAACTTCATCTTTCATCCCCATATGTGGTTATTGCAGTAATTGTATGGTATTAGTTTTTTGACAATTGCCATATCTAAAATCTAGTGTTTATCCCTCAAACTATGAATATTTTTCTTGGGAAATATTCTGCCTGATTCCGTAATCCAAGGAGGAAGTTACATAAGGAATAAATATTATTTATTTAAGGACAGATTAAATGGAAAAGTATGCTCAAAACATAGAAATTGAGTGTATCTTTACAATCCTTTCAAATATGGCATGACAAAGAATCCTGTGAGTGGACTTTGCAAGTCAAATATGTCCTCAACTTCTCTTTTAAGGATAGAGGAATGCCTTCATAACTAAGCTATACAGTTATGCTTAGTTATATGCATATAACTTCTTGGCATGCTTTTCAGAGGTTAACAGAAAAATCAAAACTGGGAAAAGAAGTGTAATTCAGATCTGGAGTGAATCACTGCTATAAATCTAGTGTATCCACCATGAGCTAGGCAGAAACTTCTTTCAGAGCTAAAAAATGTACACAAGATAAGAATAAACTCATTATATCTCAAATTGAGCACTGCACAGACCTGGGACATTACATTTTATACTACAGCTTTTCAAATAATTATGTTTATTTAGCATATTAGAAATTTCAGAAAATAAGGTAGAGTAAGGTAGAATAAAATTAGGAATTGAAGACCTCTCATTTCCACTCTACCTAATGCTCAGTTCATAGGTCAACAGACCTGAGGCTAGCTTTCCTCTTGTCATTAAGATTCTAATCATGTCTTAGAGTCTATTCTGTTAGTTGTGTTTAAAGTCCCACTTTAATTCCATGTCAGAAAATGGGTGGAATCCTATATCACACTTTGTAACTATCACAACCTAGACAAATGTTGAACCCCCAGAAAGACCTCTAAAAAAATCAAGCACAAAAGAAACTTATAGAATGGAAAAATATTTTCTAAAATCATGTAAAAAACGGATTGGCTATTTAGAGAAACAACGAATTGAAACTCAGACATCATTCTATACACTAAAATGTATAGAAGCATGAACTAATTAAACATTTCTACATCAAGAATAAAGTCCTGAACAGACAGCATGACATAATAGCGTATTTATTAGCCTTCTGGCAGAGAAAGAACTTTCTAAGCTTAGGATGCAATTAAAGAAATAATAATAATTAACAAGTAAATATGACTTTCTATGTGATAGGAGCTACATCCTTTATGTAATACATTAATGCATTATATTCCCATACAAACCCTACAAGGCAGGTATTACTGTCATCTTCACCTTATAGGTGAAGAAATTGATGGGATAAAGACTAAATAAATTACTTAAGTGACACAGTTAATGGCAGAGCCACTTTCAACTCAGGAAGTCTACATCACAATATAAATAATGGGAAGAATGGGCCATATTAAACCAATATTGTTTGCACAAAACAAAGAAAACAATTGTGCAAACTTAAGAGCATATCATATACATATTTATTATACAGTAGTTTAGGTACTCCATTACCAACAGTATACAGGCATACCTCATTTTATTGTGCTCTGCTCTATTGCACTTTGCAGATATTACTTTTTTTTTTTTTTTTACAAATTGAAAGTTTGTGGCAACCCTGCATCAAGCAAGTCTATCATCCTTATTTTTTCTAACAGTATTTGCTCACTTCATGTCTCTGTGTCACATTTTGGTAATTCTTAGAATATTTCAAACTTTTTTCCTTATTATATTTGTTATGGTGATATCTGATTGGTGATTTTTTAATGTTACTGCTGCAAAAAGATAATTCACTGAAGGTTCAGATGGTGGTTTGCATTTTTTGGCAATAATATATTTTTAAATTAAGGTATGTACATCGTTATTTTAGATATAATGCTATAGTACACTTAATAGACTACAGTATAGTCTGAACATAACTTTCATATTCCCTGGGAAACCAAAAAGTAAGCGTGACTCACTTTATTGCAATATTCACTTATTTCAGTGGTCTGGAACCAAACTTACAACATCTCTGAGGTATGCCTGTAGTTGACTTGTTACTTAGATCAGCTTTCCCATTGAAAAAAAATTGAAATCTGGGATATCGTATTTTAAATAAAAATAAACATTAAAATTAAAATTGAGTAGTACTCACACTAAAATCTAAGTAAATTGTAGCAAACCAGGATGATAAATGGAGCCTGAAGTGAGCTTTCAATATTAGTTTGAAACATGTAGCTTCCATTTTGAATGCTAAGATGCTTGCATCACTACCCACTCTCAAGTCCACACTTCAGTCCAGCATAAGGAGAAAATGGGCAAATGGATGACGTGCCCATTCCTTTTAAGAGCATGTCCAGAAGTGAGGCTTTGTTTTTTAAACCTGGCAATATTTTATTGGCCAACACTTAGCCACATGATTGCATCTAGTCTCAAGAATCTGAGGGGCAGTGTAGTATGTTAGCTGGCTAATGATATCCTCAGCTGAAATGAATGCACTGTAACAGTAAAGAAGTAATGAAATAATGTATTCTGTGGGACACACAGTAGTCTATCACTCCTTCCATTGGCTGAAAACATTCAAATAAGTGGTCCAGCATGCAACCGATGCAGAGCAAATTAAGATGATTGAGAGATGAGCACAGTTGTTTAATGTTAAGTGCTCTCCTTTATTTTTTATACTAATAAATCCAAAATCTTGGAATGACAAGTTATGTTACTTCAGTCTCTGTGTAAAACCTGTGTTCTAGCTACAGGGGACAATCCTGTGTCCCTGGAACAAGATTTTGTTTTTGAGGGGCCACTATATGTTCTGGTATTTTATGTTATTTTTTCTGCATTGTGAATTCTTTCAAAGCTCTCCTAAATTTCTACTTAAAATTTTAAGACCCTTCTAAAAAATAACCTACTCTAAGAAGCCTCCTTATTCCATCGGGCCAGGGTGGTTCACTCACTACTGGGTTCCTACAGCATCATATGCATATTTTAATTAATAATTATATGTGCATGTGCTTCAAAAATGAAAAGAATCAGTGATCAGAGTTTAGGTTAACCTTATAAAGTCAAAGATCACTAAATCATTAAACAGAAAAAAACCCTAGAGGTATCTGACTCCAAAGCTAAATTCCTTTTTCATTCATTACAGCAAACATTTCTCCATTCCTACTAAGAATAATCAACAAAATTCACAGTCTGCGAGATATAGTTCAGATATCAGAAAACATACCAAGAGCTATAATGTAATAAATATACTACTGTATTAATTGGAAAAGTCAATTCTGAAAAATTAGAATATGATAGATAAATACGTCTCAGTCTCAATCTCTGTGATTTCTTGTCTCCACAGATATTAAATGTTTATTTATCTAACAAATAAGTGTTTATATTAATAATACCAGACCTGTATATTTAGTTTATTAATTATCCATTATCTTCTTTGTATTGCACTATCCCTAAGAATTAAATTGTGACAGAAATGGCCAAAGTTGTAGCAATTCTGAAGTTTATGGTTAGTGGGGAACTGATAGCAGGAGTGTCAGAAAGGAGGGAGACAGACATTACAAGAAACATAGGAACAAGGCATCTTTAGATAGTGTTAAATGCTACTGAAAACAATAAAATGAAAAATAGAATGACAGAGTAGAAATACTGAGGAAAACATTCAGATTGGGTGGTCAGGGAAAATCTTTCTGAAGAGGTGACATTTGTATAAGACTATGGAGCACAATAGAGATATCTGGGCTGGAGATAAATACCATTTGGAAATACCCATCTAAAGAAAATGTGGAATAAGAATAAAAGAGTTAGGGATAAGGCTTGGAAGATTCCAATTACTAGTCCAGCAGGAAAAAAACCCCACATTTTGCAAAAAGGCAGAAAAGGAGTGGCCACTGTAAAGGGGAAAAAACAGCAACAGCAACAACTAAAGAGTATGAGGACAAGGAAACCAAAACAACCTACTTCCAGGAGGGAGAAGTCAACTGTGCAAAATGCTACTCAGCAAAAGAATGCAGCAAGGACAGAAACCATACCTTTAGATTTGGACAGATGCAAGTTACTCGTGCCACAGATCAAATTTATTGTAGTGATGAGAAGGAACTCTACTGGAGTAAGTTAAAAAACAAATGGGAGATGAAGGCATTAGTGATTTATAGGCAACTCTTCTAGAAATTGTGCCATAAAGGAACACAGGAAGAGACTTGCTATAAAAAAGGGATACTTTACCTCCCTGAATCTTTTCCCTCTCTCCCTCTTTTGCTTTTCTTCCTTCCTGCCTCCTTCCATCCCTCCCTCCCTCCTTCCCTTCCTTCCCTCTTTCCTTCATTTCTTCCTTCTTTTTAAATAAATTTTATTTCAGGTTTTTTTTTTTTAGGTTTAGATTTACAGAAAAATTGATAAAATAGTAGAAAGAGAAAAGCTTTATATACCTCATACAGTTTTTCATGTTACTAATCATGTTAGTGATACTGACCAGGGTTCTTGGCTTTCCCCAAGCAATAGAAATTGACTAGAGGCCAGACAAGAAATTCAGGCAGGGCTTTATTGGGACCCTTGCTGCAGCAGAGGGGAGTGAGAACAAGCAACATGTTCCTTTGCTGCTCACTCCCTGGGGGTGGAAGGGGGGCCGAGCTTGTTCCTTATATGGTGTAAGGGCAGGGGTGTGTCCAGGGGTCAGGCTGGAGGGGTGGCTCAGGGGGTTTGCCCACCCCTTAGATGGTGGTGTGTGCAAGGGGCATGCTTCTCTTGGCTGTGCTATTTCTCAGTCTTTCCTTGTTTTTGATGGCCTTGACAGTTTTGGAATATTGGTCAGGTATATTGTATACTTTACTTCAGCTGGGATTTGTTTGTTGTTTTTCTCATGACCAGACTTGGCGGGGGTACAGGTTTTTGGGAGGAGGCCCAGAGAGGTAAAGTGCCATTCCCAACACACCACAGCAAGTGTACATACTGTCAGTGTGACATCACTGTGGAAGTTAAACTTGAACTCCTGGGGGAGGTGGTAATTGTCAGGTTTCTCTAGTCTAAAGTTTTACTTTTTACCCCCTTTATATCTGTACTCTTTGGAAGGAATTCACTATGTGCAGCCATACGTAAGGAATCGTGAGTATGTTCTATCTCCTTGAGAGTGAAGCTTCTTTTAAATACTTTTTGGGGGGATGATTTTCCACAAGATTTTTGTCTCTTTACTTCTCCTCCATTTGTTTATTTATGCAATCATTTATTTATATAATTATGGACTCAGGGATATTTATTTTATATTTCGTTTTATAATCCAGTACAACTTTATTTTGTTGCTTAGATTATTTCAGACTTGGCCATTGGGAACTCTTTCATTTGGATCCTGGGACCCTTTGATACACTCTGTTCATTGAGGGTTTTCTGAGCACTTTCTTACTTTCTGCTGCTGAAAGATACTCCGGCCTCAAATTGTGTATTTCTTACCCCATTTTTAGAATCAGCCACATTTCCAAAGAGCCCTGGTTTCTCTTATTGAATAGTATTAAAAACCAAAATATGGTTACTAAGGATATTCATTGCTAATGATGTATTGCTGCTTCTGGATCCCCTCAGCTAACAGATGAATATATATACTAAATATATATATATATATATATATATATATATACACACACACACACACACACACACAATATAAGTATTTTTTATATATAACCTACTGCATCCACATTAACTTAAACAAGAGTTCACACTGATGTCTCTAACTCTAATCCATTATTACATGGACCGTTCTTGTTTTCTCCCCTTATTTATCTGTACACTCCCCTCTCCAAGAGTAAGAAACCTGGTTCCTGTCATTTACCATTTACTTAATTATTCAATTCCAGTATACATGTAGAGTAGTATCAGAATTAACATATATCCTTATGAAAAACAATCTGTCAACTAAAATACACTGCCTATGTACATTCTTTGGCATTTAAACTTAATTTCCAAACATACTTAGTTCAGCACTTTTCCCACCAACACCATCTATAGTGAAGTTATTTCACACATTTGTAATACAGTTAGAATACTTTAGTTACATTTTTAATTTGATCCTGGAATCCTTCAACTTCCTAAATTATTTTTTTTTTAATTTCAAACACAGAAAAGACAAATACTGCATGATATCACTTATATGTGGAATCTAAAGTAGTTGAAGTCATAGAAATGGAGAGTAGAATAGTGGTTTGCCAGGGGCTGGCGTGGGAGGAGGAAATGGGGAGGTAAATGGTCTAAAAGTACAAAGTTTCAACTGTGCAACATAGAAAAGTTCTGGAGATCTACTATACAAAATAATGCCTATAGCTAAAAATACTGTGATGTACACATAAAATCTGCTAAGAAAACATAATCTTATGTTACATATTCTTACCACAAAATAAGAATAAGAAGAAGAGGAAGAGGGGGAAGGGGAAGGAGATGGAGAAGAAAATGGGTGGTGGGAAACTTTGTGAGGTGCTGGATATGTTTATGGCCTTGATGATAGTGATGACTTCGTGGATGTATACTTATCCTCAAATTCATCATGTAGTATACACGAAATATTTTTACATATCAATCATTCATCATTAATTTTTTTTTTAAAGAGACATTTCAACAGCTCACTGATTTGGAAAAGAAACCAAGACTTCAAATACTGCTTGCTGAATTATTCTGAATTATTCTGAATTATTCTGAATGAATTCTATGCTACTTTATATATATAGTTGTTTACATGTTCCCTCCAAAAAGAAAACAAAGAGACAGTGCTGCTATTTGCTTGGAGGCAGAATTGGTCACTTACTAAAAATCTGTCTTTATCTTGTCATTAATTTCTTAAGTATAATTAACGAAATGATTCCAATATTTAACAGACACAAAATATGATCTAGTTGTACAGTTAAACATTATTGGAAAGTAGAATGCATTTTGGATCTTTGCCTACAATACTGTTCTTTTGCATATACTGCAGTATTGTACAAGAAAAATGAAATGTGGAGTCTGACCTTATTTAAATCAAAAATTCAATGCTGCTATTTTATAGCTATAGACATTAATGTACTTAACCTTGAATTTCAGATTCCTTTTCTATAAATTATTGATAATTCACAGTTAATATATTTATTCTAAGAATTAAAGGAGATAATAGGAACAACTTGAATATGGAAGGATCTCTTATTAGTCTTTTTCAATACTGTAAACATTTTTGAGGTATAGTTGATTTACAATACTGCATGTTTCAGGTGTACAACATACACTTTTTAAAGGTTATACTTCATTTATAGTTATAAAGTATTGGCTATATTTTCTGTGCTGTATAATATATCCTTGTAGCTTATATAGTTTATACATAGTAGTTTGTACCTCTTAATACCCTACCCCTATATTGCCCTTCCCCATTTCCCACTCCCCACTGGTAACCACTAGTTTGCTCTCTACACCTATGAGTCTGTTTCTTTTTTGTTATATTCACAAGTTTCTTTTATTTTTTAAATTCCACATATGATTGATATCATACACTATTTTTCTTTCTCTGTCTGACTTATTTCACTAAGCATAATACCCTCCAAGTCCATACATGTTGTTGTAAATGGCAAATTTCATTATTTTTATGGCTGAGTGGTATTCCATTGTGTGTGTGTGTGTATATTTTAAGATATAAATGTGTGTGTGTGTGTATATATATATATATATATATATGTATATATATTTCACATCTTCTTTACCAATTCATCTGTTGATGGGAGTTTAGGTTGCTTTCATATCTTGAGTATTATAAATAATGCTGCTATGAACATTTGGGTGCATATATCTTTTCAAATTAGTGTTTTCATTTTCTTCTTATATATATCCAGGAGTGCAATTGCTAGATCATATGGTAGTTCTATTTTTAGTCTGTAGAAGAACTTTCATATTGTTTTCCACAGTGGCTGCACCAATTTACAATCCCACCAACAGCGTATGAGCATTCCTTTTTCTCCACGTCCTTGTCAATATTTGTTATTTGTGGTCTTTTTGTTGATAGCCATTCTGACAGGTGTGAGGTTTTTATTTGTATTTCTCTGATGATTAATGATGTTGAACATCTTATCATGTGCCTGTTAGCCTTCTGTATATCTTCTTTGGAAAAATGTCTATTCAGATCTTCTGCCCGTTTTTTAATTAATTTGTTTGTTTTTTTGATATCGAGTTGTATGAGCTCTTTATATATTTTGGATATTAACTCTTTATTGGTCGTATCATTTGCAAGTATTTTCTCCCATTCAGTAGGTTGTCTTTTCATTTTGTCATTGGCTTCCCTTGCTGAGCAAAAGCTTTTAAGTTTAATTAGGTCCCATTTGTTTATTTTCAGAGATGGAAGGATCTCATTCATTTTGAAATTATGTTTTTTGCTACCATATAAGAAATTCTGTATCATTGTCTTTCTTGCCTTTAGTTTGTTCTGATACCAGGTGGTACCTATTGGTGGAGCAGGTAGTGATCGTCTCTCTAATAGGAATCCACTTTGGTCCTTATCCTTACCCACCTTTATCATTACCAATTCCTCCCTAAGATGACGGTGATGAATAATGTCCCTTTGCTGTCTCTCCCCAACTAGGCAATCTCCAGATCCCCAACACCAGCCTGCTTTGGAGTTCACACTATTTTTAAATTATAGATTAAGTAAATCTGACAAAATAAGTAAAGTCTAAGAAAAAAATAATTCCTTAGTCAATTCCTCAGTCTTGGACCCCACCCAGTTCTTCCTTCAGGAAATGTCTCTACTCTCCACCTACAGAGGTGTTTTCACATCTAGATCCTTTCCAATGTCATGTAAAAAAGAATTCCCCCATCTTTGCTCCCCTCTTCTTAGTCTTGTTTAGATCCTTTTGAAAGAGTAGAGTCAAAATCTACTAGTGTTTTATAATATAATCCTCTTAGTTTATATATATATGGATAAAACAAATAAAAAATCAATATGTATATAGAATATTTGAACAATGTCAATGAACTCGTGAATTTTGTAAAATATTACATGCAAAACCTGAGAATTGCAGACTATTTTCAAGCACACCTGGATATTTAATAAGATAGTCCATACACTTGTCTGTAAGATAATTCTCAATAAATCAAATATTTTAAAATATTGAAATATTAAAGAATATATTCTCTGTTGACAAAAAATTAAAGTAGAAGTTGCAAAATGGTACACCATATAAACAATAAGTATAAGAAAGCTTGAGTGGTATATTAATTTTAGAAAAAAAATATTTCAAGTTAAAAAGTATTATCAAAGGCTGTATGTATCCCTAGCTCTGAAGTGGGACTCTTGTAGACAGCATATATACGGGTCTTGTTTTTGTATCCATTCAGCCAGTCTGTGTCTTTTGGTTGGAGCATTTAATCTGTTTACGTTTAAGGGAATTTTTGATATGTATGTTCCTATTACCATTTTGTTAATTGTTTTGGATTTGTTTTGGTAGGTCTTTTTTCTTCCCTTCCTCTTTTGTTCTCTTGTGATTTGATGACTAACTTTAGTGTTGTGTTTCAATTCCTTTTTCTCTTTTGCTTGTGTATCTATTGTGGATTTTTGGTTTGCGATTACCATGAGGTTTCTATATAGCAGTCTATATATAAACAAGATTGTTTTAAGTTGCTGGGCTTTAAATTTCAAATGCATTTCCAATATCCTGCATTTGTGTTCTCCCCCTCTCACAATTGCTGGTTTTGATACCATATTTGTGTGTGGATGATTTCTCAATATGTGGAGATTACCATACTAAGTGAAGTAAGTCAGACAGAAAGACAAATATCACATGATATCTCATATGCAGAATCTTAAAAAAAAATGATACAAATGAACTTATCTATAAAACAGAAACAGACTCACAGACTTAGAGAATGAACTTATGGTTACCAGGGGGAAAGATAGAGGGGGCAGGGATAGACTGGGAGCTCGGGATTGACATGTATACGCTGCTATATTTAAAATAGATAACCAACAAGGACCTACTGTATAGCACAGGGAACTCTGCTCAATATTCTGTAATAATGTAAATGGGAAAATAATTTGAAAAAGAATAGGAAAAAAAGTATTATCAAAGGAAAATAGGAAAATATCATAATGTTATAAGGGTTAATTCAGCAGGGAGACACAGCAATAATAGATGTACATATGCCTAAAACATCACTGCAAATCCTACAGACCTTAAAAGCATATTAAGGTAACATTATCAACATCTTTATGTTACTCCAGTCTCCCAAATTTATACACTAATCTTAAGGAGAAAACTACAAACTAATATCCCTACACAAAAATGCAATAATCTTTAAAGTACATTATGAAATCAAACTGAACACTGCATAAAAATGATAATACATAATGAGCGAGTAAAGTTTATTTTAGAAAGAAATATTGGTTTTATATCCATATTATCAGTCATTGGAATTTGCCATATTAATTGATTCAAAGATCAAAAACTATATAGTATTTTATGCAAAAAATATGACTTGATAAAAAGCAGGACCCATTAATGATAAAAAGTCTCAGCAAACTAGAAATAAATGAGATTTTTGCTGCTTAATAAAGAGCTACTATGAAAAATTACAGCCATCATTATAATCAATGGAAAAAGACTGCTTTCTAAGATGAGGATCAAAGCAAAGTTGAGTAATCTCATCATTTTATGCAACATTATACTGGAGGTCTTTTCAGTGAACAATGCAAGAAAATTAAGTAAAATTTATACACTTTAGGAAGAAAATAGTAAACTTTTAAATCCTTTATTTGTAAATGACATGATTGTATATGTAGAAAACTATAAAATCACTGATAAATCTTAAAAGTGAAATTAGTAAGATATCAGGATACATGGTCAATATCCAAAGTTCTATTATATTTCTCTATAATATTAACAAGTATTGATACAAAAAATTGATAATATAAATTCCATTTATATTATCAGCATAAAAAAACTAGGGATGAATTTATGAAAAAATTTGAAGACACATTAAAATATCAAAGCATTGTTGAGGAAAATTAAAGAAAACTAAATAATTCAAGAGATACACCATGTTCATGCTTTTAAAAATGCAACGTTATTAAATGTCAGTACTCCTCAAATTCATCCATAAATTTAATATAATGCTTATCAAAATCTTAATAGGCTTTTTGAAGAAATTGATCTGCTAACTCTAAAATTTATTTGATGAGGCAAATGAATTGGAATAGTCAAAACAGGAACACAGTTTGCACATTGACATTACCTGATTTCAAGACATATCTTAAAGCTATAATAATCAACATAGTGTGATACTGGTGTAAGGTAGAGACATAAAGGAGTGAAGCAAAATAGAGAGTCTAGAAATAGACTCTCATATAAGTAGTCATTTGATTTTCTCTAGAGAAAAGGTAGTGTGAGGGCACAGTGTGAAGGCACCACCTGCAAGCCAAGGAGAGAGGCTTGACCAGAAACCAACCCTGCTGGCACCATGATCTTGGCCTTCTAGCCTCCAGAACTATGAGGAAAAATAAGTGCTAAAATAGGTTTACTTTGTTCAATATTCATAAAGCTGGCCGCAGCAACTTGAAATCGTGAGGTTTGGATCAATTTTGTTCTTTAAACTGACTACCAAGGGATGATGAAACACAAATTTAACTCACCTGAGCATGTGAGTTTCTAAGAAGTTCAAAAGCTTACACAAACTGTATCCTGACTTTCTGGTGAGTGAACCTTGACATGATATCTTGCTAGAGCAATAACAACAAAAAACCTTACTCCTGAGCTTTCTAAAATATTATTACTATATCAATCACAGGTAGAAAGTGATAATACTTGTACAGTTTACCAACATAAATGGAGAAGACTGCACATAGGGGAAACAAGCAACTCCAGAGTTCTGTTACCTCAGACCTCCTCCAAAGGCTTTAGTGTCTGAAGGAATCAATATCTTGGTACACCTATAACCTGGGACAAAATTTAGTGAGTTCTGCCTCTTTGGACTGAATTTACTTGTGAGTAGACCAAGTGCTATTAGGCAGAATGTTGAGAGCTTTATTAAGTGTACTTTATGGAAAAATAAAATTATACTTTTGCCCTCTTGAATTTTTTGAACTTCACTGTTTGTAAAATCCCAACTCAGCCCTTGCCTACTTTTAGTGGTGCAATCACTGCAACTGGCCAAGATATGGACAAAACTCCAACACTACTCTTAGCACAAAAACTAAAACGTCCCTTTCCAAAGACCAAAATACCTTCATGTCTGTGCTGTCAATTTCAACTTTTCACTGTGAGATTACTTCTTAGTTTTCTACTTCTATCTGTATGTAATTATTTATTGCACTGCATTTGAGAACAATTTAGATAAGAGCAAGAGTCCAAAGAACAAGCATTCAAGGACGTAAAAGAAAAGTCAGAGTAATCCAGTGAGCAACAATGAAAACTGACAGGGGACCTGTACAGTCGTTTTGTACTCTAGGAAGAGGAATGGCAGCTCTCTGAAATGACTTTCAGGATCCTGTTTTGCCATATCATATTGCTCCTATTGGACAGATCATAAGTTGATTAGAATTAAATGCTAGTGGGCAGCAATGTGAACCTTAGTTACTGCCTGCTTATAGCACGTTGCCAATTTTTCAAACCAAAATTTGCCATGCAGAAACTTATTTAAATATTTAAACCATTCATTCTTTTCTAAATATTCTTCTGTCCCATCTCAGAACTTAAGTTCTTTTCTCATCTCCTACCAAAATACTTTTTCTGAACAGCCCAACAACTTGTGAGTTGAAAGCTTAATTCTGATGTTCCAACTATGATATGATTGTTCAGTATGAAAAAACCACAGAATTAAGAAAAACTCATATGTCTGTGCTAATACTGCTTTCCATTGGCACAAATAAATAATTTCTCTCCAGGGTTTGGGATTTTTATTATAATGGAATAATCACAGCATCACATGAAATGAATTCTGAGTTCTAAGTAGTAATTAAGTGCGGAAATGTGTATTTTTTATTTGCATTTTGATAGATGATTTATTCATCTTTTTTCCAACACGTGGGCTATCTAATGTTTGAATTACCTGTAATTACATTTCTTTCATGTTTGCATTATTAGTGAAAACTACAGATATTTTTCAATCACCCTCCACTCTTCTAAGCTGTCTTCCCCTACCGTTGATAATTATGCTCAGGGAATCAACCTAATTTGAATATTAGCCTGAGCAAAACATAATTAAGAATGTAAATCTGAAGAAAAGCAAAAACTAATGGAATCCAAAATCAAATATAGATGTTGTTTGGATTATCTCATTACTGCTTCTTTTTTTCACCTCAAGAACTTACTATATACTAAAAAGATTGTATATGAATGTATCCCAGGGTGAATAAACACTAGGCATTGTAAAGTGGAATCTGACAACCTGAGGGCAATGCAGGAAAATATGTTCTCCTTATTGCAGGTTCACTATATACTAGGCAGAAGAAAGAACTGCTTACTTATGTGGTTTAGTAAACTGTAACAAGTGACTAAGAATGAGTGTAAACATCCCCTGGGAATCTCTCAAACTATAATGGGTATGGAATAACCTACACTATACTGCTTTGAAATTGAGACAGATTAAAGAATCCTTCACCACTTTCATATAATTTTGTCAAGGGAAAAGAGGATGGAAATTTTACTAGCTCTTTACTAAGTACAAGGAGCTTTATACACTTATATTTTATGCCCACCCAAGTATTGAGTACATTTTTATTAGCTTTTATTACAGATGTAGGAAATGAGGCTCAGAGAATTTAAATAGATTATCATATCAAAGATCATACAGCTGGAAGGGCAGAGCTTGGATTTTTATTTATTTTTTATCCAAATATTTTTTCCATAATTTTGGGGAAAAATAATGAGAATTTTTAAAAATTTTATACAGAGAAATACAATTTTAGTTCTTAGTTTACTTTTCTATGGCATATTTCAGATTGCTTCAATATGCATTTTAAAATTTATTTCCATGCCACTTTATTGAATTCTGTTACAATTCCTGTGGAACAATTAGAAGCTGATATTGTTCCCATTATCCTTCAGAAGTGAAATTGGAAATAAAAGGGGGGGGGGCTTTTATTTAAAATAATTCACAGGGTCTATAGTAGAATGATGGGTTTTCCCAGGACCCTGGAATAGCAGCTTAGACGAATGTCATGCCTTTGACGCACATAGGAGGTTATAAATTAGCATTTGCTCAATTGAATTATCTTCCTAGATCCATGAAACAAACGGTTTACTCATCCTGGCATAGTTACTTTTCCATTTCTCCTTAAACAGGAAGAATATATATAGGATTTATTTTGATTATTTGATCACATTTTTTTGGCCTCTGGAGAAAAGTAATTTTATGGTTTTCAGGACTGTAGAGACCACATGACCAACTCTTATTTTTAAGGTAAAATTGCAAGAGTTTAGTAAAGCAGTCGTATATCTGGAATTCAGATCTCATGACCTCATTTTTTTTCTTCCTCCTGTATCCCATCAACTGTCACTTGCCCATGCAGTTTAAAATTAGCTAGAAAACATTTTTAATGGTTAAGGGTCTCTTAGGGAAACTGTTATTGTCACAGAAGTTTACAAAACTGTTCAAAATGCTACCATACTGTGTACACTGCTGTAATAAAAAGGCTATATAATAAAAAGCAGAGCTTTATTGTCAGTTTTAAAAATCAGCAGTACAAACAAATGCAACAAGCTCTGAAATCATGCCGTAGAGTGAATGGACTACTGAAATGGTTCTCATTATTCCTCCTTGACAGCTTATGAGAGAGAATTTTGGTATTTCATCTTCTCTGTATTTTACACTTGCAAGCTAAGTTCACAGACATTTTACAATTAACGTATATAAGAAAGTTGGCCACATTCTAAGTAATGGAGGTTATCAGAGAAATGCCAGTTTCAATAAAAATTCTACCTAATCTTATACCATGGATTCCTGCACAAAGTTATCAAACTTAAAAAAAAAAAGAAACTGCAAAACTAATCAAAATATATGTACAGTATGTACAATTTACTATGACAGCAAATACTTCAGGGTTATTTGAAGAAAAAAAAAGGTCCAAGATCCAGAATCTAAATAGTACAATTTGTGGTAAGTGTCAGGAACATTACTCTGGTAAATGTCATAATAATTATATGAAAATTGTTCTGAGTATTACACACTGTATAATCAGTTTTGATAGAAGGATCAAAGGTGTAAATTTCATGACCACTCAGTGAAAGCATTTATCAGAAGCTTTACTGGGAAGGAGAGAGTTGGGGAGGATAACAATTTACGGTGAAATCATTCTATTCAGCATAGTGGCTTGTAGGATTTTTTGAATATAGGCTATGCACTTAATCTGCTCTTGAGAGTGCAGTTATGCTTTTAAACATAAAGCCAAAAATAAAATTCATTAAAATTATGTTTTCCAGTTATGATAAAACCAACACAAATATATGATTTTCTAAAGTTATAGTATAGGTGCTGACTGTGGGGAGCAATGAACTTTTATAATTTGCCCATCAAGCAAAACCAGTTATAGTTATTGAAGGAGTTTGGAGGGACTTCCCTGGTGGCACAGTGGTTAAGAATCTGCCTGCCAATGCAGGGGACACAGGTTCGAGCCCTGGTCCAGGAAGATCCCACATGCCGCGGAGCAACTAAGCCTGTGCGCCACAACTACTGAGCCCACGTGCCAAAACTACTGAGCCTGCGCTCTAGAGCCCACAAGCCACAACTACTGAGCCCACATGCCTAGAACCCATGCTCCACAACAAGAGAAGCCACCGCAATGAGAAGCCCGCGCACCGCAATGAAGAGTAGCTCCTGCTCTCCGCAACTAGAGAAAGCCTGTGCGCAACAGCAAAGACCCAACGCAGCCAAAAATAAATAAATTTATATAAATAAATAAAGGAGTTTGGATAACTTCTCGCTCTCTCTCTACTATGGAACCAGTAGTGTATAGGTGAATATGGGAAATAAAAATATGGAGGATGCTCTCAAAAAGTACATCGGAACACTATATATGAAATAATTTAAACATATGCAGCATATTGTTTGATCATTTTTCCAAGCCAGAGCTTTTCAAAGTGTGTGAGATATGAATCTCTCGGCCTCAGGAAAGCCAGGGACCCTCCATTTATCCTATTGTTCCATATACATAATATGTTTTTTGTGATAGCACAAATGTTGAGAATTATTAGCCTGGCAACAAATTTTATAGAAAGTCTAAAAATGGAAACATAATTATGGATTTCAGGGAAGAAGGCAAATGGAAGAGGTTTTTGGCAAGACATGTGCAGTATTCAGGAGATATATCTTCTCTCTTTGCTAAGCTCAAAAGAGCCACGGTTGGCTGACATCCTGTCTGGCTTCTCAAGGTATATTGTCTAGCTCCCTGTGCATATATTTGGGCATAAACAAGAGAGAAAGGAGGATAGTGTGGGAGGGAGCCAAGGTGATTCTGGAACATTATAATTGATTCGGCAATTCAGGAGTCCTACAGAACTCAAGGTCAGCCTAAATCTAAGGCAGAAAACCCTGATCTATTTTGCAGTGACTGAATGCTTGCACAGCTGAGGCTTACCCAAACCCATATGGGAGAATCTGTGAGATAAGTGAGTTTAGTTTATGAATCAAGCACAACTTATATCTCTCTTTTAATGATGCACAAAATAATATTTTAGTTTCCCCGGATGTGACAAAGTGTGGTTTAATTGAAAGAATTAAAAGGAAGGTACTTGTCAGTAACTATTCAAAAATGGAAACGGACACAAGACCATGGATGTTTTAATTCGAAGGTTTTTGCAACCTTATGTTTCATCCTTCATGGAAATTCTAACTTCACTACATTTATTTTAAAAATCCAGTATATTTCTAGATCATCATTTAAGAAATTCACACTCTGTGATTTTAGGTGATCTAACCAAATTTATTTTAACTGCAAGAAACATATGTAGGTAAAAATTATGCTACTTTTTGTTAGCTGGAACTCATAGTTAGCTCATCTTGCCATTACCTTTACAACATAAAGAGTTCTTTCTTCCAAATCCATTTGATTTATTTATTCAAGAATAAATCAAATTTAAGGAAATGTTCTCATATTAAAAAACCTTTAGTGTATTTTTATTTTAATAAAATTGAAACTTTTTTGGAATAAGCTTAAGGAGTATGAAATTTATTATTCTGCCATCTGATGTGCTAAGCAGTTACCTATACACATTTTACAGGAGTCTTTTATATTTAAAATCCTTTTATTTCTCTGAGGCCACTATTTAAATGGCTGATAGGGGATAATTTGTTGTGTTCAGTGAATTCCTGATTGTTGCACAAGGAAAAGTTCTTTCACCTTTCATTCAACGATTCATCTTCCTGTGGTGATTTATTTTACTATATCCAGGCATGCTTTATTACCTACAGACTTGGCATGCACTTTTTTTTTCTACCTGGTAACCGACTGAGCCTTAAATAGGTATGCAAGTTATAACAAGTTATAAACTTTTGAATTTTACATTGTTACAGATAATTCTGTTGTTTTGCACATTTTTACAAACATGCCTACATGCTATTGTATAAAATTGAGAGGAACATTTAGATGTATCTATAGAACAATTATTTAGAATTATCTTTGGTAAATAAGATGCAATTATAATACATACAAGGCGGCAAAATCAGTGGTAAAGTAATATTTGGGGATATAAGAAATATTTGTTGCTATGTCATAAGGCTGTGACTTCGCTCTAACTAGGAGAGGCTCCAAGATGAAAGTGGCATTTATGAGAAAGGGATAGAAGGAGAAAGAAAGAGATCACATTAGATTCTTTATATATGCCAATGATATTTCTATTCAGTTCAAATTACAAATGAAAATATATATGAGATTCTAGAATTCAAATGTTCAAAACAGCCATGCAGTTTCTGTTTTGTATTATACTTTATTTTCAATAGAGTCCACATATATCACCTGTCAGTGTATAGCAGCCTATAAAAATTATACATTTTTATTTTATGATAAAAATGATCCCACATCTATATTAGTTTATTAGTACATTTTAGCTGCACCAATGCCTAATTTGGAAAAGAAAATCTTAAATAGAATCAATAATCATTCCAGCTTGTACAGTAAAATGTGTTATATAAAACCAAAAATTCAAAGTATGCCAGCTCTCTCAACTTCTTCATTATTTATTTTTTATTTATTTTTTTTTTTTGTGGTATGCGGGCCTTTCATCGTCATGGCCTCTCCCGCCACGGAACATACGTTCTGGACGCGCAGGCCCAGCAGCCATAGGCTCACGGGCCCAGCCACTCCACAGCATGTGGGAGCCTCCCAGACCGGGGCACGAACCCGTGTCCCCTGCATCGGCAGGCGGGCTCTCAACCACTGCGCCACCAGGAAAGCCCCATTATTTTGATAACTATAGAAATTTCTGAAATCTTATAATTGGATCAATATAGTCCCTTCACGTAAGATAAAATTTACTAATGGAATTTTTCAGAAATTTGGTTCCCATAATGTTGTATTTATCTTGATAAGGTAAAGGAGAATAAATAAATAAATACAGTAATTGATTAATAAGATTTTAAAAAATGAAATGGGATCCAGGGGATATAAATTTCAGTGCTCTTCAGTGTAAGTGTGAACTTGGCAAGGTTATGGTCCTCAATCTTATTCTCTATAAAGTGACCCGTTCTAGCTCTAAAGTTCTATAATTCTCTGTCACAGGTTTTGGTTCTATATTTCTGGATTTAATTCACAGCTCTTTCTTTCACTTCACTCATAACTAGATGCGACATATATTGATTTATCAAGCACACACTTAGATGTGTAAGGTAATTTTATTTTGAAACTAACTACTGTTCATTTGGATTCTGCTCCACATATGCACTCATCTTGGAAGATGAGTAAGGAGAAAGTTTTGATGGTGAAGAATTAGTCCACAATGCCAGATTCTATGGATTTCAATGAGGATCAGAGCTGAGTCATTCACACTGGGATTAGGCAATATAGAGGATTGATGTCCATGATACAGGTGGATTGTATAGATTTGGGAAAGAAGAAATATAGAGTATTCTCAGGTGAAGAATGAACATGAGTATGTGAAAGTCAGTAAGTCTAAAGATTTACTGACTTAAGACTCTCGAAAGATTAACTCTGTAAGAATGTAGAGCTAAATGGTAGTACCTGAAAGATGCAGATGGAAAGAGATTGCTTCACTTTGTTTTACTTAGAAGTATGTACCAAGATGAGGAACTTGTGAATAGATTTAATAATCAAGAGATTGTCAATAGGGAGGGAGATGTTAAAAATACATAAGAAACAAGGATAGCACTTGGGTCAGGAAAACAGCATTGCATATGGAATTAGCCATTATATGGAGCAAAAAAAGGAAGGGTGGATGCAGATATAGGAAAGTGAACATGTATGGGTGGGAATAGGGAGTTGAGAAACTTCACTCTTAATAGATTCCCTTTATATAGTGTTATAGGGGCTTTCTCTTTTTACTTAGACTATACATTTTTAATGATAATATATTAAGTTATAATTCAAGTTCAATGAGGCATGTTTTGTTTCTACTTCCTCTTCAATATCTGCTGGTACTGATAAATGTATATTTAGTAGTATGTTCCATCTTCTGGATATTAATGAAGAAATTAGTTTCCATTATAGAAGTATACAATGTAACCTAAATAGAGAAAGGAAATTAGTACCCCCAAACAGATAGATTATTAATGTATTGTTTTGCAAGTAATATTATCCTATTCAAATATATGTTATTAAAACGTCTTATAAAAAGCCTTTTAAAGTTTGTTAATTCATATTCATTCGTTACAGCTGTGATGTGAATAGTGTATTTGGGGTTGCAACGTAGCAGTCTTTTCTATGACCTGAGGGTCACAAGGTTTTGCCCTGCTCACTTGTTCACAAGACTTCTCTCTCTGATGACTAAAAGTTAGATCCATGTATAAAACAGAGCTCTAATTTGGTGTATTAAGGAACAAAGAATGATAATTACCCAGTCATGGGCTCAAGATGGCCTTCCTCATTTCCTACATGCAAATATTAATAAAAGGATATAAGATTTTTCTAAAACTTGAGATACAGACTCTATATTTTTACACTTATATAAATGAATCTGTTAAAAACTCTTTTTAAGCTATAGAATTATCTCATCTTCAAACTCATATATTTTTTGAGAGAAATTCCTGAAATATTTTTCTTTCTCACATTTTTAGCTGATAAACAATACTTAAGGATTGAGAATAATTTCATCACTTTCTGTTCAGTGAAACTGTTCAACGATACCAGTCTTAACTATAATCACAAAATAAATTTCTAGGGCATTTTCAGACTTATCCTTACTTTTAGTCATTTATTATTTTTCACATATTCACTGCATTCAGAATACTTAACAATGCATGAGAAGGATGACATGAGAAGGACGACAAAAGAAGCAGGATATATATTTCTATACTGCATAGATGATATCATTGCCATTAATCTTACCTAGAAGAAAAGATCTCATCTCTCTCTTTCCTCTAAAAAGCACCATTTTTTCCAAGCCATTATAAGCTTTTTTGCATTGGTAAGGAATTCAGCCACCTCATTCTTATTTGTAAGCCAAGAACCATAATAATAATTTGTAGGTTTTCAGATGTGGATAGGAAGCTTGGATACATGGTTGGAAAATAACTACCGTGTGAACTGGGGCTTATCAAAGAGAAAGGAGAGGCCCTAGAAACATGACCAGGGACCTGAGTCTTAAGAGAACAAATAGGGAGTGAAAAATCACCTTCCTTGGGAAATGTATAATGCAGTTCTAGGAAGAGTGATGTCTAACATTGGGTTTACAGTTCTTTCCAGCCTTAGGTGGTAATTGCATTCTGCTACTTCCTAACCTTCAGAAAGGTCTGCCACACAAAACCACCTGGTGTTAGAGTAAATATAGGGGAATGAAAGAACAGTGATGAAATCTAGCAAAGGACAACACTAGATAATCAGGTTGAAGCAGAAAAGCAAGCAGCTATATTGGCTGACTCAGCAATAAATATGAGCGAAACCACTTGTCCTACATATAATAGAGGAATGTGACTATTGGGATGGAGGGCAGATAGTGGGATGCTACTTAAAATCTGTAGAAAATACTAATGTTGCTCTATTTGCCTCATTGCCAGAGGAACCTGATACATGATTGAGGCAATAGAACACAGACACATGGATTCATTCTAACATTTTGTATATTGCTAGTGTCTTCTAAATTTGAAAAGTACTGAAAAATCACATGCAAGATGGTTAAATTAATCAACCTTAAGCAAACTACATAAAAAAATAAATATACATACAAAGCAGTAAAGGTGTAAAAATGTGTGTAAGTGAGAAGGTTTAAGTGACATCAGCTTTCAAGAAGAGGAGAAAAACCTCGAGAGAGTTTGAAGAAGGTAAATGAGAAGTTGCTTTCCAAGCAAGAACAATCTGTTCCAAGGCTGGGGAAGGCATGAGAGAGGGTTCATTCTGACCCTTTTATGCTATTATTAATCGATGTTTCCTAGCAATTTGACTGGCTTCTAAGAAAAATCCATATGTAACAGTAAACAAAAAGAGAGAGACTTTCTTTCTAATATAAATATTTAAGGCATTTTGAGACAGGAAAGACATTGAGATGCATCACAACATTCTTGTAAGTTTTGGTATTGAAACAGTTTAGTCAAAGTTCTATTCATTAATTCACCTGATTTCTATTTAACTATGTGCCACACATTGGGGAAGCAGCTGTGAATGAAACAGATTTTGTTCTTGCTGTTATGGAGTTTATTTTTATACTGTAGGAGCAGAAAAACAATAAGAATGCTTGCTGCTCTATGTTCTAGTTACTATGACCACATAAACAATTACAACAAAACTGAGTGGCTTAAAACAATAACAGATTTTATTGTATGCATCAACCTGACATTTGCACGGGACTGAGGCAGTGCAATGTTTAGGAGATGAAATCATCTGAAAGCTCATTCATTTACATGTCTAATGCTTAAGGATGGCTGTCAACTGAAACTTTTCTGGAACTGTTGGCTGGAAGGTCTATATGCAACCTCTCAATATGGCCAGGGCTTCCTCAGCCCTAGGAAAGAGAAAGAGAAAGAAAGAAACAGATAGAGGTAGGGAGAGGGAGAGAGAGAGGGGTTAACTTTCAGAATATCTCAGAATATCTGTGTGGCCCTTTTTGATCTAGCCTTGGAAGTCACTCAGCATTTTCCTTCCCAGCCCGTTCTATTCACTGGAACAGTCACAATGTCCCACCTAGATTCAGAAGGAGAGGACAATTAACTCCACCACTTGATGAAAAGTTACAAGGTTCCAAAAGAAAATTTGTGAACTGAAATATTGCTGTGGTCATTTTTGGAACATACAATCTGCCACATTCTCTTATTTTAGTTTCTGCTTTAATAAACAAAAAGTCGAATATGAAATTCGTGAAAAATTTTTTATTTAAAAATTTTTCACATGTGTCTCTTTTGAGTTATTACTATTATTTTTGTTGTTTTATTATTACTATTACTCTTAGCATTATTGGCTTGTGAACTTCCAAATCCCGGTGGCCTTTAACTTTTTCTTTTTAATAGTCTAATAATTTGAGTGTAGCATTCAAAAGTTGATATGGTAAAATATCTAGTGAAAGGGACTATATTAAACTTTTGGGGTCAGAACATTTAATTTGTTATGTTCATTTGAAGGAAAGTAGTACTTTATCAAGTGGTTTTTAGGATGAATGTATGATTCACATCAACTTGTGTAGAAAAAAAAAATAGCAAATGGGCTGTCTCCATTATCCCCAGCTAATTTCCATGAGAATGATCATTTTATTCATTTTATAGTCATTTAACCTAAAGAACTTGTTGACTTGGTCTAATGTAAACAAAGCCTAATAAATATTCTATGCCTCATAATATTGTTCGAAGATGTTAGTGTGTTGTGTTATATGGTAGAAATTGTTTCTCCCTTTAAAAATGTTAGAGACAGCTCCAAGTAAAGGACATTATAAAAAAAAATTGTGAAAAAATGATGAAAAAAACTATTAGAAAAACACAAAGAATGTGCCACTTTTGTTCAGATTAAAGGTAAGAGTATGTGAAAGTGGAAAGGGTCATGGGTGAAATGATTGTAATAGTCAAAATGACGTCATCAGTCCGACACTTCATAATTTTTTTAAAGGTTAGTAGGCAAAGAGCTATTTCTGCTCTTTGAAAATGTCAAATAAAATGTTACTTTTCCAAAGCTTCTTGAAGCAATGTTAATCTAAACATTATAAGCATAGAAGATATTAAGGAAACAAATTTAATACATACTATTAATTAGACATCACATATTCCTAAAATGTTCAGATGTACTTAAAGAAACTTTGAAGAAGATTAAAAATTCACATTTATTATTCTTAGAAACATTAACTATAACCTAAGTACACTAGAGGAGAAAGAATAATGAAAGGCTTAGAAATTCAAGTAAGTAGAAAGGAAAATTATCCTACTTAAATTGAAATAATAAGATAGAACTAACCGAACAATTAATTTGAGAGAACACAACCTGATATACTGGATTAAGAGTAGGTGACTGCTAATTAGATATCATTTAACCTACTTCCCTGTACTTCAGTTTCTTTGTTGTAATGGTAATTTTTGCCATCGATGACCTGCTAAGGCTGCTGTGAAATAACAGTAGACCATTTCAAATCCTTTTACATTAATATTGAAGCTGTTTCCAAACCTTGTAGATATCCCTGTGCATAAATCTTTTATTCATGTGCTAATGTATTTATAAAACTAATTCTTGAAAATGGAATTGCCAAATCAAAGGCAATGTGTATTTTAATTTTAAAAGATGTTCAACATATGCTTTATAGTCTGTGATATTGTCAGATGGCTATCCATGTTCGCCTAATAAAAATCAGTCAAGATAAGTCCATATTTCCAACTTCCTATGTTGTAAACACAAAGAAATATTTCTTGTTGTTTTTTTTTTTTCTCCTTAATCCCCACCAACAAGAAGAGATGTAGCATATGAACACCTCAGTTCACTAAGGGAATGCATCAAGCAGAGGAGAATTAGGGAATCAAGAGATTAAAGATGTTAATCAGATCATGTGCATGGCTTGCATTGAGTTCTTTCTCAATAAATGTGTCTCACATGACATGTTCTTTTCACATGACACACTCTTTTTCAAAACTTGTATAGGCCTTTGTGAAAATGTCATATATAATTTATTATATGGTATCCTTAAATACACAGTACCTTATTCTCATTTCATAGTCAATTGAAGTAAATGCACAAATCACAATCAAGCAGAAATCCATAGTGATTTTTAACATTGAAAATGCATCATAGGTTTCAGGTGTCCAGTCTGACATGTAAAGAACTTAGAAGTCATCATTCCTTGCCTCACAAG
Source organism: Phocoena sinus (assembly GCF_008692025.1). NCBI lineage: Eukaryota > Metazoa > Chordata > Mammalia > Artiodactyla > Phocoenidae > Phocoena > Phocoena sinus. The sequence continues at coordinate 52,957,424 of NC_045779.1, read as the reverse complement.
AAGAAAAAAGCTGACAAATTGAAAATCAACAACTCTTTTTAGGTCCACAGGAGAATTGTTTTCACAGGGTAGACTGCTACCACAAAAACTGTAGAGACAGGCCAATACAGAAAGTAACCATTTTGAAATACACTCAGAGGTCTCTGTTCTCTTTAACAAGGCCTTCTCTCAAAGGAAACTATTTTATCAGAGCCTAAACAACTGGAGTTTTATCAAAGCCTAACCAACCCGAAGGATGGGACCTATTCAACTCCAACCCCTTCTAGCTTTTACTTTGGGGCAAGGGAAATACCCAACTCAGGCTCACTATAAAAGACTGAAACCAAATTATAGGACTATACAATGCTCCCTGCCCTCCCCCATACACAGACCTTACCACCACATCAGTAGAGCTCCTCTATAATAACAAAAGATTACAGATAAAAGAACCATAGGCTCATACTTTATTTAAAGAGTCCCAAGGAAAACAGAAAATGGGGGAAACTAAAACAAGGACACTTGAGGAAATTTTAGTCTCTGACACCACAACTACATCTAATAGTAAACACAGCCTAACTCATTGCTAGATAAACATGAAACCTCACACTAAAGTCCTACCTTTTACACAATATACCATGTCCAGGTTCCAACAACAACAAAAATCACAAGGCATAGTAAAGGACAAAAAACGCTGTCTGATGACACAAGGCAACCATCAGAGCCAGACTTGGATATGGCAGAGCTTTTGGAATTATCAGACTGTGAATTTAAAATAATTATGATCAATATGCTAAAGGCTCTAATAAAAAAGGAAGTGGACAGTACACAAGAGAAGATTGGTAATATTACAGGAAGATGGAAAATCTAAAAAGGAATCAAAATGACATGATAGAAATTAAGACAGTAAGAGAAATGAAGAATGCCTTTGATGAGCTCATCAGTGGACTGGACATAATGGAGGAAAGAATCAGTGAGCTTGAAGTTATGTCAGTAGAACCTTCCAAAACCGAAATGTGAAAGAAAAAAGAATGGAAACACAGAATAGAATATTCAAGAACTGTGGAACAATTACAGAAAGTATAACATACATACAAAAGGGAATACCAGAAGAAGAAAGAGAGAAAGGAACAGAAGAAATATTTAAGTGATAATTACTGAGAAGTTTCCAAAATTAATGACAAACACCAAACCACAGTTCCAGAAAGCTCAGAGAACACCAAGCAGGATAAATTCTGAAAAAGCTACACCTGTATATGTATATCATATTCAAAGTGCAGAAAGTTAAAGTGAAGAGAGATCTTAAAAGAAGTTGGGAGAAAAAAAATGCACCTTACCTATAGAGGAACAGAGATAATAATTACATTGGAATTTTCTTCAGAAACCAGAAAGCAAAAAGAGAGTGAAGTGAATTTTTAAAAAGTAAAAAAAAAAATCAACCGCCTTGATAGAATAGTTGTCCTGTTCTCTCTTCCTTACTTCCAGATTCGTTGTTATTTTATCACGTCATGTTGTCTGGGGCTACGGTAGCCACTTTGCAATCCATCAGAAGAGAAACCTGAAATTAAAAGCCTTAAATGAAGGTGGAATCATGGATACATAGAAAGAGCCTGGGGATTCTGCTGACTTGTTGAGATAATACACCAATCTTGGCTTCTAATATAAAGTCAATATCCTCATGATTTCAGCCATTGCAAATCAGATGATTTTGTCAAAATGCCATACTTGGCCCAGCTGTTTACCAGAACTAAATTGTTTAGTAGCAAGACTAACATTTATATTCTGCTGAACAAAAATACTAAAAAAAAAAGAAGTGTATGAGTGAATATTTCCTTTTTGTATTTTTCTAAAGTTAGAAAGGAAAAGCAAAGAAGTTCGCAATTACTACTGCCTAGAAATGAGGGCCAGGAAGAAGGGAGTTTGGGGGAGAAAGAGAAGTAAAGCACCAGGCATCCTGAAAAACTTATCTTCATAATTTTCCGTTTCATTGGATCTGGAAAGGTCCTGGAAACGAGAGAGGAAAGAATCATTGTTGCTAGAATTGATGTTAATTAAAAACTCCATGTCCAGGTGTCAGATTGTCCAGTTTGTCACATCAATTTTTTTTAGATTTCTTACTAGTTATGTAGTACCTTTGCCCCAACTTACATGCCTGAAACAGAATGGCTGATTTTAAAAGTAAACTTTAACTGTTCTTTCCTTTGAGCTCCCATTTGTAATATCAATTTTGATATTAACTAACAAATTTTAGCTCTAGTTTTCTATCATAGATATATGGATGAGATTGGCTTTAAATCTCATTTAAATAGAGAAAAATTTTAAATATGAAGGGTGTTTTAAAATATGAAGGACATGCACAAAATTGAAAAGCATTGTCCATGAAATCAGTGTTTATCAGGAGTTCAGGGACATTCTCTAAATGGTTTCTTCTACCTACTGTTGTAACAACTTCTGGTCAGTGAAAAGTGAACCATAAAAGAGAGAAGTATAATGGAAGGCAGTTTCCATTGGTGGCAGCTTCTATACTATCCCCAGGAATGTGTCATCTTTACTGACACTTAAAAAGCATATATAAAAACACAATGTGTTTGGGTTACTGTTGATGATGGATTGTCATTCAAGTCTATCTTGTGTAATTTCTCCTCCGAGTTTATCTTCTTAAAAGGCAGATGCTTCAAGTATTTTGGGACTTACAAATTTAATGGGTTACTATTTTTCTGTTGCAATTGGTGTTTCCAGAATGATGGTATAAGTGTTCAGAATAGCTAATGTGATGGAAATGTCTGAAATTATAATTATGTGCTTTTATTTTTTTTATAAAGAAATGAATTTGGTGGCATCAGTTTCTTAAAATAGACAAAATGTCACAGGACTCTAGTGGATACTTGTTTGGAAATATAGATAGTAGGAGTTTGAGTGAGTTGCTTGTGCATAGTCAGGAAAACTGGATAACTTCATGATCTGTTACTAATGGAGAATTAGCCATTTCTCGCCATGTTTACCTTACCCATGTGTAATTAATCTCGGAAGCAGAAGGACCAGTGATATGAAAGACTTAAGGACACAATAAGCATTTCTAAAAATGAGCCCATATATTGGCACCCTATTTTGCCACTTTGGATCCATTTATTTTGAACTTATTTTTTGATTGTCAAATTTAATTTAAACTCCCAGTCTTTTCTCATATAAATTGTCCTTTTAACACCCCCATCCCTACTCATGTGACAGACTAAGGTTTATTCATCCCTTGAGTCCCCTTATCCCAGAAATCTTTTTCTCCACCAAATCTGGGTTAAACGCCCTTCCTTTAGATTCCATGCTGTTTACTTCTTCTGACATATGACATTATGTATTTAATTTGTCTAGCTCTGTGAGGTCAATATTCAAAATTATTTCCATTACTATCATAGTCTTACCACATGGTATAAAATATTTATATTTAATTATTTTAAAGATATAAAAATGATTTTTTAATCATTGAGTATTAGAAAAAAATTACTTCCTACAAGTGTTACTACTCAATTTTCTCTATATTAATTTTGAACTATTTGTTTATATTGGTTCTCTACAGCTTCGATAATAAATTACCACAAAGTTAGTGGCTGAAAACAACACAAATTTATTATCTTAGAATTCTGTAGGTCAGAAGTCAGAAACAAATGAAAATTGATATGTTGGCAGCCTTTGTTCCTTTCTGGAGATCTGGGGGAAATCAGTTTCCTTTTCTTTTCCAGCTTCTAGAGGCTCCCTTTCTCCCTCTTTAAAGCAGGAAAGGTTGCAGCTCTCTGTGACTTTCTTCTGTAGTCACACATCTCCTTGTGATCTTCTTCTTGTGACTCCTTTTACTTTCAAGGACCCCTGTGGTTACTTTGGGTCAATTTGAATACTCCAGCATAATCTCCTTATCTTAAAGTCAGATGATTAGCAACCTTAGTTCCATCTGCAACCTTCACTTTCTTTTGACATAGTAATCTAACATAATCACAAGATTGCAGGAATTAAGACATAGACATGTTTGGGGAGATGATTATTCTGCCTACCACACAGGTTGAATTTGTTTCCTTTGTTTTGTTTGACTTTGTATTTTCCTGAATGAGACATCTGTAGATATTTTTCATGTATGTAAATAATAAACAATATTTTCTTAATTGCAAACCAATCAATAGTATATAAATCATCACAATGGGACTTCCATTGTCAATATGCAGGGTCTGCCAAATAACTTAGAATCATATCCTAAATAAATAAGAATTACTTATCTTCATTCCACATAGGAGTATTTCTTTTTCATTATGAATATGAGAGAAATCTTAAGAACAATGTTAATTGGAGTTCGTATTTGCAGCTAACAGAAATCCAATGTATATATTTTCTCAAGTGCCCTGGAGGATATCATTAAATATAAGCAACACTGTTCCTGAAATTTTAGAGGCACTCCTAATCCTCAGAACTGGAACCTGGAACTTGAACAAGGTAAAGACTTGATTGCCTTTCTCTCATTTTTCTCTTTGAATCCACTTCATTCTTTTCATTGAAGCTTTCTCCTCATAGTACAGAATGTGTCCTCTGATGGTTTTTGAATTTTACATCTCACAGCCTTAATTGCTGGAAAAAAACTTTACCATATACTTTTGGACCATGTCAAGTCTAATAATCCTAGACTACAAACTTTTTTTTTACTACATTTAATTTAGTTATCTTCCTATCAACCAATCAACTGAAGGCAGGAGTTGAAACCAAGCAGGACCCTGTGGGTCCCTCCCCCATACAAATCCTTTCCACATTCCTGTTTCCTGTTTGTAGCAAGTAGGCTTCTTTCAAACTCCTTGACCTTCCCTGAGTTCCAAAGGGCAGATTCAAACAGTTGCTAATCAGGGAAGGGAGGGGATGCAGAAACAAAGGAGGAACAGTCAAGAAACAATACTACAGCCTTGGGGCAGAGTCCTGGTTCCTCCTGAAAGATTATACATGACAATACCTTTGAGTTCTTCTGCAGGAGCTAAGGCCCCTACCCTGGTGGAGGATGGTAACTTTAACCTGATACAAGATCCCTGGAGCACTACCCTGTTACCTCACCACCAGCCAGTAACAAGAAAGTCACACACCCTGCAGCCCTTACCCCAAATTTTGCCTTTAAAAAACTTCTCCCTGAAAACCATCAGGGAGTTTGGGGTTTTTGAGCTTTTATCCTTGCTTTGCCCTACAATAAACCTTTCTCTGCTCCAAACCTGGAAGTTTCACTTTGTTTGACCTCACTGTGCCTCAGGCACAGGAACTTGTGTTCGGTAATAGAGTAGGTGTGTCACATTGTATTAAAAATATGGTATCCTTGTGCAAAGGGTAGGAGTGTTTCCTAGAAAATACTAAATGGGAAAACAGTCCCACCAGTTACCAAAACAAAATGTAAATAGTCAATATATTGTGTTCAATAAATATTACCTACCTGAATTAATAATAAAAGATAAGTGTGTTTCTGCTTTAAAGAAATAAATTCTAGATGGCATCCTGATATCATCAATAATTTATCACTATCCCCTACGATTTATCACTACATCCATTGCAGTGAGAATTAAATGTTCATCTTCATAGATGTGAGGGATGTAATCATCCTTATTAACCATAGAACTATTTTGTTAGATTCAAATATTTCTAATTACTTAGAAAATTAGGTATGTGAAAAATCAGGTATTTTCTACAGCTATCATTTAAGCCAAAAGTAATTTTTTCTCCTTTTCCAAATTAATTTTAAGTTAAAAACTTAGAATACCTCATTCTTTGTGCATTCTTATTAATAAAATAAAAATGTCTATGCACTCCGTTTGCCTGGCTCCAGGGCATGTGAGAATTACCTTAATTCCCTGTGTGTTTTTTAACAGCTTTATTGAGGTATACTTGAAAAACAAGGGAACTGCACATATTTAATGTATACAATTTGATGGGTTTGAACATATGCATACACCAGTGAAACCATCATCACATTACGGTAGTAAACATATCTGGAAGTTTCCTCCCGCCCACCTCTCCTGTTTGTAGTAAGAATACTTGAGATCTCCTCTCTGAACATATTTTTCAGTGTACAATATAGTATTATTAACTAATATAGTATTGTTAACTATAACATTAACTACAGGTCCATACAGTAGATCTCTAGAACTTAAAAATTGCATAACTGAAACTTTATACCCATTGAATAACAACTGCTCATTTTGCTCTCTTCTGCCAACCTCCATTCTACTCTGTGCTTTTTAAAGTCTGACTGTTTTAGATACTCTGTAAAAGTGCCATCATGTAGTATTTGTCCTTTTGTGATTAAGTGTATAATATCCTCCAGCTTCATCCATATTATCACATATGGCAGGATTCCCTTCTTTCTTAAGGCTTAATACATTCCATTGTATGTATATACCACATTTTCTTTAGACATTCATCTGTTGATAGACATTTAGGATGTTCCTGATCTCGGGTGGCTGTGGGGTGCCGCATCCTGTGGTGGCTTGAAGCAGAATCTCAGTTCCCCAACCAGGGATTGAACCCAGGCTGTGGTGGTGAAAGCACCAAATCCTAACCACTAGACCACAAGGGACTAGTAGCTAGGAGTAGGGCCCTGGCTTTTTGCCTGCTTTGAAGAAGGAATTCAGCAAAGAGACAGAAAGTAGCAAAACAAGTGTTTATTAGAAGAAAAAAGGTACATGCGAATAGACACACAGGCAGGCTCAGAGAAAGAGTCATGTGCTTTTGGGGTAGTTTAAATCATTTATATGGGGGCAGTTCTTCCATGTTCCCTCTAGCCAGTCATCTTGCTTTGTCTGGCTCTGAGTCCATATTTCGTCTCACCCAGGGCCCTGCCCTGTGTGCATGCACATCTTTTAGCCAAGGTGGATTCCAGCACAAGGAAGTTGACAGAAGGTATTATGGTCTGGTGTCCCCTCCCTTTTCTTACCCCTGAGGACCCTTTCTGCACGTGTGTACTTTGGGAGGTCTCCTTGACCTCAAGAATGAGAAATATGTGTTCTCTTTACGTTTAATCCAAGCAAGACTCAGCGCCTCCTCGCTTCTGCCATTATCTTTATCTTGGAGTATCTGTCCATGGGGGACAGATTCCAGCTGCTCAGACTGGGGTCCATCTATCTCCTGCCTCATTCCCATATCTTGGCTATTGTGAATAATAAGTGCTGCAGTAAAAGCAAGGATCTCTTTTGTAGATCCTGATTTCAATTCTTTTGGATATATACCTAGAAGTGAATTGCTAGACTGTGTGGTAGTTCTATTTTTAATTTTTTAAGAAACTCTTATACAATTTTCTATAGCATCTGTACCATTTTACATTCCCACCAACAGTGTAGAAGAGTTCCATTTCTCTATACCCTTATCAACACTTATTATCTTTTGCTTTTTTGATAATAGCCATCCTAACAACTCTGAGGTGATATCTCATTGTGGTTTTGATTTGTATTTCCCTGGTGATTAGTGATGCTGAGCACCTTTTCCTGTACCTGTTGGCCATTTGTATGTCTTCTTTGGAGAAATGCCTATTGGGCCCTTAGCATGTTTTTAAATCGGGTTAATTGTTTATTCTGCTATTGAGTTGTAGGAGTTCCTTTTGTATTTCGGATACTGATCCCTTATCAGATATATTGGTTGCCAATATTTTCTCCCATTCCATAGGTTGCCTTTTTACTCTGTAGGTTGTTTCTTTTGCTATGAAGAAACTTTAGTTTGATGTAGTATGACTTGTCTAATTTTGCATTTGTTGCTTATGTTTTTGGTATCAGATTCATAAAACCATTGCCAAGACCAGTGTCTAGGAGATTTTCTCCTATGTTATTCCTTCTAGGAATTTTACTGTTCCAAGTCTTATATTAAATCTTTAATCCATTTTGAGTTTATTTGGGGGTATGGAGTAAGATAGGGGTCCAGTTTCATTCTTTTCCAGTGAATATCCAGTTTTCCCAGCACCATTTGTTGAAGAGACTGTCTTTTCCCCCAATGAGTATTCCTAGCATCCTTGTTAAAGATTAGTTGACTCTATTTGTATGGGTTTATTTCTGGCCTCCATCACTGACAAAGCTGCTGATGGTTCGATGATCTAACACAAATGGAGAATGATTGTATAACTTCTAGTTTGCTACTGTCTTTCAAAAAAGAGAGATTTGTTGATAAAGTCAAATGACTGATATATAAATAAAAAGAATTCTCTTTTATATTGTGCCTTTATATTATAAAGCACTTTCAGGGCATCTTAATCTTCACAACTATTGACACTGCAATCCCCACGTAAGAGAGAACTGTGGCTCAGAGACTAGTACTGATTACCCAGAATCATGGATTCATTAGGGATGGATCTAAGTCTCACTCTTAATACTATAGGCTATTTAGCATATTTTTTCTTCTTTTTATATTGCTCCTTGTACATGTCTATGTAAAAGTGAATTTCACAAATGTGTTCATATTTTATTTGTTGGTAAAAAAAATATGACTATATCCTATGCTTCCTCAATTCTTAATGTTATAAAAGTAAACCAGCTGATGCAAGGTGAAAAATTCACATTTAAAGATAAATTATTTTTAATGCCCATACAAGTAGGATCGGGGAAAATAATTGTTAAATCAGAAGTGAGAGATAAAAAATGACCTTGACTACAATTTCCACTTGCTTCTTGATATTACTTAACTGTTTATAAGTAGTTACTTCTAAAATTAATATTGACAAATGTAATAATTTTTTTAACATCTTTATTGGAGTATAATTGCTTTACAATGGTGTGTTAGTTTCTGCTTTATAACAAAGTGAATGAGCTATACATATACGTACATCCCCATATCTCCTCCCTCTTGTGTCTCCCTCCCACCCTCCCTATCCCACCCCTCTAGGTAGTCACAAAGCACCAAGCTGATATGCGGCTGCTTCCCACTAGCTATCGCTTTTACATTTGGTAGTGTATATATGTCCATGCCACTCTCTCACTTTGTCACAGCTTACCTTTCCACCTCCCCATATCCTCAAGTCCATTCTCTAGTAGGTCTGTGTCTTTATTCCTATCTTACCCCTAGGTTCTTCATGACATTTTTTTCCCCTTAAATTCCATATATATGTGTTAGCGTACGGTATTTGTCTTTCTCTTTCTGACATACTTCACTCTGTATGACAGACTCTAGGTCCATCCACCTCATTACAAATAGCTCAATTTCGTTTTCTTTTTATGGCTGAGTAATATTCCATTGTATATATGTGCCACATCTTCTTTATCCATTCATCCGATGATGGACACTTAAGTTGTTTCCATCTCCTGGCTATTGTAAATAGAGCTGCAATGAACATTTTGGTACATGACTCTTTTTGAATTATGGTTTTCTCAGGGTATATGCCTAGTAGTGGGATTGCTGGGTCATATGGTAGTTCTATTTGTAGTTTTTTAAGGAACCTCCATACTGTTCTCCATAGTGGCTGTACCAATTCACATTCCCACCAGCAGTGCAAGAGTGTTCCCTTTTCTCCACACCCTCTCCAGCATTTACTGTTTCTAGATTTTTTGATGATGGCCATTCTGACTGGTGTCAGATGATATCTCATTGTAGTTTTGATTTGCCTTTCTCTAATGATTAATGATGTTGAGCATTCTTTCATGTGTTTGTTGGCAGTCTATGTATCTTCTTTGGAGAAATATCTATTTAGGTCTTCTGCCCATTTTTGGATTGGGTTGTTTGTTCTTTTGTTATTGAGCTGCATGAGCTGCTTGTAAATTTTGGAGATTAATCCTTTGTCAGTTGCTTCATTTGCAAATATTTTCTCCCATTCTGAGGGTTGTCTTTTGGTCTTGTTTATGGTTTCCTTTGCTGTGCAAAAGCTTTGAAGTTTCATTAGGTCCCAGACAAACGTAATAATGTTTTTTTGTTGTTGTTGTTTTTGTTTTTGTTTTGTGGTACGTGGGCCTCTCACTGTTGTGGCCTCTCCCGTTGCGGAGCAACAGGCTCCGGGCGCGCAGGCTCAGCAGCCATGGCTCACGGGCACAGCCGCTCCACGGCATGTGGGATCTTCCCGGACCTGGGCACGAACCCGTGTCCCCTGCATCGGCAGGCCGACTCTCAACCACTGCACCACCAGGGAAGCCCTGTAATAATGTTTTAATTAGATTTTCGTTGCTGGATTTCATGAAAGATAAAACATCTTACAGATAGTATGCTAAGAGTTCTTACTGAGTATGAACTTAAACTTCAAAGTTACCCTTGAATTCAAATGTAAGGATTATACTACTCTATCAGTAGTAATAAGAATCACTTAATATTCTTACCAGAATAAGGACCCAGAAACAACTATTTGTTTTTTAGGTGGTCTTCAAGCAGACTTTGAAAAACAGTACCATTTGATATTTTTTTTAATGAAACGCTGAGTTAGGTCACTTACAGATGTGGCCCTATTTGTGGGAGATAAGAGTTATAGTTGGTGGAAATGATAACTCAGTTTTAAAAAATAACTTTCAATCACTGAAAATGACATAATTCCTCAGAGAACATTGAAGAAAGCCATTCAGTAAGACCATCTGTGGAGTTAATGCTCCCCATTGTCATCCCCCATTTAGCTCCCTTCATGTAATGCTACAGAGAATTTAAGAAGAATGGCAAAAAGGCATATCAAAATCAGGTTACAAATGAAATTAATAATACACTGACTTAAATTGTGATCAACAATAAAATGCCTTCAAGGAGGCAATCAGACAGTTCACTCAGCAGGAGTGTATCATGGGCTGCAAGCAGATTTGGAACTCAAGCTGCATTGTAATTGCACATCTGAGTATCAGAAAAGCTGTTTTCTATGTCATCAAGTAGTCCAGAATATTCAAGCAATTGTTTACTGATGATTTGCACTCTCCCTAAGTTACCAAAATCATTCATTTTATAGCCAGGCCTTACAAGTAAAATGTAACTATTTCATTACCTTCTATATAGGAGGCCGAAAAGATGTGTGCATTTGCACATTCTTTTTGATATGATAAAGTGAATTCTTGGCATACAGAAATCTGTGAATTTTTTTTCAACCAAAAATCAATGTACATTTAAAATCCTTTCAAATCTTTGATATCTAAGAGTGCTTAGACAATGAGCCACACGTGAGTCCAGTGTTTCCATTGGGAGACCAGAAATTTGCTGAGTCCAAAGAGAGCTTTTATAACCTACCTGTGATTTTTAATTTCATGTGTAAATTCTGTTGGGTTAAGGGACACCCAGATAGCTGGTAAAATGTTATTTCTGGGGGTATTTTAAGGGTATTTCTGGGAGAGATTAGCATTTCATTCAGTAGATTGAGTAAAGATGTCTCCTCAGCAACATGGGTAGGCATCATCTGTTACAGTGAGAGCCAGATTAGAACAAAAAGTTTAAGAGTGAATTTCCACTCTCTCTTCCTGAGCTGGATGTTCACCTTTTCCTGCCCTTGGACACTGGAACTGCTGGTTCTCAGGCCTTCAGCCTTGGATTGAAATAGACCACCAGCTTTTCTGGCTCTCCAGCTTACAGATGACTTCAAGGAGGGACTGCTTAGCCTCCACAGCCACGTGATCCAATTCCTATAATAAATATCCTGTTGTATATATCTCTGTGTATTCTGTTTCTCTGCAGAATTTTAACACAGATTTTGATATTGAGAGTGGGGTTTTTGTCTTAGTCCATTTGAGCTGCTATAATAAAATACCAGACTAGGTAGCTTATAAGCAACCAAAATTTATTTTCTCACAGTTCTGGAGGCCAGGAAGTCCAAGATTGGAGTGTCAGCATGCTTAGGTGAGGACCTTCTTCCTGGTTCATAGCCAGTGTCTTTTTGCTGTGCCCTTGCATGGTGGAGGGCGCAAGGGAATCTCTGTGAGGTCTCTTTTATAAGAACACTGATCTCATTCTTGAGGATTTCCTCTCATGACCTAAGTACTTCCCAAAGGTCCTACTTTCTGCCAACACATCACATCAGGCTTTAGAATTTCAACCTACGAATTTTGGGGGCACACATATTTAAACCATAGTACTGTCTCTTACCTAAATAGAAACAAGGCAGGCCTAAATGTGATTTCTGAAATAGGCAGTGTTTGTGTGAGATCTGAAATTTATCTTTATAATGCTTCCTGCACCAAGGCTCTTTGCTCCTCGTCTGTAATTCCTAGGTCCTAAGGACCCTTCCTCATTCTCTTTGTGGTATGTAATATCTTGAAACTTTTATAATTAAATCATCAAACATTCTTTGAAACCAGCTGTTAGGTGAGCTGATGCAGGTTGTGAAAGAATTCACAGAAATATTAGCAAGAGGAGAAAAGAGAGTTTTAATTGACTTTCCAAGAGAGGAAAAGGGACCAGATGCATAGAGTGGCATTGGCACTGAAGGGTGGGGCTTTGAGTCTTTTATTGGGATTCAAAGGGCAAGGTGCATGAAAAGGGGGTAGGTTCATGTCTATCCTGGTCCAGCAGTACCCGGGCTGGCTGTGTCTCTATAGGATGTGGTTTTTCGGAGAATAGACTTGTAGTCTTCAGTAATTTTACAGTTCTTGGGTGTCTGAAAGAGATTTCACAGGGACCCTTGACGTTACTCCATTTTGAATCATGTTAGGTGGGTTTACACCAACTATCCAGCAGCCACTATTCTATATATCCAGCAGAGTGTCATAGATAATGTTCCTGCTCTTTCAAGGAGCTAACTCTTGAGAATGGGAATCAGACTCATAAAAGCCCCTTGCATACACAGTGACTTAGGTGCTGTGATAAGAGTATATAGTGGATTTGGGGGAGAAACAGGTGAGAATAGTCAACTCTAACTAAAATCAATCTGGGATGTTTCCCAAGGGAATAATGCTAGATTTAAAACTTTAAAGGAGAATAGGGATTTTGCAAGTGATTGAGAAGAAAACACATTCCAATAAAATACTAGCATGTGTAAAATCCTAAGGCTCTGAACTGGTAAGCATATTTATCTGCAAGAATTTTATTATGGTTGGAGCTCAAGTATTGAAAAGGAGGGTAGAAAACACTGAGAAGCTCAGAGAACCAGGCAGAGTCTATTTTAAGGGGTAGCATATTTTGCTAAAAACTTTGGATTTTATAAAAGTTACTGGAATAATATATTATGGTAAGGCACTAAAATAAAAATATTTATGAGATCTTTTGTACCAATATATGAGACAACTAAAATGCTTTTTTAAAAATAAAAAACATACGATTTATGGTATATTTTTATATGTTGATCCAAGTTATTCTTGGTTTTAAGCATTTCTTTGTTCTTTAAAATACCCCAAGTTGGAATATGTCATTTATTTTTAATATTATGAGCCTAAAAGATATTATGGAGTTAACTTACTGCATTAAATTTTCATGCTATAAAAATATCAATTAAAGTCAGGTTCATTTTGCAATCTCCAATATAACAATTGATGCTGGTAACAATCAACAATGTATATTAAAGCCATTGGGTAAAAGTTTGTTGGGGATAGGATTATGGTCTAAAAATTGTCACTTTAAATTACATATGACCTGATCTTTGACAAAGGAGCAATGCATTACAATGGATAAAAAAATAGTCTTTCAACAAATGGTGCTGGAACAACTGGAAGTCAACATGCAAAGAAATGAATCTAGACACAGACCTTTTATCTGTCACAAAAATTAATTCAAAATGGATCACAGACCTAAATGTAAATTGCAAAATTATAAAAGTCCTAGAAGATAACAGGAGAAAATCTAGATGACCTTGTGTTTGGTGATGACATTTTAGATATGACACCTAAAATTCATATGGAATCTCAAGAGATTCTGAATAGGCAAAACAGTCTTGAAAAACAATAGCAAAGCTGGAGATTTCACACTTCCTCATCTCAAAATTTATAAAAAGTTATAGTAATCAAAGTAGTATGGTACTGACAGGAAGGTAGACATACAGATTGAGGCATGCTAGAATAGAGTCCAGAAATAAACCCTCACATATATAGTCATGATTTTTGACAAGGATGCCAAGACCATACAATGGGGAGAGGACAGTCTTTTCAACAAACGGTGTTGAAAAAACTTGATACTCACATGCAAAAAAAAGAAATTGAACCCATGCATTATATCATACACCAAAATTAACTGAAAATGGACAAAGACAAGTGTAAGAGCTAAACTCATAAAACTTTTAGAAGAAAACTGGAGAAAAACTTCATGGCATTAGATTTGGCAGTATTTTCTTGGGTATGACATCAAAAGCATAAGCAATAGGACCTGTCTGCTCATTGCCACCTCTACAGTGTGCTGAGTTTTGTCAATGAGGCACAAAGTCATACATTTGGGGAAGTCCACTGTGGTTCAATGCCTAAGTTCCAGTTACTGCAGACACAAAGTACCTTTGCTCTGCACTCCACTTTTGTTGCCTTGTGTTCTTGATAACTTCCTGAAGCAATGAAAACCACATTTAAGTCAATATTTCTAACTGTATACCTGGTATAATATATTTTACTTATCTTGCATATTTAAATAGTTTCTCTTTTTACAGCATACTATAGTATGAAAGAAATATTTTCAACATATATTGACTTATTTAACAAACATGAAGTAGATGCTTTCTACAGGAAAGATTAAAAAAATGATTAAGCCACACGTTCATAATCTCAAAGTACTTTCAGTTTTGTGAATGAAACAATCAAATTAATAGATTATTATATTACAGTGTATTAAGAGACTAGCTTAGACTGGTTGTGAGACAGGCTTCCTAGAAGAGATGCTGCCTGCACATGTAAAAGAAATTTTTTAATGAATTGCTTAATTTGACAGCCCCATGCAATTATTCCCCCAGGCTTACAGCTAAAATATCTGATTTTTATTTGTACCTGTGGGAAATTTAATTAACTAGTTATTTTCTAAATATTTTCTAAATAATCACATAGATTCTAATGTGCTTGGAATAACTTTGAGGACAGTGGCAGATAAAAATATATATTATCCCTACCATAAAGAAGATTGTGATTTTATGTAAGTGGAGAAATGAGAAAGCTTTGCATAGATGCAGTTCAAAAGCTTAAGAGTTACTGAGATTTAATAAAAGAGCTTTAAAACTTTTTGTTCTCCTTTATTTGAAACAGATTGAAGTATTTCAAGTCAAAAGTTGCTTGAATATTCATAAGGAGGAGAAAGTATATTTGGTAATAAAATGACACTAGGACTTTGAATAATCTTAGTACTCTTTGACTATGAAGATAATTTAGTCATATTTCAACTTTTCTGATTTGACTTACACTAAACAATACCCTTAGTTTAAAATAAAAAAGAACTGTTATTCAAGGGGAAAAGTGAAAGGAATTGCCTAGATCCATACTTCCTAAGTCAAAGGGAAAAACTTTGACCAACTTATTGTGAGTAATTTACTGACAAAAATAAAGGCTCATCAATTCAGATGGGAAACTCTATGCCAAAAAATAAACTGCCATTTTGCAAAGCTAGAACCTTTCTAAAGGAAAGCTCAAGAGAAACTCTTAACAATTTGATTTTCACTTCTGATTTTGAAGAGGCATAACTTGGAGTATAATGTGTATCAACATGCTAGTTTCTTTTTTGTTTTGTTTTTTTCTCTGTTGATGGTACAAATCTGTTCCAGCCAATTTCACCTAAATCAATCAGCCCAGGTCTAGATACGTGGTGGTGCAATCAGCAGGGATTTGCAGTGCTAGACTCTTCAGTTCTTCCAACACAGAGAAAGACTACAGTTGAAAGCTATGTCTGAAACAGCTCTAAAGGCTTTGTGTTTTGAAAGTCAGTGTGAGTTCCAGAAACTGTTTATCATCATTCACTGATTAAGAAACCTCCCACCAATCACTGTCTCCATTTTTAGACTTATAAAGTAAAAAAAAGTATAGTGATTATGGGAGAAATTTGCATATGGCTATTTCTAAATTGATATTTCTTTTGTTCTGAACAATGTTCGAATCTGACTAGAAATGAATGTTGAATATTAATAGACTGGTGTAATTTTGTGCCTTTGATGTGGTAGGTGTTCAATAAACATTTCTAATAAGCAACTAATGTTAAAAATGGACAAGACATACACAGAGATGAAGCTCTAGGGACAGAAAACAGATCAGTGGTTGTCTCAGACTGTGGTTGAGGACAGGGATTGACAACAAAGGACTACAAGTTATTTCTTGGAGAGATGGAACTGTTCTTACCTTGGTGGCGGTGGTTACATGATTGTACGTATTTATATTGTATTTGATTTATATGTGTGTGTCAAAACTCAGAACTGAGATGAATTTTTCTATATGTAAATCTATCTCAGTGTATCTGACTTTAAAAATAAAAGCTCTGATTATCATGTGGGCTGCTTTATCTAAATGTTTGATATTTTGAGAAGCTTGTAGGAAAGGTGCTATGCATGTACTTAAAATGTACATTTGCACCTAAAAGACCTGTTAATGTCTGCCTACTCTTTTTTATTAATTGAAGTATAGTTGATTTACGATGTTATATTAGTTTCAGGTGTACAGCAAAGTGTGTGTGTGTGTGTGTGTGTGTGTGTGTGTGTGTGTGTATTCCTTTTCAGATCCTTTTCCATTATAGATAGTTACAAGATATTGAATTATTTATGTTTTTTTTAATTTTTAAATTTTATTTATTTTTTTGGCTGCGTTGGGTCTTCGTCGTTGGATCTTTGTTGCTGCGTGCACGCTTTCTCTAGTTGTGGTGAGCGGGGGCTACTCTTCGTTGCGGTGTGAGGGCTTCTTATTGCAGTGGCTTCTCTTGTGGAGCACAGGCTCTAGGAGCACGGGCTTCAGTAGTTGTGACACATGGGCTCAGTAGTTGTGGCTCACAGGCTCTAGAATGCAGGCTCAGTAGTTGTGGTACAAGAGCTTAGTTGCTCCATGGCATGTGAGATCTTCCCAGACCAGGGCTTGAACCCGTGCCCCCTGCATTGGCAGGTGGATTCTTAACCACTGCACCACCAGGGAAGTCCCAAGATATTGAATTATTGAATATAGTTCCCATACCATACAGTAGGTCCTTGATGTTTATCTATTTTATATATAGTAGTGTGTATCATATAATCCCAAACTCTTAATTTATCCCTCCTCCCCTTTCCCCTTTTTTAACCATGAGTTTGTTTTCTATGTATGTGAGTCTAATTCTGTTTTGTAAGTTCATTTGTATCATTTTTTGTTTTTAGATTCCACATATAAATAACATCATTAGATATTTGTCTTTCACTGTCTGACTTACTTCACTTAGTATAATAATCTCTAGGTCCATTCATGTTTCTTCAAATGGCCTATTTCATTCTTTTTTATGGCTGAGTAATATTCCATTGTATATAGATACGACATCTTCTTTACCCATTCCTCTGTTGATGTTATGTGGATGAATGTCTTTATGATTCTGGATCTATGAAATGTTTGATTAAAATGATGCAAAAACAGCTCACCAAAAAGAAACAGGTAAATTTGACTACATTCAATTAAGAATTATTGTTAGTAAAAGAATGTAAAAATATGAGTTACCTACTGGGAAGCTATTTGCAGCCTATTTAACCAACTAAGTACTCTTACAATTCAAAAAAGACCAACAACTTAATAAAGAAAATTCCTAAAAGACTTGAATAAACTCTCCTTAGAAGAGTAACAGTCAATGGCTAACAAACAAATAAATATATTCATTCTCTTTTGAAATATGAGTGAGAAAAATTTTATCTCTATGATACCACTTTTCATGAACTACTTCAATTTTTTTTTAAATTCTGAGAAGTCCAAGAATTTCTTCAGATGTGGGGCAATGGGAATTTATACATTTCTAGTGGGATTTAAACTGGTATAGGTAAACTGGAAAGCAAATTTGCATTAACAAGCAAAGAAGAATATATGGATAACTCATGACCCATAAATTCTACTCGTAGATATATACCTTAGATAATTTCTTGTGAGTGTACATTAGGAGACATGAACAAAGCAAGGGAATGATAAACTCGAAGTAGTGCTTAACTTCAGTGGAAAAAGTCAGAGGTGCAACCAGGGAGGTTAAACATTGTTGGTAACATTCTGTGTCATTAGTTGGGTGATAAATTCACAGTATTCATTTTATAAACATCTTCCATAGCTTGCTTATAGGTTACATATATTGTTTTGTATGTATGAAATAAAAATACATTAGTGAATAAAATTTTTAAACTAATGTAAAAGCTACATTTTTTTTCTTACCATATTGCTCAGCTGTCCTTTCTGGGGTTTTGGCAAGTCCTAGCCTGATCAAAATAGGACAGTGTCCTGAGGGGCTTGTGTGTTACTCATGGAAGAAATCCAAATACCTCATTTTGTTTAGGATGCACATTTGATGGGTTTTCACCCTTATGACAAAACCACATACCTAAGAAGTTCTGAAGGAGTTATGGGATCTGCCATAGAGCCAATAATCCTTACTCATTTTCCCTTTAAAACTAGGGGAGAAATTACAAGCATCCATTTGATTTTAAATTTAGGGCACAAAAATTGTCTAAAATGCTGAACCTTATCTCTCTCTTAAGAAAGTCTTTTCCTGGTGTAGGCACCAGGGATCTGCATTCTGATGGAAATTTGAGAGTCATTCCACAGTAATGGAATTGGTATATTAATCATAAAGAATAGTTTTATTTTGCCCCAACCTCCTTATGCCCTACCTTGTCCTCTGTGAGAAAACATTGGGCCTCAGTAAGCATGATTTTCAACATAAAGAGAGAGTGATTCATTCCCTACTATAAAAATTTTCTTGGAATTTCAAATGGATTTTTCATAACTAAGCTATTCTTAAGAAGGCCTCACAAGGTCTATAATAATATATATAGATTTTGTGTATCTTTCTTTAATAAAGAAAGTTTATTAAACATTTTAGTACTGAGAGAATTATGAACCTGTTTATCTGGAGCAGAAATCTTGTATTTGTTAGAGCTATAAATCATAAGTTTTGCTCTAATTGCCATCTTCTAATAATTGTACAGTCTTAAGTAGAAAAAAAGGAGCATTGATTTTGATTTCTGAGTAAAGCTTTCAGTGACAGCAACTGATCTTATTTGCTTTTAAAACTGCACATTTGGTGTGACAATTATCCAAGATTAATGAATATGGAACACCACAATGCTGTTTTCTAATCGTAATTACAGCATGACATTTGGTGAATATCAGTTTCAGAAGAGATTCTCAGAATCTTTTAGCAAATGCTGTCATAACAGTCATGAAATGTGGTGGTTTAACACAACTTTAAAATATTTCTAGAAATTCTTGGTAAAATTTAGTTTTTGTTGTTTTCCTTATGGCTGTACCTACCACCCTATACTCTTGTTGTGCATGGCTGTCCATATTGCTGACTTTTCCTGTTAGCTAAGAATTAAAGTAATGATCCAGACATTTTAAACTTATTCTTTATATTACAACCTTAACAACTTGGAAAATAGCCACACCTGAGACTATTTCTGATACAGCTAATATCTGTCCATAAACATCAGGGATTCATTCTAAAATAGTTCCTGTTCCAACTTTAATGGAATCCACATTCATTCTTTTGTCCTAAAAGGATAGGAGAAACCACAGAATATGCCATTACTCCTATTTCAATACTAACCAAAAAGTGCCAGCAAACCAACTGGAGAGAAATGATCACACACGTTATTTATCTTGCTAAGGCAAGCTTTTTTACAGAAAATGGCTTTTAAATCTTACCTGCACTGAGCAGCCTAGACATGATCCAGAATTGCAGTCACTTCCAATGCAGAAAAGTAATTGGACAGGGTCAAGTTTGGAGCCACGTTGTTAAAATTTATGAGAATCTTGACTCCAGCCTTAAGCATTGTCAGTGAATCAGATTCTGTCACAACTTAAATCTCAAGAGTCTCTGTAGAGAACTATTTGGCAAGTTTCTATGGTTCTAATCATGATTTTATTTAGGGACTAAGGCACAATTCTTTATTAAAGTTTAAAGGGAACTGTTCCACTATTCATTTTCAATATTGCAATGAAAATAAAAATCTAGACCAAAGATCCAATCTGGGCCTGTCTGGAAAAACCTGAAAAAAAAAAAAATCAATTTACTAGCATCTACCCATAGCATGTTGACCTAAAACAAGTAGACTGCCAGACATGTTTTCAGTAAAGATTGGTTTATTCAGGATCAGTGGAGAATTGCAATTTAGGGTCTGCAACCACGATGAGCCATGTGCGAGTTCCCACATGGCTAGGGAAGGAGAGCACTTTTATAAAGAGGAAAAGGAAGTCGGGAGGGCTGTAGCAAACAGAGTCCATGGCTTTTATTGGCTGAGTCTTTGCCTGGAGAGAAGAGTTGTTTTTCTTCTTTCTGCTGGGCTCTGCTATCATCTCAGGGCACGAGAGCTCCCCCTTATAGTCCCCTAACTCTGAGGTTTCTGTTTACTAATTTTTTACAGAGTCTATAATATAGTTCAGTCTTCTCTTTAGTATGCACACACACACAGAGCTCTAATAAATGCTTTAATTTCCCTTTTGCCCATCAGAAAAGTAATTCTATAGTAAAAGAACAAAACGAAAAACAAACAGAAAAACACATTTCATCCAACTCGTGCCTGATTCTACTTGTATGTAATGAAATAAGTTATTTTCCAGATTATGCTTTTTATTGGTGACCTTTTCTCCCTTTTACACTTGGAGAACTGAAATTATCATGCTTTCAGCTATACAAAACACCATGAAACCAATAAAAAGAAAATTCTCAATTATTTTACTTAGGAATATTTCTACATGGCATGATGAATAGAGATTTTAATTTATAAAATATAAACAGCTAATTATGGCACACTTTCTCACTGGTATGTTGTTATTCAAATTAAAATATTGTCAGAAGCAAAAGATAAAACTGTGAAGATAAAACTATATAAAACTTGCATATGAATGTGAACAAAGTCCAGAACATGAAAAATGTAAGCAACTAATTTTTAAGTTTTAATTGTATCACATTTATTGATTTTTAATCTGACTTTCTTTATCACTCAAATTCTAAAAATTTTCTGAATAATGAACTGGGAAAACTATCACTTGACTAATTTGAATTTTATAATTTTATGTTTTCTTTAAATATCCATTAGCTTACCAAAGTTTTCAAATTTCAAGTTACTATAATGCTTAATGAAATAATGTTTGAATGATTTAAGAACAGTGTTTGAGGAACATAGGCTTAAGTAAATCAAGAGAAGTAGCTCTTTTACCATAAAAATGGAATTGGCTTGCTAGACATAGGCCATTATCTATGACAAGAAATAAGTTACAAGAAAATGCCTATGTTTTACTTTCCTTTCTGAGAAAAGTCTATAAAGTCTCATTAGATAGATAATATGGCAATCACGAACTATTGATTCACTGGTAGAAGTTGAGACTGCAGGGTGTGGTCATTATAGCTGAAATAAACATCCGGATAATATGAACTCAAGATGTTTCAGGGATTTCCGTGGTGGCACAGTGGTTAAGAATCCGCCTGCCAATGCAGGGGACAGGGATTCGAGCCCTGGTCCGGGAAGATCCCACATGCTATGGAGTAACTAAGCCCGTGCACCACAGCTACTGAGCCTGTGCTCCAGAGCCCACGAGCCACAGCTACTGTGCCCACACTCCGCAACTACTGAAGCTTGCGCGCCTAGAGCCCATGCTCCACAATGCGAAGCCACCGCAATAAGCCCACACACCGCAACAAAGAGTAGCCCCCGCTTGCTGCAACTAGAGAAAGCCCACGCACAGCAACGAAGACCCAGCAGCCAAAAATAAATAAATAAATTTATTTTAAAAATATGAACTCAAGATGTTTGAATATTATAAATCATGTTTTTATCAATAACTAATTACATTATTTAAAGTTCTTCATTGAATATAAATTTGAATGTATAGTATCAATAGAAAGGGTTGGATTTTAATTCCACAGATAAAAAAATCTTAGAATTCTACACTTAAAAATTTCCCAAGAAACTCAAGATTAAATTTCTTAGATCCCCATTTCCAGCTATAAAAAAAGCTGGAGCTGAAAGGTTCAAGTACTAATTAACAAAAAGTTTGTTACATGGTTGAATTGCCCTTCCAAAATATTTTGATTCATAGAGAAGTTTCCAAGAAATATCTTACGCTAGCCTATTTTTTACATTAAAGAAGAATGAAATTTTTATTTGATCCATTGGGATTAGCAATGATCTAATTATAACAAAGGAAATAAGAGAATAAAGGAAAGAATATTGTTTTAAAAATGAAAAAAATAAAATTGTTAACTGCATTGGAGTGAATATGAGTGCTAAAGTTCTCCCTATCATAGAGGTTCTAAAATATGATCTAACATTGTTCATAATAACCATTCTATCTATTTCCAGCACAATCACATGTATTTTGTAAATAAACTAAAAAATCATTTAAATGGTGGCCAAAATCTTCCAATATATGCAAAAGAATATATATTGGGAAAAAGTTTACAAGGCCTTAGAATGTAAAATGAAACCAACAGATTATAGAGTCACTTATAAGCATAAAATTCTATGATTATTTCTGGTTTTAAGTAATTTTTTTAATGAACAGAACTTCATGATCATTTAATTTGAACTCTAAAGCTAGGTTCAGTAGAAGCAGCACCTTCTCGGAGATTTTGCTCAGATTATTTAATGAGAAATTTCTCTCAGGTGACACCTATATGGGAGTGAGGGATGAAGGACAGGTCCAGGAAAGAACATTGGCAAAGGGATGGATCCAACTAAAGCCTATACTCAACTCAGTATTACCTGGCATGATGCATGGCATGTAGAAGATTCTCAACAAATGCCTGCAAATAAATACCATTTCATAATTGACCACTTTGAATTAAGGGGACTGGCAGTATTGGCTGTGAGTTACCTCTGGGATAAGGTATAACCTCAGAGACATATCCAGGTGAGGAAAATGGTCCCATTAGCTGTGGCTGGATTCGGGTCCACCAGGCCTGTAATGTGGGTCTGGGCAGAGCACCAAAAGTTTCTAACAAAGCTAGCAATTTATAGTTGAAGTTGTTGAAATGTATATTCCATGTCCTTGCAGAATTGGAGGTAGAACTAAGCTATCTTCTAGCACATCACATAGTTGCCCTAGTGGAGGATTCTACCAGGCTAGGATGGGTCGCTATATTACTTAGAGTAACACTAGCCCCTTTAACAAAGAAATCCTCCCCAGATTCAGCTTTTTAAACAAAATACAAAATTATTTCTCAAGTGTAAGAGTTCTAAGATGGTGCATAACTTTGCCCGGGGGACCCAGATTCTTTCCATCCTACTCCTCAGCCATCGGCTACAGTATTGTCCTCGGGTGAACCTTTAAAACTGACATACGGAGTTTCTATTATCAGATTTGAGGGAAGGGGAAAGAGATGACAGAGAATGATTATCTGTTCTCTTACAGTCCTGGCACATATCACCTCTACTGTTAATCCATTTGAGAAGACTTAGTCATATCATATAATCATACCTAGCTGCAAGAGAGTTTAGCAAATATAGTCTAGCCATGTTCATGGCCATTATTATATTACAATGGATAGTGGATTTTGATGGACAACTAGCCTTTTTATCCATCTATGAAGAATACTGTCTTCATCCATTCAGCCTGCTATAATAAGAATACCATGTGCTGAGTGGCTTATAAACAACATATTTCTCACTGTTCTGGAGGTTGGAAAGTCCCAAATCAAGGCAGCAGCCGATTCAGTGTCTGGTGAGAACCTGTCTCCTTGTTCATAGACATTTGTCTTCTTGCTGTATATCCTCAGAAAGCAGAAAGAAGGTAGCTTTCGGAGGTCTTTTTATAAGGGTGTTATTATCGTTCATGAGGGCTCTGCCCTTGTGACCTAATAACCTCCCAAAGACCCCCAACTCTTACTACCATCACATTGGGGGTTAGTTTACAACATAATTTTGGGGGTATATAAGCATTGAGTTATAGCAAATACTAAAACATTTATGACTGAAAATCAAGGTGACAATTAAGACAGGTCTCAACACATGCCTCTGTATTTAAAAATTGAGAAAGAAAAATTAGTCCATTTTGATAGGAGAGAGAACTCTTGAATGGAAGTTACAAAGTTTCCTCCCTGGTAGTTACCATTACTTGCTGAGTATTGGAAAAATCTGAGTACAAAACTCTCCATGCAACTATTAGTCTGACCTCCAAATAGAAAGGCCAGCCTGGGGGCTTCCCTGGTGGCGCAGTGGTTGAGAGTCTGCCTGCTGATGCAGGGGACACGGGTTCGTGACCCAGTCCAGGAGGATCCCACGTGCTGCGGAGTGGCTGGGCCCGTGAGCCATGGCCGCTGAGCCTGCGCGTCTGGAGCCTGTGCTCCGCAACAGGAGAGGCCACAATGGTGAGAGGCCTGCGTACCGAAAAAAAAAAAAAAAAAAAAAAAAGGCCAGCCTGCCACCGGCAAGTACCAGAAGTTGCTCCTAGCAATTAGCTAAACTTCCAAAAGCAAACAATTTATGATAACAGGGAGCAAGTGATTTGTTTTAGTATAAACTTAAAATCCTTTAATATACCTTCTAAGAAATTGTCTCATACAATTGCAAAATTAAATGGAGAGGACAAGAAAGAAGAATGCAAAATTTTTTGCCAACTTGCATTAAGAAAATTTTTGAACCAGACTTTGTAACCGTCATTGCATTAACTACTCTCCATAATCACTGTGCGTTATTAGTGTTATGCAGTTATGGATGTGGGTTAAATGTAACGTAACAATCAATTTCAGAAAAGTTAAACTAGTATGTCAGACATACATACTACGTTGAAGCATAAGAAATTGCTAACATTCAACTGTCTTTAATGAACCAAAATAGCAATTTCATATGGCTCAACCTAATATTCCTTAATTAACACATTTTAAAAGACATTTAAGACACATTTTAACATGCAATTTAAAAGAAAGAAAACAGGCTTATTTTTATTAAATGAATGCAGAATAAATGTTAAAGTAATATCTCAATATCATCTGATAAATTCATATTTATCTGATTTTTCCTGATTCTAGCCTTACTCTTATAGGGCTATTTAACATCAAGATATACATACTACATGTATGTATGGTGTTTTCCTAGCTATAATGATTTTACTATCACATTTGCTCCATAGAACATTCTTGTGAAGCAGTTAAAGCAATTACTACACACCCTATTTTATAGAAAAAGAGTTAGCACTCCATCCTTTAAAAGTAAGTTTCTAGAATCATATTTTCTAAGACATCTTTCTTTAGAGTTGTGTGATGTATGTGCCCCTCCTCCCATGTAGTACCCATGTATATTTCAATTATAGCACTTACTATGGGCACCTTAAATGCTTGCCCAATTGGCTAATAAACTCCTTCCTGCACCTCTTCCTAAAATGACTGTGTGTCCAGCACCTAGCACAATGCCTGACAGAAGATACTCAATAAATGTTTGCAAATGAAGACATTTGTTTACTAAGAAAAAGACAATCTCCTCTCCCCCACAACGTACACACAACCTTGGGAGTAAGTATCATTGATTTATTTAAGGTGGAGGTGAGATGATTTAGATGTGGATTTCATCACAGAAATGTAGACAACGTCAAGTTGCACAGGAGACGTTACTCTTTTTAAGTATGTTGTGGCTATGTGACCTCTGAGGAACTTCCTTTCACCATCTACTCTCTTCTTTCCCCCTCTTTTCTTCTCCTCATTAGAAACACTTTCTCCGTTTCAAATGGAAAGTCAAATTCCTCTCTTTTCCTCATATATTTCTCTCTCTCTCTCTCTCTTTCATTTTGTCCCTTCACATATTCATACTCTTTGGCATCACTTTCTACTCGTAGTTCCCTCAAAGATAGTTCCAGTATCAGTTTTTGAAATAATGTTCAAGTTTCTTGTTTATGTGAATCTCACCAACCACATAAGAGGAAAAGTGAAGAATCCCAACATACTACTATACTCCACCTTGCAAAAGTAGAACTAGATTCTAGGACAAAGAGATGCAGATTGTAATGACTAGGGCTAAGGAAATGCATAATATTAGCAAGTTGAAAAAGGTACCATCCTGAGGGCTAAAAAAAAAAAAGATGTAGGCAAGGCAGCTTGAAATCTCTGCTGGTTTTAGACCTTTGACTCTTCAGCTGCTCATCTCGATTCTGACTGATTATCCTTTTAAGCTCCTTGAACGGAATTAATAACTGAATTATGCTACTTGCCCTAAGACGAGCAGCTGTTAAGGGAAAGTCAGTCCTAAAACCCAAGTGTTCTGACTTCAGGGTCAAGGTACTCATTGCTCACTACATCACATACCACAACTGTACTTATTTGGGAGAATTTAAGGAGAATAAAGAGTTCAGTTTATTGCATATTAAGCATGGCATATATAAAATTGCATTTCTATCACTTATTTAATTTCTTCCCATTCACTCTTCACCTTATGTGTGGTGTGGTATTTAGCCTTTCTCAAAATGTTTGAACTCAGTGGTTATGATTTCTTTGGTCTCCATGGAAACACTGACAATATATTTGAGCATTGATTTTTCGTTGTTATCCATGTTAGCTCAGCAAAATGTACGTCATCTCAGATAAATTGAAAAGACAGTCTGCTGAAGCAAGTGTTTTAAAATGAAGAGTATTTTTGCTTTCATCTACCTTAAGTAAATAGTTTTGTACTCATACTGATTTTCAAGTTAAGTGTTACATTCTAAGAAGTCACATCACTTTAGCCTGACATACTAAAAAAGAATATTTTTTCTCTTTCCTTGTTTAGCAATCACTTTCTAAGTAAAGCATTTTAAATAGTAAATGAATTCAATATATAAACTCATTCCATCTATTTAATTGGTAAAAGGATACATTTTTAACAGGTTTACTCAGCAACCAATTCTTACCATTTTGGCAGGTTTGGGTTTGAGGCCTAGTGGCACATGCTTGCCATATCTCAGCTTACAACTTTCAGGGGCAGCTTGAGGTCAATTTGCAATTTTGTCAAAACCACTGTAGTGCTAAAGACAGCCATGGCTGAACCAGTGATGACTGCCGTGCCACCGTCCTTGAACCTCTAGACTTTGATAAGCACAATCTGTCAACACATATATAAGCAGAAAAGCTGTAACCCTGAGCTTTACTCTTTATTTTGCACACTAGGCTGACAAAATTGAACCATGAAAGCAATGCAAGATATTTCTGTGTTGGTTGTTCTACAAACAAATTCCAAAGCCTTTGAATGTGTAATTTAACATTTATATTTCATACTTTCAAATAACTTACACAATCTTATTATTAAAGACAAGAGTTTGTGAAACAATTAATTCTCATCCTTTCCTGTGGGGAACGAGGTGTAATATCCATTCAAGTCAATAGAATCTGTAAGCAAAATGATTAAAAGGCAATTCTCATGATTTTGGGGACTTAATACTTTTTTTTTAAGTTTAAAAAATCAATTCTGTTTTATCTCAGGTCAGAGCTCTTTGATAAATCAAAACAAACAAATCAGAATTTGTCATCCTTCTTTGTTTTAAACTCCGTGGTCAAAGTTCTCTAGATACTTCAGATTTCCCACAGAAAGTCAATTTTCCCAGCATTTATTTGGGGATGTCAAACAAGTTTAGAAAAAAATTATTGCTACAGAAGGCTAAACTAAACTTAAATCCAAAAGTTCAGCTCTTTCTCTGCATAAAACTCACAACAAGAAAACAATTCTCTAGTGCGAACAGCTCAGCTCCCATGCCATTTTTGATGTTTCTCAGTTTGATGTCTTTGAGCAGAGCCAGCTAGGGAATAAAAGAGACTGGAGGAAGAAAATGAAGGTTTCCTTCTTTAAAAAAGAAAAAAAAAAGCAATATGTGAAATTATACTCTAATTCGATGTTAAAGGTAGAAAACTAACCTGTTATATACTGTAAATTTAGAAGTTTATAAGTTTCAATTTCCTGTAGCTTTGAGCATTATATCAGTCCTGCAACTTGTTCTATTTGATGTGCTGTTTGAAAAAAGAATACAAGTTATGTTTCTCCAATTCCCCAAACACAATTGTAGTTGGGATACAAATACAGGAGGTCAGTGATTCCAGTGTTGAGACTCCTGGATTTGACTGCAGGAGTTTTTATTTAAAATAAGATCATAAATATGAAATGCGGTATTTCATGTGAGCTGTCAAGGGACAACAAGCTTACACATTTGGGTTGATACTTATATACAATCCATTCAGATTCCACTGCACTAAGTAAAGAATGATCATTTTAAGACTGTACCCCTCTGTATATAAGAGAATCAATGATGAGAATTTATTTAAATAACATCTATTGCACATGTAAAATGACCATAAATATAAGAATGTCAGTTGCAGTGACATGGATGGACCTAGAGATTGTCACACTGAGTGAAGTAAGTCAGGCAGAGAAAAACAAATATCATATGATATCACTTATATGTGGAATCTAAAAACTGGTATAAATGAACTTATTTACAAAACAGAAATAGAGTCACAGATGTAGAAAATAAACTTTTGGTTACTGGGGGGAAGGCGGCGAGGGATAAATTGGGAGATTGGGACTGACATATACACACTACTATATATACAATAGATAACTAATAAGAACCTACTGTATAGCACAGGGAACTCTACTCAATACTCTGTAATGACCTATATGGGAAAAGAATCTAATAAAGAGTGGATATATGTATATGTATAACTGATTCACTTTGCTGTACAACAGAAGCTAACGCAACATTGTAAATCAACTATACTCCCTAAAAATTAATTTTAAAAAAAGGATGTACCCCTCTCTATGTAAGAGAATCAGTGATGAGAATTTGTTTAAATAACATCTATTGCACATGTAAAATGACCATAAATATAAGAATGTCTCATAATTTTGTCAAACCCAAGAATATGCAAAAAATTAATAGTCAAGACATGAAAATCTTAATTACTAATTTACTTTTTAATTAATTTATTTCATACCATAGCTATTTTGGACAAAGTCAAATAAGTGGATCTGAAGTTCTCAAAATAGGTATGAAAGTTGGTGTCATTACCATTTACTGGGAGCCGTGACAATGAATGAAAACCCCAAAGGAGAAAGTGGAAATCCAGATGATTTTAAAGGATTTTACCCCAGGAAATGTCAACCTTTAAAACATTTTCAGAGAAAGAGAAGACCATGTCAGGGTCTGAAGACAAAGCAATGAGAAAAGTAGAATCTGAAAATCACTGTGTCACGGGAATCATATGGAAAGGCTCCTTAGAGAGATTTATCTGGCAAACCCTGCAGAAAGGTCAAATAAAATAGGGATGAGAAATGATTCGTTTTTAACAAAGCATTAAGATAACTTATGACTGGTAGCTTGCCACAGCACTTTCAGTGGAATGTAGATAAAGAAGCTAAATTTTAAAGCTTTTTAGAAGAGAATTGGGGAGAAAAAATTTGGAGACAATGAATGAAGAAAGCTGTTTAAAGAATCTTGCCATAAATGGAAGTAGACAAATGGACTACCAATTAGAAAGAGGTTAATTTGATTGTTTGAATTTTTTATTTTTATTTTTTATACGGGCAGAAACTTGAACATGCCAAGGGAAATGATACTGGATTATAGGAAAAGAGCTTAAGTTTGGTGACATACTAGAAAGGGCAAAATGATATAGACTCATATTTTCTTCTCTTGAAGAAGAAAAGCAAAAGATCTTTTTTTTAAAAAAAATTCAGTTCTATTAAACATCTTTATTAATGATCTGGAAGTGGTATGTAAACAGAACATTAATTAAATGCCTGAATAGTTGGGAAGTGTTACGAAAGATGGACTCATCACTTTATCACTTACTCCATATACAGAACATGGGTAATTCAGTGGGTCAACTGATTACAAGATATTACAAGGAATATCTTTGCTGACAACACCATCTGCTCAATTCATAGCTGGTACTTTGGTTGACTTTTTCACTGAGATATAAAAGATAGAGGTAAAGCAGAGCATAGATCAAAGACCAGGTGTGAGGGTAATTTGAGTTAGGACAAACCAATGATGCCTAGCCTCTACTGCCCAACATCCCAGACACTTAGACACATGCCTTCTTCCTGCTGCTTTTTATTCTCCTCATTTTCAGCATTTCATTTGTGCTTTGCCATACTTTACCCACTCCAATTCTATTCAGGTTCACCTTACTATGGTGACATTTGCTCTTTATCACTTAAAAGATCTTTTCACAAAATCAGCAAGACATTTACAAAAACATTTACAACCTACACACTAAATGTTATGAAATACCCTATGGCCCTAGCTTGGAGCCCATTATTTTGTGATGGTGTGTCATGTATGATCCAGAAAACAGATCCTGTTTATGAAAATAGCTGCTGAATCATTTCTGTTTTCCTTATTATTATACCAAACACTTCAAATTTAAGAATACAAGACCAAATAAATAAATAGATAACAATAAAATGCAGGACTGATCTGGGCCTCCTTTCAGTTTCCTACCAAGGTGTGATTTGAGGAATTATCCTTTCCTGTTTATATCAGCTAAGTCAGGTGAAATCAATGAGTGAGGTGAATATGGACATGGAGTATAAATATACTGTAATATTTTGGATATGTTTATGATATTCACAATGTCACACTGTTGAATTAACCTTTTCAAATATATGGAATCTTTATTAATTTACAGAAGATCAGATTTCACCCTCTTCTCTTTTGAAGTAAAAAGATCTTTGTAAAATGATTCCAGTGTTTTCTTTTCCCCTTTGTAATATTATTCTTTCTTTTGCTTTTAATTGCCTTATTTCTTATATTATCATTTCTCTCTGCCTTACTTTCTCAATTATGTCTTCCATCCCATTTTCTTAGTAAGGAACTCTTCTCTCACCCTTTTCCCTTCCATTCAGGAAAGAAAACAGTTTTAATTTATTATAAACATAATTAATGTTGAACTCAGACATAAAGACAAAATTGACACATGACCAGCATGTCACTGGAGCATTTCCCACAGTATGTACTTCTTATATCTTAAACTACAATATTTTGTAGTTTTGTTTTTTTTTTTTAACAAAATTGTTCCGATTCCCCAAGCATATTTTTCTGTTGCTATCCCTACGTGGTACTAAGGAGCTTGCCCATCTGCTTTCACAATATAGCCTTTAACCTCTGCTAAACTGCTAGGTGTTAATAAGCAGTACTAATCTCTAATTCCACATTAGAAATTATATAGGAAGACTACTGTAATTTTAGAAAGAAATAATGGGAAGACTATATAGCCTCTATTTCAAGTCACTTAATATGTTTTCAAATATATATATCTTGGAATAATCAACTCTTAAGATATATACCATAGACTTCGTTGGTAGCATTGAAAGTACTAAATTATAAGTATCATGCATTTAAAGTGCTAAAATATTCTAAGTTGATTCATTTATGATCTTGGAATATGTAAAACAGGAGAAAAATATTTATACAAATATGTACATACTTTGTAGAATTAGTCTTGATCAAGTATTTTACTTATCCCAAAATTTAGCACTTGGGACGATAAACTTGAGGATTTCCTTTATATTGTAAAGATCAAAACTCAAAAAATGGCTCTTTCCATCAGTTACCAATAATCCCTCCACAACAGCTTGATAAGTAGCTGTGACTTCAACTTACAGAAACCCCCCAAGTTCCACATGCAGGTCTTTTTGTCTTATTATTCAGAGCTCTAATTAGATTGGCATGGTAATGGAATAGGTATATTTAGCTATGACAATTCCTTGAAAATCTGAAAAGAAACTATGACACTTATTAAGTATTCTTTTAAAATTCTTTATTTTTCCTCTTTTAATTCCCTGCAATTTCCACATGAATATTTCGTTGTGTGACTTGAAATGTGGAAGATAAACAATATAATATTCTGAGAAAAGCCTTATGGGATCTATGCTGCACAACATTTGGAATTCATCTTCATCTAGAAGACAAGGTTGTGGAAAATACAATTTTTAAAAAATAAAATAACAGGAAAATCCAGAAATTAAAATGTCTATTCAGAGTGAAGGAAAATTAATATCTATTAAATGCAAATTTCCTATAACAATATACTTTATGGTTTCAAAATACTTTCACATTTGCCACAATGCCCTGAGATGATCAGGACAATGTATTTTATCCCCCCATGTAGGCTTGATAATTTAAGTACATTCACCAGCTACAAGTGAAAGATTTAGACAGAGTTTGACTGCTTCTGACTCAGTGGCTATATCTCTTTCCATAACACAAGATTTATCAGTCAAACTGATAAAACAAGTATTCTATTTCAAAAGGAAAGGTCAATTCTCTACTGAATCATCTCATCACTGTCATAAGTTAGCATTTCTTAAATGCTGACTATATTTGAGGTTGCTAGACCTGGATAAAAAGAGAGAGGCTATATGAACACTATCTCTTCTGCAGACTAGAAACAATAACTAACAGACATAAATATTATAAGATTGTCCTCATTTCAACTAATAAAACTACCAAAACAAAGTAGGAATGTCTTTTAGAATAGCTTTGACAGAGACAGCCACTCCGCTTCTGAAATATGTCTAGAGATACAGACACAAGACATTTAGCCCTCCTGTGCAAGGAAAATTCTCATTAATAACAAAGCATGCTTTCCTTTTTTTTTTTTCTTTCCATCTTCACCCTTTTTTCACCTTTCTCTGCCACGATTATGTGATACTACGTCTATAATTACGTTCCAGTCCAGAATCTCTATTCTTTATTCTCAATCTTAACCTTCAACCTGAGAACCCTGGAAGTTTCGTCTGGGCCAGCCTTCCTTTAATTATGTATTTTGTTCCAATATTCCCCTTGATCTTTACCTCACATCCTTATGTTTTCAGAGCTCACCAAGTATGACATATGTCAGAGAAGTCAGTCTTTGAACATCATGGCTGACAACTCCTGGCAGATTAGCAGAGTTTACATAATTTTTCAAACTTTGAAATACCAAAATATTTTAACCTTTTTGAGCTCTTACTTCCTCATCTATAAAATTAGTTGATATATGAATTTACTGAAATAATAGAATGGGAAAGGATTTAATGTAGTGTCTGACATACATTCATTCATTTTGCAAATATTTACAGAAACTAGTTTTATGCCAGAAATTTTCTGTTTGTCGGGCATACAACTGTGAACCAAATGGAGTCTCTCCTCTCATGACCCTAAATTAAAAAATCAGAAGTTGTCAGATGATGGTAAGAGTAAGTCAAGAAATAAGTAGAATAAGGGGTATCTACAGTGAACGGAGTTAATAAGAGAAGGCCTCTATGATAGAATGACATTTGTTCAGAGACCAAAAAAGTGAGGAAACAAGCTATGTATATTTTTAGAGAGAACAACTTTACAGGGAGATGAAACAAGAGTAAGGTGATATGCAGACAAATAGTTGAATTTAGAGAATGGTGAGGAAGGCAGCTTTGGTAGAGCAAGAACATGCTTATTAAAAATGACAGGAAATGAGCTCAGAAAAATGATGGGTAACTAAATGATGCAGATTGTATAGATCTTTCAAAGACATTTAAAGTGCATGGGGTTTTATTCAAGTAAATTTAAAGACACGGTGGCTAATCTTAGGCAGTAAATAGGCAAACTTAAAGTAGAAATATCTTCTTTAAGGGATATCTTAAAGCCAATGCAATACTGAGAAGTAGGGGAAATTAAATTTCTCTTCTAGATTAAAGCTATAAAACCAAAAGAAGGCATAGAAATTCAAGTCTATGTTAAAGAAACAGAGTGGTTCTTAAGTCAGTATTTGTGGTAAAAAGATTGCATGTGCTAATATGTTAAAAGAAAGAATGTGTAAACTAAAAGGGTGATAGATCAGTGAGGAAAGCATAAAAAAGAATGAAAAATAGAAAGAGAAAAAAAGAAGAGTCAACCTGAGGTAGAGAAGACTTGAAACATTAGCTGTTGAAATGTGTGAATTCTAAGCTATCAACAATTGCAAGTCTCTTGGAAAAATCAGTGTGTGATGTTCCTCTCCAGCTACTGACTTTTCAGGTCAGCAAGCTGTCTGTGATGTATTAATGGAATTAATACATGATTACTGTGTGATCAGTCATGATTTTTGATGACATTAAACATTCTATTAATTTAACCTCCTCTGTTCTTATGTTGTGATCACCAACTAGCCTTCTGATTATAATCTGACATTTCATGTAGATTTGCCTATAAACACAAAATGGGAATTCAGATACTTTGCAGTTATATTTAATAAACTGACCTAATTTAATATATCATAGAACTTTAATATTTCTTATTTTCTGCTGGTAATTTGTTTTTCATTTTTGTCTGATAAAATTTTTGTTAATTATCCTTCAAGGATATTCTGCCATATATATAAAAATCTGGTTGAAAATTATTTTTCACTTTTAGTACTTTATTACTGCATTGCCTTCTGACTTAGATGGTTATTTGAGAGAAAGTACTATGATCCTTATCTTGTTTTTCTCTGAATGTAATTATTTCCTCAGTGTCCTCAAAGTATTCTTTATATATTTGGTTTACAAGTTTAAATGTGGTGTGTGTGTGTGTGTGTGTGTGTGTGTGTGTGTGTGTGTGTCTGACATTAATTTCAGGGGAAAAATTATCCATTACACTTCAAATATTTCTTTTGCCCTATTCTCTCTCTCTTATCCTTCTAGATTTTAATTACACATATGATATTTACTGATGTTGTCCCACAACATCTGGATAATTGATAATGCTTTGTAGGGTTTTTTTCAACTTTTTTTTCTCTTTGTACTTCAATTTGGTTTTTTGTTTTCTTTAATTTTTGGCCATGCTGCACAGCATGGGGGATCTTAGTTCCCTGACCAGAGATCAAATGCACACCCCCTGCATTGGAAGCAAGGAGTCTTAACCACTGGACAGCCAGGGAAGTCCCAATTTGGGTAATTTTCATTGACCTATGCTCAGATTTTCTGATTCTTTCTTCAGCTGTGCTGAGTCCGCTAATAAACTGTCAAAGACTATCTTCATTTAACATGTTTTTCATTTCTAATATTTTCATTTAGTTCTTTATTATATCTTACACATCTTTGCCAATAATTCCCACCTGTTCACATATATTGTCTGTCTTTATTACTGCTAGAGACATTAACATATTAACCATAATTGTTTTAATTTCTCTAATTTCAACATTTAGAGCCTGGTCTATTGATTGAATTCTCCTTGACAGTATGTTGGATTTTTGTTTTTATTTTTGTTTTCTCCTTGATTCCTTGTATGTTTAATAAGTTTTGGTTGGAAGTTGGACGTCTTGTGTTAGATAGCTGTATCAGCCAGAGTTCAATCAGAGAAGCAGCACCAGTATATATATCAAGAGATTTCTTGCAAGGAATAGGCTCATATGATTGTGAGAGCTGTCTAGGAATATCCAAAATCCCTTGAGCAGGCCATCAGGAGGGATAGATTAAAACTCATGGGCATTGGCTGAAGCTGCTGTCCATAGGTTGAATATATTCTTCTCTCAGGGAAGCCTCAATCCTGCTTTTAAGGCCTTTCAACTGATTGAATCAGGCCCACCCAGATTACCTAAGATATCCACCCTTACTTAATGTAAACTGATTATGTACTTTAACCAAATATACAAAATACCTACACAGCAACACCTAGATTAGTGCTTTATTGAATAACTGGGGACTATAGCCTAACCAAATGGAAACATCAAAAAGACTATAACAACTTCTATTAGGTCACCTCTTTTATAAGGGCATTAATCCCAGTCATCAGGGCTCCACCCTCATGATCTAATCACCTCCCAAAGACCCCACCTCCTAATAACATCACACTGGGGGTTAGTTTTCAATATGTGAATTTGGGGGAGGGACACACAGATTTAGTCTATAGCAACCTCCTTAGTTGAATTTATTCCTAGGTATTTTATTCTTTTTGATGCTATTGTAAATGGAACTTTTCCCAATTTCCCTTTCAGTACATCTTCTGTCTCTCCAAGATCACACAGTCTTCAATATTTACTCCCAATACAATCAAAAACTCAAAAGCTGTTTTTAAAAATACTTTATCTACCTTTAATAGTTTTCCTATCAAGAGGTTTATATGATACTAGGTACACTGTCACAGTAGAAGGAAACTTGTAGATATTCTGTTGAGAATAGATCAAAAGGACTCAAGGCAGATGTCGAGAGAACAGTTAAGAGGCGTTAGCAATAAATTAATGAGATGGAATTCAAGGCAGAAAAAGTGGATGGATTCTAGATAGTTTTGAAAATGGATCTGATAATATTTGCTGATGAATTTGATCTAGGTTATGAAAGGAAAATAAGTATTAAAAATTACAGATTTGTTGAACCACATGAAACATGGAGTGTCCATTTACTATGATAGCAACAGAATAAAGGTTGTTTTGACATGCAAAAAAAAAGGGCTCTAGGCACATGGACTTCAGTAGTTGTGGCACGCAGGCTCAGTAGTTGTGGCTTGTGGCCTCCACAGTGCAGGCTCAGTAGTTTATAATTTGATTTCAAAGTAGAGATGCTAAATAACTACACATATAAATCTGTACTTCAAGGGAAATATTATGTTTAAATTGTCATAAAACATTATGCTCAATTTTATACCAGAATATATTTCCATTCTATAGTCCATTCCCATAATTCAAATAAAATCATTAATCTATACATTTTAGAAGCCATTTTTCCCCAAGATGTCTTGATAATTAATAATCGACTGACATTTTTTTACTCTGCACCTTAATGTAATCCTCTGTCTAAATCTAGGGAACAGAATTTAAAACACATCTGGGTACATTTTGATTCTTAACATTAGTGGAAAAGTTATTATTGGTAAAAAGCCAAATATTATAGTGAACTTTACATGATTCCAGTAGGATTATTTTAGTAGTATTTCAGATACTTAGAAAGTTTCTTGTTAGCCCGTGTATGTGTCCTCTATATTATTTGACTAGAGGATCTTTTTTTTCTATGTGTGTGGTACGCAGGCCTCTCACTGTTGTGGCCTCTCCCGTTGCCAAGCACAGGCTCCGGACGCGCAGGCTCAGCGGCCATGGCTCACGGGCCCAGCCGCTCCACGGCATGTGGGATCTTCCCAGACCGGGGCATGAACCCGTGTCCCCTGCATCGGCAGGCAGACTCTCAACCACTGCGCCACCAGGGAAGCCCTAAAAGATAGAATTTTTGATGCAACAGTGTACGGCTTAAGCATTAGGAGAGCTTGACTCTTTTAGTCTCATGAATGTAATGTTGCTTTTATGATTTCAGAGAAACAGCATTTTCCTAAGCAAAGAGAGACCTTAGAATTTGTGTGACCAAATTGTTTCATATTACAAATAAGAAAGCAGATTCAGAAAATGGCTTGCAGAACACTAGGCATCCCTTCCTACTGTTCACACACACACACACACACACACACACACACACACACACACACTTTATTATTTCACTGATTACCTTCTTTTCATCCTTTAAATTCAGGTTGAAATCATTTCCTCTAATAAAACTTCCTTAGCTTCCCAACTAGATTATTTCTTCCTGCCATGCCTTTCTCCTACCAAGACATTTACCACAATTCATAGCTTACTTAATTACCAGCCTACCCCCACCAGACTCTAAGTATTTAGTGATAGGGACTATGTCTGTACTGTTCCTGGTCATATCTCTAGAAGCCTGCACAGTTTAAGGTCATATGGCATATGCTCAATAAATATGTGGTGAATGAATAAATGTAGGAATTAATGAAACTTTAACTCAGGACTCAAATAGAGACCCATCATTACCTATCCAGAACTTCTAAAGTTATATTATGTAGACACATCAGTGTATAACCCTATGTGTGCAGTTTCCTGATTGCCATCATATTCTACACAATGGTTTTTTTTTTTTGTTTCCTTCTTCCCAGGGAATATTTCAACAAATATATTTTACTGAAAATAATTTCTTTTAGTGTAATAATATTTTATTTTGTTCTGTTTCCCACAAAGAACATTGGAAGAAGTGTGTGTGGAGGGGGAGGGCGTTTCTTTAAGCCAGCTGATAAGACAAATTTTAGAGATGAGAAAGAATCTTGGATTATGTTAATCACTATAAATCACTGGAAGGGCATACATCTTGCTAACTATAGCTAGTCGGATGCTAATCAGAGGCTCATTAGCTTTAGAAATATCAACCTTGTATGATTTCTGTGCTATATATGTTCTCAGAAGACTAACGAGTTACATTAGAGATATCCAGCCAAGACCCACATATGAATGCATTTTCCCACTACTTGGATATTGCACAAAAGATGTGAGGAAAGTTAAAGCAAATGACAAAGTTCCATTGAAAAAAATATCAACTTTACCCTAATATTTATGGGGACAGAGGAAGGAGGGAACGTGAAGTGGAAAGGTGGTATGATCCCTATTAGCCAAATCCAAGTACATCAAAATCTTGCTATTATAATTCACCAGAAAACTTCTTTACAACCCATCTCATTTTATTATCTCTCTGAGACAAAACAGAGACCTTACATCTTCAAATATATTAAACATGTATCTTTTATCATATAAATAGCAAATCACCTGCAATCATAGAGCATTATTAATTATGCCTATTTTAGGCTTATAGAAAAATATGAATGTTTGTCATAGAAATGCTAATCTTAAGATAATGTTAAAATTACACAAACCATTCAAAAACATCTGTATCTGATAAAAGAGCCACAACAATATAAGCCCAACATAAAAATGCTTGATCATGAATGAATGGGTAGTTGTCCCTAGTCGCACCACTTATTACCTATTTGACATTAACCTTTCTAAGCCTTAATTTCCTGATATGGAAGATGAGAATAATAATAACCCCACCTAATAAATTATTGTGATGTTTAATAATGAAAAGGCCTAGAGTATAGTATGTGGCACACAGTAAACATCCAGTGAATATTAGCTATTGTTGTTTGCTTAAGTTTCCAGATTCAGTGTATAAGAAGACTCAAATGTACATATATTACCAATTATGCTATGATAACACTGTTTCTAAAATGGCAAATTAAATTCTTGAAATTATTCCTGATTTAGAAAAATAAAGCATCGTTTTTCTCAGTAACAGATAAGCAAACAATGGTAGTTTTAATACCACTTCCAGGACTGTTTGTTTTGTTTTCTGTTGGGTTTTATCATTGTATATTTTATTTCCCCAGTGTTTAAAAGATTGGAAGTGAAAAAACATAAACATAGATATACAGGCTAGAAAACGAGAATCCCAGTGTTAATTGAAGTCATTTCAAGAGGATTTCAGCAAACTCCTTTCTCATCAGTCCAAATACCCTTTGGTATTTGGTATTTAACAGAAATCCTAATGATCAACTTACTTTGGCAATATGAACTGACCCAATTCAGCCATGTTATTTGGACATTGCTCCTATTAGCTAATTCCCTCTGGCTCAAAAAAGAGTAATACAAAGATTTGAAAAAACATAAACCCATAACTCAGTTCCAGACATGTTTCCACTTCCTCCAGTACCCAAGCACGCATCTGTCCTGTGCCTCAGTTTCGTTTGGTTAAGTGGGAATTAAATTACTAAATATGGAAGAGTAACAAAATAGATAGCCAGAGCACTTTCCAAAACTAAATTTATGTGTTGCTGCTAATTTGCATATTGCTGCCCAATTTGAAGTCTGTTGAGATGCCGTATTTTTTTTTTTTTTTTTTTTTTTGGCTGTGTTGGGTCTTCAATGCTGCGCGTGGGCTTTTCTCTGGTTGTGGCGAGCGGGGACTACTCTTCGTTGCAGTGCACGGGCTTCTCATTGCAGTGGCTTCTCTTGTTGTGGCTCTAGAGTGTATGGGCTTCAGTAGTTGTGGCACGCGGGCTCAGTAGCTGTGGCTTGTGGGCTCTAGAGCGCAGGCTCCAGTAGTTGGGGCGCATGGGCTTAGTTGCTCCATGGCATGTGGGATCTTCCCAAACCAGGGCTCGAACCCTTCCCAAACCAGGGCTGTGTCCCCTGCATTGGCAGGTGGATTCTTAACCACTGCGCCACAAGGGAAGCCCCGAGATGCTGTATTCTTAAAGCAAAAGTATGAGGTAATCACCAAGTCATTAAGTATTTAGAAAGAAGCAACTCTATCCTCTAATCTGGAATGGAGGTCAGGGCAAATGAAAAGTAAGAATAAGATTCGGTGGCTTCCCCAAAAGAACATATTACAGTATGTAAACATATGTAGAGTTTAATAGCACATGGTAGTGTCACATAACAACATAAACAACAATTCAAGAGATGCCAAAGGGAAGGGCATGTAATGCAGGGAAGTGAGAGGTAAGAAGCAACCAAGAAAAACAAACACACTGAATTAACAAAACTTTCCATGAGTCATTTCCCCAGGTGACTTATGAAAAAGGAAGGTGATGATGCTGGGATATACAAGTAGAGTTTCCCAGTATATAGACAAATATATGACAATAGATAACACTACAAATGGAAAGAAAACTTCTAAATGCATTAAAATACCATTTTTTTCCAAGAGAGAAAACTGAAGCATTTATGCTTAGTTGGAATAAGTTTCCTACGTACACTTTTCTTAGTGTGGATAAGTGGAGCAAAAAGCAAACTGAGAAGCTGAGCCTAATATATTTTGGTACATAGTTTAAAGAACTGTAAATGATTTGTGAAAGGGAAGATATCCAGTCAACTTTATAGTAAAAAATATTTATTCACAGAGAATTTTGTAATTTGTCAACAGCCCAATGCTGTTGGGGATCATCAGTTCCAAAATTTTCTGGGCATTTACATACTTCAGACAGGAAAACCAAAACTGGAGCTGTCTTTTTAAAACTAGTGTTTTGGGCCACTGTCCAAAAAAGAATAATGATAGGTTGCTCCTTCACGAAGGGTAGTAAGACCTAATTAAGAAAAATGAGTTCTGTACAATTGCCTGGGTAGTAATGACTGCTATATTTTACATACTATTGTATCACAGTAGATCAAAGTGAATCTACATCAGAGATTTCTGTAGTTGTACATATTAACAAGCATAGAGAGAATGCTAGAAATAGAAGATTTTTTCTTCATTTTTGTGAAAGTAAAGCAATACAGGTCTTATTATGCAGTTATATGAGGTGACAGTGACTTATGTGTTAGTCAGTAGAACAATACTCATTTCTCTCCAGGATTTTGTGTTTAGAGATGATCTGGGTAAAATGGGACTGGTCCCTAACTCAAGATCAAATTTGCTTTATAGATGACATTTTTCTCATACCTTCTAAAAGAGTGTATTTGTAAGTGGTGTTATTCAAGTACTATCTGCCATCATTACAGTAACTCATTTACAGTTGGCATTCTGACTTGACTAGCCTCAAAGCATACCTATATTTTTAAAGGGAGTATAAAACTGCCCCTCCCCCACCAACACTCCACTACAACCAGTCTGGATTTACCAGAAATCTGATGATTATGGAACTTGATAAGGATGTTACAAAATTGCACTTGAAGTGTCCTTTTTGAATATCCCCTTAGCTACTGAAAATTAAATATGACCCAGAGCATTACCTTTGAAATCAAAAGATTGGTTCATGGAGATGTAGGAAAAAACGTTTATCTTATATATGTGATACGTCTATATTTAGAACCCAAGTGCATATCATTGACTAGTATATTTATGCACTTGAGCAACAGGTTAAATTAGATTGACAGAAAATTAAATGAGGGATTAAGGAATTATCATACAAGTGAATTTGCATGACAGATACAAGTTATTTTTATATTCATGTGGACAAATTGTCTTTTAACCAAAGCAGCTGTAACTTGTAGCTGATATGTGAAATCAAAATACTTAACCATTGCCATATTAATTGGAGTATATTCCTTCCAACACCTTGCCATATTAATTGGAATACTTTCCAAACAATTTAGCCATGAAACATGACATCAAAACATAAGATTAACTGCTGACTGGTGACTTAGATGATAAAGGTCACATCTGAAGTTGGAATGAAAAAAAAAGTCCAAGGAAAATTGTGAACTGCAAATGCCGTAAAATCAAAGCTGTGTAAAGGTCTTCAAAGGAGTAGATAATAATTTTGAATTTTAATATTTTATGTTCGAGAAATAAAAGAATTTACCTTTTAGGGTAAACATTTCCCTTAAAGTTACATTATATACATATATAGAGAAAGAGAGAGAAACCCTACAATATTTACTA
Organism: Phocoena sinus; assembly: GCF_008692025.1. Lineage (NCBI taxonomy): Eukaryota > Metazoa > Chordata > Mammalia > Artiodactyla > Phocoenidae > Phocoena > Phocoena sinus. The sequence goes on along the minus strand of NC_045779.1, from coordinate 52,915,324 downwards.
ATCTACAAAGTTTTTTGCAGCCCTAGACCTGCTGACATTTTTTTGAGTGAATTTTATCAATAACACAATGACACAGCTAATGACACACATAATAATTTATAAGTTAGGACTAGATTCAGCTGCATGTAACAAAAACGTCAAAACAATAGTGGCAACAAACAACAAAATAAGGTAGGTGTTTATCCTTCTTTCCCATAAAATAAGATTCCTTCAATATTTCTGCTTTACCACCTTGACTACATTGGTTCCTTTTCCAAGGGTACCTATAGTCCAGGAGACTTCCTGTTGTTTGCATTACAAGAAGCAAGAAAGAGAGACAGGAGAAGAAACAATTCCCATTTCGCTAAAATTCAATTCCCATACCTTTCTTGAAATGCCTCACTACAATTTTATTTGCATTTCACTGGCAAGAAACTGGTCACGTCACCCCTAGCTATAAGGAATTTTGGAAATGTGGTCTTTTAGCTGTCTTACTGCAACCTACATGAAAATGGAAATTCTATTACTTAAAAAAAAAAAAAAAAAGGAGAATGGATATTAAGTGAAAAGAAATAATCTGCTATAACCTTTTGATTTATGTATACTTCTGTGTTTTTTTTTTCTCATTTTACCACAACCTAACTTTTTAAAAATAAATTGGTAAGCCCTTAGGTCAGTGTCATGGCTGCCCACAATGTGAAAGGAGCCTAGAGAAAGTTCTGTAAGGAAGGCTGGGACTACAGTATCATTTTTACTCAATCTAGAGTCGACTGAAAAAAAGTGCACAATGTGAGAGTTGTGAGTTAAGTTTTATATGGGGCAAAATGAGGTCTATAGCCCGGGAGACAGCATCTCAGATAGCTCTGAGGAACTACTCTGAAGAGGTGGGGGGTGGGAGGAAGTCAGTATATATGTGACTTTGGTGAAGGCAGACACATGCAATCAAACACACATTTTTGCAGAAGCTAGCTGCTAGTCATGTGAAATTTGCCACTAGTCATGTGATATTTGCCACTAGTCATGAGAAGCAGGTGTCTCCGTTAATGATTTTAGTGCTTTTCTACATATGAGAAGATGCAAGAATTTGGGTCCCTAAAATCTTCTGAAAATATCTATCTGAAGGCCTGTTCTGCCAGTTTTCCCAGAGCGCAGAGTGCCTCATTCCTGATATCCACCCTGAAATCCTTTCAATGTGTGTTGAAGGTCAGTGACTGCAGTGGCTAGTGACTTCATGCTTGTAGTGCCAGATGGTGAGTGACGATTTTTATTTGACACTAGGCATCCAAACTACCACACTATTGTACGGGTAAAGGATACTCTGTCAAGTTCCTACAGGAAGGGTTACTTCAAGTTTTTGGTTCTTGTTTATTTTTACTTACAGGTTTTATGGAGATTAAAATTGATTCTGTTGGACATGATCAAACCTTTGCTATGTTAGAGACCTAATCCCACAAACTACAGGCAATATCTAATAACACCCTGATGATAACCAGGGTGGCTGGAGAAATAATTCTCTGAGTTAGTGTTGCCGGTCGTGAAAGAATTCGGAGATGAAGTGATAGGTATAAAGTGGATTTATTTAGAGAGTAACACAGCACAGACAGAGCGTGGGCCATCTCAGAAAGTGAGAGGCCTTGGGAGAAACACACTCCACAGACAGGGTGTGGGCCGTCTCGGAAGGCAAGAAGCAAGAGGCCTTGATATATGGTGTGGTTAGTTTTTATGGGCTGGGTAATTTCATGGGCTAATGAGTGGGAGGATTATTGCAACTATTTTGGGGAAGGGGTGGGGATTTCCAGGAATTGGGCCACTGCCCACTTTCTGACCTTTTATGGTTGATCTCAAAACTGTCATGGCACTAGTGGGTGTGTCATTTAGCATGCTAATATATTACAATGAGCATATAATGAGGCTCAAGGTCTACTGAAAATTGAATTTTCCACCATCTTGGACCTAGTTGGTTCTCACTATTTTTCATCATGTACTGTGGCTATGGCATTCTTTTAAAGGTTGTGCCCTGTCCCCTTGCCTCCTGTTTCATTAGTACTGTTGAGATGCTCTGATTTCCCTCTCTCTCCCTGATATACTAGGACAGCCAATTCTTTCTTCATGGCTTTTATTAGTAAGTCCTAGTCATTTTCTTATTTATATGCTCTAAATATAGTTATCAAATATTGAGTCTTCTCTTGTTATCTGGCATTGTTGGATTTACTCTGTATCCCTATCCCTCTAACTTGAGCACTGTCTATACTCTATCTGGAGGGACAAGATTTCTCAACTCTGGGGAATATATACTCTCTGGCTTCAATACAGAAATATTTCAATGACACTTTAGCTGTTTGGTGCCTTAAAGCTTAGAATTTGGATGAAATATGGGTACCGTATTTGTATGGTGCCAGGGCAATTTAACTAAACAGCATGAAACCAGTAGGAGGTTGGGTCCCTGAATGCCCAATATCATTTGGATTATACTTGGTTCTTGAATTACCTAAATCTTTTATTTTATGAGATTTCTGTAGAATCAGAAGGGCCTTCTAATTTCAATGTTCAAGTAGTGTTTCAATTTCTAATTACAATGTTTCAAGTAGTAAAAATGTTCACTACTTCTGCAAAGAGTAAAGTTCAATCATGAAGGAAAAAGGAATGTTTTATTAAATGCCTTTGAATTAGCCTTCCTAATTAGGCTAATTTAGGACCAAATAACTAAAGAGTACTACCAAAGAGTAATTGGTGAGCACAGATCTGGTAACATTGCAGTGACAATTGATAATTGTAGTAGGATGAAAAATGGACCCCAAAAAGACATCCGAATCCCTGGAACCTATGAATACTACTTTATATGACAGTCTTTGCAGATGTGATTAAGTTAAGGCTCTTGTGATAGGGAGATTATTCTAGATTGTCCAGTTGAGAGCTAAATGCAATCATATGTATCCTCTAAGAGCAAAGCAGAGGGAGATTTGACACACACAGAGGAGTAGTTAATGTAAAAAGGAAAGCAAGGGTAAGCTGGGACAAAGTGAGAGAGTGGCATGGACATATATACACTACCAAACGTAAAACAGATAGCTAGTGGGAAGCAGCTGCATAGCACAGGGAGATCAGCTCTGTGCTTTGTGACCACCTAGATGGGTGGGATAGGGAGGGTGGGAGGGAGGGAGACACAAGAGGGAAGAGATATGGGAACATATGTATATGTATAACTGATTCACTTTGTTATAAAGCAGAAACTAACACACCATTGTAAAGCAATTATACTCCAATAAAGATGTTAATAAATAAATAAATAAATAAATAAGAAAGCAGAGATTGGAGTGATACAGCCACAAGCCAAGGAATGTCAACAGCTACTACAAGCTGAAAGAGAAAAAGAATGGATTATTTTCTAGACTCTTTAAAGGGAGTGCGGCCCTCACTGGCACCACAGTAATGCCAATAATGTATTATTTTAACGAATTTGGAATTGATTTCTTTTTCACTTTTCTTCATATGTTATATCTGAATAACATATATCATACTCACATAGGATTGGCATAAGGTATGTAATTGTATTGAAATTAAATTAACTTTCTTTTCTTGGCTCAATATGACCTAAAATTTTCCAATTGCCTTCATTCTCTTATATTCCATCAATTTTCTCTGTGATTTTCTAAAAAACATGAAGTGTTTATAATTTAGAGAAAAATACAAATAAAAATGAAGAAAAGTAAAACCATCTAAGGAGCAGCATGCACTGTATCATTTAGTTTCAGAATCTCACCTGGCTGCAGCTGTCAACTTTAGACTGAAGTCAGCTAGCTGATTCCAGGACTGGTGGTGCCCCTAAAGTTACACCACTCAACCTACACATCCCTGATTTTAAACTACACAGTAGGCCAGTGGTCAAAATTTCTTTGTTGATAGTTTGCTTGATTTTGCTATGTTTTGTTTTTATTTTCCATTTGAACCTGTTTTCTACATTTTTCCTAAGCTGGACAGGCATAATCTCTAGATATGCAAGGAATAGGGAGTAGAATGGTGTTCTGAGTTAATTTTCACCATATTTCAATGTATTTCAGCGCTCTTTTAGTGACTTACAGACTGGGAATAATTTTATCTCTGAATCCACTATACCTTATGTGCAAAAAATAAGGGGTAGAGAAAATTGCTAGGAGAATTTAGCATGTGCAAATTAATTCACATTTCTTCTGCCTATCCTGGGCACCGCTTCTTGGGTCATACGTAAGGGAGCCTGTGGGTAGGGACATTTTATTTAATGAGGATGAGTTCTTCACTCACTGTGTATATTCACCCTGGTCAATTAGCAGGTCCACAGCTGACCCTCGAATGCTTTGGAAAGGGAGAGCCAGCTTCACGCTTTATTGATCCAGCATTTCACTGGTCTCCCATTTAACTAAGAAAAGCTAATTTGGCAAGCTGCAGGTATACCTTTATGCATTTGGATAGCAGCAGTATATTTGTGCATGAAAATTAACACCTCTGTGCATGGGTGTACTTCGCAAACATAGCTTCTGTTCAGAATTGCTTTAGCTTTTCCTGGAGCAAATAAACTTATTTTGGAGCTTTTGGATTTTGAATGCTATGTCACCCTTTTAAGTATTTATATATACAATTTTATAAGGCTAATAGGCAGAGAAAAGTTTGAGGCACTGTAGTGTACATGGAAAGCGTTAGTAATCCAGATACTATAAATATCCCTTAGACTAATTCCCTCAAAAATAATTTTTTTGTTTTACATCATATCTATAACCATTTATTGCAGGTACAATTTCATCCTAGTCAAGAGTGAACAGCACCTGACTCTGGGCATATTTGAGCTGCTCACAAAAAGATGATCCAAGAACTCTCCTAAATCTTGATCTAGTATGTGAATACACCTTGCTTCAGTGACAGCAAAGTCAATACACACAGATAGTGGTCACCTGGGCTCCTCGTTGTTCGATTCAGAATTCCAGGCTAATACAATTCAGTACAGAAAAATCAAGTCATGTTGGTTTTAATGTATTATGTATTTTTATTCCACATCCATCAAAAAGATTTATAAAAGCAAAAACAAGAGGAGCGAAGATAAGGTAAACAGAGAAGTCACTTTAATAAGCGCCACTTACATATTTTTTCCCTTTTCCTTTCTCACTCCCTTCTTATGGGCATAGTGTCTCCTTATATCAATATGAAAATTCTGGAAGAAGTGAGTAATCTTACTTCCGGTCGTTGTTATAGTCATAGGTTTGTTCAGGAGCTTGTATTGTGTTCTGCCTTCAAAATCCATTAATTGCCTTCTTTCTTGACATAAAATCTCTGCTATTCTACATTTTTTAAACAGAAATCTCTCTTACAGAATTTACCAATAAGCAATTACTCCGGTCTCAGTTCTGTGAGCTGAGACTGGCACCTACTGGTCAAATAAATTTGGTTCACAACTGGGATAAAAATTTTTTCAGCTCGTAGCTAGTAGTATATTGTCTTGTGAGTTACTGTGATATTGCTTTCATTTTATTCATTAATATTATAAGAAAAATTACAAAATATTATATTCATATTATCTAAGTTAAATTTAAAGGATAAAAGCTGGCTAATGTCCACTGAATTAAAGAAATTCAGTAACTATAGATATTATTATTTGAGTTTCAAAACAAATTAGAATCAATCTGTCTGGACTCGTCATCCAAACTTAGTGTGTTCCAAAAGACCGAGTTAAGAACTGTAGAGGGACATTTGGACATTACATAGAAGATCTCAGATAAGCCTAAAAACAGTTTCAAATTAGGAATATGTTATCTCACAAGGTAGTGTTACATCACTGATGTTTCTAAGCCTAGGCTATATAAATATCAATTTAAAAAAGGTAATAGGGCTTCCCTATTGGTGCAGTGGTTGAGAGTCCGCCTGCCGATGCAGGGGACACGGGTTCTTGCCTCGGTCCATTAAGATCCCACATGCCGCGGAGCAGCTGGGCCCGTGAGCCATGGCCGCTGAGCCTGCGCTCCGCAACGGGAGAGGCCACAGCAGTGAGAGGCCCGCGTACTGAAAAAAAAAAAGTAATAAATACAAGATAGGCAGTGACATTTAAGATACTTGTTTTCTGTTCTCCAGATCTGTTTTTACAGATACGGAATGTAGCACCATTATCTATCTAGTTGCTTAAACCCCAAAACTTAAGATTCATACCTAATTTATTCTTTCTCTTACATTTTTCATCCAATTCATCAACAAGTCTTCTTAAGTCTCCACCCAAAATATATCATATTTGTCTATCTTGCAAACTTTACTGCTAACCTATGTCAAACAGCCATCTTCTTATCTGGAATACTAGGCCGTTAACTGGGGAATCTTGTATCTACTATATGCAATTCTAATACTTAATCCTCTTCTCAATGCAGCAGAGTGAATTTATTTTTTTAATGTAAATCCCATATTTAAATTGGATCTTGAGCTGCTGAAGGGGAAGTGCCTGGCACATATTATAAATATTTTACAGTTTCCTTAAATTCCATTAAAAGCAGCATACTAAGCTAAGTCACACACACATGCATTTAATTAGATATTTTTAAAAGATATAAAAACACATTTACAGGGTTAAGCTTGTGATTAAATTAATTACATTTTGATACATTACATAGTCTGTATCATGTTTGATACATTTTAAAAAACATCTCAGCCAAGGAAAACATTACTTTTTATAATTGTGGTTCCACAACTTTGCATTCTAGGAGTAATAAAGTAATACATGTTATTTGTCTTTAAATTTTTACATTAGGTAGTATGAATATCTAAATTATAGCTGTCAAGTACTACTCTCAATATCCAGAATATTTTTAACAGCTTTATTGAGGTATAATTGACATTCAGTAAACTGCATATATTTAAAGTATACAGTTGATAAGTTTTGACATGTGTAAACCATGCATGAAATCATCACCAAAATCAAGATAATGAACACATCTGTAACTACCAAAAATTTATTTAAGTCCCTTTGTAATTTCTACATTCAGCCCCTTCCTGTCTCCCTCCATCCCCACACAGATAACAACTGACCTGCTTCTGTCTCTGCATTTTATAGAATATTATATAAATGAAATCATATAGTTTTTGACTGGCTTATTTCATGCAGAAAAGATTTTTGAGAATTATACCTATTGGAGCATGTATCAATAGTCAATGCTTTTTCCTTGCTAAATAATGTTCAATTTTGTAGGCATTTACTATACATTATTTATCCATTCATCTGTTGGTAGATATTTGGGTTGTAGTTATGTCTTTAAGTATACATATGTATGCTTTTATTTCTCTTGGATAAATATAAAGGAGGAAAATGTCTGGGTAATATGGCGTGTATACATTTAACTTTTCAAGAAACTGAGACTTTGTCCAAACTTCTTCCACATACTACTAAACTCTTGATATGGTCAGTCTATTTAATTTTAGTCACACTAATAGTTGTGTAGCAGTTCCACATTGTGGGTTTGATTCACTGTTTCCTTAGTGATTAATGGTAATCAGCATCTTTTCTTATGCTTATTTCTCATATGCATATCTTCTTTAGTGAAGAGTCTGCTCATATCTTTTGTCCATTTATTACTGATTTGTCTTCTTATTTAGTTTTAAAGTTTTTTATCTGATACAGATGCAAGTGCTTTATCAGATATATGGCTTGCAAATATTTCCTCCCAGTTTGTGAGTTGTCTTTTCATTCTCTTAACAGTATCTTTCAAAGAGCAGTTTTTAATTTTGATGAATCCACATTTATCTTTGATGCTTCGTGCCTTTAATGTCATATCTAAAAATAGAAAATTGCCCAACTTAGTTCTAAAAGGTTTTTATCCTCTTATTCTATAAGTTTTATAATTTTAGATTTTACATTTAGGTGTTTATACTTACATTTAGAATTATGTAGTTTGTTTCCCCAACTTTGTTCTTCTATTTCAAAGTTTGGCTTTTGTATGCGCTTTGTATTTCAAATGAATTTTAGAATCAGTTTGTCAATTTCAATAAAAAAAATTGGATAGCAGTTTGGAAGGCATTGTTTTGAATCTAAATATATATTAGTTTTGGAAGATTTGATATTTTTAAAATATTGAAAAATTAGACCCATGAGCATAGTACATCTTTCTGTTTATTTAGATCTTTAACTTCTTTCAGCAATGTTTTGTTATTTTCAAATGTTCAAGTTCTACATATCTTTTGTCAAATGTATCTCTATACAGTTCATATTTTCAACGCTATTGTAAATGGTATCATTTTTATAATCTCAGTTTGTGATTGTTCATTGATAAGTATAAAAATAAAATTCATTCATATTTATTGATCTGATATTCTTTAACCTTCCTAGAATCATTTTTTAGTTCCAATAGCTTTTTTGAGAATTCCATCAGATTTTTCACATAGGTGATCATGTATTTGGTGAATAAAGAGATTTTTAACTTTTCTACTTTTTCCTTTCCAATTTGAATGTCTTTAATTCCTTTTTTTTTTTTCTTTAATGCACAGGCTAAAGCCTCCTGTTAAGTAGAAGTGATGAGGAAAGTCATTCTTGTCTTTTTTCTGATCTTAAAAAGAAAGCATTTATTCTTTCCTAATAATAGTCATTATTCTTCAATGAATGTAACATTTATCAATAAGGATGACAGCTGTAGGGTTGTCACAGAGTACCTTCAACAGGTTGAAGAAGTTCCCTTTTATTCTTAATTTTCTGGTTTTTTCTTTTTTTAATCAAGAATAGATGTCAAATTGTGTTAAATGGGCTTCCCTGGTGGTGCAGTGGTTAAGAATCCGCCTGCCAATGCAGGGGAAACTGGTTCGAGCCCTAGTCCCGGATGATTCTGCATGATGTGGAGCAACTAAGCCTGTGAGCCACAACTACTGAGCCCGTGTGCCACAACTACTGAAGCCCGCGTGCCTAGAGCCCGTGCTCCACAACAAGAGAAGCCACCACAATGAGAAGACCGCGCACTGCAACAAAGAGTAGCTCCCACTCGCTGCAACTAGAGAAAGCCCATGTGCAGCAACGTCGACCCAAATTAAAAAAATTTTTTGAAAAGACCCAAATTTAAAAAAAAAAAAAAAAATTGTGTAAAATGCCCATTCTGCATCCATAAAATAATCAAATGTTTTTAAATTTTTGATTTTTAAAAATAGTGAATTAGGGCTTCCCTGGTGGCGCAGTGGTTGAGAGTCCACCTGCCGATGCAGGGGACACGGGTTCGTGCCCTGGTCCGGGAAGATCCCACATGCCGCGGAGCGGCTGGGCCCGTGAGCCATGGCCGCTGAGCCTGCGCGTCCGGAGCCTGTGCTCCGCAACGGGAGAGGCCACAGCAGTGGGAGAGGCCGCAAAAAAAAAAAAAAAAAAAAGTGAATTATATTTATTGATATCCAAATGTAAAACCAATCTTACAATCCTGAGATAAACCTCACTAGTCCTGATGTATATTGTATACATTTATATATAAATATTTTACATTATATATTCATTTATATTTATAGATATTGTATTCTTTAACCTATAAACATATATATACATATTTATGTATAGATATATTTACATATACAGTTAACACTTCGAACAGCATGGTTTTGAACTGTGCAGGTTCTCTTTTTTTTTTTTTAAAACATCTTTATTGGAGTATAATTGCTTTACAATGTTGTGTTAGTTTCTGCTTTATAACAAAGTGAATCAGTTATTCATATACATATGTCCCCATATCTCTTCCCTCTTGCATCTCCCTCCCTCTCACCCTCCCTATCCCATCCCTCTAGATGGTTGCAAAGCACCGAGCTGATCTCCCTGTGCTAGGCGGCTGCTTCCCACTAGCTAGCTATTTTACGTTTGGTAGTGTATATATGTCCATTGTGCAGGTTCTCTTATACACTTTTTTTATTAGTAAATATTACATACAGTACTACATGATCCGAGGTTGTTTGAATCTATGGATGCAGATACAGAGGAACCTTGGTTAGGAAGGGACAACAATAAGCTATACGCATTGTTCAAGGATCAACTGTATATAGCTGGATTCAATTTGTAAAATTTTTTTTTTTTTTTTTTTTTTTTTTGCGGTACGTGGGCCTCTCACTGTTGTGGCCTCTCCCGTTGCGGAGCACAGGCTCTGGACGCACAGGCCCAGTGGCCATGGCTCATGGGCCTAGCCGCTCCGTGGCATGTGGGATCATCCTGGACCGGGGCACAAACCTGTGCCCCCTGCATCAGAAGGCGGACTCTCAACCACTGTGCCACCAGGGAAGCCCCAATTTGTAAAATTTTTTAAAGAAATTTTGCACAAATATTTCTGAAGAATATTGTTTCTAACTTTATTTTCTTTCAAAATTTGTCTGGTTTTGATACCATGACCTCATACTGGCCCTGCTATAAAAGCTTTTATTGAATTGCTATTATCTCTTTCTTCAAAGTTTGGATGAATTCCCTAGCAAAGCCACCTGGGCTTGAAGTTTTCTTTATGGGGAAGCTGTTAACTACAAATCAGCTTCTTTTTATGGATAAATGGCTAAGAAGTTATTTTTCTTTTCTATGAATGTGTATTTATGTATGTGTTTTATAACACATATGAGAAATACATACAGTTGTACTTTTTTTTTTAATTGGGGTATAGTTGCTTTAAAATGTTGTGTTAGTTTCTGCTGTATAACAAAGTGAATCAGCTGTATGTATACATATATCCCCTCCCTCTTGGACCTCCCTCCCACACCCCCCCCCCCCCACCCATCTAGGTCACCACAGAGCACTGAGCTCAGCTCCCTGCGCTATTCAGCAGGTTCCCACTAGCTGTTTTACACATGGTAGTGTATATATGTCAATCCCAATCCATCCCACCCCGCCTTCCCCCCTCCATGTCCACATGTCCGTTTTCTACTTCCACATCTCTATTCCTGCCCTGCAAATAGGTTCATCTGTACCATTTATCTAGATTCCACATATATCCATTAATATACGGTATTTGTTTTTGCCTTTCTGACTTACCTCACTCTATGACAGACTCTAAATCCATCCATGTCTCTACAAATGACCCAACTTCATTCCTTTTTATGGCTGAGTAATATTCCATTGTATATATGTACCACATCTTCTTTATCCATTCATCTGTCAGTGGACGTTTAGGTTGCTTCCATGTCCTGGCTATTGTAATTAGTGCTGCAGTGAACATTGGGGTGCATGTGTCTTTTTGAATTATGGTACTTCTTATACTACTTTTCTAAGGAATTGATTATTATGGCTTTAGTATAGTTCAGTAATTTTGCAGAAATACAAGTTTCCCTATATTACACTAACTTTATTTAGGTGGGTTTTTTTTTCCCTTTATTCTTTGGAGCAGTTTCAGGTTCACAGCAAAATTAAACAGAAGGTACAGATGTTTCTCATTCCTACTCCCACATGTGCATAGACTCTCCCACTGTCAACATCACCCACAAGAGTGGTATATTTGTTATAACTGATGAACCTACAATGACACATCAGTATCAACCAAAGTCCATAATTTACATTATGGTTCACTCTTTTTTTATTTTTTCACATCTTTATTGGAGTATAATTGCTTTACAATGGTGTTAGTTTCTGCTTTACAACAAAATGAATCAGTTATATATATACATATGTTCCCATATCTCTTCCCTCTTGCATCTCCCTCCCTCCCACCCTCCCTATCCCATCCCTCCAGGCGATCACAAAGCACCGAGCTGATCTCCCTGTGCTATGCGGCTGCCTCCCACTAGCTATCTACCTTACGCTTGGTAGTGTATATATATGTTCATGCCTCTCTCTCGCTTTGTCACAGCTTACCCTTCCCCCTCCCCATATCCTCAAGTCCATTCTCTAGTAGGTCTGTGTCTTTATTCCCGTCTTACCCCTAGGTTCTTCATGACATTTTTTTCCCTTAAATTCCATATATATGTGTTAGCTCCTGGTGTTGCACATTCACTGAATTTGAGCAAATGTATAATGATATCTGTTATTATAATAGCATATATTTTCACTGCTCTAATAATCCTCAGTGCTCTGCCTGTTCATTTCTCCCCACCCCCATGTTTGTCAACCACTGAACTTTTTTATTGTCTCCATAGTTTTGCCATTTTTAGAATGTCATATAGTTGGAAAAGTACAGTATGTAGGCTTTTCAAAGTAGCTTCTTTCACTTAGTAATATACATTTAAGACTCCTCTAGATATTTTCATAGCTCAATAGCTCATTTCTTTTTAGTCCTAAATAATGATTAATTGCCTGGATGTACCACAGTATATTTATCCACTCACCTACTGAAGAACATCATATTGCTGCCAAGTTTTTACAATTATAAAGAAAGCTGCTATAAACATCCATGTGCAGGACATAAGTTTTCAGTTCCTTTGGGTAAAGACCAAGGAGCATGATTGCTGGATCATATAATAACAGTGTGTTTAGTTTTATAAGACAGCATCAAAGAGTCTTCCAAAGTGGCTGTACCATTTTGCCTTCTCACCAGCAATGAACGAGAGTTCCTATTGCTCCAATCTCACCAGGATTTGGTGTGGTCAGTGTTCTGTATTTTGGCCATTCCAATAAGTGTGCAGTGGTATCTCATTATTGTTTTAATTTGCATTTCCCTGATGACATATGGTGTAGAAAATCTTTGCATATGCTTGTTACCTGTATATTTTCTTTGGTGAGGTGTCTGTTAAGGTCTTTGGCCCATTTTAAATCTGTTGTCTTTCTTATTGTGAGTTTTAAGAGTTCTTCGTATATTTTTGATGACAATCCTTTATCACATGTGTTTTATAAACATTTTCTCCTGATGTGTGGCCTGCCTTCTAGTTTTCTTGACTGTCTTTCACAGAGCAAAAGATTTTAATTTTAATGAGGTCTAGCTTATCAATTATTTCTGGATAATTGGGAATAAAATGGATCATGCCTTTGGTGTTGTATCTAAAAAGTCATCACCACACTGAATATCATGGAGGTTTTTTCCTATGTTTTCTTCTAGGAGTTTTACAGGTTTTCATTTTACATTTAGGTATGTGATCAACTTTGAGTTAATTTTTGTGAAGGGTGAAGGTCTGTGTCTAGATTCATTTTTTTTCATGTTGATGTCCAGTTGTTGCAGCACCATTATTGAAGAGACTATCTTTGCTCCATTGTATTGCCTTTGCACCTTTGTCAAAGATCAGTTGACTATATTTATGTGGGTCTATTTGTGGACTCTCTATACTGTTCCATCAATCTGTCTACTTTTGCGCATACCACACTGACTTGATTACAGTAGCATTACAGTAAGTCTTAAAGTCAAGAAATGTCAGTCTTCCAACTTTGTTCTTTTCCTTAAATATTGTATTGGTTATTCTGGGTCTTTTGCCTCTTATTATACATTTTAGAATCATTTCATCAATATCCACAAAATAACTTATTGGAATTTTGATTTTGAATACATTGACTCTAGATCCAGTTGGGAAGAACTGACATCTTGACAATATTGAGTCTTCCTATGCATAGACATAGACTATCTCTCTATCTCTCCATTTACTTAGTTCTTTGATTTTATTCATCAGAGTTTTGTAGCTTTGCTCATATAGATATTGTACATATTTTGTTAGATTTATACCTAAGTATTTCATTTCCATGGTTACTAATGTAAATAGTATTGTGTTTATAACCTTTAATTCCACTTATTCATTGCTGTTATATAGGAAAGCAATTGACTTTCGTATGTTGGCCTTATATACTGCAACTTTGCTTTTTAGTTCCAGGAGTTTTCTTGTTGATTCTTTTGGATTTTCTATATAGATGATCATATCATATGTAAACAAAGACAGCTTTATGTCTTTCTTTCCAACCTGTATACCTTTTACTTCCTTTTTTGTCTTATTGCACTATCCAGAAACTCCAGTATGATGTTAAAAAGGAGTGATGAAAGAGGACTTTCTTGCCTATACCTAATCATAGTGGGAAAGATTCAGGCTTCTCACCATTAAGTATTATGTTAGCTGTAGGCTTTTTTTTTTTTTTTGACAATCTTTATCAAATTGAGGATGTTTCCCTCTATTCCTAGTTTATTGAGGGTCTTAAAGTGAATGAGTGTTGGATTTTGTCAGATGATTTTTCTGATACGATCGTGTAATTTTGCTTTTTTAAGCCTGCTGCTGTAATGAATTACATTAATTGCTTTTTGTTTGTTGAACCTAAATCCCTCTTGGCCATGGTGTATAAAATTCTTTTTATACATTGTTGACTCTGATTTGCTAGTATTTTGTTAAGGAATTTTACATCTATGTTCATGAGAGAGATTGGTCTATAGTGTTCTTTTCGTGTAATGCCTCTGTCTGGTTTTGGTATTGGGGTGATGCTGGCCTGATAGGATGAGTTAGGAAGTATTCCCTTTGCTTCTGTCTTCTGAAAGAGATTACAGAGAATTGGCATACTCTTTTCTTCAAATGTTTGGCAGAATTCACTAGTGAAGCTGACTGGAACTCTTGTTTTAAAGGTCATTCATATTACTTCAATCTCTTTAACAGATAAGCCTATCCAAATTGTCTATTTCTTCTTCTGTGAGTTTTGGCAGACTGTGTCTTTCAAGAAATTGGTCCATTTCATCTAGGTTATCAAATTTGTGTGTGTAGAGCTGTTCATAATATTTCTTTATTATTATTTTAATTTCCATGGGATCTATAGTGATGACCCTCTTTCATTTTTGATATTAGTAATTTGTGTCCTCTCTCGTTTCCTTAGTTTGCCTGGCTAAAGGTTTATTGAATTTATTGATCTGTTCAAAGAAGCATCTTTGGTTTTGTTGATTCTACTGACTTCCTATTTTAATTTCATTGGTTTCTATTCTAATTCTTATTGTTTATTTTTTTCTTCTTCTTTTAATTTAATTTGTTCTTTGTCTAGGTTCCTAAGGTGGACACTTAGGTTATTGATTTTAGATCTTTCTTCTTTTCTAATATATGCATTCAATGCTATAGATTTTCCTCTTTTGCCTTTGCTGCATCTGAGAAATTTTGATGAGATGTGCTTTTTCATTTAGTTCAGAATATTTTAAAATTTCCCTTTAGATTCCTTCTTTGACTCATGTGATTTGTTTTTAGAAATTGTGTTGTTTAATCTCCACATATTTGGGGGTTTTCCGGTTTTCTTTCTGTATTGATTTCTATATAGTTTAATTCTATTGTGATCTTGGAGCAGACATTGTATGATTTTTATTCCCTTTAATTTTTAAGGACTAAATAAAATAACAAATATATTTGCTAGTTGGGAGTTTTTTAAAATATCTGGATGCTCTGAAGGCATTCAATATAAAACTATAATATCTTACCACTCATGGGCAACTGAAATAAATTTTTCTTCTGGGAATATAGAGTTGTAATGATCATGTTGGACTTTCTTCATTCAAGTTGTACTTTTTCATATATATATATATGTATGCATATGTGTGTGAATATATATTCCTCTTAGTCTCTACCCTAGAGATCCTCTGTGTGCAGAGGTCTAGCCAAGTCTCTTGACTGTCATAGCAAGATTGCAGATATAGAAACAGTTATTCATCAACCCTCGTTTTTAACCCCAACCCCAGGCCCTCTACATAAAAGAAATGTATGCAATATCCTGGGAAGGAAAGAGCTGTGTGGAAAACTGAAGAATTGTTTCACTAAGAATATCAACCCCTCTGCTGGAGACCCCCTTTGTTCCTTCCCCAACTTCTGAAAAAAAATATGCTTCTCTTCTTGCCAGGAGGTAGAATAAACAATGCCCATCCTAGGAGGGAACAGCAAGTAAACTATGGAAGGAAGTAGTAAAGGGAATAAAGGTTACCTAAGTATCAAAAAACTAGAACTAATTAGTGGCCCCCATGTTGGGACCTCAGCAAAAACAATGGCTGTGTCAGTAAACAAACCCAAAGATGCAGTGACTTCTTAAGTCAGGTTCATAAATTTATTAGGTGTGAGGGATATCCAAGTTACATGCACAAATATTTGGACTGCTCTCACATTTTACAGTAGCTCGAACTTTAATAACTTCATTGGGATTCATGGCTTTTTTCTACAAATGTTTATTTGTATTTAAACAGATGTAATTTAATCTGGTGAAATAAAACTATGAAATAGGGGTAGAAAGATCAGTATCTAAAAAAGACATGTTATAGGAACAGAGGAGAACAAAGACTGTGAAACAGCAAAAGGAAAGATAATCTAGGGAAATTATAAAGAAAGACATTACTATCTCAAAAAGTAAACATGTAAAAGAAAAATGAACTGTTTAAATATGGCATTCTTATTTTTTCTTTTTTAGTTATCTCATTTATTCATTCATTCAACCAACAGTTATGTGTCAGTGCACTGTTACTGTGGTTAAAATATATTTTTATTGGTAACATATCACACATATTCTGGTTTTGAGGAATCTAATATAGGTAAAGGATTCTAGGAGAAAAACAAAGAAAACAACACTAAGCAGGTACCCTTAAGCAGTAATGGATCAATCAGATCTGGTCTTTTGTCCTCTGTTTAAGGTTGTTGAGAATCTGATACATGAATTATTGAATTTATGTTGTGTTTCAATCTACATGTAACATTAGGTTGAAAGCATTTTAAAAGTATTATGTTACTGGAGAAAGCCATCATTGGTTATTCAACTCATTTTCAACAGAAGCGAAAAAAAACTTTTGTGTTAAGAACTAAATCAAATGAAGTCTCCTCATAATATTTTCTTTATTATTTCAGAAAGTAAATATTTGAACTTTAAAAAGCTAACTAAGTACATTCTAAGAACTGATAATTTTTTTTTAATGAAGTTACTGGCAACAACAAAGTCTTGTGAATCTTTTCTCCTGCTTATTTTAAAATAAGATTGAAAATTCTTTGTAGCGCTAGAGCACAGCATATACTATACAAAAAACAAAATCACCCACAATCTCTTTATTTTTACATTCTTTTATTTATTATTCCAAGTATATAATGAAATATATGTATTTTCTTATAGAAGTAGTATCTCTGCTTTTAAACTTTTTTCAACAAAATAATACAATGTGAACGTTACCCATAATCACAATTATACCTCCATAACATCATTTTAAATGTAGACACAGTATTCCATTATTTACTATATCGTTCTTCCTAGATATTTAGATGGTTCCCAAATTGTCACTTTATGCAACAAGCACATTGCAGTAAACATACTTGATGCATAAATGTTAGGTGACAATTTTATGTCCTTTTGACCCATTCCTAGCAGTGAGTTTTGTGGACCAAAGAATATAATCATTTTTAAAGACTTTGATCTATATTCAAATTCCTATATTAAAGGTTGCAGCAATTTGCATATTTTCCTGTATATTTGGCAACATTAGATGTTAACATGGAAAGAAAAGGTAATCAACTGAAATAGATTAAACACAATTTTACTTTCTTCTCTTTGAGACACTTTAAGAATTACCAAAAGAAATCAACATAAAACTTTATGCTTTAACTTAACAGTTACAACCACAATCAACAAACAAATCAAAAAGTTTTGTGTAGGGGCTTCCCTGGTGGCGCAGTGGTTGAGAGCCCGCCTGCCGATGCAGGGGACATGGGTTCGTGCCCCGGTCCGGGAAGATCCCACATGCCGCGGAGCGGCTAGGCCCACGAGCTATGGCCGCTGAGCCTGCGTGTCCGGAGCCTGTGCCCCGCAACGGGAGAGGCCCCAACAGTGAGAGGCCCGCATACCGCAAAAAAAAAAAAAAAAAAAAAAAAAAAAAAAAAAAAAAAGTTTTGTGTATTTGTTCTGATCACACTGAAAAATGAGACCCTCCTGGTTGGAGCAGCACAATTGAAATTCAAAGAAACATTGAAATAATGAAACCAAAAGATAAACTTGATGAAACTACATTTCAAAGGTGAGGCACAATGAAAAAGGGATTCCACATATCACTAAATGAGTACTTGGAGAGTTTCGGGCTTGGCCATTGGTTTTCTGACCCACTGAACATTAAAAACTTGGTGGTAGTGGTGGGGGGGTGGAATTTGGGGGTGGGGGAGAGATGTGCCCCATGGCAAGGAAATACAAATTACGTGAGAGGGATTTGAGCCAACCAGAATAATTTGGAGATTCACTACTACAGCTCCACCCCGCAATAAAATTTGATGCATGGAAGATAATTGAGAATTAGGAAGAAATTGACACAAAACTAATGTATAGATACTGTAAAAGAAACAACATGCAAAACCATAGAGAGGTAAAAAAGAAGAAAGTGAAAAACATATTGAGTATTAAAATCATTTGTCACCATCGTCTCTTTATACAAATTCTTATTTTTAAAATCTTTTAATTTGTTTTAGAGTTTAAAGTATAATAAGCCATTCTGATTCCTCTAAATACATATTACTTTTAGATACAAGAAGACATTTCTCAGTAATAGAGAGTGAATTTTAGCTGGGCTCTAAATATGAAGTCCTAGGAAAGAGTAAATGCAAGTCAAATTTCTAATTTCACAAATTTAACTAATTATCTAACAGGTTTCTCTGATCTAAGGTACCATTTTCTGAACCAGTCTCTTTTCTTCTTATTTCCTTCTTTTTTTTTTTTTTTTGTCTTATGCTTTCTACTTGTCTCTAAGCTTACAGTAAGAATCTCAAAACTTGGGATATTTTACTGAAGATAGCGCCAGTTCTTTTAGGGTTCTTTCTGTACCAAGATAAAATATATTCCATTAATGTCAGTATCAGGAAAATAAGTTTCTTTCTTTAGGCATCAGTAGACTGTAGTTGAGCCTTTTTCTATGTTTTCATCTCTTCTGGACTGAGAAATCAAAAGACTGACACAGTTTAATACACATATGGAGAAACACAAAAACATGTCACTAGATTTAGTGCAAGATGTAGATATTTTCCAGTAAATATAAAAGCTGATTTCTTTCAAGTTAGTGTGTAAATATAACTGATGTCATCACTCTGGTAGCTCCACATTTATTTCACACTACTCAAGCTGTATCCAAGAATACAGTGAAACTTTTCAGGGCAAGGATCCTATCTATCTCACTCATTTTTAAATTTCTGTGCCTTACAAATTGTGGGGCATAAAGTAGATGCTTGCCTTAGTCATAACAAAATATCAGGTTGCCATAGCAAAATATCATAGACTGAGTAAGTTAAACAATAGGCATTTATTTTTCATAGTTCTGGAGGCTGGAAAGTGTGACATCAGGGTGCCAGCACAGTTGGGTTCTGCTAGAGAACTTCTTCCTGGCTTTCACAAGGCTGTCTTCTTGCTATATCCTCATATGTTGGAGAGAGAGCTCTGGTGTCTCTTCTTCCCAGCATGGGGGCTCCACCTTTATGACCTCATCTGAGCCTAATTACCTCTCAAAGGCCCTACCTCCTAACACCATCACACTGGGGGGGTGAGGCCTTCAACAGATGAATTTTGGGGAGGACACAATCAGTCCCTAACAGTGTTTAAACATATTTGTCAAATAAAAGTGGATTAAAATAAAGTATCGAGGGCAGGAGTGATAAATCTTACCATGTCCATACAGATAGGAGGTCAAGCATAGCAAATTGGTCAAATGCTGGGTCCCATTTGACTCAGCTCTGTACTAGTACAATTAATATATTGATCTCAGATATAATAATGTCTTATGTGAATTTTTTAATTCCCATATAAAGATATTGACACTTTATTGTGCATATAATTTTAATGGAAGCTTCCATTAAAGACTTCATAAAGATCCTTCCATAAATATTCCAAGGATCTTCTCTCCATTTTTCACTTAATTTTTCTATATGCTGTTAATCTTGCTAGAAATCTACAATTAATTTTTTTCATGGAAGAGAGACAATGCTTATTGAGTATTAATTCTCAAACCTGTGCATAATATTTTCTTCCAAATACTTTGTGTAATGGACTTCGCAATCCTGTTTTATGGTTGACTAATCTAATTGTTCCAAAATATAAAAATGTCTGTGCCACTCTTTCAATTCCTACTGTATAGATGTTAGTACTATGTTGTGGGTAGAATTTTAATGGAAGCCAGAATTTTTGCCTTATGCTTCACAATACACGGAGTCCCCAAAGTACAGTCTTTATTCCCTTCTTCACTTTCACCATAAAGGCCCTTAACTTTCTCCACTGACTTTTGCCAACTGGTAATTTCATGACCACTTTTTCCCCTTTCTGAGAAATTTTGAGAATTAGACAATGATACATCATGAAGCTGGAGAGGCAGTAGAATTTGGGTGTAATTAAGCAAGCCCTTGGAAATTTTTGCCTAATACCAAATTGGACCAGTAAAATCAAATCAAATAATTTATTCTTCCTCCTCTTTCTTTAGCCAAAATATGATTTCTCCCTCAATTCAATTTTATTACAACTAGTAACATAAGTAGACTGTACGATTTCTAATAAACAGGACTTGTGGGAAGTTATATATCCAATCACCAGTTATGTAATTTTCTTGCTATAAGGAATATCTTCTAAGTTTGAAACAATCAGTGTTCAAATAACCATTTAGAGGAGAGAAAATATGAAGTCTGCTGGTAGCATGGTTCCAATTTATGGTATGGAATAAACACAGCTATTTACATGTCCTTTGCTCTCTGTTATACAAACACTAGAGAAAGGAATAATTTATAGACTCCTGCTTCCCTGGAAAGGCTGTAGTATAAGCTCAACATCTCCTAATACACATTTAAAAAAATGGTTTAGTCTGTAAAGAAGTTAGTAATGGACAGATCAAAAAGCAAACCCAGATTTATTTGTTATTCACTAGATAAACTATCATCATGTCAGCAAAATTTTCAATAACTATCTATGCACATAATGTTGACCTTGTTCTTGTGATAAGAACGGTTTAAACTGTGAAGAAAGTTTGAGGAAATCTTAGGGTCACTTCTCTTAACTTTAGAAATAATTGCAGAGAATTCTGAACAGAAGTCTAATTTTCCGAGCTGCAGATATTCTTAACATGTTTTCATTTAGCAGCCCTGCCCCAGTTTCTTTTAATAAAGAATAGCGAGTCCATGTTATTTAAGATGTCATATATTAATTGGTTATGAGAAATGCTCAGCGACTTCTTTGAGACTTGACAGTTGCCTTGCATAGCAAGCACAGCCCTGTTTTACTTGCTGCACTCAATTAAAATCTGGGTCTGCTGAGCAGTTTCTAGGTAGAGACCCAGTCTGATAGCTAATCATTAGTTCGTATTCTAATGACACAAAAACATTCCTGGAGACATTTAATTTTTAGCACCAGAGGTTTTCTTGATAAAAGAGTTTTTTAAAAAATAGCTAATAAAGTCTTATTTAAAGTCTTACTTTAAAAATCAGAAATGGCATCACTGCCTGGTAAAATAAAGGAACAACCACTGAAAGGAGAAGAAAAATAATGGTTGTTGCCATCACTTGACAATGTATTTAAAGTGCTACTTTGTACAATAAGAATTTCTTCTACACTCAGGAAGGAAATAAGATGGTAGAGCTAAAATTATTAGGCCAAATTATGCTTAGTTTTCCAGCTCGTTTTAGAGGTGTGTCTGCATGTTTATTGAAAGTGTGACTTTCTTCATCAGGACTTGTTCCCATTATATGCTGAATCAGAAAGAGCAAATATTTTCATCATTCTCCAAAGGAAAGTTTAAAAATTTCTCTCATGATATTATATGAAAGCAATGGCTCAAGGAAAAAGACCCATCCTTTAAATTTAGAAATGCTTTGAAAATAGTATTAACTCCAAGCCATTCTGATGTAATCTCTTAGTGACTAGATGTCAACTCTTTACATTATGCAACATGCAGCACCCCAGCTTTTGTCCATTTTTACTCTACCATGAAATTAATGGGCTAAACAAAAAATACTATCACCCACCTCTAAAACAATATGTCATTTTATCAGTGGGCTAAATTTTATCTTTGAGGTTTGCATAAAATGTACTCACTCTGTAGATTCATGAAAAAATATAATTGGAAACATTTACAAATTTCTTTCCTGGCACTCCTCAGATCCTGGCATCTGTGCTGCTTCTCTCTGTCCCTTCACAGCCAAGCTTTCTTTTAAAAATTATCTTGTGCTAATGCCCTGTATTTCTTTAAGCCCATTTGTGCCTTCCTTCTTCAATCTAACAAACATCTCTTCCTGTACCTACTTAAACCACTCTCATTTAAGTCACCAATAGCCTCCAGATAGCTAGATCCAAAGGACATTTTTATATCTTTATTTTATTGCACTCTGTGGGTTTTGATAATGTTGACAACTTGCCACCACCTTAAATTTTCTTTTCGCTTAGCTAGTGTGACAAGATTCATTCTCATTTTGGAGGTCTGTGTTTAAATGTCACCTCAGAGGCTTTCTCTGGCCACCCTGTTTAGAATAATCTCCTGTCTAGATCCAAGCCCTGTTTTATTTTCTTCACATTACATATAACTAACTGAAGTTATGTTGTGTACTTGTCTCCTTGACTATTGTATATGTTCATCCTAGGTTCTAAGCTTCATGAGAGCAAAGACTGTTCTCTTTGCCACTAACCCTCATACCTATAACAGTGCCTTCCACACACAAAAAGGAAGCTTAATAAACAATGACCGATAAACATGAGTGAATGAATACTGGGTCCCAGACCCTTAAAGCTAACTGGATATTTTCACTTAGATGCTTTGCAAGTACCTCAAAGTCAAGATTTTAGAACTTAATTCTTTCCTCCCAAACATCTTTGAATGCTTCTTGTATATCTGAATTCCTTCATTTCATCACCCTTTGCATCTAAAAGGTAGACATGATTTGGGGGTGATAATTCTGTAATTTTCTTGAGTTGTTTTTCTCTTATTTATTTCTATTTCTTCTGTTCTTAGTTCAAACACTCCCACCTACTGCAATAGGCTTCTAACTGGTCTATTGTCCCCAGTCTTGACTCCATTCAATCTATCCCCTACATTTTTACCTGCACAGACTTTAAAATGTAAACCTCCTCATTTTCATCCTTAGGTAGAACTCTTTCAGTCTTTCACTAGGCTTCAACAACAAAGCGGCACTTCTTTGCTTAGCCTTGTGAGCATCTTCATGACCGCTAGCCTCACCCTTTACCACTCTCCTCCATGTTGTCTTCATGCTATAAAGGTACTTCCAGTGACCTAATTGCAAAATGCTCTTTTATCCCTGCCTTCATATATACTGTTCTCTCACGTTAATACTCCTTCTCATGCTTCTCCAATTCTTCTAGCTATTAATCACTCACTCTTTAACAACACCACTTATTGTGTACCTACTACATGCCAAGCATTGTGCTAGGTGCAGGAAGTATAGCATTGAGGAAGAGCTAGACATGGTCTGTCCCTTCCTGAAGTAATCGTGTGGTAGGGGAAGAGGCCATACGGTAGGGGTAGGGCTTGAGGAAGACAGAGGCATGCATTAAATTAGTTTAGAAAAGGTCATTTCATATTAAAATTCTCAAGAAAATGTCTGTGTTACACTAAAACAAAGACACAGAGGGAAGAACATTAATTTAAATTGCATGTGTTACTTGGTATGAAAACAAAATCCATAAATATCTCTTTGAAAAACAATTAACTTCTAATTGCTCCTTTCAATGGTTGGGTAGAATGTCACATTAAAGAATCAAGTTGCATTTGGCTAACTTTTACTTTGATCTAGGTATACAAATAACAAAAACCAAATAGGATCCTTAATCTCTGTGTGTGTGTGTGTGTGTGTGTATTGATATCTAGATAGATAGATAGATAAAATTTAAATATATATTATTTATATATATTATTTAAACCCATCAAGTATATTTCACCTGGGGATTATTGTTCATCATTTATACAGTGATAATTTATTAGATTAATCCACATAATAGGCCAACATTGCTGTAATCATATAATTTATAAATGTAGTTATTAAAACAAAGATAATTATGTGAGTTAACTATATATGTTTGTACAACTCTCAAATCTGTAGAAATTATGTTCATTCACTCTCTTGTTTAGTCAACTGCAAACCAAGTTATATATTCTTGTTTTGGAAGCTTTAAAAGTCATATATTTTTGTTCCCAACAATATTACCCTCTTTCCAAATACTGTGTAAGGCACCAATAAATAAAAGCTTTAGAATAAGCAAATAAAATATATCACTGTTTTTATCCTGCAGAAACATTACAGTTCTGATTTGTGCATGTGTGCGTTGAACAATCCATCCTTCTCCCACAAGCTTCATCTTGAACTAAAGCCTGACTGATTCTTGCAATAAGCAAAATCTATATAACAAATAAATGGAACTATTTACAGAGCTCAAAATAGCTTTTTTTTTCTTAAATTTGTTTGGTTGCGTCGGGTCTTAGTTGCGGCAGGCGGGCTCCTTAGTTGCGGCTCTCAGGTTCCTTAGTTGCAGATTGCTGGCTCCTTAGTTGTGGCATGTGAACTCTTAGTTGTGGCATGTGAACTCTTAGTTGTGACTAAGAGGGATGTGGGATCTAGTTCCCGGACTAGGGTTAGAACCTGGGCCCCCTGCATTGGGAGCTCAGAGTCTTAACCACTGCACTGCACTGCACCACCAGGGAAGTCCCTAGAGAGCTTTTATAATAATCAGATATTTTGAGGAAAAGCAGGATTAAAACTTTTTTTTAAAGTCACTTACCTATTTTTATACCATATTCTCCATTCAGTTATAAATTTGCTATTTAATGAGTAGCTACTCTAAGGCTCAGTTCTTCCATCATGACTACTTTGGTTTCTAAATAACCAAAATGCAATTCAATTTTTTGATAAAAACAGGAACTTATTGGCTTACATAACCTAGAAGTACTTGAATAGATGCAGGCATGACTGGATCCACTGGATAAGCAGCATTGTCAAAGTCCAGTGTCTTTTACCTCTTACCTCTCTTACCTCTCTACTCTCCTTTTCTTTATCTCATGTCCAGGCTTCACGGGTTGAATCCTTATCAAGCCCTGGCTTGAATCAACCTTATAACCAACATTGCCAGTTGGAAACGATGTACCTTCTCCCTAAGCGTTCCGTAAGTGCACATTCCTGAACCCATCACTGGAATAGGGGGAGATAGCCAGGTAACATAAGCTGAAGTATAGAGCTGGGATCAACTCCATAGGAGGTCTCTGCAATTTAAAAAAATAGGGTGTTTTCCCAGTAAGGAGAAGGATGTGTTTACAATAAAAGGGTTAAGTTGCTTAGGCAGCAAAAAGCAAGAGTCATCAGCTAGACATGTAGCTCAAGGAATTTATACCTAGTGAGAAAGAGCAATAGATTCATAATTACAATTTCCACCCAATTCCACAATTAAATTTAGCTTTTTACCAAATATTAGAGTAAAATTATATCCAAAAATTTACCGATTCAATACTATATTCAAAGCAGTGCTCTAAGCATCTAGTGGAATTGATGAGGATAAGTAAGACAGTCTCTGCAGTTAAGTTTATCTATTTTAGGGGATGTGGCTAGATTTCATGTAAATAAATAGATGGTAGATAGATAGACAGTAGATAGACTGAAACTGCAGCAAAGTATAAAACGAAGTAGAAATCAATCAAAATGTATGAGATTAATTCCTCCTCTCTTTTACTAGTTATATGACTTTGAGCAATGCAACTCATATCTCTAGGCTCTTCTGTTTACCTACATAATGGAAATACTATTTTCTATGTATCTCATACTCTTATGGGAATTAAAAATGATAAAATATCTGAAAATTCTCTTCCAGTAGTAAAACACTTTCCAAATAAGACTTTTAAAAAGTTTCACAACAAGTAAATAAGAAGTTTATGCTACTTTGTACTAGTATCTTACTGTCATTACAGTTCAGTTATTTACTGTTGGTTTTAATGACTGCTTGGAGTTTCACAAATAATAGTAAACTGAAAACAAACCAGTATATGTCATTTAAAGTAATTGAGGTAATGTTAGGCATCAATTTTCCTAAAAGCACTGAGGAAAAACTAAATTAGAAGTGGGAAATTAATTGAGGTATTTTTAACATCCCATGTAAGGGAAATAAGATATAGTTTTAAACATATTAATTGAGAAATGCCCATTTCAAAAGAAAGAGTATAATTAATGGGATATACACTGACAGAGTCTCAGCAGAAGTCAAGGAAACTTTAAATTATTGGCTATTTTGTGGTAAATGATTAAGGCACAGGTTGGCAAACTTTTCAACAAAGTGCCTGATAGTAATTATTTTAGCCTCAGGGTAACACAAGCTCCCTGTCACAATATTCAACTCTACCAGAATAACACAAAGGCAGCATAGATAGTATGTACACAAATATGTGTGCCAGTAAAATTTCTACACAAACTATGGCCCAAGGGCAATAGTTTATAGACCCTTGGTGTAAAGCAACAGAATCATTAACATATCTAACTGTATATAAGCCAATTTTTTCCCTTCTAACGTCTAGCGTTTGTTAGCTTTTTTGCAAAAAGAAAAGTGGAAGGATTATAAAAAGTGTCTTATTATGACAAAATATCATTATAAATTATAATCTAGAGGTAGAAAATGTCCTTAAAGTCATTTTACAAGCCCCATTTTGATATGATTTAACTGAACCCTGAAATTGTATCCACAAAAATTACTCCATCTTCTATTTCATGTTTACCCATATCGTCACCACACAAAAAAAAACAATGTCATTTCAGTTATCAGATACAAACCCAAATTCTTTATTCACTAGAGAATCATTCCAGATCAACTTCATAGCTTATAAATGAGCCAAAAAAACTTAACAGGCAAAGGTCTTGATGAACATGGGTTGCTCTTACAAGTAGAAAAGGCCAATCATCTATTATTAACTAAAAAGAGAAGGATACATGGTAATAGTGATGTGTGTGTCTGTGTTTGTGTGTACGTATGTATGAGAAAGTGTGATATATAAATACACACACACATATATATATGGAAATTCATGAAAATAGTAGAAAATGTGGTAGCCATCTTTATTTTTTGGTTTTTTTAACTTGCCAAAACTATTTCACCATTTTTCTGGCAATAGTTTCCCCCAGTTTTGAGGAATTATTCTTTTTCACTCAAGCCATGAGGGTTTCCCAGTTTCTACGCATAGGCCTGAACACGTGGCCCGAGCTGAGCCAATAAGAGCCTCTGTTCCTTCCAGTCACAGTGGTTAGCTGAAAGTTGAGGGAATTGATATGGCCCGTTCAAAACTTTCCCTGGAATTTTATGATTGAAGCTGGGAGAGAGTCTCTGTGTATCTTGCCAGAATTATGCTAGATGCTTAAGGAAATATTCTCTAATAATACATTTATATATATGCATACAAAAGGATAAGCTTTTTTAAAACTAAAATAAGATCATGATATAACTAATTATCCAATTTCCATGTAAAAATGTACACTTTTATTTCTAAGTACATTGTGAGCTACCTTTATTGGTACCTAATTCATTTTCATAAGATATTTTATACACACACACACAAATTGACCTTCTAAAATAGTGTACCATATTTTTCTCAAATTTTACATTTACAGGTACAAACAATGTTCATTTGTTTTTTTACATTTATTTATGATGTTTTTCTCTGTAAATACCTTTCAAACATTTTGTGTACTCAAATCTGCCAGTCATTTCATTTATGCTTTCTAGTTTTTGTGACTGGCTGAAAATGATCTATTACAAGAGAATACAAGCATTTTTTCTCTTAGTGGTTTCATTGTATTATAATGTTAAAATCTTTACCATTTTGAAGTAAGGGGCCTTAATTTATGTTTACTGAAATTAAGAACCAATTACCCCCATCTATTAAAAAACAAATGTTTTCAACTGATTTGAAATGCAACATATATTATTCCAAAACTTCCACAAGTCCTTGGTCCTGTTTCTGAACTTATGGTTTTGTTCCATTGATTTATATGTCTTTTCCTGAATCAGTAACTTACTTCTTTTTTCTTCAGAGATTTATAATGATTTTGACACCAGTTAAAGCAGGTCCCACGTAATTGTTCCTTGTTTTCAAAACTTTTTAACTATACTTAACACTTCTTCCAGATGGACATTATGGTTAGTGTACTTAACATTCTGCCAGTGTTAAAGCTTTACACTCAGAAAACGTTCTTTCACACTACAAGGCTTTTACCTTTATGAGCCATATTACATGTTTCCTCATATACGACCTAAACATTTACTTTCTTTATGTTTTGATGCTTCTCTATGTGAGTGGTGTCTTTTTCCCCCCACCGTATTTTCTTACTAGTTTTGTACCAGCATTTTGCCTAGAAGCCAGCCATCCTACTAGACTATCATCTTAATTATAACAGTTTGTAACTGAATCAGTTGAGTTTTCCTGGGAGACAACCTTATTAACTATCAATAAGGATAATTGCTCTCCTTTCCAAATCTGTGGTTCTTTATCTTATTTATCTCGTCTAAAATAATTGGCATAAGTATTCAGAAAAGTAGCTGAACAATCTACATCCCCCTGCAGTAATATCATACTGGGTTGGACGGTGTCCACATAAACTCATGTCCTTCCCGGAACCTCAGAATGTGACTTCATTTGGAAATAGATTGCTGCAGACATAACTAGTTAAGATGAAGTCATACAGGAGTAGAATGGGGCCTTAATTCGCATCACTGGCGTCCTTATAAGAAGAGGAGGAGACACAAAGATAGAGACTAAGGGGAAAGCACCTTGTGAAGACTGAGGCAGAGATTGGAGTGATACAAGCCAAGGGATGGCAAAGACAGTGGGAAACCAAAGACAGTGAGAAAAAAACTAGAAGAAAATAATAAAACTTTCTCCCTCAGAGGGTCCAGTAGAATCCAACACTGCTGACACCTTTATTTTAGACTTCTAGCATCCAGAACTGTGAGAGAATAAATTTTTGCTGTTTTAAGACACCTAATTTGTGGTACTTTGTTGAGCTAAACCTAGGAAACTAATACAAATATTGACTACAGCTTTTATTATCAGAAAATGACTTCTTTAGGTTTCTAAAGATATTCTTTATCAAGTTTAGGATATGTCCTGCTATTTCTCTTTTACATAAAGTTTGTATCATATTTCTTGAATATAATGATCTTTCAGCAGGTATCATTGATATGATTCTATTGTTATTTTCTCCTTTATTGTATTAATATTTAACAATACAACAACCTAAACAATTCTCCACCTCTCCCAGCATGTACATGCTTTTGAAGCTCCTGACAGTAATAAGAGGAATCAGTTTCTCTATACTTGGAATTCCTGCTGTCTCTATGCCTTACCTTGTCCAACAGAACAGGGCAAAGGCAACATTTTTCAATTCTGAGCCTAGGCCTCAAAAGAACTTGCATTCTTCCATGCTTCCTCTTGAAACCTGGCCACCACAGTCTGAGCAAGTTTGGGCTAGGCTGATGAATAATGGATTCTGCCTGAGCCCAAAACAGCCAACTACCCATTGAGTAAATGAGGTTATCAACTGCTAGCTAACCACAGAGGCATGAGTGAGTCTAGCCAAAGTCAGCCAAGCCTGGCCCGGACCAAGAGCACTGCCTAGCTGACCCAAGGACTCAAGAGGAACAATTAATGGTTGTAGTTTTGGGCAACTAGGACTTGGAGTGATTTGTTATGCAGCAGTAATATAACTAAGAATAAATACATATAATAAACATAAATGACCATGTAAAATATATGTATCTATATATAAACTATATTAACAATATAAAATAAACAACTGATATAAAGTTTATCAGTAGATTTTATAAAATTAAAGCATCCTTGATTTCTTATTAAAGAAATGGTCATAGTATAGAATTATAATAAAACAGTACTAGATTCAGTTACTAATGTTTTATTTAGAATTTTGAATTTCTGTTCCAGAATAAAAGGCCTTGTATTTCCAGTAATTAAAATATTTTAAAATGATATTAAAGTTCAAATAATACTGAAAGTGATAAATGCATCCTTTATGAGTCAGTAAAAGATATTGTTACAACTGCCAAATATAACCTTTACTTTATCATTTGCTGAATTCTCATATGCAAGGGACCTTATGTCATTTTTCTGTTCAATAATCTATACATAAGATTATTAATCTCAAATTTACTGTAAGGACTGAAGCTCAAATAAATTAAGTAGCTTGTCCAAGATCAAGCTATTAGTAAGTGTTGCAATTAGGTTTAAACTCTTATGTGAATAATCCCCAAACTTAATTTCTGGACCACTTTCAGGAGGTCTGAAGAACAAAGGAAGATCAGAGGAGGAAACTGGGATGGCTTTACATCTGCATCATAATTTACCCTGAAAATCAAATCTCTTCCTCAATATTTTCAATACTCAAGAGGTAATATTATACCCCCTTTTCTCTAATTTGGGATCCATAGTTACTTTGTATAAACATGCTTAATATTTATTTTAATACTTAATTTAACTGGATTGTCACTGTTAGAAGAAATATGTGGGCTCATAAAAATATTTAGAATTTGTAAGACACACCACCTAGCCTTTTCCAAGTCTATGTATATGTTTTGAATAACACCCAACATAAAAATAAAGTTGGTGAGTATAAGCTTTCTACTAAAGTCAGTAAATATTCACAATATTAACACATGATTCCATAAGGCCATGAATAATTCTTAATGGGATATTGTATATAAAATGATAAAATATGATAGTAAGAAAAGTAAGCTACTGTTATGATATTAAAAATTGTGAATAATAAATGCATGCAGAATTCTCTGTTCTAGAAAGAGGCACAATATAGTTGACCTCATGGGACCTATAGGTTGAAATCATGAGCAATCATATAAATAGCATATGTTAGTGCCAAAGAAGGGATTCAGGTTGTAAATCCTATGTGAGAAGGCAGTGATTATTCTGGGCTATGATAGATGGGATGGTGGGATAATTATAGAAGAGGTGGGATTTGAGCTGAATGTCTGAAAAAGTTAGAACTTAGAGAAGCAGAGAAGGCCATAAGGGTATCTTGTTAGGGGAAATGACAGAAGTCAGAAATGACAAATATCTCTGATACTCCTGTCCCCACTCCAGAGCCCACGGCACACATTACTAAAGATCTGTAGCTTTTTCCTCTTCCTGAGTTGAGGCAGTCTCAGAATGCCCATCAATAGACAGCTGCCAATCAGAGATGGCATACAGAGAAAATTTTCTGTCAATCCGTGATGGGTAAAAAAAATTATGTGTGGAGTAAAATAAACAAAAGTATATTTGTTTGACTGAAACAGGAAGAGTTAAGGAGAGTACTAATTGGAAAGTTTATAAGAACTGTAATTGGTGGCTAGAAGTTTGGGTTTTTCTTATATACAATGGAGAATGATTAAAAACTTAAGCAAAAAAGTAAATGAGGAAGCAATTGAGGACAGAGAAACCAGAGGAGGATTGTTACAGTGACCTTATAATGAGCAAAGGAAGCAAAATAGCATTAATGAAAAAGATACAGAAATAAGATGCCTAGAGCAGAAGCAAGAAGAGCTACAGTCCTGCAGCCTGTGGAACAAAAACCACATTCACAGAAAGACAGACAAAATGAAAAGTCAGAGGACTACCAGATGAAGGAAAAAGGGAGTGGCACAATATAGCCAAAGTGATGAAAGAGAAGAACCTACAACCAAGATTACTCTACCTGGCAAGGATCTCATTCAGATTCGATGGAGAAATCAAAAGCTTTACAGACAAGCAAAAGCTAAGAGAATTCAGCACCACCAAACCAGCTCTACAACAAATGCTAAAGCAACTTCTCTAAGTGGGAAACACAAGAGAAGAAAAGGACCTACAAAAGGACCTACAAAAAACCCCACAAAACAATTAAGAAAATGGTAATAGGAAAATACTTATCGTGAGTGGATTAAATGCTCCAACCAAAAGACACAGGCTCACTGAATGGATACAAAAATACAACCTATATGTATGCTGTCTACAAGAGACCCACTTCAGACCTAGGGACACATACAGACTGAAAGGGAGGGGATGGAAAAAGATATTCCATGCAAATGGAAATCAAAAGAAGGCTGGAGTAGCAGTACCAGTAGCTCGTACCAGATAAAGTAGACTTTAAAATAATGTTACAAGAGACAAGGAAGGACACTACATAAAGACCAAGGGAGCAATCCAAGAAGAAGATACAACAATTATAAATATATATGTAGCCAACATAGGAGTACCTCAATACATAAGGCAAATGCTAACAGCTATAAAAGAGCAAATCAACGGTAACACAGTAACAGTGGGGGACTGTAACACATCACTTACACCAATGGACAGATCATCCAGACAGAAAATTAACAAGGAAACACAAGCTTTAAATGACACAATACACCAGAGAAATTTAATTGATATTTATAGGACATTCCATCCAAAAACACCTGATTACACTTTCTTCTCAAGGGCACATGGAGCATTCTCCAGGATAGATCACATCTTGGATCACAAATTAAGCCTCAGTAAATTTAAGAAAATTGAAATCATATCAATCATCTTTTCCTACCATAACACTATGAGATTAGAAATCAATTACAGGGAAAAAAACGTAAAAAGCACAAACACATGGAGCTAAATAATATGTTACTAAATAACCAAGATATCACTGAAGAAATCAAAGAGGAAATTAAAAAATACCTAGAGACAAATGACAACAAAAACATGATGATCCAAAACCTATGGGATGCAGCAAAAGTAGTTCTAAGAGGGAAGTTCATAGCAATACAAGCCTACCTGAAGAAAAATCTCAAATAAACAATCTAACCTTACACGTAAAGGAACAAGAGAAAGACAAAAAAACAAAACCCAAAGTGAGTAGAAGGAAAGAAATCATAAAGATCAGAGCAGAAATAAATGAAATAGAAACAAAGAAAGCAATAACAAATATGAATAAAACTAAAAGCTGGTTCTTTGAGAAGATAAACAAAATTGATATACCATTAGCCAGACTCATCAAGAAAAAAAGGGAGAGGACTCAAATCAATAAAATTAGAAATGAAAAAGGAGAAGTTACAACAGACATCACAGAAATACAAAGCAACATAAGAGACTACTACAAGCAACTCTATGCCAATAAAGTGGACAACCTGGAAGAAATGGACAAATTCTTAGAAAGGTATAACCTTCCAAGACTGAGGAAGAAACAAAATATGAACAGACCAATCACAAGTAGTGAAATTGAAGCTGTGACTAAAAATCTTCCAACAAACAAAAATCCAGGACCAGATGGCTTCACAGGTGAATTCTGTCAAACATTTAGAGAAGAGCCAAATCCATCCTTCTCAAACTCTTCCCAAAAATTGCAGAGGAAGGGAACAACCCAAACTCATTCTACAAGGCCAGCATCACCCTGATACCAAAACCAGGCAAAGATACTACAAAAAAAGAAAATTACAGACCAATATCACTGATGAATATAGATGCAAAAATCTTCAACAAAATACTAGCAAACAGAATCCAACAACACACTAAAATGATCATACACCATGATCAAGTGGGATTTATCCCAGGGTTGCCAGGATTCTTCAATATACACAAATCAATCAATATGATACACCATATTAACAAACTGAAAAATAAAAACCATATTATCATCTCAATAGATGCAGAAAAAGCTTCTGAGAGAATTCGACACTGATTTATGATAAAAACTCTCCAGAAAGTAGGCATAGAGGGAACCTATCTCAACATAATAAAGGCCATATACGACAAACCCACAGCAAACATTATTCTCAGTGGTGAAAAACTGAAAGCATTTCCTCTAAGATCAGGAACAAGACAAGGATGTCCTCTCTTGCCACGCTTATTCAACATAGTTTTGGAAGTCCTAGCCATGGCAATCAGAAGCAAAAGGAATACAAATTGGAAAAGAAGAAGCAAAACTGTCACTGTTTGCAGATGACATGATACCATACATAGAGAATCCTAAAGATGCCACCAGGAAACTACCAGAGCTAATCAATGAATTTGGTAAAGTTGCAGGATACAAAATTAATGCACAGAAATCTCTGGCATTCCTATACACTAACAATGAAAGATCAGAAAGAGAAATTAAGGTAACACTCCCATTCACCATTGCAACAAAAGAAATAAAATACCTAGGAATAAACCTACCTAAGGAGGTAAAAGACCTGTACTCAGAAAACTATAAGACACTGATGAAAGAAATCAAAGATGACACAAACAGATGGAGAGATATACCATGTTCTTGGATTGGAAGAATCAATATTGTGAAAATGACTATACTACCCAAAGCAATCTACAGATTCAGTGCAATCCCTATCAAATTACCAATGGCACTTTTTACAGAACTAGAACAAAAAATCTTAAAATTTTTATGGAGACTAAAAAGACCCCAAATAGTCAAAGCCATCTTGAGGGAAAAGAACAGAACTGGAGGATTCAGACTCCCTGACTTCAGACAATACTACAAAGCTACAGTAATTAAGACAATATGGTACTGGCACAAAAACAGAAATATAGATCAATGGAACAGGATAGAAAGCCCAGAGATAAACCCACGCACCTATGGTCAACTAATCTAAAACAAAGGAGGCGAGGATATACAATGGAGAAAAGACAGTCTCTTCAGTAAGTGGTGATGGGAAAACTGGACAGCTACATGTAAAAGAATGAAGTTAGAACACTCCCTATCACAATACACAAAGATAAACTCAAAATGGATTAAAGACCAGACACTATAAAACTCTTAGAGGAAAACATATGAAGAACACTCTTTGATGTAAATCACAGCAAGATCTTTTTTGACCCACCTCCTAGAGTAATGGAAATAAAAACAAAAATAAACAAATGGCACCTAAAGAAACTTAAAAGCTTTTGCACAGCAAAGGAGACTATAAACAAGATGAAAAGACAATGCTTAGAATGGGAGAAAATATTTGCCAATGAATCAACAGGCAAAGGATTAATCTCCAAAATATATAAACAGCTCATGCAGCTCAATATTAAAAAAACAAACAACCCAATCAAAAAATGGGCAGAAGACCTAAATAGACATTTTTCACCTAAGACATACAGATGGCCAAGAGGCACATGAAAAGCCGCTAAACATCACTGATTATTAGAGAAATGCAAATCAAAACTACAATGAGGTATCACCTCACACCAGTTAGAATGGGCATGATCATAAAGTCTACAAACAACAGGGCTTCCCTGGTGGCGCAGTGGTTGAGGGTCCACCTGCCGATGCAGGGGACACGGGTTCGTGCCCCGGTCCAGGAAGATCCCACATGCCGCGGAGTGGCTGGGTCTGTGAGCCATGGCCGCTGAGCCTGTGTGTCCGGAGCCTGTGCTCCACAACGGGAGAGGCCACAACAGTGAGAGACCCACGTACCGCAAAAAAAAAAAATCTACAGGCAACAAATGCTGGAGAGGGTGTGGAGAAAAGGGAACCCTCTTGCACTGTTGGTGGGAATGTAAATTGATACAGCCACTATGGAGAACAGTATGGAGGTTCCTTAAAAAACTAAAAATAGAATTACCATATGACCCAGTAATCCCACTACTGGGCATATACCCAGAGAAAACCATAATTCAAAAAGACACAATCCCTCTAGTATTCACTGCAGCATTATTTACAATAGCCAGGTCATGGAAGCAACTTAAATGCCCATTGACAGACGAATGGATAAAGAGGAGGTGGTACATATATACAATGGAATATTACTCAGCCATAAAAAGGAATGAAATTGGGTCATTCGTAGAGATGTGGATGGACCTAGAGACTGTCATACAGAGTGAAGTAGTCAGAAAGATAGGAACAAATATAGTATATTAACACATATATGTGGAATCTAGAAAAATGGTACAGATGAACCAGTTTGCAAGGCAGAAATAGAGATATAGATGTAGAGAACAAACGTGTAGACACCAAGAGGGGAAAGCGGTGAGGGGTGGCGTGGGGGGATGAAGTGGGAGATTGGGATTGACAGGTATACCCTAATTTGTATAAAATAGATAACTAATAGGAACCTGCTGTTTAAAAATAAATAAATTAAATTAAATTTAAAAAAAGAAAATGCCTAATAAAGAAATTATTGTCAGGCATTAAAATTAATTTATATGAACAAAAGGATAGAATCAGTTAAGATTTATTGAATTCTTACTATGTCCAAGATTTATGATAAATATTTTAAATGTGTTATCTCATTTGACCATCATAATATCCAATGAGATAGGGATCTTTCCATCTCCATTTCACAAAAGAAGAAACTGAGCCACGTAGATGCTAAGAACCTTGACACATTTTGAAAACTAAATAAAATATTGTGTCTATTTAACTGGTTTTGGTTTCAGAGTAATCTTTAATTTGACTTTAGTTCTCAGTTTAATCTTACATAGCTCTGATCTCTCTGTTGAGGTCTATAGACTCCTGCTTTGTGAATGTTTAAAATAGTCTCCTCCAATAAAAGAATGTGGAATTTGCTCAATTTCAGAATTTTCTCTCAACAAAAAAGTCAATTACACTTGGGAGAAATTACATTTGAATTAAAAAATACAACATATAACCACAGTTGGATATATTTGTAATATATTCTTGTCATCTACATTATAAAATTCATTATATCTTTTTAAATTATTTTGTTTTTCCTTATGGGCCACAAACTCAAAAAATAGCTAAATATTTTATGTGCCTACTAAGTACCAGGCACTGGACTAAGCACTTTGCACATATAATTTCTCTTAAGCTTCACAAACTTCAATTAGGTGAGTAGATATACTTGCTGCCATTACACAGATAAAGAAAATGAAGCCTAGAGGGTTTAAATAACTTACCTAAGGTGAAATAGCAAAGCCAGGATCAAATTTAGATTCTGTGGCTACAAAGCACAAAGTGTATTTCAGGGAACTAAATTCTATCTTTCTTCACAAAATTATACGGTGCCAAATATACACTAGAGCACACTGAGTGCTTAATTCATTTTGACAAATCTACCTCTTCTTAAAACCAGAGACACTAAGAAAAGACTAAGAAACCCAGCATTTAGTGGGTAATTGTTATATATTCTGGGCTCCATGATAAGCACTCTAGGCATGTGATAACACTCATTCTTTCTTTGATTCCACGTTATGTATTAGCATTGTTCTGAGGGCTAGGGAAGCAGCAGAGAATAAAATGGATGAAGTCCATGCTATCTCATGAAGAAAAGGAAATAGATGCACACATACACAACAATCCTTGTTTCTCACTGTTGTAGTATACATGGATTTCGAATGGCAAGGTATAGTTAAATAACAGCAGTCACACATAAAATGATTGAAATTTCATTTGCCAAAGACAAGGTTAGGGTTAGGGTTACAGTGAGTAAACTCATAAAAACTTCATTGCTAGCTCTTCAGTCCACAAATGACTCCACAATTCATAGATGCACAGACGGGTGACCAACCACTTGGCTTCTTTCAGAATTTGTTGGTGATCAGTCACAGCACGTCTTATACTAATTATACATACTGATAGCAAAACGTTGTTATCTATTGACATTTGATAGGAAAGCTGCTGTCTCCTTGTCTCCCAGTGATATATCTAGGGGATATTGTACAATTGTAGATTAAAAAAAGAAGTAACTGGCCAACAAAGATGAAAGGGCCGCAAAGAAATGAAAGTGAGTCTGGCTGGGCAGGAAAGGTATCTCTTTAGGAGCCATAAAATTGCCCTTTGAGTTAAGTTCTAGCACCCCCCCACACACCCATTTTATATGTGAGTAAACCAAGACCAAGAAACAGTGAAGTACTGAGCCATGGTCACGCAGATGTCAAGTGCCAGGCTTGAAATCAGACTCATGTTTATCTGAATATTTAGTCCATATCCTTTTCAATATACTGAGTATCTTTCCCAAGGGACTTTTATGTGTGTGAAGTTTGAATGCATATTTAATATGACATACATCTTAAACAATTTTAGTTGATAGACTGTAGTACAGCTACAGTCTGTAGTTAATACGGTCTGTATTTAGTACAGCTAAAATAATTCATATCCAAGTTTTGCTGACTGAGAGGCCCACACTGTGCAATAAACCTGGCTTTTCTAGTCTGAATAAACGAGTCTTTTGGCAGCTCACTGCTGATACCATTTCAGGTTTTCCTTAGTCCATTTTTTGGCCAAATATTGGCATGCTACCATAGGACAAGAAAGAGTACTTGCTTAAGCTAACACATGTCCCAGAATTTTCCATTTAGAAAGAAAGGAAAATCATACAGCCATACAACTTCACAAAGGAGACTGACTGTAGATAGTAGTGTAAGACCTTTGAGAGATGTGGATGGAGATGCACTATGATTTCAGAATATTGCTTTGTCCTGGTGGGAAAATCAAAATTTGATAAAGATCTCTAAGTTTAGAGAACAAAAATTGGTCTTTGATTTCTTTGCACTTAATGGTCTTTAATTCCCTTGCATTTAAAAGTCTTTAGCAATCATGCAATCATCAGAACACTTCAGCAACTTCCTAACTAGGAAATGTAACACCTACTTATGCTACTGTTAGCTTCAGTAATTCAAAGAATGCAAAGTCAATAGCAATTAGGGAAAAAAACCTTTGAGAAAGGGAAAGATAGCTATAAAACACCTAATTGTTTCTCTTAAAATCTACTCTCTTGGAACCTCCAAAAGCTAATGAAATGTCATTTCCCCATGACAAGTATCCCACAGGTCTTTCTCTTCTTGGTTAGGAAAAAAGGCATATTGTGACAACATATGTAATACCCTTCATTATTAAAACTTGCATTATTCTAATGTTTTTGACTTATAATTAATGTGTAAGTGATTCCAGAAGCTTAACTTCTGTACCCTATTTGTTGCTTAGCAACAATCAAGCTGAGTGAAACACTGCTAGGGTATAGATTATGGGTCATGATGGGGAAAACTGCTTGGAAATTATTGAGTTAGGATTGCTCTCTCTGGAGTCCTTTGAGCATTGTCTCTGTATAATTTAGTTGAAGCAAACTAGCTTTGGTAATGGAAAATCCTAGATAAATGTGAAAACAGCTCTATTGTAGACTTTTTACTACAATTAATATGACAATTATTTTTCAAGAATACAGTGAATTCCACTGTCTCTAAGGATTTCTTGCTTAAAAATAAAAACCAGTTTTAATTGTCCTCATTGGTGCAAAGACAATGTTTCTGTTCTTTCCTTGAATCTCAGTGGAATCAACAGGTGTAACTCTCTGGGCATTCTGTATGGTTACAGGAGCATTCCCGTGTCTAGTCTACATGTGCAAAGTGAAGTAGGGGATTGTTATAAACTGAATGTTTGTGTCCCCTAACATTCATATGTTGAAATCTAATCCACAATGCAATGGTATATGAAGGGTGGGACCTCTGGGAGGTGATTAGGTCATGGGGGTTGAGTTCTCATGAATGGGACTAATGCTTTCCAGGAGGAAGAAATTTTCCTCTAACTTTCCAGGTTCTTCTGGCTGGTCTAATAATTAAATTGGCCTGAGACTGATTAATAGGAGGAAAACAAACAAAAGTGTAATAAAATGTATACATGGGAGAGACCCAGGTAAACTGAGTAATTTGCCAAAATGGCCAAAGTCCTCAATTTAAGTACCATCTTCAGCTAAAAAGCAAAAGAGAATGTTGGGTGTATTGCGTTGGAACTTCAAAGGGAAGGAAGACAATTCACATAGAGATGGAGGAATAAATGTTTGGTAAAAAATGTTTGCTGGACCATGTAGAGACAGTGGGGCAACAGAGTGGACTTTGAACATTAAGCCCTGCAGAGTCCCTCCCACCACACTTAGCCCATATTCTTTGAAGATATCTCTGGTGATAGCTCTATATAGGGAACAGGCCCTTTATCTAAATTCTTTTAGGCAGTTCAGATGAGTAACAAGAAAAACTTTTTGACTCTTCTGTTTCTTAAAAATAATCAGCCTAAATTAACCTTCATGCCAAAGAGACACGTTTTGAGGTGGCAAAGTTTGCTTCCCTACAGCGCCCTTATAAAAGAGACCCCAGAGCGCTCACTAGCTTGCTCCTTCTGCTATGTGAGAACACAGCAAAAAGACTGTCATCTGTGAACCAGAAGCTGCGCTCTCACTAGACTCTAAATGTGCCGGCATCTTGAATTTGGACCTCTCAGCCTTCAGAACTATGAGAAATAAATTTCTGTTGTTTACAGGCCACCCAGTCTATGGGATTTTATTATGGCAGCCCAAACTGACTAACACAGGGAAGGAGCCAGTTATTCAAAAGAATTCAGGTCCAAATCTCTTCCAATAAATCACAAAGAAAATAAAGGCAAATGTATGGGGTTTTACTGAGCTAAAATTGTATAATAATCATGTGGATGTGTACATAACTTTCATGACGATTTTGAGACCTAACCATCTCAAATACTACCTTTGATAGCCTAAAGGCTTGATAGAGAATTTTGATCTGAATGAAGACTAAGGTCAAATACCTATAAGGTTACATGACTCTTTCTACCTTTCACTCCTGAGCTACCAGTTTATATGGTAAATTGATATTTATCATATATACTAGTTTACATGACCAAAATTGAAATATGCAAATACAAGAGATATTCTCAAGGCAAGGGGTCCGGACATGTAGATTCCCACTCTACATGGAACTATAAAAACAGGCAATGAAAGTCGGGCTTCAATTGAGTTGACTTTGTTTAGACCTCATTTAAATATTTGAGTAAGACAAACAAGTTATTTTTCCCTTCCTACTCCTATATTCTTCATTCATCTCTTTTATACTTGGAGTGTAATATTTTTAAAAACTCTACTATCTAAATAAAAATTATTTCCTTCATTATCTTGTTACCTTTATTAATTGTGTTACTAAATTAAATATGTGTTATGAAAGTTAGATAATACATAGCAATTGGTTACCCAAATTTGTAGTAACTTAAGCATTCTGTTAGAATATAAAACTGTAACCCCAAAATTATTTTGATCCTTATCCAGTGTTGGAAGAAGCAATGTTATATCCATCTTTCAACTTTTATCTAGAGTGCTGCTAAAATATCAATGATAAAGATGTTCTGTATTCTGGTATTAATATCATTTGATAGTGTGTCACTCTCTTAATTATAAGCCTCCATACAGAAATAGCGTACAATAGAAGAGATTTTAAATATGTGCTGTGAAAAGACTGTGTATAAGCAAATCCAGTCATGCAACAATAACTAATCCCATACTTAAATTGATCTTGTTAATTGAAGATCTGAAGGGAATCTAGAGTAGGTGCAACCAAAAAGAAAGAACTGTCAATATGTTTCTAACACTGGCTGTTGAACAGTGACTGGTTGCCTTGGATATTTGAATTCACTATGTCAAGTGTAATCATCCAAAGGAGAAGGAAATATTGAGCTCTCATAACCTAATCAGATTAACTGTATTCAATTACTTAGCTTTCTCTGTCCTACTTATCTACTTTGCCAAACAACTTTTCCATTACAATTTGACTTCACATGTAAATGTGTCCAGAAGAGTGTACTAAATAACTGATATAATATTATATTATTTATCATTTGAAAAGTTATATCTGTATATATATGTATATTATATATATATGTAACTTTTGTGTTGATTCTATACTTAGGTTATCAATTAAACTTGATTATCTTATTTCAGGAATATGAACGTAAGCAAAATCATAGACCAAATCATAGACTTGCCAAATATAATTGTATCTCAATCTTGGTGACCATCATTATTCATCACGGGAATTTTATGAAGTAGACACTCAGTGGAATCCCCTCCAGAGATTCTGACTAACAAGGTCTAAAATGATGTATCTCTGCTTTAACTAGAGGTTTATTTCTGGCATAATAGAGTGAGTAGATCATAACCTCTCTCCATAAAACCAGCTAAATCCAGAACATGCAGAAATAATGAAATAATAAAGACTAAAGCAGAGATAAATGAGGTAGAAAACATATAGAAAAAATAATGAAATTAAAATTAAAAGTTGTTTCTTTGAAAATATCAACAAAATTGACAAACTGTGCAAGAAAATAAAAGATACAAATTACCAAAATCAGCAATAAAGGAGGAAACATGACTACTTAACTACAGATATTAAAAGAATATTTAAAATATATATATTTTTTTCTTTTCTTTTTAAAACCCCGTTTACAACTGCTAAGGCTTAAACTTATGCACCAGAGTTCCCTATGGGATCAAGCTTAAGTTCCCCTTTGCGGGACTTTTGCCTGAAATTATATCTTTGCTTGACCTCCTCACCTTCCCTGGCCCTCTTCCCCATTACTCTTTTCTACTGAGAGCATTTGTAAAATAAATCACTTGCAAATAAATCCCCATCTCAGGGTGTGCTTCTGGGGAACTGAACCTATATCCAGCACCTACAGTGGACCCGACAATTTGAAGGACACTGGTAATTCAGAAAAAATGATTAAGGCACAGCCTGGGCTTTCAAGGAGCTCACTGTCTGGCAGAGAGACAGATGCATGCATTGATGATTTCAGCAGAGTGTGTGAAAGTGCTGTAAGAAAGAGATTCTGGGGAGTTACGGGAAACATGAAAATAAGATCAAGGGCTATTCTTCCATCTGAGGGAGGCAAGGAAGACTTCACAGAGGAGGTGATCCTCTAAGGGAATACTGTGAACAAACATGCTAGCAAATTAGACAATTTAGATGACATGAAGAATTTTCTAAAACAACAAAATTACCCGAACTAACTTAAGAAGTAGAAAATCTGAATAGCAAATATATTCAAACTAATAATTGAAAACTTTTCCACAAAACAAAGCCCCAAGCCCAGACAGCCTGATTGGTGTATTTTATTAAGTGTTTCAACAAGAAGTAATACGAGTACTTCAAAAAATGCTTTCTAAATGGAGGAAGAAGGAATCTTTAATAACTTATTCTATGAAGCCAGTAATAGTGGTCCCAAATCAAAAGACATCACAAGAAAAGAAAACAAGGGCCAATATCTGATAAATACACCAAAGTCCCTAACAAAATATTAGCAAAACAAATTCAGCAACACATCATGATTATATATCATGACCTAGTGGTATTTATCTCAGGAATTAACATTTGATTTACTATCTGAAACAATGTAATGTTCCATATTAACATAATAAAGGATAAAAACCACATGGTCACCTCAAAAGACAGAAAAAGCAATTGACAAAATGCAGCATATGTTTGTGATTAAAAATCTCAGCAAACTAGTAGTAAGATAGAATTTCTCAACTTGATAAAGGGTATCCAAGTAAAATCTATACCTAACATCAAACCTAATGGAAAAAGACTGAATTATTTCTTCTTAAGATCAGAAACTAGTTAAAGATGTCTCCTCTCACCACTTCTATTCAAATTTTAATAGAGTTTGGCCAGTACAATGAGGAAAGAAGAAATCGAAGGCATATATATTGGAAAGGAAGAAGTAAAACTATGTTTGGAGATAACATGACCCTGTACATAAATATTCTAAGAATTCCACAATAAAACCACTAGAACTAATAAACAAGTTTATGAAGGTTTCAGGAAACAAGATCAGTGTAAGAAAATCAGTTGTTTTTCTATACAATAGCAAGAAACATTCAAAACAATGTTTTGAAAACAATGAAAGCAATTCTATTCAAAATAGCATTTAAAAGAAAATAAATCATGAAGTGCAAGATTTATATATTGAAAATTATACATTGCTGAGATAAATAAAAGAATACCTAATTGAATAGAGAAACTTTCCATGTCAATGGATTTGGAAACTGAGTAATATTAAAATAGGAATTTTCCAAAATTGATCTACAGGGTCACTTCAATCACTATCAAAATCTCAGCATTCTGTAGGAAAAAATTTTTAGAAAGATTTTTTTGTAGAAATTAAAAACTCTTTCTAAAATTTATATGGAAACATATAGTATGTAGAGCAGACAAATCAATTTGGCAACTGACTTAATATTTAAAAATGAATGTTATTCTCTCCCAATAAAATAAATGAAATAGTT
Organism: Phocoena sinus; assembly: GCF_008692025.1. Classification (NCBI taxonomy): domain Eukaryota; kingdom Metazoa; phylum Chordata; class Mammalia; order Artiodactyla; family Phocoenidae; genus Phocoena; species Phocoena sinus. The sequence goes on along the minus strand of NC_045779.1, from coordinate 52,871,505 downwards.
TATTCTTCCTAGCTCAATAAATTTTATTACAAGTCAGAATCACATTCCATCTCCCCACATATACACATACATATACAGAAATAAATAAATCTATCTATCTATATATATACATATATAGCAAAATATGATTTCTCTACTGTCCGGAATTATTGCACATAGTTTTATTTTCTAATGGTTCAAATAATAACTGCCATACCTCTCTCTTCAAAGAAATTCTAATGTTTGTGATTCATACCTTCACTACATGGATTCCAGTAGACACTTTGCCTGTAATCTTTGTTGTTCAAAAAAGAGTAGCCTTGGGCTTCCCTGGTGGCGCAGTGGTTGAGAGTCCGCCTGCCGATGCAGGGGACACGGGTTCGTGCCCTGGCCCGAGAAGATCCCACAGGCCGCGGAGCGGCTGGGCCCGTGAGCCATGGCCGCTGAGCCTGCGCGTCCAGAGCCTGTGCTCCGCCAATGGGAGAGGCCACAACAGTGAGAGGCCCACGTACAGCAAAAAAAAAAAAAAAAAAAAAAAAGAGTAGCCTCATTTTTGCCACTGGAAAATGTATTAGTACAAACATAGTTTTATAACTTACAGGCATAGTTTTTTTACATTTAGAAACATTTCAAGTGTCTGCTACCATTTTAATAGTATTTTACGAGCTTTTTTTCCCCTGTGTTTGATTTTATTACTGTTCGCTAATTTGTTTTTTTGAAAATTTATATTTGGATTCCAATTTGATGTTTTCCCTCTGGTTTATTCTTTTGTTACAGGCCTTGCAGGCAATTAACTTTCCTTGCATGGCTGCCTGTTTGGCCTCCCATACCAATTGGGAAGCATCAGGAGAGCAATTTTCTTGCGAATATTTTTTTCAACTTACTCAGTTTTCTCCCTCCTGATGATTGCAGTCAAGAATTGCCACTCATTTCTGAGAGATTGCTTTCCTCACCTTTTCAGTCTCCTGCTAACTAGCCTGGATAGTAATTCTGTTTCCCTCCAGGGTAAATTCCTTACTAGAAGAAATTTTATGTAGTTCTGACCTTACCAACGGTTTCTAAAACTTTCTAGCTGTTTCTAGGCTAGTTCTTAATCAGTCAGTAACGGGTCAGAGTGTTCACACTTCACAATGTGAACATTGGATCAGGTATCCAAGGCCAAGAGAGGTAAAAAAGAGAGTGAACTGTTTTTGGTGAGGAATTTCAGTTACCAAAGAGCTGAGACCTCAAATTCTGCTAAATCCACGTTATTTGAAGTTATTTTAAAAGCAAGAAATTCTCTTCCACCCAGCATATATAACTCAAAATCAGAGGGACCAATTTTTCAGAACATAGATGGGACTGCCCGACAAAAGCCGAGAGGTATCACTTCCTGAAAAGTCTTGTGGCTCCCATAATTGCCTGGGTGGTAATACAAGATAATGATGTGATGTATGTGTGTCTACATCACTAGGATTATTCTGACAGCACTTGAAGTACTTTAAGTAGGAATCAATATTTAAACAGTTTTGTTTAAAATTTCAGATATCATTATGGAAATCTATACCAGATGTTTGTTAATTAGCAAGAGGATGTTAAAAGCACTATTTTTATTGGTGAAATAGTGATGTTCTAGAAAACTGTTTGATTAGGATATATGTGCAGGTCTCATTTTAAGATTAGGTAGAAGAATTTGGCAAGTGGGGTGTGCAGCTCCTGAGTTCTATAACCTTGTTAGTCCTTGTGCTAGATTGTTTTATGGCCCCAATTTTTCACCTTTCCCTATATCCACATCTTTTCTGGATATATACATCACATGACTTGCTTTATCCAATAGAATGTTAGTGTGAGTGATATAACTAAAAGCTTAAAAAGCACTTATGCAGTTGGTCTTGCCCTCTTCTGCCTCTACTAAGATGAGCTTTCCCTAGGTGGCCACTTCTCCATTTTTTTGGGCCCTAGACCAAATCGTATTCCAGCAAAGATACAAGCCCAGCTGAAGCCATAGCTTAAAGCAGGCACACCCAGCCTAGGCCAGTGTAGATCAGCCAAACCCCTCACCCCAAACTGCCAACATGCAGAAACATGAGTTCAATAAACATTTTTTGGGTTTTGTATGCCATTTTGATTTGTGTCTATCATGTACTGTTATTGCAGTAATTGCAAACTAATACATTCCTACAACCAAATTCACAGGGAATGTACTTAACCTCACTATAGTTGGCCAGTTTTGTCCTCAAAGAATCCACGAGTCCACCTTGGAGTCAAGTTTTCACACAAAGTGCCACTGAAAAAGTCTAAGACGGAGAGAGATATTGTCCAAGCTACTGAATACATCATAAGACTGTTCCGAACATTCTTGCTATTAATATTTGTGCATTAAGCAACGTTTGCCTTCTTTGATACCTACCACCTGGTGCTAAGGATATGAAGGAAAGGAAATATAGTTCCCACCTCCCTGTAAACCGCAGAGATGGTGAATATTTATCAAAAGATCCCTGATGCTTACTGAATGGGTAAAAGGACTTACGTCAGTTTGCAACAGTGAAAAAGAACAGTAAGTAATGTTAACTTTTAAAAATTATAAACCTTTTATCAGAGAAAAGTTCATGTCTGCTTCATGGGGAGATATCCCACTTTTATACAGTTATCTTCTTCCTGCCCCCATACACACAAGGATCCTACCTGTATGGAAGAGATGTCTTTTTTGTTGTTGTCATTACCCTCTTCCTCAAGTAAAAGGAGTTTTCAGAATTTGCAGCTAATGGTCCTAAGGGTTTCAGTTATACAGTATTTTTAATGTTAGCTATAGCCAAAATTGTTAGAATATTTATACTGTCTTAATTTATGATTTGTGGATTTCTATGATGTATGACAAGTTTTCTCGATGTTTTTCATTCATATATATATATATATATATATATATATATATATACATATATATATGTATGTCTTTCTCACCTCTGGAATAGATTTAGCATTTGTTTATGTTTTTATGCTCTCCATTGAGCTCCCATATTTAATTTACATCAGCTCCCATTTTAAAACCCTCAGAACCATAATTCAAGTTAGAAGTTACTACCTAGAGATGTCTTCAGTCATTCAGTCCATGTTCTAAATCCTCTAATTCCCAAAACTCAATTAATTTTAATTCATCTGATTTCTAAGATAAATGTCATACAGCTATTTTAAAAAGGAAAAGGAGAGTTCTTTAAAAATAATGATGAATGGATAAAGATGTGGCACATATATACAATGGAATATTGCTCAGCCATAAAAAGAAATGAAATTGAGTTATTTGTTGTGAGGTGGATGGACCTAGAGTCTGTCTTACAGAGTGAAGTAAGTCAGAAAGAGAAAAACAAATACCATATGCTAACATATATATGGAATCTAAAAAAAAAAAAAAATGGTTGTGATGAACCTAGGGGCAGGACAGGAATAAAGATGCAGACGTAGAGAATGGACTTGAGGACACGGGGAGGAGGAAGGGTAAGCTGGGACGAAGTGAGAGAGTGGCATGGACACATATACACTACCAAACGTAAAATAGATAGCTAGTGGGAAGCAGCCGCATAGCACAGGGAGATCAGCTCAGTGCTTTGTGTCCACCTAGAGGGGTGGGATAGCGAGGGTGGGAGGGAGATGAAAGAGGGAGGGGATATGGGGATATATGTATATGTATAGCTGATTCACTTTGTTATACAGCAGAAACTAGCAAACCGTTGTACAGCAATTATATCCAATAAAGATGTTAAAAAAAATAAAAAGAATCTTGCCCTCCTAAAATGGTATAGATGAACAGGTTTGCAAGGCAGAAAGACATAGATTTAAAGAACAAACAAACATAAGTAAATATACATCAAAAAAAGACTCATACTCTAAATCAACCTTAAAAATCTATTATAAATAAATCTACTTGTGAAAGGGGGAGAAAGGGTTTGCTGACATTGACTCGGATGTCATTTGATATGAACGATAGTAAACAGAAACTAATTTTAAGGTTATGTCCACATATCCTGAAGCTGGAGGAATCTTCACAGGAAGATCAAAGAGCTCTAAATTCTAATTTAGGAAAGAAGAGTGAGGAAAAATAACAGCTTTCTATTGCATACACATTTCCTGGAATACACTGAATCTATTAGCAACCCAATTATTTGAAGACTAATCTGAATGCTGACATGAAATTATCAGAACAATTAATACACTTCTATTTTTACTTTGAATTACACAGAATAAAGACTATAGTAAAACTTCTATCACTAAATTCACTCTGTGACTTTCAAACTAGCTGATCATTCACTGATCCAAGTTACTTCAAGTATGAGAATTAGATATTTTGACCTGTATCCAATCAATTTATCTACAAATGCCTTTTTTTTTCTCTTTTGTAGATAACTACCTTGGTCATCTCACAAGTGAGATGAAAAAGCAAATACACCTGGCTACAAAGTAGTCATTAGCAAACCTGGAGGTGACAATATGTTGAAATTTGAAGAGAGTGATGTAGAGGTGCAGATGTCAACAGAAGAAAGCTAGCTGGCCAGCTTTTGGGAAGAATCACTGCATACCCTTGCCTAGGTAAATTCACCATGCTCTAAGGACTAACCTTAGCTGTGAATGTCAGGACACACAAGTTTGTTCAGTCAAGGAATGGGCTTCCCTGGTGGCACAGTGGTAGAGAGTCCGCCTGCCAATGCAGGGGACACGGGTTCGTGCCATGGTCCGGGAGGATCCCACATTCTGCGGAGTGCCTGGGCCCTTGAGCCATGGCCGCTGAGCCTGCGCGTCTGGAGCCTGTGCTCCACAATGGGAGAGGCCACAACAGTGAGAGGCCCGCGTACCGGAAAAAAAAAAAAAGGAATGATTGGACTGTAGTGAATGGACTTTGACAGCTGTTTGTACAAATGAGCAGTCCTTTATCAAGAAAATCACTGATTGGAATGGAAATATTTAGGACACCAAATTACAAATCTGCAGTTTGGATAATGGCCCAAAAGTGAACTGAGATAAATGATTATGGAAAATTTTCTTCCACTTCCCAAACAGAAAGTATCACTTTCTCAGTGACCTTTTTCTTGTCTGTTAAATTGAATATCTCTTTTTCCTGGAAAATCCTGACAGTGTCTAGTTCTTTGCATTTTCCCCTTAAGGTGAGCATACCTCTCTGTATATTATTTTTCCAGGTATGGTGTCATACAATTGACAACGGAATTTCAGTCATGTTATGTATGCCTGAGATCATAGTTTATTTTGAGGATTTATGATGATCCTTAGGCTCATCAGTAACACTGTATGAGGACGTTGATCATTTATCTGCTAAAGACATGTCAGGAATATCAGTTGTATCAGCTAAATATGAGGTTTTCTTGTTTAATTTTTTTTTCTTTTTTTTTTTTTGCTGTACGCGGGCCTCTCACAGTTGTGGCCTCTCCCGTTGCGGAGCACAGGCTCTGGACGCACAGGCTCAGCAGCCATGGCTCACGGGCCCAGCCGCTCTGCGGCATGTGGGATCTTCCCGGACCAGGGCACGAACCCGTGTCCCCTGCATCGGCAGGCGGACTCTCAACCACTGTGCCACCAGGGAAGCCCTCTTGTTTAATTTTAAACGATTTTTTCCTTGTTTCTAAGTTTTAAAAGGTCACCTTATTATCACATTGAACACATACTCTATCAATAACTGCTGACAGCTGTTTAGCAAATAAATGTTTAGTGAAACGTTAGTTGCTAAAGAGCCAAGCCTGAAAAGGATGAAACATGATTTACACAAAGTTTAAAACTTTAAAAGACGGAATGTAAAGATGGAGAGTGAAGTTTATTTTTTTCCTTTTCCTTGTCTTTTATCTCTTTGAATTTAAAGCCAGGCCATATGCTTTTAGTTTAGTGTTCTTTCAACAATAGTTTTTTTTGATATTTAAGTCTTTGACTTTTTCACTTATGGTAGGTTTGCTATTACAAAATCATCATTTGAAATAAATAAGATTAGCATCTATTTACTAGGTCACAACTAATACAATTTATTTTTTTCTCTAACGTGAATATTAAGCTATCATTTTACAAATGGTTTCTGTCAAAGTGATCTGCTCTCCCAAACTCCCTGAACAGAGAAAAAGTTCTTTTTTATGGTTTTTGACTTTTATTATCTTTATATTATATAAGTAATATAGAATTATAGACAAATTAGAAATGTTAGGTGAGTAAACAGAAAATAAACAGAAACAATCATCTTTAAAGCCTCAGTCAGAGATAATCTTCCATTAGCATTTTAGTGTATAACCTCCTAGATGTTCTTCCCTTTCCTTTCTTTTATTTTTTAATGGGCTTATGTCTCAATTAATCTGGGAAAAAAGAAAACCATCTGGAGTATCAACAATAAATTTACTGTCAATATTCTAGATCTTGCATAGAATGGCAGATGTTTATTAGACTATTAAATAAAAAATAGAGTCAGTGATGAAAATGTGGGATTATGTTCTTACCAGAAAGACTAACGTGGAAGTGTTGGGTAACAGCTCTCAAGAACACTTTTAAAAGATAAATGATGCATAGCTTTTTCCGCTTCTGTATCTTGATCCTTTCCCCAAAATTGCTGCCTGAAAGTCAATTTGTACCACGAAAATAGAACTCATGCAAGCAATCACTGAGTGGAACAAGAAGGAATGCTTCCTGAGTTTGGAATATTCATGTCTGGAGAGAACTGTCCGCCTCTGAACTTAACTTAAATAGAGAATTAAGCTCTGTTTTATTTAGGTCACGGATATTTGGGGTTCTCTTTTTCATTCAGCTCATCTTTAATCCTAATTGATATACTTTTTAAGTATCAAATAATATGTATTTATTTGCATAGTTTGGGTTTGATTCTTATTTTGGAATCACCAATGGAAAACAGTGTTCACAATTCAGGCACCAACATTTAGGGAACCAATAGGCAAATTCCCTGAAAAGTAAGGCAGCAATAACTAATGAGGGAAAAATGACTTTTTTTTTCTTCCAGGACAGATCATCTACTACAGAACATAGATGTGGTCACCAAAGCAACACACTCTCATCAGTAACAATAGCTCATGATACAGCTTTCGCACATTCCCAGGCTCTCTCCTGTAACTTCCTCCCATTTCTCTATGATCTATGACAGAACTTGCTGATTGAATTATATTCCCTTGATTTAGGGAGATAGCACCCACACACACACACATACACACATGCTTGAACATCTATGCACTCATGCAAACACACATCTAGTTCATATGCACACAAAAACAACAGTTTACAGTACTTGCAAATTTGCCAAATAATTGTAAAATAACATCGTATAAAAGCTTAAAGACACAAGAGTTCACTAGGGAGCTAGTTTCCCACAATCAGAGCAGCTTAAACATGGCCAAAAGTTTAGGTAGAATATGGATGAGTAGAAAGGAAAGAAAGTGATAATCATTGAAAGCATTCTAAAAAAGCAAAATGACTAGAGAGTAAAAATTTTAAGGAATTATGAGAAACTCCTGTTTTGTTTGGCTGGTGATAGCTGTATTGAATATGGCCAGATTTCTGAATATCTGATTCCTCCAGAAGCCATACACCACCATTTAAATATTCTGAGAGCTATGTTTAAAATAAACCAGTATTTTCTAAAGAATATTTAGCAGACCGGAGGTCCTTTTGAGATTTTCTGTACAATAAAAAGACTCAATGATCAAATAAACATGGAAAATGCTTTGTAATGATCATCTACTATTTTGAATGGCCAATAACATTTTCTCTTTGCAAGAGCACTCTGTTTTTCTATTTTGAGTTCTTCATTCCTAAGCTTTAACCATATGGATCTAGGGGCTGACTAATTGTAATATTCCACTCCCAGGGCATGTCCCAAACCAAGCCCATTATATGCTTCCAAGCTTTTATACTTTTAATTGGGAAAAAAATATATTAAAAAAAAAAAAGGCAATCTCTCTTTGTTGGCAAAACCCTAACATACTAATTTGGAAATGTTAGTGGAACGTTCCATGTCACTGAGAAAAATCCAGTCTAAAAAGAACAAAGAAAGAAACTGATAGAAACAAATAAGATTGGAAAAAAAATCTTTACAGTATCCCTCTCCTTGGTTCCATGTCTGTTTTGAACCAGTGATTATCTTTGCCATGCATTTCTATAGTCTGGTATCCATAAATTGTTTTTCCCCTCTTAAACTCATTCCAGCTGGAGTTCCCTCACTTACAACCAAAATAAATCTGATTAATTCAAGCTATAGACTTCTCTCATCTGTTGAAGATGAGCGGTGCAGATTAGCATATGCAAAGCTCTGAGATGATGTTTAGGCTGTTTAACTTAACCCAATATTTCCCCAAAATTGCTGAGAAAGAAAATTCTGTTATTTGTTAGGATGAAGGCTCCAAATTCATATATACTCTTCTTTCCCTGGTGAACTAAACTACATCATGGATGATATTTGGGAGCTCTTTTTGTCCCTCTATTCTTAGAAGGGATAAAAAAAATATGCTTCATCTTGAGTACCAATTCTGATGGGTTACAAGAGGCTATTTGGAATGCTGTATTGAGAAGGATTCGTTGCAGAACATAGCCTAGTGAACAAGAATGCCATTCAATTAGCAGTATCAGACATTGGGATTATCATGTAGAGTGATGGTGCAGGTAACACGAGTTTGCCCTTCAAGCTAGCTCGGTATGCTGACGTTTTCCCTTCAAGCATGAAAAGATAGATCCAAGAAAAAGAGAGGAGAATTGCCCCAAGGTGCTTCTGCAACGCTCCTTTTTCTTAGAAATCACCTTAGGTTCTGCTGTACCTTCTAAAGTTAGGGAGCTCTCTTATGTTAGGACAAGCTCGAGTTCCTTATGTATTGCCAACAGAACAGAATCCACGAGAGATGGAAGGAAACCTGAGGAAAAAGAGTTCCCAGATGGCACCAAACAAAAAGCAGCAGCATTTAACGATCTGGTTTTTTCTTCTAAAAACATATATTGTACTATCCCTTTGATTCATATAAGCTCTCCTCTACTGAGGACATTCAGTGAGGTGTACTCTGATCCATTGCAAGTGCAAGTCCAAACCAAAGGACAAGAAAGCCTAGGTGCTGCAATCTATAAAGGTCAGCCACTAGGACACAGAGAAGGTATTAGGAGAGTGTACCTGGAGGAGTAAATGGACTATATCCAGCACAGAGCCTAAGGGCCATTAGTGGAGTCAGAAATGTGAAACAATAGGAAAAAAGAATTATTAACACCTTTCTCTCTGAGCCAGCAAAGTGGAACCAATAAAGGTTTTAGGCATAAAATTAGAATCCTTCCTCTTTATAAATGTAAAGAATTAACATGACCAGGTCTCAGAAATACTGGAGTAAGCAAAGCATCACTGTTACAAGAAGATAGGTTTGAACCAGGAACAGAGGAATTTGAAAATGGATTAGAAATGAAGGAAAATGCATTATAACAAGAACTGAGTATAGTTTAGGCAGCTGTTTACCTAATTCTAAAGAGATACAGCAGACACGAAGACAAAGACAGTGTTTTTTTGTTTTGTCCTGTTGTTGTTCATGTTACATTAATAAGCACTGTTACAAATGACTTGCAAATGTTAACTTATTTGATTTATGTAACACTATTACATAGGTGCTTTTCTTCCTTTTAGGACAGAAACAAATTCAGTGCAAGAACAGTTCCGGCACTTAGAAAAAAGAAACAAGTAAGCAGTTTTCGCTGATAGGCTACCTGACCAAGAAAAATCCTATTCTGCCAAATAAGGAAGACAGACAACCACAGGTAGGACACGATCCCCATCTTACAAACATGGCTGCAAAGACAGTCAGATGTTAACTCTTCCCTTAACAACATTTACTTGGATAACAAAGGACTCAAACAAGCTATGTTTTCATTAAATTATTACTGCCATCCCTTCCTCCATGACCTCTCCCTTCCCCTGTCTTTCTCCAAAACAAAATTTGATTTAACAAAAGAAGTCATAATAGCCATGTTTCAGTGGGCACTTTAGAATCCTAGTTATTGGCTGACTCTGCAAGTCCATACAACTCTGCTTTTGCACAGTTCTACTTCAGTGTCTGTCTGTTTCAGAGGCAGTCTCTAAGAACAAATTCTTCATCCATTTTTTTCATATTATTTCTATCAACTGGACTCTCCTCTCTTCTTATCTCCATTCTGTCAAAATTATATTTTTGAGGGCCAACAAATGTCCTACGTGCTTCATGAAGACTATTTTTCTTCATCATCCTCAGCCATAAATAATGTTTATACTATTGAGATGTTTCTCAAAGTGTGGTCCTCAGACCAATCCATTATAATCACATGGAGAGTTAAGACTGTAAATTCTAGGTTCATCCTAGAAAGGGCAGAATATGAACTGCATAATTACCAAGGTCCAGAGATTCTAATACTCACCAAAGTTTAAGAAACACCATTCTCAGTTAATACAGAACTTTTTCTTTCTTGTGACACTCATCAATTTCTGCTATGGATTGTAGTTATTTTGTATCCATTATTTTATCGTAAGGACTTCACAGCCATGGACCATGACTTCACGTTTGTACACTTAATGATATTTGACATATTGCTCTATATTAGATAGGTGTTTAATAAATATTTGTTTTATTTTCATGATTTTTTGTGAAGAAAGAAATAGTTTTATCTCAGAAATAGTTGTATTGTTCTAATCAACAACTTACAATGACTAATTTCTTTTTATTTAAAGATAGATGTGTAGATCTGCAGAGATAGATTTAGAGATACAATATTTTGTGTATATTTGGAATTCTTTCTTATCAGCATTAATGATGAAGCATGGGGCTTGAAAGTTATATTCAGATATTTATACAACTGGACTCAGCAAACTCAGGAAAGTAGTAAAATGTAAAAATAAAAGATTCAAGAAGAGTCCAAAATATCCCTTGAGCTAAACAGAGATCCTGCCTCAATGACAGGAGAAACTCCAAGGAATATGCTTCCAATCTTTATCCCATGCTTTGCCTCAGATCATTTAAAGAAGAACCCAACTGGGTTGTCTGCCTCCTTTTAAAATTATATCTGCTTCAGGCAAAGCTGGCCTCAAAGGGACCAATTACAGTGAAAACTGGATGGTTATTTCCTTTTAAATTCCCTTGGCTCAGTAAAGTTAGCACATCTTTATCAGGCTTTCTGGAGGTCCTTCTTAGGACCATAAACCTAGTTGGGCAGAACTGCTTTCTTCCTTATAATTTCCTGTAGTACCTCACTTAGTGCTCCCTGTATCATGGCCAGGACCTTTAATAAATTGTGCTAATGAAGTTGATAAAATAATCACCTCTTTATTTGTACCCAGTAGTGTTTAGTTCATTTAGTAGAAGTTCTGAATTTTCAGAAACGTTAATATCTACCTAGCTATTTAGAAAGCTTCACATGAAGATCAATTAACCTATTTTTTTCTTTCAAAGTAGGCTTTCCTGGCTTTGAGGAGGTTAAGTATCTTGAAAGTCAATGAGAAAGGCTTTTATTAAATAGCTCTACAGTCTAGCAACTTTCTCTTGAAAGTTGAAAACCTTAGCCAGACGTATTACTACAGAGGAGACTCAGGCAATTAAATCAAAGAAACCCAGAGCACACGCCCATTATCCATGTTTCAACAGTTCTCTTTGTGACAGGTACAACTCAGGTGAAACTCTTTTGTAATTCTTCTTCTCAAATTTGACGTGATTCTGTGAAGTCTGTCACAGAGCAATTAAAAAAAGAATCCAATCATACAATTCAACTGTATCTTAAAGTTGCAGCTTGCTCAGCAAAGGCAAGTGAGACTTTTAAATAAGAAAAGAAAAAAAGCTTATATAATGCTCTTTCTATACCATTTTTATATACTATGAATTTGTGTACAACATAGAATGACATTTAGACACCTATAATAACATATTACAGTTTTTACTATGATCTTATTGCTACAAGTTCAATGTGTCAAATACTGAAATATAAGATTAAAGTAAACTTAAATTACACTTAGATACATATATTTCTTTTTAATTTTTAAAAATTTTATACAATTTTTAAAGGTTGCTTTCCATTTACAGTTATTACAAAATATTGGCTCTACTCCCCGTGTTGTACAATACATCCTTGAGCCTATCTCACACCCAGTAGTTTGTGTCTCCCACCTCCCCACCCCTTGTCCCTCCTTCCCCTCTATTCTCAGGTAATGCAAAATTTGATTGGCTCTCATTCCAATTAGTCTAACTGCCTACGAAGATCTGGTACAAATTCTATTTAATGAATTAAAACACTCAAACTTCGATATCTTTGGGGACTAAAAATATACTAAGAAAAAGATAGAAAAGCTGTCCTTTGTTATATGACCAATCTGATAGAGAAGTGGACTAGGGTAGTGCTCTTGAATTCTTGTCTTTGTTTTACTGCATCTGTTCACAAACATAAAATTCTGGGTGAAAGGAGACATGACAACAAATGGGACTATTTTGAGTACGCATTATGTTCCAGAAACTTTATAAATGGTACCTGACGTTTAGGTTATTCAAGGGTCATTTGCTAGTCTTAAAAAACAAGGGCTTTGGTTTAAACAGAGTCTAGTGGAGACAGGGGAGCAGGGCTACTAGGGGAATGGAACTGTGACTTCCATGTAAAGGACAGAGCTGTTGAAAGGTTATACTTTTAGCAAAAAGACAGACTAGGAAAAAGGAGAAAGAAAGCAAGCTTTCTTATTGACTTTGGCTCTAAATAGGAAAATGAGTCTTCCTAGGAATTCAAAACATGAGCCTATCGTGATGTATGTTTGGTATTGAATTGTCACTATCTGTGCTGTACAGAGACTCCAATGCTGAAGAGTTAACATAAAGAGCCATGCTGGTAACAACCTTGCCAAGACACCAACTGAAATATCCTTTGGAAGTACACAACCTCATCCTAAGCCACAGATGATATTCTAGTGAACGGGAGGTCACAGGCCCCAATTTAAAAACACAGTTGACCCCTGAAGAATGTGGAGGTTAGGGGCACCCACCCTAAGAGCTGTCGAAATCCACATATAACTTAGACTTGGCTCTCCACATTTGTGGTCTGCTGTATCTCTGATTCTGCATCCATGGATTCAACTGACCTGTGCAAATCATGTGAATTGTAGTGTTTACTACTGAAAAAAAACCTGCATGTAAGTGGACCCACATGGTTTAAACTCGTGTTGTTCAAGGATCAGGAAGTTAATATTAGGCTGAGTTTCAGGAAAAAAAAGAAAAAACTGTAGAACTCAACCTACAACCTCAGATGTAAGACAAGAAAAGTGTGACAGGTTCACACTTAGAATTTCATATTGTCAGGGGTGGAACAAGAAAAAGTAAAAAGATTAATTAACATTAATTGTTGTTAAATACAGTTGTTTAATATACCGTATGGGTGTTAATATTTTAAGAGTAACTACAAAAATAATAAAAATAGAATGTATAAACTTTAATGCAGTGTCAGGGGTATGGGGAGGGGGCAAGAATTAATCAATTTTTGAACACATTAAAAAAGGACAAAAGAAATATGTTAACTACAAATATCAGATTATATATTAAAGAAGTCACATATCTAGAAAGCATAAATAGGATGATATAAGTACAAATCTATCAGTAATAGTAATGAATATAAATTGATTAAACTTAACAGTTAAAGATGAAAAGAGGTGATTTGATTGGACAAAATGCAACCTAACCATCTGCAATTTTAAATCAGCATATATGACATAAAGCTATAGAAAGTTTAAATGTGAAGTAACATCAACAAAAAAATGAAGCTAATGTTATAGCTTAAAAATGTATTAAACAAAAATATACATAATTATAAAAGGTAATATGCAAATACAACTCTTATCATTGATAGATCAATGAGAAAAAATTAGAAGAATAAAAAAGATTTGAAAAACCTGATTACAGATTAATAACGGGCACATTTAACCCTGCAGTCAACAAGTTAAAAATAGACCTTGTTTTCAAGCATTTGTGGAAAAGACAAAAATATTGTCTATTTGTTAGACTTGAAAGAAAAACTAATCAAATTTCAAAGAAACATTGTTTTGTCATAATTACCATTACTTAGAAATAAATACTGAAAAGATAAAGAAGAATAAATTTCAAATTTAAAAACATATTTCTGCATAAGTGTGAAGGAATGATAATAGAAATCAGAAAATATTTAGCACTAAATGTAAAACTCTAAAGCAACAATATATGAAAGTCCTATAATTATACCCTTGAAATGCTAGTGGAAAATAAGCTGTATAAATAAGATGAACACAGAGCTGTCGAGTCAGAGCGGTGTCTTAACGTTGTAAGACATGAGATGTTTAAGTCAGGATCTATCATGGAAATGAACTTGGGTGAAGAAAAGAAGGGATATGCAGCTGTTTCCCAAAACCCACCACCTCCAGCTGACAGAGATGAGATCCAGAATAGCCTGAACTCAAAACTGTAGCAGTCTCCTGGAGATATCAACAAGCTTCAGCAGGAAAGGCCACTCTGTGCCAGCATGGAAGCAGTTAAAGACCCGAGCCTACATTCAGAATCTCAGGAACTCCTTACTGTAGGGGAAAGCATGCCAGAGAACAGTAGTGGGAGCCATGGCTCCCCTGAGAATGTGGGTGGAGAGGAAGAGGTAAAGAGCAATAGCTACCCTGAGGGGGGTGTTCCATCCGCTACCTGGTTGGCCCAGTTCAACAAAGTAGATGAGGCCACTCAATGTGATATGAGTTGGTGGTATGAGGTACAGTCTGAGAATTCCCGAGTCTTCACCAGGAAGTGGTAGAAACGGAGCAGAGCAGGTGTCAGTGGGGAGCAGGAACCAGGATGAAGTTGAGGAGGTAGAGAACAATGGCTGTGAGAGGCCCGTTCCCTCCCCTACCTGGTTGGCCCAGTTTACCAAAGTAAATGAGGGTATACAGTGCGACATGAGTTGGTATGAAGCACAGGTAGAGAAATCCCCCCAGCAAATGCCCTCCAGAGATGAAGGGACCTCACCAGACTGCAAAACCAAGGGGTCATGGAGAAAGCCAGTCACAAATAGGAAATTAAGTGCAGACAAAGATGAAGTGATGGTGAATGATGAGATTGGGGAGGTGTATAAAGAGAACTTGAAAAGGTGTGCAGAGACTAAAAAGACTGTGAAAGGCAGGAAGCTGAAAGACCTGAGCAGCGTCTCAAATGTTAAGACAGCCTATTCGTTGAAGAAAAGCGCTGCCTTGACCATTGTGCTTCCTGAGGATTCAGAAGACTCTGAGTTGGAAGTTGAAGATGTAATGGATGAGGTAGAATGCCTCCTTGAAGAAATGAGTCCACAAGACCCTCTGACATCTTCCAAAGGAAGGTCTTATCTGAAGGCTGGAAGGATAATCAGGATGCCACCTGAGTGCTCTGTCCCTCCCCAACTTATGGTCTGGCCCACCAGAAATAAGTACAAGTTATTACAAGCTGGTGGTGAATATGAGCACATCGTCCCTGTGGTTTACCAGTTGAAATGACAGGATGGATGGCTGTGAAAGCACTGGTGTCACCCTCCGAAGAAAACACACAATGCCCAAGCCAGAGGGACTGGAGTCCAGGAGACCCTCTCACAAACCATTGGAATGTAACTGTGAGAGATCAAAAACCAAGTTCCCCTACAAAGTAACAGAGATTCAAGGCAGATGTTATAAAGTTTTGGAAATACCCAGCAGCTCTAGAGGAAATAAATTGCTGAGTTCCAGCTTCAAGGAAGAGCTAAATATTGCATCATATGATATCTCTCTTGACTGAACTATTAAAGCATTGTATCAAAAAACAAGAAAATGTGACATTGTAAAGCCTTTGGAAATATAAGTTGTAAAACAGCAAATAAATTGATTTGCAAAAGTGAAAAAAAAATAACCTGTATAAATATAAGCTACATAAATATAAAGTAAGAAATCGATAAAGTAGTAAACAAAAATGTACTACAAAGGATCCTCAAATACACATATTAGTTTTTTGAAAAGAAAAACTTATGAAATAGATAAACCACTGACAAGGCTGATCAAGGAAAGCAAAATAAGTTCAAAATAAGAAATATTAAGAATTAAAAAGGAGAATACAGTAGTGATTTTCAAAAGATATATAAAAATGTATCATAACAGTTTAAACTTGAAATTTTAGAGAAAATAGACAATATACTAGAAAAATATAGTTTACCAAAATTAAGTCAATAAGAAATAGAAAACATTAATTATAAACATTAACAGTATTGAATCAATAGTTCAAATTTTAATCCCGAGAGAGAGAAGGAAGGAAAGAAGGAAAAAAGGAAAGAAAGAAGGAAGGGGGGAAGGAGAGAGCGAAGAAGGAAAGAAAGAAAGAGTCAAAGTAAATAAAACTCCAGGCATTGATGGGGAACTAAATAATACTCATATATAAATTGTTCTAGGGATTTGAAACACAGCAAATGCTCTCCAATCAATATGTGGACCAGTAAAATATTGTGTGGTAAGGACTGATAATTTCAGTAATACAATCCATAAAGTTTTAACTGGGCTCCTGGCCAATCAGCTAGAGGCTATCTTTCCCATCATCCCTTAAAGCTAGATATAACCATGAAAAGAAACAAAAATGACTATCTCACTAAGTTCAGGAAAAAAATACTTAACTGAAATTACACATTCAATATTAAAATTAAGAAAATACACAAACAAATTTTCAGCAATGGAGGAACAAAGCAAATTATCTTAATCTGGAAAAGTGCATCTATCAAAACACCTATGACAACAACAGAATGGATATTAAAGTGTTAATAATATTAGCTTAAAGATTATGAATAATACAACATTCTAATATCACAGTATGTATTAAATATAATACCAAAGGAGTCAGTCACTGCACCAAGACAAGAAAAACAACTAATGGGATAAAGATTGGAATAGGAAATATCCTCATTCATTGACAATATAATTATTTACTTAGAAATCTAAACGGAAGCTACGCCTTTTAGAATAAGACAATTAAGGATTTTAGATAGAAGATTAATGATACAAAGTAATAAATGTGTTATAGAAAAATCAACATATAAAAATCAGTAATAAATTTAGAAAATGCGCTTTGAAAATAAATGGTCTCAATTTTATGTATGTGTGTATAAAATAAATTAATTCCTATAACAATTCTTATGATTTTCTGTGTGGGGGGGATAAGGGAACAAACTTATTCTAAACTTTACAAGAAAAAGTAAAAGGCCAAGAATAATTAAAACATTCTTGAAGAAAAAGAACTAGTGATGGGTAGCGGAAGAGAAGATGAACTTGCTCTAACAGGTATCAAATGCTACGATGAAATTATAATAATTAAGAGAGCATGGTATTGATGTAGAGATAAATCAGCAAAAAAAATGGAAGAGAAAGGAGCTGCGGTAAAGGATATAGGTATATAGGGAAATGTCATTTATGATGAGAGATGTAATTGAATGTCAATGGCATTGATTTTTAAAAGCAATGCTGGAATGATATACTAAAGAATATAAGTAGATTCAAAATAAATTTTTTAAAAAAAGAATATAAGTAAATTCCAATCTCACACCATACACAAAAGTACATTACTAGGAAAATAAAAACTTTAAACATTTAGAAAAAAAATATAGAATATCTTTTAACTTCCAAAAAGGGATGATTTCGTAAAAAGCATCAATACAAAAATGTGTAAATCAAAAAATTATTAACAGTTTTACCTGTAATTTATAAGAAAACTTTATGTGCTTCAAATGACAACAAAAACAAAAGAAAAAATCACAGACCTGGGCAGCTAATTGCAAAATATATTACCAAGATATAAGTATATAAGCATACAGAAGATTTGAACCATTCTAATGACCAACACAACCTGATTTATATGTATAAAACACTCCTCCCAACAGTTGGAAACTTCACATTCTTTTCAAGTGATCACAAAACATTGCCAAGATAAACCCTTTGCTGAGCCATAAGACAAGTCTAAACAAATTTAAAATAATATAAATCATTTAGAGTAGGTTCTTAGGATTAAATTAGACATCAGTAACAAAAAGGCATTTGGAAAATCCTCCAGTATTTAGAAGTCAATCAAAATACTTATTAAACCACAGGTCTAAGACAAAAAAAAAAATAGCATATGACAAATATGTATCATTCAGAAGAGAAAATGCGACTGCCAATACATATAAAAGATTCTCGGGCTTCTCTGGTGGCACAGTGGTTGAGAGTCTGCCTGCTGATGCAGGGGACACGGGTTCGTGCCCCGGGTCTGGGAGGATCCCACATGCCGCGGAGCGGCTGGGCCCATGAGCCATGGCCGATGAGCCTGCGCGTCCGGAGCCTCTGCTTTGCAGCAGGAGAGCCCACAACGGTGAGAGGCCCGCATTCCGCAAAAAAAAAAAAAGTTGTAAAGATTCTCAACCTCACAATTAACTGTGGAAATATTTTTTAAGCCACAAGGAAACTTCCACAAGGAAATTCAATTTCACATATAACAAACTGGCAGAAAAAAAAATTTAAGTTAACTAGAATATGAACAAACCAAAAATTTTAGCCACTGTTAGTGCAGGTTAGCACAATCCCACTTGTAAATCAAATTGGTAAATACCTATTAAAAGTTCAAGAGCTGCATATGCTTCAAAGAAGCCATTCTACTATAATTTTATGACCTCAAGAAATACTTGAATATTTTCTCTTACAGACATGTACAAGAATGCTCAAAGCAGCAGTATTCGAAATCTCAAGAATTTAGAATATCTATTGGCAAAAGAAGAGATGATAAATTCTAGTACTTGCATATCCTAGGGCATTCTACAGCTCTGGAAGTGAATTGTACAGAGCTACACAAATCATATCATAATGATACACTTTCTGTAAATATTAAGACATGGAAAACAATAACATTGTTTTAATTTAATTTGTATGCACATATAGTAAAGTATAAATGAATAAATGAAATTTGGAAATACTAACTTGTATTCAAAAGGATGCTTAACTCTGGTTGGAAGGGTGGAGAATATGATCCAGGAGGATTAGGGAAATATTATCTGATGGAAATAGTTTATATCTTAAACTGGATTATGGGTATATTGCCATTGAGTGTATAATTCTCTCTCTCTCTCTCTCTCTCTCTCCCCCCTCCCTCTCCGTCCCCCTCTCCCTCCTCACTCAGTTATCTCTCTCTGTTTGCTTTTTGAAGTCACCACAAAAATAAATATATTAAGATAATTTTTTGAATGCTTATGGCTACTTCTGAGTATAAAAATAGGGGAAGTTCAGAAATGGGTACAAAATTTGATTTTATAAGAGAATCGGTTTAAAACAAAAAACACTTAAGTTGCAGTTTACATGAGTTGACACAGTGGATACCCCAGTTTTGAGAGTAGAACCTAACCCCAGTGAAGTCATTCCTTTGAAGAATCTAATCTTTCCAGTTTTCAGTTAAATTTTCTCCAACTCAGGAGCATGTAAATAAAAACACTGTAAAGGTACCTGAAGGCAAAAGAGCAAGCCAGCATGCTAGGAATTCATCTGCCTTTCTGATTAATTTTAGATGTGAGCAATTTCAGATTACTGATTAGATTTATCAATAATTAATGCAATGTTATTGTGGATGATTAAGGTTATTTCTTTTAATGGGAATCTCACATCACTTTTAACACCCTGATATAAATTCTTCATGACATATAGCCCAGCATACGCTTTAGCAAGCCTGCCAGACAAGTTTTGTAATAATGATTCAACCAATCTCAGGGCACCAGTGAGGAAAAATTTGGTTTAGGCTTAGTTAATAAATGCTTATAGTAAAACCTTTAGGGGTAGCAAGATTGCTTTCTATATCTAGTGTTTGCAACTTTCTTTTACCTCTTTGTGATTTATTTTAATTTATTTCAAATTCAGGTATGTTTATTCTATAAGTTTACTCACATATGAGAAAAGAAAATGGAAATAGCTTCATAGTCAATTTGGGGTGACAATATGGTAATATGTTAACTGGTAAAGAGTTTCTTTTCATATTTGGAGAACTTGAATACAATTTTTATAAAAATACAATGTTTATTTTCATAAGAAAAATAGATCATATCAGGGTGTGATTTGTTTTCCTTCCATAATGTTCCCTGGTGTCCCTGAATAGTTACTTTAAGAAAATTAATATGTATTTATACTCAAAGTCTGTCCTGAGAATGTGAGTTGAGATAGTAAGACAAGTTACTGATAATTCTTAAGCCAAAGAAAACTGCCATTAAAAAAAAAGAGCGATATCCAGTTTCAGAGTGCTCATAAAATAAGCTCTGTGCTTATGAGCTTATGTGCTCATAAGCTCTGTGAATAGCATCTATGAGTTTTATTTTGTGTTTTTATTGAGATACAATTGACAGATAACATTATGTAGGTTTAAGGTGTACGACCTCTTGAGTTCATACTTACACTTATGTATTGTAATATCATTACCATAGTAGTGTTAGCTAACACATTTATCACGTCACATTATTATTTCTTTTTTGTGATGGAAACAATTAAGATAAGTTTTGTTTGTTTGTTTGTTTTGCAGCACGCGCGGGCCTCTCAGCCTCTCACTGTTGTGCCCTCTCCCGTTGCAGAGCACAGGCTCCGGACGCGCAGGCTCAGCAGCCATGGCTCACGGGCCCAGCCGCTCCGCGGCATGTGGGATCTTCCCGGACCGGGGCATGAACCTGTGTCCCCTGCAACAGCAGGTGGACTCTCAACCACTGTGCCACCAGGGAAGCCCTTAAGATAAGTTTTAAAATATGTTCCCAAAAGAATGTAACTCCATCCCGTCTAAAAATGTTTCAAATTCTTTAAAGCACTTAAAATATATAATGTTATACCTGGTTAAACAGTTTAACATAAAGCTATGCATTCAACTTATTAATAATAGAAAGAAAAATAAAGTATCTCTGTACTGATTGAATTAAAAATGTACAAAACCAATGCAAAAAGTTGACAAAGTTTTCCTTGATCTATAAACATTCCAAATAAATGAAGAGACACAACTTACTGCTGGGTGAAAAAATAATATTTTAAAAATATTAATTGTCCTTAAATTGTTTTATATATTTTATGTAAATACCAATGGGATTTTCTTGGAATTTTGAAATTTTGGGGGGCAAGATAGTAATATTTCTTGCCCAAGATATACCCTAGGAAATTAATGCTAAGACAATTTAAGTTATTGTTGCTGTTTTTTCCAATATTACCCAGTGGTCAATTAGTGCTGGGTTTTTTTTGGTTTGTTTTTTGTTTTTTTGCGGTACGCGGGCCTCTCACTGTTGTGGCCTCTCCCGTTGCGGAGCACAGGCTCCGGATGCACAGGCTCAGCGGCCATGGCTCACAGGCCCAGCCGCTCTGCGGCATGTGGGATCCTCCCGGACTGGGGCACGAACCTGTGTCCCCTGCATCCGCAGGCGGACTCTCAACCACCGCGCCACCAGGGAAGCCCAGTGCTGGTTTTTAAATTCAGGTTTCTCTGCCTCCAAATTCCTTTCTGCTACCAATATACTATGCTGCCTCATAAAGAAAAAAGGGAAAAAAAAAGGAAAAATATAATGAGCGCATTCTGCTACTGAATCAGAAACACATTGATAAATCAATGGAATAGAATAAGAAGCCCATATACAGAAATAAACTCAAAATGGATTAAAGACAAAGGTAAGACCTGAAACCATAAAACTTCTAGAAGAAAACATAGGCAGTAACATGTTTGACACTTATCTTAGCAATATTTTTTGGATATATCTCCTTAGGCAAGGGCAACAAAAGCAAAAATAAACAAGTGGGACTACATCATACTAAAAAGCTTTTGCACAGCAAAGGAAACCGCCAACAAAATGAAAAGGCAACCTACTAAATGAGAGAAGATATTTGCAAGCAATATATCTGATAAGGGGTTGATATCCAGAATATATAAAGAACTCATAAAACTCAACAACAACAACAAAATATCCTGATTAAAAAAATGAGAAGAGGACATGAATAAACATTTTTCCAAAGAAGGCATATAGATGGCCAGCAGGCACATGCAAATATGCTCAACATCACTAGTCATCAGGGAAATGCAACTCCAGACCACAATGAGATATACCTTGCAACCATCAGAATGGCTATTATCAAAAAGACAATAAACAAGTTTTGGCGAGTAAGTGGAGAAAAGGGAACCCTTGTGCATTGCTGGTAGAAATGTAAATTGGTGCAATTATTATGGAGAACAGTGTGGAGGTTCCTCAAAAAACTAAAAATAGAGCTATCATATAATCTAGCAACTCCACCTCTGGGTATGTATCTGAAGAAAACAAAAACACTAATTAGAAAAGATATATGCACCCCTATGTTCATTGCAGCATTATTTATAATAGACAATATGGATGGAAGCAACAGATAAAGTTTATATATATATATATATATATATATATATATATATATGCTAAGTGAAATAAGTCAGAGAAAAACCAATACCATCTGATTGCATATATATGTAGAATCTAAAAAACAAAACAAATAAACAAACATAACAAAACAGAAACAGACTCAGATACAGAGAACAAACTTGTCATTGCCAGAGGGGAGGGGCTTGGGGGGACAGATAAGATAGGTGAAAGGGGTTAAGAGGTACAAAATTCCAGCTATAAAATAAATAAGTCACAGGGACATAATGTACACATAGGGAATAATAGTCAATAGTATTGTAACAATTTTTTTATGGTGACGGATTGTAACTGGACTTAATGTGTTATTTCGTAATATGTAAAAATATCAAATCACTGTTATACATCTGAAGCTAATATGATATTGTATGTCAATTATAACTTAATTTTTAAAATAAAAGCCATTTGACAGGAAGAAAGAAACAAACTTTCATTTATAAGATGAATAAGTTCTGGAGATTTATTATACAGCATAGTAACTATAGTTAACAATTCTGTATTATGTACTTTAAATTTGCTAAAAGAGTTATTAGTTCACAACATAAAATAAAAATGGCAATTATGTGAGGTGATGGAAGTGTTAATTAACCCTATCATGGTAATAATTTTACAATCTATATGTGTATTAAATTATCACGTTTTACACCTTACACAATGTTATGTCAATTATATCTCAGTAAGGCTGGGAACAAAAATAAATAAAACCCATTTCTAATGAAAAACATAGCATCTTTGTTTAGTGACACTTAAAACACCACAGCTTTGTTCTTTACAGAAGTCACTTCATTTATGCTCAGTTGGATGTTGGTCATTTTAGCTTTCCCAGCACTTCATAACTAATTTGAATTCTTCCCGCACCACACCAAAAAATTGTCTCCTCAAAGATCTTCACCCTCTCAGTTGTCCCCAAACTCCAGGAATTCCCTACTTTGGGGGGACGTTTCTTTTTTTTTTTTTTTTTTTTTTTTTGCAGTACGCGGGCCTCTCACTGTTGTGGCCTCTCCCGTTGTGGAGCACAGGCTCCGGACGCACAGGCCCAGCGGCCATGGCTCATGGGCCCAGCCACGTGGGATCTTCCCGGACCAGGGCATGAACCCGTGTGCCCTGCATCGGCAGGCAGACTCTCAACCACTGTGCTACCAGGGAAGCCCGGGGGGACGTTTCTTGAGGTTACTTCTCTCCTTCCACCTTCTAGATTCCCCTAAGGAATTTTGATTAACAGAAACTCATACTTTGACTGACAGTAAAGTTTCCTTAATAACATCTCTTTAAAGGGAATTCAGGCCTGCTGACCACGAAGTCTTGGTAGTTCTTTATAGATTGGGTGGCAAAGACAAAAATTACCTCTCATTTTTTGTTGATCAGTTGGAGAAGAAAATAAGACAAATGAATAAAAAAATTGTTGATTGATCCATGATAGATAAATATGTTGATAAATATTTGGAAAACTGATTAAGATACTTGAAAATATCCATCCGATAAATCAAGATAATCATAAAATGATTCAAAATTTCTTTATCTCTGAAAAATAGTATTTTATAAAATAGTGTTTTATTTTTACTTAGCTTGACATTTTTATAAGAAGAAAACCTTTTAAAATGTAACTTGTAACTTAGTGAATGGTCAATTGTTAAAAAGGTTTTTTTTTAACAATGGTCCAGTTTTGCTGTTTATGCCCAGTTTGGCTGTGGGAGAAGTAGTATAGTTTAGTAGTTGTGAGCACATTCTCTGGAATCAGATTATTTGGCTTTGAACTTCAGCTATTCCACTTACTAGCTGGGTGACCTTGAGCAAGTTTCTCAGTTTAGCTGTGCCTCAGCTTACTCATATTTAAAATTCAGATAATATAAAATCTTTATCATAGGATGGTTATGAGGATTATACTAGTTAATACTTGTAAGAATCTTAGAATAGTGCTTGGTTTGTGGTCAGCACTATGCAAGTCTTTATTAATAAATAAATTATAGAATATTCAGAAACATCATATCCTTTTCTTTACACTAGCTGTAATAAATACGGTAATTTGTTCAGAGGCCGCTAAATATCTGGAAAATGTTTACCAATGGGAAAGTAGAAAAGTCAATCAAAAACCATTGGCTCAATTGTTTATTAATAATATCACAAAGTGAAAATAGTTCAAAATGAGTGCTCTGGAGAGGAGTAAGATGCTTAAAGATCTTACAGAACAAACTAAGGAACATCAGAGTCCAGTTTTGTTTCCAGAATTGTTCACTGTTAAAATTCTCAGAAGACATAGGGAACCAGAGGATGTGTTAATGATGGGACGGGTTGCAAGACTTTAAGCCTGAGACTGCAGTTAGCCATTAATTGGTTGATTTACAATTAGGAAAAGGGTAGGAACAGTTTGGAGGCTAAGATCTTGCTAGAGTCAGCTGAAAATGTTCAGTTCTTCAGCATCTTTCACAAGAAGGAAGATGAGGAGAAAGAATTTCAAGAAAATTAAGATGCCAATAGGGTTTACTTTGTAAATGAGGTGCTTTACCACCCTCCAAATGTAGCCAGAGACAAGCTACTCTAGCAATAAATGGTCACCAGAGACAGAGTACATAAATGTATAGTTAGATGGTTTATATTATACCCCTGGTGCAGTGAGTTGCGCTAATCACAAATTTACACTCCAGGGGTAAAGATGGTAGCAGTAGGAAGAGGAAAGCAGCTTTCAACTGGACATTATTGCCAGAGTCTCTAATACCCAAACAATGAATGTTAGAAATAAGTTTTTGTGGCTAAAATTAATAGACTGTCTATTTGGATAATATACAGCAAAAATGAGTTCTCATTGGTGACATAGTCAAGAAACATGAGTTGAATAAAATATCCGACAGACACTCCTCACACTTGCATAAATGGGACATAAGAAGCTAACAAGTCCAATAGCCTCAAAATTTAGGGATGGTGATCCATGCCTAAACCATAAAGGATTTTATGTCCTCTGCCTACTTTAAAGGATTCACGGTCTTCTGACTCAAGCAGATGTGTAGCTGAATCCTTAAACTCGAATGCTGTTAAGTTTTCTTCAGGTGAAAATTTTAGACAAAGTGTTTGCCAAGGTTGCCAAGGACCAGAAAAGAGAGAAAGAGATAAAAAGGCAAGGCCACATCAAGTTTAGAGAACAAGTCGTATGACAGAATTTTTTTTTCTGCTTTGCAATATATATGTGCTATTTATTATATGTGGCAGAATTTGGTCCCTGACTCTTTCCCTTACAAACTAGTTGTGTGATAGCTAATTCTTTCCTGCAACTACCATTACCAAACAAAACAAAACCAGCACACTAACAAAAATAGCTGGGGGTAACCAAATTGGCATAGATCAATTTATATTTTCAATATAAATCTTATCAATGATAAGAAAGTATTGCTTCTCATAGTGAATTGTAGATACCCATATTATTTAAATTTCACGTCATGCCATTCAGTTATGTATGCTACATTGCCATTTCAATATTGAACACATTAAATTTGGGTCATGGGACACATGGAAATTTGCCTGGCAGAATATTTTGAGTCTAGGGGAAGAAAACTAGCTGAGAAGCAATCATCAGGGATTTAGCTCAGGAAAAGACTAAGATTCTGCATGGGTCAGTGGGTTCTAATTACCACTTTTAGGAAGTTGAAAAGTTATTGCCACTATTAACTGTCAATTGATTTATCTGACACTTAGAGCTGTGGACCGAACAGTAAGCAATACACTTCACAACAGACTTAAATTTGCAACCATCTGTGCAGTTTAGAAACAGATGGTGAATATTCTGGCCTGATTATTTTTTTCTTTAAACCTGGCTTTAAGGAAGGCAAAAAATTCTCTTATTTCACAAACTGGTACATGCAGTTACATTTAACCTATTTAGTTTCTATAGGTTTTCAAACAACTGCTTTTATAAATCATTAGAGCATCTTTAAATAGAATCACTTGATTTCTTTGCATTTGCATTGTTTCTTACATTGGATTTATGTAATAAAGATGAGCAATATATCTATAAGTATAAAAACAGACTAAAATAACTGTACTAGCATGATCATTATATTCTGTTAAAATACTATCTCCAAATTTGATTTATTTTTATTAAAAAGTTTCAACACTGGCAAGATAAGAGGGGTATTGGGAGTTTTTGCAGTTACAACTTTGCTTTTTATTTCAAACAAGTTGCCTCATTGTCTGCTGGATGTTTGAGACTAAAAGTCCCCAAAGTACAGATGGTAAAGAGATTCCTTCTGCACTGCTTATAGACATTCTTACTTGGCTTTAGAGCTCCTTAGGATTCAGGGAAACCAAAGTGTACTGTAGTGGCTTTCTAGAAATAGCTAATGACTGACACCTTGTGATAAATTTAAATTTCAACAAAATATGTTAAAGTGGTAGGGATGTTATATGGCACCAGTCTAACTCAAAAGAATGTCCAGGACCATACCCACCCACATTTTTCTTCAGCCAGTGGGAAATGGAAACATAGGGAAGAGAGAAGGATGAGGAAAAGGATTTCCTTTTGAAGATACAATAATTCCCATCTTACGAATAATGCATTGCTAAATTTGATGGATTACAGTACAACCCCATATGTCTGCCCCAAACCTGTTTATCCACACCCAAATTTCCAGTTTATCTGCATAATTTGAGTCTGGCCTGAGACCAGAAATGAAGATGGGGCCAACCATATTGGACACAGAAGACTTAGTCTGGCATGAAAATATGGCACAGCCAGAGCTAGCAGTAGAGTTAGGGCCAGCTGGATCCAAAGATGAATGGCATGAAACTGTGGTGGGACCAGTTCCCAAAGCAGAGACAGGGCTAAGCAGAAGGGAGGAGAACAAGTGGCCACATGGCTGAAAAGAGAGCCAGGCTTTCAGGATTCCCCTATATCCAAATTAGCCTCATTCCCCAATGATCTAGATATTTGAAGTTTTGTTTTATCTCTATGTAAAGACAGTACTTGGGATGAAGCCCAGAGCCAATCCAAGGATTTGCCAGCAACTATGGCCTAATTCAGTCAAAATTCATAGGAAAAAATTACTCAAATAAAAAGATAAGCATGGTTACAGTCTTGTATTAATCCTACAGATACCTGAATTTGAGGTTAATACTATCATACTGCTGATTTGATGACAATACCAAATCACTATGATGTGTAGAAAATTCACATGAAGGCCACATTAAATGATTCAGATGTATTCATTACAATATATTGTGTGAGTTCAAAAATTCAGTGAAGGTAATGGTATTGCTTTTTAAGAAAATATTATACTCAATCTTGCCTCTTATGTAGTACTAATAAGACATGACCCTTTGTTACAATATCACCTGTGATCTGAATCTCATAGCCCTCCTGCCTTCTGCTTTTTGAAGAAATTTCCCCTGCTTACAGGCTTCTTTCCACCAATATTTACGCATGTTCAAGTATGTCTTATATTAAAGTAAAACATCTTTCCCTGGGCCAAGATGACCAAGCTTTTATATTCCTACATGTATAATTTGTTGGATGTTGGCCACCCCAGAAAGGAAGTGACCATGGGCAATCCCTGAAGGGCTGACAGCTGAAGACTTTCTCCAGGAAACACTCCCAGCATCTCTATCAACAAGTCCTTCACTGAGAGAGACTGGGTGGTATATATCACAGTGTCCAACATGGGTCATTCCTTTAGTTGTTTGGATTTACTTCTTCAAACACATTTCTGGAAGCAATTGCTCCAGGCTTCTGGTGACCTCTCCTCTTTAGGGGAACCACAGGAAAATAAAATCATTGTTCCTACAGTTGCAACTGGTCTAATCATCTCCTTCATCCACTGTCCATTTCCCATCCTTAGCAAGCACCTCTGCCATCTTGGTGGCTTGACTCAGACTTTCATCTCTGAGAGTTCTGAGCCCCTGATCACTATGCTTGTTTCAGGCCAGGGTTGATGAACTTGTCCATTTACCATAAAAAGAGCCACTTAATTGGATTATCTGGCTGACAAACATATGCCTCCCTCGTTTCTTCATTATGTAACAGCATCCCTGTCGCTTTCTAATAAAGGTCTATTACCCCAGCCTGGATAGTGACTTCTCTTTTTGCCTTCTGGTCCCTTGGAACAAGGAGACTGAAATCCTCAGACAAGTTACAACTTACAATTCAATGTCTCTGTCCTTGACAGAAGGATACCCCGTTTGAGAATTAAAGTCTTTAAACCAGCAGAGGCCAGTTGCAAGGACTGGAAGTAAAAATTCTGCAAGTGGGGCCATCTTTTTCGTTATCTGTTTTTTTCTGAAAAATTAATAGAACTTAGCAATGACTATTTATTTTGTTTTCCTTTTAGTGACTAGTTCCTTATGATTTCTCAAATACCTAATGTACCATGCAGGCTAATGCATCCCCTTCCACCAGTATACCATCCCAATTCTTTACCTTGTGCCAGGGTTAACTGCTCCACCTACGACCACTGATGAAATCCTCAACGTCCGCTGAGTAGCAAGTGATCCGGGTACAAACTCCATCTTCAGTACCTGCTTTCACAGACAGGTTGCGTTTTTCTGGAAAGATGTTTTAAGATGGAGTTTAGCATGCAGGTGGTTTATTAAGGAATAAGTGAAAGGAAGTAGGAGGGAACAGAGGGAAAATCAAGCTATAATGCAGACTTAACAACAATTTTGGGCAACGCTATAAGAAGCTTTGCAGCTAGAAAGGTTCTTCAGTTTTTTGTCAATTGGACAGAGATGTCCAGAGCTTTATATATCTGCATCAGTGAGTCATAGGATGTGGGTTGTCCATAGAGGGGCTTGGGCTTCTTTGCAGCTTTTTTTGCATACCTTGGTATACCTTGAAGGTGCTGAGACTAAAGGTTGTCTATTGACAGCACTTTTAACACATAGTGCAATAAGTCCTTCATTGAAGGAGAATCCAGCAGGTGCATAACCATGTTCACCACTCTTGTGGTTAGTGAAGCTGCCTTCAACTCTATGCTACTCATGAGTAGGCTTTTTGAACATATGGCTTAATTTTGATAAACACTATCAGATTATTTTCAGATGTTCTTAAACATTTGTATTCCAATAGCCTCAATATAAGTTCCAACTTCTCACAGTCTCATCAACACGTCAATGAAGTTAGGTAATAACATACCTTTCTGATTATAGCCCTTCTGTTTGGTAATAGGTAGTTTTTACTACTTTTATTACATCTCTTCTTATAACTTCTAGCCTTTGGTTGTTCCCTCTGGAAGTTGCCTTTTCACTTCTGTTAGCAAGTTTTCTACTGAGTGTTATGTCTTATTTCTGTATGTTTTTTAGGATTTAATCTTCTGTCAATTTCAGATGTTGCAAATATGTTCCCTCTACTTAATCACCTGTGAAATAATAAAAAATATATGTAGTGGTCTCTGTTCCTGGTTCCTGACACAGAGCTCTAAAACACTTGTAAACAGGGCTTCTAGGAGAATCTTTAGTTCAAGTATTTGGTCTTTGACCTGGGTTTATGGCACAGAACTCCTAAATCCCTTGCAATTTTTTAGTGATTAGAATGACTTTTGTTCCAATGTGGTGATTCTTGGCTTCTGGATAGGGGCTGGCCACCAGAAAGATCAAGCCGTGATTAGAAGCTTGGTACTTTCAGCCACATCCCCCATTCTCCAGACTGAGAAGAAGGCCTGGAAATTGTTACTAATTAATCATACCAACATACAAACCCCAAAAGTATATGTAGGTCTAAGAGAGCTTCCAGGTTGGTAATATGTCTACTTGCTAGGATGGTGGTTTATAATATCCTTTATAGTAAACTGGTAAACATAAGTAAGTGTTTCCCTGAGTTCTGTGAACCATACTAACAAATTACTGAACTCGAGGAGGGGGTTGTGGAATTTATAACCAGTCTGTCAATAGCACAATCTTGGACATGCAGTAGCACATCTGACAATCTTGATGTTTGAAGTGGGGGCAGTTTTCTGGGACTGAGCCCTTAATTCATGGGATATGACACTGACTACAGATATACAGTGTTAGAACTGAATTGAATTGACCAGCTAGTGTTGGGAGATGGTTGGTGTGGGGAAAAATTTACACATCTGGTGTCAGAAATATTCAGTGTGTCAAAAACTCAAAATGGATTAAAAACCTAAATGAAAGACCAGACACTGTAAAACTCTCAGAGGAAAACATAGGAAGAGCACTCTTTGACATAAATCACAGCAAGATCTTTTTTGACGCCCCTCCTAGAGTAATGAAAATAAAAACAAAAATAAATGGGACCTAATGAAACTTAAAAACTTTTGCACAGCAAAAGAAACTATAAACAGAATGAAAAGACAACCCTCAGAATGGGAGAAAATATTTGCAAACGAATCAATGGGCAAAGGATTAATCTCCAAAATATATAAACAGCTCATGTAGCTCAATATTAAAAAAACAAACAACCCAATCAAAAAATGGGCAGAAGACCTAAATAGACATCTCTCCAAAGAAGACATACAGATGGCCAAGAGGCACATGGAAAGCTGCTCAACATCACTGATTATTAGAGAAATGCAAATCAAAACTACAATGAGGTATCACCTCACATCAGTTAGAATGGACATGATCATAAAATCTACAAACAACAAATGCTGGAGAGGGTGTGGAGAAAAGGGAACCCTCTTGCACTGTTGGTGGGAATGTAAATTGACACAGCCACTATGGAGAACAGTATGGAGGTTCCTTAAAAAACTAAAAATAGAATTACCATATGACCCAGCAATCCCACTACTGGGCATATACCCAGAGAAAACCATAATTCAAAAAGACACATGCACCCCAATGTTCATTGCAGCACTATTTACAATAGCCAGGCGATGGAATCAATCTAAATGCTCATTGACAGACGAATGGGTAAAGAAGATGTGGTACATATATACAATGGAATATTACTCAGCCATAAGAAGGAATGAAATTGGGTCATTTGTAGAGATGTGGATGGACCTAGAGACTGTCATACAGAGTGAAGTAAGTCAGAAAGAGAAAAACAAATATATATTAACGCATATATGTGGAATCTAGAAAAATGGTACAGATGAACCGGTTTGCAAGGCAGAAATAGAGACACAGATGTAGAGAACAAACGTATGGACACCAAGGGGGGAAAGTGGGGGGAGGTGGGATGAATTGGGAGATTGGGATTGACATATATACACTAATTCGTATAAAATAAATAACTAATAAGAACCTGCTGTATAAAAAATAAATAAATAAAACTCAAAAATTAAAAAAAAAAGAAGTGTTCAGTGTGAGAGTAAAGGAAAACAGTGCATTATTTCTAGGCATCATGCATTTCTTAAGTTAGTTTATGGTATTTAGAAATGTTTGATTTTGGTATAGAACATCAATGTTTGATCACAGGAATTGTACTTTTGTGGTCTTTTCTACCTTGAAGTCACAAAAATGTGCTCCTTCATTTTCTTGTTAGTTTTATACTATTATTTTTTACATTTAGGTTTTTAAAAGATATTTTTTAGAGTCTGCATTTACATATTCTGCCAAATTTGGATATTTATATATGACCCCAAATTAATTAATTTCATCCTGATTTTCCAATGAAGGTATATATATAATTGTCCATAATATTATTACATTTTAGTCTCTATCCATATCGTAGTTAATTCTCTCTTTTTGTCCATTTAATTTATTTGTGCTCTCTCTCTATCTCTTTTCTAACCAACTGAATGTGAAGTGCCAAGGTTTGACATTTGAGTGACTAAAGGGTTATCGATGCTGTCAATATACATGGGTTAAGTTCTGCAAATGCTATTTCCTTAGATGGAGAAAATGGTAGTACCTACCTCATAGTGCTGCTGTAAAGATAACTGAGGTAATACATAGAACACTTTGAATATAGCTTGAATATAATGACCTTAATAAATGTTAAAAAGTATTATTATTATAATAATCATTGTTTTATCAGTATCTTTATTTACAGGTAAATTATGAATATTAGTGTAAGCTCTCTAGCAACCAACTTGAAAAAGATAAACCCAATAAAGTGTAGAGTTCATACTCTCCAAATAATAAAGACAAATTTGTTTACAGCTAAGTAATATTGTGAGACATTTATTTCTTTCCCTTCCGTATTTTCTATTCACACACACACACACACACACACACACACACACACACCCCTTCAGAAAAGTAGCAGGTTTAACTTCATTGCATCAGAGTAAAGAAAGTCTGGAGTTGAATGCAAAGCAGCTTGAAGAACTTCTTGATTTTAGTTTTCCAAAATGTTAAATCTAGTATGTAAGAATTGAGGAAAGAGACAGAGTGTTTGGAAAACAGAGGTGAACAAGTTTTTCTGCCAGACTAAAATGAGATTTCCCTGTTGGAGGTCAAGTTGGAAAAGAAATATGTGGGACTCATAAAAATGAGAATCAGACTTATCCTTGTCAGGGTCCTAGAGTGAGGCCAAGATCCCGGAAAGAAATGGCTGCAAGGAGCTTATAGGGAGATGGGACCACGGGTTCCATGATGACAGTCTCACCTATTATCTCTGCACCCAATTAAGATTTGAACTCCCAGAACTGCCTCTAAATTCTCTGAGGAATCACTACTGGCTGAACACTTGTAACCAGCTTAA
Source organism: Phocoena sinus (assembly GCF_008692025.1). Classification (NCBI taxonomy): domain Eukaryota; kingdom Metazoa; phylum Chordata; class Mammalia; order Artiodactyla; family Phocoenidae; genus Phocoena; species Phocoena sinus. The sequence goes on along the minus strand of NC_045779.1, from coordinate 52,838,537 downwards.
CCTTCAGCCAGTTCATTTCTCTGTGTTTCAGTTTCCTAATTTGTAATAATATCTACCTTACAGTGTAGTTTTCACTATTAAATGAGGTAACAATTGAAAAAGACTCCTTGACCAAAATCCTAGACAAGCTCCTCTGCTCTGGGTACCCTTTCAAGTTGTAATAGTCCACAGTCCGTTATGCCTTATGAAATGTCTAAATGATGGCCTCTGTAAAATTTAAGTAATCCCAAATCTTTCTCTCTTATTTAGCAGTGGCACATATATCTAAATCAAGACCCAGGAACATATACATGACTTCACCTGTGTAGTTAGTAAGCTAAACTTTCCAAAGATCTTTGTTATTTATGTGATCAGTAAAGAATGAATACTAAATAAGATTGGCATTTCTGGAATTGTCTGGCTAATTTCAAAAGCAAAATGAAGAAAAACGTGCAAACCACTGAAGATTACAGAACAATAAATGCTGGAAAGGGTATGGAGAAATGGGAACTCTAAAGCAAAATAAAATGTTTCATGTGTCAATGAATTTCTTACTTATAGCAAGTTACTCTACTCTAAGTGGTCCTCACCTCCTCATCTCCACCAAAAGAAATGGCTATGAAATTTAGAGTGAAATGACTTGTAATAGTGCCAAAACTGTCATTCATTTTATCCAAGCAAACAATTTCTGAAAATATAAGAGAACTCATGAAATGGAAGGGAAATGGATAAGGATAATGGAAGCAATACCAATAAATTGGTATTGATTTACTGGATAATATTAAATATCAATAAATATCAAAAGCTTGATTTACTGGATAATATTTTTTAGGTAATTTTGTCAAACAGTGTGGGATGAAAATATGAAGATAAATAACTTTTTTTCCCTAGAAGATATTTAGACCAGGTTGAAAATCAGGCCAGATTCTGTAGATAAACTCTTGGCTCATGACTTTTCTACTGGAGATGAAATAGGAAGGAGACTATACAATGGCAGTAAACCAGTGAGATCAAGATGGAGATCTCAGATCTTACACAGTAGGATACTGGAAGGTAGAGCAGTTATTTATTTATTTTTCTTGAACAAAAGACTTAGGTATTTATGTAATAGGTTGTAGGGGCAACTGGAGCATGGAAAAACATAGAGCAAAGTCAAGTGTACAAATATGTAACTTGGAAATGCACTGGACATCATACCCCAATGTATTTTCTTCATAATTAGCATGGGGTAGTAATAAATTTTACAGAAAAAAGAACTCCATATAAAAATAAGTTTGGCAAACAGTGGTTTTGACATAAATAATTTTCAGTAAGACAAGTAAAAGAGTTCTCAAGGATTTTCTTTAGTGATTTCTATATGAATTTCCAAGAAGGCAATCTAGAATATAAACAGCATTGCCAAATTTATTTTAATATAAAGTTTACTTATCACGGAACACATCATTGGTCTAAATTTATTGGGGATACACTTTAAGAAATGCTGAATTACAGAAAGGGAGTATAGAAGAGAGCCATCAAAAATATAAAGCATATGGATAACACCAACTTCTGGCTTGCCTAACCCCAGTTCTAGTTTTTTATGTTCTCTACCAGAAAATATAGTAGTCAGGATTTAAAGTAAAATCATGTGTAACTGCAGATAAAATACCCACCACTGGTAACAAGAGAAACGATTGAGAATAAATTTGTCTCCATTTATTGTTAGTTATTCAGAAAATAGTTATGAGATACTACATGTCAGACACTAAGTGAGATGTTGGAGTTCCAAAGATAAATAAAATTAAGTCATAATCCTTGCACACCAGGAACTCATTCTAATTGAGTGGGCAGCTGGGAGGAGGAGAGACATTTAGAGAGAGAATTACAATCTACTTGTAGATTTCATGAAAAAAGAAGAACATACTTAAAGCCATGAACTATTTATTAAAAAAAGTCACTAAGTAAGCTTTACATACAAATCATTTTCAACACTATACACTTTTAAGTTATTTTAAAAGGACTATAATTAAGTGTAACATTCCTGAGTTACATGTATTCTCCTGAATAAAATGGTTATTGTATCAAAACTAGACTTCCTTTGTGCACACTGGCCAGTAATCTATTTTAAACTTGTAATAAAATCCTGTAAATCAAAATCAAGCTTCTTAACGTACCTTGGAAGAGACAGAATTACAAATAATGTACAAAGGCTAACAGCTGTTGTACCAGATTACTCTTCCTGAAAAATGTGATAATGCAGATACTTTTCTTTCCTTACAGTCATTTAATAAAATAAAGTTCCCCCAAGTGAGAGGTGCCTGCCAACAAAGCATGGAAAAAAGGTGTTATGTACTCCAACGCCTTTTTTTGCTGTGTCAGGATCCATAAGGGAACATTCTAAAAACGACTTCCATAAATCCTTTTCTTTTGTTCACGTTTTGCAAAAGTTTTTGTTCTGTGTAATCTTTCTTTGGCTTGGTTTAAAAAAGTTATTTGATGGGTCTGCAATTCGTTCTTTCAGGATTATCTAAAGGTGTCATCTATGTACTCCTGTCATGATGTCCCAGAATCTGTCACCTAAATAAATTTATAGCAGTTGACTTCAATGGTTATAGAGCTCACATTGCATTCTGTCTTGAGAGAAGCTGAAGTAGAAAGCAGGAGATTGTAATTCTTGAGAAATGAACATAAACTACTTGAGTTGAGGAGAGATTACAGCAACTAATGTGCTCTATAAATACAAATAACTCAGATCATGATAAAACATAAATTAACTAATAATATTGCTGTTAAGCAATGCAAGAAAGGGAACATTTGGTTTGCTGTTCTTTTTTTTATAGCATTTATATATTTTTTAACATCTTTATTGGAGTAAAACTGCTTTACAGTGCTGTTTTAGTTTCTGCTGTATAACAAAGTGAATCAGCTATACATATACATATATCCCATATCCCCTCCCTCTTGCATCTCCCTCCCACCCTCCCTATCCCACCCCTCTAGGTGGTTGCAAAGCACCAAGCTGATCTCCCTGTGCTATGTAGCTGCTTCCTACTAGCTATCTATTTTACATTTGGTAGTGTATATATGTCCATGCCACTCTCTCACTTCATCCCAGCTTACCCTTCCCCCTCCCCGTGTACTCAAGTCCATACTCTACGTCTGCATCTTTATTCCTGTCCTGCCCCTAGGATCTTCAGAACCTTTTTTTTTTGTGGGGGGGATTCCATATACATGTGTTAGCATACGGTATTTGTTTTCCTCTTTCTGACTTATTTCACTCTGTATGACAGACTCTAAGTCCATCCACCTCACTACAAATAACTCAATTTCATCTCTTTCATGGCTGAGTAACATTCCATTGTATATACGTGCCACATCTTCTTTTATCCATTCATCTGTCAGTAGACACTTAGATTGCTTCCATGTCCTGGCTATTGTAAATAGTGCTGCAATGAACATTGTGGTACATGACTCTTATTGAATTATGGTTTTCTCAGGGTATATGCCCAGTAGTGGGATTGCTGGGTCATATGGTAGTTCTATTTTTAGTTTTTTAAGGAAACTCCATACTGTTCTCCATAGTGGCTGTATCAATTTACATCCCACAAACAGTGCAACAGAGTTCCCATTTCTCCATACCCTTTCCAGGATTTATTGTTTCTAGATTTTTTGATGACGGACATTCTGACTGGTGTGAGGTGATACCTCATTGTAGTTTTTGATTTGCATTTCTCTAATGATTAGTGATGTTGGGCGTCCTTTCATGTGTTTGTTGGCAGTCTTGTTTGGAGAAATGTCTATTTAGGTCTTCTGCCCATTTTTGGATTGGGTTGTTTGTTTCTTGGATATTGAGCCACATGGGCTCCTTGTATATTTTGGAGATTCATCCTTTGTCAATTGCTTCATGTGCAAATATTTTCTCCCATTCTGAGGGTTGTCTTTTCATCTGTTTATGGTTTCCTATGCTGTGCAAAAAGCTTTGAAGTTTCATTAGGTCCCATTTATTTTTGTTTTTATTTCCCTTTCTTCAGGAGGTGGGTCCAAAAGGATCTTGCTGTGATTTATGTCATAGAGTGTTCTGCCTATGTTTTCCTCTAAGAGTTTTAGAGTGTCTGGCCTTACATTTCGGTCTTTAATCCATTTTGAGTTTATTTTTGTGTATGAGGTTAGGGAGTGTTCTAATTTCATTTCTTTACATGTAGCTGTCCAGTTTTCCCAGTAAAACTTATTGAAGAGGCTGTCTTTTCTCCATTGTATATTCTTGCCTCCTTTGTCAAAGATAAGGTGACCATATGTGCGTGGGTTTATCTCTGGGCTTCCTATCCTGTTCCACTGATCTATATTTCTGTTCTTCTGCTAGTACAATACAGTCTTGATTACTGTACCTTTGTAGTATAGTCTGGGAGCCTGATTCCTCCAGCTCCATTTTTCTTTCTCAACATTGCTTTGGCTATTCAGGATCTTTTGTGTTTCCATACAAATTGTGAAGTGTTTTGTTCTAGTTCTGTGAAAAATGCTATTGGTGGTTTGATAGCGATTGCATTGAATCTGTAGATTGCTTTAGGGAGTACAGTCATTTTCAAAATGTTGATTCTTCCAATCCAAGAACATGGTATATCTCTCCATCTGTTTGTATCATCTTTAATTTCTTTCATCAGTGTCTTATAGTTTTCTGCATACATGTCTTTTGTCTCCTTAGGTGGGTTTATTCCTAGGTATTTTATTCTTTTTGTTGCAATGGTAAATTGGAGTGTTTCCTTAATTTCTCTTTCAGATTTTTCAACATTAGTGTATAGATATGCATTTCTGGCATTAATTTTGTATCCTGCTACTTTACCAAATTTATTGATTAGCTCTAGTAGTTTTCTGGTAGCATCTTTAGGATTCTCTATGTATAGTATCATGTCATCTGCAAACAGTGACAGTTTTACTTTTTCTTTTCAGATTTGGATTTCTTTTATTTCTTTTTCGTCTCTGATTGCTGTGGCTAAAACTACCAAAATTATGTTGAATAAGAGTGGTGAGAGTGGGCAACCTTGTGTTGCTCCTGATCTTAGAGGAAATGGCTTCAGTTTTTCACCATTGAGAATGTTGTTGGCTGTGAGTTTGTCATATATGGCCTTTATTATGTTGAGGTAAGTTCTCTCTATGCCTACTCTCTGGAGGGTTTGTATCATAAATGGGTGTTGAATTTTGTCAAAAGCTTTTTCTGCAACTATTGAGATGATTATATGTTTTTTCTCCTTCAATTTGTTAATATGGTTTATCGTCTTGATTGAATTACATATATAGAAGAATCTTTGCATTCCTGGGATAAACCCCATTTGATCATGGCATATGATCCTTTTAATGTGCTGTTGGATTCTGTTTGCTAGTATTTTGTTGAGGATTTTTGCATCTATGTTCATCAGTGATATTGGCCAGTAGTTTTCTTTCTTTGTGACATCTTTGTCTGGTTTTGGTATCAGGGTGATGGTGGCCTCATAGATGAGTTTGGGAGTGTTTACAAGCAACACATGTAGCACAGTATCAAAAAAAACAAACAATCCAATGCAAAAGTGGGCAGAAGACCTAACTAGACATTTTTCCAAAGAAGATATACAGATTGCCAACAAACACATGAAAGGATGCTCAACATCATTAATCATTAGAGAAATGCAAATCAAAATTACAATGAGGTATCACCTCACACCATTCAGAATGGCCTTCATCAAAAAAATCTACAAACAGGGCTCCCCTGGTGGCGCAGTGGTTGAGAGTCCATCTGCCGATGCAGGGGACATGGGTTCGTGCCCCGGTCCAGGAAGATCCCACATGCCGTGGAGCGGCTGGGCCCTTGAGCCATGGCCACTGAGCCTGCGCGTCCGGAGCCTGTGCTCCGCAACGGGAGAGGCCACAACAGTTAGAGGCTCACGTCCCACAACAACAACAAAAAACTCTACAAACAATAAATGCTGGAGAGGGTGTGGAGAAAAGGGGACCCTCTTGCACTGTTGATGTGAATGTAAATTGATATAGCCACTATGGAGAACAGTATGGAGGTTCCTTAAAAAACTAAAAATAGAATTACCATATGACCCAGCAATCCCACTACTGAGCATATACCCTGAAAAAACCATAATTCAAAAAGAGTCATGTACCACAATGTTCATTGCAGCTCTATTTAGAATAGCCAGGACATGGAAGCAACCTAAGTGTCCACTGACAGATGAATGGATAAAGAAGATATGGCACATATATACAATGGAATATTACTCAGCCATAAAAAGAAATGAAACTGAGTTATTTGTAGTGAGGTGGATGGACCTAGAGTCTGTTATACAGAGTGAAGTAAGTCAGAAAGAGAAAAGCAAATACCGTATGCTAACACACATATATGGAATCTAGAAAAAAAAAGAAAAAAATGGTTATGAATAACTTAGGGGTAGGACAGGAATAAAGATGCAGAGGTAGAGAATGGACTTAAGGACATGGGGAGGGGGAAGGGTAAGCTGGGACAAAGTGAGAGAGTGGCATGGACATATATACACTACCAAATGTAAAATAGATAGCTAGTGGGAAGTAACTGCATAGCACAGGGAGATCAGCTTGGTGCTTTGTGACCACCTAGAGGCGTGGGATAGGGAGGGTGGGAGGGAGACAGAAGAGGGAGGAGATATGGGGATATATATATGTGTAGCTGATTCACTTTGTTATACAGCAGAAACTAACACACCTTTGTAAAGCTACTATACTCCAATAGAGGTGTAAAAAAAAAAAAAAAGCAAGGCCATCTTTGGCATTGTGCAGTGTACAACATGCACAGCTATACACAGCAGCCCTGGGTTAAAGAATGGGCTCCAGAGCCAGAGAAATCCTAGTCTAAATCTCACTTCTGCTATTTATTCTCTGTAAAACCATGAGCAAATTGACCCTTCTATACCTCACTTTCTTCTTTCATAAATCTGGAATATTTACAGTAGCAACCTCTTAGTGGTGTTGCAAGGATAAACATAAAATAATATATAGGTAAAGATTTTAACACAGGGCCTGGCACAGAGAAGTTGCTTAACAAAAGCTATGATTATTCTCCACGGCTAACTTTACCTTTAAGATCAGCCTATGTCACCCTGGATCGGAGGGGTGTTTGGGGGAGAATCGATACATGTATATGTATGGCTGAGTCCCTTTGCTGTGCACCTGAAACTATCACAACATTGTTAATCAGCTATACTCCAATATAAAATAAAAACTTAAAAAAAATCCAATATATATAAAGAGCACATTCAACTACACAACAACAAAAAAAAACCCAATTAAAAAATGGGTAGAGGGGACTTCCCTGACAGTCCAGTGGTTAAGACTGCACTGCCACTGCAGAGGGCACGGGTTCCATCCCTGGTTAGGGAAGTAAAATCCCACATGCTGTATAATGCAGTCAAAAAACTTTTTTTAATTAAAAAATATTTTTTAATGGGTAGAGGATGTGAATATACATTTTTCCAAATAAGACATACAGATGACCAACAGGCACATGAAAAGATATTAAAAATCACTAACTCTTAAGGAAATGAAAATCAAAACCATGGTGAGATATCACCTCACACACTTTAGAATGGCTATTACTGAAAAGTCAAGAAATAACAAATGTTGAAGAGGATGTAGAGAAAAGGGAACCCTGCTACACTGTTGGTGGGACTGTAAAGTGGTTGCAGATGGAGATTCCTCCAAAAATTTAAAATAGAACTTCCCTATGACCCAGGTATTTCACTTCTGCGTATGTATCTGAAGAACATAAAAACACTAATTTGAAAAGATTTACGCACTTTTATGTTCATCACAGAATTATTTGCAATAGTCAAGATAGGGAAACAACCTAAATGCCCAATGATGTATGGATTGATAAAGAAGATGTGGTATATACACGCAAGGAATACCACTCAGTTATAAAAACAAATGAAATCCTGCCTTTTGGGACAAGATGGATGGATCTTGATGGTACTATGCTAAGTGAAATAAGTCAGATAGGGAAAGACAAGTTCCATATGATTTCTCTCATATGTGGAATCTAAGAAAACAAAACAAACAAACAAAATAAAACAAAAACAAACTCATAGATACAGAGAACAGAATAGTGATTACCAGAGGAGAAGGGGGTTGGGAGGTAGGTGAAATGGGTGAAGAGGATCAACTGAAGAGGAATGTAAACTAAACTTTTGATGTATTGTACATTGTATACATTGTATGCTCTTTACATTGCAGTGTATACAGAAGTCAAGTTATAGTGCTCTACACTTGAAAATTATATAATATATATAATACACAAATATATGGCTATATTTCCCAACTCATAATATGTATTCAATAACATTTTATTGAATGAATCTGAATGCAAAAGAACAAATATATAATATTTTAATCTGGACTAGTAATTATAAGATTGGGCAGTAACTTGAGGGGAATGGATAGTCACCTGCCTTGTCAATGATAAACCCAGCTCAACCTGGGAAAATGCACAAGAGTTTACAATGGTAATAGCAATGACAGTAATAATACATCACAATTACAAATTGAGAAGTTTGAAGATTATAAAACATTTTCATAACCTGCATATATTGGGCTCAAAATAGCTAGACAACATGTCTCAGACTGCAGCATACTAGAAAAATCTTCAAGAGTGTGTGTAGCACAGTAAGTGTCCTAAAGTCAATGACTTCTACACAGCAGGGAAAGCTTTCTCAGGTGGTGACCAACCTAAAAAGCTATTCACTTAGAGCCAACATCCAGAACAACCCAGATGACCCTTCCCCTGCTAGAGAAGGATGTCACCCCTGGCTTACAGATAAGCATTTTGCACAACATCTATTAAAAGAAAACAAATATTCTTAAAGTCGTAGCCTCCCAAATTAGAAACAGTGGGAGCCAGAGCAACATAAATCCATAAACATGTAAGGTATAGTTTCAGAAAACACAGACAGAGAAAGGAAGGCTCTCTAAAAGTAAGTTAAGCCCTGGAGCAAAGATCAGTCCTCTTGGATTAAACAGATACAATATAGGAACAGCACTGGGGACTGAAGATCATCAGGGCAACAAAAGAAAAAGAGTTTCTGAAAAAGATTAGGACAGACAATTCCATTTGCCAGAAATGGCCAACCTTTAATATTGAAGTAAAGAAAATACATTATGTAATTTGAAACATGCATGCTTCACTTAACTATATTCAGAGAATTCAACATTTAGAAATTATTAAAGAAATTATTCCAGAACACTAAGTAGAAATCATTATTCCTTAAGGATTGGTGTTATAACAAGGCAAATTTTCCCCTGGGCATCACAGAACTGCATTTTGGTCTTCAGCACTCAGCATTATGATCGCAACAGTGTTATGCCCAGTTACAAATAAAAAAGGAAATTGAGGATCAGAGCTGAGACTTGAATGCAGATCATTTGAGTGCAAACTCAGTGTGTTTCTTATCCACAGCTGTCTCCTTTTGGTATTCTGCAACTAAAGTCCTGATAATTATTTAACAGAATGCTATAGCATAATCTAGGGGGAGCTTGCCAAAAATTACCCATTGCAAGTACCCTAAACAAGTTTATTCTATTCTTTAGACAAAATTATACTCTATATGCTTTTGCAGCAGTATTTCAGCAAATAACTCCTCTTTAGTGATACCCACTTTCATGGGATAACATCAGTTTTAGTAGCAGCATTTTGAATACAAAGAAAATGTAGCTTCTCAGGGGGGTTCAGAGAGAAATTATGAATTATACCACATTATATATTACAAAAATGTAGGTGAATATTTTTAGATGAACAACCCCACCATTCTGCATAACCTGTGCTTTACCATACCTCTTATTTTAATTTTATGCCAGTATTTAATTAGAAAAATATTTCTAGTGACACTAAAAACAACTAAAAGATTTGCTATGGAGGCAGTTTTACCATTACGTCACTGGCATCCACGAAAACAGGCTGTGTCACATGCATCTCAGCATCTTGGGGTCTGAAGGGACCTTACTGAGCATTTACCCCAACCACCCACTGAAGTGCAGTGGAAATGCAAAATTTGAGATTGGGTAGACCTGGATTTCAATTCCAATTCCAGCACATATCAGTCATCAAAGATATACCTCTCCGAGGCTTGGTGTATTTATCTAATTAGGGTTGTAGAGGTAGGTATTTCCTGAGTAACTTATCTCACATACACATCAATAATTCCCTCTTCATGGGAATTCCCTGGCAGTCCAGTGGTTAGAACTCTTCGCTTCCACTGTAGGGGGCACGGGTTCAATCCCTGGTCAGGGAATTAAGATCCTGCATGCCGCATGGTACGGCCAAAATAATAATAATTCCCTCTTCATACAATCTGTATATTTCATATTTTGAATTTATTATAATATATATTGTTTGTTTACTTGTTTACTTTATTACAGTCTTCTCCACTAAAATAAAAGCTCCGTGAGATTAGAAACCCCATATGTCTAATTCACCACTGCATCTTCTGTCTTGAGCATAATCCTGGTACACAGTTGATGATCAGTAATTTTTTTTTTTTAATGATCAGTAATTTTTGCTAGGGGGAGTAAGGAAAGGGAATAGAAAGGAATGTTGCTGTGACAATTAAATAACATAATATGCGTGGAGGGTTTAGCACAGAATGGGCAGTCCATAAACATTAACTGGTATTATTAGTATTTATGCCAAACATAAATCTCTCATATTGTATTTCTGAAAGGTGGGTTCTAACCCTATGGAAAAACTCCAATGAAAACACTCTTAAACTTCTTGAGGGGCCCATCCCACATTCAACCACGCATAATGGCAAGATCCCCACAAATAAGAGAAGAAATTTCCAAGTATTGTTTCCTGTTCCTACCACCTATGTCATACAAACCAAGGACTACACTTAAAATACTCAAAAAATTTTTTTGAAAGTTGTGTCAGTTTCTTTCTCCTATGAAAACTCCCAACTCTGTGTGTGTGTGTGTGTGTGTCACTAAATAAAATGACAAAGTCTCACAGTTTCGATCACCAAGAAGAATTCACCAGACATTTGTCAAAAATGACCATAATGTGAACATTTAAAGCAGGACTTTAACATTTCTGGAAAATATATTCTCCTAGGACTGTGCTCTTCCCAGTCAAGGCAAAGCTTTTGAGTTTATCAAAATCTTTTTCAGCTTTTCTGCCCACAATTATGATTAGTGACTCCTATATGAGAGGAGGTATAAGCATTGTGAATCTCTTAAGGGAAATATCATGTGAGAATTATCTTGAGAGGCAAACACAAGTAATGATCATAATGACAAAATTTGAGGTACAGTTTTTACATGAACGTTTCAAAATTGACTTTGACTTTAACAAATTCTCTGAATTTACATATCCAGGGTTAGATTATCATATGAGCTTCAAAATCAGTATTTAAATATGTTTTCCATTTTGTAATACAGCTCACTTGTGTTTGAAATAAAGCCAAGAGGTTTATTTCACAAAAACTGCTTTAGAAGTGGAAGAGATCAAACTCATAGTATGTTTGGTGCTTACTGATTTGGAAATCTATTCAACTGCAGTGTCATGTCTTGACATTTCACAAAGTTTGTAGCAAACCCATGAGGACATACCAAAAAGAAACTCACTGTTTTCAGAACTTAGAAAATCACTCTTAAAAGTGACTTCATTTCATGAAATATAATACTATATATTATGAGCCTGAATTTATTTTTGACTGAGGTAGCTACAGAAATGCGGTTCAAGCTCGTGTGGGGTTTTGTGTTTTTTGTGTGTGTGAAACTGGAACATAAGGCACACAAGGGAGAACACTCAGTGTTCACAATTCTAATAGCATCTTTTGACTAGGGTGGAGCTCTGGGAGTCCCTGAAGGCTGTTCAATCGGCTTGCATTGTCTGCATTCATCTGGGAATGCAGGCTGTCTGTAAATAGGCAGGGGGACTGCTTGAATATTTTCTTCCCCAAATGACACCTCATAAGAAGGAAAATAAAGAATGAAAGGGCCTCAGCTCGCCTCCATTTTTGAGAGCCAATGCATTTACTTACATTATCTTACTTATTCCTCAAAAGGTCTTTGTGAAGTGGGTGCTATTGTTCTCCCCATTTGGTGATAAAATTTTTCTTCATAGATTCACCTGAGGCCACACCTGAAGGAAGAGATTAGAACATCATAATCTGAGCCCACTCTACCTCACCACTGTCACTTCATTTCATCAAAGGCAAACCAGTGTGTTACCATATTTCCTACAAGCGCTTTCAATTTCAGTCTCAAATACATAACTGAGAGGATTCTGGGAAGACAGCAGCATTGGAAACACTAGGAACATTGGCAGAACCTGACAGATGTAATTATTTTTGAACTCTGGAATCTCTTAAAGGCTTGCAACTTCCAAGGGAAGGCTTGGACAGTACACTGTGGTTACTTTCAGTCAATTTCATCTCTTAGCACAGTAGAAGTTACCCATCTCATTTCCCAGTCTCCTGGAAGGCATCTGTGCAGATATTCAAGAGCAGCTCACAGGCAGCTTGTAGGCACCCGGATGGACAAAAAGGACCTGTTCTCCAAGTATTAGGGACCTGTGCTCTGCTGATTGCTACTTCTAATTTCAGAGGTGAAGTCTTATAAAGTGTGACTAAATACCCAGAACTGCTTTTTAAAATTCTATGTAAACCCTGGCCACACTGAGACAACTACCTTAACTTGCAGCCACAGGTCTAGATGCTGGGGTGGATGAGCCACCTCAAAGCTTTTTCTTTTTTTACTTTCTTTTTCTAATACAACCCCAACCCCCCTTTTTAGCCTACTGAGGCATCACAAACCCTGACTCCATGAGACAATCTTGTGGATTCAATTTTCTGCTAACAATCACATGAGCTTGGAAATGCAACCCTGGTTAATATCATAACTGCAGTCCTGCAAGATCCCAAAGAAAAGGACCCAGCTAGGCCATGTCCAAACTTCTGATACACAGAAAAGATGAGATTTTTTTTTTGCGGTACGCAGGCCTCTCACTGCTGTGGCCTCTCCCGCCGCGGAGCAGAGGCTCCAGACGCGCAGGCTCAGCGGCCATGGCTCAGTGGCCATGGCTCAGTGGCCATGGCTCACCGGCCCAGCCACTCCGTGGCATGTGGGATCCTCCCAGACCAGGGCACGAACCTGTGTCCCCTGCATCAGCAGGCGGACTCCCAACTACTGCGCCACCAGGGAAGCCCGAGATTTTTTTTTTAAGTGTGTTGTTTTAAGCCATGTCATTTGTGGTAATACTGTTATATAGCAACAGTTAACTAATAATCTTTCCACACAGAAGAAAAAAAATCTATACGTATCTTCTCTCTTTGCAATTCTGAATGAGAAGAGCACTTCTTTCCAAATATTCCCAACAAAATTCTTCAGGCTGGATTAAATCAAGTGCCCACTGTTGAACTAATCACTTTGAACTTTGATTTACAAGGTCTGGGACATGTATCAAAGCCAAGAGGTATGACTGTTGATAAAATTGGAAGGTCACTTCCTGAAAAGAGTAACTGTGATGTCAGAAGAAGGAATTTTTGCCAGCAAAAGGAGATTTCCACCATTGCAGAATTATATCACAAATCCTACTCTCTACTCAAAAGTGACCCAAACTAGCATGATAATTGGATGTGGCAGGTAAATCTAACTTACATTTTGTAAATAATCAAAGGTAAATATTTTAAGGATTATAATAACAGAAAAACTGAACCCCTTGAAGAGTATTCATTATGTCACTATAAAATATTAAAATATAATCAAAGATGAGAAAGAAAGTTTCAAATTTAAAAAATTTAAATTTTCTGGAGACTCTAATTAGATCGTTAGATCTAATATGATGACAAAGTAGCAAAGATATTCATGTCACAGGTATTTTCTTTGGGTTTAGCTTTCTGTGTTGGTCCTAGAGCATTCACCAATGAGGATAAAGTTTCTGATTTTCCTATTTTTTATTAATAGATTGTTTTATAGTGCTTATAGCAAAAGCACAAGCTATCATTACAAGCACTTTCTCATGAATTGTATCCAAAGATTTGCATTTGTGATGATTTATAACTATGGATAGATATGGTTATTTGAACCTATCCATATGTTCTTTGAAGATATTTTAAAAATTGTTTCCAGCTATCATTGGGTTTTCTTGTGAAGCTAAAGAAAAATGTGTCTTTGGAGGAAGAACAAGATAAGAATCTGACTGAACGCGGAATATTCAGTCTAACTATAGTATAACACTCACATCGTACCTAATTCAGAGCCCTTCAAAGCACAAGCAGCCAAGCGGCAAGAACACTCCCCAGTTCACTTATATTCCCTCTATTTCCAGCCAATAACAAGAAAAAATTGGCTGGGAAATTCCCCCTTGTTATAGAAAAGCAAACCGATTTGAAAAACTTTTAGATGATATACCTCAGTGGCAAATTTTGTCTCTTCATTAAGGAACTAATGATTATGTCCATACGGCTTCATTCATTACTTTATAAAATGTTACCTTGCCATTACGTGTAGTGGTGAACAGTGTGTTGTAGACTGTTAAAGTATAACCCCCAGAATCTGAGGCCAAGCTTAGAAAATATCACTTTATCACTAAAAGGAAAGCTAGTAAGTAAATTTAATAAGCCAAATAAAATATGGAATCTAATAAATAGTCTGATTAAAATATCTCTTAAGTGTCATTAAGTAACTTGATGTGATGTGAGTCCCAAGATACCATCCAAAAGACAAATAGTTACTAACAGAGTAGATGATTTATTTCACTGGCATGAGATGAGGGCAGCATTTCATACAAAGGCTAAAAGGAAGGAGCACATGAAATAAACTTTGTTCAGTATGATTCAGGATATAAATTGTGTAACTGGTCAACATGGGTGAAAGAACACTGGAAACACAGAAGTATGTAAAAGGAAAAGAGAAAACAGTCAAATTTACCTATTCGATAAAAGTCTCAAAAAAAAGACTATAATTATAACACTAGATCTAAGATAATGATGGAGTAACCAAGATCTGCATGGCATAACTATATTCTCTGGATAGGTATGTTGTAGCAAAAGATATATCAAATATCCTTCATGACTACTATATCCCTTTGCTCTGATTATGGTCAAGCCAATTTCACTGGTCTAAGACAAGCAATCAAAAAGTAACTGAACAACTTGTATTAAGCAGAGTTTTCTGCTGATCTGAACATTCTGAGTCTCAAAATATGAGGACCTGACCTTGAGCCTAGAGTCTCCCTGTCAAGGTATGGATATAAGAACCCACTGAGAGAGGCTGCTAATACTTTTCTCTCTTTGTCTCTTTACCATATGTTTCTTAATTACAAATTATGAGTATGAAAGTTTACGTGCTTTAAAAACATTTTCAACAAATTTATTCCTACAGCTCAAATATTATAGTGTTTTTTCATGCAGTAATAGTCCCAAACTGTACTAACTGGACATTTACTGCAAAGAAGGCCAATTCATATGAGTATAACAGAAGCTAATGAAAGGATATGGAAATAACAGAGCCACAGAAAAGTAACAAATTTTTAAATTAACATGTTAAAATTGAGACAAGCCCTGTCATACATTCTCAGTTTTTGATGAAGACATTTAATCAACTGTTCTACAGATTGCATTTTTATACCAAACCTTGCTGGAGACCAATAAATTGTCAATAAATCTCAGAATATCAATGATTCCTTCTAGCTTTGACCCTGTTTAACCTGAGCATTAATAGAACATAACTTGATACTAACTTAGCAAAGATACTTTATTTAAACCAAATTTGATTTTACCTCTTTAGCCTCATGGTCATAATGCTAATGAAAACTTGTGCTAAGAAGGTTTATGAGAAATGTGCTTGCACCTAGAAAATGACATCCAATTATAACACAGAAGTTATGTTCATCTACCTCTCCCCTAGTTAAACCATGACAGAAAAGAAAACTACATTCACATTTTTCTTATTTATTTGACGATTCACTTTTCTAATCCAATTTCTAAGCTCCAGACCTCAGAACACTTTGTTTGTAACCACAGATGGGGAGAAGTGAAATCTTTTTAAACTATAAAAACAGTCATAGAATTGGGTGAAAAAAAGTTGGTTAGCTAGAAGCCAGAAGGAGTAAGGCCTGACTGACAATATCCAAAGCCAAAGAAAATCTGATTTAAACCAACAAAAACTGGGGATCAGGAATCAAGAAATATAAGAAGTTCACAAATGCAAGTAGGAAGTTTGGCCTATGCAGCAGAGAGAGGACAGTGGGAAAAGCTACTGAACTTTGAAGTAGACAATAAAAAAAAATGAGTGTTTCAGTCTTTCCAAAGATTTCTTATCTGTAAAACAAACTTCAGATATGTGTTGCAGGGCAAGCTAATCTTCATGTCTCATAAATGGCATCATATCAAGGATTTGCACATTGATATGCCGTCATTTTAGAGAGAATAAACTAGTGTAATTTGGGAAATCAGAAATTTTGTCTAAAATCATGCATCCATTCTAAATTTTTTTTATTTTGGGCGATTTAAAAGATGTATAATACAGAGAATTATATAACAACTTTATTACTTCCACTATTCAGAACTGGCAGCAGCTAAATACTTTTATTATGTTTACTCCAAATCTTCTGTTTATAAAAGAAATAAAAATTGCTGATGAGAAAAAAAAAAACGTGAAGGGCCCCAAAGTCAGGGGTCTGTTGGCAAGTTATTACATTTTTCTTAATCTAAGTGTCCTCACGAGTTAAACAAAAGCTGTCATATCATGAGGTATGATAGCTACCTCATAAAGACAAAATGCTGCAAAAACTTGAGTAATAAACATAAAACACTTAGTTGTGTCTAGTACATAAACGGGCTGGTAGATGAGGGTTGTTAACAAAAGGATTACCCATTTTAACTAAAACCTACAAGGAGATGTAATATCTAAGTGGTTTCAGTTAACGTCTATAAAGCGATCAATTGACTTTCAGTTATGAACCAGAAAAACCTTCAGAAGCAGCTGAAGTGGGAGACTGAAGAGTTTGAAAATCAGGGTCATAGACCTGGACAGGAACCAAAAACAAATTGGAGGCACTGTCTAGGGCAGGCCCTTGTTGACACTGAATACAGTGTTAGTTAATAATTCTGCAGAGCTAGAATGGATAAGCTTGATTCTGCCACTTTTCTATAATGTCAACATCTACAAGTAGCAGGAATTTTAAAGCTCGACTTGGCCTTCTGTGTCTCTGCAGGAATGCACTTGGAGAAATACTCAAGTTGATCTAATGAGAACTTTCTATAGGCTTTTTAATTTCCTAACTCTCTACTGCTACATTTATTCTTGGGAGATACATTTATTTGCTATTCTAATGTATCCTTAAAGAAAATATCATTCAGTTAATCACATGTACATAAAGTATGAAAGAGCATTATAGAATTTCTGATAGAGTTCTGAAGTCTATAGAAAGGGCTTTGTCTCACTTATGTCTTTATAGATTTTTTTTAAAGACTGATGCTGAGATTCAATATGTGAAAAAGTCCGATGTTCAAATATTATTACAGAACTATAAGCATGAAACCCATTCATTTTCATCACTTAGTAAATATTTATTGAGCATCTGCTACATGTACCATTACTGGGACATATGGAGAATTATGAGGTAGTTATAGTGTTTCTAGAGACACAAAGCACTTTTCCTATTTATGCAGCCCCTTAATTATTTCTACAAGCCACAACCAAGCTGTTGGTCTCTGCTTGCCTTATTCATTATTCATTGATTTACTTTGTGTAGGTGATGATAAAAATAGAAAATGTCAAATTTAGTAGAACTTAAAATTATGAAAATGTCATTTAAATATGGTACTACAAGAACAAAAGAATAGTGATTGTCACATGTGGATCACAGAAGGCTTTCAGTGAAGTAGATGAAGACCGAAGAGTATGATTCTATTACAACAAACTAAAATGCGGCCCCTTAGACAGCAAGCCCCCACTCCTCACTAGTTATATCTGTTACCCAAGCCTACAGTTAACCTTTGACATGCGGAACAGAGAAAACCTTAGATTGTAACCCTCTTTTATGTATATTCATAGCACTAGCATGAATATAGATATTGGCAAATTCAATTTAACTTTCAGAGTCATACAAGTTAACATTGATTCATTTCTCAGTATTTGATAATTTAGAAATATCCTTGAGTTTCCAGCCCATGTAAACATTTACAAAGCTTTTAACGTAGTGTCCATGATAGTTTATTTGAACTACAAGGATATTAAAAAGGGATCATCAAATATTTGCATTAGCTAAATGAAATTAATCCCCTAAGGCAATTATATCCTAATTGACATCCTAATAGGTATGATAAACAGAATGTTAAAAAATAATTTCTATAGAATCAGTAAACCAATTTTACACATGAAAAGACTATATTTTAGGGAACATTTTAGCTCCTCATAGATTGATGTATTCATATCTTTAAATTTGTCTCTCTCCATTTTCTATTTTTTTAAAAAAAGAACTAAAAGTGAAAAAAAAATTTACATGATCAAAGGCCATTTCTGTGTCGCCGGAGGGCCCACATTATAATGCTACTGATTTCTAGCCTCATCAAATTTCAGTAAGTACCATTTTGACAACCCCAAACACTGTGTGCTCGGGGGCAAGCACTCTTTCACCTTGGGGTTTTTAGAGAAATGGCCTGCTTCTCTTTTCTGTGAAGTACATGTTCTCCAAAGGTAGTAAGGTGGGGGGCACAGTTAACTGTCTAGAGGATGGCCAAGGATTATATCCAGTTTGATAGCACATATAGAAGTTGTAGCATGTTTTTCAGTTATTCCAGATGCCTTTTGAAAACCATGCTTATCAAGTAGGTTATTGATAAAGCAAATGAGACCAACCTTATGGGCTGAAACTGCTCAGGCCTGCAGTACTGCACTGTTCCAGAGGTGTAGAGCAATTGAAAGATTTCTATTTTAAAAGTGCCCACATGTGTGGGAGATGTTTCTGGAGAGTGGGTAAAGAAAGAAGGAAAGGGAGAGGATAAATCAGAGGACAACCTAACAGTCATAAATTTTTCTTGTTTTCATGTTTTATTCTAATGAAAAAATGGATTTTCGTGCTTCCCGAGACAGTAGACTACTATTACATTTCATGTTCCCCCAACTAGAATGCAAACATCGTAAGGGCAAGTATTCTGTACCAGTCTGATATGCTTTCAAATCCACTGGTTTATGACTTAGGTGAAGTTGCTTTAATCCATTTGTTCATGGCAAAGACCGAAAAAAAGTTGCTAAACTTATTTTGATACAAGAATGAAGGAAGCTGTGTCAGGATGTCATCATCTCATCTGCTGTGGTTGATAAGCCCTCAGAGCTCAGCTGCTGAGGGCCTCAGCTTGGAGCTTGTAAGCAAGAACACGTGGAGAAGCAAGCAAGACAAGGGAAGGATTAGGCCATGAATACGGAGAGTTTTGAGGACTATGGGAGAGTTTCAGGTTCCCTCTGGACAAAGCTACCCTTTGCTGATCTCGCTCTCCGAAGACCTTGGGACATTAGCTCCTGCCATGATAAGGGTGACTTCTTTATTGGCAGTGAGGACAAACCGTGCAGCAGCCCCCTCCCTCCCAAGGAGATCAGACTGCCAGTCAACACAGGCGCCCTCGTTCCCTAGCAACGTGCTCCAGCAACAAGGCACTTCTATTTTTGCGCTGCAGCTGGATGTCAGCTCTCCACTGGCCAAGCTGATGCTCCCAAGAAACCAAAATTCATAGAAAAGGTACATCTCAACTAAATCTGGACTTATTCCTTTCATGTCCCCTTGCATGGAACAATAGAGTTATTCACTTTTCATTTGTTTGGAGTATGTTATTTCTTTATTGGCTTATTAAGAGACATTACCCTGTATGCTATTGGCTTGTGAAATTCCTGCAGTGAACTTATGTTAAATATACTACTGGCAGAAACAATCTCAGTCTCTGAGCATAATTTGCCCACCCCCTCCCCTAAACACTATAGCAGGGGATTTTGACTATTTGGTTTATGCATATAGCCACAGTTCTAAGAGGAGTGCCTGGTACATAGAAGATGTTCAGTAAATATTTGTTAAATGGACAATTAAATTTTCCATCATATTTTCCATGGTTGAATATTTCCCTTCTGGCATAACAGTAGGTATAAGAAAGATGAATCATAATATGAGTGGAATATTGTGACATGATCATGTACATAGGCATAGACTATGCCTCAATTCAGCTAGGTTTAAAAAAAATACACATAACCTTAGTCACAAAGAGATTCAGGTTACAAACATCATTTAATACAATTATAGCATCACACTAAAAGTGTTTTTAACCAACAATAGGGCAATAGTACCATTGCAGTTTTAGTTGTATGTAACTAGAAAGTCATGACATTTCCTCCTCAGAACTTGAGATATCATGAATATATTCATGAATCTTGACAAATAATTTATTTTCTTTATTTTCAATATTTTAAACTGTCTCTCTGTGGCATCTGTGATAAGCTGAAATAATGACCCCCAAGGTCATTATCCCTGGAGCCTATGAATGTTACCTTAAAAAGAGACTTTGCAGATGTGACTAAATTAAGGAACTTGAGATGCAGAGATTACCCTGGGTTATCCAGGTGGGTTTAAATATAATCAAGTGTCCTTATAAGAGGAAAACAAAGGGAGATATTCCTTATAAGAGGAACACAGAGAGAGAGAGAAGAAAAGGTAATGAGATGACCTCAGCAGAAAGAGAGAGATTTGAAGACACCATGCTGCTGGCTTTGAAGATGGAGGAAGGGTCCACAAGCCAAGGAATGTGAAGAATATAGCTGCTGAAGCTGGGAAAAGCAAGGCAGAGGATTCTCCTCTAGAGCTTCCCAAGGGACCATAGCCCTGATGACGCATTGATTTAGGCCCATTGGAACTGATTTTGACTTCTGCCTTCCAGTACTGTAAGAAAATAGATTTGTATTGTTTTAATGCACCGAGGTTGAGGTAATTTGTTATAGTAGTTCTAGCAAACCAGTACAGTACCTGTCAAGATAGTTCAGGCAACTCTCACAGGGTAAATCTATGAAGAAACCTAAGAGGTCAAACATTAACCAAAAAGACTGCAAGTAGTGACTTCTTGAAATCAAAGGGCAAAACAGATTTGAACTGTATTTCCTAAAGGAACACTGGATTCACTAGATTTACTCCAGTGACAGATTTAGCATTAAATGAGTCAGAGAATAAACTGTATCTCAAAACCCATAAGATAATTTAAATTGTTCTTTAATTAAAGTGGTGAAAAATATCCTTCAGGTCCTAAATGTTTATGTATTGAAAGACCCAATTATTCAAGAATCCTAGTATAAGTATCTAATAAGTATAGTATCTAATAATAAATAATAATATACAGTCACAAATCTTAAGATATGAGTATTGAATAGGTATAGAGTTAAAATGCATCATAAATTTAAGTCAAAATAATATTTTACTACTGTCAATATTAAACTTTGTGCAGAATTTTAGATCCAGGAAAGACATTAGTAAATGTATTCCAAATAATTATACAGGTTTCAACATATATGCCAACTCTGATTGAGATTAAGGCTGCCAAGAGTATTGTACTGAGGAAAATTGTGATACTTTTTCTTGTTTTAGAGAGAAATAATGACATTCCATGGCCAGCTGTGGGCAAGATTGATGCAATATTCTCCATGTATGTGTTGACCTAGGTCTAGTCCAACCACTTTTTTTTTCAGATATGACTAAGACATAGAATAAGAGTTTGAAGCACAGACTAAGTCATCAAGTGAATTCACAAGGTAAGTTAGCAGCAGTGATGGAATCTTAACCTTGGTCTCCTAAAATAAATGTTTTTCTACTTAGACTTGAAAATAACTTTAGTTGGAAAATTCAGATAATTGATACTTTTATAAGAACTGTCCTGAGTTCTGAACTTATTTTCCTTTGCTCCATGATTATGTTCCCTATATCAAGTAGAGTCATTCTACCTTACTATGAATACATTACGTTAAAAACAAGCACACTTATCCCTGTGGGCCACTAAATGGGCCACTAAATGGCAACCTTATGCTTCTGAAATTCACCAAATGAGTGGATAAAAATGTAGAAGTATTAAATAACACCAAACAACCAAAGATGATAAATATCTTTTTCCTGTTAAGATTACAAATGTTTTACAACAAAGAGGAAAGAAAAGAAAAAAATATTCATACATAAGAAAGATGCTAAGAAATTTTATAAGTATCATGTTGTGTTTTTAAATAATCTAAATGTTATTACCTCTACTTTTAAGATAGATCATGGCTTTGACATGCAAAATTTATGTCCACAAAAGGGGATAGATATTCCTGGTGAAGCTAAAACTTGATATCCAGTCATATTTACTGAGCCTCTTCTTGTTTATTCAAGCCAAACTAACAGTGGAAGAAGGTTTGAAAATTAAAGATTGCCTTTGTGACATAGTCACCAGCTTTTGAAAATTTGGAAATCAATGAACTTTATTAATTATTAGTGTTTTTGCTTTCCAATTAAGCAGATAATAAAAATGGGCGTGTCTGCCTCACACAACACAAGATCAATAAATGACACCCAGAGCAATTAATTCTGCCTTCACATGTTGATCTTGGCTATGAGAGACTCTGCACTCTTGATTAAGGATATAGATGTCCTAGTTGGCCTTATGTAATGACTGATCAATGATGAATACAAAGCTCTGAATATCACAGGACAGTGATTTCTGAACAATGTTTCCTATCTTCTGTTCAGTGTACTCACTCTGAAGACAGTAAAGCTGGAGAAGAGTTTAATGTGAAAAACAAAATGGCGTAAAACAATAGGGTGTGAAAACTGAGAATGGTAAAATTGATTCCACTTTCTGTGCCAAAGTTAATGCAGCACAGAATATCCTAGACTGATTGAAAGATCTGTAAATCAATGCACTTTATTAACAGTCTCTCTTTTTCAATTCATCAGCTAATAAGTGTATCATAAGAACATACATTTTTTTCCTTTTTTTCTGCTCTCGCTCCTTCAGAGCAATTGTACACCAGGGGTCTTAAAGAGCCTCAATTATTTATACAACCAGATTTTGTACTTTCAATTCATGAACTGGTTGAACCCTAGGTTAACTTCTTAGTAATATTAAAATTGATATACATCTAAGCTAGAATTGTCTTTATTAACTCCACATCACAGCCTCATAAGAGCACTGAGCGAAGTTGAGAGTGGTATGCAGTTTTCTGGGAAATCTCCAATGCCGAGAACAGGAAGAGTGTTAGCATTCAGCTGGGTTCACAGGGTAGAGGCCTGTCAGAAAGAGGAAACTACAGGAGAAAAAGGAATGGAGTTGGTACTGAGAGGAGTGTGTCAGAGATGCTAAGTTGATGATCTGACTCAAGCAAAACACCCACACTGGGGACGGGCTATCAGGTTCCAAGCAAACTTGCATTAACAATGAATTCCTTATTTCTCCCATGCTTGAACTGTGATCTTTCCACAAGATTCTCTTCTCATTTCTTTTAGTGATCTCATCCATTCCAATAACTTCAACTATCCCCCTTTCAGAGCTGCCTAAACTTATTGCACAGTGGTTCTGAATTACACAGAGATGGATCTGAATCTTGGCATGTCAACTTACTAAAATGAACCTGTTGCAATTTAACAAAACTCTCATCTATAAAATGGGTATAGTATTGGCTTTAATCATTTAAGTGTATTGTGACAATGAAATAGGATAGTGAATTTAAAATGTTTAACAAACTGTTGGCCAGAGTAAGTACTCAGTAAATATTCAAAACTTTAACGATAATTCCTACGCAAACTGGCTCTTATATTTCCATTTAGATCAACACACTGATTCATACCTTTATTAGTTTAAGTTTAAATGTCTACAATTGCTTTTCCTTTTTGGTAGGTTTTTTTTTTTTATCCTTCTCTATGGTCATTATTTGAACAATGGAAACTTCAGAAAGGGAAAAGAAGAAGGCATCGTTAATCTCACTATACCATTTTCTGTGAATGTTTCACATAGTTTAGTTTTTAGTTTTTAATTATATAATCTGCCTAATTATAATATTTCCTTCATTGTTAAGTAACTACATAAACATTGTTTTAATGGTTTCACGTTATTATTTCATGTAAATGTACTAGAATTTATTTAACTAATTATTCTGTTTTTATTATTTAAAGAGTACTGTAGGGGAATTGCTGGGGAAGATGGCGAAAGAGTAAGACGCAGAGATCACCTTCCTCCCCACAGATACACCAGAAATACATCTACACGTGGAACAACTCCTACAGAACACCTACTGAACGCTGGCAGAAGAACTCAGACCTCGCAAAAGGCAAGAACCCCCCCCCCCCCACGTACCTGGGTAGGGCAAAAGTAAAAAGAATAAACAGAGACAAAAGGATAGGAACGAGACCTGCTCCAGTGGGAGGGAGCTGTGAAGGAGGAAAGGTTTCCATACATTAGGAGGCCGCTTCGCGGGCGGAGACTGCGGGGGGCGGAGGGGGAAAGCTTCGGGGCCACGGAGGAGTGCAACCACAGGGGTGCAGAGGGCAAGGCGAAGAGATTCCCGCACAGAGGATCGGGGCCAACCGGCACTCACCAGACCGAGAGGCTTGTCTGCTCACTCGCCGGGTTGGGCGGGGCTGGGAGCTGAGGCTCGGGCTTCAGTCGGAGCACCGGGAGAGGACTGGGGTTGGAGGCGTGAACACAGCCTGAAGGGGTTAGTGCGCCACGGCTAGCCGGGAAGGGAGTCCGGGGAAAAGTCTGCACCTGCCGAAGAGGCAAGAGACCTTTTCTTCCCTCTTTGTTTCCTGGTGCGCGAGGAGAGGGGATTAAGAGCGCTGTTTAAAAGAGCTCCAGAGACGGGCGCGAGCCGCGGCTAAAAGCGCGGACCCCAGAGACCGGCATGGGACGCTAAGGCTGCTACTGCCGCCACGAAGAAGCCTGTGTGCGAGCACAGGTTACTATTCACAACCCCCTCCTTCCAGGGAGCCTGTGCAGCCAGCCACTGCCAGGGTCCCGGAATCCAGGGACAACTTACCCGGAAGAACGAACGCCGCGCCCCACGCTGGTGCAACGTCATGCCGGCCTCTGCCGACACAGGCTCGCCCCGCCCTCCGTGCCCCTCCCTCCCCGCCCCCGCCCCCGGGCCTGAGTGAGCCAGAGCCCCTGAATCAGCGCCTCCTTTAATCCCGTCCTGTCTGAGCGAAGACCAGACGCCCTCCGGTAACCTACACGCAGAGGCGGGGCCAAATCCAAAGCTGAGCCCCTGGGAGCTGTGAGAACAAAGAAGAGAAAGGGAAATCTCTCCCAGCAGCCTCAGAAGCAGGGGATTAAAGCTCCACAATCAACTTGATGTACCCTGCATCTGTGGAATACATGAATAGACAACGAATCATCCCAAATTAAGGAGGTGCACTCAGAGAGGAAGATTTATGATTTTTTCCCCATTTCCTCTTTTTGTGAGTGTGTATGTGTATGCTTCAGTGTGAGATTTTGTCTGTATAGCTTTGCTTCCACCATTTGTCCTAGGGTTCTATCCGTCCGTTTTTTTTTAATTATTCTTTTGTTCTCTTAAAAATTATTTTTTTATTTTAATAAAAAATAAATTTTATTTTATCTTACTTTATTTTATTTGACTTTATCTTCCTTCTTTTTTTCCTTCCCTCCTTCCTTCCTTCCTCCCTCCCTCCCTCCTTTCTTTCTTTCTTTCTTTCTTTCTACTTCTACTAATTCTATCTTTCTACTTTATCTCCCGTTTATTCTGAGCCGAGTGGATGAAAGACTCTTGGTGCTGCAGCCAGGAGTCTGTGCTGTGCCTCTGAGGTGGGAGAGCCAATTTCAGGAAACTGGTCCACAAGAGACGTCCCAGCTCCACATAATATCAAATGGCGAAAATCTCCCAGAGATCTCCATCTCAACACCAGCACCCAGCTTCACTCAACGACCAGCAAGCTACAGTGCTGGACATCCTATGCCAAACAACTAGCAAGACAGGAACACAACCACACCCATTAGCAGAAAGGCTGCCTAAAATCATAAAAAGCCCACAGACACCCCAAAACACATCACCAGATGTGTACCTGCCCACCAGAAAGACAAGATCCAGCCTCATCCACCAGAACACAGGCACTAGTCCACTCCAACAGGAATCCTACACAACCCATTGAAGCAACCTTAGCCACTGGGGACAGACACAAAAAACAACGGGAACTACGAACCTGCAGCCTGCAAAAAGGAGACCCCAAACACAGTAAGATAAGCAAAATGAGAAGACAAAAAAAAAAAACACACACAGCAGATGAAGGAGCAAGATAAAAACCCACCAGACCTAACAAATGAAGAGGAAATAGGCAGTCTACCTGAAAAAGAATTCAGAACAGTGATAGTAAAGATGATCCAGAATCTTGGAAATAGAATAGACAAAATGCAAGAAACATTTAACAAGGACCTAGAAGAACTAAAGATGAAATAAACAATGATGAGCAACACAAGAAATGAAATGAAAGATACTCTAGATGGGATCAATAGCAGAATAACTGAGGCAGAAGAACGGATAAGTGACCTGGAAGATAAAATAGTGGAAATAATTACTGCAGAGCAGAATAAAGAAAAAAGAATGAAAAGAACTGAGGACAGTCTCAGAGACCTCTGGAACAACATGAAACACACCAACATTCGAATTATAGGGGTTCCAGAAGAAGAAGAGAAAAAGAAAGGGACTGAGAAAATATTTGAAGAGATTATAGTTGAAAACATCCCTAATATGGGAAAGGAAATAGTTAACCAAGTCCAGGAAGCACAGAGAGTCCCATACAGGATAAATCCAAGCAGAAATACGCCAAGACACATATTAATCAAACTGTCAAAAATTAAATACAAAGAAAACATATTAAAAGCAGCAAGGGAAAAACAACAAATAACACCCAAGGGAATCCCCATAAGGTTAACAGCTGATCTTTCAGTAGAAATTCTGCAAGCCAGAAGGGACTGGCAGGACATATTTAAAGTGATGAAGGAGAAAAATCTGCAACCAAGATTACTCTACCCAGCAAGGATCTCATTCAGATTTGATGCAGAAATTAAAACCTTTACAGACAAGCAAAACCTGACAGAGTTCAGCACCACCAAACCAGCTGTACAACAAATGCTAAAGGAACTTCTCTAGGCAAGAAACACAAGACAAGGAAAAGACCTACAATAACGAACCCAAAACAATTAAGAAAATGGGAACAGGAACATACATATTGATAATTACCTTAAATGTAAATGGACTAAATGCTCCCACCAAAAGATACAGATTGGCTGAATGGTTACAAAAACAAGACCCATATATTTGCTGTCTACAAGAGACCCAGTTCAGACCTAGAGACACATACAGTCTGAAAGTAAGGCGATGGAAAAACATATTTCATGCAAATGGAAACCAAAAGAAAGCTGCAGTAGCAATTCTCATATCAGAAAAAATAGACTTTAAAATAAAGAATATTAGAAGAGACAAAGAAGCACATTACATAATGATCAAGGGAATTGATCCAAGAAGAAGATATAACAATTGTAACAATTTATGCACCCAACATAGCAGCACCTCAATACATAAGGCAAATACTAACAGCCATAAAAGGGGACATCGACAGTAACACATTCATAGTAGGGAACTTTAACACCCCACTTTCACCAATGGACAGATCATCCAAAATGAAAATAAATAAGGAAACACAAGCTCTAAATGATACATTAAACAAGATGGACTTAATTGATATTTATAGGACATTCCATCCAAAAACAACAGAATACACATCCTTCTCAAGTGCTCATGGAACATTCTCCAGGATAGATCATATCCTGGGTCACAAATCAAGTCTTGGTAAATTTAAGAAAATTGAAATTGTATCAAGTATCTTTTCTGACCACAACGCTATGATTCTAGATGTCAATTACAGGAAAAGATCTGTAAGAAATACAAACACATGGAGGCTAAACTTAATAACGAAGTGATCACTGAAGAAATCAAAGATGAAATTAAAAAAATACCTAAAAACAAATGACAATGGAGACACGATGACCCAAAATCTATGGGATGCAGCAAAAGCAGTTCTAAGAGGGAAGTTTATAGCAATACAATCCTACCTTAAGAAACAGGAAACATCTCGAATAAATAACCTAACCTTACACCAAAAGCAATTAGAGAAAGAAGAACAAAAAAACCCCAAAGTTAGCAGAAGGAAAGAAATCATAAAAATCAGATCAGAAATAAATGAGAAAGAAATGAAGGAAATGATAGCAAAGATCAATAAAACTAAAAGCCGGTTCTTTGAGAAGATAAACAAAATCGATAAACCATTAGCCAGACTCATCAAGAAAAAAAGGGAGAAGACTCAAATCAATAGAATTAGAAATGAGAAAGGAGAAGTAACAACTGATACTGCAGAAATACAAAATATCATGAGAAGCATGATATATGCCAATAAAATGGACAACCTGGAAGAAATGGAAAAATTCTTAGAAATGTACAACCTGCCAAGACTGAATCAGGAAGAAACAGAAAATACGAACAGACCAATCACAAGCACTGAAATTGAAACTGTGATTAAAAATCTTCCAACAAACAAAAGCCCAGGCCCAGATGGCTTCACAGCCGAATTCTATCAAACATTTAGAGAAGAACTAACACCTATCCTTCTCAAACTCTTCCAGAATATAGCAGAGGGAGGAACACTCCCACACTCATTCTACGAGGCCACCATCACCCTGATACCAAAACCAGACAAGGATGTCACAAAGAAAGAAAACTACAGACCAATATCACTGATGAACATAGATGCAAAAATCCTCAACAAAATACTAGCAAACAGCATCCAACAGCACATTAAAAGGATCATACACCATGATCAAGTGGGGTTTATTCCAGGAATGCAAGGATTCTTCAATATACGCAAATCAATCAACGTAATACACCATATTAACAAATTGAAGGAGAAAAACCATATGATCATCTCAATTGATGCAGAGAAAGCTTTCGACAAAATTCAACACCCATTTATGATAAAAACCCTGCAGAAAGTAGGCATAGAGCGAACTTTCCTCACCATAATAAAGGCCATATATGACAAACCCACAGCCAACATTATCCTCAATGGTGAAAAACTGAAAGCATTTCCACTAAGATCAGGAACAAGACAAGGTTGCCCACTCTCACCACTCTTATTCAACATAGTTTTGGAAGTTTTAGCCACAGCAATCAGAGAAGAAAAGGAAATAAAAGGAATCCAAATCAGAAAAGAAGAAGTAAAGCTGTCACTGTTTGCAGATGACATGATACTATACATAGAGAATCCTAAAGATGCTACCAGAAAACTCCTAGAGCTAATCAATGAATTTGGTAAAATAGCAGGATACAAAATTAATGCACAGAAATCTCTGGCATTCCTATACACTAAAGATGAAAAATCTGAAAGTGAAATCAAGAAAACACTCCCATTTACCATTACAACAAAAAGAATAAAATATCTAGGAATAAACCTACCTAAGGAGACAAAAGACCTGTATGCAGAAAATTATAAGACACTGATGAAAGAAATTAAAGATGATACAAATAGATGGAGAGATATACCATGTTCTTGGATTGGAAGAATCAACACTGTGAAAATGACTCTACTACCCAAAGCAATCTACAGATTCAATGCAATCCCTATCAAACTACCAATGGCATTTTTCACAGAACTAGAACAAAAAATTTCACAATTTGTATGGAAACACAAAAGGCCCCGAATAGCCAAATCAATCTTGAGAATGAAAAATGGAGCTGGAGGAATCAGGCTCCCTGACTTCAGACTATACTACAAAGCTACAGTAATCAAGACAGTATGGTACTGGCACAAAAACAGAAAGAATGGAACAGGATAGAAAGCCCAGAGATAAACCCACGCACATATGGTCACCTTATCTTTGAGAAAGGAGGCAGGAATGTACACTGGAGAAAGGACAGCCTCTTCAATAAGTGGTGCTGGGAATACTGGACAGGTACATGTAAAAGTATGAGATTAGATCACTTCCTAACACCATACACAAAAGTAAGCTCAAAATGGATTAAAGACCTAAATGTAAGGCCAGAAACTATCAAACTCTTAGAGGAAAACATAGGCAGAACACTCTATGACATAAATCACAGCAAGATCCTTTTTGACCCACCTCCTAGGTAAATGGAAATAAAATGAAAACTAAACAAATGGGACCTAATGAAATTTCAAAGCTGTTGCACAGCAAAGGAAACCATAAACAAGACCAAAAGACAACCCTCCGAATGGGAGAAAATATTTGCAAATGAAGCAACTGATAAAGGATTAATCTCCAAAATTTATAAGCAGCTCATGCAACTCAATAACAAAAAAACAAAACCCAATCCAAAAATGGGCAGAAGACCTAAGTAGACATTTCTCCAAAGAAGATATACAGTCTGCCAACAAACACATGAAAGAATGCTCAACATCATTAATCATGAGAGAAATGCAAATCAAAACTACAATGAGATATCATCTCACACCAGTCAGAATGGCCATCATCAAACAATCTAGAAACAATAAATGCTGGAGAGGGTGTGGAGAAAAGGGAGGAACACTCTTGCACTGCTGGTGGGAATGTGAATTGGTACAGCCACTATGGATCACAGTGTGGAGGTTCCTTAAAAAACTACAAATAGAACTACCATATGACCCAGGAATCCCACTACTGGGCATATACCCTGAGAAAACCAAAATTCAAAAAGAGTCATGTACCAAAATGTTCATTGCAGCTCTATTTACAATAGCCCGGAGATGGATACAACCTAAGTGTCCATCAACAGATGAATGGATAAAGAAGATGTGGCACATATATACAATGGAATATTACTCAACCATAAAAAGAAACGAAGTTGAGCTATTTGTAATGAGGTGGATAGACATAGAGTCTGTCATACAGAGTGAAGTATGTCAGAAAGAGAAAAACAAATACCGTACGCTAACACATATATATGGAATTTAAGAAAAAAAAATGTCATGAATAACCTAGGTGTAAGACAGGAATAAAGACACAGACCTACTAGGGAATGGACTTGAGGATATGGGGAGGGGGAAGGGTAAGCTGTGACAAAGCGAGAGAGAGGCATGGACATATATACACTACCAAACCTAAGGTAGATAGCTAGTGGGAAGCAGCCGCATAGCACAGGGAGATCATCTCGGTGCTTTGTGGCCGCCTGAAGGGGTGGGATAGGAAGGGTCTGAGGGAGGGCGATGCAACAGGGAAGAGATATGGCGACATATGTATATGTATAACGGATTCACTTTGTCATAAAGCAGGAAAAATAAAGAGTACTGTAATGATTGTATGTAAGAATTTTTCTGCTTTGGGGGTTCTGTGAAATTTTTTCTTCCCCTTAATATAAATTCCTTGAATTGACATTTCTGAGACAAATCTAATGAGCTTATACATGATATCTCTCTTTTTTTTTTAAGGAAATTCCTTTCCCAAAAGTTTGGAGCAATACCCATTCTCAGCCATCATACATTCTACTTACTCTCACATTTGCTGGGTCACACTTTTTCAAAGTCTTTGATAATTTGATAATGATGAAACTGCTTTATATTTCATATCCCTCACTTCAGTTTTCTCTCTCAACCTATCCAGCTTACCACTCACTGCCAGGTTGGTATTCATTAATCTCTGTTCATATAAGGTTCTTTCTGCACAAAATATTCAATAACTCCCCGTCACCTTCCAATTGAAGTTCCAACTCTTTATCCTAGAATTGAGTATTTCACAGTGCAATCATAACTATTTTTCATCTTACCTTCTTATTTATCCACCTAAAATGCTAATTTCACCCTCCTTTGGGACTGACCTTTAAGGCTCATTCTGTATACTCTGATGAATCCCGTATTGATATGAACTCTCTTCAGAGCTCCAGTTCTTATATTTTTCTTAACATCGTTACTTGGATGTTTCAAAGGCACCATAACCCAGCACATTCAAAATAGAACTAACTAAAACATGTTCTTCCCACATTCTTTTTCATTTCTTAACATGCCAACACCACCCACACAGTTGCTCAGGTCAGAAAACTTCTTCATAAAATCCACCATCTAAACTACCAGCAAGCCTGTTGTCTCTGCACAATGTGTCTCAAGTCCTAGCTTGTGTCTCCATGCCTGCTGCAACCATCTAGTCCAAGCTACCTACATCTCTCTCTGGATAATGCTGCAGCCTGTTACTACATCATCCTCATTCCATGCTTTACCTTCTCCCTCTTATTCTCCTCATATTGAGTCATTTGTAGTGAGGTGGATGGACCTAGAGTCTGGCATACAGAGTGAAGTAAGTCAGAAAGAGAAAACAAATACCATATGCTAACACATATATATGGAATCTAAAAAAATGGTACTGATGAACCTAGTGGCAGGGCAGGAATAGAGACGCAAGCATAGAGAACAGACTTGTGGACACCGGGTGGGAAGAAGGGGAGGGTGGGACAAATTGAGAGAGTAACATTGACATATATACACTACCGTGTGTAAAACAGATAGCTAGTGGGAAGCTGCTATATAGCACAGGGAGATCAGCTTGGTGCTTTGTGATGACCTAGAGGGGTGGGATGGAGAGGGAGGGAGGGAGGCTCAGGAAGGAGGGGATATACGTATACATATAGCTGATTCACTTTGTTGTACAGCAGAAACTAACACAACATTGTAAAGCAATTATAATCCAATAACGTTGTTAAAAAAATAAAATGTTAGCACAGTTTTATATTTGCTAACTAGCTATGTAACACATAACTAGTACAATAAATAAATACTGAAACGCTACAATCAACACTACAATACTGCAATAAATAAATAAATACTACAAAATATGTTTAAAGAAAAGACAAGTTCTTTTCTTGTCTTTTTATTTCACTGACTCATTTTTCTATGCATGTTTTACTTGGTTCAGTTTGTGCTCTAAATAAAAATTTTATTCTGCCTCTTTTAAATTCATCATTAAACGATTATTATAGCATCATTAGATTATGTCATTCCCCTAAGTAAAATCTTCAATGGCTTCCTATTGGACATGGAATAAAAATGCAACCTCTTTATCACAATTTATTAGGCCTTAAACAGTCTGGCCTCACCAATCTCTCCACCTTCACTGTGCGCTACGTGCTACCTCATATGCTATGCTCCAGGTGCATTTGCCGACTCTCAGTCCCTCAAAAGTGTCAAGTTCTTTCTCGCTTCTCACAGCGAGATTTTTGCACATGCAATTTCTACATACAAAACCCAAGTTGGCCTCTCTTTTGTTTTTGAATTGTATGTTTGTTTTTACAATGAAAATGTGGAGGTCTGCCACCCCTATCTAATATAAGGTACTATAAGGGATTCTCAGGATTTGGGCTGATCAAGGAAAAGATATAACCACGCAGAGGCAGTAGCACACACGAGTTTATCTGAGTGACACTCTAACAGGTTTACATTCAGGTGAGGTCTCCCATAGCAAGAGATTGTCCAGAGGTTATAATGTTGAGGAGGGGGATACCATCCAGAAGAGGAGAGTAAGAAAACTCTTAGGGGAGAGAGTGATCAGATAGGGACTTCAGTGTATCTAGATGGATGTTGCTCAGCAACATGGTGTGTAGTGTCTGGGTTAGAGAGCCCAGAAGGCAGCAGTAGTTTGGGTCTTTATAGCCTGAGAGTTTATCTACTCTATGGCTAGTAGATATTGGGCATAGTTTCTCCAGAGATGCAAATCAGGCAGGGCATAAGGCTAAAAGTCTGCTAGTATGAGCTTTGTTTAAAGCAATTGTATGTATAAAATTTTGAACTTGGCAGCAGAGGGCTTTTGAGCTCATCTTGCTATGAAGGAGTAACAACTTAAGGACCAATATACAAAGACCATCTTTGGTTCATTTATATAGCAGGTACTTCTTTGAAAAACTTTATTATTGCATAAAGAATTATTATTAATTCTTCCATTGATATTCTCCTGCTTTTATGGTCATGAAGACTTGTGAGTTCAAATCAACAAAGTCTAGATTTTTTCTAAATATCTCCTAAGAAATTTTATTGGGAATTATACTATATTAAACTTCTCAGCTTTTTCTAAGTCATTTTTTTTACCTTACAACTAGAGTCATCAGAATGAGAGATTGTGAAAATTATGATTATTAATTGTCTGCTTGGTATTAACGATTCTTCCAAAATTAGTCTCCCTAAATCTTTGCTTTTTAGAATATTTCTTATCTATCCTGACCCCAGTTTACTAAGTATCAATAACATTTCCTTACTCAGAATTTGATAGCCATCCATTAGAAAGTTTAATATATATAAGATTTTTTTATATTTCTTTATTTCTGACAAAACTTTAGACTGACAAAGAAAAAAGAGAGAAGACATGAGCAACTAAAATCAGAAATGAAAGTGGGGATAAACTATTGACCTTTCAGAAATAAAGAGGAATATGAGGGAATACTATGAACAGTGGTATGTTTAAAAAAAAAAAGTAGATAACCTAAAAGAAATGGAAAAATTCCTGGAAACACACAAATTACCTAAGCTGATTCAAGAAGGAATGGAAAATCCCAATAGTAAAGAGACTGAATCAGCAATCAAAAATCTCCCAACAAAGAAAAAGAAAAATTCAGGGCCAGGGAAAGTCTAGGGCCAGATTTTACTGGTGTATTCTACCAAACATTTAATAACTAACATCAATCCTTCTCAAACTCTTTCTAAAAATAAAAATTAAAAAAAGGAAGGAACACTTTCTAACTCATTCTATGAAGCCAGCTTTACCCTGATACTGCTACTGAAGACAAAGCATCAGAAGAAAAGAAAAATACAGACCAAAATCTCTTATAAAAACAGATGTAAAAATTCTGAACAAAATGCTAGCCTGCCTAATCCAGCAGCATATTAAAAAGATTATACAACTTGACCAAGTGAGAGTTACCCAAGAAATGCAAGATGTTCAACATAAGAAAATCAACCCTCATTGATCATGTCTTGTTGAATAGGGTCCTATCATACTGATTTGGCTCACTTTTATCACTATTTATATGAATTATAGGCCTTGCTAAAGCAGGAGATAATATTTTTGTTTGCTTAAATCACCAGCAACAAGAATTTTATCTATCAGACAGTAGCTTCAAATTATTTGGGAAAGGAATAGTTAAGATTAGAAGTAATATAATAAAGAAAAACGTGAGACTATAAAGCTTTTTTCTTCTCAAAATAGGGAAAAATAGATTCACAAAAGAAAGAAAATTAAAAGTCACACTGTACTTTTAGAAGGATGGTTTTTCTGGCACAAGTCTTATACAAGACACTAGAACCTTGGTAAATGATTAACGAGGCCCCACCACAAACGCAGTCTTCGTGGTAGACAGATAGGAAAGAGGAGGAAAATTCCATGAATTTACTTTCCAAAGGATTATACTTAATCACAGTTAATAGATTCATAACATGAAACTGATCTTGTACTGAAGATTGTTGTATTAAAAACAAAATCCAGGGCTTCCCTGGTGGCGCAGTGGTTGAGAGTCCGCCTGCCGATGCAGGGGACACGGGTTCGTGCCCCGGTCTGGGAGGATCCCACATGCCGCGGAGCGGCTGGGCCCGTGAGCCATGGCCGCTGAGCCTGCGCGTCCGGAGCCTGTCCTCCGCAACGGGAGAGGCCACAACAGTGAGAGGCCCGCGTAACGCATAAAAAAAAAAAAAAAAATCCAAAGAGGAAGCATTAGGGCTAAGTTCTTCTTGGCTTTGATTCCATGTATAGCAGTATGGTCTCTTAAAGGCAAAAACAGAAATGGAATTAGCCTGTAACCATAGAAACTGCATGTGGCAGTTAGGGAAAATGCACTTAAGATGTAAAAACACCAAGTGAATCTACAGTGCATAACAAAAATATCTTCGTAGTTGTCAAACTGAAGTACAAGTGTGAATATTGTTCACAATAGTCTTTGACAGTAATCCTAGTTCTTAAGGTGATACCTGCTAAAAGCATAAATTTTAGTGGATAGCTCCAAAGATTAAAGGGGAAAAATTTCTTTTCCGATAATTGTAGTCTTGGAGTACACTATTATGAGATTAATGGAAAGCATATAGAATTTAATCAAGTTAAATTTCACTTAAGAATACATTACAGTCTTTAATCAATAACAAGAGTGTTTATTGATTATATAACGGTCCCAGTGAAAAACTAGTGTTGTACTTTATTTTCTAGAGGAAATGAATGAGACTATTTATTCCTCAAGCCAAACTGAGACCTGAACATCATGAACATGACTAGTGATAAGAGCAGGTATTAGAAAAATTGAGGAGAGACAATTGATTCTTTAACAGGGTAAAGAATAGATCAAAATTGTGTAGAACTTGGATATTAAAAGTCATTCGTGTTTGAATTCACTACACTTTTTTATTGTGTACTTTATTAGAATAATATTTAAATCAAAATCAAAATGTTCTTCTGTTTACTGTCTTACTCCCAACCAGACAGTAAACTCCATGGGAGTAGAAATCACACCTGTTCATCATTATATCCTCAGTGCCTAGCACTGTGCCTTGCATGGAATAGGCACCTCAGATATTTGCTGAAAGACTAAAAGAAGAAAAAGACTTTAGAAAAATCAAACAAAGTGGTTAGGATCAAGTGAAGAGAGATGGTAAACTAGGGAAAATGAAGGTAAGAGATGAAGCTAAATATACCAGGAAGTTATTTGAGATTCCAGTCAAGGAAGAACCACACCCACTTCCAAAGGGTGATGTCAGCTTTTCTACACCGGCACTGTTTTCACAAAATCTCTGGAGGATTTTGAAGCAGCTCTTAGGAACATGCTATGATTAAGAACGCTTTTGTATATATGAAACTATCTGGAAATGTATGTGCGTGAAGCCTTCCAATTTTTTTGTATTTGTTTTGCCAAAGGAACCACAAGCCTGCAACTGCTCACAAAACAATCCCAAGTCCTAAAACCTTGCCAATGGAAATCAAATTAAAAGCTCTACAGCCCACAAGAAATTAATTCTCTCCAATGGACATGTACAAGGAACAAGTAACAACCTCTTAGAGTGTAAAGCAAGTCCAGGGGGGACAATGTACAAGGGAGTCCCACCTATACCCCTGGAATACAGACTCAGAGACCACCAGATCTACCAACCAAGGCTGTTATCCCATTTCTGAAGAATGCAGAGCAGATGATTTTTGTAATTTCTGCTCAATGGGATTTGCTAATTACTGTGGAATAGTGATTGTCTGTTTTCATTCTTTCCACTTCTCAATAGCAGTTTTATGGCAGCAAACCTGTTCTTAATCTGTTATTCTATGCTAGGTGTATGCTGGTTGTGGGTGAGGATCAGCAGATAACTTTTATTTTGTAGTGGGTCAGACCATGAGGATCGATATCCAGACATAATGGAAAGAATGGCAACTTATTCCTAGACTTTCAACTAGATACAGTAACGATGGCCTTTAGGATTGTTACTTGGAGAAGGGATGAGTATGCTCTGTGTGTGGGAAGAAGGGTACATATACATTTGATCCATTGTAGTAATTTGCTTTCGAAGAGATGACTGTGTACCCCCGGTATCTGTTCTCCACTTCTTCAAAAATAGTTTTGGCTAGAATATAGCCACTCAGCTAAAGACTGTTTTCAGCCCTTACAACTAGGTAGGGACATGTTTCTGTATTCTGGACAATGGAGTGTGAGCAAAAATAATATAAGCAAATGCCTGGTTCATTTCTTAAAAGGAAAGAATTTTCTGCATTTCCTTTTTCCATTCTTCCCATTGAAGGAATTCAGACACAATGGCAGGTGCTAAAGCTGCCATCTTATACTCCTGTGGGGGCTACCATATCATCAGTCTTGAACTTCTATTATTCTGGTTCTTGTTACAAAAGTTTAACCAGCATTTTGATTATTAAAGTAACAATGGACAATTCACGTAGTGTCCATATCTTTCAGTTTCTTCATATCTAAAATGGAGATACTAATTGCAGCTGTTTTCTCAGGATTATTGTGAGGATTAAACAAGGTCATGTCTTGAAAGCACTTAGTCTTTGGTACATGGTAACCGTTGGAAAAATGATAACTATTGTAACAAGCTTAGCCCTACTTTAACTTAAACTCCTTCATATACAGGAATGACCACAATTGACCATGACACTCTGCCTTCTCCATACCTGGTCTGCCTCACTCATCAAGTTACACTTTAGTATTTTAAAAGCTGATTTATTTTTAGTAAAATTAATTAAAATCTATTTTGAATCTTAATTACCTGTCATTTTTATCACTCCACACACATCACTCCATTCTCAGTAAACTGTGAGAGGTAAATGACACTAGTGAAAATCTCACACAACTAAATTAGCTGTTGGACCCACAGTCAAACTGTATACAAAGTAAGACAGTCTTTCCTCCTTTGTAAGCCAATTTTATTTCCAGAAAAATCTTTTAATCTATGTTTTGGGTAAATATTCAGGAATAAATTTTTTTCCTGTGTAAACCAACAGTAATCATCTCACTTAACATTGCCTAGAATTCGCCCTGTGACTGGCTAATTTCACTTGGAATAATGTCCTCAATGTTCACCCATGTTGTTGCATACTGCAGGATTTCCTTCTCTGTAAGGCTGAGTAGTATTTCATTGTATGTATATACCACACATTTTAATTAATTTATCTATTAACAGACATTTAGGTTGTTTCCACAACTTAGCTATTGTACACTTAAAAATCTGTTAGGAAGGTAGAGCTTATGTCAAAAGTTCTTACCATAATAAACTTTAAAAAAAGAAAAAATTATCAAATTTACTGACTGTAATTTTTAAAAATATTATAATCTGTATTTAAGTAGCTCACCATATCTTCATACTGGGAATTTTTTCCTTCCACCTACATTCAACATTTGGTTTGAAAGTTTTGGATCTACTGAGTCCAAGAGGTTCTAAGAGCCATTATATATTTTAACAGAACGTTTCATTAATAAAAACAGATTCATTAATAAAAACAGATTAGATAGACAAGAATTAATTTGAAAGAAAGCTTCATAATGCTTCCTGATGGTAAATATCATTTAATGACTTTATGGGAAAATTGTAACTTACTATAAACCTCAGCATGTAAACTCTGAGAAATCAACTTCAGTAACTAAGAGTGTTAAAACATTATATTGACCACTGTCACGTCAATGGATATCCAACTGGTCACTGACAAGACTGGCCATCTATGTGACAGGATGTATGATTTACCAGAATCAATGGTTTTTGTCTATTCTGAGATTCTGTATTTAGCTACAAAGATTCATTTCCTCAAAAATATGGTATAAAATTGAAATGCTTATGTTGGTTCTTCTGTTTGGCTATATGTTTCTCAGTAAGTTATTTTACTGTTCAACATCTCATTTCCCTTACTTGTAAAAGGGAAATAGTAACAGTTTTTTAACCTAAATAGATGTTGTAAAACTTAAAAATGATAATGGATATATTGTGCTCACTGCATGCTTGGAAAATAGTCCCTGCATATTCCACCTATTATCATGTTTTTTTAACTTTTCATTTCAAAATAATTATAGAT
This sequence comes from Phocoena sinus, assembly GCF_008692025.1. Classification (NCBI taxonomy): domain Eukaryota; kingdom Metazoa; phylum Chordata; class Mammalia; order Artiodactyla; family Phocoenidae; genus Phocoena; species Phocoena sinus. Next base: position 52,798,998 of record NC_045779.1, on the reverse strand, counting down.
ATGTAGGAAGTTGCAAAGAAATGTACAGGTTAGTGCCATGCATCCTTTACCCAGCATCTCTCTATATTTACATGCTGCATAATTTCAGTGCAATATTAATGCCAGGAAATTAACATTGGTATAATCCACAGAGGTTATCCATGTTCTTTCAGTTATAAATGCAATCATTTGTCTGTGTGTGTATATATTTATATGTTTGTGTGTGCAGTTCTGTGCAATTTTATCAGATGTGCCGCCTCCTGTAACTATCACCAAACTCAACATACTGAGCTATACCATCAACACAAGCCTCCCTCATGCTACTCCTTTACAGCGATACACAACCCCTCAGCCCTCCTATCCTTAATTGCTGGCAAGGAATTATCTGTTCTCTATCTTTATGTTTTTATTTCATATTTGAATGTCATGTGAATAATAGAATAAGATAATCCCAATTATCTGTTTAAGCAACTGTTGTGTTTCCTAAAATACCATAAAAGTTCCTTGTGTTGTAATATAACTGAAATGCTTACACTTTGATTTGGATACTCCTAATCATTTCACGAAGAGCTATTTTCCTTAACTACCAAAACCAAAAACATAAATGAAGAAAAAGTGCATGCATTAGGGGACCATTTATTTCAAGGTTTTATTTTTAGTTCCCACTATTTACAAGGTAGTATGTGTAGTCCAGGACTTCAGAGCCCAGGGCTTATAAAAGGATTTTCTGTTAAGAGTCACAGCTAGGGCTTCCCTGGTGGCACAGTGGTTGAGAGTCCGCCTGCCGATGCAGGGGGCACGGGTTCGTGCCCCAGTCCGGGAGGATCCCACGTGCCGCAGAGCAGCTGGGCCCGTGAGCCATGGCCGCTGAGCCTGCGTGTCCAGAGCCTGTGCTCCGCAACGGGAGGGACCACAACGGTGAGAGGCCCGCGTACCGCAAAAAAAAAAAAAAAAGTCACAGCTAATGGCTCTTAATTTCCAAAGCTGAAAAAGAATGTCTCTATGTTACAAAAAAAGTCTCTATGTTAACCTCTTTCATTCCAATGCTCATTGTTTGTATTAAGAAAAAAAGAGACTAAAGAGTATTGATTTCCAACAATGTATTAAGTACTGTGCTAAGGCACCTTTTAGGCATATTTTTGGTTTACTCTTTATAATAGCTCTAAAAGAGAAGTATTACCATCCCAATTTTAAAGATCATGATCTAAGTCTCAAGGAGATTAAATACTCATATTGTGTTTCCTTTTGATTCTTTGGTTAACAGATTAGTATAAATCTTAATAATTGTACTATATTTCCCTTATAGTCAATAAAGTGTTAATATTCTTATTATTGGTTTTACCTATAAAAATTTCAGCCACTTACTACTTAAAACATGTTTATTATATTTAATAAAGTAGCTACTCATTACAGCAGGAATACTATTTGAGTCCTAGTTTCTGATTGTTTTAGATCATTAATCTCTCAACTCCTGCCACAAAATCCAGCCATTTAATGGATAAGATTGTAAGGACACACAGAAGTCAATAATACCACACTTTGACAGCTCTAACAGTTTGTTGGTTTGGTACAAATTTATAAAATCTGCAGAATCTAATAGCTCTTGCAATGACCCCTGACCACTTGTTCATTAGTCAGTACAAATATTTTATACAATTGCTCTCCTATTGCTATCAATTAAAGAGAAGGTGGTAGAAGAAGCTACATTTCATCAGGCTGTAGAAAATGGTGAGAATTGTTTGCTGCCATTTCTAATTCCCTTGAGTATGACAGGAAAGCAAGGATGAAAAGATATTAAGATTGATGAACAACAAATGATTTTAAGAAAATAATGCATCTCTGATCTCCAAAATTTCTTTGAACTGAGAAAAGGCATAATTTCTCTAATTACAAAGTCAGAGGTGAAAGTGCCTGTCTAGACACTTAGAATGGTAGGTGCTGATCTTCTGCATGCTTGGTGGAGAGTGTGTGTGTGAGCATTTAAAACGGGCTTTGCTGTGATGTATGTCATAGTGTTCTGCCTATGTTTTCCTCTAAGAGTTTTATAGTGTCTGGCCTTACATTTCGGTCTTTAATCCATTTTGAGTTTATTTTTGTGTATGGTGTTAGGGAGTGTTCTAATTTCATTCTTTTACATGTAGCTGTCCAGTTTTCCCAGCACCACTTATTGAAGAGGCTGTCTTTTCTCCACTGTATACGCTTGCCTCCTTTATCAAAGATAAGGTGACCATATGTGTGTGAGTTTATCTCTGGGCTTTCTATCCTGCTCCATTGATCAATATTTCTGTTTTTGTGCTGGTACCATACTGTCTTGATGACGGTAGCTTTGTAGTATATAGTCTGGAGTCAGGGAGCCTGATTCCTCCAGCTCTTGTTTTCTTTCTCAAGATTGCTTTGGCTATTCAGGGTCTTTTGTGTTTCCATACAAATTGTGAAATTTTTTGTTCTAGTTCTGTGAAAAATGCCTCCTAGAGTAATGGAAATAAAAACAAAAATAAACAAATGGGACCTAATGAAACTTAAAAGCTTTTGCACAGCAGAGGAAACCATAAACAAGACAAAAAGACAACCCTTAGAATGGGAGAAAATATTTGCAAATGAGGCAACTGACAAAGGATTTATCTCCAAAATACACAGCAGCTCATGCATCTCAATATCAAAAAAGCAAACAACCCAATCCAAAAATGGGCAGAAGATCTAAATAGACATTTCTCCAAAGAAGATATACAGATTGCCAACAAACACATGAAAGGATGCTCAACATCACTAATCATTAAAGAAATGCAAATCAAAACAGCGATGAGGTATCACCTCACACTGGTCAGAATGGCCATCATTAAAAAATCTACGAACAATAAATGTTGGAGGGGGTGTGGAGAAAAGGGAAGCCTCTTGCACTGTTGGTGGAAATGTAAATTGATACAGCCACTATGGAGAACCGTATGGAGGTTCCTTAAAAAACTAAAAATATAATTACCATATGACCCAGCAATCCCACTACCGGACATATACCCTGAGAAAACCATAATTCAAAAAGTGTCATGTACCACAATGTTCATTGCAGCTCTATTTACAATAGCCAGGGCATGGAAGCAACCTAAGTGTCCATTGACAGATGAATGGATAGAGAAGATGTGGCACATAAATACAATGGAATGTTACTCAGCCATAAAAAGAAACGAAACTGAGTTATCTGTAGTGAAGTGGATGGACCTAGAGTCTGTCATACAGAGTGAAGTAAGTCAGAAAGAAAAACAAATACTGTATGCTAACACATATATATATATAGAACCTAAAAAAATAAAACTGTTCTGAAGAACCTAGGGGCAGGAGAGGAATAAAGATGCAGAGGTACAGAATGGACTTGAGGTCATGGGGCGGGGGAACGGTAAGCTGGGATGAAGTGAGAGAGTGGCATGGACATACATACACTACCAAATGTAAAATAAATAGTTAGTGGGAAGCAGCCACATAGCACAGGGAGATCAGCTCGGCGCTTTCCACCTAGAGGGTTGGGATAGGGAGGGTGGGAGGGAGATGCAAGAAGGAGGAAATATGGGGATATATGTTTATGTAGAGCTGATTCACTTTGTTATACAGCAGAAACTAACACACCGTTGTAAAGCAATTATAGTCCCATAAAGATGTTAAAAAATAAAATAAAATAGTGCCCAAGGCACAATACACCTAGTAAAAAAAAAAAGCTATACGGATATATTGTACAAAACAGGGAATATAGCCAATATTTTATAGTAACTAAAAATGGAATATAGCCTTTTAAATTGTGAATCATAATAAAAAAATTTGGACTTAAAAAAAAATAAAACAGGCTTTGCAGTCCACTTAAACTATGCCACTTCCCTGATAATAAGATGTACTGGCTAGGATGAACCATTTTGGCTCCATAAAGGTGAAACAACATTTTGTCCATATTTTCTTTCTTTTTCAGACTTAGTCATCTTCAAAAGCAAAATCTTTTAAGTTTTATAAACTTTTGACCAGGCTTGACAAAATATCTTAGCTTTCATTTCTGGCAGAAGAGTAAAACAAACAATGCATACATGTGTCAGTGAAAACTAACTGGTAAATGAACCTGTGATACATATTTTAAGGCAATTTATTTATTATTTATTAATGCATTATTTTTTAGAAAATTCTTTCTAAAATGACCACTGAAGGAATTTTACATATGTAGTCTTAAAATGTATTGGCATCTTTGATACCTCAAAATGCTTTATGTGTTTTTAAAAAAAAATTTATAATAATGTACATGAGAATTTTTTTGTGTGTGTATTAAGAGAATACACTATTTGGTTAATATTTCTGTAAGGGAGTTTCTTAAGGTCAAACAACCCCTAAATTGCAGAGCTAAGTGCAAATCAGTTCTGTCAAACTCCAAAGGTCTTGCTTTTGCCTTGATAACCAAGCTCAGCAATGCTCATTCCCTATCATAGCATTTCTTAGAAAACCGAATAATTATCCATGATAAGAAATTTATATGTAAATAATAAAAAAGCCAATTGTTTTCTTTTTCACTGACTTAATCTTACAGTCTTTATCCTTGATACCTTTTCAATAAGTTCAGTAATTTTTGCTGTACTAGATTCTAGGTTTGTTCCTAGAAAGACAATGCACCACAAGTTTCTTGGTATGTCTTTAAACATGGTGAGTAAAGACAGAGGCTCTCTCAAGAGCCAGATAATCTAAGTTCAAACTGTGGCTCCACCATTCACTATTATGTGACCTTGGGCAAGTCAATCCATCTTCTGACTTCTTTTTTCATCAGTAAATCAGGGGTGAGAATGATGCCCACCTCATAGGGATTCTATGTTAAGTGAAGTCAATCATCTAAAGGGTATAGTGTATTTCCTGGCCCCTAGTAAGCACTATTAAATGGGAAATATTATACTTACAGTGATGAAGGTGTACCAGACGCTCTATTAATCCCCAAAGACCTTAAAATGAATAAAATATGATCCTGACTGCAATGAACTCACTGTTTACTATGTGTTAATTCTAAAATAGAAGTTTACACAGGGGATAGTGATTAACATAGCAGAGTTGTCAGCTAAATTTAAGGAAATTAGCAATGGGTTTCTTAAAGTGGTGGAATTTGATCTGAGTCTTAAAGGATAAATAAGAGATTAACAAGACAAGAAGATGAGTATTCTGGGAGGTAGGAACAATAGGGGCAAATGCAAAATCGTTTTCAGAGAAGTGTGGTGCAATTCTGCTCAAGAAGTCAAGTATAAGATGCAAAGATGGGATCTGAGGCTAGACAGAAAATTATGATCCTAATGTATTCTATATTAGGAGTGTGAACATTTTGATTAGAAAATTGGAGTAACTTGGTATTTAAAAAGTTTATTTGTAAGAAAGAGACAAGATCCCTTGAGGGTTAGTGAAAAATTAATTACAGGAAAGAGTAACAGTGGAATTAAGAAAAATTAATGTCATGAAAATAAATAATCACAATAGTTGAGCTAGAACCAATGTTTCTGAAGTTTTACATGCCCATCTTATTCTCAATTGAAAAAAACTTATCTACAGAGTGTGGCTTCTAGGAAAGTTATTAAAACAAAATCTAAATATAATGAACAAGCTGAATTAGAAAACCAGGTGGTATGGAGGAGTGATTCAGACATGTCTCAACCACCAAACATGAATTAATCTTTTTATATAGTATCATTATCGTTATTAAATAGAAAAAAGGGGCAGGATGTTAAGGGTGCATTTTACAGATATAAAAGATGTATTTAAGGGCTTCCCTGGTGGCGCAGCGGTTGAGAGTCCGCCTGCTGATGCAGGGGACACGGGTTCGTGCCCCGGTCCGGGAAGATCTCACATGCCGCGGAGCGGCTGGTCCCGTGAGCCATGGCCACTGAGCCTGCGCGTCCGGAGCCTGTGCTCCGCAACGGGAGAGGCCACAACAGTGAGAGGACCGCGTACCGCAAAAAAAAAAACAAGTTGTATTTGAGCATTCTAGAAAGTTGCAAAGCCAAGAAAGATATAGACTGGGTTTTATCAAGATGTTTTAGGGATTCTAAGAAGAAAGAAAATAACATGTTCAAGTAAAATTAGCTTTAAAAGAAAAATATTTAGTAAGGTTGTTGAAAAGATAATAAAAGTACTGTCAATGACATCTTTAAAATGACAAAATTGGTTTTCATGGATAGAATAAAATATTTGAAAGTATTTTGTCTGATTATATCTACCAGCTAAATAAAATTTATGTAGTAATTCTACTAAAACATTCTCGGTTTCCTGTAAGTTGTATTAAACTAGACACTTGTTTTCATATTCTATCAGCATTGAAGGACTCACTCATGAGAATTTTTCAATACCTTAAGAAACTCCCTTACAGAAATATTAACCAAATAGTGTATTCTCTTAATACACACACAAAAAAATTCTCATGTACATTATTATAAATTTTTTTTTAAAAACACATAAAGCATTTTGAGGTATCAAAGATGCCAGGGCTTCCCTGGTGGCGCAGTGGTTGAGAGTCCGCCTGCTGATGCAGGGGACATGGGTTCGTGCCCCGGTCCGGGAAGATCCCACATGCCGCGGAACGGCTGGGCCCGTGAGCCATGGCCGCTGAGCCTGCGCGTCCGGAGCCTGTGCTCCGCAACGGGAGAGGCCACAACAGTGAGAGGCCCGCGTACCGCCAAAAAAAAAAAAAAAAAAAAAAAAAAGATGCCAATACATTTTAAGACTACATATGTAAAATTCCTTCAGTGGTCATTTTAGAAAGAATTTTCTAAAAAATAATGCATTAATAAATAATAAATAAATTGCCTTAAAATATGTATCGCAGGTTCATTTACCAGTTAATTTTCACTGACACATGTATGCATTGTTTGTTTTACTCTTCTGCCAGAAATGAAAGCTAAGATATTTTGTCAAGCCTGGTCAAAAGTTTATAAAACTTAAAAGATTTTGCTTTTGAAGATGACTAAGTCTGAAAAAGAAAGAAAATATGGACAAAATGTTGTTTCACCTTTATGGAGCCAAAATGGTTCATCCTAGCCAGTACATCTTATTATCAGGGAAGTGGCATAGTTTAAGTGGACATGAGCCTTCTGCCAGGATTTGACTCTGTTGTAGTTGCTACCTTGCCTACTGTCACTTCAGGTTGTATGATTTTGGGCAAATTAATTGACCTCTCTGCTTTTGTGGCTTTTTATCAAAAAAAAAAAATTTAAAAATTAGCTCAGCCAGAAAGTTGTAAGAATCAAATAAGTTCATATTTTAAAGTACTTATAACAGCATCAATAATAGAGTCAGCACTATATAACTGTTAGCTCTTATTATTTATAAAAAATAACTTTTTTACTTCATATTATCATTTCCTCCCACTTCTACACACATGCATGTACACACACACACACACACACACACACACACACACATCAAGGTATTAGAGGAAGCAGGAGCAACACAAGCAAAAGCAAAGAGACAAGGTGTTTTCAGACAAAATGTGGTTTGATTCTGCAAGAGAATGAAGCATAACGGGGGAAATGGTGGGAACTGGAACAAAACAAGAAATTGGGATACAAATAATGCCCGCAAGGAGAGCTATAGTTCTCAATACTCACTGACCTTGCTTCACTTCCCCAGAAAGACAACCCTAATTCACACCTTTGTTTCAAAAATAAACAAAAGCATTCATCAAACACCCACTGGAGTGTGTGTGTCAGAAGCAAGGTGCCACAGCACATCCCGTAATAAACAGAAGATGATTATAGTTTTCAAGAATTTTAATCTATCATTCAATCTATCAAAGCATGTATCAGTAATAGAACACCAGTTCTTCCAATAAAAGGCTGAATGTGATTAATGCCATAATAGGATTACAAAATTCTCTCACTATTTACCATTCAGAGGATGAGGAAGAAAATCACATCTAAGGGGAGAGATAAGGGGGCAATTTTAAGGAGGGAGTGGCATTGAAGGATAGAAACAAAAAAAAGGTTGGATTTCAGTGTCCGGAAATGTAATTTATAACATCTTTCCATGATTTCAGTGCAATGCCACAATCTCTTTCTTTTCTTCAGCAACATAAAGCCATATAATCTATAATTATGCAATTTCCAGTAGAAATATGGTTGCGTTTGTTAACGCAGTTTAGGTTGTCTTTCTCAAAATCCTCTCTAAGAGCCACCTTCAAATTAAACTAATAATTGATTGAAACATCTTCCAGCTTCCTGAAATCTGAAACCTATGCCAAATGTGACATTAGCTGCCAGGAAGCTCTGATCTTTCTTGGGCGGGTACAGCAAAGTCTTATATCCCATTAAATATTTAACCACACATTATGAAAAATTTAAGACTAAATCACTCGATGCAATTCAAAAAAACTGAAACAATATGTCAGATGCATAGATTTGTATTGATAATATTTCCACAATTCTTTTTATTAAAATTGCACATTATGGTGCATGAATTTTAAATGTCATTCATAAATAAAAATGAAAAGCAAATGCTTATGGAAAAATTCTTCAGTTTGACTTGAATGATGTAAACTTTTCAATATAAAAGATGCTAACCAGCAGATAAGGTCATTTTCTGGGCCAAACATACATTATTCAAGAGAATAGCACTGGCAGACCATGGTGACCTCAAGAAAGCTAGAAAGTGCAGCCTTGCATACTGCATTCCAAATGTAGGAGCAAAGAAAAAGTAGCCCTGATGCCTGATTCTAGAGAGATGTATTTTCCTTAACCTTTGATGCTCTGCTCCATATTAAGGGTTCCATTCTCTAGCAATCTCATTTTCCCCAGATTCTTTTGCTCAGAATTTCTTCAGATAACAAGATATAAAAGATTTTAATAGCAGAGAAGAACAGTTGTGAGACTGAAACTTAGCAGGAATTTGGGGACTGCAACATCATGTGTCTTGTAGGAAAAATACAAGATTTTAAGGACAGAACCGGGTTCCATCCCAAGTCTACCATTTAAAGGTAGTGAGCAACACTTGCAGGCCACTTGACCTCCCTAAGTATCACCATTAAAGTGACAAGACCTTCTCTGAGTTTTGGGGATGGTTAAATTCGTTAAAATATTTGGGGCATCTGGCTTATCACTTCATGTACCCTAGAGACTCAGTAATGTTGGTTCTTGCATTTTCTATGGAAATCGTTAAGTATGGAAGTAATTTTTGAAAATACAAAAAATGATACAATTACCAAACTTTATGTCCCCTTTTTATTTCTCACTCTGCTTCATTGAACTTTGTTGATCCCCCATTTCCTTCTACAAAATTTCTTCTTTCTTTAAGGAATTTCTCTTCTGCTTCTCATTCTATATCTCAATTATTTGTCTTGTCTGTTTGCTCTTCTCTTTATGGAATATCATCAAATATTAGATATGTTGGTATTCCTGAGGGTCCCACCCTTGCTCTCCTTCTTTATTTTGCTGAATGACTTAATTTGTTCATATGGATTAACTTCAACTTTTATGTCAATAGCTCTAAAATCTTAGCTCCTGTGATTCATATATTATTTGCAAACATCTAAATTGTCTTCAAGTCAGTATACGAAACCAAAGTCATATCTTTCCTGCTAAACCTAAGCCTCTGTAGCAGTCAACCAAAGTAAAACCTCGGATATTTTATTTTTTCCACTTCTTCACCCACAATACTCAATCTATTACACTGTTCTGTTGATTCCATTTTCTAAATATCTCTTGGTTGACCTCTTACCATTCTCACTGCTACCACTGTAGTTTTAACCCCCATCAGTCATCTATTAAAAAATTGTATCAATTTATCTCCAAGTATTTAATCATTTTTTTCTTTACTATCCAGTACAGAAGCCACTCACCACACGTGGCCATTGAGCACTTGAAATTTCATGGCTAGTCCAAATTCAAGTAGCTGTGAGTGCAAAACACACACACCAGATTTTGAAGACACAATACGGAGAGGAGAATATAAAATATCAATTAATAATGTTTATATTGATTACATATCAAAATCATAACATTTGGGACATATTGGGTTAAATAAAACATGAAAATTAATTTTATCTGTTTATTTCTACTTTAAAAAATTTAAAGAACATGTGTGACTTGCATTCTATTTTTATTAGATAGCACTGTCTTACCCACTTACCCATTTTCTTGTCAGTCATCTTTCCATGATACAAATTGGATTGTGTCATTCCTTGCTTTAATCCTCTTGAATAGGTTTTCAGTATCTTTGAAGCAGGGCTGCCTCATTGTGCATTTCTGTAAAACAATGAGAATGGTGCTAATTTCAGTTGTACAACTCTACCTGTAAAACAAGCTTAAGTTGTCTCTCATGTTTTAAGAGTCCTCTCAACTTATTTCACCATCTTTATCCCACATTACACCCTGTCCCAACACTGAATCCTGACCACTTTAGCCACACTTGACTAGTTCAATTTCCAAACAATCTATTCACTTTTATGACCTTATACCATTTAATATCCTGTTTTCAAGACTTGGAAATGCCCTTGTCTAGGCAATCACTGACTAATTTTCAAGGTGCAATTGAGAACTTAACTCTCCGGAAAGACTTTTCCTTCAAACCTCCTCCCAAAAAGAACCAGTTGCTTTCTTTTGTTCTTAGTAACACGTGGCACATGACTGTATTTTGTACGTATTACTTGTAAGAATTGGTTTATATAGATGTCTCATATTGGTGTACCAAATGGTTCAGATGAGACACTATGATTTATTCGCTAAGCCCACATTTTTTTCTTCTACCTACATTCTATTCTCCAGTAGTGGAATCCCTGTCCTTTAAAAGAAAATAAAGACTTGACTGGGCCCAGAGAAGATACTGGGAATTTTAGCTTCATTTGGAAAACTAAATTCTTTGGAAGATACAAAAATAAGTTTAGTTTTCATCTAATAATATAAATGATGATTCCCACTTTTTAGAAAATTATAATCTTATTGATAGAAAAATGACATGCATTGAAAATACTCTTAAAATTATAAAATTATCTTTAATCAAAGTGGGCATAATATTTTTAAACCACTGGCTCCCAGAATATCCTAAACTAAATGCTATGTTGGAGAGTTTCTCTCTCCCAGGGACAGTAGGAAATAATCAGTCAGAACTGCTCAACCTTGTTTCTGGCATGCTGAGACATATCTAAAAATTAGACACATTAATGAGTAAAAGACAAACCAAACTATCTCTAGATGGTTTCCAATTGACTCAGAGTTCATGTGGCTTACAAGGAAGCAACTAATCCACCATATTTGCCTTTTAGTTTCAGACTGGAAAGATGTAGACAAGTGTTAACTTCAGCAGAGTGTCTGACTAAATGAGAATGGTTCAATCAGGACACACAGCTGTTAGTTACGTAAGGATAAGCTGTACCCTCTCACATTCCTACAGGCTTTTAGGCCCATATCTTTCTGGTCTAGTGCTAATTTTTAAAGGGTTTATTGGGCAATGAAAATGGTCCTGCGAGACTAAATTAAACTAGACTTCTTGAACTAGGTAAATATACCTGGGAACTCCAACTGGGGTTAAGGATAATGATTTAAGTTTCTACCACTTGCAAATATACGTTTTATTGAACATAAGAAAGTTTGTACTGTCAAATCTGTTATTCTATTAATTATAAAAATTAATAACACATTTAATTAGTACTTTTTGTATGTCAGGTATTATGCTAGGAATTTTATGTGTATTATTTCACATGATTATCCTCACAACTCCGTGAAATACACAGATATTGATTAGAGTTCTTAGCCACAAGCAGTAAAAACTACAGGTTAGGGGTGCTGACTCCTGGCAGTGGAAAATCCACGTATAACTTTAACAGTTGGCTCTCCCTATCTGCGGTTCTTCATCCATGGATTCAGCCAACCACAGACCATGTGGTACTGTGTATTTATTGCAAAAATCCACATATAAGTGAACCAGCACAGTTCAAATCCGTATTGTTCAAGGGTCAACTGTACTTTTACTTATTTAAGCAAAAAGAAACTTCATAAAAGATCTTTTTTTTCCATCCATTCTTCATTCACTCAAGGGTTGAACTTCCAGCAGAGAGTATCTGATTGGCCAAACATAGGTCACGTAGCCTTTCCTTGGCAGTAGTAGAGGAAGGGCCTGTCTCCTTCATCTTCCTGTACTTTATATAGGAAGTACCTTTCCACCAAAACTACACACTACTGTGGGGTGGGTAATTTCCCCAAACTGAAATCAAGGTGCTATTACAAAATATATATAAATGCTAAGAAGTCAGAACTTACAAAGATTCACTCTAGTCCACCCACATTGCTGCCCAGCATTCACATTTATAGCTCATACTTCCAAAAGTGCTCCCACCTGACAAAGTGAAATTATCCCCCATAAAGCTGAAAATGAGCTTATTTTCTTCCTCCCAACATTGACTTTGGTTTTCTAGTATCTTGCTGCTATGACTCAAAGATAACATTCTTTAAGTGTAATCAGTAAAATTACCTGATTTTTAGTCTGGGTGTACTGCACGTATATAAGGATTTGAGTTTATCACTGCTTTACTTTAGTCCATTCAGAATGGCAACAACCCTACTCTGCAGTTCCTAAATTCTCCACGGCCTTCATAACATTGTGGAAGCTGTGTATTATCAGAGAGGCTTAGCTTCCGAGTAATACTGTATTTGTTTTCTCCACCACAGAGAACAAAGTTGCCAGATTCTCATCAAAAATGCAAATGGTAGTTTCACCACCTTATGTCCCATCTTGGCTAAAGAATTTAAAATTACTCAAATTAACTTGAGGGTCTTTGGCTGGCCTACATCCATGTTATGTATCAATTCATTTTTCAGTGGCTTTTATTTCTATTGAAGTATAGTCGGTATAATATCATTTAAGTTTCAGGTGTACAGTATACTGATTCAATATTTTTACAGTTTATACTCCATTAAAAGTTATAGCAAGATAATGGCTATAATTCCCTGTGCTATACAATATATTCTTATTGCTTATCGATTTTACACATAATAGTTTGTATCTCTTAATCCCATATCCCTAACATGCTCCTCCCCTATTCCCTCTTCCCAACAGTTACTTCTAGTTTGTTTTCTGTATCTGTGAGTCGGCTTCTCTTTTGCTATATACATTCATTTATATTACTTTTTAGATTCCACAGGTAAGTGATATCATACAGTATTTGTCTCTCTCTGTCAGACTTATTTCACTAAGCATAATATTCTCTAGGTCCATCTATGTTGCTGCAAATGGCTGCATTTCATTCTTTTTTATGGCTGAGTAATATTTCAGTGTGTGTGTGTGTGTGTGTGTGTATACACACACACACACATTGTGTATATATATACCACAATTTCTTGATTTGTTCCTCTGTAGATGGACACTCTGGTTGCTTCCATATCTCAGCTATTGTCAATAGTGCTGCTGTGAACATTGGGGTGCCTGCATTTTTCATATTAGTGTTTTTGTTTTTTCTAGGAGTGGGATTGCTGGGTCATATGATAGTTCTATTTTTAGTTTTTTGAGGAACCTCAATACTGTTTTCTATAGTGGCTACACCAAGTTACATTTCCACCGTCAGTGTTCAAGGGTTCCCTTTACTCCTTATCCTCCAAAACATTTGTTATTTGTAGACTTTTGATGGCAGCCATTCTGACAGGTGTGAGGTGATATCTCATTGTTATTTTGATTTTCATTTCTCTGAAAAGTAGCATTTTTGAGCATCTTTTCATGTGCCTGTTAGCCATCTGTATGCCTTCCTTGGAAAAATGTCTATTCAGGCCTGCTGCCTATTTTTTGATTGGGTTGTTTTTTGTTTTTGATATTGGGTTGTATGGGTTGTTTATATATTTTGGATCTTAACCTCTTGTTGACCATAGCATTTGCAAATATTTTCTCCCATTCAGTAAGTTGTCTTTCATCTTACTGATGGTTTCCTTTGTTGAGCAAAAGTATTTAAGTTTAATTAGGTCCATTTATTTATTTTTCTTTTATTTCTTTTGCCTTAGGAGACAGATCCAAAAAAATACTGCTATGATTTATGTCAAAGAGTGTTCTGCCTATGTCCTTTTCTAGGAGTTTTATGGTTTCAGGTCTTACATTTAGCTCTTTATTCTATTTTGAGTTTATTTTTGCATATGGTGTGAGGAAATGTTCTAATCTCATTCTTTTACATGTAATTGCCCAATTTTCCTAGCACCGCTTATTGAAGAGACTGACTTTTTTTCCATTTATATTCTTGCCTCTTTTGTTGTAGATTACCTGACCTTAGATGAGTGTGTTTACATCTGGCTCTCCATTCTGTTCCATGGATCTATGTGACTGTTTTTGTACCAGTACCATGCTGTTCTGATTACTGTCACTTTGTAGTATAATCTGAAGTCTGGGAGGGTGATACCTCCAGCTCTGTTCTTCTTTCTCAAGATTGCTTTGGCAATTCGGGGTCTTTTGTGGTCCCATATGAATTTTAGGATTATTTGTTCTAGTTCTGTAAGAAATGTCATGGTTATTTTGATAGGGATTGCATTAAATCTGTAGATTGCTTTGGGTAGTATGGACATTTTAATATTAATTCTTCCAATCCAAGAGGAAGGGATTTTTCCTTTTTTTGTATCATCTTCAATTTCCTTCATCAATGGTTTATAGTTTTTAAGTATAGGTTTTTCACCTCCTTGGTGAAGTTAATCCCAAGGTATTTTATTCTTTTTGATGCAATTTTAAAAGGAATTTTTTTTACTTTCTTTTTCTGATACTTCATTATTAGTGTATAGGAAAGCAGCAGATTTCTGTACATTAATCTTTTATCCTGCCACTTTGTTGAATTCATTTGTTAGTTCTAGTAAGCTTTGGAGTGAAGACTTTATACTTTTTCTATATAAAGTATCATGTCATCTGCAAGTAGTGATGGTTTAACTTCTTCTCTTCCAATTTGGATGCCTTTAATTTCTTTTCTTGTCTGATTGCTAGGACTTCCAATACTGTGTTAAGCAGAAGTGATGAGAGTGGGCATCCTTGTCTTGTTCCTGCTTTAGAGGAAAGGCTTTCAGCTTTTCACCATTTCGTATGATGTTAGCTACAGGTTTTCCATAAATGACCTTTATTATGCTGAGATAGGTTCCCTCTGTACCCACTTTGATGAGAGTTTTTATCATGAATGGGTGTTGAGTTGTGTCAAGTGCTGTTTCTACTCCTACAGAGATGATTATGTCATTTTTATCTTTCTTTTTGTGAATGTGTTGTATCACATTGATTGATTTGTGAAAGTTGAACTATCCTTGTATCCCTGAAATAAATCCAACTTGATCATGGTGTTTGATCCTTTGTACATGCTATTACATTTGGTTTGCTAACATTTTGTTGAGGGTTTTTGCATCTATATTCATCAAGTGTATTTGCCTGTAGTCTGTTTTGTTTTGTTTTTCTGTAGTGGCTTTGGTTTTGGTATCAGGGTAATGGTGGCCTCATAGAATGAATATAAGAAGGTTCTGTCCTCTTCAATTTTGGGAATAGTTTGAGAGTATAGGTATTAGTTCTTCTCTATAGATTTGGTAGAATTCCCCTGTGAAGCTGTCCAGTCCTAGACTATTGTTTGCTGGGAGTTTTTTTAAATTAAAATTCAATTTCATTTCTAGTGATCACTCTGTTCAAATTGGCTGTTTCTTCTTGATTCAGTCTTGGCAAGTTTATGTTTCTCTTGCTGCCTTTAGAATTCTCTCTATATCTTTAACTTTTGCCATTTTAACTATGATATGCCTTGGTATGTGTCTGTTTGGGTTCATCTTATTTGGGACCCTCTGTGCGTCCTATACCTGGATATCTGTTTCTTTCTTCAGGTTTGAGAAGTTTCCAACCATAGTTTCCTCAAATACATTTTTTATCCCCTTCTCACTCTCTTCTTCTAGGACCCTATAATGCAAATATTGGTATGCATAATGTTATCCTAGAGATCTCCTAAATTGTTTTCACGTATTAAAATTTGTTTTTCTTTTTGTTGTTATAATTGAGTGCTTTCCATTATTCTGTCTTCCAGATCACTTATTCATTCTTCTGTATAACCTAGTCTGCTTTTCATTCCTTCTAGTGAATTTTAAAACTTATTTCAGCTATTGAATTCTTCATTTCTGAATGGGTCTTTGTTAATGTGCTTGCTGTATACATCAATTCTTTAATTTAATATTTTTATTACCAATGTTTTGAATTTTTTCTGGTAAATTCTTTATTTCTGTTTTGTTATTCATTTTTCAGGGTTTTTCTCTGGCTCTTTCAACTGAGGGTAATTCCCCTTCCTTTTCATTTTTGCTTAACTTCATCCACCTCTGTGAATTTAGGTGAAACACTTACCTATTGCAGTTTTGAAGGGGTCATCTTATATGGGGGTATCCCTATACATACTGTGTGTCCAGTGCCTTCAGTGGGAGAGCTGGATGCAAGTCATGTCTTCCTCAAGTTGTGCTGACTCACACTTTGGTAGGGGGTGGACCTGGGGCTGGAGGGACTAGAGCTGGCGTTGGGTTCATGAGTGAGGTGGGACTTCCCCTCTGCTCAGTGGCCATCACCTCCCTGTTGGGGGCAGGGTCTGATCCCAAGTTGCTGGAGCAGAAGCCCTGAGGGTCCAGCCCTAGCTGGTTCTATTCCCTGTGTGTGTTTTTCCATCTCCCCACACCAGGACCCTTGCCCCACAGCAGAGCAGTGCTGAAACAAAGAGTCCATGTGGGCTCCTGACTCTGCTCTACTACAGACAGAGGTCCAATGTGCTGCCTATTCAGGTGCCCACAGCTCTGGGGCACTTTGTTCCTCACAGCCAGTCACTGCCCACAGACTCTGCTGCTCCCACCCTGCTGTGGAATCACTGCACAGGTTAGGCAGGGCCCACATGGCCTCTTGGTGTGTAGTGAGGGGTGAGCTGTGGTGAAGTGGCTTGCTGTTAGAGATCTGGACTTCTTCTGAGGCAATGCCTGAGTAAGCTGCAACAGTAGTTGTCACTGGAACACCTGGGCTCTGCCCCAGTACAGGTCACCTCTGTGTCTTAGTCAAGTCTTTTCCCCTGTTGTGGCCACCCCAGATCCTGTGCCATGCTGTGATGTGGAGTGAGTGGGGCCAGGGCATTCACTCAGCTTGGGCTGGGGTGTGCAGTGAGGCAGTTGTGAAAAGCCCAGCAGCTGCTAGAGCAGACCTCTCTCGACCCTGCCTCAGTGGCAAGCCTGCACATGCATGTTCCTCATGAGTGGAGCCCAGGCTTCCCACAGCCCTTCTATTAGTCCCAGCAGTTCTCCAACCAGCCAATGGGGCTTGTGTCCCCCGAGTAGGAACCCAGGACTAAGATGTCCAATCTGTGAATGGCTTACTCCCCAGGGAGCATGTCACCCTGTGTAATTTCTCTTTTCTTCTGAATCCCCTCCCAGGGGCGGAGGGCTGACCCACCCACTTTTCTTCCCTTACTACCTGGTTATGTGTGCATCTTGCAGCCATGATTGTGTAGGAGTCCTTCTGCCAGTTTCCAGTTCGTTTTTAGTGAGAATTGTTCCACATGGAGATGGATTTTTGATGTATTCATAGGGAGAGGTGAGCTCCATGTCCTCTTACTCAGCCATCTTGATCCAAAACCCCTTCGGTGGCTCTTCTGATTCCACAAAAGAATAACAACAAAAACAAAATTATGGCTAAGTTTTAAAAAGACGGAGACAATCATAAATCTTCTAGAGGCTAACAAAGATAATGGAAATTGAAATAATTGACTTGAGAATGGACAGGAACTAAGATATTATTACCAAGCAGAGAACTCTATCCCTCCTTGGTTGCGATGCCTTCATAGCTATATAGGTTGCATTCAGAGGGCTTCAGAGACATTAGCTGAAAATCTGGAGCACTTACACCTTTTTTAACATGGAACCTCTGTAGCTTGTCAGCAACTGCTTTCCACTTTGTTTCTTGGATTCTTGCTCATCCATGAGTAGCTAAGAAGCTGACCTAGAAGGTAAATTGCAAAAGAAGTGTCAGTTTTATTTTTCTCCAATTCCGCCCTCTCTTTTTTATTGACACTTTGAATCCTGGCTGCTTTGCCCAGTTAAGCTGCAGTAAGTTTCAGAATTTAAGACTTTTAGCTTATTTTGTCTGCATCAAAAATAGGCAAGTGTCTAAGAGGAAAATGGAGGCAGTTGTGAGGCTCACCTCAAAGTTCTAGCCCTTATTCTGGGACCTTAGCCCCTTAGTGCTGGCTGCCTTGGTTGTTCTCTGATGCTTCTATCAGTTGATGTTATATTTTGTCCAGGTTTCAAAGATACTGTTTTCAGGGAAACTAGTCTATAGGAAAGTACTCCATTATAACCAAAAGGTGAAAACGTTCCAGTAGCTGGGTTTATTTAGAGGTCCTTGAAAAGAAGTAAATAATTCAGACTTTCTAATTGGGTTACACTATGGATGATAGAATCTTTCACCAAGATAGCAGATATAGGAAGAAGGAAAATTTGGAAAGGAAGCATGGAGGAGGTGTTAAATTGCTCATGTTTTGGTTCCTTTCACTTGCAGCAAGGTAAGTCACACATGTGGAGCACACACACACACACAATTTGAAGCAAACATGATATACTTTATGTGGAGCACACATACACATACACACACACAAAATTTGAAGCAAACATAATGATACACTTTATGTGGACCCTTCTGTTTACGCTATGGCAAATAGAGTTTTCCACAACTAATAAATCACTTTATTTCAAATGTCAGGAAAATGGAAATATTCTACTCCACCAAATTTGTGAAGGTAAGGAATTTTCATATTACTCTGCCTTGAGTACAATTGTAGCTTCTCAGTTCTTCTAGGATGAATCTTGATGTGCCTTGGTTCGAAGTACTGGAATAGGTTATATTCTGAGAGAAAAAGTGTAAATGGCATATTCGATGGCTTATCTACATTATTTGTTCTTGACAGTCTCAGTTTAATTAAATTGATTTGGCAGAACAGAAATTCTAAAGCTTACAGAGCCTGGAAACAAAGATTTTTGAGCCTCTTTACTATTGCCTGATTCATGATCTTGTCTTTATTTTGCTAATTAGATAATAAATTTCATATCGCTATCTTCAAAACTCAGGCTGTTTTCTCAGGTTATCTGTAGTCTTCCCAATCTTAAGTATTATCTTTTTGGCTAGAACTTAAAAAAAAACAAATGAGTTTGGAAAGATTTTATGTAGTAAATTTGTCACATACTGAAGAGAGTTTGCAGAGGTCTAGGGGGCAAATATCTTTTTCAAACGGATAACTGTTCCAAAGGTCATAAGGTATACCCAGTGCCTTTAAACTAATTAGATTGAAAAGCTTAATCCAGCAAATGCAGTTTACTTACTACAAACCACATTTGACCTCCTCCAAGTTTACAAATGATTTCCATCACTTGTGACGTTAGTATGATACCTCTATAACTTTTCACTGATGTAAGAGGGCAAACACTCAACCCTGGAGATGATCTATTGTACATCTCTTTACAGTCATTAGCAAATGCATAAAATTCCTGACTGCTTTATTGTAGAATGTACTTACCTTTAAACGTGCTTTTGGAAATGGGAATATTTCTCTTTCTTAATATCTAACGAGTGTACTTTCCAACCTTGGAGACAGACAACACCATTGTGATGATCACAAGCAAAGGGGATATGTTTGTTTTCTTAATTAAATTTATTTTATAATTTTAAACCAAAGTCACACAATGTATATCCTATGTGGAACCTGGAAGTTCAATTAATCCGATAGTTTACCATCAAAAGTAATTTTTTTCAACATTATATGGATCTAATTTATCTTAAATATGTGACTAGAAGCAGATTTTAAAACGAAGGAGGTAAAATTAAGGAGAGGTGAGTAAATGGAGAAGTTTGTCTTAATGTATATGTGGTTTAGATAAGCTATTTTATTTCAGCTCAAATCCCAGCATATTACATAAGTCATAGAAAAGTGTATTATGTATTGGGAGAATACAAATCATGTGAGGTGGCTGGCTGGCTCACAGTGATCCCTTCTTCTCTACGAATGGCCAGGTAATTCCAGAGTGCCATCACCTCTACCCTGGAGTCCATAGATACTTGCTTGACTCAGGCCAAGTTGATTCACCACTCCTATGGGAATTTAAACTTCAGTGGACCTGAAATTGACCTAAAGTCACTGACACTGAGTCACCTGCACTCAAGGAAAAAGAAGAGGGCCCTGAAATTCTACTATTCTAGTACAAAAAGAGCTCTGAGACTCAGTTATTATCTGTTCCCTTAATTCTATTAGCTACTCCAATATATTTCCCATAAATTGCTTATTCCAAAGCCTCATATGCAACCAGTAGGAATTCAACTCTGAAACTGATACAAGTGTAGCAGGATGTTATCTCTTTTGCCTACTTTCATACATGTGCTTAAAAAGCAAAAATTCAACCAAATTTGAAGATCCCATTTGGCTTTATTCAACAATTCATGAATGGGCAGGGCTTCCCTGGTGGCACAGTGGTTAAGAATCCGCCTGCCAATACAAGGGACATGGCTTCAAGCCCTGGTCCGGGAAGATCCCACATGCCGCAGAGCAACTAAGCCCATGCACCACAACTACTGAGCCTGCACTCTAAAGCCTATGAGGCACAACTACTGAGCCCATTTGCCACAGCTACTGAAGCTCACGCACCTAGAGCCCGTGCTCCACAGCAAGAGAAGCCACTGCAATGAGAAGCCCACACACCGCAACGAAGAGTAGCGCCTGCTCACTGCAACTAGAGAAAGCCTGAGCAGCAATGAAGACCCTGAGCAGCCCAAAATAAATAAATAAAAATAATAAAGTTCCCTTTAAAAAAAAAACTTCATCATTAGGCAGCATCCCATCTTGCAATTAGAAGGGTGCTCCAAGGAGCCATACAAAATAAAAGGCTTTTATAGAAAGGAGGCTGGGGAAAGGAAGTCATTAGCAAAGGAAAAAAAAAAGATTAAGGATTATTTTTAGGTCAGGACATCTTCTTTGGCAGAGGGGTGGGGAACGGAACAGCATGGGTTTTATGCCCATTATTGCCTCTTCTTCCTCTAGGGGACAGAGAGGACCCACATAACAGATTACCTCACTGGTGCAGACCAGAAAATTCCAAACTGGTTGATTAAGCTTACGTTTCCGGTGAAGGTTGAAATTGCAATTAAGTTGCAATTTCTCTGCTTAGTATCATGGGCTTTATCACAAATGACATCATCTTGGGCCTGTGGTTTCTCTCTTTAACAATTTTTCCTTTTTGATCAGACTCTCAGCCTGAGAGATGTGATCAAAATTTAAGTCATTAATGTCACTCTCAGCTATGGCTTTGCAGTTTTGTTGATCTTTGATGTGCTATCTGTAGGCCATGATGGTTTTGCTAAATCCCTGTGACATTCACAGGTTACAGTTCCAGGTTTATAATTCTTAAGTTGGTTACTGTTTTTGCTTCTTTTCCAATGTTCCAGTCTTAGGAAGATCTTTTCCCTGCTGGTCAGCAGCTGTGAACATGCACTTAAAGCTTTTGAGAGGATACAACACACCAGGGGATTATTATGGTTACAATAAGCAGGATGTTGAGAAGAAAAAATTTGTTTTTCTACCCTTCTAGGTTCTCCTGGCTGGTCTAAGAATTAAATTGACATGAGACACTTTCATAGGAGGAAATCAAACAGAGTTTAGTAACATGTATACATGGGAGAGGCTCAAGAAATCTGAGTATCTCGCCAAAATGTCAGAAGCCCTCACCTTAAATACTAACTTCAGGTAAAGACTAAAGAGGATGTTGGGGGTAGTAGTGTGGGACTTCAAAGGGGAGGACAATTCACAGGGAGATGAAAAGCAAATGTTTGGTAAACAAATGTTTGCTGGGCCATGCAGAGATGATGGGACACAGGAATTTTAACCAACATACTTTGCTAGGTTCCTCGCTGTCTACCATACCTAGTTTATGTTCTTCTATAGCTATCTAAGGTGATAGCTCCCTTCCCTCTAACTACATCCTTTTAAACAGTTAATGGGACGATCAAAGGTTCTTCCTGAGTCTTTTGTGGCTTGATTGTTTTCAGCTCAAAATAATCTACATGTCAAAAAGAAACATTGTGGGGTGGCAGGCAAATTTTGCTCACCTACTGGTAATTCCCAATGTTTAGAACATCCTTCTGGTTGCTAGATGGGATGGTGCCTGATTCAAGAATCCTTGAAAAAGTAAGTTAGCTCTTCAGATTTATACAATTGATTTTTTTTTAACACATATATCACTCACTCATAGACAGGCAGGATAATATGATGATGAAGGATAGAGGTTTCTGTGATCTAGTTTTGGCTCCAAAATTTATTTAACTATGTGACCTTGGGCAATACATAATTTTTTCATGTCTCAATTTCCTCATTGTAAAATAGGACAATAATTCCATATACCTAATATAATTGTTGCAATTAAATGAGCTAACTTCACTGAAGTGTTAGATTTAAACCTGGCACATAGAAAACAATATAAGAGTGTTCTGTATGATTATTTCATAGCCATGAAACAAGAGGGAAGGGAGCAGGGCACAACCTTTGAAAGAACGACATAGCCATAGGACGTGACAAAAACTGGTTAGAACCAACTAGGTCTAAGACGGTGGAATATTCAGCTTCCAGTGGATCTTGAGCCTCATCATATGCTCCTTGTAACACATTAGTATGCTAAATGACACACCCACCAGTGCCATGACGATTCTGAGGCTAACCATAAAAAGCCAAAAAGTGGGCAGTGGCCCAATTTCTGGAAATCTCTGCCCCTTCCCCAAAATAATTAGAATAATCCTCCCCCTCGTGAGCCTATGAAATTACCCAGCCCATAAAAACTAACCACTCCATATTTCAGCCTCTCATCTTCTGAGATGGTCCACACTCTGTCTGTGGAGTTTCTCCCAAGGCTTCTTGACTTCTGAGATGGCCCACACTCTGTCTGTGGAGTGTGTTTCTCTCTAAATAAATCCACTTCTTACTTAACACTTTGTCTCTCACTGAAATCTTTCTGTGATGAGACATCAAGAACCTGAGCTTCATTCAGTCCTGAGACCAGGTGTGTGATCTCAATTAAAAGACCGTGGGTTCAAGTCCCCATCTGAGTTACACAGTTTCAGCCACTGAGTCATAGGTACTGCTGTTCGGAGAAAAAAAAAGGATTCAGAGCTGGGGGCAAGTCAAAAAGCAAAAGACAGCAGAGAAAGACTAACTGTTAGGGTCTGGAGCAGATAATGCAATGGAATTTCCACAGGCGATTGCTTATTATAGCTGAGCCTCTTTTGAAAAGCCATGTACTTGTGTCCAAAAGTAAGTCCATTTTTAAATACTATAGAGTCTAAAATTCTTTTTTCATGCAGTGACATTGAAAAAGAAAATAATGATTTTTATACTGAATGAAAATTAAACCTGTGAATTACTGAACGTTAAGTGACACTATGTGTGTCTTGGCTACTTAAGTTCCTTCATTTTCTTAAAGAAAATAAAGATAGATATGTTTGAAAGAACTTATATACTAGGATCATGGCATGATGAAATTATGCCAAATAACAGAAAGAATTCCTTAACAAAAATATTAAAAGGAAAAATAGTCAATGACTCAGGAAAAATTAAACTGTAGATTAGTGCCTAACACTTCTTTATGAAGAAAAGAATTATTTTGGGAACTTCCCTGGTGGCACAGTGGTTAAGACTCTGCACTCCCAATTCAGGGGGCCCTGATTCGATCCCTGGTCAGGGAACTAGATCCCACACGCATGGCACAACTAAGAGTTCACATGCCACAACTAAGGAGCCCACCTGTCTCAACTAAGACTCAGTGCAACCAAATAAATAAATATTTTTTTAAAAAAAGAATTATTTTAAAACTTAAAAAATGTTTTCATTTAATGAAATACAGACTCATAAAATAAAAGATTTATTGTTTCACTTTATGTTCTGTGGTTAAAACCTAGGATAAAACACCTCAGGCACTATTAATAAAACATGTCACCATTTAATGCATTAAAAAAGTGTCGGGCTTCCCTGGTGGCGCAGTGGTTGAGAGTCCGCCTGCCGATGCAGGGTACACGGGTTCGTGCCCCAGTCTGGGAGGATCCCACATGCCACGGAGCGGCTGGGCCCGTGAGCCATGGCCGCTGAGCCTGTGCATCCGGAGCCTGTGCTCCGCAACGGGAGAGGCCACACCAGTGAGAGGCCCGCATACCGCAAAAAGCAAAAAAAAAAAAAAAAAAAAAAAAAAAAAAAAAAAAAAAAAAAAAAAAAAAAAAAAAGTGTCATGTTGGCTATGTTGGATAAGTTTTCTGAAGTTAGGGCAAATTAATCTTTTTCTATCTTAAAATAATGAAAATGTATATAAAAGTATGACCCCTGTTCTCATACAATTTAAATTCATTGGAGAGACATGTATACAAGTAAACAATTACAACAAAATAGTAAGGGTTGTAATTGAGTTAAGCAGAAGATGAAGTGGAAAAAGAGAGAAAAGCATTCCTGAGTCTTTAATTTTTATTTTTAATTGCATAATATTTTATTAATTTTTCCTTCTTTATCCTTTTTTTCATCTTCTTTAAGTTTTATTCTTGACTCTTTCATGAGGATCAAGGAAGACCACAGAGAGGGTGACGCAGGAACCCATGTTAGGTGAAGAGCACAATGTGAAAACATAACAGAGCATTTCATCTTTAAGGAACTAAAAATAGTATGATGTTTCTGCAACTTAAAGGCATCAAAGAAAATGCCTAAGGAAAAAACTGGACAAGTAAGCAGGGACCACCAAATCATGAAGGAACTATGCTATGCCCACGAGGCATTTTATCTTACAGTTGAAGATACACAAATTGAAGAATTTTGCAGTTTCACAATGCTTGGGAAATACATCATTATTTGTAGTGTTGACTAAAAAAATATTCACAACATCAAAGTTGAGAGTTATGTTTTATTCGGCGGGAATTTTTAGGACTTCAAGCCCAGGAGGCAGCATCTCAGGTAACCGGTTCCAAGGAGGCGAGGGGGGAGCTAGCATATATTGGAGTTTTGCAACAAAAGGCAGGTAATAGGAACAAAAGATTACTGTTAAAGAAAACTAGAAATGTCAAGTTAAGGAATTTAGTGCTTTTCTATGTATAGGAAGATGCAAGAGTCTGGGCTCACTGAAATAATTCCTTTTATATGCACCTCAGTTATCTGGGGCCAGTATCCTGTGTTTTCATGTCCTGAGTTTCCTCAGGGCTCACCTGCTCACCATTGGAGGGCTGCAATCCCTGATGACTGTGACATCCTTTGTTTACTGATAGGGCAGGCGATATTCCATTTCTCAGTAGGAATCAGGTTATAAGTCATTACTGTTACACGGTGTGATACTCTGATTTATCAGAAATGTATATATTTGATCATTCAGTTTATCATAAAGTTCAAGTAGCAGTAGATGAAGAGGGAGAAATAATAATCAAAGTAGTAGAAGAGTTCAAACATAAAAATGTTTGTAATGGTTTTATAGGACAAATGAGTTGTTTCTTTAAATCTATTTCTACCCCACACTGGCTTCTCCAAACAATAGGCATATTTTGTTGGAACTATTGCTATATTTGCTCTATAGATGCTACAGCAAATATAAGTGCTGTGACAGAATTTGTTACCAAACCAAACTTGGGTCTGCTCACCTGGATGCAGTAAAGCCAATCTACTGGCACGGAGTTGTGGTGAAGGAAAATGCAGCATTTTTTGTAAAGGTGCCAATACAAGGAGGACAGGTGGCTTGTGCTCTAAAACCCCAAACTTCCCAAAGGGTTTCAGCAAAGCATTTTTAAAAGCAAGGTTAGGGGGTGGCATACCAGGGTACATGATCACTCGTGCACAATTCTCTGAGTGGTTGATGGTGATCAGTCCTTGGGCTCCAGAAGGTCTGGGGGCTACCTGCTCATGATCATCAAGTAGTTAATTTCTTCCCTTTGGTGGTGATTTTAGCATGTGAAAAACTCAGGAAATGTGCATCAGATACTACTATCTCGGTACATACTTTAGAGAGGAGATAAAGCAGAGGATATGGGGGAGGGATCTGTCCTGGGAAGGCCCCATAGTGTTCTGCTCAGTTACAGTATGATTATTTTGCTGTAAGGGATCCATTTTTGAAGACCAGGGTTGTTGTGATTTATAAGAAATGTATAAATATATTTTCATTCAGATAAGCAAAGTATGCTTCTCATATATATTTGGTCTTCATACACAGATCCTGGTTCACAGCTCCCCAAACCCTTGGAATTTGACAAGAGCAACGGGAGCACGTCTTAATATTTGGTCTCTTGTCCTCAGTTCCTGAAAACACTTCAGAGCCATAAATGGGTGTGTTGTTATTCATAACTCATGTTAATGAAAGTGACTTTTGGGAAGCACTTAAGGATGGGGGCTGGTTGTCAGGAGAACCAGCCATTTAACAGAAGGTTGGAAATTTCAGTCCTACCCCCTGATTTCCAGGGAGGAAAGAGAGCTAAAAGTTGAATCAATCACCAGTGGCCAATGAGTTAATCAGTCATGCCAATGCAATGAAGCCTTCATAAAAATCCAAAAGGAGGGAATACAGGGAGCTTCCAGATTAGGGAATTAAAAAACACTTCCATGTGCCACTATGTTGACCTGACAGTCTATGAGGACAGACACTCCTATGTTCAGGACCTCCCTCTATATATCTCTTCATCTGGCTGTGGATTTGTATCTTTTAATATCCTTTGTAATACATCGGTGATTTAGTGAGTACATAGGTTTCCTGAGTACTGCAAACCATTTTAGCAAGCTAACTGAACCCAAGGAGAGGATCCTGGTTCCTCTGATTTACAGCCAGTCTGTCAAGAAGTACAGGTAACCACCTGGACGTGTGATTGGCATCTTGAGTTGGAAGGGCTCCTTGAAACATCCAGTTTGTAACCCGTTGGTCAGAAGCTCAAGTAAAAACCTAGGTTTGAGATTGACATCCAAAATGGAGAGCCATCTTATGGAACTGAAGCATTTACCTATGGAATCTGATGCTAAATCTCTGGGTAGGTAATGTCAGAATTGAGTTGAATTCTGATACCAAGAATTGCTTGTCTGGTTTGGGGGAATCTCCACATATACATGTTGGAATTGGGTCCTGGAACCCCAAAGACATGGGTATTCAATGCATGAGTTAAATATTAATTAAATTGTCCTGGAAATTTTAAACTATAACAACATCTGTTTGAAGTTACCTACTATGAGGCATGGATCTTACTATTAATTGGTCTCAAAATTTCCGAATTCAACATTTAAGAAGTGATTTCAGAGTAGCTAAAATCCCTTAAAGGCATCAGGTTTTACAAAAGTATAGAGGGAAAACAGAAAAATTAATATTCCCTAAAGGCAAATTACTTTATCTAAATTTATTGTAATTAGAAAGGATCCTGAGTTAGGAATAAAGAGATATTAGTTCTAGAGCTCTATTTTTATGCTCTAACTACCTATTAGCAGATTATGCCTTAAAAAGTAGTAAGAAAAATGCTGATTAATGTATTCTCTGTTCTCTCGATGAAACATTATGTGAGCATCAGAGACAACAGTTCTGAGCAGCAGCAATTAAATTCAGAATGTCATATTCTTATTTATGTTATTAACTTTTTTTATTAAGACCATAAAATGTCTGGGTTGAAAAGTTGTAATTTGTATTTTAGTATCTACACCATCTGTGTCCATGTATTTGTCACTTAATTTGAATGATAATAATAGATAAGTAATTTTCACTTTCTGGATCTCCTAGCTAATGACAAAATCATCTCCATGGTAAATTTTACATATATATAAATTATTCCTGGTTTCACTTTAGGAGAATAATTGGTGAATGAGGAATGAGATACAGAAGTTAGCTCATTACAAGAGCATAGTCTCTTTAGCTAAACAGCTATAAATTATGATATAGCTTTTCTTTTTGGTGTGTACATTTCAATTTTGGGGGGTTATTGAAGTATAGTTGATTTATAATATCATGTTAGTTTCAGGTGTACAGCACAGCGATTCACATATAGATATATAGATATATTCCTTTTCAGACTCTTTTCCCTTATAGTTTATTACAAAATATTTAGTATAGTTCCCTGTGCTATAGAGTAGGTCCTTGTTGGTTATCTGTTTTATATATAGTAGTGTGTATATGTTAATTCCAACCTCTTAATTTATCCCTCCCCCCACCCTCCTTTCTCCTTTGATAACCGTTAAGTTTGTTTTCTATGTCTGTGAGTACCTTTCTGTTTTGTAAATAAGTTCATTTGTATCTCTTTTTTTTTTGGATTCCACATATAAGTGTATTATGTGTTATTTGTCTTTCTATGTTTGGCTTACTTCACTTAGTATGATAATCTCTAGTTCCATCCATGTTGCTGCAAATGGCATTATTTCATTCTTTTTTATGGCTGAGTAATACCCCCTTGTATATATATATACCACTTCTTTATGTGTTCATCTATCAAAGGACATTTAGGTTGCTTCTATGTCTTGGCTATTGTAAATAGTGCTGCAGTGAACATTGGGGTGCATGTATCTTTTTGAATTATGGTTTCCTCTGGATATATGCCCAGGAGTGGGATTGCAGGATCATATCATGGCTCTATTTCTAGTTTTTCAAGAAACATCTATAGTGTTCTCCATAGTGGCTGTACCAATTTACATTCCCACCAAAAGTGCAGGAGGGTTCCTTTCTCTCCACACCCTCTCAGCATTTATTATTTGTAGTCTTTTTCGTGATGGCTATTTTGACTGTTATGAAGTGATAGATACCTCACTGTAGTTTTGATTTGCATTTCTCTAATAATCAGCAATGTTGAGTATCTTTTAATGTGCCTTTTGGCCATCTGTATATCTTCTTTGGAGAGGTATCTATTCAGATCTTCTGCCCATTTTTTGATTGGGTTGTTTGTTTTTCTGATATTGAGCTGCATGAGCTGTTTGTAAATTTTGGAGACTAATCCCTCGTTAGTTGCATCACTTGCAAATATTTTCTCCCATTCTGTGGGTTGTCTTTTCACTTTGTCTATGTTTTCCTTTGCTGTCTTTGCAAAAGCTTTTGAGTATAAAACCTTTGTTTATTTTTGTTTTTATTTCCATTACTCTAGGAGACGGCGTGAAAAACACATTGCTGTGATTTATGTCAAAGAGTGTTCTGCCTATGTTTTCCTCTAAGAGTTTTACAGTATCCAGTCTTACATTTAGGTCTTCAATTCATTTTGAGTTTATTTTTGTGTATGGTGTTAAAGAATGTTCTAATTTCATCCTTTTACATGTAGCTGTCCAGTTTTCCCAGCACCACTTATTGAAGAGACTGTCTTTTTAACATTGTATATTCTTGCCTCCTTTATTCTAGATTAATTGAGTATAGGTGCCAGGGTTTATTTCTGGACTTTCTATCCTGTTCCATTGATCTATGTGTCTGTTTTTGTGCCAGTACCATACTTTTCTGATTACTGTTGCTTTATAGTATAGTCTGAAGTCAGGGAGCATGATCCTTCCAGCTCCATTCTTCTTTCTCAATATTATTTTGGCTATTTGGGGTCTTTTTTGTTATACAAATTAAAAAATTTTCTTTCTAGTTCTGTGAAAAAATGACACTGGTAGTTTGATAGAGATTGTACTGAATCTGTAGATTGCCTTAGGTTGTATGATCATTTTAGCAATATTGATTCTTCCAATCCAAGAACACAGTATATCTTTCCATTTGTTTGTTGTCATGTTCAATTTCTTTCATCAGTGTCTTACAGTTATCAGAGTACAGGTCTTTTACTTCCTTAGCTAGGTTTATTCCTAAGTATTTTACTCTTTTTGATGTGATGATAAATGGGATTATTTCCTAAATTTCTGTTTCTGATATTTCATTAGTGTATAGAAATGCAACAGATTTCTGTATATTAATTTTGTATCCAGCAACTTACTGAATTCATTGATAAGCTCTAGTAATTTTCTGGTAGCTACTTCAAGATTTTCTATGTATAGCATCATGTCATCTGCAAACAGTGTCAGTATGGACATACTCTTTTAATAGGTTAGGGGAAATGACCAGCTGTTAGTCACAGAGGAAAACATCCAATCGTTCCTAAACAATTGAGAATTGATTATATTTATATCATCCCCACCAAATAATCCTGAATATTCTCATGCATGTAGCTCTGGGCTTAGCATAAATCCAAGTCAGTTGAATAATAAAAGTTTACAACATAATACCAAGAAATCAACATGAACATAAGTAAAATACAATCTAGTGTACATAAATATGAAAGAAAAAAAACTCCACTAAAAATAAAAAGTTGAACTTTATTAGTCAAATAGATCTATGTCTTTTCTGCTGGCTCTGTAGTCTTCAAGTCCCCAGAAGGTCACTTTATTTGACTTACTTCTCCCTGTTTCTCTGACCAATCATAATCAGAGGGAGTGGGTTCATTAGCTACCCCTTATCCATGGAGATACATTCCAAGACACGTAGTGGATGCCTGAAACCACGGACAGTATTGAACCATATATATTTATATATATGCTGTTTTACCTATACAAACATACCTATGATACAGTTTAATTTATAAATTAGGCACAATAAGAGATGAATAGCAATAATTGATAATAAAATAGAACAATTATAATAATATGCTGTTATAAAAGTTATATGAATGTGGTCTCTCTCTCTCTCTCAAAATATCTTATTGTACATGTTTAATGCCTTTTTCATCTTAACTAAGCATTTATCACACACTGTTGCCATAACTTTTGCAGTTTGAGGTGCAATACCAAAGTAGCATGAAGTTCTTTTTCCTTCTTCACAATTTCACAGATTCATTCTTACCATAAATCTTAGCAACCTCAGCATACAATTTCTTTTCTTTCCTTATTAAGTCAGGAATTTTCACCTTTTTCATTCAGAAGCACTTTACAGCTTCTCTTTGGCATATTCAAATTGCCAGCATAACTACTCTTGGGCTTCGGAGTCATTATTAAGTAAAATAAGGGTTACTTGAGCATGAACACTGTGATACAGCCACAGTTGATCTGATAACTGAAGTGGCTACTAAGTGACTAAAGGGCAGGATATGCTGGACAAAGGGATGATTCACATCCTGAGAGGAATGGCATGAGATTTCACCGTGCTACTCAGAAAACGTGCAACTTAAAACTTGTAAACTGTTTATTTCTGGAATTTTCCATTTAATATTTTCAAACAGCAGTTGACCACAGATAGCTGAAACCATAGAAAGTAAAGCCATTGGTGGGGGGGATGCTATAATCAAAAATCATCTCCACACATGGGTACCCAGTGCTCAGCAACATGATGCCTCAGTGTTAACCCTTTAGTCCCTGCATTATTATTTCAGTTCTCTCTCCTATTAGGCTGACATCAAAATCAGTGTGTGCCCTATGGTGACTACTGGTATAGAGTTTTCCTTGCCTGTGCTGAACCCCATGGCTAAGGTACCCCCTGTAGGTAAGTTTCTGCTTGATATATAGTGTCTGTATCCTATTAGGTACACTGATGGGTTCTGATTTTCATGCCATGGTTGGTCGGTAAGGCACCTTCAGTTGGCAAGTACAGTGCTCAAGGACTGAGCAATACTCCTAATTCAAGTAATGATACCAGGGCCCAGATGCCCATAAAATGATCTGTTGTTCCCCCTGCTAGCCTGTCTCCCTAAAGTCTTTCCTGCCTGTCTACTTGACACAACTGGTGAGGAGAAAGAATCTGACTGAAAATTGGGGGAATGGACCAAAATGAGAAACATAACAGAGGCCTTGAAACTTTCAGTGAAGAATGAACAGTCTAAGCCAGCCAATCCAAGTTTATTCTAATCTGGGCTAGCTTCACCATCCAAGAGATTAGAAGGAAGTGAAATATCCAGTAATATAGGCAGAAACATCATTTATGAACACAATTCCTGTAGTTAAGAGATCCAAATCTGGCTTATAGAATGTGTGTCCAGATTTGGAGATGAGATTGGTAAGCAGCCAGATTTCTTAGGAAATTAGAATTAAAAGTAAGGGTCAGGCAAGAGGGAAGACATATGGGAACATATGTATATGTATAGCTGATTCACTTTGTTATAAAGCAGAAACTAACACACCATTGTAAAGCAATTATACCCCAATAAAGATGTTAAAAAAAAAAAAAAAAAAAGTAAGGGTCAGAATATAGTCCCAACCAGAGACTTCCTCAGAAGGAATCAAGGACAAGAGACTTGGATATAAGGTTATTCAACCTGACTTGCATTAACAAAGAGCACCTGGGTTTAAGTCTTCCACGTGCATTAGAATGGAAACAACATTGTACAAATCTGACCAGTGAAAAATTTTACTTCTCAGATAAGACTTTCCCAACTGATATTGAGTCTTTGGTCTGGTATCTTTGCAATCTGATACTTCCAAGACTTCCAAGCATATACTTAGAAAACGAATGTTAAAGATTATAAGTACTGTAGAATGTGGAGTAGGTGATGAGTACAGTTGAATGGACCCTTGCCTCAAAAGGTGGGACTTAAACTGATATTTGAAAGATAAATAGGAAAAGTAAATTACAGTGATCAGGGCACTCTATGCAGGAGGCAGATTATAACTAAAGGCCCAGAGACTGAAGAAATTTTCCTCTCATTTCTGGGAGATAGGAAGCGCTTGTTATTATGTGTATATCATGCTTTTTTTCTGTTTGGATGATATAATCATTTAGATGAATAAGCATTAATTCCTATGTTATCTGGGAAATTTTAATGAAAGAGGTGGATTTGTAAAAGATCAACTAATATTATTTTACTTAACTGTAACCTGTCTACTATACACCAAAGTGCAGTGAAAAACTGAGAATGTTTAAAATATGTAGAGGTAAAAATGCATTTGTTTTGCTTGAATTATAAAGCTCAAAATTCAATTCTCCACCTGAATTTTTATGATGATTCTGCTGAAAAGTGGGAGAAGGCAATGTTCAGTCAATTCAAGTCAGAAAATTGAAAAAGAAAAAAATCCTATTTGTGTGCTAATTTCTAGGGCATATAAAGTAGCATCATCATATTTGGTCCTATTCACTAATAGCCTAAACTAAAAATGAAATCATCATTTTTATTTTCTCAAAAAATAGAAATGTTTCATAAGAGACCATAGTCTCAAAGTTAAACTATTCTGACTTCATAATATAGTCAAACACCTTGAGGCTATTAGTGACACATAGCTCTCATAACCCATAAAGTATATTGCTCTCATAAAGACAAAGGTTACAGTTAGTAGGTTGCCTCTTTAGTAATGTGCTCAAATGTTACTACAGCAACTCATCTATGCAAATTATGATGGGTGGTCCCTCACAACTCTCAGATGGTTAAAATAAGGGAGGAAATAAAGCAAATGGAAGATTACTTGGGCCTTCTCAGTAGTCAGTATTACTCTTTTGCTGGGTAATCACTAAATATCTGTAATACACAAATTTATTTATCCACAGGGTTGTGTTATGACTACTGGAATTATTTTTCTTATGATGTGAATTACATAGCAGCTCTACTAAATTAATCTCAGACAACTTGTTAATTGTTTTTCCCACTCATCCAGCTCCCACAGAGAAATGAGATCTGACCAAACAATATGATATTAGAATATTAATGACAAATGACAAATCCTAGAGTAGTAAAAAAAACATGGATTCTACAACTAGTATCTGGGTCTAAAGCATGGATCTACAAACTGCCACATACGTGATCCTGTACACATCATTCAAATTATCTAGACCTCAGTCTTCTACACTTTAGAATGGCAATAATAGTGAGGATTTCATAAATTTGTGTGAAACACCTAGCATATTTGTTGGAATATAGCAGGAACACAACAAATTCTAGTTAATACTATTATTATCACAATGAATTTTCGAGGGGCACATGTATCTAAAAGCATCACTGTTTTGAAAATGAACAATAAAGTTATACACTATCTTATCCTGAGGGACATAATTTAATGAAGAGTAAAACATTACTTCAGTCCAGTTGAAATCTGCACATGTTGATAACTATAGTGCAGCCCTTGCTAACATTGATTCAATTTAAAAATTGTTCATGTCTACCTGCAAATACATAAATATATTATATATGTATATTTGTGTGTATTTATATACACATGACACATATGTGTATGTTTGTGTCTATATATGTATGTACATAATTGTATACTGTTGACCCCTGAACAATGCAGGGGCAGGGGTGATGACCCCTGCACAGTCGAAAATCTGCATATAATTTTACAGTTGCCTCTCCCATATCCCTAGTTCCACATCCCAGGATTCAACCAACCACAGATCTTGTAGTACTATAGTATGTATCTATTGAAAAAAATTTGCGTGTAAGTGGACCGACGCAGTTCAAAGCCCTGTTGTTCAAGGGTCCATTGTATATGTGTGTACATATGTGTATATGTGTGTATACATATATATTATATTTATGTGTAGATATGTACACGCACACCCCTCAGGGGATGTCAAGTTTCTTCGTAAGAGCTCTCCAAGGTGCTGACCACAGACTTACTCCATCCTCTACTTGTCCCTCTTCTCTGTTACAAGATACCTAGTCAAGTGGTAAGGGCAGCCCCAGCACTAACACTGTTCTACAGAGAAACCTCACTGTCAGCACCTCTCTTCCCACAGACATTATACCAAGATGTCAGAGAAACAGACTGAAAACCTCTGGAAGTACTGTCCAAAGTCTTTTGTAATAAGTGCACACAAAAATGTTCCTATCAAAATAGCCACGGATGAACTAGTATTTATATAAAGAATTGATTTTTTATCTCAGAATTATATCACTCCCCTCTATTGTGGGAGTAATTGGCTATTAGTCAAAAATCTATTTGACCCCATTCAATAAAAAAGAAATGTCTTTCCTTCAGATTTCTTTTTCATTAGTGATTAAATCTAAATGTTTTCATTTATTGAAAAACCTTACTGAATCCGTAAGAGTGACCTCATCCCTACATATATCATCAGGTAAAAATGAGCCTAAATGAAGTCCATCACAAGAAGTGGATCCAGGAATAAATGCAAAAATATAGTCCAAATCATCCTAGTCTGGAATAGCAAATTAATTCAAACACCTTCATAAATCAGACATTACAATGTGGGGAATGAAAATGTAAATTCCTACTGTACGAAAGACAGACCTTCACCTGTATATCTTTCAGCTTAGAAAATGCTCTTAGAGTGTCCTGCATATGGTAAAACCTTACCAAATACTTGTGACTCAGTAGTACTAGTATTAGGATACCAATCTCCTGTTATTTCCCTAATGTATCTTCTCTACATGAGTTAACTATAGTGAGAGACCAGTAAATATTAACTGCAACTTATCTTAGTTTTCCTTTCCCTGTCTTTTAGTTTTATTCTTACAAGAAATATTATTTCTAAATAGTTCTAGTATGTTTTTAAAAGTTTATAAGACTGTATTTAAAAGCATCCAAAACTATTTGAAAGTCAATTTAAATGAGATACATTGAAGATCAAAGAATGCCTTCACGTTTCCCTTAAATAACAGAGGTTTTGAGGGTTTCCTTGAAGCTATCATCTTACACTTATTTCCCATTTTCTAGAAGGCAATTCTGCAATGAAAAACCATGGGGAAAGGCTTTAAGGCGGTATGGTGAGTGGGCTGTTGGTCCATGTTAACTATTCAGCACAGTCCATAAAATGCATTTTTCCTGATGCCGCTGAACTGCACTTATTTCCTGAGAGAATGCATGAGGTCAAATTCATTATGGTAAAATGGAATCTAAAATAAAATCTCTATTATCAGAAGTCACTGCTCTACTTATTCATGGCATGGTTCAGACTGCTACCAGCCCTCACAAATGAAGCAGAAGTTAGACGGTCACCTCTATAACATGATCATGAGCTAAAATATACCCCATGGTATTTCAGAGTTACCAAATAGCAGCTGACAGGATCCACGGCAATACTTCAGTGAAACAGTTTGCAAAGATTTTCAAAAGCATTCGTTATCAACTCATGGGGATTTTGCTACCATGTAGGAAGAGTATTCTGGAGGCCATAATAAATTTTCTTAGATGTAGTTTAAATAAACAAGAAATGTCATAAAAGACTCCATCTTACAGCAACAGTACTAAGTTACACCATCATATAATCCGCTAAGAAATGTCAACTGTTTTCAAAAGGAGCTGCTTTCTAGTGGCCTAAACACAAGATCCACTATGCTACATCTCTTGTATAAACAGTGTCCTGCTTGTACAAGCACACTAAGCCCTGAAGACCAATGCTATGGGCAATTTATTACAAGAGTTCTGAAAGCATTCTTATCCCTGTGTTCAACATGGTAAAATGTGATAACTCACTTTGAAACACTCAGAAAAATAATCCAAATGTTATAAACATGAAAAAAAAGTAATAGTAATAATAGCCATTTTCAGAGTGGCTATCTGTCAGGCAGTTTACCCACATTCTTTCAAAAATGGGTATATTGTGCTCACATACTACAGATGAAAAAGATGAGTGTCAGAGAATGTAAAGCAATTTGTGTAAGGTTGTTCAGACCATGACTAAAGCCAGATCTCTTATGCTAAATGGTTTTCACTACATCACACAATTGTTAGGAATGGCTTATACTTATATTTGGCATTTACAAGAGAACTACATATATGGAAGGAAGGAAGGAAGGAAAGGAGGGAAGGAGAGAGGGATGGGAAAGAATGAAATTTTAAAAACAACCTCTGACTACGGTAAAGAGATTCTATACTTTTGTGTTTTAAGTCAATGCAAAGACAACTTAGATATCTATCATGAGATATAAAGTCTAATTGGGAAAAAATAGGATAACCCAGAAAAATAAATAGATATTTAGGTGATGTAAGTACATAGATGTGATAATGATAAAAAATAACATTTTTTTGAGTGCTATGTGCCATGTCCTGGTCAAGGGCACTTTATTAAAACTGCATTATTCCACTTCATTCATAAAACAACCCATGGGCTAGGTATTAGCAATATGTCCATTTTACAGATGAAGAAACTCAGGCAGAGGGACCTGAAAAAACATTGCAGAGATTACATGGATAGTTAGTAGCATATCCAGGATTTGAAACCCAGGCAGTATGATACAGAGACACCACTCTAAATGTACTAGTCTGGCAGTCCATATCATTTGTTCTGTTACTGTGATACTTCCATTTGCTCAAGATTTAAAAGATGTTACTATATATAATGAGGTAAATAGCATTCAAAACAATGGCACTATTTTCCGCCGCAGTAATCATTATCTTTCTTTTTACTCTATCAAGAGATAGTCCCCTTGGGGCTCCCCCCCTGGTGGCACAGTGGTTGGGAGTCCGCCTGCCGATGCAGGGGATACGGGTTCGTGCCCTGGTCCAGAAAGATCCCACATACCGCAGAGCGGCTGGGCCCGTGAGCCATGGCCGCTGAGCCTGTGCGTCCGGAGGCTGTGCTCCGCAACGGGTGAGGCCACAACAGTGAGAGGCCCGCGTACCGCAAAAAAAAAAAAAGAGATAGTCCCTTTGCTTTATTATCTATCTATCTATCTACGTCTCATCATACCAAGAATATTGTGAACATCAGAGAAACAGGAGTAATATTTTTCTGGAGTTATGTTGTATTTATTTTTTCTCTTAGAAGTAGTAATAAGTAGTAATAATATGGAATAGTAACTTTCCATACTGCTTTAGAGCTACCAAAGTGCTTCCAAATATTCAACTTTTCTTACTCCTCACAATAATCTAATATTATTATCAGGCCATTTCACAAATTTAGGAATTCAGAACTAGAATAGATAAGTGGTTTACTCAACATACATACTAAGAGGTGAAAGATTTTCAGCTGAAGACTTCTTACCTTGAAGCTCTTTCTAATATAACACCATGCTTTACTGCAATTTATACTCTTTTATAACTTAAAATTTTGTTTAGTTAAATCACTTACATTAAAAAAACAAAAAAAATAAGAAAGACATCTTTGTTTCTGATAGACCTCCATATGATCCATGGCTAAAGCATTTGCCTACAAAAACAGGGATATATTTAAATTGATCATGGTATTGAAAATCAGGCTTGGAAATAACCAGTGGCTGTTTTTCCTGGGGCATATGAAAATATAGAGTCCTATAAAAAGAAAAAAGAATGCTGGCTTCATGGTTTTATCACTAGCCTTAGGAAGCAAGATCTAAATGAAAATTTTTTGTAGGGGCTATAGCAAATGCTTTCTCCCTCATTCTTTTTTTTTGAATTCAAAGCTAGTTTTACCATTTGCATGTAGGAATGTTAACACAAAAGCTCATTTTAATTCAACAAGTTAGTAGTACAAGGCATCATAAACTTTATCTCTACAAGCTTCTCTGAAGTGGAGTCATTCACAAACTGAGCGTGTGGTTCAAAACATGAGAGAGTGACAAAGATTCTTATCCATTTACATACACTGCTGTTCTATACTCTCTCAAGGCAGAGTGTAGTGGGAGCTTGGGTGTCCCTAATTACCAGTCTGTTTTTCAGCAACTTTAGGCCAAACTATGGAGATCCATTTGCAGCTAGGCAATAGCTTCCATTTTGCTACACAGTTTGAAAATGGCAGACCAAGTGGGACTTTGAATGCATTCTCCTAGTGGGAGAAAAGCAGCAGAGGACCTGCTCCCCCTTTGACACCAGTAGCCTGGCAACCTCACACTCTAGTTTGGATTAAACAAGACTCTGGGACTGCAAGACTCTCCTCCTCTTTTCCTCCTAGCTATACTTCTTGTGAAGAGAAAATGAGACTCCTGTATTAAAAAGTACTTTGAAAGTATATTTAGCATACCACTGAACAACTTCAAAGGAAAACTAACTCCATTTATATTTTAAAAGCAGAAACTTGTTTAACAGAGTCACTTCAATGAATACAGAAAAACTTGCCCTCTTCTCTTTGGTAAGACTTGGAACATATGATACATGTTTGTCTTTGATGTATATCTTTTTTGACATAATAATCAGAGTTTTAACATAACTTATAAACCCCATTTATATTCTAGATACCCTTTTCATTTTTTGTTTCCTTAGGGTTTTTTTTTTTCTCTTCAGTCTCAGAATTATAATTGTATCATCTTTCACTATTATTAAGGGACCAAGAAGATTGAAATGTACCTACTTAATTCCCCCCCCAATTTAACATCACAGCACATTACTATAATAAGAACTTATAGTGACTATCTGTATATTTCCCAAAAGAGAGGTTTTATATAATACTATTTTATGCAATTACCCCAACTTCATCTGGGCATAAAAACCAACATCCCATCACAGATGGCCAGAATGAGGAGAAGCAAATGTATGGGAGTAGAACGATATATGTCCTTCTCTTTGGCTGTTCATTAGCTGAATCTCCTTCCAATGATTGCAAAACTCCCCACCTTATGAATGTTCTCATCTCATAGAATCTAAAAATGCCCCAAACACAAGTCTGAAGCTCCCAAACATATAGTTAGTAAACATGTGACCTAGGCTCACCAATCAAATGTACTATCCCAAACTTTGAAGCAAGAGATAGTGAAACAAAATTTGATGGAATAGCGGAGGTAGTGATATTACCTGAGGTCAGGAGCTAGTGGTGTTGGTGGTACAGGCTTCCTGGACTAACAGGGCTGCAGGATGATTACCCCGACCGTTTCTGGATCATAGTTTTTCTAGCTGCATCATCCTCAGTCTAGGTCTCCATCTTTCCTGTTGATCCTGTGAGTACCAATATTCTCTTTTTTTTTTTTTTTTTTTTTTTTTTTTTTTGCGGTACGCGGGCCTCCCGCTGTTGTGGCCTCTCCCGTTGCGGAGCAGCAGGCTCAGCGGCCATGGCTCACGGGCGCAGCCGCTCCGCGGCATGTGGGATCTTCCCGAATCGGGACACGAACCCTTGTCCCCTGCATCGGCAGGCGGACTCTCAACCACTGCGCCACCAGGGAAGCCCCAAT
This sequence comes from Phocoena sinus, assembly GCF_008692025.1. Lineage (NCBI taxonomy): Eukaryota > Metazoa > Chordata > Mammalia > Artiodactyla > Phocoenidae > Phocoena > Phocoena sinus. The sequence continues at coordinate 52,759,110 of NC_045779.1, read as the reverse complement.
ATTCTCTTAATAACACTTGTTTCTGCTTAAATCATCCAGGTTTTTGTCTGTTTATTTCTGTTTTTGTATATTTTTGAGAAACAACTCTAAACCTGCTTGACTCAGAGATTTTTTTTTTTAAACTTCTGTTTAGGAGCCCTGTCTGTGCACTTGAGTCCATTTGGTGAGCTTTGAATTTATAAGGGTCTAAAACACTAAATTAGACAGTAAATGTTGTACATGACCACCCAGTATGACACTTCAAATATATCTAACTTTGAGCATTTAGGAATAAAAAATAAATCAAGTCCCTAAATTATAGATCTCATATATAAGAAAGAGATAAAAGAAAGGAAATCATCATCTTACAAGTAACTAATCCCTAAGGGCCTAAATCAGACATTAACTACAAAGGCCACATGACATGCTTTTCCTTAAATGAAGGGTGTTTAAGAATTTAGCTAAAGCAGGTTTGACTCTATAGCTCACCTGATTTCTGATTGAATACTGCATCTTTAAGAAGATCTCAACTTTTATACTTTTAAAAAATCATAATAAAGTCAAATGAGAAATATACTGGAGGGAAAGAGATTTGGTAGGGGTTAGGTTAAAAAGAGTCTCTGTGGGGAAAAACACTATCATTTCTATGAAAGTAATTTTGAAACTAAATATTAGTTAAATAAGGATGAGCATTACAGGGTAATAATATGTTGATACAGGAAATATGGCATATTCTTACAAAGAGGGAGCCAGTGGTTAATCCTACAACAGGAAAAAAAAATCTTTAAAAAGTATCATTCATTCAACTCATTCTCTGATATTGAGAGAAAGTTTCATCCTCCAAAGGCCTTATTCTGAGTATGCTATTTTTAACTCACTGAATATTTTCTAAATCTATTCCATTCAACATAAACCAGGGAGATTTTTACATGGTCAAAAAGATTTTTTCTGTATTCAGTTTAATATCACATTTGGTATATAATGCTCCTCTCATACCAAGAAATGTATCAGTTTAGATTTGAGTACTCAATTCACCTACTTGAATAAGATTCTTGGCCTTATCTGTATCTAATACATGATACTTTTCTTTTAAATGTATTATTTTTTATCTTTTAAAATCTAATACATGATACTTTTAAATGTATTATTTTTTATCTTTTAAAATGTATTATTTTTTCAGGAAATTGCCTTCAATATTCTTCAGATTTGCATTTTATAGGTAATACACTTGAAATTGTAGATACCTTCAAAAAATCTTAGAATAATCAATTTAGTGTACTAATCATTATCCTTTGAAAAGAAAAATCTACAGTGTAATGATGATATCTGCTGAAAAGGCACAACTAGAAATCCATGATCAGTAATGTCCAAATAAAGAAGGATAGGTTTCTTTTTCCAAAAAAGTAGACCAAGTTATTTAAGGATTTTTATTTATCTGCTTTTCTTCTAGATGATTTTATATGAAGGTGAAGCCTAATTTATTCATGCTATATAAAATGTTTTCAGTGGACATTTCCTGTGTACTACTCTCAGACTTTACCTACCCAGGATAAGACATCTGTATTAAAATTTTAAAAATTAACACTTTAGGCACTGCCAAATTCACAAATAGGTGGGTTTCTTCTAATAAAATATTTGAGGAAAATTAGTCTTGAGGGAACTTACTTAAAGCTCACTGCCTGGTACTACACATTTCTTTAAAAGGATGAGAGAGACCAGAAAATGGAGACTTCAGCAGTGATGATGGCAAATTAGCAAGAAGCTTCATCTTTTCTAATTGCCTTAGGTGATGTTTACTTGCAAGGGTGTACTCCAGAGAATTCTAGGAAACACTCCTCTCTCCTGCTCCTGGACAGGTACAGAGGGGAGAGGTTTGGACACTCATCTCGGTCAGCTGAATTATCAATAAATATCACTGGCTACTTTAAGTATAGAAAAAACCAATTTTGTGGCCAAGAAACTGGAAATCCAGGCTGGAGAAAGAAATGGGGCTGGGGGGTGGTGTATAGGTTAAGGAAGTAAGAAGGAAAGATAGAGTTGCTAACCTCAAGCTACTCTCCTGGCCATCTCCTGATTGGTTCTGAAGCTTCTGATCACAAAGGATAAATCTGGACAAGTTTAGCAAGTGATTAAAAAAAAAAAGACCAAAAAAAACCCAGCTTCTACGTGCCAAGTTAGTTTCTATCTAGAATTTTTGATATGATAAATTTAAAACACTAAAGTAAATTAGCATTTACTGTTAGCATTGCCATCTATAAATTAAAAGATTTAGAAAAAGATTTAGAAATACTATAATTTTCTTATATAATTGATGTGAAAAATCCTCAAGATAACATTCCTCGTTCATAGCTCTTGTGAGACACAACCAAATCTCTTGCTAAACATCCTCATAATAAATAATCACATCTTTTGCTAAATCCCCCTGATTCTTGTAAAGGAAAAAGATTAGTTTGAAATACAATCTCATAACGTTTCTTGACCAAGAAACGTGTATACCACGTGCACAGGGACTGTTCCCAGGTTGTTTTGGGTACTCATATTTACTGAGTATTTATACTATGTTGCTGGTTTGAGCTTAGTTAAGATCAGTTCTTAAATGAAACACAAATTACAAAAGATGATGTAAATTACTTCTCTTTTTGAGAGGAAATACATCTTGCCTATTATTGGGGATTTTTAGGGTCTTACACCTTTCACTACCAAGATTCATATATGTGAATCTTTGTCAATTGATTTCAAGACTAACACACTGACAGCTTACAAAATTGTGTACATATGTATCCATTTTCTCTTTGAGAAGAATGTGTTTCTCTTTTATAGCTATGATTCAATAATAAAGGCTATGTAATTTGCCACATCAAACATCTTCTGCATCACAAAGGCTCTAGTTATTCCTTTAAAACAAATTGTATCATAGATGAACAGTGCTCTCCTGTGATCAAAGAAAGGAACTGCTTGACTAGTAAAACAGGTAATTACTGTCTTTTTATAGCCAATGTTTCACCTTCTGTTTTCCTATAGTTATTAGTAGGATTATCTCCTATATGTATTATGCCCATTATCTCTCTGAGGAAGCCTTTCTTTTTCCTTTCCAAAGTGAACGTTATTATACTAATTATTTTATTCACATAATTGTAACTGAAGTTCTTCTAGCTCATTTTTACCCTTGTTTGAGTCATAATAGAAAAGATAGTTTGTGGAAAGAATAAATCTTTCTAGAACTGATCACGTAAGTTTATGTTGGCAAAGTGAAAGGTACGTTATTTGCAAAATTGTCCCATATAAGCCAACATGACCATGTAAAATTAGAACCTTGAATTGCTCACTTTGGTCAGCCTTGTCTTTTATCAAAAAGTAAGAAAGATGTATACCATAACTTCAGGAAAAGAGCTTCTGAGGGTATTTGCCATTTTAAATGCCCACAATTTACAAAGCATCAAATAGCACTTATTCTCAAACAATTCCTATTCCTATTAAGAAACAGAGGTTTAGACTTCTGCCAGTGGTGTTTTATATTCATGAAAGGAGTTTCCTGAGGCTTCTGGAAAACCACCATAATTTCCACTGACACATTCATCTAACAGTTGATGTCATTTTGGTGAGAAAAGGAGAGCAGCTAGGAAACTTGTTGCCTGTGAGCACCGATCCAGAACACACCGCAAATAGGTTTGTCAGAGTAGCCTTCTTTCGGGAGAGTAAGCCCAGTTGTTACATAATCGGACTCTGCCACCTAGACTAATGCCATGCAGAAGAAGGCAACATGTGTGCCTCTCTTAAAATGGTAGACACGTATCTGTCACATAAACATAGCACAGGATTTCTGAGAAAATATTCTATCATATCTAAATTGATATATAGGTAGTCACTGTATGTTTGGACTATATATGGATAATATACCTATGTAAGTGTGTAAATGATCTAAATATCTATTGTGGTGGAGTTAGTATATGCCAGCTGTGAACACATTTGGGCCCTTCTCACTGCAGCTGATCACAAACGCAGCTGGCAGACATTAGAGAGACTACCTGCCACTCACCTGCCGAAGCCACTGCTGATATTCCTAACAGCAGTGAAACAGGGATCGATCTCCCAGAGAGAAAAAGTCAGACCCTAGGGGAAAAAGCAGTCGCAGGGAGGTGTACCAGAATTTGACTTGTGTACTTGAGTGTAGATCATGTTACTTGAGTAAAGAGCACACTAGTATCTAGGGAAAGTGCTTGACAGATGCACAAATATTAACCAATTAAATCAATGCCATGGAAACATTTTGTTACCTGGGGTTTTTATGCAGACAAGTTGAATAACTTGTCTAAATTTGCTGTACCTGAAACTGCAAGGCAGTAATATCTCAGGTATCAGCAGTGATGGTAAAATTAGGGGTGAGGATATCAGAAGGAGGGGGTAGTGCAACTCACAAAATAAAATATCATGTTCTCATAATAATAATACTTCTTTTTTTCAAGTAATGAAAACAAAACAAAACCTGAGGCTTCCCTGGTGGCGCAGTGGTTGAGAGTCCGCCTGCCGATGCAGGGGACGCGGGTTCGTGCCCCGGTCGGGGAAGATCCCACATGCTGCGGAGCGGCTGGGCCCGTGAGTCATGGCCGCTGAGCCTGCGCGTCCGGAGCCTGAGCTCCGCAACGGGAGAGGCCACAACGGTGAGAGGCCCGCGTACCGCAAAAAAAAAAAAAAAAATTTAAAACAAAACCTGGAAAAGGCTTTCCAAAAAGTGAAAATTCATCTGATCAATCCTGTTATGGTAGATAACGTCACATCCTGATGCTCCCTACAGTTTGGAGAAATAAAAATCCACCCCTCCACTGCAACATACGTCCACCCCAAATTGCCTTGTGTTAACAACTGACAGGTGTAATAACAAAGTGATTATTGACAATATGACTCCTTGGCAGAGGTGTTTGTCCAGAGATGGGAATATGACCAAGCCAATAAAGCCCTTCTCTTAAAATTTGGAACTGAAACTGATAAAGAGATAGCATGGGAACCTCAAACTCTTGACTGCTATTCCACCACCATCAGGAACAGAAAGTGGGCTAGCTAATTTGCAGGGAGTGTACGACAAAATCAAGGAGAGAAGAAGGAAGCAGATGTTCAAAATGTGCTTAGGTGAAATAAAGGTCATCTTGACTGCATTCAAATTATTGGTTTTAATAGTTCTTGGTCCTCACCTACATCCCACCCTAGGTTCGAGCACAGCATGCCTCTTCTCATAAAGCCCCGATTTTTGCATAAGCTAGTGAAAATAGGTTTCTTGTGTTTGCAGCCAAAAGTTCTAACTAATGTACTGGCTAAGAATCCCAACAGTATGCTAGTTAACGTAAGGATTGTTCTATTAACATTAATGGCTTAATAAATATCAATAAATATAGGTTACTCCACTCAGTGAGCTGAGCCATTGTAAAGATATTCTTTTGTTGTCATAAGCTCTCATGAAAGATAATTCCTTCAGGAATTATTGATGTGAAACAAGTAGTTCCAAATGACAACTCAAGTCAAGATTCAGATGCCTAGAATGAGCTTAGGTAAGCAGCAAACCTATGACAATTCTGCATGAAATATATGCATTCAAAAATATTCACTCATACGTATTATGTATGTAAATAAAACTTATTTCTAAAGTATGCTCTAGCAAATATCTGTATATTTGTAAGAGTTATTAAGCAATGCACTAGTTGTCCGCAAGCTTACCAGTCACTCATCAGCCCATGCCATCTTTCTTTTCCCTAGGGCTACCTCAGAAGTTCACCAATGGCAAGACTATTTGGAGATTTTATAGATTTTTCCTCTTTTTACACAGACACAAACTCATGATTGGTAGAATAGGATCTAGAGGACAATACTACACATTAAGAAATCTCTCTGTGTGTGCATGTGTGTCTGTGTGCACCCACACATTCATACATGGGTGTATGTACTTATGTAGCACTAAGTACCCAAATTGAATAGTTAAAATTCTCAAAATGTCATAGTAGTTGTACATTTACATTTCACACACTAAAATCCTAATATTATCACTTAGGATAGAAAAATTGCAAACTAATAAGAAGACTATAGTTACAATGAAATTTGGACAACGATCTCTTAGGGGGAAAAATCAACTTGTCTTATGCATCTTTAGAGGAGATAGTGAGATGGTGTGGCAAACTGGCAAGAGAAGAGGATTAAGAAAAAAGTAAGAGCTGGGTTTAGTCCAGATTCTTTCTTTAATATCTATGTTAACTTTGGTTCACTAAACTTATCTGAGCCTTGTTGTTTATATCGTTAAAATGGATGAAATAATACCTACCATTTAGAACTTTTTTAAGGATTAAATTTATTCCTTCATCCATTTAGCAACAATTAAGGAGTTTTCTTTTGCTGTCAGACATATAAATATTTAATGAATGAATGGTGGAAGGAAAGAGAGAAGAAAAGAAGGAAAGAGAAGAATAGAAGGAAAGAGAAGAACAGAAGGAAGGAGGAAAGGAAAGAAGGAGGGAAGGGAGGAGGGAAGGGAGGAGGGAAGGAAGGAAGGAAGGAAGGAAGGAAGGAAGGAAGGAAGGAAGGAAGGAAGGAAGGAAGAAGGAAGGAAGGAAAGGGAGGAAAGGAGGGAGTTGAATTACTTGTTTGTTATGGATTTTATATGTTAGATTTTTATCAAAGCAAAAATTGTTGCCTGACTAAAACCTGCAACTAGAGATTACTTGGTAAAACAAGGAAAGCTATACACAACAGTAGGCTAATTTGCCATGTGAGGATGTTTTAAAGCCTTTGCTTCATATTAAAGCCAAAGGCAAAATGAAAGCATTATGCTTTTGTCTTGTTTGATGTTAAAGCAGGATCCTGGAGATACACAACTCAAAAATTCAGACAAAGAAATAGAGTAATGGGTTGTAATCAACATGAATTAGCAAAATGATTACCTCTCTGCGCCACATTCCTTTGTTTCAAGAGCCCTTGTCAGCAAAATGTTTGTGACTCTTTTTATTACAAAAATCCATTTTTTTATTCTCATCCTTACTCCAGAACGGGGTAAGAAAAAACGACTTAAGCGTTTCAGTTATGCAAGATGAATAAGTTCTAGAGATCTGCTGTGCAGCACAGCGCCTATAGTTAACAATACAGTATCGTGTATTTTAAAATATTAAGAAGGCCTCAGCAGATACATGCCGCTATATATAAAACAGACAAACAAGGTCCTACTATACAGCACAGGGAACTATATTCAATATCCTGTAATAAACAATAATGGAAATGAATCTGAAAAAGAATATATATATATATATATAACTGAATCACTTTGCTGTACACCTGAAACTAACACATTGTAAATCAACTATACTTCAATTTTTAAGTTACAATAAAGCTTTAGGCACAAATATTTAAGTAAATAAAATGCTAAAAGGATAGCTATGTCACATGTTCCAACCACAACATGCACACACATGAGCACAGGAATTTTTTGGAGGTGACAGATATGTTCAGTACCTTTATTGTGGTGATGGTATCATGGGTGTATGCATATGTCCAAACACATCATGATGTATACAGGCGTACCTCATTTTATTGCACTTTACAGATATTGTGTTTTTTACAAAATGAAGATTTGTGGCAACCCCACGTCAAGCAAGTCTATTGGCACCATTTTTCCAACAGCGTTTGCTCACTTCATGTCTCTGTGTCACATTTTGATAATTCTCACAATACCTCAAACTTTTTCATTATTATTATATTTGTTATGGTGATCTGTGATCAGTGATCTTTGATGGTCTTACTACAACTCACTGAAGGCTTAGATAATGGTTAACATTTTTTAGCAATAAAGTGTTTTTAATCAAGGTATGTACATTTTTAGGCATAGTTATTGCACAGTTAGACTACAGAATAGTGTAAACATAATTTTTATATTCACTGGAAAACCAAAAGATTCATGTGACTCACTTTATGGCAGTATTTACTTTATTTCAGTGGTCTAGAACAAAACCCACACTATCTCCAAGGTACGCCTATACATTAAATGTGTACAATTTTTTGTATGTCAATTATACCTCTGTAGAGCTAAAAAAAAAAGTCAATAAAAGAATTGAAAGAGAAAAAAAAATAGAGGTTAACAGACTGTGTCTCTATAGAAATGAGTATCTCTTCCTATACCTCCACACTGTTCAACAAATATTTGTAGAATAGGATAGGCACTATGGTAAGGACTGAGAATACAGAATTGAAGAAACCATTTTCTCCCAACAAGAATTGCTCAGTCTATTACAGAGACAGAGCAGTAAACATCTGGTCTGATGATCTGCAATGCTCTGTTAGAATGAACAAAATTTGATAGACTCATAAAGATGGCAGTGATTGGGTTTATGAGAAATGATACATGGAAAGCCTCACAAAGTACATTCAAGCCAGTGTTGAAGTATGAGGAAAAAAGGAGGTATACCCTTAACTCAGGAATACCTGGTTTTTGTTAAGAAAGAATTTATGGCTTAATGGAATCCTTCAGAAAACTACAGTCACCCCTCGGTATCCATGGGGGATCAGTTCCAGGATCCCCCAGGATACTAAAATCTATGTAGACTCAAGTCTCTTATATAAAATGGTGTAGTCCAGTAGCTGTACCTGAAAGTTCTGAATCCATCCATGGTTGGTTGAATCCACAGATGAGTAACTCGTGGATACTGAGGCTGATGCTATTAGAAGAATAATGAGGTCTGTGGCGAATAGCCATGTCATGCCAATAGCTAAAGCAAGGCTAAGTCCAAAGACTCTTGACCATCAATTTCCTGCCCCTTCTTCCATCTTGCCTTCTTCAAAGTCTTGAAGAGAAGAAGGTTAGAAAGGTGGGAAGAGGGGTAGATGAGTCACATTGGTAAGATGCTCTTGGTCTAAATATACACTACAAATATATTTAGAACTATCTGTGGTGGAGGGGAATCACCCTTTCCTGAACATCTTTGGTGCACCAGACTTCACATTCACTACCTTATTTTAACGTATAGATTCTAGTGGCCCTTAAACCACTCTGTGATGGCACTGTGATGTTATTGCTGTTAGTTTTTATCCTCAGGTTGAAAGTACAATATGCCTGTCACATATATTTGTCATTTCCACTTTCACAAAATAAATTTTATACTCCTGGATTTCAGTACTAATCACTATCCTTCTTTATTTTCTCCAAATATCAAGAAAAGGGGCATAAATACTTGCTAAGTGAAGAGTAAAAAATTATAATTCAGTAAAATAAATTTCCTGGTAGCCCAACATTCACCTAAAGTGTGTCTGACACTTTTTCACAGTTCTGAACATTTCTTCCACATTGACATCTGTGCATAAAACATGAATAAATTCTGTTGGTATTTTCCATTTAAAATTAGTTTCTCAAGCTTTGTAACAAATGATTACTAACACATGCAACATCTGAATTGTTAAGTTAAAAGAATCCCTATTTTTCAGATCAACAAATTAAGGCACAGAAAGTTTTAGCAGGTCGAAGGAATCACACACAGACTTGGCTTGTACCTATTTCCAATATCACCATTTACATTCTTTCTAATCTACTACTTTTCTGCTGGTTTGATTTTTCATTCAACTATATTTGAACTGTGGCTACCTTGATGCAAATCAAAGTTTCTTGACCAAGTGTTGTAAATAAAGAAACAATAAAATTCCCTTTCAGTCTCTGTCTTTCTCCACAGCTAAGGAGTTATGCAGGGATATTTCCTTGCAGACAGCTGCTAAATTTATATTTATATCCTTTCTGTCTTTTGTCTCTTGGCTACTGAAATGCACTGTTCATATGTTTCAGCATTCTCTGCGTAGAATCTGATGTAATTTCTGGCAGATGCTTTCAGAGAGTTCCAGGCTGTTGGATTCTGGCACGAGGGGCTTGGGAGGAAATCAAGCAGATCTTTCATAATAAGGGATTGTTGAAAGGTGCTTTATACACTTCACAGTAGCTATGAAGCTATTCTGTGGCACGTCCCTCTTAGCCTTGGTATCTCAACAGTTGTCTCATCTGCAAGTGAGTCTCCTACTGAAACTTTCTAATCCCAAGAGCATGCTAAGGTCCTAGTAACCCAAAAATTACTGTCAGCTTGACAGCTATTCAAGCATGGCTGCCACTGAGTCATGTAACCAGGCATCAAAAACACAAAGAGATTTTTGAAAAGAGTGGTCACATCCCTTTCAAGACATTTTTCCAAAAATGTTTTACATGCCTAATACATTTTGATTGCTGTGGGTTAGACAATATGTTTGCCTCACTTTAATTTTTATTTGATATGCATTGGCTGATTTCTTTCCATCTCTTGTTTTCTAGCTAGTGAAATGTGTTGCTCTTCAGAGATTCTTTCCATGAAAATTATGTGGAAAGTATGAGATATAAAGAAATCACAGCTTTCCTGGGTTTAGGAAAAGTCACTTGGAAAATTAGTCATTTGTTAATTAATCTTCAAAAATAATTAACAGGTTGACAGTAGCCTACATTGTTTTTGAAGATCCTCAGAATCCTTTCAAACAATTGATTTTAAACATTTTTTTAGTAAAGTTTCTAGAGAGACAAATTGTGCCAAATCTCCTTTTCATAAGAATGATTTTGTTCATTAGCTTGAGGCTGAGTATTTAATGAATGAAAACTATATATTGTGGTCCTTGTGTTTCCTTCCAAAGGACCAGTTTGGATTCTGTTGTAAAGCTCATTTTATAAATAACTAAAGCTTATTTTATAAATATCTAAAGCTTATTTTAAATTCTCAAATACTTCATTCAAAGAGAGAGAGGGTAGAAATAAACTAACTGAGATAATGTTATACTAGTTCAGATACAGAAAGGCTCCTAGAGAAAACTAGAATGTCTGTTTTTGGTTTTGTTTTGCTTTGTATTTTTCTTCAGTTACAACTTTCATCAAGCCATTTGGCCAGAACTCTGAAGCACCAGTCTTCTCTCTCATGCAGTATTAAGCTACTCTTTAGCAAATCAGAACAACCATAGATTGTAAAACTTGACCCAACTCATACGGTTCTAACAGGCATGCCAATACAGTTTAATTATCTTGGCCACTAGCCAGAGAGCAAGTTCACACAATTCAAGGTGGAATTCTTCATAATTTTTAACAGCTTTATTGAGGTATATTTTACATATCATGAAATTCTCCCATTTAAAATTTACAAATCAATGACTTTTCGTAAGTTTACTGAGTGGCAAAACCATCATCATAAATCAGTTTTAGAATATTTTCATCCCTCCTATAAGATCTCTCCTGACCACTTACAGTTAAGCCTCATTCTACCTCGTGTCAGGAAACCACTAATATACTTTCTGATGCTATAAATTTACTTTTGGAACGTTGCATATAAATAGAATCATACAAATGTGGCCTTTTGTGTGTAGATTATTTCACCTAGCATAAAGTTTTTGAGGCTCATGCATGGTATAGCATGGGCTATGAATTAATTATTTTTCATTGCTGAATTTGCATTTCATTATGTGGAGACCACATTTTGCTTATCCAGTAGTTGGTCTACATTTAGGATGCTTCCATTTTTTTTAATATTATGAGCAATGTTACTATGAACATTATGTGCAAGTCTTTGTGTGCATGTGCCCACGTTTTCATTTCCCTTGAGCAAATACATTCTAAAGTAGTTGCACCATTTTATATTCCCACCAGCAATGTACAATGATTCCTGTTTCTCCACATCCTTGCCAACATGTTTTAATGCCTGTCATTTATTATGGGCATTTTATTGGTCATTAAATGGTATTTCATTGTGGTTTTAATTTGTAATTCCCTAATGACTAATGATGTTGAGCATCTTTGCATCTGGTTACTAACCATTCATATATCTCCTTTGGTGACATGTCTGTTCATATCCTGCAAATCATTTATCAAATATGTGTTTTGCAAATATTTCCTCTTAGTGGGTTGCTTATCTCTTAATTTTTTATTGGTGTCTTTTAAAGGACATTTTTATTTTGATGGAGCCTAATTTATTTTTTATAGGCTTGCTTTTGCTAGAGTACCCCCCCAAAATTTGCTTATTACAAAGTATTGAAGACTTTTTCCTATGTTTTCTTCTAAATTTTTTATTGTGTTTTAGAACTTTACTTAAGTCTAAGATCAGTTTTGAGTTAATTTTTGTGTATGGTGTAAAGTGAGGGTATAAGTTCATTTTTTGTATAGATATCAACAGTTCCTGCTCCATTTTTTTGGGAAAGGCTATCCTTTCCCTGGTGAATTCCTTTGATACATTTTAAAAATATCAATTGAGTATAATTATAAGAATTTATTTCTGTACTCTCAATTCTATTCTATTGATCTATATGTCTAACCTATGCCAGCACCACACTATCTTAATAACTCTACCTCTATAGTAAGTTTTGAAATTGAGAAGTGAAAGTCCTCCAACTTTATTCTTCTTTTTGAAAATTGTTTTGATTATTCTATGTGTTTGCATTTCCACATAAAATTTAGAATCTGTTTGTCCATGTCTGCAAAAAGAAAAATCCTGCTTGAATTCCAATAGGGATTTTTGAATTTATAGATAAGTTTGAGGAGAACACTCACCTTACAATATTGTGTCTTTTATACATGAATATGGAATGTATCTTCATTGTTTAGATCTTCAGTTTCTCTGAGCAATGTTTTGTAATTTTTAGTTTACAAATCTTACGCTTATTTTGTTAAATGCATTCCCTTCATTGCTTTTTATTGCTGTTAATATTTATTTTGGTTCTGGTTTTGGTCAATGGTTTTTTTCATATACAACCATGGCACCTTGTCACAAGCATGCAGAGTGGAAAGGGTAGGGAGAGGGAAATGGAGCTAATGGCAATATGGGACAGAACAGGCAGCAATGGTGGTCCTGGGGAAGGGCCAGACAATCACATAGATGAAGTACAAATAGGCAATGGTAAATATTTTTAGTCCTAGACATGATATACATTAGTGATCCAAAATGAAATGCTGGAGCTAGACTTCTGGAGTACAGTTATGGTTCTAGCACATACTAGATTTTGGCGTCGGGTGAGTTATTTAACAACCCTATGTCTCAGTGTCCTTACCTGTAAAATCTGTAAGGTAATATTACCAGTGTATAACTCCAACTTTATGAACTTGTGAGAGTTAAATGAGTTAATAGATGTCTATAGCAGGTTTAGAACAGGGCCTAGAACACACTAAACACTCCATAAATAGTTAAACATGAGCATCGTAAGGGATTTCAACCAAGTAACACAATGGAATGTGACTTTAGAAATGACAGACAGAGAGATGGGGGTGACGGTGGGCTAAAGCGGTAAAACCGAGCCAAGTGCAAACTTACATTTATAAAATAAATAAGTCATGGAGATGTAATGCACAGCATGGTGATGGTAGTTCCTAATACCATGTTGCATATTTGAAGGCTGTTAAGAGAGTAAATCTTAGTTCTCATCCCAAGAAGAAAAATTTTTGTAACTATGTATGGTGACCGGTGTTAACAAGACTTACTGTGGTGAACATTTCACAATGTATAAAAATATTGAATCATTATATTGTACACCTGAAACTAATATAATATTTTATGTCAATTATAGTTTAATAAAAATAAGAATAAATGACAGAGAGGTCATGGGCTTCTAGCAAAGCCGGTCACATTACCCAGATAACTGACTGACAACCAGGCTGGGAACCCAGGACGATATGTAAGCAGTTACATTTACTTTCTGTTCCTCATGTTTTTAAATGAACTAACCTAATATAATACCTTTGGCTTCTCTTTCCGTTTCTAATTATTCTTACCCATGGGAGAAGGAAGGTCTTATTGACTGATTGTTGATGGAAAATAATGCACCAGGTATGCTCCATTCACTTTCTTTCTTTATTGTAGAGACAGCCACCCAGTAGGAAGAATGCATGATCTTCTCCTCTACCTCAGGGGTAGACCTCCAGAAAGCTGCTGGCTTCTACTCTGCCACTGAGTGAGTAGTTCTTATTCTATGGTACAATATTCAGAAGCCCATTTGGCTATATGCCTGAACTTTATTCTCTACTCTAAGCTTTTATCAAAAATTAAGGTAGCATTTTTGATCTCCAAATGCCTGACAGTGTTATGTTTGCCTATTACCATACACAGTTGACCTTTCAACATCTATGGGTTTGAACTGCATGGGTCCACTTATACGTGGATTTTTTTTTCAATAAATATTCAGTTGGTCCTCCATATCTGTGGGTTTTGAATCTGTGGATTCAACCAACTATGGATCAAAATTTTCATCAGTTGGTGGGAAATAGATGGAAAGGCAGAGATACTGAGGAACGACTATATTCATTGTCCATGGCATTTTATACAAGGGAGTTGAGCATCTGCTGATTTTGGCATGCCCAGAGGGTCCTGGGACCACCAGTGGATACTGAGGGACTACCGAATGCAGAAGAAGCAGCCTACAGTGACTTAATGAGTAGTAGTGAATTAAGTAAGCCTTTGTCTAAATGTTCCAATACTTCAACTCCTGAAAGCTCATTTAGTGTTGTTACTATACTCCAAACAAACTTTAATCAAATACAATAACACTTTATTGAATATTTGAATTTGTATAAAGTCTCTCTTCACTAGACTATAAACTTCTTGAGGACAGGGCTTCTACACTGTGTTTCTTTTTCTCTAGGGAACCTAGAAGTAGAGCATTGTAGTTAAGCAGCTGACCTTTAGACTTACGAAGCCCTGATTCTGCTAATTATTAACTGTGTGATAAGGCATGTCATCTAATATTTTGAGCCTCTAGATTCTCATCTTTAAGAAGGACACAATAAGATGGTCCTCATAAAGTTGTATGAAGCCTTAAATGAGATAATGTGTGTAAAACTGTACCTTACACATGGGAAGTTTGCATATAGTAGCAGTTACAATAGCAGCTGCAGCAGCGTAAGTACCAGTAGTAGTTCATTACCTGACATAAAGTTCCCACACGCTAAAAAATTGCTGGATAAATTGGATAACGAATTTGATGTTTATACTTGATTTATCCTGATACATACATACATACATATATATACACACACACACACACACCAATGTAAGTATCATGTTACATTTAAGTATATAATACTTACATAGAGTTTCTTACATATTTTATGGTATCTTTCCATTGGAAATTAATTATGATGAGATAGAAAACTAGTTAGTTGGACTCCCAAAACCCTGAACCCATGACTAACTGCCTATTGCTATAACAGGCAGATACAGGAAGTAGAATGGGGACAAGATACCTAAAATAAATATTACTTAACTTTTGACTCCAAACCCTCAATACCATTTTCTGGTGAACTTGGTCAAATCAGAGATGGCATGAGGAATTATTTTACACAGACGTAACAAATCAATGTGGCCTAAATCATGAATCTTTCACCTATACCCTACCCTGCCCAAAGGTGGAGGGATACCTAAAACCTTCTTAGTTTACATAGAGTTCTAAGACAGAGAAGCAAGCCAAAGAGAAAAGTGAATTCAAAAGAGAAGACTGATACAGCAGAGACTTCATTCATCATTTTTCTCATCAAACTAAAAACTCTTTATCCTAGCATTGTGCCTAAATACCTCCAGTTTCTAAGAGCATTGCTCTTCCTTGGGTTTGAAATATCAGGAAAGCTGCCTTGAGCACTCACTAGAGGTTAGAGCACCAGGGAAAGGTAGAGAAATTCAAATTTCTATTAGGTAAATTGTATTAAAATTGACAGAAGTTTATCAAACAGTAAGAAAAATATGTCTCAGGGCGTTACATAACAACAAAAAGACACAAGAAAAGAATGCCAACATTTTTTAAGGAAAATAAATGAAAACTAAAATAAATGAATCACATAATCTTGAGACTAATTATATCTTAAAATCAGCCATCCCTTGAGAATAATAATGACTAGCTTAATATTTTAGTATGAGTTATCATTGAACAAAAGTAACATTCTCTCCTCACTTCAATCATTTTTAACAATTAACTTAAACTTGAAATTCTTGAGTGCTTCTTAACCATCACTATCTGATTTACTGTCTCTTCATTTCCCATCAAAAAGCCATGAAAAACAAAGAACACTGCAAAGAATAATATTAATCAATAGATTACCAGCTCTTGGAAAAATTGCATCTATGATTCATGGATGAAGTCAGACTAAAGTCATAACAATGGCCCACACACAATTAGACCTTGACCTTCAATTCTCTAAATGATTTCCCTAAAAATGATTACCGTTGTTCTAAACCCCACAGCTTTCCCTTGTATTTTGACTGTCCTGTTCTTCAATTTACAGATTGACCTACTGCTCACACGCTCCAAATAAATGTTCAACTAGAGCTCCCATTTAAGCTTAATTTTTCTGTTGAATTTATTCTTCAAGTGCATGATGATGCCAAGAAATATTATTTTGGAAGAGGGTAGCTGTTCCTATAGGTCCTCTTCTCACCTTTTGACAGGTTTTTGTTTTGCGCTGAAGATTTCTGTAGCTCCAACCTAAAAGCACACCCCCTTTTCCAATAGAATGACTTTAGAACTAGGAAATAGCCTCCCTTTCTCTTCATTCACATAATTTTTTTGCCTATAGACATTATGCCCAGGGAGAAAAGCATAAGAGTTTGGACATATACAAGCCTGAGCATTCTCCTTAGCTCAATAACTGAGCCTTGCCTAGGTTGAACATTATATGAGGACTGCTGTCATGATTAGCTTGCGTGACACACGTATGGATTGCAAGAGTAGTCACTGTATCTGGAAGATCTGTTCTCTTAGACGGATGGAAAAAGAAGCAGAGAATCTGTCCCATTGCTTCCCATATTCCATGAATGCTTTTCCTGCTACCACCTTATCACCTAAACAATAGAATGTGATGAACTTTTCAAAATAGTTGCCATTTCCTCGAGGGAGAGGCCAAATTAAAATAATCCCATGTGTTTGTTTTTAAGTGCTCCCTGAAGTTGAGTACCATGAGATGCTCTGAGAATGGGAACTGGACCCTTTCTGATCTGCATTTTGAATTTGAAAACAACCTATTAATGAGAAACTGCTTAATATGTGCATTATGAACCAAAGAGGAGATTCTAAATTAAAATTTTAAAAAATCATTCTGATTTCATTATAAAGATCAAAAAATTTAGCATGACTTTATGTATTAATTTGTTTATATAGAGATTACTTTATTTAATCAGGCTTTTCAAGAGAGCTGACTGTTATATTTCAATCTGCATCTGACACTGAAAAGAAGCAAAAGTGCAAATGAAAGGTTCTTTACCAAAGTGTTTTGTTTCTGTTTTCCAAAAACATATGGTTGATGTTTTTCATGCCATTTTCAGTAAATCACCTCATGCTTTTATCTAGTTCTTCCCTTTATTTTTCAAATCATAGCATTAGAGACACTGAAGAGTGTAATCTTACCTGCTACAACCTTGCTAATTTTCAAATTAAAGAAAAAAATCACTTATCAAGAGCAAAATATTTCAAAGTCTCTGTTTTCTTAGGAGTCTTGAGAAAATACCAGAAAATTCTACAGGCCCATCTGCCAGGTCTTAATTGTCCTCCAAACTGAAAGAAAGCCTAATGCCTGTCCTAAATTTTGGAAATGTTCTTCACCTTGTAAATTTAATTTCCCTTGTATCTGTTTCAACTTTAGTGTCTGATCTTAGGTCACTGCTGCCAAAGTGCTCACCATGTCCTAGCTTGAGTATGTTTCAATCAGCTCATTCCCTTCTACAATTCTGACATCCCATCCATCATTCCACTCACCCTAAACCATTTCCCTTGCATGCTTCAACTTACAAAAAGTTCCATCCTCCTACTATGATTTTTTAGATTGAGCTGGAAAAAACCTTAGAAATGATATGCTTTACCCACCTAATTTTGCACATGAGAAAACTTAAAACCTAGAAAATGTAAAGAAAGCAATGAACATCATTCCACAGCCATTATTTGGCAATTAGTGGCTAAGCTAGGATAGAATCTAGGCATATTTATGCTGGCTATGAACTCTTTGCACCACACCATGACCTTATCCAGTAGTAAATACTCTCTGCCCCTCAACAAACTCCCCCCAAACATTTTCAACACTATTTGTAAATGGGCAATTTATTCAAATCACAGACTACAAATGAGTTAGCTGCAACCATTGCCAGCAAAAAACTTCATTTGAAAATAATTTAAGGTAAGTGACTTTGACAAGTAATTGTTCTAAGAATTAAAAAAAAGAAGCAATGAAATCCAGTTATAAAGAAACAGGAAAGACTTTGTCTACCATATGCAGATTGTTCTCAACTCTTTATTGCAATACAATCTCTCTTCCCAGTATCACATATAGTTATTCATTTACCAACTGCAGATTTCTACTTGAGTGTGATAACATCACTATCATAAAAGTAATAGCTTTCAATCACGAAGTATTACCATGTATTAGCTAACTGTCACCACAATTCTGAGAGACAGGTGTCATTATTATATTCATCTTACAGATGGACCACAGTCATCCTAAGTAAACAAATCCAAAGCCAAACTTGTCTCAGTGAATAGCGTAAACACTCATGTAGTCCCCTCAATGCCAAAACCTGTCTCACCATATCCAATTAGTCATACTTAATATTTTATATCTATATTTTCTATCCCCACAAATATCCCCTTAATCTAAGCTCTCTTCATTTTTTACTTGAAATATTACAGTTATCTCTCTCTCCATAGTTATACCCATTCAGTCAATTCTCTACTCTTAGATTAATCTTTCTGAAATGCAGCTATTATGAAGTGTTCCCCTCCATCACCACTTTAAGCATATTATTACCTATAGCAGTAGTTTTAAAATTTAACTGAGACAATTTTCATTGAAAAGATAATTTTCCTATCGAGAAAGTAAGTCTTAAAACTACTGTCCAATTAGGAGTTTGGGATTAAAATATACACACAACTATACATAAAATAGATAACCAACAAGGACCTACTGTATAGCACAAGGTATATACTCAATATCTTGTAATATCGATAATGGAAGAGAATGTAATAAAAGAATATATATATATATATAACTGAATCACTTGCTGTATACCTGAAACTAGCACAACATTGTAAAGAAGAAGGAAATAGAAATGCCTTAGTATGGCACTTAAGGCCCTCATAGTGTAATGTATATCTATTTCTTTAGCACAATTCCTTCTCTAACTTCTCTTCAGGTCCTGCTTTCCTGAATGCCCACTTATTCATGCTTCTCCAAATGTCACATTTAGTTTTGCCTCCATGTTTTGACCACATTGCTGTTCTGCCTGAAATGCCCTTTACTTCATAATGCCCAGCTCCCCTACAAAGGGCCAACACCTTTCATCTTTTGAGGTTAATTTCCTTTTTGAAGAATTCCTGACCCATATGGTAGACTTGAATCCACCTCACTTGACTCAACCACTATAGATTTCAAGCATATACTTGTAACACGTTGCCATTTATTTGCAAATTTGACTTTCCCTACTAGACTATAAGCTCCTCAGGCCACAGATTATAATGTATTTATCTTTTTACAGTATATCCAGTGATTATATGGTTTCTAGCACTGAGTTATTGCTAATAAAAGAAAAGAATGAATAAAAAAATGCACGCACTTAGGTTGCAAAGAATGTTCACTTGTTAATGAAAAAAAGAGAGACTTAAAGTTAAGAAATTTCCGCTGATCTAGAAAGGGAGACATCCTTTACCTAACAGTAGCGTTCTAGCAAAAAAGGCAAACATGAAATGAGTGACAGTGGAAAGAGAGAAAAAAATATTTATTGTGAAGAGTCTCCAGGGCCATATGGTTGGAAAGGGAAGCAAGCACAGAGCTGTAGTTAATCTGTAGGTCAGGCTTCAGGACCCTCTCATGCAGATACCAACAAAAGCAAAGTCATTACCTAAGAGGAGAACACACTCATGCAGAACTTAGAAAATCCCAAGACCAGCTGTTGGGAGATAAAGACAATTTTCCAAGAATATCTTACACTTACACTTAAGCAAAATCACTTACTTCCAGTTTAAGGATGTTTGTATAAGGAAACAAACATTTCATGACAATAAATCTTAGCGACACCCCCTGGCCCCAGAGATGGTTCAAGTTAGTGAAGATAACGACCTCTTCCATCCCTCCCCAGAGTAGATTTATTCCAGAGTAAAGATAAGGTTCTCTCTCTCTGGGGAGGAGAATGGGCAGGTCACCAGCAACCCCATATGAGATCAGAGTTGTGTTTTGTTTTGTTTTTTGTTTTTAATTTCTAAGTTCTCCACTTATAATGTACTTTACTTCATGTACAAGTTCTGGTTCTCAAAAAATGACCCTGTCTGGATTGGGACTCAGGGAAACAACATGAGGTAATACTCTGGATGCTGCTTTTACTATGAGTAATTGAGTAATGAACTGTCTTCTTTTTCTCTGGTCCACAGTCCATATATATAACTATAGCCAACTAACTTCTTATCTTCCAAGTAGGGTTAAATCTCAGAAACCTTCACAGCTTCTGGCTTAACAAAAACCTATATTTTAATTTCTGTTTATTAGTGGAGTGGCCTTGCCCATCCTGAAGTAAGAATTGAGGGCAGAACTACTGAATTAACAAATAAACATTGCTATCTTTTATTTCCTTAGTTTTATATGTAATGACCTAACTGTAGTTACCTGAAAGTAATAAAAGGCTCTTCAATGTGGTTCTTCAAATAAAAGAAATTTATCATTTCTCACATAGAATAGTGAGAAATTTTTAAATGGCAGGTGATTTTGCTGATGGAGGGAAAAGATAGAAAACCAAACTAAACAAATAATGGCTCTGTCTCCAGTTTGTTAAATATTTGAGTTTTATCTAGTTGTAGTTCCAGAGTTTCTTTGAAAAGTTTTTTAAAAATGCATAAAGCTGCAGAAGTTTTTTACCTGTGAGTACCAACGGTGTTAATAGCATGCCCTTTTGAAGAGTTAAGGATGTAGAGAGATACTATCAAACATATTTCTAAATTATGTGATTAAAAGGCTTAGTAAAAATTTCCAAAATTACAGACGATTAAAAGAAAAACAAAAATGTTTCATCCTTTTAATTTGAAGAATACCAATTTCTGTTTTAAAGATGCAGAATTATGAAGTATAGATAGGATTAAAATAAGAAACAAATAATTAGGCATCCAGTTTTCCTAATATTTAGCTATTGAGTAAAAGAAAAGGCATTTTTTACTTATAAGTATAATTTCTCAGCTGCAAAATTGGGAGTTATTATGCTACCTTAACTTCCTAAGGTCCCTCCCACCCTCAAACACAGATGATGATACTATTGATTTCACACTGAAATTTAACATTTGTTTAAATTAATTCTGGGTACTGTCATTTAAGAAAAAGAGTTTATTTATTTATCTGGTTGATAAATCTATTCTATCAAACTTATTTGATATGTGTTGAAAATAAAAGTAAGGGAGAGTTAGATTAATAGAATATACTTATGAGAATCAAATTCTAGATTTTAAACAACTTAAAAAAATACTAAAGTAATCTTACTTTGTATTGTCAGTGATAGAGGACATTTGAAAGTTGAGTTTAATTTAGAGTAATTAATTTCTATTTATTATTGCAGAACTGTGTTGGAAGGCTCCTTTTATTGATCTACTTTCTTTGATATGGTTTCAGATTGATGTTCTGTAGGGCATAATTTTTTAAGATTCTTGAGCTTTTCTTCCAGTTATTTTCATTTCATCTAATGAAATCTCAAATGGATACCTTGGTGACAAAATTTGATTTCCCGACATGTAGCATTGTACAACATTGTAGCTTCAGCTCTTGCTTATCTGTGAATTATCTTTTTCATGTGTTTCATCTATATAAGACAGTTATTTGAAATATATATGACTTAGACTATGATCCAGCTATCCTCTTTAAGTGTGATGGTCAAAACTGTAACAAACTGAAATAAAAAGAAGCAACACCCTTGCTCTCACAGCTTGAAAAGCCACAGAACCATTTAATTCCTCCTTCAGCCTCATAACAGGTAAGTAATAAGGACAGATAACAATGGTGAGCTGAAGAGTCCTCTCCTCTAAGAAACCTCTAACTTCACTTTAATTATAGCTTGAGTGTGTGTGGACGTGAAATACAGAGAAGTCAGGAATGGAAAGAAGCATTGAGTAAACTTCAGTGTGGTTTTAACACTATCATATACTGAAAGCACTAAAAAAATAGTCATTTGGATTATGGAAAATTAAACTTATTAAAACACTTAAGAATATGCCTTAGGTAATAATCCCATACCATTAGGTGAATTAATGAGGTACCCTAATGGGTAGTTTCCTCATCAACTTTTTAAATCATGCAAAATTGTATGCCAGGCTTCTATATAATTTGTACAATTAGGAGCAAATTCTGCCTTTCATTATGCATATTTCCCTCTAATTCTGATAGATGCTACACATTTGAATAACCTGTCCTTTCAAAACTGTAATATATGTACTCAGGTTAAGCAGCAAAGCCATGGTAACTTTTTCCCATCCCCCTTACTTGCTCCCACTTGAGCTGTATCTAACAGAGTCACAGCTACAGAACTATCTGAAAGTCAAGAATTTAAATCCAGTACAGCTTTCCTTGTCTGGCATTTCTAAACCTGGTAAATTTACCTGGTAACAATCTGGTGCTAATGACTCCAATATTACTGGTTACTTGACTTTATGGGCCAGATGCATTGGTTTACAAGGTGAACCGGATGGGACCATACTCCTAATTTTGATCATCCATTTTGTAAACTGGCTCTTGGTTATATTGAATATTAAGTAAAAAAAAAAAAAAGAATGTAAAAATAGAATATATGGCCATGTAAGTAAAAGAACTTAAACTCTTTTATTGACAATACAGTAATATCACTACATACACATATAAACACACACACACATGCACACAGAGGAGCATTTCTTTTCATAATGTGCTGCCACCTGTATTTGTTCTAAACAAATTTAAAAGCACAGTACATCAAAAATTATTTATTGGGTAAATGGTGACCAGATGACCAGACAGGAGATCTAAAGTAACAGTCATAGATCTTCAAAAACATTTGAAAAGGGACAAATTTTACTAATCATTTTTTGAAATTTTTCCAACATCTAAAATTTCCTTACTCTCATTTGCTGAGTTTAAACCTGCATTTTCCTTATATCATCATTAGTTATACTTGATAATGTCATAGACGTTTATCAAGTGGCACTAAAAATAGTAAGTTCAGACTAAAATAATTTCCAGATCGTAATTTTGGAGTCCCAACATGCCAACCAGTAAAAAGGCAAGGAAACGTCAATATATTTAGGATCCTTGATTCTATAATATCTACAAGAATTAAAATTAAAGTAAGTCAACTGGAGTGTAGATGATATTCAGTTGTGTAGGGTCAATTAGGCTAGATCTCAATGACTTTAATTCAAAAAGTATTTCAGAAAAGAGAAAATTTCAGGCCCAAGCTGGAATCAGTTATTCATTTCAGTCTAACTACTTACTTTGCAGAATAACGGTGACTTGTATTTTACATACATTATTATGTATTTATATTTGTACTTTAATATACATTATTAGTAGAACATCATTGCATAAATGAACCTTTAAATATTATCTTCATTAGGATTTATCATATTATCTTTCATAGTCTCCATAACTACTCACATGTACTTTTAGATTGAACTTTGAACTTCAAGGCTAGGGAACGCAAAACAGAGAAACTAGAGAGCAAATACATTAAAATGAGATCAGTACTAAAATAGGAAGTGTTTTTCCATCCCAGGGGTCCACAATCCTGGCTGTACATTAAACTCCTCAAAAGAGTTTTTAAAAATACTGCTGCCCAGGCTCAGAGATCAACTGAAGAAAAATCTCCAGAGATGAGTCCAAAACATTGGTGATTTTAATTACTTAAGATTATACAGAAGATCTTAACTGACTTAGGAATTCACTTCATTATCACAGTGGTTAGCAGAGTGCACTCTAGTGTCAGACTACCTGGGTTTGAATCCTACATTCACCTCAGTACGCATATGACCTAGTGCAAGTTACTTGCTCAGGTTTTTCATCTGTAAAATTGGTATATTAGGGGCTTCCCTGGTGGCGCAGTGGTTGAGAGTCCGCCTGCCGATGCAGCGGACATGGGTTCGTGCCCCGGTCCGGGAAGATCCCGCATGCCGCGGAGCGGCTGGGCCTGTGAGCCATGGCCGCTGGGCCTGCGCGTCCGGAGCCTGTGCTCCACGACGGGAGAGGCCACAACAGTGAGAGGCCCGCGTACCACAAAAAAAAAAAAAAAATTGGTATATTAATACTCTATGAAGTACCTGCTTCATAGAGTAGCTGTAAGTGAATATATGGAAAGAACTTAGGATAGCACCAAGCATATAGTATGGGTTCAAGAGATAAAATAATTATTGTGGTTTTATATTGATAATTATTATCATCAAAGTAGACATTTTCAAGTCTTTAGTGGTATCCTACACACAATGTTACTTTACTCATTAGAAGCTGGGATATACCCACATATATAAAATGAAACATCTATCACAAAAGGAAACAGTTTACTACAGAGTAAACTAATCCAGTGAGTGGCTCTGCTGCTGTTAAGATACTTTAACAGTAGAATTTGAACCATGTGCTTGCAGAGTTTTAATTTCTCCATTTGTAAAACCTTTATAAAGTAGAGATAACTCTACAGTCGCTTCTAGTTCTAGTTCCATGGGTGTATTTTAAAAGATGATAAAAACTAGGAAAAATTTGGTATACTAGATTCCATTAGAAGTAATGCTCATGACATTTCTGAAACTGTTATACTTTGAAGCCAAATATCTAAATAGCCAGTGTTTACAATGCAGATGTAATGGCAGGTATGTTAATTAGTTTGTGATGATTACTTCACAATATGTATGTATATAAAGCACAAACTGTAATACCTTAAGTATATACAACTTTTTGTCAGTTATACCTTAATAAAGAGAAAAAAAGAAAAAAATAGCATCACATTTGCTTGACTGGTCAAATCAATTAAAAAACCATAACATTACAATTTGAACAGAACTTCTAGTTTTAATTTTGGTTTTTTGCCCCAAACAAAATTTGATAGATCAAGTAGAGTAGGGGACCAAAAATAAGATGAAACATAATTAAAATACCCTGTTTTTAAACCTACTTTCATTAATTAAAATAATTATATATAATATTTGATAAATACAAACAATATATGAAATAGAACTGATATATTGAGCTCAATAATAGAACACACAGTCTTGAATCCACTGTCTTATTTCAGTGTAGAACTCTGTCGATATCTTTGTGTCTCCCCGTATATTTCGTGCCATCATCCTCTTTTCTGAGAGCTCACTGCTAACCTGAATTTTGTGTATCTTTCCCTTGCTTAAAAACTTGGTTTCGCCATATATGTATGTATCCCTAAATGATATGTTGTTTTGTATTTCTCGGTTTCGAACCTTATTAAAATGGCATTTTACTGTTAAAAAAAAAAGATTTAAAAGAATTTGTGGTAAAATGTGAGCATTCTGTTCTCTAACTCTCCTGATTTTCTGCATTGATAATAAATCATAAAGTCAGCTTAAAGAAGCCAGGTGAGTGATACTACTTGACAGTCCTTTCTGGCCAGTAGAAAAACTTTAAAAACTGATATTCTTGTATGTTATTCTTTGGTCATAAATAAAATGGTAGGCATTAAAATAATTTATCTTTCATTAAGAAAAATTACCAAAGGAATTTTTCAGTATCATGTCTCTAGTTCATTACTTTTTAAATTCTATAGTAAGTATGACATAAAACTTCAGCACAAGTCTGGTATTTTTGAATCATATAATAGTAGTTCCTATTAAATTTTAAAACTATAATAATAGAATCAAGTTAGCATGGAAAGAGATGGAATTTCTTTCTTTTCATACATAACTGGAAGAAAGGAGCATTTAGATTTTAAAATACTCTGAACACAGAGAAGGATCAACATTTTCAAAAGTACAGTTAGTTCAAAATAGTAGAAGAAAAACCAAGACAAATACCTTATGTTAAAAACAGATGTCTATCTCCTAGCAAGGTTTTAAGTTTATAAAGTTGTAGAAAACTGCTATATTAACCTATTCTGAATAATGTCTGACACAACACCATGTATATTTTGACGGATTTAATCATGACATTTTAAAATACCTTCTGTTATCTCTCAACAAGTTAGCTTTGAAAATTTTTGTTTCAACTGGAGAAATTAATTTACTTGATCCTTTCAAATTTCTGCTAACTGGTAAAACCAAAAGGGCAGAAGAGATCAACTAATTTCCCCTGCTAGGATATAACAGTGAAATCCCACTTATTGGTTATCCAGAAAAACAGCAGTTTTTCATCAGGGTAGCTGAGAGATTGAACAAGGATTATAGCAAGAGCGTATTGTTTCCATAGGAATGAGAAGTCATGCTGACATCAGGAGCCAATCAACAACAGCAATTTGGCAAAGTGAAATCACTTCAATTTGGCCAATCTTACTGAAAAACAATTTGAGTCTTGAACATGAGAAGCGCGAGGTGGTTAGCCAGAGAGGAGCTCCATGGGGTAACATTTTTGAAAATTTGCAGCCTGAGGTTTTAAATATGCAACATATTTAAGGGAAATGACTGAAGAAAACATCCTAATGCTCTGAAAATAAAGCTACTACCACAGGAAGAAATATAGTTAAGAGTTCTTATCAGTTCTAGGATGCTTTAGTTTTGGGAAAGGTAATTAAACAGAAATTTCATCTCTCTCACGAACTCCCTCACTTGATCAACAGAAGAAAGGCTCAGTTTTATTCATGTGCCAATAATGCAGAATGAGCAACTCACTGGTGTTCACTCACATTCTACCAGGAGCACAAACACGGATTTTTTCCCCTAACATGAAGATTTTTTGTCTCTCTGCTTCCTTTTCAGATTTCTTCTTTTAAATTATCTTTTAAAGACCTAAAGAACTTTGAAATATAAATACAAAATATGCTTGTATTTTTTAAAAAAAACAACTGCAAATATAGCCAAACTATATAAAACTTGAGGCTGACAGAGCAAAGTTTTTTTTGTTTGTTTGTTTTTTAACTTGTAGCCAAGCAAAAATGCCTAGACCCACGTGAGGGCAGGCCAGGATGCAAACAAAGATCTGCCAAAGGAGTAGGCAGAAATGGAAACTGAGATCCAGGCAAGACTGAGCCAGCATTTCTAGGGCAGAGCCTACAAATGTCACCAGAGGGAACAGTACTATGGTGACTGTGGTGGCCAGAGTTGATTATGGAAGACCAGCAATTGGATCAATGATGCGGACTGTGCTGCTAAGAGTAAAAGAAAAATTAAGGTCAAGAATAAAATTAAGGCCTGTAAGAACAGTCCTTCTGAGTCTTTTTGATAACCAGGTGAAAGCTCTCTCTGGGAACAGGCATAAAGGCACACGGCAATGTGTATGCAATTACAGGGAGAACCCAGGTGCCCTGAAGTGCAACTACAGACCTCCCACACATTCTACCCAGGTCAAGAGACCCTATTATGGACTCAAAATATGAAATTACCCAAGCACTTCATTCCTTATGATGATAGTGCTTCAAAGTAAGGTGGCTTACAATTTTATAGAAATAAAACAGGTATAGATTATAATAAAGAAATCAACTTAATTGCAGGGACATATACTATGTGGAAGCTCTGAAAATGGGCATATTATCAAAGAACACATTAACTTGGTATAAGATGACTACCTTGTTCCACTAAGTGTGACAGCAAATATCAGGAGATATATGTTGACAGTTTAACATAGCACTATAAGTACAAAACTAAGGATATTTCAGGGAAGACCTTCCCACACAGTGATATAATCACTTCATAGACATTGATTAGATTGCTTTTAAGAAACTAAGAGATTTTGTTTGAGTGTTTTAAAAGCATTCTCAAGTTTTCTCTTTTGTTGAATCTCATTTCATACACTTCATCCCCCAGAATAACCTCTTCAAGAACAATGACCTAGGAAACAAAATTCCTCTATCATCTCTGTAACTTAGTCAGAGGCAACTCTTTCTGAGACTGTCATTGAATGTACCACACTGGGTGAGCTCAGTGACTGGTTGGGTGACAGGGATTCCTGTGAGGTCCCCACTAGGTCTGAGGGGCTGCACAGCCTCAGTAACTTAAATTAAATCATACAGATATTAATTCAGTACTAGAAAAAGCAACCGGCATTTAGGGAAGATGGATATTTTTAATCTCAGATATCATAAAACATTCCAGATTGGTTTTACATTATTATATTGATACATTTAACATTTTCTTATTGTTTCAAATGAAAGTTGACATTTAAACAGAATTTACCAAAAAATAAATAACATATATTAATAAATATCACGAGTTGTAAAAATGTGCTTGCCCTAGCTAATATGAAGTTCATTTTGGACTTTTAAAATATATATGTGTATATGTGTGTGTCTGTGTGTGTGTGTGTGTGTGTGTGTGTGTGTATATATATATATATATATAGTGTATTGTTTATAAATGTTGAACCAACACAAAAAGACAAACAGGGTGATACAGGACATGGAAATGTTCTATTAATTCTGATACTCTATTTTCTTGGCTAGAATTATGTAACTAATAAGTGTATTATTGAAATTCCTGCCTGAGAAAGCTTTGTTTAGGACAGAACCACCACTGTGACTCAGTGCCTTGTTTAAACCAAAGCTCATCTGAGTTCTGTACCCTTATGTGTTCTACACTGGCAGTACACAGAATAGAACCAAATAATTTAATTTCAGTGGACTTCAGATTCTAGAGAATCATTGATCACTCCCTCATAATAGTCCAAGTTAGATGTTTTGTGATAAAACACATCTATTTCTTTGTAGCATTGGCTTGGAGAATCAGAATGACTAGTACTAGAGTAAGCTTTAATAAAACATAATTACATTTGAACCTTAATAAATGATATTGGTTATGAAGAGTACTACTATACTTCTTCACAAGACAGATGGCAAATAAGTGAAACTTCTTATCCCAAGAGGAATTATCTCAGAAGCTTTAGTTGAATTTATAAAAGGTTCAAGAAAGCTCAGGGTATAGGAAACAATGGTTGACCAAATGTAAAAAAAAAAAATTAATGAAGTGAAATTCAAGCTACAGTCAGCTTTGAAATCAGATTGGTCTCGTTCTGGCTGTCTGTGCCACTTTCTGAATAGCCTGAGAAAAATCTCTCAAGTAATTATAGCCCAGTTTTCTCATCAGCAAAATAGATATTATATACATATAGATTCATGTGAGAATTAAATGGAATAAATCTTGGCAAGAGCCAAGCAACACCTGGCACACAATAGGGATTCAATAAAAGATAACTATAAGAATGAAGGTGACAGAGGCAATTTTAAGCATAGCAGCAATATACCAAGTTAGTCCTTGATTTGCACAATTCCAGTATGCATGAATTTTAGTTACCACTGTTTATAAATAACACAGTCCTCACAATAAGATGGTTTAAATTTTCATTATCATGGTGTGCTAACTGTAATTGCATAAAGTACAAACTTTGCTGCTAGATCTTTGTTCCAAAAAGCACTGCTTAAGTAACAGATATGCATCATAATTATTGACCAATTACATCATTTCTTTCAGATCACTTTGGTGGTTGTTCATTGCACATATGGATTCGGTTCATGCACAGACAGCTAAGCATATTGTTGCATTGCCTCTTTGTCTCCCAGTGATACATATATATAAAACTATGCAAAAATGAATAATCCAAAGAGAGAGTTAGTGAATAAAGATGAAAATGAAGAAAAGAAACAAAAATTTACCAAAAGTAAAATAAAACTTAAAAGTAAATTGAGTTACTGATCTTGGGAATGTTGACATTACTGCAATTAGAGAGACTCCAGATATGAAGCTAGAGGAACTTAGTGAAGGTAAACTTATCAACTTAAATGAGGAAAGTGGTTGTGATGCAAAAAAGAAAGAAAGAAAGAGAGAAGGAAAGAAGAGAAAGAAAATTTCCCAGAGGAGATGACAGTGGCCAAAAACAAAAACAAACAGCAAAAAAAAAACCACCAACTTCCACATTAAAGGAATTCATGGGCATATTTCACAGTATTCAAGCACAAAAAGATAAAATATTGGAAGTTGAATCAAACTATGAAAGGAATATGACAATTTGTCAAGGCATAGAAGGGATGCTGGTTCCATATTGTAAGTTATTCCACAAGAAGAAAAAGGCAAGAACTGTCCAAACTACTCCTCATACATTTTTAACACATACTTTGTCAATGTCTCTAATGTTTTAGAACACAGTGTAGTAAATATTAGTTTCACTATTTTTTTTCATTCCCTATAAATTTATAACAGATTGTAAGAAAGTCTTTAATGTTGTAACAAAAATATTTAAGGATCACAGAAAAATCATAATTTTTCCTGCGGCTTATTAAGATTGCTTTGCATGGTTTCAACATATACATTCATTTTTATAGTTCTGGGCTACAGTGGAAAGCGAGGAATATCTGTATCCACTTTGAAGGGAGACTACCATGTGTGTCTGCCCTCCTCTGCACCTTTCACCTAAATTCCCTTAGTAATGTAATGTAGAGCCTTAATTCCTAGGTTTGAAGTTGTCCACTTTCCCTTAGGCTGTATTTGAATGGACTGGGGAGGAGGGCAAAGAGCAGAAGGCATGAAGTTCAAGAACTAGGAATTGCCCAAGAACTTACTTAAGAGACAAGTAGTCTAATTTCAAGGTATGTATCCACATTCTTCTCTCTCTCACTTTCCTAAATATGCAGCTCTTAGTAACTAAAAATCATGTAATAAGAAAAGAACAGGCACATTATAATTTGTACTATTGTCCTTTAAAAATTAGGAGCAATGATAGAAAAAAAAAGATATATTGAATCTAAATAAATCTCCATGCCTGTGCAAAATCATCCTCTTCAATATACTTTGTAATACTTCATCTAGGCTAGTTTTAAATGCCTCCAGGAGTTGTATTGGAAATATTGTACAGAATAACTCTATTCTCTAAACTTGCTAACCATAATGAGTTGTAATAAGGGTGGAGTGGCAGCCAGAATAATATTTCCATTAAATTTTTGTCAATTTAAGTAAATCATATAGTGATATTTTCTTCTGTGTAGATATTTTAATCATTTTATTTACTGGTATTGCATATGTTACAGAAAATTCAGGGGAAAAAAATGAATCTATTTTCTGGTCCTAAATGGCAGCCAGCTGGATATGTAATTACTCTAAATGACATTCACACTAAATTACAGGCAGGTACAAGTTTTGTTGAACAGTCTCAGAATAAATGGACCAATAAAAGGCTATTAAGAAAAAAGGCTACTGTATTAAATCAATCTGTTGTGGAATAGCTCCATTTCAAGTGGTGTACTGAATTTTAAGAAAAGCAAGAAAACCTTAAGGGAAGACATAGATTAATGTTATTCTCTTCTCAGATACTAAATGTAAGGGAGGTTTCAGCTCATACTTTCTTTGAATTGATTGAAGACAGAGTGCTTTTGAAAGCCACTTTTAATGTCACTTCATTTCTCAGGACAAAGCTTTTCTGAGAGGGAATAAAGTCCCAGGGAAAGCAGGGTACCGTGTGATGGGATCACTGGGCAGCAGAAGAGCCGCATTTTTCTGCATGAAGCAGAGATCAGTCAACATGATTCTGTGTATTTCTGCAGGCACGTCCATTCTGTTCTATTACTGTTTTATCCATCTGTTTAGGTAATGGACATTTCTGTCTCTTCTTATCTTCTGCATAGTCTTCCTCTTCCTCTTGTCATCCTCCCCTCCTCTCCCTTCCCCTCCCCCTCCTCTCCTTCTCCTTCCAGTGTTTCCTGTTCCTCCTCTTGCTCTCCTTTTCCTTTTCTTGTTGTTCTTGTCCTCTTCTTTCTGATTCTGCTTAGTGGTAATATATTTATCACACACTGTGAAATAATTTACCTTTTTGAGGCTCCATGTTTTCATGAGCAATATGGTATAACACTTATTTTGGAGATTATTGAGATAACATGTCTTAAAAGATAAACTGAGCCACATTAAACATTTTTAAGAGTTTTTGTAAGCAAAAATCAATTTGAATCAGGCAGCACCAAACTGGCAGTGTTTAGGAGCATTCCACCAACTGTGGCTCAGGAAAGACTTTATAGGACAAAGGCAGAAGCAAAGCAAGGAAATTATTGATTGGCTGCAGCTTAAAGCCTAGTTGACCGTTTGTGATTGATTGTCCTTAGGTTTCAATTTTTAAATTTGAGGCAGTTACAGGCTTAGATTTCAGTTTGCTTAAGTAGCCCAGCATGGCATTAGAGGCACCTCAGTCTAACTGCCTCCTTGTGTAATTAATTTAATGCATGTATGAAAGTACATACCATAATATTTGACATACAATTAGCTCTTGAAAAATAACAGTTGATTATATTCACATATATCTAAATAGTTGAACCTGAAAACATGTAAAGTTTGAAAATGTGAATTTTTGAGGGTTTGGAACACAAGAGTTTTCTCTGAATCTGAGAAACAGTTTTGCACAATGTTCTCAGTAACAATAGTCCCTTTACTAGGAGCTTTTTAATTATATAGCAAATCTTTTTTTAGTACTTGTCATGTTTAACTCACTTAATCCTAATCATAACTTTATGAGGTATCTTTAGTATTACCATTTCCATTTTACAAATAAGAACATCGAGACACAAAGATATTAAGAATTCACCAAAGTTACCCAGGTATTAAGTGGCAAGTGAAGGTGTGAACCCAGGAAGTCTGTTCCTCATTCTGTCCTTTAGCCTGTCTGCTATGCTTTGGTAAAATTCTAGCTTAAGACTGTAAAAGAAATATACCCAAAGAAACAATTGCCTTAAAGAAATCAGGGTGATAATGGTAGGCATAATAGGTGATGAATGTTTAAAGTTTAAGAAAAAGAAGAGTTGACAGTAAAGCATCCAAAAACAGAGATATTTTTCTCTAATTCAGAATGAGAATAGCCAGTGTGGCTGATCAAAAAATTTAGCAAATCTAATATTTGCAAGAGCCAGTGTGTAGCATTTCAACTGTCATAGTCTCTGCCCTTCATCCCCCTTCTACTTTTCTTTATCTTGACTTATTACTTTTCAATTTGCATTTCTCTGTAATGAGTATAAATGTTCATTTTCAATACACTTGTTAACCATCCAATTTTTCTCTTCCTTGACTTGCTTATTTATGTTCATTGTTCATTTTCCCATTTGGGTTTTTTTTGTATTTTTCTTTTGGACATAAAGGAGTTTCTCTTTATTGAAGTCTATATTTATAAACATATATACAAACAATAACTGTGTACAGTGTATCAATCAATGTATGTACAGAGAAATGTGTTAAATCTACCACAGTTACATATATTATCAGAGCTGAAAGACAACTGATAACTAAATACCATCTCTATTTTGACATTGAGAACCTAATATTCATAAGGCTGCAAAGTACCACCAGATGATGGTAGAATCAGGACTGGACTCCAGGTACCCTAACTCCAAATCCAGTACTTATTTCCAGTAATTCATCCTTTTCCCCAAAGATGCAGTTATTCAGGCTTATCTGACTGCATATACGTGCATGTGTATGAGACCTTTGCCCTAAAGTTAATAGCATTAGTTTAAAAAGAAAGTATTATTTTAAAATATAATTATCCCTGTAAATATCAATGAACATATTTGATTTGGCTGCTAATGAAACAAGATGACAAAAGAGTTGTTCTGCCTTTTTCTTATCAAAGTCTTGGAAAATGGATAACTTTGTCAAAGAAAGAAAGAGCGTATGTCATCCAGGGTCAAATGAAGTGCAGAAAAAATAGCACAGAGAATATTGGTTCTTATATATTTGAAAAGTACCTTAAAAATCCTATTTTCAGGGCTCCCCTGGTGGCACAGTGGTTGAGAGTCCGCTTGCCGATGCAGGGGACACGGGTTCATGCCCCGGTCCAGGAAGATCCCACATGCCGCGGAGCGGCTGGGCCCGTGAGCCATGGCCGCTGAGCCTGCGCGTCCGGAGCCTGTGCTCTGCAACGGGAGAGGCCACAACAGTGAGAGGCCTGCGTACTGCAAAAAAAAAAAAAAAAAAAATCCTATTTTCAAAGGAATAGTATAGGTAATTGGATGGTACCTCATTAATAAGAAAATGAATCAGTAGGCCAACTTCACAACGAAACTGGAATGTACATTACTGAAATTCCAGATCCTTTATAATTAAAAGTCCAAAGCATTATAATTTTATCTTTAGTTCTTTTAAAAGTAAAAGCTGGGGCATATTGACAGGAACTTCTCAGCCAATTCAATAATACATAAACTCAAGTTTTACATATTGCATATGGAACTTGCATGTCTCTCGAAGTGAGTTTTGAATGTTATAGCAAGTTATGATATACCAAATACATTCCTCTGAAGATCAGAATTTTAGGAAATCTATTACTTCCTTTATGTGAATCTCAAAGAAAAATATTATTTTGTTTAAGTAAAAACTTTTCTTTTTATGCCGTAATGAGATGTACAGTAATGGGAGTTGCTGTGATTGTACCTTAAGTTGGTCCCTTTTTAGTGATAATGCTTTATTCATCAGTAATTGGCCATGGAAGACTAAGTATCAACCACCTTGTTTAGTTTTTCGAAGCTAGAATCAGGCTGTCAGACCTCCACCCCCTTGCTATTATCTGCTATTCCAGTTAATTCCTATCAAAAGTCATCCAATGAGGGCCTTGATCAATACATTGTATGAAAAAAAGTCAGCTCCTTCACTCTCACATAACAACAATTTGTTCATACTCAAAACTGTTTATCTAAGAAAGGCCCTAAAGGGAAATTTTATAATTGTATCCATCATATTTATAAGGTTGAGCCACTTTTTTTTTTTTGCAGTACACGGGCCTCTCACTGTTGTGGCCTCTCCCGTTGCGGAGCACAGGCTCCGGACGCGCAGGCTCAGCGGCCATGGCTCACGGGCCCAGCTGCTTCGCGGCATGTGGGATCTTCCCGGACCGGGGCACGAACCCATGTTCCCTGCATCGGCAGGCAGACTCTCAACCACTGCGCCACCAGGGAAGCCCTTGAGCCACTATTTTAATCACTGATATTTAGAAGTGCTAATATGATGATCCTCTCCCTGCACGTTCAATACTGTGCCTGCAAATCTTAAACTGGAGATATGTGAAATTCTGTAATTTTCTTGCAGAGTAATTTACAGTTTTATCTGGCTGCAATCATTCAATTACACTACATACCAGGAACTCTATTAATTTAGAGATAGAGTTCCTTTTGTTATTCTTTTATTATCAACTATATAAGACAGAGTATATGGAGGCTTCACCAGGAAGAAAGCAGCCTTCATGATAGGCTGATGGAAAAATCTTGGGGCATGATGAGCTTGGACTAGAGGATCTATGGTTTATTTTAGCTGTGAAACCAAGCCAGCACATAAAGTTCCAACATCCAGGAGAATTTACACACTTTAACTCAGGATACAATTGATCTTTAAGCTCTGACCACTTTCTTTGCCCTGGTGGGTAAAGTATTATAGCCCAGAATTTTTGAACAGAAGTAATCATTATAGTTTGATTAATTCGTAGCACCATACATCCCACTGCATTACCTGAGCTGAAACAGAGCATAAGTCAGTGACTAGAAGAAAATATCAAGGTCTTTGATGAGAAGAAAGAATAGGTATTATATCAGAGATCCAACTAAATAGACAGTTTATACAAGTGAACACAAGTGTCCTTAGGAGGATACCAAATCAACTGGACGTCCATATTGAGATTTAATGAAGAATAACAATAGCTTGGAGGGCATGAGAATTCTTAAGAACGTATCTCAAGGTTTTACTAATGGAGAGTATTTGCAAATTATAAGTAAACCTTCTTCTATAAAAAAGGTCAGGACTTCCCTGGTGGCGCAGTGGTTGAGAGTCTGCCTGCCGATGCAGGGGACACGGGTTCGTGCCCCGATCTGGGAAGATCCCACATGCCACGGAGCGGCTGGGCGTGTGAGCCATGGCCGCTGAGCCTGCGCATCCGGAGCCTGTGCTCCGCAACGCGAGAAGCCACAACAGTGAGAGGCCCGTGTACCGCAAAAAAAAAAAGTCAAAGTGGGGGAAACATGAAAATAATAACATTTATTAAATACTCATTGCAGTGGAAGGACTGTAAATGAAGAGCTTCCCTTGGCTGTTTCAAGAAACTTCAACTTCAACATGACATTAAGTTAATTCATAAACACTTTCTTCCACAACCAAAATTATTTTCTAACGTTCACTAGATCGTACCACAATTCACCTAGTCTCACAAGTCAGAAATCTAGGAGCTATCCATGACACCTCCATCTCACCCCAAAATCCCATCCAAATTCTGATTCTCCTTCTCAACTATCTGTCCTTCGCCTCTGTCTCCATTGTCATCACCTTGCCCAAGTTACCAACATGTCTCTTTTAAAATCTACTTCACTACATTACAGCCAGGTTGATCATTTTAAGATGCAAGTCAGATTATTACACTCCTCTGCTTAAAACCACTCAACAGCTGCCTAAGGTCATGAGAATAATGACTGGAGTCCGGGCATGACCTCATTTCTATCCTACTGCCTCATATTCTGAAGAGTTAAATAAGCTTAAAGAATTTCAATAGTTAGTAAAATATCATGCATCTGGAAAGTGATAGAGCTGAAACTCAAACCTAGTTTTGGCTAACTCTAAATCCCATGGTTTTTAAATGTTCCATGCTATGCAATCCTCACAAAAATCCAATTTACAAATATAGCAACTACTTATTTAATTATATAGATTCCTGAACATCTATTTACTAAAACTATCTGTAATGTGCCAGTCACTGGTACTGGAAATAGGATGCTGAAAAAGACTGAGAATTTTTGTTTGCTCAAGTTTACAATCTGGAGCAGAGGAGTGGATAAGTAGGTAGGTAGGTAGGTAGGTAGGTAGATAGATAGATAGATAGATAGATAGATAGATAGATAGATAGACAGATTTAAACAATGATGAGTGCTATAAAGGATCAAAAAAAGAAGATAATGGAATCAGTGGTAATGGAAGTAGAAAGAGTGATAGGCCAGTTCAGACTGGTTGATAAAGGAAGTGTCTCTGAGTCAGTGATATTTTAGCTGACCTTTGAATGATAAAAAGTCAGCAGAATGACTTTTTTGCAGTTGTGAGAAACAGTGAAGGGAAAAGAATATAAATAAATACAGGATATACACTTTTTGTGTTTGAAAACTGGCTCTCGCATATACCAGCTGTGATTAATGTCATTTAATGTCATCTTCATTAATTTCTATAAAATGGAAATAATAGTAATACCTACTTAAGAGTTATGATTACTAAATAACTTAATCTATAAAAAGGGGAGATTTGATTAGTACTTGAACGTGGCAAACACTATTTTAGTGTTAGATATCACCACCACCGTCATCATCATGGTCATCATCTTGTTCATTCTAGGCAGAATAAATGGATTTTCAAGGCCTTAAAGCTGGAGCAAGCTTGGTGAGGTCACTGCTATTGTTATCATCCTAATATACGGAAGACTGAGCCAGGATTCTAACTATGGTGCCTCAGTTCAATCACTTTTCATCCTAGCTTGCCAAGTACATTGAATGTTAAGTAATAGACTAGCTCAAGTTCAGTTGTTATTTTCAGTTTCTCATGTCTGAGACTTAAAGGGTGACAATTATTTGCTTTAAGGAATATAAATAATTTGAGTTAAATAAACTCTTCTGGAATCCCACATATATTAACAGCTCACCATCTGTACCTTATTGCCATAGTATTCAAGTACTAAATAGAAATCACACTATATTAAAATAATACTGAGGCTCAAATATATTAAAATAATAGTATAAAGAAAATATTTTATTAAACTATCACAAATGTATGATTATATAAATGAATCACTTTATGTTGCGAGTCGTTAAAGTACTTATGGATGAATCATCACCATTTTTGTAATACATTATCAAGTGATTCTGTAAAAAGTTTATACACATATACAATATATAGAATATATTATATAAAATATATGACAAATATCAAAATATTAAGAATATTTTTGGATATAGGTGATGGGTATATCAACCTTATTCTACCATTTATTATGTTTTTAAGTATTTTTGAATTATCTCATAACAAATAGCCTCCTTTAAATAAGCCATTGCATTAGTTTAAATTACGGAAAATCACATAATGCAAAGGATCAGCTGAGGAAGAAGAACAGAGAAAAAGAATCTGAAGAGCATTCTAGAAAATAAGATATATCAGAAGTAAGTACAATTCTAAAGTAGAGAATTTTATAAAGTGAACACTACTTTAGTTTAGGTCTTCAAAAACGTGTACTTTTTTTTCATTCTTCAGGAGCAAACCACTTTGGACTTGCACTATAAAACCCATACATAATTATCTAGTTAAATATTACAATTTTAATAATTATATAGAATTTTAAATTCTTCATTAAAGATGAAGTTTTCAGACACTTTAGAGCAAATGGCTAAGAAGGGCGGCAGCCCTCATGTTTTTCCCTGTTTCCTCTTTATATGGATGTTTATTCATTTGGACTTGATCTATACCTGTTCTCTTTCTGTTTATGAGTCCCAGTTTATGATTCTTGTGAAACTGAAGTATTTCATCTTCCAAGCACATCATCCCAAGGCCTGAATAGCTTACATCCTAATACTCTAATTCTCAAATTCTTATCTACTACATTGACATCAGAGGGTCCTTATGAAAGAAACATCAAGGACCATCAGAGTTGACAGACACAAATTATGGAATGAGGTGTCTGTGAGACTTGAGAATTTGTCATAGTCTGTTGCATCTGGGTTACTCATTTCAAGCCATATATAGGACAGTACTAAACAAGAAGTCAATACCACTAACATGCATTTGCCACCAGGGTCTTTGACCTGTGTCACTTTCTCTTAAAAAGTTGTATTGATGCAGCCTTACACTGCCATAATAGCAGCTTGTAATTGTCCTGTTTTGTTCACAGAAATATCCGGTGAGCTGTGAAGCCTGAAGTAGCATTTAATTTCAAAACTATGACTTTGACTAGAATAACACTTCACATGGAATAGCAATACTGACCTTCTCTACTGTATGTTCTTTGTCTTTTTTTAGAATGAAGGCAGTTTAGAAGTCAACTTGTATTCAGTGTATTCTCTCAAACTATAAATGCCTAAATAAGCTTAAGGCACTACAGATGGCACAAAACATGAACATGAAGTATGTTTTTATAAAAATCCAAAGCAATAAAATAGGGTTAAGATCATATCTGCCTGCAAACTTTTTAAGATGATGGACCCACAAATAGCAGACTTGTTAGTTTGTGACACTCTCCAAGAGAGGGGACATGTAAGCATAAGGCCATGGAAAATACAATTTAAATTTTTAGGTCTAGTCAGTTTCTCAGTGATTATTTAAATGCAAGAGAACATGGATACCTTAAATTCATTTCTTGATTAAACAAAGAATAATAATCAAGCCAGATAGCCCATATTTTTAGTTAACACAAAGCTATAATTTCTCAAAGAGGAATATAGTATTTAGAACACACATAGAAATAGTCTATTACACAAAATTAAAAATTTGATAGTATATTTAAAACACTTGATGCAAAATACAACTACTATAAACATATTCAAGTACTTTTAATCTCAGCAGGAAAAGTTAAAAATTAACCATCTTTAAAAATAACACTGCCTTGTGCAGCTTCTAGCCAAATGAATTTAACATCAAATCTGAGACATTTCATCTACAAAAAAATGTGTCTCTAAGAATATATTATAAAGTATTTACTGCATAAAGTCTATTGGTAGCTAAGAAAATAGAGGTAATGACTATATTTTATAATGACACTTTTTCTTTAGAAAATCAGTCTTTGGTAAGTCAGGTGAACTGCAAAAAAGCCAGATCATGACAGCACGTTGAACGTGTCCTACTTAAAATTCAGCTAACTGCTCAAAAGAAAGTGAGAGCACAGTAGGACTACAACTCTTTCCCTTGTGTGCCCTTAGAAGGCAGTATCCAGGGCAACTACACAACATCATCCAAGGAGTCATCAGGATCTGCCCAGTGATGTTGTGCTCATCATGGTTTATGAATTGAGACAGCGAATTTTATTTATTTATTTATTTAAATTAATTAATTTTGGGCTGTTTGGGTCTTTGCTGGTGTATGTGGGTTTTCTCTAGTTGCAGTGAGTGGGGGTTACTCTTCGTTGCGGTGCACGGGCTTCTCATTGCAGTGGCTTCTCTTGTGGAGCACAGACTCTAGGCACACGAGCTTCAGTAGTTGTGGCACGCAGGCTCAGTAGTTGTGGCTCACGGGCTCTAGAGTGCAGGCTCAGTAGTTGTGGTGCACTGGCTTAGTGGCTCCGCAGCATGTGGGATCTTCCCTGACCAGGGCTCGAACCCATGTCCCCTGCACTGGCAGGCAGATTCTTAACCACTGTGCCACCAGGGAAGCCTGAGATGGTGAACTTTAGCACAGAGTGTCCTACAAAACATCAGTCATTCTTGCTTGTTTTTCTTTCTTTTTCAGACAAGGTAGTGTACCTTTTAATAATAACCTCTATCTTCCCTGAATTTAATTTTTGTAGTTAACTCTATTAACTACTTGATGATAGCTTCGGGGTTGTTAATATTTAAAATGATCCTTTGTTGATTCTGATGCTGGGGTTTCATTTCCCTCAACCTTAGACTCAAACTAAAAAATGAGCCTGAATTAAATTGTAAATGCTGGATGTCGTACAGGTTTTGCAATTGACATGGATGTTATAGTGTGTTCCACATCAGATCAGTAACAATGTCAGGGCTATTCAGAATCAATAATTCCATGAGGTGGTTCAAAAAAAAGTAAAGGGAAGGGAAATTAGCAGCTATCTAGTGCCTTTCATATGCTGCCCTTCTCTACTGCGCCTGCACACCAGAGCTACCTGGATGGGCTCTCTTGCCTCTGAATGCAATTGGGGTCAGCCAACATGAAATAATGGTAGGAGAACAGAGGGAAGGAGGAGGAGAAGTAGAATATTTATTCCGCCAGCTCCTTTGCTGGAGTCTATCTGTGTCACATATTAAGAGAAAATTTTCTTTAAAATTAAATTTGAAACTCCTCTGAGTTTCACTGACCAATTCCTCCCTCCGTCTCTTTAAGCCAAAGGTGGTAACAGTTCTACCTTGCCCTTTCTCTACAAACCACTCACAAATTTGTAAATCACCCTTTATTAAACTCTTTTGAATATCCAATTTTTATTCCCTTCTGCTTTCTTGCTGGAACCCTGAGGATCATTTATTTGTATCTGTATAATAATGCTTAAAAAACTGTAACGTATTTTAAGTAATTAGGTAAACATGTATCTCTCTACAAAAGCATGTTCCTTGAAAGAAGTCTTACATGAATTTATGTCTTCTAGCACATGTTATTCTTTCACACAAAGATTAAGAACAAAAGTTCAAACCCGCACTTTGGAGTCTAACATTTATCAGCTTACAGACTTTACATGTGCAATTTATTTTCTTTCTTAAATCACCTTTAGACATTGATGGAATTATGTCAGCTATTGGTGAATGCAGAAAACGTTTAATGAAAGGTCATGGCCATGATTAGAGAATCACTGCTCTAAAGGGCACTGAATGAAATTTCATGTTATATTCTGTGGAAGATTAATTTAAATGACTTTCTCTAATGCCAAAAATATTTTTATTTCCCTATTGATACCCTATGAGCCTTACTGAACTGCATGCTGTTATGAAAGGCAAATCAGAACAGTTCTGTGATGGAGAAAATAATGTTAGAGATGGCAACAGTCAACTTCAATTTACAAGATTCTTACAACGATTCAGTGTATGGCATCTATAAAAATAAACTACAGGAAATGAAGACACAAATTACTTAGTGCTGTAGAACCGTCATGCTGTATCCTTTGGTTGTTATTCTAAAGCAAGATTTTTGAATTTTTACCTACACACACACACACACCAACTCCAAATGGTTATTTAATGTTAGTTAGGTAGTACACTCTGTTAATCCTTAACAAATATATACTCTATTGGGAAAAATAAAAGACTTGTAATATTTATATGGCAATAAAAAGAAGAAATAAACCTATGGTGTATTTTTAAAAATCAAAAAATAGGCATAGCTGTTGGCCAAGTGAATGGTAGAGGTATAAACTGTTGTGGGACCTGATAGAATAGGTCACAAGGAGAAGGGGTTTAAATGGAGACTGAAGGTAAAGAAAGCTTAAGGAATATCTTCTGAAGTAAGAAATACAAAAAGACAAAAACACAGAGGTGGAAGAGTAAGATGTTTAGAGAACAGCAAATAAATAGGACTGGAGTTGAGCGTAATGACCAAAATTTGGTCAATATTATAGCTTAATTTGGATTTTATTTTAAAGGAAAACAATAATAATATTTGAGTTGAGAGTTGAAAGCTGTGTTTCAGGAAGACAATCCTTTTTGTAGGGAACTAGGTATTCATCCACCTGTCGACTGAAAAAAATGCACAACCTAAAATTTGGCAGATGTTCTGAGGCCTTAAGCCGAGAAGACAGCCTCTCAAATAGTTCTGAGGGACTGCTCCAAAGAGGTAAGGGAGGGCCCAGGATATATAGGGTTTTTGCAACAAAGACCAAGGTAGTTGGAACGTCAAAAGATTATTGTTAATTAAAGAAAACCAGATACCACGAGTGAACGAATTTATTTCTTGTCTATGTATAAGGGAAGATACAAAAGTCTGGGCTCATTGAAATCATTCCTTTGACATGCACCTTAACTATCTAGGGCCAGTAGCCTGTTCTTTCCCTCAGGCTGCACTGCTGGGGGTGGTACACCATTGGTGGTAGTGACTGATGGCTTGGTGGCCTTAGCATCCTTTGTTTTCTGATAAGGCAGGGAACGTCTTTCACACACCTACAAAGCAGATGATTTGGGCAAATTCCTTGATCTTGGTTTGCCTCGATTTCTTTAACTATAAAGTGATATATGAATATTATTTACTATATAAGGCCATTGTATGGAACAGATTAGAAAATCTATATAAAACACTTAGAAGGCTGTCTGGCACATTATGAGCTCCCAATAGTTTCAACGGTTTTTATCATTACTGCTGCTGTTTTTGTTGATGGTGGCAGTGAAAAATTTTTTTTAAATGCAGAGGCAAAATGAGTAGTTGGAAGAACACTTATTCAGTAATCTAAGAAGGATGTAGTAAGATTATGATGTAAAGTAATAGTGGT
Organism: Phocoena sinus; assembly: GCF_008692025.1. Lineage (NCBI taxonomy): Eukaryota > Metazoa > Chordata > Mammalia > Artiodactyla > Phocoenidae > Phocoena > Phocoena sinus. Next base: position 52,715,888 of record NC_045779.1, on the reverse strand, counting down.
GACTGTAAGATAATAAAGATGTGTTGTTTTAATCCACTAAATTAGTGGTAATTTGCTATGACAACAATAGGAAACTAATATAGATGTTGATACCCAGAAGTGGGATGCTGCGGTAAAAAGTACCTACAAATGTGGAAGTGCCTTTACAATTAAGCAATGGTAAGAAGCTGGAAGAATTCTGAGGAGCATGATTTTAAAAGCCTAGTTTGCCTTGAACAGACTGTTAGTAGAAATATGAATGTTAACAACTGCTGATAAGAGCACTGAGGAAAAGAGTATGCTTTCTTAGAGAATGCTTAAATCATCATAAACAGACCTCTACCTGATTCAGATGCTTTAGGTAACGAGCTTTGGAACTTCTCATCTGATAATTTAGATGGTGAACTTTGAGTTGATGCTGTAACGAGTTGAGACTTTTAGGGATGTTGCAATAGAGTGAATGCATTTTGCGTGTGGTAAAAATGTGAATGTTTGGGGTCAGATGGTGGACTCTAGGATAAAGGCCCCCAATGATGTCCATGTCTAATGGATGTGTTACCTTATGTGGCAAAAAGAACTTTGCAGATGTTTAAATTACACATCTTGAGATAGGGAGATTATTCTGGATAATTTGGGTCGCCCTACAGGGTTCCTTATAAAAGTGAAAGGAGGTAGGACTATCAAGGTCAGGAGAGAGATTTAAACATCTTACTTGCTGGCTATAAGAGAGAAGAATGAGCCATGAGCCAAAGAATCTAAACAGCCACTAGAAAGGTGAAAATTAAAGAAAGCTGACTCTTCCCCAGAGCCTCCAGAAGGAACGTAACCCTCTGACACCTCTGTTTTAGCCCAGTAAGACCCACTGCAGACTTCTGACGTCCACAACTGTAAGATGATAAATTTGTGTTGTTTGAAACCTTAATACATTGTGGGAATTGAAAGGAAGAAAATATTATGAAGAATCAGCAAAACTTGGTGACTGATTTGATACAGAGAGTGGAAACAAATGAAGACATTGATAATGTTCCCATCATTTCAGGCCAGAATGGGAGAGTAATGTCTCCTTTCATAGACATTTGTTAATTAAAATATTTTATTATTTGAAAAAGCCCTTCACCATTCTCATATACAGAATGCCAACAAACACATGAAAGAATGCTCAACATCATTAATCATTAGAGAAATGCAAATCAAAACTACAATGAGATATCATCTCACACCAGTCCGAATGGCCATCATCAAAAAATCTAGAAACAATAAATGCTGGAGAGGGTGTGGAGAAAAGGGGATACTCTTGCACTGCTGGTGGGAATGTGAATTGGTTCAGCCACTATGGAGAACAGTATGGAGGTTCCTTAAAAAACTACAAATAGAATTACCATATGACCCAGCAATCCCACTACTGGGCATATACCCTGAGAAAACCAAAATTCAAAAAGAGTCATGTACCAAAATGTTCATTGCAGCTCTATTTACAATAGCCCGGAGATGGAAACAACCTAAGCGCCCATCATCGGATGAATGGATAAAGAAGATGTGGCACATATACACAATGGAATATTACTCAGCCTTAAAAAGAAATGAAATTGAGCTATTTGTAATGAGATGGATAGACCTAGAGTCTGTCATACAGAGTGAAGTAAGTCAGAAAGAAAAAGACAAATACCGTATGCTAACACATATATATGGAATTTAAGGGAAAAAAAATGTCATGAAGAGCCTAGGGGTAAGACAGGAATAAAGACGCAGACCTACTGGAGAACGGACTTGAGGATATGGGGAGGGGGAAGGGTGAGTTTTGACAGGGCGAGAGAGAGTCATGGACATATACACACTAACAAACGTAGTAAGGTAGATAGCTAGGGGGAAGCAGCCGCAAGGCACAGGGATATTAGCTCGGGGCTTTGGGACAGCCTGGAGGGGTGGGATGGGGAGAGTGGGAGGGAGGGAGACGCAAGAGGGAAGACATATGGGAACATATGTATATGTATGGCTGATTCACTTTGTTATAAAGCAGAGACTAACACACCATTGTAAAGCAATTATACCCCAATATAGATGATAAAAAAAAAAAAAGAAAGAATAAGGTCATGCTATACCCAACAGACAAGAAGTTGGTATCCTAAGGCAAAGAACTCTTGCAAACTAATAAGAAAATGGCAAAAGCCCTTCAAAAGAAAAATTATAAAGGAAAAAAAAAGGTAATTCCCAAAAGAAGAAGTATAAATGGCTAATTAACAGAGGAAATTCAATCTCCCTGACCACAGCAGGGAATACATATTAAATACAGTAAAATATGCAGGGGCATATTCAGGTTTATAAAGCCTGAAACATAGAATCTGGGAGCTGGGTCCTCAAAACTATGAATGCAAAACTGAGTGTGAATGTGAATGTTTTTTAGAATGAGAAAAGGAACCACAATAAATTACAAATTTTTTAAAGCTGAAAAGTCTCACAAATGTCGCGAAAGTCAGTAAAAATACCATAGCATTTTTGTTAACTGTGTTAACACTCCTTTATAATGTTTTTTCTACATTTTCCGGCTGTATGTTTTTTCATCATTCTTTCATTTGACAATGATTTTGTGTTACCATTTCCTATGCAGAGGATAGAAATATAATTCAGTATTTATCCTAGCGCGGTTGACTGAAATGTTTCTTATTTCCAGTTGGAATTAATAAAATATATAACTTCAAAAAAAAAAATAATGAAATTCCACTCTCTATTTTGTCTCAGTTATAACTGTCTTGATTAATTTTGGTGTTATCACACTTATGCTAATGTCTCATCTTTATAAAATACCATTGAACCTATGACTGCTTTCATTATGATGTAGGGATTCACTTCTAGAAAATGAGCCTCATAACAGCAGGCGCATTGCCCCCTAACTCTACAAGGCAAAACTGAATAAAATAAAGCTTGAAGTGAAGAAAAATTAGAATTTTTATTCAGTTCCCAAATGCAGTGTGCCTTTCATCACAGAAGAACAGAACTTTAGAAAGAACAGAAAGAATGTCTCCCCATGTCTGACCCACAGTTCTGTACATATGCTAATCAGCCTTATAAGAGGAGCTTGTTTCTCCATTTCAGGAAACATCTTTTCTACATTTTCCAAAAGAAGTGATTTTATAAATATTTTTTAAGTTGGTGTAGCATACTACCTCAGTCAATAGACCTCTACTTCACCACTAATGAAAGTTATACAAAGATTAAGGAAAAAAACTCCAGATGAATTACAAAGTAGAAACCTATACATACTTTGGTGTTTGTGCTCCCTCCAGGATGTATAATTCCTTCCCACCACCCTGCTGTTGCATGAGATGCCCTACTACGTGTGATTTTCTTGGATACAGTCAATAATTCCAAGTATATTTTGCATTATTGTTTCCTACTTAGGAGCCATGATGTAATTTTGACCTGCACCTAAGCTTATCTTCTTTCCAGTAAAGTAATAGAACAAGGTCTTTGAAATTTCACTTATACAGACATACGTACACAAACTTCAAATAGTTATTTAATGTACGATAGTCAAGACACCGTTAATCCTTAAGAAATTTACAGTCCAGTTGCTCTTTGCTGCTTCTGGGTAATAATGGCTTAATTGAATAATAATCTTGTTTACTTTCCCACTCAGTATAAAAAAAAGTGCTAAATTCAATTTTGATGGTTCCTATCTGGTGCTATTAATCTAAAGTCTATAATCATTCACGAAATTTTTCACATTAGTAAGGAAATATCATTCCTTTCCCCATCTAGGATTGTTGTGGAAAACATTTTTCTTTTATAATAAAATATTCAACATTATTGACCTAAAACATTTTCTGGTCAGTATCTTGACTTGTGAATTGAATTGTAATAAAAGAAATTGTCAACATGTGTCAAACTCTAGATAAAGGTGAAAATTTGTGGTGACTGACTGACATTCAGCTGTGTGTCTTAATGCTTTACAAGTAATAGTCTCCTCACTTTATGGAATCAGTCCCTTATTTAAAGTGACAGTTTATGAATAACAAGAATTTTCAAGAGCAACCTTACACAAAGTAATTTTTGTCTCATTTTCTTTTGTAATAAATGGCTACTGCATGTTGTCATAGTTTCATTTTCGTGTACTTTTTGTTACAGCCATAAATGTAAAAATTAAAGAAACCTACTGACACTATTTTAAATTCTTATTTCTACCCTCCACTGTTCATCAGTGGTTCAATATAGAATCCCAGCTATCTTAATCGTTGCCTTTAGCACAAATTATTTCAACATCAAGCAATCTTTTATTCTGGAAAGTATTTCCTTAGACTACTTCTAAGGTCCCACAGTGTACAATATTTGAATATTGTGGAGCCCACATTTAAATACCCAACAGGGTTTTAATTAGGGCTTGAGCAATGCTAATGCACTTATTTTTTCTTCCACTCTTAATGAAGCAAACTCAAATCAGGAACATACACAGTTTAAAAACTGCACTGATTTCTCAAATATTTTCTCCTGTACTTTTCTTTTTTAAATGTAAGGGTTTCTTTCAATTTACTTATTTATTTATTTATCTATTTATTTATTTATTTGGCTGCGTTGGGTCTTCGTTGCTACACGCAGATTTTCTCTAGTTGTGGCGAGCAGGGGCTACTCTTCGTTGCGGTGCATGGGCTTCTCATTGCGGTGGCTTCTCTTGTTGCGGAGCACGGGCTCTAGGCACGCGGACTTCAGTAGCTGTGGCACGTGGGCTCAGTAGTTGTGGCTCATGGGCTTAGTTGCTCCACGGCATGTGGGAACTTCCTGGACCAGGGCTCGAACCCGTGTCCCCTGCATTGGCAGGCGGATTCTTAACCACTGCGCCACCAGGGGAGTCCTCTCTGCTGTACTTTTCTATGGCTAAAGTTTATGCATCTATCTTATATTTGTGGTATTTCATTTTTTTACTTCTTTATACTCCAGGAAAGACGGATAAATATTTTGGGAAGAAATTATTTGGTGCATGTGTATGTTGGTGTTCATTTTTCAGTATGAGAATAAATAATCAAAACATGCTATTTAAATTTATGTGTTCTGGGCTTCCCTGGTGGCGCAGTGGTTGGGAGTCCGCCTGCCGATGCAGGGGATACGGGTTCGTGCCCCGGTCCGGGAAGATCCCACATGCCGCAGAGCGGCTGGGCCCGTGAGCCATGGCCGCTGAGCCTGCACGTCTGGAGCCTGTGCTCCGCAACAGGAGAGGCCACAACAGTGAGAAGCCCACGTACTGAAAAAAAAAAAAAAAAAAGAATATAAATTTATGTGTTCTGCTTTCTTGAAGACCCAAATGCTGTATAACTGATTGCCTGTAAATATTTAATAAGCAAAGGGTAAAATATAAAAAAAAAACTAAGGTTAAAGATTCTCTTTCAGAATATTATACTAATTTCAATCACATATACTTCATCAAATTTTAAATGAATTCTCAGTCTCTGTACCTGTCCCAGACTTCCCTGTCTCTGTGACTTCGTTCACTCCTCCCCAGCTGCCTGAAATGCCAATCACTTTCTCTTTATACTCCATTCCTCTGAAAATGCTATATATTTGTTGGCATATGCTGTGGTATCTGTTTGAAGATATGAATTTGGCTACAGAAGAGTAAGATGATCATGGGATCATTAAAACATAAACATGAAAGGAGGCATAGCTAACAGGTAAATGAATGGAAGGAGACAAGGCAAATATAGACATGTCTCAAAATCATGTTGGACTGATTGGAAAAGCTGGAAATGAAGTTCAAAAAATAAACCAATACCATAATGTTCTATGTAGGAAAGTGATTTTAGAAAAAAATCTGGACTTAAAGGAAACACTAGGTCATGCAGAGGAAGAAAAGGATTGAAGGTTAATCCAAAAGCAAAAGTTTAATGTAAACACCTAGATGACAGTTTAGTTGCCAGCAACAGTAAAGGTAGGCAGTTATTTTTAGATATCATAAAGGCTAACAGAGGGTTAATGCTGCCAAGCATCATTGAATTTTGATGTTACATAACCCTGAGAGCATTTATTTAACATTGATGGGAAACGTTCCATAATGAAATGAAACATAATATCCAGTCTAAAGCCAAACAAAAATTAGAAGTAAATCAGACAGATACCAGGTGATAAGATAAATGCTGATACACATATCCGAATCTATTCAGTAATGATTGGGTGTAATGATATAGGAATCACTATTGCCTTATGAGTGAAACTAGAAATGTTAACTCGAGGACAGCAAAGTTACTGTCTTTACTAACTTACTAAACTTCTCATGACATTGCAGATCCCTTGGCTTCTGGATATGCTCAGTCAGGGCTCAATACCTGTGAGATGATGGAAAGGTTACCTGACTTAACCTCCATTTCCCTACAATTACATTTGCAAAAGTGCTTTATACATGGCACAGGGATATTGGCTCTGTGCTTTGTGACAGCCTGGAGGGGTGGGATAGGGAGGGTGGGAGGGAGGGAGACGCAAGAGGGAAGACATATGGGAACATATGTATATGTATAACTGATTCACTTTGTTATAAAGCAGAAACTAACACACCATTGTAAAGCAATTATACCCCAATAAAGATGTTAAAAAAAAGTGCTTTATAAATTGAAACAATGTAATCCAGTATTATAGAACAGTATGCTGTATATAGAATCCAAAGCTTAACAACTATTTTGAGTGAAGAAGAAATCATACTTCATAAAGAAATTGATTTCACTCAGATAACATTAATCAAGAGTCAAAATCTCATTAATTTTGCAAGTTGTTTAACCTAGATGAAATTCATTTTTAGATAAGAGTTTAAGATAAAGTTTATGGGGTTAGATAGGGTTAATGGTCTTTATGGAAGAGTTAATAGTACCTGGCTTTAAGGGATTTAAGAGCTTTATATAAGATGAGATGAATAATATTTCTGACTCAGAGAAAGGCCCAGAGAAGATGCTCAAGAAATGTCACTTTCTTAACATACTGCCTGCCCTTCATATGTGTAAAAAGGCCCATATGTCCTACAATCTGCCAAATAACCTTATATCCTTTTATTCAAATCATTTTAAAGTAGGTTCTTAATATATTGAACCATTACATTTGACTTCTGTACATTGTAGCCACTGGGTATAGAGTTTCTGACTATCCCTTTCTTGGGATTTGCTTTTTACCCCTGGTTGTTATAAATGGCATGCCAAATTGTTCTACATGCTAGATCTGTAATTCAAAGAAGGAAAACACATTTAGTTCCTAGTCAGAGAAATTTGATATGCTCTTCCAGGTTTGATGACCACCATAATTAATGCCTTCATACATTTAAGCATTTCTATTTTAAATGGATACTATACATTCATTGAAGTGGGAGAAAGAATATTTTTTCTTTATATCACTTCACGTGGTACTTAATGAAGATACATTAACCTGGAAAACATGAACCCTAGAACTTTTCTCAAGAAGACTGTCCATGAGGCCCTTGTTGCAAAATCCAGTGGAGTCCTTTAGTTGTTTTTAGGTAGTATTTTGTTTTGTTTTGTTTTTAACTTTTCTCCAGCATTCGATGGTGTAGCCTTCTCAGAGGTCAGTTAAAGGCAGTGGTTCTCAGTGTGTGGTCTGAGCACCCCTGGGGTTCCAAGACCCATTCTGAGCATCTGCAAAATCAAAACTATTTTCACAATATTATGAAGACATTTTTGGCACTTTTCACTGTGTTCATATTTGTACTGATTGTGTAAAATCAATGTTGGTAGAACCATTGGCACCTTATCACCAACCAAGGCAGAGGTCACTAACTGTACCACAGTTTTTCACTACAACATACAGTTAATACAAAATAAAGTCATTTCACTGAATAATACCCTTCAAGAAATAGTAAGAAATATTCATTTTATTAAATCCCAACTCTAGAGCACATGCGATTTTAACATTCTATATGACAAAATAGAAAGTGCATATTAAGCAATTCGGTATCCTTTCGTGGACACCAAAGGAAAACTCTTGTGCAGTTGAATTGTAAGCTCCTGGATTAGCTGCTTTATTCATGGAACACAATTTTTACTTGAAAAAACAACTAACAGGTAGACCATGGTGATTTGGATTTGAGTACTTGTCAGACATTTTGTGAAAACAAACGTAGTGAACTGTTTCTTCAATGAAGACAGCTGACAGCATGTTTTGCCAATGATAAAATTTGAGCTTTCGAGAGAAAATTAGAATATTGGAAAACTTTATCTGCCACCATGCGCTTGACAGCTTCCCAATACTTTTCTGATAAGAACAGCAGTGATATTGATAACCATAATTTTTAAATATTATATATCAAAATACGTCAACATTTGAAAGATCTACATAACTAGTAAGCTAGTATTTTCCAAATGACCTACAAGAGATGATACAAAATGATGCAAGGTTAAGGATTCTTTTAAAGTTCAAGATAGACCAAGGAATTTTAATGTGATACAGTACAAGAAGTTATTTGATATGGTTTTAGATGTCACATTGTAACTAACCTTCAGGAAACTATCACCAGTCAAGTTCTGGTGTAATATCTGGTGTAATATCAAAGAAGAATATTTACAATTATCATAAAAAGCTATGAAAATACTCAACTCTTCTCCAGCGAAATAGCTATGTGTGGCCAGGTTTTCTTCATATACCTGAACTCAAACAACATATTGCAGCAGAATAAATGCAAAAGCAGATACGAGAATTCATCTGCCTTATATTAATCTGTACATTAAAGAGATTTGTATAAAACAATTTGACTCACCTCACTAAAATTTTTTTGAAAATGTAGTTATTTTCACAAAAATCATGTATTTTGTTAACATTAAATGAATCTATTATTGTTGTGGTTAGATAATTGATAAATGTTTTCAACTTTCTCAATGTTATATCTAATATAATAAACATCAATAGCTGTAGTTTACAAATTCTTTGGGGTCCTCAAAGATTTTTAAGTATGAAGGAATCCTGAGACCAAAAATTTTGAGCACTACTAAACTGAAGCTCTGAATTGTGCTCTAAAAAAGGAGTCTTTAACTTCTGTGGTTATATGACATCATTCTCATGGATTTTTTCCTACTTCTCTGGAGCTCCTTGTCAGTCTCCCGTTCAGGTACTTCTCTTTATCTGCTCTTTCCTTTCATGCTCGGGGACCCCATGTTTCTTTCATCGGTTCAATTTTGTCTCGCTCCATATTCCCCTGGATGCTTTCCAGGCTCTTTGAATGTGTTAATCACTCCCAAATCTACATCACCAGGCCAGAATCCGGTATTCTAATGTTCTTGTCCTATATCTAAATGTCTACTGGATATTTCCGCCTTGTGTCCCACAAATGTACCAGATTCCACAATTCCAGCAATGAGCTCATCAAGTCTTTAGTCCAGAACTTTGATGGTTTCCCTTTCCATGAATGGTATCACTATTCATCCAATCATTTAACAAATAGTTAGGATCAGGGGGAGGTCACCCTAGACTAGCCTATCCCATAATCACCCTATTCAGTCACCATACCCCATATCCTACAGGTATTACCACCTGAATATCTCTTTAATTAGTATTTTTATTTCCTCTACTGTCATAATCTTGGTTAAGACTTCCATCATTTCTTATTGAACTATTGTAATAATCTCTTAACAAGGTTGCTATCTCCAGCAACAGTCTCTTAAAATTCATTCTCAAAAATGCAGCCAAAGTGATGTCTCAGTTTCTTTCCTGATTAAAATATATCCCCATAGACTTCAGGATAAAATTAAAAGTCTTTGAATATCAGGTCTTCATGATCTGGGCCATATCAAACTCAATACCTTCATCTCTCACCACTGCTCAAAATAAAGAACTAGAATTTCAATGACTTGCTCTCGGACAATTGATTCCACATCTCATCTCCAGGCAACATCAAAGAATAGTCAAGTTGAAAGGACCTTTAGAGATAAGGTAACCATGTACGTTATCATTCAAACCAGGACACTTTTGAAAGTGAAAACGGTGCTATTAATAATTACATTGGGATAACAGGTGTAAACCAGGACTGTCTCAGGCAAAAGAGCCTGTGTGATCACCCTACCTAGAGATTAACTAGTCCATGAGAGAACTTGAGTCATTCAAGTGAAAATGATAATGCTGGTCATAACAATGATTAGACTAGAATCAGCCTTTCCTATCTCCCAGTCCTTTGCCTTTTCTTCCATGTTATGCTGTTTTTCTAATAATTCTCTTTAGAAAAAAATCAAGTAGCTTAACTGTTTTTATAGTAAGATGTTTGTAACTTTTCATATAATTATAGTAAACATATGTGGTAGCTTCATTGCAGTCAAAAGTATCACTATTAAGGGGAGTTCTGCAATGTGTAAGAGGGATAAAAAAGATCAATGTAATATGCATAAGAAGATTCCATTTCAATAGGAAGGTAATGGTAAAAGATGGCTTGGATCCCAAATCTCCAAGTCCTTGATTAGGGAACTTTATAACCACTGCCACTCTGGCTGGGTTACCCAAATGTGCTTTTAGCATGTGAGTGGGTAGTTGTGTGAATGAGAAAGAGAGAGAGAGATTCCCATACTACTCCCTGCCCGGGTGAACTAGACTGAGTCATATAACAAACCCAGAGACTCATTTACTCCTGCCCTTCACTAATCACCTACTCTAGAAGCTGATCTACATAGCTTCTTCTTGCCTTCTTTCATCTGAACCCAGGCATTCAAATCATGCATGAATTCCAAAGTCTACGTTACTAAGTCCAACTTGAAAATTATTTCAAACCCCTCATTTCACAGCCAATGGATGAGATGATGGTCCACAATAAACAATGGGAAGTTGAGTCAAGAGAGAACTTATCCCTGTCCAGTTCTATCAGCGTCTCACATTCACCTTCACTGAAGCTCTACCCTTTATTTCATTGTTTCCGTTGTGCCATATCAAAGTTTCTTCTCTTCAGAGAAGAAATGGAAATGGGGAAAACCTTGAGTATCCCTTAAATGTTATGATATGAGAATAACATGTTTATCAATTAATGCAATAAAGTATTATGCTCCATAAAATTTCCTGCCTTTAAGATGAGACTATGGCTTTAAATAACTATCATAAAGATTATATTGAAATAACAGAAATCCAAGTAGAAAATCACTCATAGTCCCAAGCAAACGAACAAAGTTAAAATTTTGTCCACATCATCTACTTCCTATCCTTGTGGCATATTCAACTTTTACATGTTTATAGTATCATAGATACAATTGTATGCTCTATATTTTATATTGACATTATATAGTACATACATTTTCTATTTTGTTGCATATTGACAACACAGTTTTACAAATAGGACAAAATCCGTTTATTCCTCATCATTAAGGGGGGGGGGGTGTCTTCTGTGCTATCCTCTCCAACCATAGCAAAGCACTTCAGTCAGAAGACATATAAAAATAGCATGCGTCAAAGAGAAATACCTTTACATCAAAAGAAGATACTTGGTTGACACAAGATTAAAATTTCCCAAATGCTCTATATTGAGATATATCTAAGCAAAATTCCCAGAATTCTGTCAAAGCATGAATATTTTCCCATTAAAAAATTATCAATACCCTTAACAGTACCTTTTATTATGCTTCCATCATAACCTACATGTCAGGGAGCATTGTTCAACGGTGAGTCCTTGTGGGGCCGTTGCAGTCAACAAGGTTTTTTAAATTTTTATTTTATATTGGAGTCTAGTTGATTTACAGTGTTGTGATGGTTTCAGGTGCACAGCAAAGTGATTCAGTTATACATATACATATATCTATTCTTTTTCAGATTCTTTTCCCATATAGTTTACTACAGAAAACTGATGAGTGTTTTCCAGTAAAAGCTATAGACTCCTAAGCATCTGGGGCATCAAACCTAGTTGAAATGTTTCCTCTTCATGAAATATCAAGCCCGATAAAACCATTCCAATTCACTATAACATAGTAGAACACAGAGGATCTCAGACAGAGACCAAGTAGAAGGTTGCAATGTCACATAAACACTTCCATTTCCAGATAGCTAATGACTGAGATATGATTGTAATTGAAAAATATCAGAAGCACATTGGATAGCATTTTAACTTCTTGTATATATATTTTAAGATAATTGTATTGTGAATGGTACATTGTCAGATTCTGACTTAATCATTTTGTTTTTATCAAGAAGTCCCCTTCAGATGGTTTCAGAATTAGATATTTGGCTCAATTTAGCCTTAAATGCATGTTGTCAAGATTCTTACACTCCTCACAAAAGTGCTATTTTAACAATACTTTCTTCTGTGCATGCTGAATATTTTGCATTTATCTATGCCCTATTTGACCATTCTATTAAAATCCACTAAGCATCCTTTCACTTCTCCACCAATTTTCAACCCTTCTCTTCAATACCTCACTTTCACTTAGGACCTTGTTTTCGAGACCCCTTCCTTCATGTTGAGCCCTACAGCTTCAGAGTCAACAGACTTGAGTAGTGTCCTCTGTCCATAGACTATCATTACCATGCTCTAGAACTTTAAATATATTGCTACAGATGGCCTTTGCCTTCTAAAACATCTACAGTGGCAACCATTCCATCTAAATAACAAACTGATGTTAACAGAGAAAGCCTAGAAAATTTCACTTTCTTTCCAGAAAGAACAAATGCATTCTCAGGTGACTTGCCTTCATCAATGGGCACCTGTAACTTTAACAATAGAAAGTGGAGGCCAGGCCCAGTCAAAGACAGAATAAGATGCAGTAGGACTTTGGAGAGCCAACACTTCCATGTCATCTCCATCATTCAGTACTTTTAGGCAGTTTATTTATTCAATTAAGTGTATATATTGGGTTTCTTCTATGTGCCAGGCACAGTTTTGGGCACTGGAGCTATAGTAATTATGACATTTCCCCTTCCTCAGGAGTTTATGACCTAAGAAAGAAAATAGTATCTACATAACAAGACCCCTGCTGCTTAAGGAATCCCTTTAGGCATATCAGATATCTTAAAATATTAAAACTAGGAGAAATTACAAAAATCATCTAGTCCAACCCCTCCATTTTATTGATGGGGAAACTGAAATTCAGGGAAGATAGTTGAATTAACTACCTTCCAAAACCCAAACAAGACTTCATGGGTTCCAACTCCTAGTCTGGGCCGTTTTCCACTGGATTACACCATTCCTCTCAGATCAGGAACTTCTCAGGGACTTAAAAAGAAATCCATCCTTCTTTCCATAAATTTTGGGGCCTTTCTTTCATTACAGGGACTATGACTTGATGCTCAAATGGAGCTCTGAAGTGAGAAAATAAGGCTGGAAATAATTTTGCTAAGGATCCAGGCACTGAGCAATGGCATCCTGCCAATAACCATAGTCCTGTTGAATTGTCATCTGTCGCCTTTCATTATTTGTTGACTCCGCAGAGGAGTTGGCAGCACATTGCACATAGGCTCTAATTTCATACAGCTAATGGTTTGCAACCAAGCTACACAGCGTGTATGTGATACAAAGGCAAAAAAATAATCATAATATAAGATAAAGTAGGGAAAAAGAAATGCTCCAAAAACAGAGGTATTCATAGAAGACTGCTTTTAAAAAGCTAAATGGAGCCACCTAGTGACAGAATTCTGTTAATGGATTTATTGTATTTGCAATAAACAGGAAAAAAATTCACAGACTGAAAGATATTATAAATGACTATGTCAGGACCAGAGACTAGTTTTGCATATATAGAAGACCTCAATTGTAAAGGAGATATGATGAATCTATCAAGGTTTTCCTTTTTAAATTATTTTTATTTTGCATTTATTGTCATCAGAAAGCTTAAATGTGCCTTCTGAAAAAGCTCAAAAATTTTCCAATTTAAAACTTTTCAACAAAGGGAACAAGTTAGAGATAATTGGATTCCACTTTTAAATTCTTATATTTCGCCCAACTGAATTAGGCTCAAAAAGTCAATTTCTTTAAATTGGAAAATATCTGTTAAAGTTTTCAAACGGAATGGGACAGGCTTTTTTTCCCTATGAACTTGAAAGAGTCTTTTATCAATGAAACACATTTTAACAACAAAGCAATAATTCTAAGGAAGCCAAGGATGCAGAAAATTGGCACTCCAGGTTTAAAACCCTTTGTATCTCCAAACAGAATAAAAATAACAATTGTATGTACTTACTTAAAAGGGATTTATACAGACATACACCTAATTAGAACATTGCAGAAATGCTGTGATTGTTAGGACAAATCTTGAGTCAGGATCACATCAGATTTTGTTAAAAACTCAAATTGCCTTCTCTCATCTGAGAATTGATTTATTATTAATTAATCCTGAAATCTTCCAGAATGATGGATGTTTGATAACAGATAAATACCAAAGATTGATACTTTATATGAATAACAACTTACACTATGCATAACTAGATTCTCTATTATTCAAAATTTTATTGAAACATTTCTTAAAATTGTTAATGAAATTACAGAGGGAATGTGAAAGATGCTTCAAGATGGTTCATTTTAGTTTTGTATATTCTTTCACTGACCAAAGATAATTGAAAATTGCTTTTGTTTCATTTTTTGTTGTCGAAAAACTTAATTGAAAATATTAAATGGCTGTAGCCCTTACTGATTGAGCCTCTGCCCAGAGACAGAAAGGGCAGTGAGAAAGGACAAACGCAGAATCTCTTGAGCCTTGTCTATGACTTATGATAACATACATAAGGTACATGCTGATTTCTGATGACTGAGATTTGATTGTATACATATTGAATATGACATTAGCACACTCTAAACGAAAATATCCTTGTTTCTAAGCATTGCTATTACATTCACCTACAAGTCAATCAAATAATAATTACAGCAAAGATCAATAAAGCTGAAATCCTAGACATAACATTTTAAAAGTATTAATAATAAGACATACAATCAGATAACCCAAACAATTTTTTTAATAGTGTGGGTGATTCTAGCAGAAAAGAGTCTAAAGTTTATACAGCTCTGATGCATAATTTCAGACAATATGACAATGGGAAATGTGATATTGCAGCAGGGTCCTCAGGTAGTCACTATAGCTACAGTTCCACAAATGCCCACCTGTGTGCATTGGGCAGACAAAAGACTGCTCTCTGTGGCTAACACTATTTCATTGATGCTATCATTGAATACAAAGCATAATAAGATAAGGATAGCTAGCATTATTGGATGTCTACTGTGTGTTGGCACTAGACTAGGAATTTCACATATACCATTTCAGTTAACATTTACAAAACTCTCAAGCTGTTATTAATTGTTCTGTTTTGCAGGGGAAAAAAACTAAGACACTAAGAGGGATTCTGAATCCTTTGTTTGCCTCCAAAGCCATTTTCTTTCCTCTGTATTTATTGAACTACATAGGAAATACATATACGCATAATACATCAGTGTTATATAGCCAAGATGTCATTCTAATTCTGTTTACCTGAAAAAAGTAATCACTCTTTCTAAGATCAAATTAAAATTCTTCACAGGAGGTATAAACTAAAGATGTTCATTCCTTTTTTTTTTTAAGAATGAGAGCCTTCTCTCACCATATTTCCTAAATGTATGCAATTAATACACAGGAATGTATGGAACTGGAGTAGATTAATCTCAAAGCCAAATGCATTGACCAGTAAGTGCTAGTGATGTAATATACAGCATGATTAATATAATTAACGCTGTTGAACATTGTATATGAAAGTTGAGAGTAAATCCTAAGAGTTCTCATCACAAGGAAAAATTTTTTTCTACTTCTTTAATTTTGTGTCTATTTGAGATGATGGTGCTCATTAAACATATTGTGGTAAGCATTTCGTGATGTATGTAAGTCAAATCATTATGCTGTACCCCTTAAACTTATACAGTGCTATATGTCAACTGTATCTCAATAACACTGGAAGAAAAAAAAGAAACATATGCAACTAGGGTAGATTAATCTCAAAGCCGAATGCATTGACAATCAAACATTAGATACCATAAGGATCATCTCCAAGGCTTGTGAAAATGCAGATTCTTGGGTTCCACTTTCAGAGGTCTTGGCTCAATGATTCTGATCTAGGACCTAGGAATCTGCATTTGACTCACTTTCTTCCTCCAGCTACCCCAGGAGATTCTGATGCACATGGTCCACAGACAATATGGGAACAACTGTGATATATTATTCCTTTGAATTTTTGCTCAATTTCTTGGAATTTCATGTCACACCCTCAAAGTAATTTTTTAATTTTATTCTATGTTGTAATTATCTCTTTTTCATTGGTAGGTCTTATCAGAATTTTTACCTGATCATGATTGCAAGAAGGAAGGTCATCTTTGTGGGGTTGATTCCTAAAAGATCATTAAAATATTATATGTATTTTGTTAAGAAAGACTACCTTATATTGTTTAGAATTTCTAGAGTAAAATATCTATGCTAGCAAAAAGTCTTTATCATCTATTGTGATTACTATAAGGGTCTTTGCTTTACTGTAACATATCTACAATTTTAGATATGTGCATAATCACTTGTGCTGTGTGAGCCCAGTTATTGTGCAAATAAGCAAGGAGAGTCCCGGATACAGTTCATCCTGATCCAAGACTGAACAGCAAGTGACAGCAGGACCAGACCTCCCAATGCCCAACCCCATGTTGTTGCCAGGACACTTTTGTCACTTACCATGTGAGCATTCGCCCACAAATCTGAACCTTACCTAAATACCTCCTAGGGTTCTTCCCTCTGTCATTCAGAACACGATAAAAAATTAAAACATTGGATTCTTTGGCTTTCACTTCCAGTCCCAAGTGCTCAAAGCAGAAAAGGGATTAAAGCAAGTGACCAGACGCTCAACCAACGTCTAGAAAATGGAGGTATTTAAGTCTTTGCTGTGGACCATGATGGAAGAGAAGATTGGGGTTAAAAGATGTATCCCAGGAACCTCTTGCTGCAGAGAGGAGCCCAGAAAGGAATATCTCATTCTGCATGAGTCCAAGGCTGTGTAAGCAATTACTTCCCCCTTGACTCTTAGCCACTGAGTTGCACGTGGTTCCCTCCAGCAAGAATGTACTGGTGCTGCTAAAGCAAAACAGTCTTGCTCCTAGACTTCCCCTTCTGGGGAGCTCTGGAAAGCCCGGCTCCCTCACCAAATTAATCTCTTCTACTTAATACGATCAGAAACATTCTAAAATACGAGTTTCACTTCATTCTGTTCTTTCCCATCTTTGAAGAATTATGAGAATGAATTCTATTAGCACACACAGAGAATACACACAAGTAAGCCTTGAAAGCTGTTTATACATATCTCCTCGACTAATTCTATGAGTCATAATACAATTCTACTATGTTACAAACATAATTTCAGTAATCATACTATTACCTTCTAACAGGCCATAGCAACCACGTTTTGTTTTTTTTTAACCAGACTCTAGGAAGCATCATATTTTCAACTTATCGCACTTCCAACTTGGCCACAATGAGTAATAAACTCAATTCTATTCTCTAGCCCTTTTTTTTTTTTTTTACAGTGTTACATGTAGCCACGCACCTAGAGCCCCAATCCCTTCCAAACTCCCGGAGACTCTAGATTTCTCCCTTGTTCTCCCTCCCTGCAACCCATTTCTAACTGGATCATTGTGAGTTCTGACCATCCTGTTTTCCTTGGTCAAATTGCCTGATTAACCCTTCCCTGCTTCTCTGGGCCATTTCCTCCTTTCCTGTCGCCACAAGCATCTTTGTGGCTGATGGCCTTCCTCCTTTTTCTTCTGGTAGACTAACTTTAGAGCATTGTCTAGCGTAATAGAGACTTTCTCTATATTTTGGTTGGAAGATAACTTTTACGAACACAATGTATTTCCCATTCTTCTGGAGACTCACAATAACTGGATTTTATATAAGGCTGTATCACTGCATAAACTGTACAAATTAGGCATTATCTTTACTCAGAAAAAACAAAGCTAGCAAGAGTTTCTTTTATGTGTTCATAGTTCAGTAAAGAAACAAAATTATAAAATTAATATTCATTTTTTTGTCAGTCAAAACTATTTTTCCAGTTTTACTGAGATATAGTATCGTATAAGTTTAAAGTGTGCAGCACAATGATTTGATATGTGTATATATTGCAAAATGAGTACTACCATAAAGTTAGTTAATATACATGTCAAAATTACTTATTAATATATATCTTAGGTTATACAACACAATAAAATATAACTGAACAAAAGTACTAAATTCAGTCCAGCATTCATGTTTGTCTATATTCTACCACATAAGGTACTTGGAAATGTCTGAATATTTATATACAATACTGACAAAATATTCAAATGAGAAACTAAACTTTTCACTTTTATTTAAATGTTTGGCATCTGTGATATGATCTTTGTCTCAGCCCTTCACTTTCATTCCATAGCTACTTTCATGCAAAATAAAATCTTATGTGTCCAAAAAAAGGTAAATTAGAATGTCCAGAGATGCAAGTGTGGATAATTTAATGATTTACGGGAGCACCAAAAAATCCTGAGTTCAGGGCTTCCCTGGTGGCGCAGTGGTTGAGAGTCCGCCTGCCGATGCAGGGGACACAGGTTCGTGCCGCGGTCCGGGAAGATCCCACATACCGCGGAGCGGCTGGGCCAGTGAGCCATGGCCACTGAGCCTGCGCGTCCAGAGCCTGTGCTCCACAACGGGAGAGGCCACGGTGGTGAGAGGCCCGCGTACCGCAAAAAAAACCAAAAAACAAAAAAAAACCTGAGTTCAAACTTCACCTTATTTTTTTCTGACAGTTTGAAATTGAGAAACACCCTAAAACTCCCCAAGCCCCGGGTTCTTCTGTAAAATAGCGATATACATATAAATATTAAATGATGGTAGAATTAAGCGCCTAATATCACAGCTATCACACACTAGGTACTCAGTAAATGACAGCTAGTGTTTTCCATCCTGAAGTTATCTTCAATTTGTATACAATATCCCACAATGAAGCACAAGATTGTCACAGATCAGGTTCATCTTAAGCTAAGCCACATTTAGCAAGCTAGAAGCCTTAACCTACATGAGTCAAACTTCCCTTTTAAAAGCCTAATAGCCTGTGCAATCTCCTTCAACTCATGAACTTTTATTTATTAAAGTTCCACTCGTAAGGTAATAGGCATAGGAGTGCCTATAAACACAGAAACATCTCTTTAATAGATACCAAATTGCTGATAGAAAAGGGGATTTAATTTCCCCTTGAAGCCAATAACTCCATCTCCCACATTTACTTTGAAACAGAATAGATTCGATTTCTTAATAGCATTTTGTGATAATACTTAGCAATTTTTAAAATGACTAAAATGCACCTTTCCCTGCCCTAAATACATAGGCTAAAATTTTTATACATTTTTATTGCAGAATTTAAGAATTTAGCTCTTATATTAGCTGCATAGGTGGCACTCTAATAGCAGTTTATCTTTTTCTCACTTGGATTAACTGATACAATACTTATACATAGTAATATCCAGTATTTCATTCTGTGCCAATAGTTTCTTCAAAGGCTGTAAGCAGCAAGGTTTTAAAACGTAATTTTTTTCAATGTAATATTCTACTATTATACTCTAATTTATTGAAAGTACATGCTGACCTTTCAAATTTTTAGTACTTAAGCAAAATTGAATGGGAAAGTGGTAAGCTTCTATATCTGGCATGTAGCTAATATGTGAGATTCCAAAAGTTTTAATAGTGAGAAAGTGTTGCAAAAACATACTCTCCACTGGTTTATTCCACCAATGGACATCTGGTTTGAAAGATAGCAATTAGATTTGGAAGTTAAGAAAAACAGCAAAGCTAACATTTGCCTACTTGGGTAAAATGTTTTCAAGTAAAATATTAAATGTCACAGACTAGTCACTCAAAAATACAATATTTTTTTTCTTCCAAAACTGCTTAAGCCCCTAAAAGAGAGTAGCTAGGACAAGGAGTAGATAAATTTCTTCTTGTTCCCTAATTTTTATTTTATTTTCACTACTCAGCATAATAAACCCCTTTCCCCAAACTACCTCCCCCATCTGTGTTCACTGACATCCAAGATCACAATTGATCACCTAAATATACATATGTGCATGCACATGCCTATACGCACATGTATACATATACATTCATCTATGAAATGATGTACCATCTCAAGAATCATATTAGTATAAATTAAACCAAAGGATCATGCAGTATTAAGGACACATGTCTAGGGACTTCCCTAGTGGTCCAGTGGTAAAGAATCCTCCTTACAATGTAGGGGACATGGGTTCGATCCCTGGTCAGGGAACTAAGATCCCACATGCCACAGTTCAACTAAGGCTGTGTGCCACAACTACTGAGCTTGCGTGCCACAAC
The DNA here is from genome assembly GCF_008692025.1 of Phocoena sinus. Taxonomy (NCBI): domain Eukaryota; kingdom Metazoa; phylum Chordata; class Mammalia; order Artiodactyla; family Phocoenidae; genus Phocoena; species Phocoena sinus. Next base: position 52,695,624 of record NC_045779.1, on the reverse strand, counting down.
TACTGAGCTTGCGCGCCACAACTACTGAGCTTGCACACCTCAACTAGGGCCCGCCTGCCACAAACTACAGAGCCCATGTGCCCTGGAGCCTGCGCACCACAACTAGAGAAGAGAAAACCTGCACGCCACAACTAGAGAGAAGCCCACATACCACAACGAAGAGCCTGCACACCACAACAAAAGATCCCACATGCTTCAACGAAGCATGCCACATGCCGCAACTAAGACCCGACATAGCCAAAAAAATTTAAATAAATCTTAAAAAAAAAAAGACACACATCTATTTTCTCCTTCCCAAATCCCTACAAAAAGGAGGTTGTTTTAAATGACAAATCCACAAGGTAGGAGAGGACAAGAGAGGGGACAAAGCAGAAATGAATTTTTTGGAAATTGAAAAGCAGGCACATTTGAGAAAGTAAAATCTTAAACTACAATGAGGAAATCCAAGAAGCAACTCAATTTACACTGCAGAATCACCAAAGAGCTCTGGAATTGGCAGCCAACTTTTCTGGACGTTGGGGTGAAAAGGAGTGATTAATAAGGAGGGTTAATTGAAAGTCTGCTTAAGAAACACTCAGATCTCCAGATTCCTTCCCTCACAGTAGCAAAAACTAGTTTTACCCTTTGCAATAGTAAAATAGAGAGTTCCTGTGTATTAGGGAACACATGGGGTCTTTCAGGACAGGGTTGCTGTTCTTAATCTCCTTATTTTTAGAACACATGCAGGGTACTGGGACTCTGACCCACTTGCTTCTTGTATATCCCAGAATGCTGACACTTAGGCCTTTGCCCTCTAAGAGGGAAATAGGAAGCTTCTGCTTTGAGGAATATACACATTGTGGCTAAGCAGCCCTGCCAGAGAGCATCCTGCAGTGAAGCTCACAGTGGACAAACCCAACCGTATTCTCAGTGTGACCTTTAAGTTCCTCAGCGTTACTTATGAGCAGCCACCAAAGATTATCAGACACATAAGGGAAACCTCTACTAAAAGATCGAGGCAAAATCAAAAGGCAGAAAAAAAGCAATTTAAATGAAACAGGGACTGTGCAGAGATAATATGTATATATTAAAGAGAAAAGAAAATATTATAGTAATAAAATTAGAACAGGATGCTATCAAAATGGAACGATGTGATCATTTTTAAAAAGTGCTCTTAGGGCTTCCCTGGTGGCGCAGTGGTTGAGAGCCCGCCTGCCGATGCAGGGGACACGGGTTCGTGCCCAGTCTGGGAAGATCCCACATGCCGTGGAGCGGCTGGGCCCGTGAGCCATGGCTGCTGAGCCTGCGCATGCGGAACCTGTGCTCCGCAACGGGAGAGGCCACAACAGTGAGAGGCCCACGTACCGCAAGAAAAAAAAAAAAAAAAAAGTGCTCTTAAAATTAAAAAATATAATAGACATTTTAAAAATCTTAATAATGTGAGTTACAAGGTAAAATTTAGGATGTCTCTTATGAAGAAAAATTTTAAAGGGGAGATGGAAAATGAGAGAGAAAAAGATAAAACTAAGTTAGAGGACCAGTCCAAAGAGTTCAATAACCAAAAAAAAAAAAAAAAAAAAAAAAGCAGTTCCAAAATAAAAGAACAGAGGAACACCAGAGAAAGAAACTAATTACTAAAGCAATTAAGAGATTTTCCAGCAAATAAAGTCATACGTTTCCACACTGAAAGGACCTAGCAAGAGCACACATGATGGATGGAAATAGACAACTTTGGTTATATTATCTTGAATTTTCTAAACACTAGAGACAAAGAATAATTTCCCTTAGCTTCCAGAGAAAGGAGAGAAAAAGTCACATACTCTTTTTTAGATCAGGGACTAAGTTGGCTTTATATTTCATAGCAGAAACACTAGAAATGTAAACAAAGATTATTTCAAATTTAGAATTCTATATCTAACCAAGCTTGTACATGTAAGATTTATTATTCAAGGTACAATGCAAAAACCAGAATCCACCCCAGTTAGTTTTAAGCCATATTGCAGGGGGTTAAATGAGGAAACAGACTCTAGGTTGGGCATTCAGGAGTGAGTTTGAGAGCTTTGCTGCCAATCCAGGGCACCAAAGAGACTGCTGATTCCTCTGGTACCCAAAAGCCAGCATACTGAGGAGCTTCCATGATCAAAAGACACCTGTCCACAGGGATGCTTGCCAGCAAAGCTTGGCACCTTCCTCACTTACACCTTCAAAACCTGTGTGAATATCTCACTGGCACAAACTACAGCGCTTCTGGGACCCTGCTATGAGGAAATTTGGGCAAGGGGGTTTCTAGCTTTCCAGACTGAAGCCACACCAAAAAAAGTTTAAAATTAATGCTGAATGACAATTCACTATATCCACCACACAAAGTCTCAAAAATACATTTCCCAGGCACTTGAAAGGTATATTTCATCAAAATATGAGTTAAGCAAGAGAGAGGAAACATATGATACAGGAAACAGGAGCCCCAACACGGACAAGAAGAAGAAACCAAACCAGGTTGAGCAAGTCCAAAGGCCCCAGGAGAGTCTTTTTCAGGAAGATAGAATAAATAAAATACTTAATGTGTCCACAGCCTTGATTTTTAATAGGCAACAAATTTGAGGCTGAATTTGTGACAAATACATAGAAAACCAAGCAAATGATAAAACATGACTACTCCTGGGAAAAAAAGGTGAGCAGAAAAGGAAAGTTATCCAGGGTTAATTGTCTCAGCATATATTATCTGTCTTGGCATATGTGATATGCCCTCGGAAAGGAAAGAGAGCTAACTCCTCTTCTTTTCTAATGCTAAAACAGAAAAAATCAAGGAGTTGCAATAAATATGTTATTTAAGGCATGGAAGTAAATATTAAAAATCAACTAAAATTAGGTATGTGTAATTACTTTAAGGAAAAAATAGGGAAAAAGCAGCAGGCAATTTCTGTTTTCTGTATCTAATCTTATACAATTATCCAACTATTTAAACTATGTACATTTATTTATCTGGTAAAAATTAAAACCGGCATTGAGAGGAAGGTGGGGATTGAGAAATAGATCACAACTCTTTATATTGCTTCAGTCTTAAAATAAATCTGTTCTACAAAGGCATTCAAACATTTCCCAAACTATTCTCACAATCAATTCCTCTTCCAACCTTAGTTAGATCTGAAATAGCAAGGGCTCAAAGACTGGAAACAAGATGACAGATGATTCAGCAGCAGCTTTAAAAATGTTCACATGCTACTGGCTTTTGAGAATTCATTAACCATTCACTAGATGGGGCTAACACACTGCAGAGAGTGACAACTAACTAAAATATTCCATTTTGTAAGTAATACACCTTTGAAATAAATTCTGTAGATTTGTTAGATGGAAATTTGAGGTTAGACAACGTATTACATAAATTCTGTTATTTTGTAAATACAGAAAATTTTTGCATGTAATTAAAAAAGCAAAGTATTATTATAGAATCTTAGGTTAAAAAAAAAAAAACTTTGGGGCTTCCCTGGTGGCGCAGTGGTTGAGAGTCCACCTGCCGATGCAGGGGACACGGCTTCGTGCCCCGGTCCGGGAAGATCCCACATGTCGCGGAGCGGCTGGGCCCGTGAGCCATGGCCGCTGAGCCTGCGCGTCCGGAGCCTGTGCTCCGCAACGGGAGAGGCCACAACAGTGAGAGGCCCGCATACGCCAAAAAAAAAAAAAAAAAAAAAAAAACTTTGGTGATTATCTAGTTGAACTTTGTGATTGTGTGTGTAGGAAAACTATGGTCCTGAGAAGAAGCATTTGCCTGCCATAGAGCTTGGTACAGTGGCCAAAGTAAAGACACAGATCTCCTGAAAGTCCACCAGCCCGAGGCATATAGGCAATCAGTTTACATACGAATACATATTGTCATTGGGCTAGACACTGGGTTTGAGAAAGTTATAAAGGTGAATGAAATATAATTTCTGTCTTAAAAGGAGCAAACAATTTAATGAGAAAGGTAAACGTCCAAGGGAGTTAGCAAAGCTTAGGGCGGGAGGAGTGCTGACAGAAGAGGGACTGCTATGTTTAGTGTGTAAGCTTCCAAATTAGGAATTAGTCATGGTTTCCTAGGAAATTCAGTCTTGGGAAGCATAGGCTGATTCCACTGGGATATAAAGCAGGAGAGTTGAATAGATGGAAGGGCTGCCTTTAAATACTTTTATATTGAGAGACCCTATTTCAGCACTGAAATACATAAACTTCACAATGTTTAATAGCTAACAACATTTGATTAAAACAAGACTTTTTTTTACCTTTACCAAGATATCTTTACCACCTAAGTAGGCAAACACTTTTTAAAGATTGATAATGCTCGATGTTGATGAGCTTGCAGAGAAACCCCCTAATTCATATTCATTTACTATTGATGGGAATCTAAACTTTGTCACTATAAAATTGTAAAATATGCATGCCATTGACTTATTATTTCAATTTCCAAAACTTATCTTAAGTATTGAGTTACATAAATGTGCAAATTTATATTTACAGGTATTTATTGTAGCATTATTTACAATAAAAAATATTTGAACCTAAATGCCTAACAGTTGTGAATTGATAAATAAATATTATATTAATCTCTCGCTGAGCCGCTTGTCCATCATTTTATTTCCTAGGACCCATTCTTTACTCATGTACCTGGAAATAGCAAAAGAATTCTAGCAGCCACTTCACACAATGGCGGTACCCTCCTTCATCTAAGTTGATTGGACCAGGGTTGGCCCCACTTGGCCCAAACCGGAGCTTTCCTTTGGAATTTAGAATCGAAACTGAGAGTAAAAAGTCAAAGTCTGTGCATGTGCAATTATAATGTGCATATTTGAGTTCTATTATTGTAAGTACTTTCTGCCCTGTGGGCTATATCAAAGTAAGCCATTCTGCTGGGAAATGGGGTAGGGAGAGGATTATGAAGAAGATGCCTGTATAAAAGCCGTGAGCGTGGAGTACGATATTACTCAAGTCCTTGCATCCAGCTTGCTCTTAGGACCACAGCACTGTTCCCCTGTTCTTGATTATGTGAAACAGTGTTGTTTTGTTATAATATATTGATACTTTTGCATCAGTTGGCTCAAAATGTATTTTTCTAACTCTAAGTAAAATGAGCCCTATTTTAAAATGTGTATCTCCCTGCAGTGCAGTACTATGCATCCATCAGATTATACTATAAACACACATACATTGAAATGGAAATATGTCCAAAATATGTTAGTGAGAAAAGCAAATATCAAAACAGTGGGTAAAGTATGGGCCCACTTATGTGAAAACAAAACAGTACATGTGTATGTGTGCGTGCACACGTGTGATTGTTTATCTACAGAGCAAAGTTTAGAAGGAATCATACCAACCTCCTAACGATTGCTAACTCTCTGGAGTTGAAAAATGGCAAAAACTGTGAGCCACACAGAAATCCCTAGGGAAAATGCCTAGGAAAATATCTAATGTGATATAGCAAATATAAACAATCAGAGCTTTCCAAAGATCTAAATTTTATTAAAAACATGCACCTACAATATAGAATGACTGTGGCTTACTTATTCCATCAACAGTGCTCACCCTCTTTAGCTACCACTTCAAGTGAGCCTATTGCTTATATCACTTTTAGTACCTCCTACCTGTGGGCAGTGCCTTATAGCCCAGAGAGTGGATTATTACCAATGACTAGAGAAATGGAAACACCACAAGCCAAATTCCAACATGTAATTACTCAGTTATGCTTCAAGGAATCCTTCCAACATATTTGGCAAGTCAAATATATTAATGAGCACTAGATTCGATGATGCAATTGCCCAGTTGTATAGGAAACATCAGCCCTTCATAAGAATGTAATTATTGATGAAATCTCCAAAGTCAAGTTGGCAACTGGTCATGCTGATTTGATCTGAAAGCTCCCAAATATACAAGCATCTAAATGCCACATCAATCACATTCATTAGAAGAACTCCAGTGGGTCCATTAGAGACAACTGCTACCCTGAAGCCACTTGAAATATGCAAAGTCCAATCTCTCCTTAACACCCACAGTCCACCCTATGAAGGATCAATTTCTACACTCCATCACTGAGGCTCACTCTGACTAACTAAATGCTGACCTACATTCCTTCAAAGAAGGTCATTTGAGATGCCACATTGGTGAAAACATAGATCCAATATCTTGTTCATGGAAAGGGGGGCAAACAATTTAATTTAGAGATAAATATCTATCTGGAGATATATTTTCTTCATAGAAAGGGTGGCAAGGGATTGAATATTTTCATCAGATCGGATGAAGCTGTGCTTACATTACACATTATCATGTTGCCTGGAAACAAATCTGAAAATATTCAGCATGTACTTCTCTTGGATGTCATATCTCCATCCCTTGGTATTGAATTTACTGTGAGAATTCTGACTATTTTATTCTTTCCACCAAACCCCTGTCTTTCTAAGAGGATTATGAGGTATATTATCATAGAAGGTAATATCTTTTTTATTAATGGAAGTTTCCTTCCCTCATGTTTCTTTGTTGCCCCTACATTCTCCTAACATTCAGTCAGCAATGCTAATTTTCTATTCATACCACCTTCAAAGACACTCAGCTCTTAACCTGTGTAATTCTCTCCTCCAGTCAATCCTGTGACATACTAAAGAAAATGTTTCCCCTGGATACTTGACCTCTTGTGGGAAGGTGAAATATATTGTTTCAGGAGAAAGTACTAAGATGCAGAATCTGGATGAATCATCACCACCGTGGGTTCAGGAATTCTAGTAACCAAATATTCTGGGTTACTCATATGCTTTTAATTTAATCAAGGTATGCAGTAAACATGCATCCTGCATGTAGAGCACACAAAATAAGCTGTCATTGGGTTCTGTCCTTGCACCACATGATTTAAATCTTATATAAGGTCATTAAGCCATTTTACCATTTCTTAGCACAATAGACATTTCTCTTCATGAGCAGCATTTTCCAACTGTTTCAGCCCATGAAACATTTTCATTCTTTTGACTATTTGGAACACTTTTGTGGGGGTCAGAAAAAGGGTAATGCTAAAAACAAACTCATCCATTTCTACATTTTCTTCCCACTATACTATATATAGTAAATACCACTGTAAGATAACAACAATGAATTATCTTATGAGATTATGGAAATAATACATACTTGGAATCAGTGAACCTGGGTTTAAAACATGTTCTAACCAAGTGCCAACAAAGTGACAAGTCATTTCACTCCTCTGTGACACAGTGAATTCATTAATTAATAAATAATAATAACTTGACTGGGTACTTCATGCCAGACTCTGTCTTAAGCACTTTTCATTTATTAATTTATTTGATTCTCATTAAAACTTTATAAGTTATAACTTTTAAAATCTCACAGATGAAGAATCTGAAGCACCGAAGGGTGAGTAACTTGGATACGGTCACACAGCTGTACATGGCATATCCAGGATTTGAACTCAGGAAGTATGATTCCAGAATCTACATGCTCAACACTACTATATATCACCTCTCTCAGAATTCAAAATGGAGTTAGTGGTAAATTTTCAAAAACTTCTTCTAAGGTTTAAATGAGAAAGTATATCTAAAACACTCAAGACAAAAGGACTTGGCAGAGTAGAAAATCAATAATATTAGTTGTCTTAATAATTTGCAATTTGATGATATAAAAAATTCCTTCCATTGTCCCTATTGGTTAACTTATATTTCCATCAGTCTCACTCAGTTAAAAAATAACAGAGAGGACTTGTTCGAATACCTAAATTAGTGGCTGCCCTTTACAGCTTTCATGTCTGAATGTCACCTGCTCCTAATCTTGACTCCAGTGAAAGAACAGAAAAGAAAAATTTCCTAGTCAATAGTTATGACACTGAAACCCAGCAGGACCCTGCAGGGCACCAGGGAGAGACACCCCCATCTTGTGTACCCACCCCTCTTGTTTGTAAAAAAGCATTAGCCTTCTAGGCCTTCCCTGAGTTCCAAAAAGAAAACTTTCATCCAAAAAGTGAAAAAATGCAGAAACAAAACAGTCAAACAAGGCAAAATAATAATAGTTTAGCCATAAAACAAAGTCAAGGACTTTTAGTTTCTCCTCAACGGCTGTAGATAATATCCTGAGCCATATCCTTGAGTTGTTTTGCAGACACTAAAACCCCCCACCAGGTGGAAGAAGTTAACTGCATGCTGACCACCAGCATGTAGACACCAGACCAGTTGGAACCGTAAGTTTGATGATTGAGATTCCTGAAACATCACTCTGTTACCTCACCATCAACAAATCAGAGAATCAAATGTGCATGAGCTGATCACACACTTTGTGACCCTCTTCCTTGTACTGTCTTTAAAAACCTTTCCCTAAAAGCCATTTGGGGACTTCAGGTCTTTTGAGCATGAGCGACCTTGCTTGGTGCCATGAAATAAATGCTGTACTTTCCTTCACCACAGTTGTGGTGTCAGTAGATTGGCTTCGCCACACATCAGGTGAGCAGACTCAAGCTTGGTTTCATAACAACACCAAGCTGAGATATGCTAAATAATTTGCCTCCTTCCAATATCAAGGAAATGGTAGTGCCAGAATTTTTGCTTAGTTCTTCTGGCCTGAAGTGTTCACTACATAATTCTGCAGAAACCTCAACAGATGGCACTGAGACATGGAAGCTAGGTGACATGCAGCTTCTGAATGCAATAAAAGGCACTATCGTACTACACTGTACAAATGTTAAGTAGTACGGTCTAATTTGTATTTCCCTGGAAATTTTAGTGCATAATGCACTTCTGACACAAATAATTAATAACAGTTCATAAAATCCTCATTGCCATAAAAGTTACAGTTTTTATCATCCTGTTGGATTAAGGAGCAAAACATGACTGAAATTGGAGTCAGTGTAAATGATGTGTCTACAACCACGACCGTTATATTTCTGTAAGTTAATTTGTACAAAATACAATAGAGAAAGAAAGAGTCTGGGTAACTAAACAAAGATCAAGAACTTGGTTTAATAGTTTATTTCTACACGTCAATGAAAAAAAAAATCTGTTGCCATGGAAATAAGCCATCCTTTGGAAAATAATTTTTTTCACTGGAAAACGATACATTCTACAATTGGGAAATATTACAGAAGTTTTGTATTTCTATAGTTGACTAATTTAGCTGAATTTAAATAAAACCAAGATAACAGCTATGTTAAAGATACTTGAAAATAGTAAAAGAGTAGGTTGGGATTCCAGGAAAGGTGAAGGGACGCAGTATGTCATAGTGGTTAGACATCTGGGCACAAAACCACCTGTATTTAAACTGAGGCTTCATCAGTCATTTGCTCTGTGACTTTAAAGGGGCTACTTAAACATTCTAGGTCTCAGATTCCTCACTGATAAAGTGGCAGTGAATGACAGATGTTCCTTTGAGTTATTCAGGTCATGGCAAATTAATTCCATAATCTCCTATAAAATTCATAGGAAAGTATAGGGAACATAAACATTCTCAGTAAGCATCCGTTACTAGCAGGGTGACTTCATTTGAGTTTGAGAATAGTCAACTTCAATATATCGAAGAAGGAATGAGATCATCCAGGGAAAGTGTCTAGAGTAAGAAAATGACCTAAGAGAAATTCTTAAATAATTCTGACATTAAAGGAATGCGTGATGGAAGTCAGGTCACATGAAGAGACTACTAACGAGGAATGTTCAGAAGCAGGGGAGAATATTGCAGAGGCCAGAGTCATGACAACTAGCTGTTTTAATAGCCAGCAAGTGCTATAGAGATGCCAAGGCAAGCCCTGAACAACTCATTTTTCCACAGGATTTCTCTGAAATCAGTGTATCTCCAGCTTTATTGGGGTGTCGTTTACATAAAATAAAATTCAGCCATTTTAAGTGTACAATCTGATGAGTTTTGGCAATTGTGTGTAGTCATATAACTGCTGTTAAAGGATAATTTTTAAATAGTAAATTCATGACTCTCATACAGGTGTAAAATGAACATTTGTCAAAGATTTTACTTAACTCGGTAATTAATGAGAGAACCAGAAAGATATTACCAGTTCAAAGGAGAATCAAAGACCAGACATATATAAAAGCCCATCAGGAAAGTTGACATGAATTTACTAATAAATGCAAAAATGACAAAACTGGTAAGTGACCAGAGGGCAGTAATAAATTACTTTCCACCATACAAAATTTGCATTTCCATAAGCAAGAATTATTTGCCTTATTCGTTTTCTACAAGTTACAGAGTTTGAAAAAATAGCTCAAAGAAAGTGAAAGGCACAAAGCCCACATAATCAAATAACCCAGAAAGACGTGCTCTAAGCAATGCATAGTTTACCATTGAAAAAATCCAGTAATCCCCCCACCCTGGAATTTATTTTTGTTCCAGCTTTACTGAGAGACAGTTGACATAAGACATTGTGTAAGTTTAAGGGGTACAATATGATGATTTTATATATACATATAAATTTTAAAAATTGTCTTCAATCAACAGTGTGACTTGATACAGGACACAGGGGTGTGGTCATTTAATTGATTATCGACCAGGTGAGGAAAAGCAAAACAGCCATTTGAGCCATTTTTCTGTTAGAATAAGTTTTAATTTCTTTTTCATAACATCTTTTTGAGATATAATTCACATAATTTACAATTCATGCACTTAACGAATACATTTCAATGGTTTCTAGTATATTCACAGAGCTGTGCAATCACCACAATCAATTTTAGAATGTTTTTATCATCCTAAAAGAAATCCCATACTCATTAGTAGTCAATCTCCATTTCTCCTAACCCCTTCCAATCCCTAGGCAACCACTAATCCATTTTCTTGCTCTGATCTCTTGACTTTCCTATTCTGGACATTTCCTGCAAATAGAATCGTACAATATGTGGTCTTTTGTGACTGATTTCTTTCATTTAGCATATTTTTAAGTTTTATCCATGTAACAGCATGTGTCAATATTCCATTCTGTATTCTTGTTGAATAATATTCCATTGTATGGATGTACCACTTTGATGTATCCTTTCATCAGTTAGTGAACATTGTGCTGTTCCCACTTTTTGTCTATTATGAATAACGGTATGACTATTCATGTACAAAATTTTGTGTGGACATATGTTTTCCTTTCTCTTCTCGTGTAACTAAGAGTGAAACTGTTGAGTCATAAGGGTAACTTCTATGTCTAATCTTTTGAGTTGCCAGACAATTTTCCAAAGTAGCTTCACCATCTTACATTCCCCCCAGCAAGTATATTTGTTCTTGTGGAGCCACCAGCCTCCTCTTAATTACTCACCATCAAAATCCCCATTGCTTTTTCAGGGTACCCCTAGGCTTGGATTTCCCCACACTCTGTTTCAAATAAAGTCAGTTCCTTTGGGGGTAGCCTTGGAGCTCTCTTATGGACTGCCTTTCTGAGCTTCTGCTCCAGAGCTAGGAAGCAAGGACGGTGGCCTGATTCTCTCTGAGTGACCCCTTTGCTTTAGGATCAGGCACTGGGCAGGGGTGGTAGCCTTCATTCTTCTAGGCTTCTATCTCTCAACATGGAACTTCCACTCTACCTGTGAGCTGTGGCAGGGGCGATCGAGGCCCCAGTGTTCCCAGCCTGCTGCACAGCCCCACCTGGGATAGAGTCTCCCCACTGTGCGTGGGGACTCAGTGGAGGAAGGGAGTTCCTGACTCTTGGCCACACTGTCCTCGAATTTACCCTCTGCAACATGGAGGTGAGGATGATGAGAAATACCAGTGGCCTGCCTTTCCTGGAGAGATTCCACAGTCTTGACTAGGAACTGGGAGCAGAGGAGCCCCCATCTTCTTGGCCACACCTGTCCAGACTGGAGCCTCCATCACACCTAGCTTTGGTGGAATGGGGAAGGAAGGGTTTGGCTCAAGTGTCATAGACTATCACTCTTTTTGCAGAGATTTAGTAGATTTTCTTGAATAAGTATTTCTCCATTTTCTTTATGCACTTAGGACAATTTCCAGAGACTTTAAATTGTTGGCTTTTTAAAGTAAATCTCACCAGTTATGATTGTTTCCTTGGATACAGTCCACAGACCTCCTCACACTATCACTCTGGAAGTAGAATTTACCTTCAATTTTATTATATGTCAAGGATTATAGCCATAAGGTTGATTTTTAAATTGTATGTTCATACTGAGTCATTGGGTTTATCCTCTATAAATTCACAATTAAATTTAAGAATTAGTTTTTGTATGAGTGATGTTAAACTGACAAAATCTTCTGTTTTTGACTGATTACACTTTTTGAAAATATTTAGCACTCTTAGGCAGCAATGGCGGTATATGCAAAGCTGAACTCTGAAGTGAACTTTCACTTAGTCCTATACCACATTTACTTATAATTTTTAAAAGGTGACAGGAAGTCCAAATAACAGTTAACTTATTTAAGTGAAAAAAACCCTGTCTCTTAGTGAAAGATATGGAAGAGCTTCTTCAAATTTCCTTCTGTCCCAAAATGCTGTCAACATCACTCTGTAGTTTTCTAGGTCCTTTCAATTATAAAACCCAAATTAGCAACAATTTAACACTAATAGCTTACTAATTAATGCACAGCCTCCTGGGCATATTGTCTAGTCTATTCAAATAAACCTCAGCTGTGAAAAACATACCAGGGCCTATTTACCAAACTACCTTATTCTAAGGAATTCCTGTTATCAAATAATACCATGCAAAACTGGCCCACTTACAAAATTCCTTTTTTTCTATTTCCTTGGATTAGCACTGCAATTATCCCCTAAGGCTAATCATAGCTAAAATTGAGAATTAGGTTAAATTTTTTCTTGATGTTTTCCCAATTCACCTGGCTGCATTTCTTCCTCAGCTCCTGGCATTCCTTTCTCTAAAGATAGTGTCATCAGATAGGCTTATCTTCGCTGGAAAAATGTCTCCACCTTTCAAAATGACACCCGTACAACTGGCTTCGAGCTCTAGATACCCCAATTTCAACTGACTGGTACACGAAGTCACATTAAGCTGTATGTAAGTGGACAAAAAAGTTAACATTTTACTCTTCTCAGCGTTATTTTTATTTTATATGTAGTCAAATTATTATATGCAAGGTACAAATGTAAAAAAATACTGATGCTAGGAGTTCAAAGATAAATGAAACAAAAATCTGTGACTTCAGTGGAGTGATTAACTAGTGAGAGACATAGATGTGTTAATAATTTCTAGCATTTTTGGAGCTTCTGCTCTGTGCCAAGTAATGTACTAAGTGTTTGATTTACTTTATCTTTCTTAAAGCTCACAGAAACCTGTTAAGGTAGGTATGACTGTTATTCTCATTTTATGTATGAGAAAACTGACTCCCAAAGAGCAAGTTCACATAATCTAAAGAGAAGCCAATCCAGACTTGAACCCGCATCCATCCGTCCCCAAAGCCAGAGTTAATAGCCCTTGTGCTACAAAAACAAGACAAAACAAAACCTTATATAAGAAGAACTTACTATGTCCCAAGCACTATGTTCAGTGTTTTATGTTTTGTCACAGTTTCTACTCACTGCAGTCCTACTGGGTAAGCACCACCATTTTCTAGATTTTAAAAGAAAGGCACTAAGACTTTGTTTAATGTGCCCAAAGGCACACAACTTGGAAATGAGGGGAATTGGGATTTGAACTCAAATTGAGATAGAACAATTGGGGGACATATCAATAATCTGAAAAATTTAAAGAAAATATTTACAGAGAATATAAAAAATTATACTCATAATATTTATAAAATCCATTCATTTATTTTTTTTTTAAATGGTGTTTTCTTTTTTTTTTTTTTAATTAATTCATTTATTTATTTATTTATTTTGGCTGTGTAGGGTCTTCGTTTCTGTGCGAGGGCTTTCTCTAGTTGCGGCGAGCGGGGGCCACTCTTCATCACCGTGCACGGGCCTCTCACTGTCGTGGCCTCTCTTGTTGCGGAGCACAGGCTCCAGACACACAGGCTCAGTAGTTGTGGCTCACGGGCCCAGTCGCTCCGTGGCATGTGGGATCTTCCCAGACCAGGGCTCGAACCCGTGTCCCCTGCATTGGCAGGCAGATTCTCAACCACTGCGCCACCAGGGAAGCCCCCATTCATTTATTGAAAAAGCAAATACTCAGGGCCTATGAAGTGCTGATCTTTAGAGTAAGAGCAGAGAACACGATAGTGAACTCGAAACACTTCCTCTCTTTAAAATGTGTTTCAGTCTTCTATGGAAAAGGACAGGCAGGTAAGCAGACAACAGCGCTGGTAGGATAAACCTAGAAGACCACAGGACATTAAAGGAGGAACACCTAACCTAGATTCAGCAGAGAAAATGCGTAGGTCAAAAACTAAAAGACACGTGAGAGTCAGGCATATGAAAATGGAAGGGGGAAGCTGTTCTACATGGAGAGTGTGAAGGCCTAGATGCAGGAGAGAATAAGATTCATTCTCAGAAACAGGGGGAGTTTAGGACGGCTACTGGAAAAGGGTGAGAGGTAAGACTACAAGAGAACTCTGGATCCTAAAACACTTTGTGAGCCTTGGTGAGGAACTGAGAAAGTGTCCTGAGAGGAATGGGGAGCCCCTGAAAGACTTTAAGCAGGAGAATGACATAAGCAAATATACCTTTTAGAAAGAACACTCTGACTGCTAAGTGGAGAATGTGTTGGACCCTGGCAAAGAGTGAAACTTTAGGCAGGGAAACCAATAAGGAGACTTTTATAATAATCCATGAGAAACACAGTGATAGCATAAACCAAGATGGTGGCAGTAGGCACTGGGACAAAGAAAAATTTATTATACCTTTTATTAATTTGTTGTTGTTGGTAATCTGGTCAGATATTACACATCATTAATGGATCTTTGGCTAGGCTTTTTTTTTCATCATTAAAGGTGACTAGTCAATATACTGTAGCTAGTGAGAATTTTTAGTGGAATTTTTATGTATATAAATCTTCTAAAAATTTTAGATAGCAGATGTCTTATTGATAAATTAGGGAAGTTTTCTAGCAGTAATTTGAAGTACATCCTTCATGTATTTAACCCAATAATTTTATATGCCAAATTGGGTTAAGCCAGGATTACCAGTCATGTTAAAATCTATGACTAATAAAACTGAAGAACAAGAAGTCTTAAATGTTGTATGCAAGCCTTTGTCATGGTTATAAACTGAAAAGATTATTGGCTCACTAATACTTCTTAGAACATCTTGTTAGTTACTGTTAATTTCAATAAAATCTATGGAAATACCAGGCATTCATCATAAGTGACTCCATATAGTACTACAAGGCACAACCTTTAATAACATAACAAGTTAGGTTTCCTAAGGGTGTCATTTGAGAAAGTAACCTAAGAAAAATGGATGTTAATTTACAATACAGTCAAGGTTGAAATATGCACCTAGAAGAGAATAATAGGTGATCAATAACTTACTGTGTTGGAGATGCACTTTCTAACACTTTCTACTTGATTCCCTGCCTATAAATTCATTTGAGCTTTGTGATACAAGATAATGCCCATAAGAAAAAACATCTTGGTATCTAACTTTTTCATTTTATTATATTCCACATTTTCCCACAGTGATTTAAGACTGCTTAAGCAGATTAAAAATAAGACAAAAAAAGAGTAAAGTTTGGGAAAATAAGCTAGATCTACTTGAGAGTCAGCCTGCTTAAGTTAGGCAGTGTTCACAACTTGATTCCAATACTGTCTAGTTTTGTGACTTTGGACAATTATTTATCCTTTCTTGCCTCAGTTTCTTCATCTGTAAAATAGGAATAACAACAATACCTATATCATAGGGTTATTGTGAGAATGAAATAGGATAACCCATATAAAATACATTTATAAGATAACTAACTCATAGTAAGCACTTGATCAATATTAATGATAATGTTTTAAAAATACATATATGTGACTAAATCCTCCATACTCCAATGTTCATAAGCAGAATAAATCAATTGATAACAACTATTCTTCTACCCAGGAAAGAAGAGAATGTTATATTGGAGCTCCTCCTAGAGAGAATCCAGTGTAATGGAATGGACAGCGTCCTCAACAACATCTTTACAGTAAACACAAAGATGGGGTGCTTTAAGGCTCTTTCTTATACGGTCCATACACATAGACCAGCAAAGATACATCAAAATGTAACGCAGTTAAAAAAAATTCTACGCTAGACCGATTTGGCATGATCCCAATGAACGTCTTAATAATGGCCTAACAAAACCAAAGAATACAATGTAGCGTATCTAGAGTAATGAACTGGATATTTTCCAGACAAATCTCCATTTTTCTTAGCATTTCTAAATATTTGAAGGGTGTCCAAGAGCACTGGATTGGAGCATATATTCTCTCATAACTGATGAGTAATCCTAGGTTTAAAGGCTCTTGCAGATTATCTAAACTAGGAGAAAAGAATTGCCAGGAAGAGGTGACATACCTTTGCAACATTCTAGGGCAGAGTAATAAACAAGTCCCACAGCTAGTCTATCTACAAAAAGGTAATGTCCTCAGCTCTGGCTTGGGAAATTGAGAATTTACATATACAAATATTTCCAAACCTGAGTTCTGAGAACTGCTACAGTGCACAGCAGCATATTAAAGTCTCTAAGTCATTGTCTGCATAGTCTGTATTTATTAGCGCCAATTATGTGACAGGACCTGTATTAGGCCCTGAGAATATGATGGTGAACACTACAGCCAAGACCACTACCCTCCAGAAGCTTACATGGCTGTGCTGGAGACACATGAGGAGGTATTAGGTATTAGGAATACTCTTCTCTTCCCTCATCTTATAACTGATACTAAATAAGACATAGGAGGCAGGCAGCAGAAGATCAAAATGTCCAGCCCATGTAGTTACAAATGGTTGGAGAGGTCAGAAGCCTTGAAGGCCATGGAAAGGAATTTAAACTTCATTCTGTGTGCAATGAAAATGGATTGAAGGCTTTTAATTGGGGGACTAGCATTACATGATTTGAAGTTTTTAAATGCCATAATGTGGCCTATAGGACTTTGGTAAAAATCAAGAGTGGAAGCAAGAAAGCATTAAGTGGATACCAAGAGTTGATGGCTCAGACTAGAGAAGCAGTGAGGAAGTAGAGGAGTAAATGGATTTGAAATTTTTTAAATGCAAACACATTTGATAAAAGAGCTTTTTTTTTTGTTTGGTTGGTTTTTTTTACAAAATGCCTCTTAGATGTCTGAAGTGGTTTGAGAAGACTTAGGAAGTGTTAATAGGAATGGCTCCTAAAACTCTATCCATTCACATCCTTGACAATCAAAAACAGGTAGGAAGGACTGTTCTTGCTAACACACACGACAGAATCATCAATAACAAATGGCCTATTCTTAAAATTAGAATTTAGGCAGCCTGATATAACTTCAAACCCCACTGGGATAAAAAGATGGGAAAGATGGGTAGATGGGTGAGATAAGGATACTCAGACTTCTAAGATCTATGGTGAGTTACAGTAGAACCATTAAAAGGCAAAGCAAGGGCTTCCCTGGTGGCGCAGTGATTGAGAGTCCGCCTGCCAATGCAGGGGAC
Organism: Phocoena sinus; assembly: GCF_008692025.1. NCBI lineage: Eukaryota > Metazoa > Chordata > Mammalia > Artiodactyla > Phocoenidae > Phocoena > Phocoena sinus. The sequence goes on along the minus strand of NC_045779.1, from coordinate 52,678,154 downwards.
ACGGGTTCGTGCCCCAGTCCAGGAAGATCCCACATGCCGTGGAGCTGCTGGTCTCGTGAGCCATGGCCTCTGAGCCTGCGCGTCCGGAGCCTGTGCTCCGCAACGGAGAGGCCACAGCAGTGAGAGGCCAGTGTACCACAAAAAAAAAAAAAAAAAAAAAAAAAGGCAAAGCAAGAAAAGGAGAACAAATAATGTTAAGGATATGCTGAAGCAGAGTTTCAAGCAATAAATAAGATTCACTGGATGCCCAGACAGAACAGCAGTTGAGCATGCCAGCTGTGCAGTAATCAGAGACCAATTGGCTTTTTTGTATCTAAGAATCTATTTAAAAGGAAGACAGACTCTGTAATAGTGGCTGAAATCATAAGGAAAATGATTGCCATTTGTGTCTACAACGTGCTCAGAACGAGGTGACTATTGAGAATTTGCTACTTCATCTTCTTTTCAGTCAAACATACAAATAGCAGTCACTGAATATTAACAACACCTTTGTGTTTTATGCCCAGGAAAGAAAAATAATGGTAAAAGCTTACTGACTTTTAAAATATTTCACCTCACATATGATCTCACCTAATCCTCAAATATTCCAGTCCCTATCAACATATCAAGCTTTCCCCACCAAAAAATGGCTGGATGTCTTGATCGACAGGGCTCATGTGTCTTAGGGAAAATGCTTCTAGCCCATCTGTTCAGAGACGGTTACTTAGTTGAAGTCTCAGCAAATACTGTTTCTTAGTCACCTAATCATGCCATCTCACCTAAGATTTCATCTTTTAACCATTTCAGCTGTCCTTTTAGTTGGGTTGTGGTCCTCTGGTGAATACACAAAAACTTTGCCAGATAATCATTGCCTTTTTTGGTCAGTTTTTAAAGACTTTTCTGACTTTTCTAATCAATTATCTAAACTGTGCCTCATTGCAGGTTACTGGACAAGTACAGAGAACAAAACTATGGGAGGGGTTTCCAGTTATGCATCATCAGTGAAAAATTTCAACTGTATGTTACAATTCCAGACTACACTCAAAACGAACCACTCGACATGGTTATTGGTATCTTTGAACCCCAAAATGCACTTCTACTCAAATTCTCATAAATCAATATTAAGGTGAAAGCAAATGAACCCCAATAGTCACCAAAATTGTAAAGAGTGAAAATTTTTAAAATATGTATTGTTAACTCAAAACAAACAAATGCTTCTAGAAGCATCAAAAAATAAGTCAATCTCTAAAAAAGTCATTTTTCAATTTGATATTTTACAAAAGAACCGGATAGAGATGATAGATCAAATATAAAAATTCTAAACAGTAACATGTGTTTCTGTCATGATATTGGTGTCAATAAAACAGCTAATTCATCAGGTCTGCAGTGAGGCAGGAGAACACATCTAGCTTATATACAATGTACTGGATATTGCTATGGAATTTGTAATTTGTGTGCTAACTCACACATCATTATCATCTTCCTCAATTAAGACATCTCCAAAACTTCCACTGATTCTGAATCACTCCAAAATTAATTCACAACTCAAGAAATATCCGTATCATACAAGTTCTTAAATGTTCTCTACCAAAAAAAAAAAAATCAATTCAAACGTGTTACTCTTCACCAGGCATAACATATGCCCACTAATGAATGCATTTGGAGAAAAAAAATATGGCAAAATTAAATAAATTGAAACTGTAAGATAGTTATGGAGAAGGCCTCCCTTTACAATTATAACATATTCCAATGAATAATATCCAATCTGAATTGTTTTAATCTTGTGCATTGACTTAAAGAATCAAAATTATATGGATAAGTTGTGGAGAACTCTGATTTCAAAGTTCAGTGTTTACCCATAGAGTTCTAGGAATTTTGTATGATTACCATGCATATAATATGTATTTTAGTAAACAGAGACGAAAGTTTGGAATATTCTGAGTAAACAGTATCAGAAATATCTAAGGGACACAGTTAATTATTTACACTCTATTTAGCGCTTTTCTACAGGCAAACTGTTTTTTCACATGTGAAGAGTCAGTTGGTAAAATGAGTTAAGAAAGGAAAAACCAGATTGATGAAGTATAAAGAGGTGAATAGAAAAGCACTGCAAAGACATTTTGGAAACATCAAAACTTTTTTGCAATTTAGGAGCTAAAATCATTAGCTGGAAGCTAGAAAGGAGATCACTTAGAGTACTCTGTCATTGAGAAGGCTGACCAAAATTATCAAAGAAAATAATTTGAACTTTTTATGGATTCTTCTGGAAACCTTTCAAGGTTGCTGTAGAACATAAATGACAGGCTGTTTACATAATGTATGCCGTTGTCCATCCATAAGGACCTACATCATCTCAATAGTTACCACAAGAAAGCAATGTAATTCTACAGTACATTTAAAATATATGCATAAGTACTGATATATTTAGCTCTTCTGTTTAATGTGTCATCCCTTTGCAATGGTAATATAAAACATGATCACAAATTCAAATGCCTAATGTATGTACATATTCATATACTGATAGTAGGGGGGTTTTTTTGTTTTTTTTTTTTTTGTATTTCTGGTCCATGATGTTTTTTGCAGTCAACCCAAGGCATCTATCCATCTGGAGGGTTGTGAGAAGACAGATAATTAGTTCTGCCTCTGTCATAGACACCATGGTTAAGCTGTAAAGTTTCCTTCCCTAGGACCTAAGGAATTTGTATCTAGAGCAGTGTTTCTCATAAGAGCACTACTATCATTTTTGGAATGGCAATTCTTTATTGCCTATAGTTAAAACATATTTAGTGTGTCTGGCTCCTAGGTAGTAACTGTCAATAACATTCTCCAGTCACTGTGACAGATAAGAGCCTCCACATGCCCATGACCACATTTCCATATGTCCCTTTAAGGAGGAAGTACTAGCGCTGATTGAGAACCAATGACTTAGAAATAGGGGGGAAAACATGAATAATTATAAAGAAAAAATGGGGGAGGGGAGAGATAGAAACATCAATGGATCAGCTTCAGGGTTCTCGTACCTCCATAAATACAATACACACGGATGACAAACCTCAGCGGGTCCAGGAGGGGCACTTAGAAACTTCCAGCAGGTATGGGAAAGCCCAGGAACATGTGTTAACTCTTCACCATTCCTTTTCATGAAAAGCTGCAAGCTCTAGGAGGTGCCCCACGCCCAGCCACTTCTAACTTGGGGCAGGTGTGATTATGCGGAAATAAGTAGAAGATTAAAGAGAGATAAATGTCAGATTATAGATAGGTAAAGTGTGAGCCAACAGTGGCTCCATGCACTGCTTGAGGAGAGACAGAGACGAAAGGCTTGAGAGGCCTGTTTAACCATTTATAACCTGAGGGCAAAGAGAGAAAAATGAGGAGGAACTAGAGACCGGAAGCAAACAACCAAACAATGGGCTCTAGCCGTTCACATCTATGTACATCCCAGAAGTCATTAGTCCAGGAAGCCCTCCAACTAGCCAGGGCTGATTCAACTGGTATCATCTAAACTATAAAGGAGCATCTTATCTTCCCGGGCCGGGCCATACCTTGCTCATCTGGAGTGAGGCATAAAAGATGTAGAACATTTGAGAGGCTAGGCATTTTTACTCCAAAAGACTACACATTACCTTAAAAAATTAAATTATTGCATTATATTATATTTACTTGATTAAACTAAAAAGTAGGGTTTACCTAATATCCAATGTGATGGAATTTATAAGAAACAGCTGATCAGTTGGAGCCAAAATTACATTTTCTCTGCATATCTGACAACATTTCTATGATCACGTTTCTGTGTGAGTGAGTATATGTGTGTGTGTAATATCTATGTTTGGGATATGTGTGTGTTTATCTCTGTACAGTGTATATTAGGTACAGGAAATTTTTTGATGAAACCTTGAAAAACAAAATATAAAAGTCCTATACTTCTCTAATTCCCGAACAATGTAAACATAAATCCTGTATTTAAGTTGGCAAAATACACATATTCCTTAGAACAAAATTTTTCAAAATGTGGCTTATTTACCCCTAGGATTTTATGGGACCTTTTTAGTGGTCCTTGAATTAAAAAATTATTTTCTTAATAACAAGACAATATTTGTATTTCCCACTGCATTTACATTTGCACTAATGGTACAAAAGCAACAGGTGCACTTATGTTTTTAGCGCACCTCAGAGTGGTGGAACCAAACTGTACTAGTTGTTTTCATAGTCTTCACACATTTGCGGGGATAGGGGGGAAGACGGTTTTACTTAACAATATCCTGGATGAGCAATAATAAAAGTTATAAATTTTATTAAAATATTAATTGTATTCAATCTCATCGCTTGGGTACCTTTTTCATGTTTTATTTGACTAAATGGGGAGTGAACTGAAGCTTTCTGCAGCCTGCTTCAGTACCCTGGACGTCTCAAGGACAAGCACTTGGGTAATTATTTTGAGTTACAAGCTGAACTAGCCATTTTTTTTCTCATGAATCCCCGTGTTTACTTGAAAATCTGACTGATAGACAAATTGGTTATTCAGATGTTTGTGAATAATTTCTTAAAAATGAATGAATGGATCCTGCTACTATCAAGGAAATCTGACAATATTTGTTACAGATGATAAAATATGAGCTTACAGGGCTTCCCTGGTGGTGCAGTGGTTGAGAGTCCGCCTGCCGATACAGGGGACACGGGTTCGTGCCCTGGTCCGGGAAGATCCCACATGCCACGGAGCGGCTAGGTCCGTGAGCCATGGCCGCTGAGCCTGCGAGTCTGGAGCCTGTGCTCCGCAACGGGAGAGGCCACAACAGTGAGAGGCTCGCGTACCGTAAAAAAAAAAAAAAAAAAAAAAATGAGCTTACAAGCAAAAATCACAATTTTGGAAAGCTTACTTGTACCACCATAAGTTTGATAACTTCCCTACACTTAAAAAAATTTTCTGATGAAATTGGTGTGATATTAACAAAAGAGATTTTTTATGTTGTTTAACTAAATGTTTTACTTTGGGGACATATACAAAACTAAGAAACCAACATTTTCTAAATGAACAATGCAGGGCATAACAAAGTCATGCATGGATTAAAAAAATCCATTCCAAGGGCAAGATAGACCAATGGGTTTTAATATAACTGACTATGAAAAGCTCCTCGACACAGTTTCAGATTCCACTTTGGAACTAACCTGTTAAGTTTTAGTGTAGCACAGAAGAATATACAAAATTATATGCAAAAGCTATTAAATACCCCACTTTTTTCCAACTACCTATCTGACACTGGATTTTCTTCATTAACTTCAACAAAAATTTCAAATTGCAACAGTTTGAATGCAGAAGCAGATATGAAGATTTGGCCATCTTTTATTAAGCCAGATATGAAAAATTGTAAAACGCTGTCATTATTCTCACTAATTATGTTGTTTTGAAAAATATCCTTATTATCAAAAAAGCGTGTTCTTTTGTTAACACATATTGGGCTTGAGACTGTTTTTTAAAATCGATTTAATAAATATTTTAAAATTTTTCTGTTTTAATTTCAATATGATAAATGTCAATAGATATAACCCATATCACCAAGAGATGTCTGGGGTCCTCAATACTTTTTAAGAGTGTAGAGGGGTCCCAAAACTGCTGCCTTGAAGCATGGGTCAGCCACCTTCCATCACAGCTATATTTGAAAACCTGGAACTTTGAAAACAAATATTTTAATAGTGTCCCTTATCTAGTACTTATATAAGTGATCACCACAATTCATTGGAGAGAGGCCCATTCACTCTGTGACTCTTACTGCCCCAGGGACAGATTCTCAGTCAAATCAGAGATTAAAGTAGATCATCATTTCTCCAGTGATCTTGGCTCCAACTGCAGGTGAAGTTTTTTTGCCCACGTTCACAACATTGAAAGAGGCCACGTGCTCATCTATCAGGGTCTTATTCAAGCCCCTATCTGTACCTATTCAAGCAAATACATCAAAACTTGCTCTTGATTTTACTTTTAGTCACTCAATAAAAATTTTACACAGACCTTTGTTGCCAGTTGGTATTGCTATTAACACAACAAAAATGAAACAAGCCAAAAATTAACTGCACATAAAGTCTTTTTTTAATTTATGCTGAAAGATATTTGTGATATTTTCCAATTTATTGAGCAATATCAAATGAGGAAACAATTCTAGTATATTTTTAGCTTTTTTTTTAACTTTAACTTAAATTTAAATACTTGTTCTACAGACATATGTAAACATATCTCATCCATAAAACTGCTTAGTATTCTCATAGCTTCCATATAATCAGTAATTATCTATTCTGATTTTTTGATAAGCTTCTGCTACCAAAAGCAAAACATATGTGGCCTAGCATCATGTAAATATTGAATGTATATTGCTAACTTAATGTTTTCCCAAATTAATCTTAAAATTCCTATTTGTTTTATTTTTCTTCTTTTACAAATTCTTTGAGACTTATTTTCATTTAAAATATCATATAGGGCTTCCCTGGTGGCGCAGTGGTTAAGAGTCTGCCTGCCGATGCAGGGGACGCGGGTTCGTGCCCCGGTACGGGAGGATCCCACATGCCGCAGAGCGGCTGGGCCCGTGAGCCATGGCCGCTGAGCCTGCGCGTCCAGAGCCTGTGCTCCACAACGGGAGAGGCCACAACAGTGAGAGCCCGCGTACCGCAAAAAAATAATAATAATAAAATAAATAAAGTATCATATAAATGGTACTGAACTGGATATTTCTCACTGCTGCCATGAAAATAAAACAGTCCTGGTTACTAAACTGGATAAATTTGACTTCACAGAATTTTTTTTAAAAAGCAGGCCCAGGACAAGTTTGCTATGCTTTGACTTCCCATGTGGTTTAGATTTCCCAGAAAGCTGTTTGTGGGAGAACTAGGAGGCCAGGTCTATAATTGAGCTGTCAATCAGATGCAATGGTGTAAGAAGATGCCATATGGCTCACTGATATTTTTCATGTTGAAAAAAATAACAAATTTTTGTATGCAGGTCCCACCAATATAATTGCACTGTGTGGAGAAAATATACTCTGGAATATATGCAGCGATGCAGGACTCTTTTTTCAAATCAATCAAATTAATTTATACTGATTAAAAACCCATTTTTCTATTCTTTTGAATCAGCAAAAAAAGTATAAGCAGATCATAGAGTTAAGGGTAAAAAGCAGTGATTTTTTTTAACTCAAACAGTATTGCGTTTATCCCATTTGTGTGCAATGGATTTCATGTATAAAATATTTATTTAAATTAATGTTGTTCTATGTGCTTAAACTGAGATTAGAATAATAGGTATTCTATACAGCATTGCAATCCAGTTAACAAAACTACTTTGGCACAGATTTCAGCATATGTGTCCTAAAAAATTACTTCATATTTTCTTTAATTAGATCATGTTTAAAATGCCATGAGGATGCTATTTAAAGGAACTACACTATATAAGTAAGAACCACTTCGAAAGAAAAATTGTCTTTCCCCTTACTTATCTCTACTATTCTCCTTATATTGCTTCTGATTGTTCACTACTTTTCTTGTTAAGAGTAATAATAATGTGGCGCTTCCCTGGTGGCGCAGTGGTGGACACGGGTTCGTACCCCCGTCCGGGAAGATCCCACGTGCCGCGGAGCGGCGGGGCCCGTGAGCCACGGTCGCTGAGCCTGCGCGTCCGGAGCCTGTGCTCCGCAACGGGAGAGGCCACAACAGTGAGAGGCCCGCGTACCGCAAAAAAAAAAGAGTAATAATAATGTGATCCACTGACATAGAAATCATTGTAAACTTTCCTTACTCTTAGTTTTTCATGTGTGTGTATTCACATACATAATATATATGACATATATGATATACAATATATATATTCTATCTGTATATACATATGAACATCTCCCCTGAAGCTGAGAAAATTACATTTCTAAAATATTTACTGAGTGAAAAATTTTTCAATTTTGAGTTGATTCCAGGAAAATCAAGAAAATACAACATAAAAAACTTTATAACACGTATGGATTTCAAAGATTACCTGTCTTCCAACTACAGGATGGAATTCAAGTTTACTGAGTTCCTTGATAATGAAAGAAAGCACTAAATAGAATAAGTATAAGCCTAAATACAGTTTTACTTCTAATATTAATAAATTGCATATACTCGATGAGAAACAGTTTTTAATGGTCTGTATGACTCTACCTCTCTGTGATCGTAAGGTAATTCAATAGAGCTGGGTAAAAAGGCTTTAATTGGGATTTTCAAATTCAATATTAGGTTCACTTAACAGTGTACAGAACATGATGAGCAGAGCACTTGCCTTGCTTTTGCTCCACTGCTTTTAAATCTTGTTTATAAAGTTTAATTTCAGTGCAATCATAGGAGTTAATCTAGTGAACAATAAGTGCCTCATTCTACATATTTTCTTGGTAACTCAGGAAAAATGTGACTATATCTTTTGCATATCATAAGGGCATAGTGAGAATCATTTAATGACAAATCCAGTTGACTATCAACTTTATGATGGTTACAAGAAAGATCCAATTTACTAAAATGTGAAATCACAGGCAATGTGTTGGTCATGGTATATGAAGTATGGTCATCGCTCAATTATTTGAAGCATAGAATAGAAATTTTCTCCTTATAAAATTATTTTTAAAGAGAAGAGCATTTCTAACAGTGATTTCTCATCATCACATTATTTTCATATTAATGCCCTTTGAAGGCTTTGAATCAAACAAATGTGTTCAAGCTTATATCGACTATCAGTATAACACTTGAGAAGTTATTAAAATGCTGTGATCCTGGTTTCTCATCTGTAAATTAAGGATGATAATAATAATCTCCTCATAGGGTTCTGTGAATTATAAATGAAATGAGACTAAACACTTAACATGACACTTATCACACAGTAAGTGCTCAGTAAGGGGGATTAGAAAAATATTCCTGCAACATTTTGATAATAATAAAAGTGACAAGAATAATGACACTGCATTAAACACTTACATGGATTATCTCATTTAATTTTAAAACAACAACATAAGGTAAGTACTACTGTCACTCCTACTTTACAGATTAGGAAAATGAGACGTAGAAGTTTCAAGAAACGTGTTGAGGTCACACAGCTAATAAAAGACAGAGCAGAGGTTGAATAAGTAAAGGTAGCATCTATTATTATCATATTACTATCTCATCACCATCATCAACCCATCCCGTGATCTCTGTAGCAGACTAGGCTATAAAAATGAGTTCTTGGGTACTTCCAAAGACAATTGCCTCCCCTTGGAAGGAATCCAGAACAAGCCCACATTAAGCTAAATTCTGCATTAGAGTGGGCTGTTATACAGTTGGGAGGATTTATTCCAAGCACCTAGAAGGCACATGAAAGATGAATAGATAGAATTTGTCAGATTTTTCCTTTACCTTTAAACATATTCCAATGCAGTGAAAAGAAAGAAGATAAAGTCATTTTGTCCTTACACAAAGGCATTTTGAACATCATTACAATTAACTCATCTGGTTGTCAGTCCCTAGGTAATGAAACACAGAGTCAAAGATAGGCAGGCACACCTCGCATGACATATGGTCTGCATTGTTAATGAATGATAAATTAAAGGGGTTTTAGTGTGAGTCTACAGTGATGTGGTTGGAAATGAAATGGTTGAAAATGAAAATGTAGAGTTTACTCAAGTTGAAGTCTATAAATTGCTTTATTCAAAAATTTTCAGTCATTATACGTCCCCTATTTAATTATTAAAAATAAATGTAAAGTTGCAGTATTGGGGATATAAATTAATAAGAAATGTACATTTTCCTTTAAAAATATTTCAATGACTTATAATCATATACGTAAAATCATTTTAAAACATTCATATAAAAGATGAGAATTAATAATTTCACAGAAACATATTATATTATTTAAATAAATCACAGAATAACGGAATACAATAATAATATAAATACATTTTCATTACTTTTTTAAAAACCTGAATAAAATGTTCTAGGTTTTTAATCATAGAAATTTTGAACGTGCTTCAAATGACTTTTAACTTTTACTTTCATAATTGTCTGCGTTAGAGTCAATTTAAGGTATCGTGATTTTTCTTTTAATCCAATTTAAAAACATGACTGTTAAGAATGCATGCTGTTCATTAGTGAATTTGGAAATATTCATAAAAATTGGAAGAATTAAAAATACAAGTTGTACCTGGGGATTCAACATTCCTATCGATATTTTGAAGACCTGATAGATAAAGCCAAACACCAGTAGTGCACTTCATCACAAGACTGTTAATGGAAAATCACCTGAATATAACATCTGATGACTAGGGAAATATCCACAAAGCCATTAGGTTGTCGAGTTTTCCTGTCTCAGTACTGTGCTACCTCCTACATGACAATCACATTCCTCCCATGCTAAGTAGGAATGAGATGGAAAGCAAGACCTCCCCATCCCCAACTACTTATCAGCAATTCTTCTTTCATTTCTTGACATACTTCAGGGTATATCTCAGGTCAAGATCAGGGACCAGGAAGGATTCCCTTTGCATGGATTTACTTCCCCCCTAATTTGTCATATGTTTTTCAGTGGGCTCTCTGACTCAAACCTGGACAATCAATGACTGAGCAGAGACAACAGATTAAAGGGAACAGGACAGGGAAGAAGGTCGGGATTTTTGCTACCCAAGAGACTATATTTTAAAATAGGTCATTTGTGTTTGTATGCTCCCAGTTAACTAGTAACCATTTTTCTAGTTATAATTATTGTTTTGTTTTGTTTTGTTTTTTGGCTGCGTTGGGTCTTCGTTGCTGCACACAGGCTTTCTCTAGGTGAGAGAGTAGTTGCCTCGAGCGGGGGCTACTCTTCGTTGTGGTGCCCAGGTTTCTCATCGCATTGCTTCTCTTGTTGTGTAGCATGGGCTCTAGGCGTGAGAGCTTCAGTAGTTGTGGCACGTGGGTTCTAGAGCACAGGTTCAGTAGTTGTGGCACAGGGCTTAGTTGCTCCATAGCATGTGGGATCTTCCCGAACCAGGGTTCAAACCCGTGTCCCCTGCACTGGCAGGCGGATTCTTAACCACTGCACCACCAGTGAAATCCCTAGTTATAATTACTTTAATTAGTGGAAACTGTTTTAATCAAATTGAATGTCAATTGAAAATTTTAGGTTCTTAGCAGTTGATATGAAATCTGGAGTCAGAAAGACCCCAGTTTCAGTCCCTTAATATACTCCTTCACATATTCACTATACAACTGGGCAAGTTCCTTAGTGCCTGTGCGCCTCTGAGTTGAGATTTGTGGCTAAGGATAACAATACTTACTTCATGGGATCATTGTGAGAATGCAGATGCTTAGCTTGAGCCTTACACTTCAAGAGTGGTTATTGTTACAATTACTTCTACAGAACACCACTAATTACAACTGATTCCAGGGTCCTGGTGGCAGCGTAGGAGACCTGCAAGCCTCAGTCATCATTTGCTAACCTCTGGTCACCTGTCCAAGATCTCCCTTCTCACCCAAATCTGTCATTCTCCTCTGAAAGTTTTCCTCCTTCCTCACAATAATCTGTAAAGCTAGGGGAGACTTTACTGCTAATCATTTGATTCAAGTTATTCACACTAAAGGATGAATAAGGCTTAAAAGAACTTTTGGGTTTTTTCAACGCCCAATATATAAGTGAAATATTGGAGAAATTTTTCTCTCTATGTAAGGGAAAATCTTCACTACCTTAAAATAAATTAATTTCACAGTACTCATACATAACGATGAACTACTTACTAGGATGATTTTTAACTCCATATTTTCTGTATGGAAGAGTTCTTTATAGAGGCAAAAGTTAACCAGAAGGATAGCCGTCCAAAGAGCCACAACTGATAAATACTATATACTGTTTTATAAATTTCACTGAAGTTGTTCTTTTATTCTCACAGGAAAATGTTAGTTCCATAAGGACAGGGATCTTGTCTGGTTTTTTTTCATGGAGCCATCTGAAGCACCTAAAATAGTGCCTGGTACATAGTGGATGCTCAACAAGCATTTGTTGAAAGATTAGAGAAAATACATCATTAAACTCCTGCCCTTCTTTAGAAAGCTGCAAAACTAAGTAAATAAATACAACCACACTTTGGTTTACTTAAAGATCACACAAAAATGATACGTCCCAAGCACTGTGTTTATGGGGTCAGCCTCTGACAATTAGTCCTGGGTTTTAATTTGGAATGTGTGACCCTAAGTAAATCACATAATTTCTCTCTGCCTCAGTTTTCCCTTCTGTAAACCAAGTATACTTCTACCTCATAGTATTGTTATTATGATTAAATAAGGTACTGAATGAGTAGGGGGCTTACAAAAATTTCCTGGCATAAAGTAAGCACCCAGTAAAGGTTAGGTGTTTTTTATTAAAACCTGAAATTTTACTAAGGAAGGCGTTGAGGCCCTTGAAGTAAATGCCAGCTAGAGGTCCCACAGCCAGTTGACAAAGCCAGAACTAAACAACTATGTTTCAGGTCAATCTGCCTGCTTTACCTCTTTATATATACTTTCTAAAACTACTTACAAGGAAAAAAAGGAGCTAAGTGTGGTTCACTCATTCTTGCAAAGACTTCTGAAAAATGCAGGATTCCCAGACGCTTTCTGGAAATAATGAGGACAACCCTGAACCGTGCCACACAAATCAGTTAACATAACTGCCCTAACCCTGAGTTTCACAGATTTATACAACTGGAAAATTTTGTTCTTGAGCATTTGTGAGCGCAAAGATTCCGGGAAACGAGAATCTAATATAGTAATCCTTGAAGCGCCTTCAGGATGAATGTAAGATTCAGTCACTGAGCGCCTCACTTCCTCCTCCGGTCTCACCTCCCTCCGCTCCCCGCTCTCCCCACAGCTGGCGCTGGGAACCGCCGAGGGCTGGGAGCGTGCGCGGGCGGGGGCGGCCACCCTCCGCCGCAGCCTAGGGGCCGGAGCCGGGAGGCTCGTGGCGAAGAGGCAAGGCTAGACAACCAGCGCGGGCGAGGAGCTCAGCCGCGAGCACAGCCCTCTTCCCGGACCTGTGAAGTCAGACTCACGTGTAAATCGCGAGGATCAAATCGAGGCTACGCAGCCAGCTGCGCCCACTGAGCGCACCCCAGATGTGCCCGGAGCAGCAGGTGAGTCACCCTGCCCTCCTCCTCGCTCCCGCCCCGTGTCCAACAGGTTGGCCGGGGCGCGACACCCAGGGGCCCCGTGGATGCACTTCTAGCCTCACCTGGGCACGACGCTCGGCTTCTCCCTTTACCGAGTCGTCGTTACTATTTAAACTCCTGCCCCAGCCCACGCCTGTTCTAGTCCTTGTCTTTTTGCCTTCCCTTCTCCTAAAATGACAGCTCCGCTGTGTGCCGAAGAATGCCCCCAGAACACCTGCTCTCCGGGAAACTTGTAGCGACAGAAAAGCCTAAACCGAAGGGCGCAAAGTGCCTCAACACGTGACGGGAGCTGGCAATGGTGACCCCTAATTCTCAGTTACTCACTGGGACTTAATCGAAAGTCACCATTAATTGTCCTCGTTTCTCAACCAGGAGGTCAAAAATTAGGGGAGGAGGGAGAATAAAACGAAGCGTGAGTGACAGACTAGAATGAGAGTGGATGCGAGCAAATGACTCGGACCCTGCACCCAGGTCACCCTCCCCCACGTGCGCGCATCCCCAGCGACCACTCCCTGGGAGGCCTGTGAAACTGCGCAGCAAAAGCAGAGAGAGGAATATATATCCTGAAGTTGGAAAAGACTCAGACCCGGTTACCACTTCCTTTGCCTTCTGAACTTTTCGTTTTGGTCTCCTGCAGGCGGGAGTGAGTCTTGCCCTTCCCCTTGCTTGCATTCCTCCAAGATTCGTCGTGCCCTCCTCCACTGTAGACCTCCCTCCCCCTTCCCCTCCCCTCCCGCTCCAACCCCCAAGCAGGGAGGCCTTCAACCCATACACCTCCCGGGCTGGAGATCTCAGTTACAAAGCTGGGGAGGGGGTACTGAGTCCGGGAAGGACCACGGCGACCGGCAGTGTGCCCTGCGGATGTCCTCGGCTTGGTCCACACCTGAGCAGTTCCCTGGGCGCGACCCCTCCGCTCCTCCCAGACCCGGCGCTCAGACACTTGTGCGCTGCTACGGCGCACTCGCAGCTCCCTAGCGGCGAGAGGGAGAACGAGCACAGGCGGGTGGAGGGAGTAAGGGTTCGGGGGTGGGAGGAACCCACCTCCGGAGCCCGGGAAATCCCGGACGTGCCACCGCCCCCAACTTTGTGGCGCCCTCCGGCAGCGGCGGCAAGGATGGAACTGCCTCCCCGCGGCCGGGCGTCGCCGGACTCGCCGCTGGACAGCGCCTCCCTGACCTCGCTGGACTCCAGCGTCTTCTGCAGCGAGGGCGAAGGGGAGCCCCTGGCGCTCGGGGACAGCTTCACGGTCAACGTGGGCGGCAGCCGCTTTGTGCTCTCGCAGCAGGCTCTGTCCTGCTTCCCACACACGCGCCTTGGCAAGCTGGCCGTGGTGGTGGCCTCGTGCCGGCGCCCCGGGGCCCTGACCGCCGTGCCCAGCCCCCTGGAGCTCTGTGACGACGCCAACCCCGTGGACAACGAGTACTTCTTCGACCGGAGCTCGCAAGCATTCCGCTACGTCCTGCACTACTATCGCACCGGCCGCCTGCACGTCATGGAGCAGCTGTGCGCGCTCTCCTTCCTCCAGGAGATCCAATACTGGGGCATCGACGAGCTCAGCATTGACTCCTGCTGCAGGGACAGGTACCCTCGAGGCGCTTGGTGGCTGGGCGGGGCAGCGGGCGCGGTGGAGAGAGGGCGGCAGAGGGAAAGATTTCAGGCTTTACACAAGCCTCGCTCAAGCCAGGTTTAAGAATACCTGTGCCCACTTCGGAGCTAGAAGGTGGGGTGGCAGTGGAGGCCGGAAAGTGTCAAAGCCAACTTCTGATTGGAAGTTTCTGAACCTTCTCCTTTTTCCAGTATGCTAATTCATTTATAAGTCAAGAGAGGTCAGGCCTGCAATAAATATTTGGTGGTTAAATAAATGAGTCCGAAATCTTATGCTCCAAAAAATGCATGTATAGGGATGTAGGTTTCAGTGGAGAGCGCTATTGTTTATCAAACCTAGGACACTAACTTTTAAAACTTGGACAAGAACTGCTTTAAATACAGAAGGCAGAAAGTTGGTTCTTTGACTGTGGATGATTGTGGGACTTTGGTGATCTATTATTTTGCTATTACTTTGCTATTACTACCATTTCTTCATGAATACCTTTCCATTAGCCACCTTAAAAAAAATTACATATCTCAAACTTCTGTTCCTGTTACAAGAAAAAATGGGTGATAAAATGCTTTAATCTAAAGTAGCTTTGCGATGTATAAATTCTTTTGTATAAACTTCTACCATGAAAGTACCATTTTAAAAACAATAATCCTAAATGAGAACATTTGAGTACTGTGGGAAGAAAGCCTGGGTAAAATATGAATGAACATTTTCTGCATTTTCCTGAAATAAAAAGCATGACTTCACTGCCAAGTTTAATTCTCTTTACTTCTGTATTTTAAAAAAAGTTAGACTAATCACCAAGTTGTCTTCTCTAAAAGATACTTCAGAAGAAAGGAGCTGAGTGAAACTTTAGACTTTAAGAAGGACACAGAAGACCAGGAAAGTCAACATGAGAGCGAACAGGACTTCTCACAAGGACCTTGCCCCACCGTCCGCCAGAAGCTCTGGAACATCCTAGAGAAACCGGGGTCTTCCACAGCTGCCCGAATCTTTGGGGTCATATCCATCATCTTCGTGGCGGTGTCCATCGTCAACATGGCTCTGATGTCAGCCGAGTTAAGTTGGCTGGACCTGCAGCTGCTGGAAATCCTGGAGTACGTGTGCATTAGCTGGTTCACCGGGGAGTTTGTCCTGCGCTTCCTGTGCGTGCGGGACAGGTGCCGCTTCCTGAGAAAGGTGCCAAACATCATAGACCTCCTAGCCATCTTGCCCTTCTACATCACTCTTCTGGTAGAGAGCCTGAGTGGGAGCCAGACTACACAGGAGCTGGAAAACGTGGGGCGCATCGTCCAGGTTTTGAGGCTGCTCAGGGCTCTGCGCATGCTCAAACTGGGCAGGCATTCCACAGGTATTCAGTTTTCATTGATGCCTTTTAATTTGCCATTGTTTTTAAGCATTAGTGCTTTGACCATGGTCCAAGGGAAATGACTCTTGACTCTAAATTGATACTCAAAACTACCAACTCCTATATTTCACCCAATTATGATCTCCAGAAAGGTACTGAAAAGCAAAACCTTGAGGTTGTTATCACAGGTATAGAGGACAAGCTGCCTCTCACACAATTCCTCTCCTTAAGACATTTGAGAAACAATTTAACCATACGTTAACTTTATTTTAACCCAGGTGCCCAGAAGATGTACAAAAATTAAAGATACTGTGTTTCTGGAAGGTTCTACATAAAATATGCATAAACAGCACATAAAAAGATATGCACAGATTATATGTGATATATAGGAACGTAAGCCAGTTTCTTTTCTGTGTCCAAGGAAGTATCACACATGTTCCTTGGGAGAAGAGAAAGTCCTCCAGGGCCTTCTCTGGCTATGCAGAAAGAGAGATGACTGGGCACTGGTGGCCCTCCCATGATTTTTGAAGAAACAATGGAAATTTTGCTTTGGAAGAAAGCAAAATACACTAATTAAATGCTTTGTCTAGTATCTGAGAATTTTCTTGTCCCTAATTGGGGAGGCACAAGAGAGACGGTAACGGGAATTCCTTAGCTGTTTGTATGTATCATAAAGCCTTGAAGATCTAAAGAACACTCTCCCTAGAAAAATCTCTACACAACACACACACACACACACACACACACACACAATTATATGTGAAAATTTTAGGCAATGTCAGAGGAAATCACACAAATCCATTAAAGATGATGCTTGCATCCCCAAGGGCAATGATTTTCAGTGGCCGGCCCAGCCGGCTGTTAGATGTTCTGGAGCACATATATGTTACCTTATGTTAGACATTAATGAAAACAAGAATCCCTTGAAAACCTTGTTAAAATGCAAATTCTGAGCCCCAATCTCCGAGAGTCAGATTTTAGTTTGGGGGGTTGGATCCAGAAGCATACATTTTAACAAGCTAGTTTTGATGTAGGTGGTCTTGAACCACACTTTAAGAGACACTGCAGTAGGATGCCATATTCATATGATACATATAAATATAAATAATTTGACTAGAGAGTCCTATTCCCACCTATTTCCCTAGATATATGCCTGACTGGTCACCTAAAAGGAGTTGATGGTAGTTGTCTCTCCCTATAAATATAGGGAGAAATTAACCTCAGATATGTTTTTTCCCACACATCTCTGAGGAAACTACGATTTCTCCTAATATAGTTTTAGTAGTGTATTTTCCTAGCTAGTCTCATATACCAGGGATTTGATAACGGGGTTTCCAACAACTTTTAGAAGTACCACTCTTTGTTTTCTGACACACATAATGGGATGCTTTCTTCTAGTATTTATAAACTCTTCACAGGATTCAATTTAAAAACACCCAGTAAAGAATACATTTTTTCCCCAAAAGAAAGGAAAAAGAAAATAATGTCAATGTTTCCACAATGTCACCTCTTCAAAGGTTTTGTCAGTTCTAAGGCAAGTAGAAGGATTAATAAAGCCTTAATTTATTGAAAAGATATGAACAGTTGCATAAATATTTGACAATTTTATCTAAAGCATTACATTTAGCAAAATATAGACATAGATCACATATTCCCCTATGTATTAACTATAAATAAAAATTGAGAAGTATTATAAAATAATGGTTAGGAGGACAATGGGTGGACCAGACAGCCTAATTTTAAGTCTTTGGTAAGTAACTTTGTACTAGATATGCTACCTTTCTGTGTCTCAATCTGCTCACCTGTAGAATGGCACAAGTATAACATCTATCTCATATTATTTTTTAGGATTATCTGAGTTAATTGATGTAACATGCAGAAATTCAGGCCACTTTGTTTCTTTACAAAATGAAATGTTTAGAATGTTGAAATGAAAACAACCTTCCCAAACACTATGCATTTCTTCATATGTTGTCAATATATTTCAGAAATGCAATTTAATACAGACATATCAAGGCCAGTTTCCTGAAAGGTATTCTAAAGATATTCTTTAAATGTCTTTTGAAGTTAAACCTCAAAGTTATATTCATTGGTATTTTAAAATAGCTGGCTAATAATTCAAGAACATCTGAAAATTTCAAGAACAAAATTCAAAATAATGAGAGCACAAATAGTATTTTAATGTATTTAAAATAGTCTCCAGTGAGTGAATAAAAATTTAAAAGTGATTCCAAGAGGCACTGCTCTGGACTTCTGAGACCATATCATTGTGACATCATGTTAATATGACTTCGAAATGTGGATAAACTTTAGTCAGTATCTCTCTAGAGTTAGATACCTTATTCAAATCACGATCCTGTAATGGGCTCCTCTTACTATCCTGAGGGTTTAGTCTCATCAGAGGTGGGATTGGACTCTCCTGGGTCTGTCTTGCAGAATCCTCAGAATTAGCAAAGGGAAATTCACCTATGCCTCATAGTGAGTGAATTCCCTAGTGGCTCCAGTCCCCTGTACCTTTTCACAATGGAGCAATAGTCTGTATTCAGGTCTGTCTCCCAACAGGAAAGGAGAAATTCTATGTATTCAAGGGAGATAGTTTCCTATAGCTTTGGTATTAAGGACAAAAATTTCAATGGGTGCCATGGGAGTGCAGGAACCCCTCCTGCTACACCTCTGAGAATGTCCTCGCATGTACATTTGATGTTCTTATGTCAATTTTGTCACTGATTCCTAACTTGTTTCTGCTGCTTCACTTCATTCTCATCTTTTACTTCCTCTGACTTTCAGATAATGATGCCCCTAATTGTATTAAACTTTATCAGGAAGGTGAGAAAAACAGACACATAAAATATAAGGAGACAACATAAAACTTCATTAGAAAAGTGTGCTAAGGTGAGGCACTGAAATGCAGACCTGACCAAGAGACCCCTCCACGTGCAATGCTGCAAAGTTTCCCATTGTATAACGTACAAACTCCTATCAAACGTCCCCTGCCTGCCCTCCAACTCATCTCTCACCTTTCTTTTGTATAAATTGTAGGTTTTTAATGAATGATAAGTGAGTGAATGAATCTATTTATATTTTTCTATCCTTCTCAATCTGGCCCCATCAACTAGACTAAGAACTTCCTGAAGATTATAATTTATCATCTATATATCCCCAGAACATTGCCCAATGCTGGAGCCATATTAAATGTGAAATGCATGTGTGTGGGTGGGTAGCAGGGAAGGAGAAGGGAAGGGAGGGAAGGACGAAGGAAGAGAGGAGGGCTGCCCATGACTGACACCAATTGTTCTGTTACAGGCTTACGCTCACTTGGAATGACAATCACCCAGTGTTACGAAGAAGTTGGCCTGCTGCTCCTATTTCTGTCTGTAGGAATCTCTATATTTTCAACTGTGGAATATTTTGCTGAGCAGAGCATTCCCGACACAACCTTCACAAGTGTCCCTTGTGCATGGTGGTGGGCCACAACGTCCATGACTACCGTGGGATATGGGGACATCAGACCAGACACCACCACGGGCAAAATCGTGGCCTTCATGTGTATCTTATCGGGAATCCTTGTCTTGGCCTTGCCCATTGCTATTATTAACGACCGCTTCTCTGCTTGCTACTTCACCTTAAAGCTCAAGGAAGCAGCTGTTAGACAGCGTGAGGCTCTGAAGAAACTTACCAAGAATATAGCCACTGACTCATATATCAGTGTTAACTTGAGAGATGTCTATGCCCGGAGTATCATGGAGATGCTTCGATTAAAAGGCAGAGAAAGAGCAAGTACTAGGAGCAGTGGAGGAGATGATTTCTGGTTTTGAATTCACTTTCAGTTTATTTACAAAAGCCTGTGTAATACTGACTTGATGGATAAAGCCTTGATATGGATGTCTGTACACTGCTGATGAGTCTCTGTTGAGTACTACCTGTGTTCATTTGGTTCGTACGTTGCTTGATCTACTAGAATAGTTCACATCCCCCAAAACAGCAACACTTTGTTTTTTCACATTTGAGTCTCAAAAATATCCATTTAACGCAACCAGGCCAATATACACATGTCTGAATTGTCAAATACCAAATAATATTGCAGTGCATACAACAAAGTTAAATGTTTTACGCATCACTAATTTTTAGAATCTTTTGCACCACTAATTTTAAAAGATGGGAGTTAAACTGCATAGCCCAGAGAAAAGATAAGTGAACATTTAAGAACACACTGGACAACTTTGCCATTTAAAGATACTCTCCAAGTAAATAAATCCCTCCTTTCTCCATCAGTTAAAACAGTTGAATATAACAATTCTCTTTTCAAGAGAAAAGCCTGATTTGATGGTCATAGACTGAGTCCCTATCTTTCCTCTGGTGCAGATGACCGATCACAAATGGACTGAGCTCTGTATGCCATCATTACGGTTGGAGGTAGAAACCCAAAACTGCTTAGACTGCGGTAGAAGATTGCTACCCAAAGGCTTCAAGAGTTGTGCATCTTCATCCTCCCCACTGAGTGCATATGTACAGCATAAAGGCGGTATCTCTTAGTATTCCATGGAAACTAGATGGTCTTTAAAAAAATCTCTTTATTGATGTAGTGTTCAAGTTATGTCCTTAAAATCATGACTTTGTAAGTAAAGGTGAAGTAGTGAACATCCTAAATGTATATACACTGAAATTATTAAATAGTCTTATTTCATAATATGAGAATGATATGTTGAATGATACCACTGGGTGAAATTGACGATCTTTTATTTGTTAACAAAAAATATTATGGATAGCTTTCTGACTGTTGGGGTAAATAGCAAATGTTCAAACTTTACACGCATTTTGACAGTCATTCATAATAATAATAAAATTTCTAGTCAGTTTGTTATATAATTAAAGCCAATAGCTCTACCTAAGCCTAAGAATTAGTTTATGATTTCCAATATTCCAGTAAATGAGGTTTTTAAAACTAAGAATAATTCAGATTTATCACTTTCATACCTGCCTTCTTAATGGGTGTAACAGTGTCCCCAATGGGATAAAAATTGTTTCTTGGTGGGGGGACAAAAATATCTTACTCTTTTTATTCATAAAATAAATATACATGCAATACATAAACAGATATAGAGTATATCTATGGTATTAAATTTTCATGGGATGGGAAAGTAGAAAAAAAGAGCCCCTTTCCAGAGTTGCACTATGATAAGAAATAAACATTGAGAAAGACAAATTTAATATATGTCTGTACCATATTTTATTAAATCTATTTAAGATACCCTATTATATTATGAACTACAAAGAAGGAAAGGAGGAAAAGAGGAAAGACAAAATAAAAAGAAAGAAAAGGAAAGAAAGAACAAAAGAAAGTCCAATCAATTGTAAGATGCCATTGATTGTAAAATGTGTCCAGATTTTGGACATGTAAAAATTTAAAACATGCATCTTAAAATCAATGAAATATCATATATGCTACCTCTAGTTTTCTGGTATGCATGCTTAACTTCTAAAAACATCTTCATTGATAACATGAGTTTTAGATTGTATGCTAAAATCCTTTAATCCCCTTGGCTTGTTTCTACTTCTCCCAAATATTATGAAAGAGTTAAGAGATATGTGTAGTAGTAAATATTTTTCCTCTTACACAGTTCCCAGGTGCTAGAGTATGGCACAGGGCCACCTGTCCTAATATAAATATGCCATCCACAATCTGAAGGGGAAATAGAGATTAGACACAGAAGGCAAACTTATCCTGACTTATCTAGAACTCCCCCCAGTAAGAGAGTTACTCTGATCCAGGACTGTGCTCTGTATTCATCATGTTTTATGTCACTGCATCCTCAAAATATTCCTATTATATAATTACTATCGCTATACTCTTCTAGTTATATAGTTCATATATTTACCCATGCAACAAATATTTATTCAGGACCCATTTGCATGCTGGGCACTACAGATTCTTTGTTAAATCAGACCAAGCCCTATTCTCTTGTATTTAACATTCTATTCAAGGCTGTGAGGGGGAACACAGACAACAAAGCTGAGGCACAAAAAGATGAAGTAACTTGGCCCAAATTCACACAGCCCATGCATGAGTGACAGAACCAAAGAATGAGTCCCAATCGGCTGGACCCTGAAAATGATACTCCTAAAAGGCATATGACAGATTTCATTATTCCCACACAACCTGTGCTTAGGGATTCCCTTCCCAGGCAGGCAAGCCAATTTCTCATAGGTGGAGAGGTTCAATATGCCTTAAGAAAAGTATCAGCTTATTCTCAAGGTAGAATGGAGCTGTTAAGGAACAGTTGTCACATCGTGTGGTCATTATTAGACAAAAAGAAATATTACCTTAAGAATAATAGTTGGAAAGTGAAAAAAATGAAAAAACTATATGTATTATACGTATATTTTTTCCTACCACAGAAGATTCTAAACATGTTCTCCAGAAACATGGTATGTTAGCTATATAAATTTTGTTGAGATGTGGACATTTCAAAAGAAATTTTCAAATATCACTGCTTAGTCAACCTTGCCGTTATATAAAATATTGGTGCATGTTCAACAAATTATACATAAAGAAATTTTCAAATATCACTGCTTAGTCAACCTTGCCGTTATATAAAATATTGGTGCATGTTCAACAAATTATACATATAAGCAGACCAAATTTAAGTAACAAATCAAGGCAGGAACTCTGTTAATCTTATATCCCAACATCTAAAAAAATTGATGTTTGTCAAAAACCTAAGAATTATTGCTATAAAACAATATTTAATTTGTTTGGACATATAAATAATAGAATTATTAGCTTTAGGCTATTTAAAAAACACTAATTAAAAACATTTGAGTGCACAGAGGGAATGCTTGAGTACCTAAAAGAGCAATTTTAAGAAATTATTGAGGTATGTTTGGTAGAAGTGGCATCTTGTTCATGTTTTACTGGGTTTTTTTCCTATATATACAAAGAATAGTTGCATTTATCATTTTAAAGCAAATTAGTATAAAGCATAATGTATTAAATGCACAAAGAAGCTAACTGAGGTAGAAATCTCAGTGCTGTGTTTCAATGTGGAATTCTTGCTCTCATGAAAATCTTTTGACTAGTTCTTGCAAAAAATATACATGCTGGCCCAAGTTATCTAAGCAAAACATTATCATTGAGTAAGCTTACTGGTTTGACAAATATTTCCACTGATTCATTTTCTTAACATGAAAAGCCTGCTCTTTTGAAATATGAGCCATTAATATCTCTGCCTTATCAATCCTGCCATTCAGTCCAAGACGCTATCAGTTGGCAAATGATGTGTTCTAGTGCTTCCATTGGTGATTTCGCTTTGCAAAAGCACCCCGACTCCCGCACCTGTCTTCGAGCCATGCTGATATGTGGAATAAAAATGTCACCTAAGGAGAATTTTACTCACAAACTCCACTTGGCATTTGCTTACGTGGTGTTCTTTAGTGATAATGGGATAACTGAGATGCTCACCATCTTCATGTCCTCTTTTGCATTGTGATAAAATCACTCTCTTGCTTACGACCTCAACTCCATTGAGGTATTCAGTTGGTAAAACCCAAACCCTAACTAAATTCAGCCCAGTGCCTATTTGTGCTGTCCCTGCAGAGCTGATCGTGATTACAGAAAAAAACCAATGTGTGCTGACTGCTCTCATTTTACATTCATGCCTAAACCCCAAATGGGTTCTTAATGCTGCAAGGCAATCATACTGCAATTCCTGAAGCTATTCACTCTCTAGATAAATATAAACCTCTAACACCTCCTTTTGATTCCACTTTCACTCAGAAAATAGAATCAGTTAGAAAAGATTTTCCACAAGGGCCGGCACCCACATTTATCCACCTACCTCCATCTGTGCATATTCAATCTGCCTTTCCTTCTATCATGAGTTGAACTGTCCACTCTTCCCTCTAACTCTAGGACATCGCTTCAGAATGCCTTTCCCCTCTCCCTACTATACCATCTCTTTCCCCCCTCCTTAGTAGATCATTCCTATCATGAAAAAAACATAATTTAATTTTTTCCATCTTAAAAACAAAAGCAAACAAATGAACAAAAAACTTGAATCTACTTCATCCTCTAGGAAACACCCAATTCCTTGCTCTCCTCTATGGCAAAACTTCTTGAGAGCATTTTCTAGTCACTCTCTGCATTTCTATATTCACTTTTTTTTCCCTATTCTTTCTTGATAATCCACTCACATCAGTCTCCCACCACTACATCTCCTCTAAAGATGTTCTTCTCAAGGTCAGCCATTACCCTGTAATTGCTAAATCCAGTCATCAATTCTCACACTTCATATTGCTTGATCCATCAGCAGCATTTACAAGGTTAATTATAGACTTCACTATAATTGAAAAACTTTCTTCACTTGACTTGCAGCCCATCCCACTCTCCTGATTTCCCTCCTACCTCATTGCCCATTCATCTTTTCTGGTTGAGAGGGCCAATCAGGGCTTAATCCTCAGGCCCCTCCTTCTTTATATTTACATAACTACCTTGGCAACTCATCCTGTTTTATTGCTTGAATACCACTGATACTTGGCCAATTCTCAAATTTCTGTCTTCAGACTAGACCTCTCTTCTCACTTCTTGCATCTTCAGATTTGTGTGCATAACTGCCTATTCAATGTCTACACCTGAGCATCCAATAAATATCTCATGATTAGCACATTTAATACCAAATTATTGATATTATCCCAAAAACTTATGTCAGATCAAGTACTCTGAGAAGCTGAGGCCAAGACAGCTGATTACTGTAATTACGTGCAAGACATTTATTGTAGGGGGAAAAAGCCTGTGAAGAATAAAGAGGAGGAATCTAGAGAAAATGGGAAGAACCTTCAAACCATGATGCTAATCTGACACCTGTGAAGAAGAGGGAGAGAAGAGGATTGGGTAAAAAGAGTCTCTGATTACAACCCAGTTCTAAGAAAATTTCAACAGAGTTGATGGAGAGTCCTGAGCAAAAGTAGCCCATTAAGGAGCCCCACCTCTTTTAGATATGGGACTCAGCTCAAGCCAACAGTCAACCATGCTGCCCTCAGGAGGAGATCTGAACGCTGGATTTTCACAGCCACCACAGTCAAGCCCTGGAAATGCACAGGTCTGCTTCACCATGCACATCCAGAAGGAGCCCCTCCAGGGATTCCATGGGCCTCTCTTTCTGAATAAAAACTTTAAAAAGGGAGTTGGTAGATGAATTAGACTGTTCATTGTTGCTTTGCTCTCAGAATAGCAGCTGGTAGTCATCCTCTCCCTCCTCTGTCCACAGCACCCCACTCACAGCACATGATTTCCCCCAGTAAACCCTTACAGCCTAAAAAAGTTATAAAGAGAATTCTAATCTGCTTATACTTTTCTCTACCTCAAAGAAAAATTGTATATCCTGAGAAACACTTTTATCATTATTGTGACTTAAGTGCACCATAATTAGTTATGCTGCACAGAGATGTCATTGCCATGTTACTTAATATTTTTTCTGAACAAAGAAATGGTATTAATAAATTGATATTGCAGGGGGAAATTTCAAAACAATTTAAATCCCATTTTATTCATTTCTGAACTGGTAACATCATACTGACTATGACACTATTTTTTTTTTTTTTTTTCCCGGTACGTAGGCCTCTCACTGTTGTGGCCTCTCCCATTGCGGAGCACAGGCTCTGGACGCGCAGGCTCAGTGGCCATGGCTCACGGGCCCAGCCGCTCCGCGACATGTGGGATCCTCCCAGACCGGGGCACGAACCCATGTCCCCTGATCGCCAGGCGGACTCTCAACCACTGCGCCACCAGGGAAGCCCCTATGACACTATTTTAATGGGTACCATTAATAATCCAACGACTGAAAAATTCTTTCCTGTTTATATATTAATTTATGTAAAACCACTGAGGTAGATAAATACATTTAGCTTTCAACAACATGATGCAACTAAATCTGAAGTAACAAGAAAAATATGTTAACTTTTGGATTTCCTTTTCATGTTCTAAGTTGAGGGACATTTCTTCTAATTACATAAAACCTTACTTTGGCTTCCTTAGAAAGTATATAGTCTAAGAGGTTTTATAAGTAACAGAAGATAATGGTAATGTGTGTATTTTCTACATTATTCTATCATTCAATACTCAAAGTATTTCCAAAGAAATAGTAGTTGAACTAAAGAAGTTTTAATAAGTTTGGTGCATGCACACACACAGACGGAGAGAGAGAGGGAGAGAAAGAAAGAGAGGGAGAGAAAGAGGGAAAGAGAAAGAGAGCGAGAGAGAGAGATTGAGGAGTAAAAATTTAGGATAACAAATGTGATTTTTTTTTTCAAGTTGAATACAAATTTTTTATTCTGGGTGCTTTTTAACATTTCAAACATCATGAATAGCAAAAAAAATATTGCAAAAACAATACAAAAAGATTTAAAATATATAATTTACATAAAACTATCAGGTAAGTATATGTCTTCATTATATATATTTTATTCATAACTTTGTTTATAGCTTTATTTTAGTATTTTTATGGCTCTAGTAATGTAAGTTGTATCCTTTATAAAAGTCTTGCAATATTCTTACTAGAAGTCAAGATAAAAGAATATCAAATCAAACTAGCCAAGGATCTAAGTTATCCATGTACCGATTTTTGGTCAAAATACAGATTAGGATAATTTTCCTTTGGTGATTCAAACCTGAGACACTTGCCATTAGGCTGACATTTTTCCTTTCTTTTTTTTTTCAAGTGCATTCTTATTTTTTATTTATTTATTTTTTTAAACATCTTTTAGGAGTATAATTGCTTTACAATGTTGTGTTGGTTTCTGCTGTATAACAAAGTGAATAAGCTATATGTATACATACATCCCCATATGTCCTCTCCCTTGTGTCTCCCTCCCACCCTCCCTATTCCAGCCCTCTAGGTGGTCAAAAAGCACCGAGCTGATATCCCTGTGCTATGCGGCTGCTTCCCACTAGCTACCTATTTTACATTTGGTAGTGTATATATGTCAGTGCTACTCTCTAACTTCGTCCCAGCATGGCCTTCCCCCTCCCCGTGTCCTCAAGTCCATTCTCTACGTGTATGTCTTTATTCCTGCCCTGCCCCTAGGTTCTTCAGAACCATTTTTTTTTTCTATTTTTTTTAGATTCCATATATATGCGTTAGCATACGGTATTTGTTTTTCTCTTTCTGACTTACTTCACTCTGTATGACAGACTCTAGGTCCGTCCACCTCACTACAAATAACTCAATTTTGTTTCTTTCTATGGCTGACTTATATTCCATTGTATATATGTGCCAAATCTTCTTTATCCATTCATCTGTTGATAGACACTTAGGTTGCTTCCATGTCCTGGCTATTGTAAATAGTGCTGCAATGAACATTGTGGTACATGACTCTTTTTGAATTATGGTTTTCTTAGGGATTATGCCTGGTAGTGGGATTGCTGGGTCATATGGTAGTTCTATTTTTAGATTTTTAAGGAACCTCCATACTGTTCTCCATAGTGGCTGTATCAATCAAGAGGGTTCCCTTTTCTCCACACCATCTCCAGCATTTATTGTTTGTAGATTTTTTGATGATGGCCATTCTGACTGGTGTGAGGTGATACCTCATCGTGGTTTGAATTTGCATTTCTCTAATGATTAGAGATGTTGAGCATCCTTTCATGTGTTTGTTGGCAATCTGTATATCTTCTTTGGAGAAATGTCTATTTAGGTCTTCTGCCCATTTTTGGATTGGATTGTTTGGGGTTTTTTTGATATTTAGCTGCATGAGCTGCTTGTAAATTTTGGAGATTAATCCTTTGTCAGTTGCTTCATTTGCAAATATCTTCTCCCATTCTGAGGGTTGTCTTTTCTTCTTGTTTATGGTTTCCTTTGCTGTGCAAAAGCTTTTAAGTTTCATTAAGTCCCATTTGTTTATTTTTGTTTTTATTTCCATTACTCTAGGAGGTGGGTCAAAAAGGATCTCGCTGTGATTTATGTCATAGAGTGTTCTGCCTATGCTTTCCTCTGAGAGTTTTATAGTGTCTGGCCTTACATTTAGGTCTTTAATCTATTTTGAGTTTATTTTCGTGTATGGTGTTAGGAAGTGTTCTAATTTCATTCTTTACATGTAGCTGTCCAGTTTTCCCAGTACAACTTATCGAAGAGGCTGTCTTTTCTCCATTGTATACTCTTGCTTCCTTTATCAAAGATAAGGTGACCATATGTGTGTGAGTTTATATCCAGGCTTTCTATCCTGTTCCATTGATCTCTATTTCTGTTTTTGTGCCAGTACCATACTGTCTTGATTACTGTAGCTTTGTAGTATTGTCTGAACTCAGGGACCTGATTCCTCCAGCTCCATTTTTCTTTCTCATGATTGTTTTGGCTATTCAGGGTCTTTTGTGTTTTCCATACAACTTGTGAAATTTTTTGTCCTAGTTCTGTGAAAAATGCCATTGGTAGTTTGAGAGAGATTGCATTGAATCTGTAGATTGCTTTGGGTAGTATAGTCATTTTCACAATGTTGATTCTTCCAATCCAAGAACATGGTATATCTCTCCATCTCTTCGTAACAAACAAAGAAAACTACAGACCAATATCACTGATGAACATAGATGCAAAAATCCTCAACAAAATACCAGCAAACAGAATCCAACAGCACATTAAAAGGATCATACACCATGACAAAGTGGGGTTTATCCCAGGAATGCAAGGATTCTTCAATATATGCAAATCAATCAATGTGATACACCATATTAACAAGGTGAAAAAGAAAAACCATATGATCATCTCAATAGACACAGAAAAGGCTCGACAAAATTCAACACCCATTTAGATAGAAACTCTCCAGAAAGTAGGCATAGAGAGAAGTTACCTCAACATAATAAAGGCCATATATGACAAACCACAGCCAACATCATCTCAATGGTGAAAAACTGAAACCATTTCGTCTAAAATCAGGAACAAGACAAGGATGCCCACTCTCACCACTCTTATTCAACATAGCTTTGGAAGTTTTAGCCACGGCAATCAGAGACGAAAAAGAAATAAAAGGAATCCAAATAGGAAAAGAAGAAGTAAAGCTGTCACTGTCTGCAGATGACATGATGCTATACACAGAGAATCCTAAAGATGCTACCAGAAAACTGCTAAAGCTCATCCATGAATTTGGTAAAGTAGGAGGGTACAAAGTTAATGCACAGAAATCTCTTGCATTCCTATACACTAATGATGAAAAATCTGAAAGAGAAATTAATGAAACATTTCCATTTACCACTGCAACAAAAAGAATAAAATACCTAGAAATAAACCTACCTAAGGAGACAAACGACCTGTATGCAGAAAACTATTAAGACACTGATGAAAGAAATTAAAGATGATACAAACAAATGGGATTTTGAAATTATGGGAGGGAAAATGTTCTTTGCAGTTGTCAGTAATAACCTCAATACTTCACACTGGATTATGTAGATAGATTTTTCAGTCATCTATCTAAGGAAGAAAATCAAATCTTCCTTAAAAGGTAATTTCAGTTTCTCTAAACTAGGACAATTTTCCCAAAACCATGTCTTTATACATGTCTTTGCTGTATAGCAAATGTTTTATCTAAGTCTCTAATTATTATTGTCAACTAATTCTAAATGGTACATGTGAAAATAAAAGACAGTTACAGTTGCTATGGAAACTGTACTTTGTAGGAAATTCATTCAACAGGACTTGCTCCTCAAATTAAAATAATAATAATAACAGCCTTTACATACAATAGAACCACCTTGACCACAAGCATCAGGAAAAGAATAAATGAATAAAAACGTAAAAATAAATGCCATTCTTTCCTACCTTTAGCTGGACTCATAGCTTCTTTCCTCACACAGACTAATTATTATTTTAAGATTTCAAACAAAGGAAAATAGCTACTCCCTACAGAAATCTCTATGTATAAGGGTGGAATTTCTTTTTTTAAGTTCAGTGATATCTAACTTTGTAATAATAATTTTATATAGTCTATTATCAATGGTAATTTGACAAACTCTTTAATTTGTACTCTTCTACTCTCAATTTAAATTAAATATGCTATACAATTTTTCATACAGATTAATCAAATATGTTAAAGAAATAACTCAAAGAAACAAATTTGTTTGATTCCAAAATCCTCAGTACATAAATAGACTCTATCTCTCCACTCGGCATTCATCACGTTATCTTGTAAATTAATCTTCAGGGAAATATTAGCAGATATACTTGATTCAGTTAGCAAAATCATCTTTCTCACCCATTGCTGACATGTATTTTCTAGAACTGTTTTTCAGAGCACAGAGCAAGAGTTTTGCATTCGACTTCATATGATAGCCTTTTAAGGACATTGTACATATGCCGAGAGAGGGGTTAGGTAACAGGTACTTACTTGAACAGGATATTTATGATCTAGAAACAAAAAAGAATTGGGACACAATTTGTCCAATCCACGTCAGAATTGGTCAGGACAGTATAATAGCAGACTTTTGCTACCTTCTTTCAAATTTCAAAGACTGGTAGACTTGTGAGTCAAAGAATGTGTCTGAAAACAAAACACACATCTTGGAGTCAAATAAAAGTAACTTTTATAAAACAAATGCTAGAGTCCTTTTGCATACTTGTATAGTATTCCTGTTATCATTTTAATATGAAAATAAGATCTTTTTAAAAAGTAATTACACAGGGGCTTCCCTGGTGGCGCAGTGGTTGAGAGTCCTCCTGCCGATGCAGGGGACACAGGTTCGTGCCCCGGTCCGGGAGGATCCCACATGCCGCAGAGCGGCTGGGCCCGTGAGCCATGGCTGCTGAGCCTGCGCGTCCGGAGCCTGTGCTCCGCAACGGGAGAGGCCACGACAGTGAGAGGCCCGCGTACCACACACACAAAAAAGAAAAGTAATTACACAGCTCTTACTCCCAGATTTGGAAACAACTTGAATTATTTCAATGTACAGAGTGTGTTATTTTTTTTTAACTGCAGATCCAAAACCATTAATGGATGATGAAATAAGCTGATTGAGTTGTGACCACTCTTTTTTTAATGGAGTGGATGGAAGAAAATGGAATGGAGGTAGAATAGAATGGAATGAAATGGGTGGGATAGGATGTGAGATAGCATAGCACAGACTAGACTAGAATTGAATATATTAAAGTACAACTCACAAGTTCCAAGCAAGAACTGCACACGTTGCAAAAAGCACTGCAGATTATGAGAACAGTGGCAAAGGGACATGGAGAGGATGTGCCGGAAGCACACATTGGCTAGAGAAGGATTACTTGATCTTATTCCTTCATTTCAAAAAAATTTTTTAAACTTCAAAATTGAAAACAATAGTTGGAAATTTAGCACACTGACTTGATAGTGCCAAAAGTATTTTCAAGGAAAAAAGTTAATTTATCGATATAATTCCCTAATTTTCTATAACTGCTAATAAAAAACATATTTTGCCTTATTTAACTCATAATTTGCGACAAAAGAAAAAATAAAATGGCTCACACAACTTTCCAAAGAGTTATTCCTACAGTATGTATAGAAATGGAATATATGATTTTTAAATGAAATATTGGCTGACAAATTCAAAACTATACTTCTTAGTGATAACACAATATCTAGTATTTTTGTATAAAATTAATTAAACTTTTTATATCATAATTAAATTTATTGCTTTTTCCAGGAAAAGTCTAAGAGAGATTGTGTTGAGAGACAGTTTTCCATGCAACTCTTACACTTCTGCATATCTTGCAAACAGAAGCACTGATAGCTTTGTTCTAGAATAGCTTTTCAAGGATGTCTATACAACACGAGAGTTTAGAAAATAGAGGCATTGTCTCTCTTGAGACAGAAGTATATTTGTGTGATGCCCAAAATAATAAAGATAGTGTCTCCCTTTGAGTCAAAAGTTGGACATGTTTACTTGAAGGCTTTTAAAAGATTAGGGTTCTCTAAACTCAGCTGTGACACACATCCACTGCACTGACCAAGTCCACCTCCATGGGACGTGGGAAACAAGAGAAACATGACACTCATGCTGCCTCGTTTGCCATGAGTAATAGAGTCCTTCAACTCTGTCCCAGGAGTCCCATGACTTTTGCCAGGATCTTTGAAACTATGGCACGCTGACTTTTTAGCTTACATAAAGGACAAAATCTCAGACACCTCACCATTCTTGACAGATTGTGAACTCAAAAGTGAATTTCATGATTTTCTAAATGTAAAGTAACCACAGTTGGCTGATATTTTCTATGTGGTATTTTGGTAATAAAAATCATGTATTTAACTGGCATTTAAAGCATTCTTTATGGGCTAAACTTTGGGGGTGGGGGGAAACTAGCAATTTTGTCAACATGCCAAACATGTGTGAAGGTTTCCAGAAGTATTATTGTTATGGCAAACAAGACCCAAAGTCATCACCCATCTCCCACATGTTCCCCAAATATGTTGCATTCCATTGAGGAGGGCATTAATAACCAAAGGAGTTTGAATAAAATAAAATTAGAAACATATTTCCATCTTATTTCTCTGTCTCAAACTTTTAATCATTGCTCTACTGAAAAAAATAGAAAAACTTTTAGAAGGTCTATTTGCTATTCAAAACCCTGCATCAATAATTGAGTTAAACTTCATACCTAAAGGGAATAAATATTACAATCCATTTAACATTACAGTTCATTGCAATTATTACAGTTTGGTTCTTCATTTACATTGAATAGTAATTGTCAGATATTAACATTTATTGTGATTTTGGATTAAAGTTAAAGAATATTTTACATTGTTAAACAGAGGAAATTGCTATTATCCGCAGCTTATTTAATTGAACCAGAATCTTCATCCTTGACTGAAATGGAGAAATGGAAAGGAAAAAACTCAATCAGGCATAAATGGCACGCATAGCATTATCCTTGTGGGCTCTGAACTTCCAGACACACTTACACATTAAATGAAATATTTTCTAATTCATAAGGAGGTGGTTTGAAGATCTCTCTATGAGTTTGAAGATCTTTCTATAATTAGATATTAACAAAATATTTGACATGAAACTGATTTTGTAGAAAAGGCAAACCTTATCTAATACATATGTGTGTATATGTATGTAGGGGGGATGTTTAGTTGGCTACCAAATAAAATGTAATTCTTACTACAGCTTCTTTAGTATTTAAAAACACTGATATAAGGAAACTATCCAGAGAAACAGAACTAATAGAATATATATATGTGATATATATCTCCAGTATGTATGTATATATAAAATAAGAAATAAGCTTATGCGACTATAGAAGTTGACAAGTCCCAAGATCTGCAGTCAGCAATCTAGAGACCCAGGGGAGCCAATGGTGTAGTTCCAGTCTGAATGCCAGCAGGCTCAAGACCCAAGAAGAGCCAATGTTTCAGTTTGAGTTCAAAAGCAGGGTAATACCAATGGCCCAGTTCAAAGGCAGTCAAACAGAAGGAGTTCCCTCTTAGTCTTTTTGTTCTATTCAGGACTTCAACTGATTAGATGAGACACAAACACATTAGAGAGAGCAATCTGCTTTACTCAGTCTCTACCAATTCAAATGTAACCTCATCCAGAAACATCCTCATAGACACACCCAGGACAATGTTTGACCAAATACCTGGGCACGCCAGAGCCCAATCAAGTTGACACATAAAATTAACAATCACATATGTAAATAAGTGAAAAAACTGGAAACCCAGATACACAGAAATTTATCCAAGGTCACACAATAAGGGAGGGATCCAAGAGGCACCCCTCGCTTTACTTCACCCTAAAATGCCTAATTTTTCCTTTCCATTATTTTGCCTTAGAGCCAAATAGAAGTAGGTGTTTTTCAGTACTATAGTAATGGAAGGAATAAGGTAATATCACAAATAAAGCATTTTTCCTTAAAAAGGATGCTCCTGAATCTCATAGTAATTACTTCTAGGATCACCAAAGAAAACTACAGCTCACATAAATTATAATCCACCAGAGATATTCTTTCTCTAAAGCTATGATAGGAGTATGGCAACATAATTAGACAAAGCCCACCTATCTCCCTACCCACTCATACCACAATGTTAGTGCCATTTTCCCTAATCCACACCTGAGGTTAAGCTAAGCTGAACATGGACATGAGCTACTCAAGACAGAAAAACAAAGTTGGCACAAGAAGTATTAACACTGAAAAGAAAAAGTATGCTATAATGACTGTTTAAACTTCACTGTTACTCAGATTTATCTGATTCACCAACTTATTATTAATTTTTTTGATGGTCAACACTAGAACAGCTAGTTAGTGAATGCATTAGTCAGGGTTCTCCAGAGAAACAGAACAAACTCTGTGTGTGTGTGTGTGTGTGTGTGTGTGTGTGTGTGTGTGTGTGTGTGTACAGAGACAGAAAGAGAGAGAGAGATTAAGTAATTAATTGGCTGACACTGTTGCAGACACTGGCAAGTCCAAAATCTGCAGGATAGATCATAAGGCTGGAGAGCCAGGGAAGAGTTGCAGTTTGATCTGAAGGCAGTCTGCTGGCAGAATTCCCCCTTCCTTGGGGGAGGTCGGTCTTTTCTTAAGGCCTTCAGTTGATTGAACTGAGGTCCATCCACATTATGGAGGACAATCTGCTTTACTTAAAGTAATGGAAATAAAAACAAAAATAAACAAATGGGACTTAATGAAACTTCAAAGCTTTTGCACAGCAAAGGAAGCCATAAACAAGACAAAAAGACAACCTTCAGAATGGGAGAAAATATTTGCAAACAAAGCAACTGACAGAGGATTAATCTCCAAACTATACAAACAGCTCATGCAGCTCAGTATCAAAAAAACAAACAACCCAATCCAAAAATGTCAGAAGACCTAAACAGACATTTCTCCAAAGAAGATATACAGATTGCCAACAAACACATGAAAAGATGCTCAACATCACTAATCATTAGAGAAATGCAAATCAAAACTACAGTGAAGTATCACCTCACACCAGTCAGAATGGCCATCATCAAAAAATCTACAAACAATAAATGCTGGACAGGGTGTGGAGAAAAGGAAACCCTCTTACACTGTTGGTGGGAATGTAAATTGATACAGCCATTGTGGAGAACAGTATGGAGGTTCCTTAAAAAACTAAGAATAGAACAATCATATGACCCAGCAATCCCACTACCGGGCATATACCCTGAGAAAACCATAATTCAAAAAGAGTCATGTACCACAATGTTCATTGCAGCTCTATTTACAATAGCCAGGTCATGGAAGCAACGTAAATGTCCATCAACAGATGAATGGATAAAGAAGATGTGGCACATATATACAATGGAATATTACTCAGCCATAAAAAGAAATGAAATTGAGTTATTTGTAGTGAGGTGGATGGATCTAGAGTCTGTCATACAGAGTGAAGTCGAAAGAGAAAAACAAATACCATATGCTAACACATATATATATGGAATCAAAAAAAAATGGTTCTGAAGAACCTAAGGACAGAAGAGGAATACAGACACAGACGTAGAGAATGGAGTTGAGGACACGTGAAGGGGGAAGGGTAAGGTGGGACAAAGTGAGACAGTAGCACTGATATATATACACTACCAAATGTAAAATAGATAGCTAGTGGGAAGCAGCTGCATGGCACAGGGAGATCAGCTCGGTGCCTTGTGACCACCTAGAGGGGTGGGATAAGGAGGGTGGGAGGGAGACGCAAGAGGGAGGGTATATGGGGTATATGTATGCATAACGCTGATTCACTCTGTTATACAGCAGAAACTAACACAACACTGTAAAGCAGTTATACTCCAATTAAAATGTTAAAATAACTAACTAAATAAATAAAATGCAGAGGTAAGAAAGTTATAATTTCCATGAAATATAGAAGTTATCTAAAGTTTCCTTCTAAATTACATTTTAATTATTAAAAATAAAATGGTTACATAAACTTTTAATCAAATTCTGCATCCACCCTGGATGTAATCATTTGATTCAAGATGGATTGTTTTGTCTCTCAGGCTTACTTGGTCTGTCTTTATATCAGCACACTATAAAAGGCACTAGCTATATTTTGTTTGTATTAAAATAGATGTGTGTCCTCTAAAGGAGCTTACAGAATAGTTACATGGATAAACATACATCAGTTTATTTTGACCTTTATATCTAAGAAGATACTCTAATTGTGCTATTTATTCACCACGATTGCAATCTCTCTGTTCAAAGATTCTCATCTATTTTCCTTCAGAGGAAAGCTGGAGTTCTGTCATCTCATTGGCTGTGTGAAGTTGATTAACATATGGTTCCTATATAGGAAGTATTTGCTTATCTGAAGGCAATTCTCTTTCAGAACCTATCACTTTTAGCTACTTATTTCCATGTCTTTCTGTCAAAGGTTACGTTTCATTGTCTTAGGCAAAATGGAAACTCTAAAATGCCAACACATATAATACATTATCATTATGTCTTTACTATTCTTTTTTTCACTCTTTGTTTAAATAAATATTTCCAGCTAGATAATCTACCAGATTGAGGCTACCATGGAGAGGAATTTGGGAAGAAAACAAGAGAACAAACAAACATCTGTACTAGATTTTTACTCATTTCCTCTTCAGTGCTTTTTAAAAATTGACTTCCCTTTCCACTGTTTCTTCCTGATTTTAGCTTTTTTTTTTTTAACCAATGGCATCCACCTCCTTGGGAATCCCAGAATTATAAGCAGTAACAAATTAGCAAACCCTACTATTCAGGACACTGCTCAATTAGAGTATTCTCTCTTATCCTGCCCAAACCGAATTTAATACTTTCTAAAGAAAGCAGAGACTAGTTGAATAACAAGATGCCCAACCAATGGAATGAACAATACGCAATTTGCTAAGTAATTAATACAAGTTTAAATATGTAAGTAATAAATCATAACATGTGGGTATAGCTAGTGTTTAATTCTATCATTTCCTAGAATGGGAAGCCTGAGCATTTGCAATTGCCCACTATTATAACCCTTGGATTCCATAAGAACCTTAAATATAATAGAGGATAGCAGGGCAACAATACAGAAGGAATCTGAGCCCTTTCGTGATTTTATGATACAGAGCCATCTCTCCACTCTGCTGGACTTACCTCCATCTTGTGACAAGAGAGAAAAATAAATTTTCCTCTCATTTGAGCTTCTGTACCTACTAGATATATCCTAGCCAATGAAGAAATTGGTACCTAGAAGTGGAATACAGCAATAACAAAACCTAAAATATGTAACACGCTTGTGTAAATTGGACAACACACAGTGAGGAAACAGCTACTGCACGCTGGAGAGCTGTTGAACCTGACTATGGCATGACAAACCATTTGGTAAAATGTTCCTCCACGCTTGGAAAGTTGGTTCATGTATTTCCTGAATCTCAAGATCTAGGAAACACTGTTGGAATATTTCAGGGAATTGATTTATGTTGGCTACTTGTTGTTGCTTTTCACAGTGTACAGAAGGAATGAGATTAAACTAAGCAAGAATTAGCCAGTCTGCAAGCAGAGAAGGAACAGTTCTGCTAAGAGCAGTTTTCTAAGTACTAACAGCAGTAGATATTGACAGAGTCCAGTAACTCCAGGCTTTGGAAGATTGGAAAAGTCAACTGCATCTATAGCTTAAATAGAAGAAGATAAGGCTTGAGGGTGACCTTTCTTAGTCTTCTCACATTAAGGCTTCTGTCAGACAGTGAACGGGTTTCTAACTAACCAATGCTAAATTATTTCAGCTTAACCACTGAAAGAGTGATAGGCCAAGCATCGAGACCAGGAAATAAAGGAAAGATTCTTTGTCTTACTAACTATAGCCAGACAAGATCTTTGGTAACTGTGGTTACTTTTTCACATAACTGACAGAACCAAATAGACCAAATGGTCCATGTTTTTAAGGAAATTGTATTATAAAGGAACTCACAAGCCTGGCTTGCAAAAGCAAGGAATTACCAAACTTTAAAACAACCCAAGGGCTACCCTGGTGGCGCAGTGGTTAAGAATCTGCCTGCCACTGCAGGGGACACGTGTTCGAGCCCTGGCCTGGGAAGATTCCACATGCCACAGAGCAACTAAGCCCATGCACCACAACTACTGAGCCTGTGCTCTAAAGCCCGCAAGCCACAACTACTGAGTCTGCGTGCCATAACTACTGAAGCCCGCATGCCTAGAGCCCATGCTCTGCAACTAGAGAAGCCACCGCAATGAGAAGCCCGCGCACTGTAATGAAGAGTAGCCCCCGCTGACCACAACGAGAGAAAGCCCGTGCACAGCCCCAAAGACCCAACACAGCCAAAAACAAACAAATAAATAAATAAATTTATATATATTTTAAAAAACCAAATATTCTAAATCAGCCTAGCAGAAAGGAATTTCTAATACTCCAAATTTTCTCTAATGAGTATGTCATAATTCTATTGTCAAACAATAAATGAAAAGGATTTGCTTGTGTTTACTTCAGTAGATATAAAAACTCAAAAATCACTGATATTTGGAAGCATTATTTATAGTAAATAGTAATTCCTTAAGGCTTTGCTTCAATAAAGCCAGAGGACAGCTATTCTTCAAGAAACAAGTCTATGAGAGGCAATACATACTAACAACCAAGCATATAAAATGTAATGTAATAAATGCTCCAAGAAAAGTATGTAGGAAATGGTATGAGAGTTTTTTAAGTGAAGAAGTTGAAAGGAAGAGCTTCTTTTCAGAAGAAACAACATGAAGAAAATCAGGGAAAATGTGTATATATTAGGGGAAAACTAAAGATAAGATCAGAAACTAGCCAGGATGAGATTATAAAGAATCTAACATGTCTCGAAATGGGAGTCTGGGCTTT
Source organism: Phocoena sinus (assembly GCF_008692025.1). Classification (NCBI taxonomy): domain Eukaryota; kingdom Metazoa; phylum Chordata; class Mammalia; order Artiodactyla; family Phocoenidae; genus Phocoena; species Phocoena sinus. The sequence continues at coordinate 52,639,300 of NC_045779.1, read as the reverse complement.
ATTTTTTAAGCCAGTGTGTCCCAACACGCAATCAGCATATCAGTGACGGTACACAGAAAATTTTATGTGGAATATGACAATTTTGTAATTTTAATGATGATTTATTTTAATGAATATTATAAAAACATAACCAGAACATATAATGCTTATTTCATAAATGTTAGTACTTAGGATGGCATTAAATTGGCTACTGCTATTGTAATCCACCAAATGTAGAAATAAAGGCTTCGTTCACATACACTTAGAAGTGTTTCACATTTTCAGTAATTAAACTATCCATCACAACTATGTGGAAGCCATTACTAGATGATCAGTTACTAGACTGTGAAGTGTTCATTTCTATATAAACTGATCAATTCAAAATTTTCTGGGGCTTCCCTGGTGGCGCAGTGATTGAGAGTCTGCCTGCTAATGCAGGGGACATGGGTTCGTGCCCCGGTCCAGGAAGATCCCACATGCCGCGGAGCGGCTGGGCCCGTGAGCCATGGCTGCTGAGCCTGTGCGTCTGGAGATACCACAGCAGTAAGAGGCCCGCGTACCGCAAAAAAAAAAAAAAAAAATTTTCTGGAAGTAATGATAATTTTGACAAGGAAGTTTTAAACCCTGATCAGGGCAATTAAATAGATGATACGAAAAAAAGAAAACAAAGAAAAATTATTTACCATCTGTCAAAATAAATGAATCCTGTGTATAGATTAATTCATACAGAAACATAAAAAGAAACAAAGATCATCAGTTGGATACAGAAGGCACCTTTAAATGATCTAGCTCTCAAAAGCAATGCAAGGAAATTATAGGACAGTGGCAAAGAGAAGTTACTTAACTGATTAGCTGGATTTTAAATACCATAAAGTTTCAATTGTCAACAAGAAGTTTCTATGTCAAATATCCATATGAAATGGAAATAGGAAGTAGGTCCCTAAACAGATAGAAATTTGACATCACGTAGGAAAACACGATTCTTCCAAATGACTAAACATTTCATAGAGAGAGGAAACAAATGTCTTAGCCATAATTCATTAAACTCAACATTTTGCTCATTTTTTTTTGGTATAGATTGTATAGATCAGAATGAGATCTTACCTTGCCAATAAATTTCTTTATATTTTGACTGTACTAAAAATTTAAACTGAGAAGTTCCTGGTTGCAACTGTGCTCTCAGTTCTGTGAAAGCTTACAAATCTTCCAGTCTTAAGGGAATAAAGCCATATCATTTTAGGAATATGCAAAGCCAAGAAAATATCAGGAGAAAAGAGAATCCTCTCTTCTGAATTTAATTTTTGAAGGCTACAGATATAAATATATCTTTTAATTTACTACTCCAATAATGTGATGTAATGAAATTGTATATAATTGAATGTTCTCTGTATTCATGGAAATTAAGCGATATCTTAAAATGTTTAACTTGGAATTTATTTATACTGCTAGAAAATCTTTGCTGGGTTTCTGGATGAAGATGAGCATATGAGACCATTGCCACAGCAACCAAATCTGTAAATAATATTGTGTTAGTCACAGGGAACACAATGTATGCTGTTTTTAATACTTCTGCCTTTACCCTTTGTCACTGCTAATTTATGCACAAGCTAACTCTAAATTTAATATGGGAACATTGTCCTCTTTGAATTAAAAATTAAATATAATGCAATTCTTTTTCAAATAAACTTTTTCCAAGTTTATTCCACAAGAAGCTACTTAGTGACCTTTGCTGATTATGATAGTTATGAACACTGTTATTTGAGCTAGGAAATCTTCTTTGAGGTGTAACTTGGTACATTGAAAAACAACAGCCTTGGAGTCAAGATAAATCTGGATTGTAATTATAATTTTGCTATGATGACATTTTTCCTCTTAAAATAGGAATAAAAATAGAATCATTTAGGTTTGTTGTGAAGAGTGGGGATAATGTACACAAAAGGCAGGGCACATAATAGATGCTCAGTATACAATATATTCTATGATATTGATGGAAATAGGTATGCATATTTTAAAAATCGTGAAACATTTCATTGGTGTTATGATTCTGTTTTATTGTTCTGATATAGAATTTATAAGTTTTGGACTAAAAATCCCATTTTTCTATTTTCTTTTTAAACCTGAATGGTCAGCATTGCTCCTCTAGAAAAAAGAAACCACTCTCCAACTTCTTATGTTATCCCTATGGAACAATCACAAGTCCTATCTCTCCACGGGAACATAGTTTAGGCTGAGCCTATCAAGGCCTTTCCCTCATGGACATCACTATGGATGTATGAATCAAGCCCAACAGTCAGTACCTGAAAAGACAGACTTTCCTCAGTGGAGCTGCCAATGTCAGAGGCTGTGAGTCTGCAACTGCTGGGGGCCATCTTGTCCACCTGGAGGAGATATCCTATAAGCAGGCTATTCCTAGGAGATACCGTTGGTTTGTTTCCAGAGCACCTCAATACAGGGAGTTACATGGATTTTTTGGTTTCCCAGTGCATATGAAAGCTTTGTTTACACTATACTGTAGTCTATTAAGTGTGCAATTGCATGTGTCTAAAAAAACAATGTAGTGCCTTAGTTAAAAAATACAAAACAAAAAAGTTACAATAGTAACATCAAAGATCACAGATCACAGATCAGCAAAACAAATATAATGATAATGAAAAAGTTTGAAATATTACAAGAATCACAAAAATATGACACAGAGTCACAAAGTGAGCAAATGCTATGGGGAAAATGGTGTCGATAGACTTGGTCTACGCAGGGTTGCCACAAACCTTCAATTTGGAAAAACGCAGTATCTGTGAAGCACAATAAAACAAAGTATGCCTGTACACAAGATGAAACCGAGCATGAGCTAGCAGAGCAGTCAGGGACAGTAACATAGTGCTTAGGGTATTTGAGGCCCATAATCTAGATTTTCCAATTACATTAGCCAATAAAGGCCTTTTTGCTTATCTTCTTTTGAGTTGAATTTCTGTCACTCACAATAGGACATGATCTTCTTTCTAAAAACTTTATTACTTTTCTTTTGACTTAGATTTACAGCCAACTTGGAATTAATGTTTATGTATGGTGTGATGTAGGGTGAGTGCAGGGTGGTTTCTTTATTTAAAAAAAAATACATGATAGTTCAAAACCATTATTAAAAAGACCCCACTGTTCTGATATGTGTTGAACATCCAGCATTCATTAAAGCATGACTTTGCTTCTCTACTCCGTTCTCCAAGCTATGGGTCTAATTCGCCTATCTTGTGTCATTGCCATACTATCTTAATTACAATAGGTTTATAATAAATCTTGATATCATCTAGAGCAAGTCCACACATTTTGTTCCCCCTTAAGATTATCTAGGCTATTCTTGGCATTTTTTATATCCATATATTTTTTGGAATTGGCTTGTCAATTCCATTTTTTTCATTTCTTGGATTTAATGAGTTATTACGTTGAATTAATGTATCAGTTAGGAGATCCATCCTTAAAATATTGATTTTTGAAATCCATGAACAATCTCTCCAATTATTTGGATCTTTTAAATATTTTTCTACCAATTTTCTTTCATTGTTTTCTAAGAGGAAGTCTTGTATTAGATTTACTCTTAGCTATTTTATGTTTCTGATGCATTTTATAAATACAATTGATTTTTGTATGTTGATCTTCTGTCCGGAAACCTTGCTACACTCACTCAGTAACTATACAATTTATTTTTCACTTTCTAAACTCATAATCATAGTACCTGCTAATAATGACAGTCTCATTCTTCCTCTTGAAAACTTATATCTTTGATATCTTCTTTCTTTTCGATTACCGGCTAAAAACTCTTGTTCAGTATTAAATGGCAATGGTAATAGTACATATTCTCGTCTTATTCTTTTCTTAAAATGAAAACCTAATTTTGAGGTAATTTGTTACAGAGCAACAGATAACTACTACAATATCCTTGCTATATCCTCCCATGTATACCAGTATTTCCTTTAACAAAACACTGTATTTATCCATTTTTAATTGTATTTTTTCCCACAAACTTAAAGCTATGTGAGAATAGACAAGTGATCTCTTTTTCTTTTACAGTTATAAACCCAGGTTTAGCACAGTGGCTGTCTCTTAGTAGATGCTAAATAAATACATGTAGGGAGAAGGAAAGGAAGAAAGGTTAGAAGGTGGGAGGATAGGAAGAAGAGAGAAAGACACTTCTGTTTGACCAAAAGCCCTCAAGTTTTGAATCAATGAACATGGGTAGCCCTCGTATCTTTCCCACAAAAAGCATCAACCACTTCTTAAAGCAAATCTAACAGAAACCAAATGTGATTAACGTGAAGTTAATTCTAAAGTTGTTCTAAAATTAAGCCTCGATATTTTTATTTGTATTTTAAGGAACAATGATCTTTGTAGTTTAGTATAGAATCAAGTATGGTTTCCAAAAGAACCAAATGCCGAGACTAGATCAGGTGGTTCATGTTCCTTCCAAGAGAGTCCTTGTTAAGATTCCCATTATATAGAACTATGTCGTTAAATTATAGGGAGTTTTTGAATGTCACTCCTTGGAGGCCAGGGTTGTAACAACAAGTAAATCAAAGATCTAAGGTATACAGAGTGTTGAGTGAAAAAAATAACTCTTCGAAAAGGAGATCAAAGGTTTCCCATATAACTTTAGTAAAATCGATGTTCTAAATGCTAATCAATAATAGATTATACATTTACGTTCCTTTTTATAACAAAATAACATTTATCTTATCACATAGTCATCTTCCTTACTTTTAAAAACAAATTTTACCATTGTGAAGTTGCACTTTGAACACTTAAGTATGTATGGTTCTTACTTGTTTTAGTTAATTCCATTTCTGTCTGTAATATTCAGCATCAAATAGCCAAATTTTAAAGGAAGATTAACTTTTTCTAGAATAAAAAAGAGAAGTTTCAAACAATCAAAAACGAAACCCAACTAATCAGGAGCACATTTAATTTGTAGCTTTGGGGACAAGTTCTTCTATGCTCTTCTTTCACTGTAAGCAACAATCCACATTAGATCTTAAAAGGATTGTAATCGCACCAAGTTCCAGCTAATATACCTGTGGAGTTCAAAGCAGTCCTGGAGTATAAACAATCTAATAGCCAAGAAATGTGATTGCCATAGTGCTCTGATTTCATGAAAAACCCTTCTTTAAAAAAATACGTTTTCCTGCAAGTCATGCTAATTCCATTTGTTTCTTTTATCCTCACTATTTTTATGTTACACCATTATCCAACATTTGATGTTCTGAATAATGCTTTCTATGGAGACAAAAAAAATAAATATTTTAATACAATGGCTAGCTCTGCATTTGGCAGACAGGTGCAGTGGCGTATGGAATTTTTTAATGAGAATTTTATCATTATAAAAATTAAGGGCAAAATAGCTGAATTATCTTTCCCATAGGAAACCTGACATTCTGCTCTGATTTTGTAAAAATCCACACTTCTAACAACTTGCTTTGGGTAACTGAGATCTTTGCTATAACTCAGCTAATAATAGATATGAGTGGGATATGTGAACACACCTCTGAAAATGAAAAGACCGTGGTCAAAAGAAATAAGAATATAAAAATAATTTTACTTCTCTTTTCGTTAATGTGCCCTTAACTAACATGTTTCCATAGTGTCTGTTTCTGTTTTTCTAAGGAATTGCTCTCCCATTATTTCCCTTTATATGTGAGAGCTTTAGGGGAGAAATCAGGAAGGGGAAAAAAAAATTCCATTAGAGAACAGAAATAAAGATGGGAAAATAAGTAAAATGCTTCTTTATTGTCTGAAAGTCTGAAAATTAATATTATAATCCTGCTAGTCACTTTGCTCTACTTGCTTTAGAGGAAGTTGTAACCTTATCTCTCTATATCATGACAAATTAAGACCCTCTGTTTTGATGAAGAAAAGCAATTTACATGCAAATAATGGTTCCAAAATATCAATCGTACTTCCTGCTCACATCTAGTAATTAAAGAGATGACTTCTCCCTCTTCTATATCCTATAATACTTTTTTTGGTGGGTTGTTTTTAAATTTTTTGGCATTTTACATCCTCTCCTAAACTAAAATGTTTTTGACCTAATGACTTCCAAGGACTGAAGATAAACCCATCTCCTTACTTAATTGATTTCCCACTGGAATCCTGAAAATTTGTTTTTAATCCTTCCCTAGACCATTTGATCTCCTGTATGTTTCTTGAATGCATCAAGCTTCTTCCCACCTCAGAGCCTTTGTATGTAATATTCTCCTGGCCCTCATTCAAGGGTCTCCTTCTCAATGAAGCCTTCTCTGGCTTCACTGTCTAAAAGTGCACACTCTCCCTTCCCCCCACCCCACCCCAGCACTCATTACTCCCATTTCTTGCTTTATTATTCTTTTTGGCACTTCACTTATTTTAAGTTGTCATAATATATTTTATTCACTTATCTGGTTAACGATCTGTCTTCTACCAATGGAGGGTAAGCTCTTAGGGGCAGGGACTTTGCCAGTTTTGTTACATATGTTTCCTCAGTCCTTAGAATAGTGCCTGACACATGGTAGGTGCCCAATTAATATTTGTTATATGAATGAGGACCATGGAAGCACTAAAATATTATAAGTAGTCCTGATATCTATGTGTCCTTGAATTTTCTCTGAACTGCATAATTAAAAGTACAACTATTATCATATGGGAGTTTGTGAGGCTGTTTAATACTAAAATGCTTTTCTCACAATAAAAAGTGTGGACTCTAAAATTCTCAAGCAGAAATTACACTCTTAAATGTTTACAAGGACCAGGCATGGAAATAAGCTGAGGGATGTGGGCCAAGTGTGGACTGTAACTAAAGGGAGGCGTGCCTAAAACAAATGAGGCATAAAAACAAACAAAAACAGGGCTTCCCTGGTGGCACAGTGGTTGAGAGTCCGCCTGCCGATGCAGGGGACACAGGTTCGTGCCCTGGTCCGGGAAGATCCCACATGCCGCGGAGCGGCTAGGCCCGTGAGCCATGGCCTCTGGGGCTGCACGTCCGGAGCCTGCGCTCCGCGGCGGGAGAGGCCACAACAGTGAGAGGCCCGCGTACTGCAAACAAACAAACAAACAAAACAAAACAAAACCCAATAATAAATAAATAAATGAATATAAAATTATTATACCTAAAAAAAAAAAAGACAAGTGAGTCACAGCTGTTTAGCACCATCAGGTACTTCTCATGGGGCTTACTGCCCAGAGCTGCTAGACTGTCCATTTCTTTCAAGGGAAGTAGAAATTTGAATTTTCCCTTGAAATCTCCTGGTTCTTGAAAGTTAGCAACTACTAAGCCAATTGTGAGCTATGCCTGGTGGCCTGAATAACACTGCACAATTAAATGAAACCATATCCTCTCTCAATGTACAGATCACCTACTATCACCTACTCAGTCTGTCTGCTATTTTCACTTGAAAATTAGAAATGTTGACTTGTTGTTCATACAAACATGGAAAATAGAAAAGAGCAAATACTAAAGGGATATTTAAATAAGAAAGGAAACTCATTCATCTGAGAATTTTACTGACAACATATAAAAAGAAGTTGAACAGTCATTTCTTGCTTAAAGACTATGTTTTAAAACCAATGGCACCAATAGATGTCATATATACATGAATAAGTTAGGAAAATTGTACAAATAATAAGCTATTGTGTGAATAAAGGGATGTGGTAAAATGCTGACTATAAGAATATGATCCAAGAAATTAAATAATTAATAACATTGCCAGGCATCTTTTATCTTTGGACCAATCAGGTTAAGAATTAAAAGTATCCATATTATGCTAATTTCAGTAGGCAATTAAAAGAAAGGATATCAACCAAATAGAATTAAGGCTTCCATAGAAAAGAAAACAAACAGAAAGTATAGCAAACTGGAATTCAAGCTACAAAAAAGGCACAAAACATACTAGGTGGTCTGCTAGGACAAAGAAACCAAACAGCCTAATAAAAATGTAGCTATAAGGAATAACACAACTGGTGGAAAAAAGTTTTCTACATGTGAAAATAAAGAGAGACACATTAACAAACGGCAACAGAGAAGAAACTGAAGCCATCCATGACATGAAACTTTACCTACTGACAAAGAAAAAAATATCTTATAGCAAAATAATACCTTTAAGTATATAAACCACTTTACTTAAATTTTCTCCTTTTAGCCTCATGAGAAATTAGGTAGATAAATATTCCCATTTTGTATGTGAGCAAAAATGTTTGAGTGGCTCGATGATTTTCCCAAAGTCTTCTAGGAATTTAAAGAGTCAGAGTTCAAACCCAAGACTTGTGTATATTATTTCATAATGCACATGAGTTAATTTTTTTCATATTGAATTTTTCAGACTCAATACTTGCTAAAGTAAGTATTGAAAATGTATCCTGAATCTCTCCTTCTAACCTAGACTCAGGCGACCATTTCCATTCTTTCTGAGCCAGAAACTAACTACCTTGTAGGAGAAGCTGTGTTACCATGGTGATTGGCTGCAGTACAGATTTATGATTTCCAGCCTCAGCTGGGCCTTCCTTGCAGCACAACAGTCATTTTACTCATCACTAGTTGGCTCCTTATCCCATTTCTCAACACATAAACTAGAGCAGTTAACACTTTCCTCCCTCCTCAGCCCTCCCCGTCCTCTGCCTGCCCTATTTTCAGCAAATTAGTTCACCTTCTGCTCAGTTGGGACAATGGATGCTATTTGATATAAATTGTTCCTCCACTAAAAATATAGTTATCTTTCCCCTATCCTTGCATCTTGTTTTGCACCTACCTCAGAGGAAGAAGTGCAGCTGTTCTTTCCATCTATGCCTCCAATCTTTATTTTCCAAACTTATTCCTTTAACTAACAACTCCCTTTACATAAGCACCTTTCTCCTGTCTTACACATCTGTTCCATTTTCCTCCACTTTGCCTCCGTTTCAGCTGCCATCTCATTTTTCTCCTTTCTTTTAACACTGTTCTCATTGAACAGTAAACAACACTCCTGGCTCAGCTTCCTCATAGAGCATTGGACCTAGTAGCAGTTTAGCAAAACTTTCTCAAATAAGTAAAGGAATGAATAAGTGAACTTCTAGTTTTGGGTTCCCCAGAAAAATTTATGAGCAGACTCCTGTCTCTGAGAGAAGTGGTGATTAGAAAGCAACTTTGAAGCTCAAAAGGATTTCATGAAAGAAGCATCATTTACTGCTTTACTACTTGGGTTTTCAAACTGTCCATATTCTCCGTGCTGTCCTTCCTTTTACTCTCTCCACCATCACCACCCTCTCCCACCTCAAACTTCCATTCTGTACTCATCACACTGTATTATATTGTTATATTATCTGTTGCTGCATAACAATCAGCCTCAAAGCTTAGTGGCTCAGCTGGGCAATTCTTGTATGTGCTCCTGTATACAGTTGAGTAAGACGGTTATTGAAGGCTAGAAAAACTAAGGCAGAGCTGCAAGTCTACTTCTGACCTAGATCTTGTAGGTTATACAGCATCACTTCTGCTGTATTCTATTGGTTACAAGTGAGTTAAGGCCAGTCATAATTGAAAGGGAGGAAACTATACAAGGGCATGAATACTGGGAGGAAAAGTTCACTAGGAAACTATGCTAGATGAGAAACTATCTTTGGAGTCTGACTGCTACATATATTCAATTGTGTAAGTATATATCTTCTAAACTTAGCTATTAAAGTATAAGAATTGTGGTTTTGAGTACCTGCCAAATAGTAAAGAATTGTTGAAGACATCAATATGTCAGTCATGCACCAAAAAGTGCAACTGACCAAATTTATATAAAACCATTTCTTGGTGTTCAAGACCATTTCAATTAGTAATGAAATTTATTGCATATGTAGAGCAGTAATGTTAAGTAAGCCTGTAAAGCAAATGATGTGGATTGAGCACAGTTTAGCAAACATTAATTGATACCAACCATGGGCCCAGCACTGTGCTTGCCACTGGACCCCAGGTGCCTGAAGAATGAATTACAGTCGGCCCTTGTGTCTGCAGGCTCCATATCACCATTTCAACCAACCACAGATTAATTTTTTGTTGGTTGATTCTGCAGGTGCCAAACCTGCAATATGACGGAGGGCCAACTGTACTATTTTACATAAGGGACTTAAGCATCTGCAGGTTTTGGGCTCTGATAGGGTTCCTGGAACCAATTTCCCATAGATGCCAAGGGACAACTGTAAATACAAATTAACCCCTTAATATGTATATGCTTTCTGTTAGATGAATCAAATATTTATAATTGAAACACATCCACAACTTTAATCTTAAAAGTGAAAGTTTATTACTAAGACTATAGTAGAATCTAAAGTCAAAACCACAAAGGGAATTAAGAAAGAAATACACCATCCCTCAGAATCTGTGGGGCATCCATCCATGGCAGATGCTCAAGTCCCATAGTCAGCCTTCCCTATCCTCTGTTCCAGGGATCATGTAGTACTGCATGTATTTATTGAAAAAAATCCACATGTAAGAGGTCCCCCACAGTTCACACCTCTGTTGTTCAAGGGTCAACTGTATATGTAGATGTCAGAGAGGGAGAAAGAGAGAGAGAGTGTGTGCAAAAGAAAGGAAGGGCAAATTCACATGCTTATACCTTCAGAAAACCTACATATTTACAGAATAATTATTCAGCAGAGATACTTAAAGGAACCTTGTGCAACCTGACAAATTTTTAATCCATTTATCAAAAACAGATCATAGGGCTTTCAGGGCTTTTAAGGCAACTAAAATGATAATGTAATATTAAGCAAAAAAAAAAAAAAAGGCTAATCTTAAGAACCTGATAAGTTGCATAATAAACTATTAAAAACCAATATGGTTTCTAAATTCATATGAATATACCATCAGCATATTTCCAATATGTATAATAAGCATAAGCTTAAACTACATTTTATGTTTTATAAATGTGTTACACAAAATCATATTCTCAGAAAGGATTTCCACTTGCTTGGAAATACTATTATTTGAAAGCTGAAAAGCTTGAGTATAATGTTATAGAAGAAACACCAGCTGGTAACCATACCATGCTATATTGAAATTTGCAAATGAAAACTGGAGAGGGAAGTAATATTCCCAGTGGTTGGTATGCTGAGATGATTGTGTTGCTACAAGAGAAAAAAATTAAATCTAATCTGTATATTAAAGCTAGACTGCATCATAAAAATATTTCACAAAGTAATAATCATCTACATTTATCCTAAAAGGTTAAGTATTTAAAATGGAATTTATTCAAAATCTTACAAATATTCTAAAATAGAAATGTCACTTCAAGAAAAATAAAATGTCAAAAATTATTTACTTTCTTCACTCTTTCCCATCCCCTATAAAAAATTTAAATGTTTAAAATTACATTTGCCAATTTTTCATCACCAAGGTATTTCTGTGTTGCCTTTACTCTCTGGAATGCCCTTTGTTTATCTTTTTTCTTTCAGTCTATCTCTTTCATTTCTAAAAGTTTAATAGGTTAATTGATTCTCCCTTAGCCACATCAAACCCCTTTGCATAACACATTAAAATACAGTCAGCACTCTGTATCTGTGGGTTCTGCATCTGGAAATTCTAACAAGTTAGGATCAAAAATATTCAAAAATTTTTTCAGAAAGTTCCGGAAGGCAAAACTTAAATTTGCTGTGCTCTTGCAACTATTTGCATATCATTTACATTGTATTTACAACTATTTACATAGTATTTACATTGTATTAGGTATTACATGGAATCTAGAGATGATTTAAAGCATATGGAAGGATGTGTGTAGGTTATACTCAAATACTATGCCATTTTATATAAGGGACTTGAGTATCCACAGATTTTGTTATCCTCCGGGGTCCTGGAACCAGTCTCCTGCAGATACCAAGGTATGACAATAATTGAATAGAGGGATACTTCAAAGATCTACTTTACTCAATCTAATTTAAATGGGTTATGACCCTGTAGCTTTGACAGCTTGTCACACAGTACAAGTTAATAAAACGATAATTAAAATTGGGGATATAAAACTAAGATTCCGAATTTTTATTTTTAATAAATACATATGGTCCTTTTCTGTAAAATTTTATTCAGATATTTTAAATATATGTGTTATCAGCAGACATACATACAACAGATGATAAACCCTGATTTCAACAAATATTTCCTGACAGCAATTGGTATATTGTCTCTATGTACATTTGTCTGTTGATTATTGACTTTAACTACTTTTCTCTTTTTTATCAACTGTAGGTTGAGTCCATTTCTAACAGGACTCCTAACAATAATTTTTAGTAAAAATTGCAATAAATGTACATACCAAAATGACTGTTTATGTACTTACGTCCCTTTATCATGTCACTTACAATAAACAGAATTTGCTGGAGTTTTTTCCCCCATTTCTAGTAGAGTAGCAACTAGCCTTATAATAAATTTAACATCTTTAATAAATACCCATTAACTTGATGGTGAGAATATGAATTTATTAATATTATGGCATTTATTTTAAACAAAAGTTGCTTACAAATCTTAGAGCCTCATCCAGTGATAAGTTTAATTTTGTCATATTTATAATCTCTGAATTTTTAATGTTTTAAGAACCCTTGTGTTTGATTAGAAGAAAGTCTAAGATTCTGATTAGACTGCTTTTATTCTTCTCTTCTGTTGGGGCTGGGGGATAGGAGGAGGTGATTCTTATATACAATTAGAGCTGTGGGAGGTATCTCTATAGCTCCAGCACCAACTGTTTTTGCCACCCTTCTGCTCCGTTGACCTAGCTGATCTGTGGTCCATGCTGCTGCTGATTTTCTCTGACAGTTGACCTCTGTGCCCTTCTCTCTCCCTGTGCCATAAGGAGGTTCTGTCCTTTTCTCATAGTCTGCTGTTTTAAAGAGGTCTCCCAGAGCAGGGCTTTAGGACAGCTAATAACACAGTTCTTTTAACAAGGATTGCAGACCTGAGTGTTGGGCCAGATATGCCCTGTAAAGATATTTAGTGTGACTAGTGTTCAAACAAAAAAATAAACAATGAAGGTCTTTAATTGTGACATGTACCCTTCGTACGGCCAGCCCACCTCGCCACTCCATATTGTCATACATCTCTCCTGCTTCCTCCTTTGAGCCTCGAAGTATCCTCCTAGCAGCCCAAATGGTGGGGCCTCCCAGACAGCCAACAGCAAAGCAAAAATGTGGTTTGTAGAGTCAACAGTGCTGCTTAAACATCTTTTTTTTTTTTTTTTATTTATTTATTTTGCAGTACGCAGGCCTCTCACTGTTGTGGCCTCTCCCATTGCGGAGCACAGGCTCCGGATGCGCAGGCTCAGCCACCATGGTTCACGGGCCCAGCCGCTCCGCGGCATGTGGGATCTTCCCGGACCGGGGCACGAACCTGTGTCCCCTGCATCGGCAGGCGGACTCTCAACCACTGCGCCACCAGGGAAGCCCTCTATCTTTTTTTTAAGTGGGAATATTCACCACCAAGATCATCAGCCAATCATCTAAAGCTATATAAAGCCTAAATTAAGTTGTGACAAAACATTTTAAACTTTCTGATCTTAGCCCTTTGTGGCTCCTGCTGCATTTTCATATGCAGCATTTCACTGCAAATACAAACTAGTTAATAAACACTGGTTCTTTTCAAGCTGGGTATATAATTCCTTTTTTTATGCTAGAATCTTTCGATAGTCAAAAGCACTGCAGAGTCTTAGCCTGTAATTTAGTTAAATGAATTCAAAACTCAATACTGCCCTTAGAGGACAGGGAAATGAAATAATACTCACAAAAATGATGGCTAAGCATAGTTATGAAGAAACTTGGCACCACTAAAGAACTATTCAGAAATCTGAGATTGAGAAGGATAATGATGTAAGACTAACAACTTGGATAGAAAAGAAAGGCAATGAGTTCATTCTGAGAGGAAGTGGCTTATCTTAGGGTATTCTGAGTTTCTCATTAAAACAAATCTCTCTGATTTCTTTCAATGGTTCCCAATGAAAATATGAAAATCACAGTGATGAAAATGTTACTGATTACACTGTGTTCTTAAAACCTAAAATTACCTATTGAAATGAAAGAAGTTTCTGCTGGAGCAGCTATAAATGTAGCATAAATGTAGTATAACCATAAGTAGCAATTAATCAAGAGTAAAAATTTTTTTAAAATTCTATCAGATAGCCATTTATTTCATATGATTGTATTAATATAAATACTACTGAATAACTTTTGTCATTTACACTAACAGCATCCACAACTTGTTTAGTTAGACTTAATACAGCAAATGTCTATGTGTCAGTGAATTAAATGACCATCACTAAATATGTAGAAATTGTTACAGGAACACAAAGAAAGGGTCAAGTGCCCTAGTATTTATTTAACACCTTCTGCTGAGTGTTTGGTGCTTTACCTAGCCTTTCTTATTTAATTTTCACATTTTAATATATTTTGTTGTTATTCAAAGATCTATTCTATAGATTAAAAAATAAGTCAGGTCCATGGAGTCAAGTAACTTTCTGAAGGCCATGCATCTTGTACATGATAGAACCTGTCTAATTCTAGACTCATAATTCTAACTATAGAGAAAAGAGGGAGTGTCTTCTCACCACAGTACTGACTTTCAAATAGCCGTGCCACCTCCTCAAAGTTCCCTTTGTTTTAGTACTTACAGGGCATAGTGATTATTATTCTACCTTAACGCTCTGCCATTGATAGTAGTCTTATCATTTTGCTTTTCCCCTCTTTGTCGTCTTCTTCTTAATCTAATAGATCTATACAATATTGAATCTGTTAAGCAGTACACATACACACAGTCGCTCCCATCAAAATAATTATCTGAATATCACAAGACAATCTTCTGAATATTTGAAACAGCATATAAAACACTGACCAGCTTAAACTAGTTTTGCCTAAATAAGTTGTCGATTAATCAAACTGCGAGTTCTTTTACAGAGACAGCACTGCACGTGTGCAAGACTGGAACCCACTTCTCCAGGATGACTCCGGAACCAAGAATCTTTAGTCTATGGAGAACTCTAAGAATAGAGCTGCTACCACAAGAGCCCTTTACAAAGAGAGAAGTCCTTCAGTAAGGAAACTCTGGTTTCCAGCAGCACGTGTAGCTTATATGGACTGATTTGAGTGTAGACAATCAGCTTCCAAGTTTGAAATTCCCCGGACCCCTTTAATTTCTTCCTGAACCCTGGATCAGGGAGACAAATTTGAGAGCCTTGACTCCTGTCTCCTTGCCAGTTGACCTGGCAATAAATCTCACTCTTTTCTCAAAAGCCAATGTCATAGTACTGGCTTCTGTGTGTGTTGGGCAGTGAGCCCTTCCTTAGTAACAGATTGACAGGAGTCATACAAGCCTTATGAAAATATGATCCTCTTTAGATGTTCAGATTAGTTCGTTCAGAGATCCTTTATGTAAAAAAAAATAAACCTCATTATTAATTTGATATATCACATGATAATTCTTATAATTATTAAACATTTAATTACACTCGTTGCCCCAACGCCATTAAATTTTGTTATATTATCTACTACTCTCTGTATAACTAGTAAAAACTGTAATCATTATGTACATACCAGATTCATTTCTAGCTGTTTTTACTAAATTTGTAGTACAAATCTATGTTCTAATAGTAAACTGAAACCACCCCATTTATTTGAACAGGGAATTTCATTTATTTTTTTAAAGTTGACTAATTGTTAAATTATAAATAGATAGTTGTTAACTAGTTGGAGAAACAAATAGAAAATGTTAGAATTATGAGATTGGTCTATTTTATTAATCTTTTCAAAGAACCAGTTCTTTGTTTATGCCACTGTATTTAATATAACCAATTTTTTTTTTTTTAACAGTGAAAGCAGATTTATTCAGGGAGATACACACTCCATAGACAAAATGTGGGCTGTATCATAAGGCGAGAGGGCCCTGGGGTATCCAATTTATTTTTAACATATTGTTTTCTTTTAATTTATTTGTGTTTGGTTGTATTATTCTTTTTCTAACTTCTTGAGTTGGACATATAAGTCACTAATTTCTCAGTCTTTCTTCTTTTCTAATTTTCACATTTATGAAATCTTCCTTATCACTTAAGTTACATTCCATTCATTTTTAGCATAGTTTTTTTTCATTTTTGTATGGATAGAAATATCATCTAAATTCTAATTTTTTTCTTTGATCCCAAAAGGTGTTTTCTCATTTTTCCATAGAATAACTTGGGTGTGGCTATTATTTTTCAATTGATTTCCAATGTTATTTTGTTATGATCAGAGAATGTGATCAGCTTAACTTCAAGTTTTCAATCTTGGTTGAGATTTAGTTTGTTGCCTAGGATATGCTCTCTAATTATTATGTATAAAGTTTCAAATATACATCCATTAAATAGGTTAGTTAACGGTGTCATTGGCTCTTCACCATTTTCTTACTATTTTTTTGCCAAGTTTATCTCTTAATTTTAAGAGATGTCTATTACAATTTCCCCACTATGACTGTGGATTTTTTTATTTCACCTTGTAATTCTATCAGATTTTTATTTTTATTTTCTTCTGTGTTTAGATACACACAGGTTCAGAATTGTATCTTCTTGTTATAACAATAAGTTGTTCCTTCTGTGATTGTGACTCTCTTTATCTCAAATAATGAAGTTTGCCTTAAAGTCTGTTTCATCTTATATAACTTGATGAAGTTATATCAACCTTATTCAATTTAATATTAACCTGACATTTATTCTTTATCCCTTTCCTTTAAAACTTTACTTGTTTTTATATTTTAGGCATGTCTTGAAAATAGTATAAAACTTGATATTGTTTTGTTTACTTTTATTTTAATCCAATCTGAAAATCTTTGCATATTAACTGGTAAATTAGAACATTTACATTGATTCTAATTGCTAATATATTCAGATGTGTTGCTACCATTTTTATTTGCTGTCTTCTATTTAACAAAATTTTTCTTTATTTTCTTTCTGTTGGTTGCCATATTCCCCTCTTTTTTCTTCTGCTTGTATGAAAGTTATATTGTTACTTCTGTTGTTTAATAAATGATCTTTAGTTTTTAGAGTACACACTAACAAAGTCCAAAATTAATCAATATACATTTCCTCACCCAAAATAAAACAAGGATTTTAGAAATAATTCTTTAGCTCAGTTGACTACATTTCCATCTTCATTCACATAACTTCCATCCTTTTGTTACACTTCCAAATTAGTCATTAAAACTATTATTAGTTTTTACAAAAAATTACTACTTAAAATTACCTGATTGTTTACCAAATTTCTTTCTTATTACCTTTTTCTTTCGGTGCTTAGGTTCCTTATTCACTAAGTAGTTATTTCTTTAGTCTTAGATAAAAACTCCATTTCACCTTCACTCTTGAATTTTTGTTTAGCTGGTAAAGGACTCTAATTTGGTAGCTATTTTCTCTCCACTCTTTGAAGATATTATGTTATTATTATCTGATCTCTATTGGTTAAAGTTTGCTGTTAGTCTCATGGTTATTCCTTTGTAGGTTAACTGTTTTTATTTTTGCAAGATCGCAAGGTTTTTCTGTTTTCCTCTGATGTTTTGCAGTGGGTCAATAATATGTCTATGTATGGATTTAATGTTAATCACAATTGGGGTTTATTGGGCATTTCGGAACTGGTGGTACACATCACTGAAAAATCGTCAGCCAGTACATCTTTGATTACTGTCTTCCTAATCTCACAATTCTCCCTTTCCAGAATTCTTACCTTGAAACTTCTAATTCCTTTCTTTGAATTCTTTTCAACTAATTAACTCTTTGGTCTCATGCATTTTGATCATTTTATAAGACGTAGCTTTTAGTTCACGACCTCTCCTAGTTCTATATTTACTTTAACTCATCATTTAAAGTTTTACTTTAGGGGCTTCCCTGGTGGCGCAGTGGTTGAGAGTCCGCCTGCTGATGCAGGGGACACGGGTTCGTGCCCCGGTCTGGGAGGACCCCACATGCCGAGGAGCGGCTGCGCCCGTGAGCCATGGCCGCTGAGCCTGCACGTCCGGAGCCTGTGCTCCGCAATGGGAAAGGCCGCAACAGTGAAAGGCCCGCGTACCGCAAAAAAGAAAAAAAATAAAAAAAAATAAAGTTTTACTTCAATGCCTCATATTTTACTTCTATAAGTTCTAATTTGATCTTTCTCCCATAGTCTTTTGTTTTGTTTTGTTTTGTTTTGCTTTGGTTACTGTATTTTTTCCTTATGAGCTACATTCCTTAAAGGAATATAATTTAATTTCATCATTTTAAACATACAGACCAACCCTCACAGAAACCTCACTGGCCAATATTTTCTGGTAGTATGAATTATCATTTTTGTATTCAAAAATGTGTAGAGTATACATATGTCTCAATGCAATGTTTTTTTCCGCTAATGTCTAAATAAGGAAATTTTTGTTTACATTTTATAAAACTCATTGCAACATTTTTTAACAAAATGACATTTGGAGAAAAGTCTTAAGCTATGGTCCAACTATAATTGGTAAAATGTTAAAAATCAAAGTTAGATATTTTGAAAAATCAGGTCGAGTGTCAATGAAAGAAACATATGTCTTGAATATTGCTGGCACTAGGAGAAGCCTAATGTTTCCCAACATTAAAAAATGGGCATGTAAGCAGAGTTCTAGTTTATAAGAGATTTCATCCTAAAGCATTGATTCCATCACCTTTAGTGAAGATTTCTCAAAGCCTTCCTGTTCAGGAGTCTCTAGAACAGCATAAAAATGGTGGAGAACTTATAACTATTCCTCTTAACCTGATATTTTGCCTGACATGAATTCTTTATCACCCACTTGGCACTATCAACTTTTGCAACTGGTTCACACAGTGATGACTTCAGTGGTCTTCCCCTTCTCCCTCTGCTGGTCAAGTCCAACTTTTTAATCCTCTTGTTGAGTAACTACAATTAATTACTGAAAAATGTCTTGGTGTTCATTATAAATTGTGTCTGTATTTTTCTAACAGATTTATTTATTGCTCTGTTTTTACTGTATTATATGAAAATACAGTGTTTAAGGTACAGCATGCAAACCATTTATGTTACTGCATATGGAGCAACTATTAACAATCACATTAATTGTTTTGTAATCCTGAAGCAATGTTTTAAACATTTACATGCTAACGTGATAGTTTTTTTTACTTATATGTAAAGATTTTACAGTGCCTTAGCTACATTTTAGGAAATTTATTGGGAGTTTGGGAGTGACTTATAACACATGATAATTTTTCCCATTTGAATCATGGAAAAATTCATGTCTAGTTGTCATTTTCCTGCAGAATATCTGCTTTTCAGAATTTTCAGACTGCTACTGTTAAGTAAGGGATACATGTAGGTTTTTTTAAATCGTGTCTTTCATTTTATTCATAATCTCAAGTTCTTAGGGAATTATCCTTATTATGTCTATATACTGACATTCAAGTTGAGTTAGATCATTGTATGGTTTCGGAGTATTTGTATGTGTGGTGTGTGTGTGTGTGTGAGCGAGAGAGAGAGAGAGAGAGAGAGAGAGAGAGAAAGAGAGAAGGAGGGAGGGAGAAAGGGAGGGAGAGAGAAAGAGAAAGGGGAAAGGGAAGGAGAAGGAGAAGGAGAAGACGAAAAGAAAGAGAAAGAAAGAGGGAGCTTTATTTTTGCAAGAAATTTTTTTCCTAATAAGAATCTTGCATGTCCTTACTTCTGGAAAATCCCTCTAGAGAGGTTCTCTGTTTGCAACTGTTCTGGGCACAAGGGATATCACCAAGCTAGGATCAGCTTTATGTTACCATCTCAGTTTAGAGTTTTCCTCACCACCTAACGTATTATAAATTCAGATGCAACACCCTCCTCAGTGCTGACTTAGAATTTTTCTTTTTTACCGAACACTTTTTTTTCCCCATGCAAAGTATCAGCAGGAGTATATTTCATGCTCTCTGGGGCAATGGATGGGAGTTTTTGTAGTCCTCTATTCCAGAGATGGCTCAGCGAGATTTTTCAGATACATTTTTTTAAATTAATTTATTTGTTTATTTATTTTTGGCTGCATTGGGTCTTCGTTGCTGTGCGTGGGCTTTTTCTCTAGTTGCGGCGAGCGGGGGCTACTTTTTATCGCGGTGCACAGGCTTCTCATTCCGGTGGCTTCTCTTGTTGCGGAGCACAGGCTCTAGGCACACAGGCTTCAGTAGTTGTGGCTCGTGGGCTCTAGAGCAGAGGCTCAGTAGTTGTGGCACATGGGCTTAGTTGCTCCGAGGCATGTGGGATCTTCCCCGACCAGGGCTCGAACCCATGTCCCCTGCATTGGCAGGCGGATTCTTAACCACTGCGCCATCAGGGAAGTCCCAGATACATTTATTAAGGCTCTGAGTTCTCTCTCTCTTGATGGGTCTGAGGTCTTGTTTTATGCCCTTTTGTGAATGTTAAACTATCAATTCTTTTGCCACAAAAGGCTTATCTCTGGTCCCTGTAACTACTCAAGACTACCACCTTACCATCTACCGGTCCCATCACCCTAGATTTTAACTTCCCATGGTTTTCTACAAGAGTTATCATTTTTGCTTACTAAATCATGTATTTATGAAGTATATTTTGGATTTCTAAATCTTTGCAACGGGAAGCATTTCCATATTAATCTGTGTCACAACGGTCCATTCCTACAACCGAACATTGATTGAAAAAGTTAAAATGATTTCTCTCAAAAAGCCCAGTTTTTAGGACTTTCCGCACCTTACCCTCCTTTTGAATTTATTAAAGCTGATTTTCCCTTTCCTTCTTCTTCCTGTCCATGTGGTTATTGTAGTATGCCGACTCCGTCTCAGGGGGCGCATAGTAGCAAGAATTTGATTGTATTCAAACAAGGCCATGGTGGATTGCATTATGACTCACAACTATGAACTTCTCCTCACCCCATGGAGGAGAAAGTAACCTCCCCTGCCTAACTGATGTTTTGGTCAGCCATACCACATGACATACAATGGGATAAGAGCAAGCATAAATTAAATACAATTACATAGTTTGTGTTGGCATCTCCTGTTCCTGATTCCTGCCACTGAGAAGGGCATGTCTTAGACAAAGCCATTAGAAAAGCAAAACTAAAGCTTCAGAACAACATCTACAATAAAACTATGTGGTTAAGTATCCCCAGCTCCCCAAAGCTGGAAAATCATGATAACCTAGTACCGTCAGTAACTGCTACAGGAGCCAGTGAAGACACGGAGTAGAGGGAAGGTCATCATTCTGATAACCCTAAAACAGAACAAGCCTCAAGCTGCAGCACGTCTTCACGGCAATGGAAACCAAAGCTAGGAGGAGGTTTTGCAAGATCTCATGCAGAGGTGAGTACAAGAAAAACCATGATGGCACTTGATAGTGCCAAAGCAATCTGGGCAAGAGGAACTCTTGAAAATTGTAAATCAGAATAACTCTGCAAAGACAACGCTGTAGGGGGTAATTCCTGAAAACAAAATTCAAATTCTAGGGGCAAAGGAAAGAGAAGGTTTACATAAAATTGGAGAAGGGGAGCAGAAAAGGAAAAGCTATATTTCTTTAATCACATTGAAAAACCACAGAAGAGGGAATTCTAGAGCATTAGAAATAGAAAAGGTATGTTGGGTGACCACTCTTGTCAAAGTATAGGAAGCTGCATTTCACTGTGACGTATGCAGAAGAAAAGGATTACGATCAAATCCCACTCAAAGTTATTAGGAAAAGAGATTAAGAACAGAATAATGTTCCTACAACAAAAGCATGTCCAAAGCACATGCCCACAAAAAAGAGGTAGAAACTGCAACCTAATATTTCAAAACAAGCAATTTTTTAAATGATAAAAGCTATGAGAGAATAACATAAATCAGAATTATAAAAACAGAAATGGTGATTGTAGAAAGGGAAAATTTAAAAAAAGAAGTAACAAAATTAGAATAATGGGTGAAACATTTCAGAAATGAAACTAAAAGGAACAGAAAAATGCATGAATATAATAGATAATGCTTTAAGAAAATTAAAGATTGAAAGGAGGAAATTACCAAAAAAAAGCAATAAAGGAAGACAAAAATGGCCAAGAGAAAGTGACAGATACAGAAGGTAGGCAAACAGGATAAAATATACATCAATGTTAAAAGTAAAAAACCATAATAATGAAACAGAACTGATTTGAGGTAAGTTTCCAGAAATAAAAGATATATTGATATCTTTATATATTATTGAATATATTAGGTATATATAGAAGCTACACACTTGATAAAATAGTCACAGAATGGTCAACACCAAGACATATTCTAAAATAGTCGTTCTCAAACTGTGCTCTGCAGATCCTGGGGAACCCACAAAAACCTTTCAAGAGGCACACAAATATCACTATTTTGACATTTGCACTAACAAGAAAGCAACAGGGAGTAACTATACTGCCTTGTAAAAGCAATGATGGGTAAAACTCTTACCATGAGTAAAAACTGGTACTAAACTGTATTCTTCATTAACACTAATGCAGGAAAAAAAAAGTTAGATTCATTTTAAGAAGTTTCTTGATAAAGCAATAAAAATTGATTTTTAAAAAAAATTTGACCTGTACAATGTTATGTGAGGAACTGGGGAGTATGTATAAAGCATTTCTGCAGCATACCAAAATAAGACAGTGTGTCTTAAGGAAAAACACTTGGGCATTGCTTGAGCTACAATCTGAACTAGTCACTTTTTACATAGAACACCATTTTTATTGCAAATAACAACTTATAGACAAAGTTATGGTTATTAAGGTTTTGGGTATTTGACAGAAATTTTTCCAGAAAATAAATGGGGTGAAGAAAATTACTGATATTCTTTATCAGTGATAAAATTTGAACTTTCAAAAGAAAATTAGAATTTTGGAAAAAACTTGTATTTACGACTATAAGTTACAGCTTTCCAATACTCAAAGATCTTTTATGATAAGATCAATAGGAATATTAATAAATGTGATGCTTTGATATTATATAGTGAAATATGTCAATATTCAAAAGGTCTGCATAACTCAGTGAACCCATAGTTTCCAAGAGACCAATACATACATGATGCTAGAGAAAAGATCTATTCAAAGTGCATAACAGGGGGGGCTTCCCTGGTGGCACAGTAGTTGAGAGTCCTCCTGCCGATGCAGGGGAAACGGGTTCGTGCCCTGGTCCGGGAAGATCCCACATGCCGCAGAGCGGCTAGGCCCGTGAGCCATGGCCGCTGAGCCTGCGCGTCTGGAGCGTGTGCTCCACAATGGGAGAGGCCGCAACAGAGAGAGGCCCGTGTACCGAAAAAAAAAAAAACAAAAACAAAGTGCATAACAGATAAATGGATTTTAATGTAGCCATGTCTCAAAAGTTCACTGTTATGATTTCAAATTCCACATTGCAACAAATCTTTAAGAAACTGTCATTTGTCAAAACTTGGCGTAGCATCAAAGAAGAATATCTGCAATTATCTGAAAACACTATTAAAATACTCCTCCATTTTCACCTACGTATTTGTGTGAAGCCAGATTCTCTTAACCCAAACAACATATTTCAAAAGATTGAATATACCAGGTATGAGAATCTAACTTTCTTCTATTAAGCCAGACATTAAGAGATTTGTAAAAATATAATCACTTTTACTATTTTTCAATTTAGAAAAATATATTATTTTTTCACTTAACATATATTAGGCTCTTAAATATAACTGGTATACTATTGTTATTTTAAATGATTTAATAAATAACTTTTTTAATTTCTCAGTTTTAATTTTTAGTAAGGTAAATATCACTAGATGTACTACACATAAGTAAAAGGTTTAGGGAATCCAAAAGGGAACACTCTTGCACTGCTGGTGGGAATGTGAATTGGTTCAGCCACTATGGAGAACAGTATGGAGGTTCCTTAAAAAGCTACAAATAGAACTACCATATGACCCAGCAATCCCACTACTGGGCATATACCCTGAGAAAACCATAATTCAAAAAGAGTCATGTACCAAAATGTTCATTGCAGCTCTATTTACAATAGCCCAGAGATGGAAACAACCTAAGTGTCCATCATCGGATGAATGGATAAAGAAGATGGGGCACATATATACAATGGAATATTACTCAGCCATAAAAAGAAACGAAATTGAGCTATTTGTAATGAGGTGGACAGACCTAGAGTCTGTCATACAGAGTGAAGTAAGTCAGAAAGAGAAAGACAAATACCGTATGCTATCACATATATATGGAATTTAAGAAATAAAATGTCATGAAGAACCTAGGGGTAAGACAGGAATAAAGCCACAGACCTACTAGAGAACGGACTTGAGGATATGGGGCGGGGGGAAGGGTGAGCTGTGAAAAAGCAAGAGAGAGGCATGGACATATATACACTACAAAACGTAAAATAGATAGCTAGTGGGAAGCAGCCGCATAGCACAGAGAGATCAGCTTGGTGCTTTGTGACCGCCTGGAGGAGTGGGATGGGGAAGGTGGGAGGGAGGGAGACGCAAGAGGGAAGAGATATGGGAACATATGTATATGTATAACTGATTCACTTTGTTATAAAGCAGAAAATAACACACCATTGTAAAGCAATTATACCCCAATAAAGATGTTTAAAAAATTTTTTTTTAATTAAAAAAATTTTTTTTAAAAAGCTTTGGGGAATCCAGAATAGTTTTTAAAACTGTAAGAAGTTCCTGAGACCAAAACTACTCGAGAATCCCTATTCTAGAAAAAATGTCAACCTCTGGAGAAAAGGAAAAGTTAGTTTATCATTAAACTTTTCAACAGCAATTCTTTAGGCTAAAAAAGAATACAAAAACATATTTAAAATATTCACGAGAGCAAAATATGAGCCAAGATTTTATATCTGGTCAAACTGACCCCCAAGTATAAAGACTGTAGACAACGTGTTAAGAATGTAAAATAACAGGAAATAATGTTTCCGTGAGTCGTTCCTGAGGAATCTGTAACAGAAATTTCAGACAATCAAAAAGACTGATGAACTCTACCTTTCAGTAATAGTATCAAACACCTATGGCATAGGGGCAGGACAGGAATAAAGATGCAGATGTAGAGAATGGACTTGAGGATATGGGGAGGGGGAAGGGTAAGCTGGGACGAAGTGAGAGAGTGGCATGGACATATATACACTACCAAATATAAAATAGATAGCTAGCGGGAAGCAGCCGCATAGCACAGGGAGATCAGCTTGGTGCTTTGTGACCACCTAGAGGGGTGGGATAGGGAGGGTGGGAGGGAGACGCAAGAGTGAGGGGATATGGGGATATATGTATACATATAGCTGATTCACTTTGTTATACAGTGGAAACTAACACACCATTGTAAAGCAATTACACTCCAATAAAGATGTTTAAAAAAAATTTACCTTTAGAATTTTTACTAAGTGATTATTGTAAAGGGGCAATTATCATATATAATGTATGTATGCTCTGAGAATATAGATACGTTACAACTACCCAAAAATGGGTGACAGGGCAAGAAAGGGGAATATATTAAGAAGTAAAATGATTAAAAAAAAAAGTAAAATGAATTCAGTGATTTCTTAAATATTAACTTGGATTAGGTATTAACTTGGATGTTAGCTGGGAGTAAAAAGATATTACCTCAAATAAGATATGGAGGGAAGAAAGAGAATTTACTAGATAATTTCAGTATTGCTCATAGCAGGTAAGCATCGGACAATAGGAAGAGAGAGAGATGGGGACTTGGGGAGCAGGAAGAGGGACAAAGGGAGAGAAAAAGAAATTAGGGTATTATATAAAGATATTAGTATAAAGGTAATTATTAGAGAAAACAATTCAAACCTTCCTAAAATATAAAAAGATATATACTCCAAAAGAGAGAAGAGTAAATAAACCACCCAATGAAAGACGAGTCATGTAAAATGAAGCTACCTGGCAGAACAGAGGTCAAACGTTTACCATATCAGTAAATATAAATGAACCTAACTCATCTTTTAAAGAGAAATAGAAGAAGATTTTGATTAGCTAACAAAACAAAATCCAATACTCTACTGACACTCCTGACCATTCAGCCTTCCTTGAACTTGCCTGGCACTTTCACAACTTGGTGCCTTAGTTCATGCCCTTTCCAATCCCTTTGTCTATAAAAATTCTATTGAGTTTTCTATTGAGTAATGCTACTTCTTCCATGAAGCCCTTTGTAATTGCTTTAGTCAGAAATTAGCCTCAAAACATCCTTGTACATTTATTAAAGTAGTTAACTAAATCTGGCATGTCATAGACAGTTGTTTATATACTTTCGTCCCCACTAGAATATGAACCCCTTACAGACAGGAACAAATGAATGGGATATTAGAGAAGCTCAATTACTGAATGAATGAACTGAAGACAGAAGGACATGCCATTCATTTAATTATATCACTACAGAATTTGTCTAATTATCTATAACTATATTTGTAATTATAACTGATTACTTCCTTTTAAATTTTAAATTCACTTACATCCTTTTAGGTTGCCTCTAGACATTTAATTAAAATTCTACCTCCCTAGATAGTTATTGCTTCTAGATTGTTAAATGTTTATAAATAGATCTGCCCATTTTGGAAACTCTCCTCTCACAATTGTGAAAGTTTCTGAATTAATGAACACTTTTTATGGCATGTTTTTTCATATATGCAAGCAAGCTTAAATCTTTAACTCTTTTGTGTTTTTCTTGCTTCCTCATTCCCAATTCTGGCTTTTTGTTAGTAGTTTTCAACATTTTGTCTTTGTTCATGTACATTTTTTATACTAGAATATTTGATGCCAAAGTTGAAGGGATTAAAACACACAAGTCGGCAATGACTACAATATAATGACTATTACAACTAACCATGTCTCACAGTGCTATGAAACCATCTTACTGTTATTCCATTATTTACTTGACTGCCCATGAATACAGTGTTAGTTGAACTCTTTTATATGTATAACCATGTCTCCCAGTGCCTATAAAATTATCTTACTTTTATTTCATTATTCACTTAGCCATCCTTCAACACACTGTTACTTTTTGAATAGAACTATTTACTGACTTTTATATATGTATAAGTGAAATTTCCTAAATGCTCCAGTAAGCAATCAATCTTTCTTTGGTAACAGCTATGCCTTTTACCTATTCCACCCAGCAACTACTACCTCAAGATCCAGTGCTTTAAATGATCTACCTAGTTCAAAAAAAAAAATCTACTTACTATGGGTGTAAGAATATGTTTGTTCAGTGTGGCGAAAAATTAAATTTACAGATTCATCAGAATATGAGAGTCACTTTACCTCAAGACATCGTAATATTTTCCATGTTAGCCTTCATTTTCGTAGGCTGGCTAATTATGTCCCTGGATACAGACGATCCCCTGGATACCACTCAATCTTTATGTAAAATTGTATTTATCCACTCAGCACAGTTTTTATGAAGGAGACATCAACTTTCAAGAACTGGGAAGGGTCTGAGATTTTACCCCACTTGTAAGCTAACAATTTAGTTTGCCACAGTGTTACGTGACAAGAAGTGTCATGCTGACAGAAGACATGAGATTCCTGGGTCAAAGACAAAGGACTTTATTATGCACAGCACAGCAACGTGAGCTTCAGCATACTTGCCCCAGCCCCCAAAAGGTAACGGGAAGGGCTAGATGCACATCCACACACGGTGGGTTGCATTGCACAAGAGAGGCCAAGGATCCCAGTACTTTCTGAGTGAGCAGCAAACATTGTAGCAAGCAGCAAATAAGCCAATCCTTTCTTGGAAGAGCATCTAGTTACACATAAACCATGCTGCAGTTACCTTGATCTACTCTGTTAGTCTATGTGACTAGCTACAAAGACGGCTCAGTAACCGAAGATAGATAAGTCTTAAGATAATACTGACAGATCATATTCAGCAAAAACTTTCAGGTTTGCTCAGAGCCCATGGCTGACTGCATCAGTGAACACCACAAATCTAATATTTCCATCTAAGATTGAGCCTAATCTTAGACCTGTATCCTGATTCTATTAATGATGACCTCATACCAAAAAATATTGCAACAAAGCAGAACTTTCTAAAGCAGATCAAAACTTGACCATACTCACAACCAGCAAGCTCTTTATTCTTGCTTATGTGCCAGTCTTCAGCTGCCTTTTATACAACTCTTGTTGCTTTCACATAACAATTGATGAAGTGTCATCAAAATCACAGATGTGCTTTGCCTGGGTGTCCTTTGTAGCCAAAAACATCTGCTACCACCAACTTCTCCATTTCTTCCTCTTTTGAATTGTCTGTCTCCAAATATTCAAATATTCCCTCAGAATTCAACTTTAACTTGCTTTCTTTTTCTTTCAAATGCTTTCCCATATTCCCCACAAAATGTCATTAAATCTCATTAGAAAGTTTACAGATAAATCCATCTTTATAAAATGTATAGTTGACATTAAACAGATTTGAATCATAGTAATAAATTCCTTTCACCAAACATTTATCAAATGTCATTCAAGTCCCTGGAATATAAAGATAAAGACAAGGTTCTTGCCTTTAATAAGCTCACAAATTAGTAGGGAAAATTAACATGAGATTGTAGTTAATGTAATAACAGATGTGTGTACAAGGTACAGAGTAATACTAAGGTATGTGTTAGGAAGACAACACAATGTGCGTGACCTGAGCCACATATTAAAATAAGAGTAACAGTGTGTTAGACCAAGTGGGGAAGAATACCCCTGGTAAAACTAGTCATTTGTTTCTAAGGGTTAACATAAGTGAGCATCAGACCAGTAACTGTAATATAGGCAATAATACTCCTCCTTAAAAATGTATTTTTTTTAAAAAAGCCACCTGCAAAGAAGGTTACTAAATTCAAAATATTCTTTATTCAATGAATATTTTGGGGGTTCCCTCTGAATGTTAGGAACAATGGCAGGTATTCAAACATTAAAGCTATATTTATACACTAAAAATTAATGACTTTGGAATTAACAATTTAATTAATTTAGTCATTATAGTATGTCCTTATTCATCAACTGAATTAATCAAATCTGAATTTTACTAATTGACCAGGAAACAGAGGTACAGTTTTAGAATTCTAGTGAGTGTGTATGTATTTTGTATACAAGTTATACATAATAACAAGTTATTATTATAACTTAACCAGCCAGGATGAATCATATGAAATGGCCACTGGCCATTCTAAGTGGTTCAATCAATTTTTTTTTTTTTAATTCTATAGTGTAAAGAAGATCAGGTTCAGATTCTGACAGGTTGAATTTGAATCTTACAAAAAGTACTTACAACCTGTGGAACTTTGGGCAAGTTACAAAACCTCCCTAATCCTCCATTTCATCATCTATAAAATAGGAAGAGCAGAATCAATCTGAAATAGTTATACTTGTGTTGACTGTATAAGGAAACCTCAACCACAGCACCCTAACTAAATAGGGGCTTCCTTTTTATCACATAACTAAAAATACAGAGGTTGTGAATCCAAGAGTGAAGCTGTAGTTTCATAAAGTTATCAATACATGGAAGAAGCTGCTTTCCAGAAGAGAAAGAGGAAGGCGTATAAAAGGCCAGGCCAGTGGCAGCCGGAAGGGAGAGGAGGGCAAAGTTTTGAAAAACAATCAAGGCATCAAATCTATAGAATTCTGATTAAATTGTTATTCTTGTTCACCAGAGCAGTAGTTTTGGGTTTTGGACGATGCTACTTCCTAACAGCCTATTTAATGTCCCAGGTGACTCTTCTTGCTCCTCTAGTCTTACCATCCTTTTTCCCTCATGTTTTCAAAGTGTCTGCTGCACATCTAGGCAACGGGTCAGGTTTTAGATAAACACAAGGAAGGGTGAAGGGTGAAAATCGTCTCCTTGAAAGCTTTTGGGAAGAGATTCTGTTCCAGAGATTTCCACCGATATCTCATGGGTCGGAATTGTATCACATGGGCACATCTAGTTGCAGGAGGGGCTGGGAATTCTAGTATTTCACTTTCTAACCACTGTAATACACAAAGGTAAAGGAGAAAGGTATTAGAATAGATACTAAGTGAACTATACGTAAAGTGAGCCTTCAGTATCTGCCTTACTATCTTTCTGGATATCTAAAGATTAAGTGAGGAAAAATATGTGGAAATAATTAAGTACTTGGCAAATAGTACACTCTCAATAATTGAGAGTTGCTAACAATGATCATGATGATGATGTAATGCTGATAATGAAACAAAAGTTTAAATGCTGAGCATATGAATAATTGTACTAACTCAAGTGTGTATTTTTTAATCCTGAATTCAATGATACCTTTATCCCGTAAATGACAAAGTCAAATCATCTCTAGTTACCTCACATCTATAACCTCATTGGGCTTGATGGGTGTATTTTTAGGCAGAAAAATCTCATGTTTGACTTCTTTCCAAAGTTTATTTTCTTGGAAAGTTTGAAGACCATCTGGGGAGTTATTTTGAGATATGAATATAAAAATCTGCTATTTTATTCATTTTGAATGCAGCACTTTTTAGCAGTCAGAATATTCCCACAAAAAAAGTAAATGAAAAGTTGGCAATATAAGTAACTTTTTAGAAACACGAAAAAAATGGATTGTGAATCAATTTGTTAGGGTTCACCTAACCTATATGCCTCTAGTGATGACTATCAACAAATTTTCAGCTCTCCATATCCTTTGGTCCTTGGTCACCTGAGCATAATTTTTGAGGCACCTGGATATACCCAAATCATTTCATACACTTAAAACCACTTTGATCTTAATCATCTGACGGACTAGGTGTAGACACTGCAGAGGTTGGGGAGAGGCTAAGATGATGACTAAGATCAGTCTCTGCATTTAAGTCATCTTCTTGTAGGGCCAAGAGACACGTAAGCAAATAATTGCAATACGATATAATTAATGAAATAACAGAGGTACTAACAGAATGCTATGGAAACACTGAGGAGGGAGTAACTAGCTCTGCCTAGAGAATATGGGGAATTAAGAGCAAAGTCTTAAAGGATTGGTAAAATTTCCGAAGGTGGTAAAGAAAGAGAGGAGCATTTTTTTTTTAAATAATTGCTTTACAATGGTGTGTTAGTTTCTGCTTTAAAACAAAGTGAATCAGCCATACACATACATATGTCCCCATATCTCTTCCCTCTTGCGTCTCCCTCCCTCCCACCCTCCCCATCCCACCCCTCCAGGCGGTCACAAAGTGGCCAATAAATTAAAAGGCTAAAGACAATAAAGAGCCTGCCGTGTTAAAGGAATGTCACCCGGGTTGGTGCACCTGCAACAGAGGGGATATTACATGGTGCTCAATGGCAAATCAGACAGGTTCAGGTTTCAGGGCTGTGAATGACTCACGCTCTGTTACAGGGCCACCAGGAGCCATGGAAGCCTTTTAAGAGGTAGATGAAATGAATCAAGTTTGTGTTTTAATCTGCCGACTCTGTTGTGAGTGTGGAATTTGGCTCATAGGGCAAGAAGCTGGCTTCACGAAGAGAAATTGGCAGGCTCATAAAAGGTTCACTCAGTGGCAGTGAGGATAAACAGGAGGGCAAAGGTTTGAGAGATAAAGAGAGCAAATCTATAAAATTCTGATTAAATTGATGTGGCTGTTCAATTGTTATTGTTGGTGGTTGTTGTTTACCATGTTAATGGCTTGCTTTTGAACGAAGGTATTTTCTAACAGCCTACTTAAATAATTGACTCTGCTCTTAAATACACCTCTCCTCTCCCTTATTCTTCCACTTAACCGTTTCTTAACCGCATATGGAGATCCTGAGCATTCTCCACACTCATTTTTAGCCCTTAATTCCCTCTTAATGTTCTCATTCTCCTTTATTTTTTCCCCCTTCCCCCCCCACACAGACACCAGTATACACCCTAGGTTTGATGTTTAGGAAGTTCACTGGCAAAGTGTATCCCAACTATGAGACTGATGGTGCTTTTTTGCTTGTAGCTACTATAGTCCATAATAGACACTCGACTATATACTGCCAAAGAAAACCTCTGTTCTATAACAATTAATGAACATCTTAAGATACCATATTTTCAGAATGTCGCCTATTTGCTCTATTGAAAGAATTTTGTTTTAATGCTACTTCAGTGGAGGAAAGTATCTGCTTAGTTAATTGCCACTGTAGTTAAAACAGCCAGTAAGTTGATTCTGGGTTTTTTTTGTTTGTTTGTTTGTTTTTTACAGTTCAATTAGCTGCTGATGTTTTATGTAAGTATCGTTTAATTCCCATGGCATGTTCATATTAAGAAAAAAAAAACTTGTCCTGCAGATAAAAGAAAAAGCAGAATCATACACCCATTCCTTCTACAGAGTAGTGGGAGGACAGTTTCTATGCTGACTGTGAATTTCAAAATCTGCCTAACCTAACTTGATTGAGACTTGAGGAATGTTTATAGCCACTTAATTAATTTTAAATTTTACTTCAGTCAGCAGTAACTCAAACGGACTCCAACCAAACATTATTGAATCAACTCAATTACACACTCACAGGGCAGCCTTTCAGAAAGGAAACATATCTCCAGCAAACTGGTAAAATGGTAGTCTCATACTTACAGAGAATTTTAAATAAGAAACCTTATCTTCTTCTCGTACAGAATCAGATATTGCAAAACCATGTTGAAAATTT
This sequence comes from Phocoena sinus, assembly GCF_008692025.1. Taxonomy (NCBI): domain Eukaryota; kingdom Metazoa; phylum Chordata; class Mammalia; order Artiodactyla; family Phocoenidae; genus Phocoena; species Phocoena sinus. The sequence goes on along the minus strand of NC_045779.1, from coordinate 52,606,794 downwards.
CAGTTCCACTATTATTCACATGGCTATCAATCATGGGCCATGATCTTTCAGTGATGCACTTGATTAGAATCTTTCTACAAATGAGTGATAATAAAGCCTTCATAGAAAATATCATAACCAATATGCCAAGTTAATTTTAAAATTTCATATTTGAAATAAGGATACTGTTAGTATTTTTATCTTCAAATTACTTATTTAATAACACTGACATCTGGAAATAATAATGGCTTTCATGTTTACTGGGAGGCACAAAGAGATGAAATGTCATTTATAATTTCTTCAGATGCAAAGGCAGTTGTGCTACACTGTGAAAAACTTACTATTATAAAATTATTTTATACTTCAATTAAAATGCATATTTCTCTTTAAGATAATAATATTGATATCATTTGTCAGTCAAATAATAACCAATGTCATATCAATATCACTTAAAAGTGCTAACAGTTTTGTTAACATTTATAGAGAGAATAAATTTGGCAAAACAATCAAACTATGCATTAAGAGTTGGAAAAAAATCTATTGTTTAAAATAAAACAAGAGCAAAAACTAGCAGTTTTAATTCTGACACCACATCTTGCTTCTCTGCCTTAGTTCACCTCAGCTAGAGGTAAGCTCTCCCTCCCTCATCTCAGTCTATTATAATAAATGCTTTAATCAGTCCACAGCAGCCTGTGGGATGCTTAGCATATAATGTATGTAGCAGTAGCCATATTTTGGGTCTAATTTTTGTATGAATATTAATAGCCATTATTCTGATTTAATTTTCTGTATAATAATTTTTCTATAACCCCCAAGTTTACTCTAATTGGTAAAGACTTGAGAAAGGATTCAAATGAAAGTTTCCTGAAACAGCAAAGTCTCATAAAGTCATGTCTGTATTATTATACATTCTTTGTAATATCTTCTTTGCCTAGTCTTCTCCATAAACTCTCATGGAAAGGAAAAAAAAGAAAGAGACAAAAACTTTATAAGTCTATTGTCTTAATCTGTTTAAGCTGCCACAACAAAATACCACAGACTGGGTGACTTATAAACAACAACTTATTTCTCACGGTTCTGGAGGCTGGGAAGTCCAAGATCATGGTACTGGCCTATTAGGTGTCCGGTGAGCACCCACTTCTACACTACACCATCTTTTTATTATAGCCTCACACGGTGAAAGGGGCAAGGGCTCTCTCTGGAGACTCTTTTATAAGGACACTAATCCTATTCATGAGGGTTCACCTTTACGATCAGATCACACCCCCATGCGCCTCACCTCCTACTATCATCACATTGGGGGAATAGTCCTCAACATGTGAATTTGGGGAGAACACTCAGTCCACTACATCTATGTTAGGCAGGAGATTTGTATTTGGCCAAAATACCATGTTGTCTACTCTGTGACTCGGGCCTTCATGGCCATTTGTTCTGTGAGTGCCCATGTCCATATTTATTTTAGACCAAGGGGTCTATATGTATATTGAAAGGCAACTCATCACATTCCATGAACACATATGAAAGTGAAAAATGAGCACAAATGCCCCAGATTTTGCTTGTTGCTGCTCTTGTTTTGACTTGATAACGTTTCCCAAAGGCTTTACCTAGGCCTGCAACCATGTATAGCAGATTTTTTTTTAGTAAGTTTGCTCAGGAAAATAATCTAACAAATAAAACTTGATCAAAGTCTAAAGTGAACTATTTGATTTTATTGGGCTCATGGTATTCTGTGAGATCTACTTTTAGCATCTAATAATTTCATGGGTGAGGACAGAATGATATTTGAGGTGAATCTGCTTTGAGCAACATAAAATTAGTCATGCAGTGATTTCTTTTTCTTCCATCTGATTCTGCTGTCATATGAAAAATAAAACTAGAAAACATGTGTTCCTGTTAGCTTGACAGCAGGTAATGGAGCGTGTCAGCAACCCCTCATTTGGGTCAGCTGAGGAATATGCTTTAGAGCAAATGTGGTTAGTACAAGGTATTACAGTGTCAATTTTCTTTGGGGAATTCATTCCAGTCTCATAAATAAATGACAATTCTGGATACATGATAGAGGGTTATTTTCTGACAGTTATTTTGTTGTGAGATAGTCTATTATCTTTTGTAATTCATGCTTTCCCATAAATCATAAGGTACTGGGCTCAAGACCTTTTCCAAGCTTCCATAACCACAAAAGGCAACCAATAAAAGGCTGTGATGGGAGTAAAGGCACAATTTACAACAGCAACTCAAAAGATCAGATTTCTAGAATAAAGATAATCCCAAAAATGTCCCAGACCTACATGAAAACCCTCACAAGTTGCTGTAAAATACAAAAGAAGCCTTGATCAAATGGAAAGGCATGCCATTTGGATAAGAACACTTATCATAAAGATGTTATCAACAAGCTATAATCTAACTAAATTTAACTAAATAATTTAACTAAATTCTGATAAAAATGACAAAAGAATTTTTTTGAAACTAGATGATTATGAAATTTCATATACACAGAGTGAACAAGCAAGAATAGCTAATAAAAGTCTGGAAAGATGGACATTAAATGGTGTTGGCATTACCAGATATAAAAACATACAATTAAAACCAAATGGTTTTCAAAAGAAATATACCAATGGAACACTTAAAAAAAATAAAGTCCTAAAATTACAAATACATCTAAGAATTAATATTATATACCCAGCATCATTTTCATTAGAGAAGTTGGGATAAAAATTCTAAAACTAACAATTCATTCTTTTATTCCATTTTCTTACCAAAGATATTTACTAAGAAGGCAAATATTCTGTTAAAAATTATAAAAATATCCAAAGGACAACTAAATTACTTCCTTGAGGCAACTTTAATTTCCAGTATGGGGACACAAAAATGACTCCAGCCTGAACCTAACCCTTAAAATAACCATTAAACTAGGAGTCATCAAATTCTTTAGCCTTTAAGAGAAGGTGGGGCCTGGGAGGGGTGGAAAGAGAAGGAAAGCTTATCAAAAGTCTGATGACCTTTTGGACTTCAAACCCTATGAGGTAGATATGTTTAGCACCATTTTTAAGGAAAAAAGTAGCTTGCCTAAAGTCGTATAGCTAACGAATAGTGTAGTTAGTATTGGAAATTAGTTATCTAATTCAAGATTTTTTTAAGTAATAATACCAACTTTAAACTTCAAAGTAACTTCAAAGGTTGTATACTAAGATAGACTCACACTCGCCATGTGGAGTAACACATGTCTATAAGTTAGTTTTTCTAATGGAAAAATAAGAATGCCAAGACTCAGAGAAGAAATGTACACAAGAACCGTATGAGGAATTTCCTGGGCGAAGCAGAAGCCAATCACAGGAATTCTTGCTGATTAGCATGGTTTACAGTTCTGAAAGTCTCAGAAGTTTATATGTAAAAAGTGTGAAACAGGAAAAAAAAAAAAAATCAGGCATTTTGATCCCTGTGTAAGAAGGTAAATTGAGAGACAAAAACAGAAGGCAAGAAAGAACACACAGGTTGCACGGACCCCTGCTGTCGGTTACAGAGGAGAGCAGCAGGAAGACCTTAATTCTAAGAAAGAGACTCATTAAATAAGACATATGTGTTTGTTTCATATAATTAGATCATTTAGAACCACCTTAACTACTAACTGATAAGAGTTCAGGGTCTGTAGAAAAAGTACCAGGTTCTCTTGAAGAAATCACTAAACTATAGTCTGTCATTCACTCATCTGTAAAATTAGTGGATTAAGACAGATGATCCCTGAATATCCTTTCAAAGCTGAGATTATACTCAAATGTATTTCTTTTAAATCTTTCCATTTTTATATCTCATTCTAATTTTTTAAGTTAGTAACCTGATGTATGTTTATGCTTTCTGATTTTTTATGAAATATAACATATGTGCTTAATTCACGTTTGAGTAAAAAGAAAAAGTCTGATGTGATAATCACAAGCCCAGCTGTTTGGATATTGAAGCCATAGTCATTGTCCATTAGCTGTTCATAGTTACAGGCCAATTATATACCAAAAAGAATATCTGAAGAACTGGCTTAAAAATCCAAATCTATGAAGGGATAAAGCTTGCAGACAGGAAATGGGAAAGGATGACAAAGGGGGAAAAAGAATTTATAGGTTAGATAAAGGAAGGCAGGACCAACTACGCAATTTGCAGGGCCCAGAGTAAAATAAAAATGTGAAGCCCCTAGTTCAAAATGCAGAGAGAAACGTGCAGTTAAAGGTATAAACAAAATTTTTTTCTTTATAAATACTTTATTACTTATAAAATGTAATGGGGTAATAGTGATACATATATAACCTAAACTTACAAATTGCAAAAAATACATATTCTTGGTATGATACTTTTATGCAATGTAACAAATCATTTATTAATATGATATCCAGATTGTGCATATGAGCTTTCTAGATCCCTTTCCTGCAAATTCCTTTCATTAGGTCATTATAATTTATGCTTTTATTCAATCAATAAAATTGAAAGTGATATCAGTCATTCTTGGCAAATGCAAGTATAGTTTTTTTCAATAATTTTTATTTTTGAAAGGGATCTTTCTGCTGATGTAACTGTTACTGAGCTGTTGAGAGCGTTCTATAAGCTGTGACAAACTGGGTTAAATTTCTAGTAAATTATTTAAAATATAAATTTTGGTACATCTAGAGATGTCTCTTGTGGAATATTTTTTCTAAAGATATTTAATTCTTCAGTTTCATGTAAGTCTGAATTTACTTTTAAATGTAAATGTACACAACACCATTTTCACGTCCCCCCTGACATTTTTTGGCAACTTGTAGAGGGCACGCAAGTAAACAAGTGGCTTCACAATTTGTACAGAATTCAAAACACTGTTTATGCATTCTGTTGATGTAGCTTCAGTAACAAGGACAAAAATAATATTAAAGTTCTCTGTCCTTAAAAGTTGGTTTATTTGCCACTTCATATAAAAATGTTTTCAAATGAATGTAACAATATTTAAATTTAATTAATTAAATGTATTTCTATTTGTAAGCTTGTGAATATTTGCCTTACGATGCTGCAGCACTTTTTAAAACCAGAGATTCTAAACCCTAAAGAATTCTAATAACTCTGAAATGCTTTATTGCAGTGTCCACGTGTACGCTTTTATTTTGCAATAATTTACTGACAGAGTGTACTGGCAGCATCAGCAATTCCTCTCCTGGTGCTGAAACCAGAAAGTTAACATTTGTGCAGCTGCCATATGGACAGGGTCTGGGGTCTGGGGCCTGATTGGGAAAGCACTCTGCAGAATGCTCTGTATACACCATCCCCTTTAGTCCAGAAGTCAGATCTGACCATGAAAGAAGCCTCTACAACTTGAAAGCTATGTAACTGTAGGAAAGTTACCTAATTCCTTTACCTTTGGAACTCTGTTTCTCATCATTAAAATGATAACCCACCCATTTTCAGGGCTGTTCTGAGGATTAGGTCACCTGTACAAAGTGCGTACCTCCTCCCATGACTTCAGTGCACAGTGGTTATTTGGGTTACTGAACTCAGGCACTAGCCCACATGTGGTCAGCAGTGAAGCTGCATCCTCTGTCCATCCACTTTGGTGTCTACTTGCTACACTTGTGTTAGGCAGGATTCTAAAGATGGCCCTCCCAAGACTCTTGACATCTGGTTATTTAATCCAAAGTTTAACCTAGTTGCTGCTCTGAAGTTATGTTGCAGGTATAATTAGATTATGAGCCTTAAGAGAAGGAGATTATCCTGTACTATCCAAGGGAGCCCCATATCATCACTTGAGCCCTGTAAAGCAGAGAGATTTCTCCAGGTGGAATCAGAAGAGAGATTCCGCCGAAAAGGAAGGCAGAAGAGAGAGGAGGAGAAGGGGAGGTTAGGGTGAATCGAAGCATAAACAGCACTCGACCCTCCACTACTGGCATTAAAGATGCAAAAGGGGAGCTTACAAACCAGGGAAGAGAGGCAGCCTCTAGAAGCTGAGAACCCCGGCCAACAGCCACTAAAAGATGCAGGAGTAATCTTTGTCTAGTTCGTACTGTGTCTATCCCCCATGCGTAGTTAATGTTATCAGTGACATACAAATTCCCCTCTCCATGAAATTATTAATGAGGTCTAAAAGGATAATTACATGATAATTCATCTCCACCGGTCCACTAATGTAGAAAGAGAAATATAATTTCTAAATAGATCTGTTGTTACATTTTTAAAATATGATCTGTTGTCTCAGCAGATGAATCTCAGCATCCCCAAGTTTTCAGGAAACAGAAGGGAATTTTTACAGCTATATATGATGGACATTTTCAGTCACATTATTAGGAAGCCAACTTTGGTATCTGCAAACAACAGGCACAGCAATTCCTATGTCTGCTGAACAGAAAAAATTAACAAATGTTCCTGACAGCTGAGACTGAACTATTAAAAACTGTGGGAATGCTCTCAGCGGAGACACTACTGAAATAGAATGTAATTTTTAATTGAAGAATGACAACTTGTAAGAAGGCTCTCTGTTCCCCTCTCCCCCCGCCACCTCTAGTAGCCCAATTTTTACTTTATACTAAATGTAGCAATTGTTCTACCTCTGATTTTCCCGTTAAGTATTGATTTTTAAATAAATATTCTGCAGGGTTTGTTGACGATTTGCCATCTTCTAATTTGGGGAAAAAAAAAACTGTCATTGATAATCTTAGTCATCAAGCTAAAAAAAATACTTGGAAACTGTAGGTGCCAAGTCTCTGACCTAAACTGACATTTCTGGAGGCAGTTCTGAGCTTGGAAGAGGAGTAGGCCTAGCTCTCACCCATTCGTTAATTCAACAAATGATTATTGGGCAACTACTATATTTTGGGAACTATGCCAGGTGCTGGGAACACAAGGCAAACACTAAAGAAAAAGCTCTTTCACCCTATAGAGGGGGCAAATGTAATGAGAGCTATAGACAGGCACATGAAGACAGAATCCTAGGTGAACGAAAGTTGAGTCTACAACTAATGGGAGAATCAAAATAAAGGTTAAAGCATTTCCTTCCCATTTAGGTCACCACAGATCACTGAGTAGAGTTCCCTGTGCTATACAGTAGGTTCTCATTAGTTACCTATTTTATACATAGTAGTGTATATGTATACATATGGATGATTCACTTTCTGTACAGCAGAAACTGACACAGCAGTGTAAAGCAGCCATACTCCAATAATAAAAAATAAATAAATGTTAACGCCAAAGATTCAGAAAAAGAGAAAAAACCTGAGGAGAAGTAAAAACTGTAACAGCAGGTGGTGCAAGTAGCTTAGGGAGGGGGGTTCTGGTGAAATCAAGGTTCCATAATTTCTACACAAGGATATATTTTTAAATGCTTCAGCTCTCTCCCCTGGGTGGAGAGAAAGCTATTATATTAATACAGCCTGAAAGAGAACCACTGGAAATGGCCACATGAAGAGAGGTTAGTCCCAATTCAAGTCAACCCTCTCCTTTCAGGAGAAGTACTGGATTATATCAGAAAGTATACCTTCCTTACCTCCCCATGACCCAGGGGGGCCACTGTAAACAAGCAATGAAAAATTCTTTGTCTCTAAATCCTTCCTCTATAGCCTCTCCTTCAGAAAGCCAAAGCTCTGTATCCCTAGTCATAAAGAAAATTCTCCAGAAAGAAGTGTCCTAGCCCATTTTAGCTAATACCAGCAGGGTTTAGTTGATACTAATTTGAGAATATAGCTCCATAGTTTAGGAAAGCAGAAGCTAAGGCAATAAGATGTTGGATTGAAAAGAGGAGAGGAGCTGGATAGCAATGTTCTAAATCTCCTTCCTAATTCTTCCTAGGGCTGACCACAGAAGCAGCAATGAAGCATAGTCTGTGTGAGGGTCACATTCACTAGTAATGGAGGAAAGAAGCACTTGTATCAGAAACCAGACACCACTTCCCCTCAAGGGGGTGCAGTGAAGACATCCAAGACATCCATTCGCAGCATCTCTGAGCCTACCAAAGGAGACTTCATTGTAGACTGGGGCTGTGGAAGGAAGGGGTTGGGATTGTTTGCAAACATTTTCAGACTTAGAGCAAATTTCATACAGCAAAGGATGCCTATCTGAGTGTAATTCAGGAGGTCCCCAAGATCACCCAATGATTCACTAGGAGGACTCGTGGAATTTAGAAAGCCATTATACTCTGTGCAGCTTATTACAGTGAAAGGACACAAGTGAAAATCAGCAGAGGGAAGATGCACATAGAGCAGGATTCAGGAGAGATCAAGTGGGGAGCATCCAGCTGTCTTCTCCTAGCAGAGTCATGCGATGGCACTTATTTCTCCCAGCAAGGGTGTGTGGTAACATGCATGGAGTAGCCAACAGGGAAATTCACCTGAACCTCAGTGTCCAGGGCTTTACTGGGGGCTGGTCCCTTAGGCATGGCTGAGTTTCGGTTCCAGACCCTCAACCTGATACCGCGTGGCCCGAGGCCCCCACCCTAAATCGCACTGCTAACATGGAATGTCTGGCATGGTCCAAAACCCTATGGTAATCAAAGATACTTTTATTAAGTAGGATATTCCAGTCTACAGCCATACCACCTTGAACGTGCCGATCTCTTCTGATCTTGGAAGGTAAGTAGGGTTGGGCCTGATTAGTACCTGGCTGGGAGGTAAGATATTCCAAAGGCTTACAGGTTGTCTCTCAGAAGCCAGTCAAGGGTCAAACCACTCTTTGGGCAACGTTAATCTTCTATTGGGCAATAAACATGTGAGGAAGTGAGGTAATGTCAGAAAAACTGTAAATTTTTTTTTTTTTAGTATTTTAATAGTTACATTTCATCTTGCCCCTTGCATTAAGCAGGCTGATGAGACTTCAAGTTTTAAGTATTTTAAAGAACACCTATTACTTTTAACCTCAATTGTCATGTGATTAGTACAAAAATATATCACTGCAATTTTATTTTAAGAATCTCATACGGCTCTCCAAAGAGTTCCACACGGTTGTAGGGCTGAGATTTGGCCATAGACCTCCTGGACTTCAGAGTGGATCCTGGTAGACCCAGTCTCTGGTTCCCTTCTCTAAGTGACCAATGCCTTTCTATCCTCTATCATAAACTAGTAGACCAAAGGAGACACTGGAAAGAATGTCTGATGTTCAGGACACTGAAACCTCCCCTGGATACTTCATTGAAGTGAAGCCACTTCAGAGTGAACCATAAACATGTCTGCCAAAATCATAACCTTAATGGTCAAGCAGAGCAAGAAAACAGCAGCTTCAGGCCAACCTTTCATACATCAGAATCAGGGGGACTATTTGCATTATCAGCCCCTAAGGGAAAAACAGAGCTGCAAACATTACCAGACTCAGGACATTTCTATATTATTTAAGATCTTCAATGAACTAACAAAACGACTAGTGACTAGATTTTCAAACCAAATCAAAGGACAACCCTCAAGTTTAGGAAAAACTGTTGCTTAAATGCCTACCTTCTCCACCACCACCCCCATACATATGCTGAACACATTATACCATCAACGGAGGATTTTAAAATTATAAAAAGCAACACTGATTTTGTATAATGTACATCAAGAAGTCCAAATTAAAAATGGAGTTCTTCTAAAAAAGGGCATGCCATTTTAAAGACATTTATTTTAAAAAGAAGGAGGAGGACAAGGGCAGTACATGTGATTTCCCAAAAATGGAAAATATGAAAGAAAGTGAAAGTATAGTAATTGGATATAAAACTCAGCAACCCTAGTTATCTATAGGATATTAGAACATACCACCAGTCAGTTTTAAGTCTCCAAAGAAATCAATAAAGTTTGTATAATAACTGAAGTCATAATTACTTGTCTTCAAGTATACATATAAATCTCCTTAACATTTTTGGGGGGAAGAATACCATGAGCACATCAGTCTAATTCTACTTCATACCAAACTGAAGTGCCTTGTATATGAGCAAAAGTGACAGAACTGATCATCTTGCCTCCGATTCTTTTTATTTTTTAACTGAAACCCATATAAATGTATAATCTGGGAAATGGGGGTTGGTATATAAAATATACGGGTTGACGTACAGAGCGGTACAGAGAATTACTCCAAAGGCAGTTTTCTGTAGTTCATCATTTACCTGAAATGGAGATTTTTTAATTAGTCCCACTGGAGTTTGGCTTCATTATGGTATCAACTGTTTTTCTTCTTATTTTGGAAAAAGGAACTTTTCCCATGGTGATGGCCCTTGTGGAGGCATACACACATCATCTTCCCCTTCTTCCCAATTTCTGTTGGGGTAGCACTGTGCCCACGTCCACAACGTCCCTCATAACTAGTGGATGCCAACTAACCCAGTTTCCTTGGTCAAAGAGATGTAAGAGAAAGTCTTCTGAAAAGCTTCTCAGAAGGTCTTTTTTTTTTTTTTTTTGCATTCTCGGATGAAAAGACGTGATACCACCCCCTCTTCACCACTTCTTCCTGCTTTAAACACTGAAATGACTCCTGAAGTTGCAGCAGCCATCTTGAGAATACCAAATGACAAGCATGAGGATAAAGACAGAAGATGGCAAACAGAAAAAGATAAAGCTTATGTCTTCTATGGTCCCTGTATCAGTAAGAATATTCATCAGCTAGATATACAGCAACAAGGTTCTCTTCCAGTCGGCTGCCATCTGATATGCCACCAATCACCATGGCAGAGTAAAGGGAACATGGCAGAAACACTAACTCTTAAAGACTTCAGCTCAGAGATAACACAGGTCATATCTGCTCAGGGAAGGTTCATGCCCCCTGGGATCACTTCCCAAATTAAGCACGTGTAGGAAGGGCTCTATTTTCTAGTGAACCTAGACTAAGTTAGCATGCTTAGGATTCCAAATTCTCTTCCTGTAACCAGTTTAGAGTCCTTGAAGAATTTTGAACAAGAAAGTGACATAATCATTTTTGCAAGTAAGAAAAGTCATTTTGATAATAGTGTGAAGGAAGAATTATAGAAGTCAAGACTGATATTAGAAAAGCCAGCCAGCAGAGAAATCCAATAAACTACATAACAATGAGTGAGTAAACTCCAGCAACGAAACTGGAGAGAAAAAATAGAATGAAAAGAGAGAGAATAGGGATTGTGAAATGAATGGTGAAAATTTTATAAAGACTGTGAAGTAGGAGAGATAAGCTTTTGTTTTCACATGACCTGCAGGTGCTAGAACGGCTGTGGGAAAAATACCATCCATTTTACTGTAGTGTGCTTAACACACAGTGTATACCACTTCTCAAAGAGCCGAGACATGACAAAATCCAGAAAGACTGAAGCACCTGCTTCTCAAGAAATTCCATGAAATGACTACCCATTTTTCTGGCATGCTTTAAACATAGACTTTGTGGAGATAAACTGAGACCTCTAGAAAACCCTTTTAAATTGGGGGCTCTACAATGAGACTATGCTGCTCCCAATTTTTAAAGTGTTTTCCCTATCAAGTAAGTTTTTTGTTTATTTTTAGTGCCATATATTATATGAGGCATATAATTTTCAATTTCATTTCACTTGTTAAGAAACTGGAGTGTAACAGAGTGATCATGGTTTAAACATAACACTGTATATGTAGACTGACTTGTGCAAGTGTTGCAAGCTCAAAATGCCTGACTTTCAAAAGCAACCCAATCAGTAAGGACATGACAAATGCACAAAGCAAGTCCATTATAATGGTTGTTTGGGTCACTGGGCAAGAAGAAGAAGAAAGGAGAAAAAAGAACATGAGCTAACAAGTAACTGCTGCTCATTAAATCTGACTAGATCAATAAGTGAGGTCCCTTCCATTCACCCACACCAAGCAAGGGTACACTGGAAATAAATGAAAGCCCTTTCTGCTTAGTGTAACAGGAAAAATACATTAAATGGAATTTTTAACATGAATGAATGTTAACTATGTCTTGCTAATAGTCTCATTTCATTTTGGTAGGAACAGCCAAATCTCTAAATAATATTGAAAAGTCTGACAAGAAAACAATTATAAAACGTGGGAAATTTTAGTGATGGATATAGTGCAATGTTATCTGACCTTTACATTCCTTGATTATATTGAATTAATAACCTCAGTGCTAATGGTAATTACTTAAAATGGCATAGTAAAAAGGTCATTGTATTACATAAGATCTCCATGGAAATGGAAACCCACTAGTTTATCTTTTTTAATGCAGTGAGGGCATTCTGTAAACATAATCCCATTCACTAAACTCTGACTTTATTTGTGTAGATGTCTCTATCCCCAGACATTTACTTTCCTGCTATCAACACAACCCCCTCTGCTGAGCTCTTGACTCTCGATCCTAAAGGACAATAACGAATGCTGATGTACATCTAGGTTTGAGCCAGTGTGCTTTATATCTGAGCCAGAGGTCTGGAAAATACTGCCTGTGAGCCGAATCTACAATCTGTTCTTGTAAATAAAGTTTTATTGGAACACAACCATGCCCACTATTAGCGTATGGTCTACAGCTGCTTCTATACTACAAAAGTAGAGTTGAGTAGTTGTGACAGAGAACATATGGTCCCACAAATCTAAAATATTTATCTCCTGGCCCTTTACAGAAAAAGTTCTACTACCTGTAATCTTTACTAATCATTTAAAATCAACATTGATCACCCTCATTTGTGATCATCAAAGTAGCTCCCAAGATGGTAGCAGGATTTTGGCAACATACAAAATGCTTTTTTCTTGAATTCTAAGGCTCTTCTCAGATCTTCAAACTTATAGGTAAGAGGTATCTATCCTTAAGAAGTGGAAACTCAGAACCTCCACAATCTGAAGCATCATTGTGGGAAAATGACGATCGTTATTCCCCCAAATTCCTAACTTTTTCCTTCTTATTTTATCCACTTTTCTGCTCATCCTTCCACCAGCAATGCCATTATGATAGAGCATATTATGAGAAAAGAAGCAATGTTTCAGACTATGGATTTTAAAACATATGGCTACCTCATATGAAAATTAAACAAGTCAATCTATCCAAAGGAAACATGATTCTATTAAACCATTTGTACCTCTCATACAGAGAGAACTGTGATTAAATTACCATGTAAATAAGTGCCAGGAGCCAAAGGGTGGTAAGGATATCTGGAGAACAGACTGTAGAATCAACCTGTCAGAGGAATTACGGATCCCTGTGGAAACTCCTGGAAAGAAACTAATCCCACCTCCTGCAGTAGGTAAAAGAATCACCCACTGCCAGAGGGAGTTTAAATAAGCTGGCATGGGACTAGGAATCTGCAGTTTAAACCAGTTAACCAGGTTGTGATGAAGATTCTTGAACCCCACGTTAAGAAACACAATGTTCATTTTCTCCACCGGCATTATACATTTATAAACCCTACCTGACAATAATCATTTTTAAAACTATAAAAGCATTATACACATGTAGTAAGAAAATTCAGTTTTAAAAGACTTGGTAAAATAAATAGGATTTTTTAAAGACAGGATATTTTAAATGACTAAAAAATCTTAAAACCTTGGTAGGTTTAAACAGTACAAATCTCTTCTCCCAGTGTATCATCTGTCTCTTAACTTTGTCCATGGTATCCCTTTTTGAACTATTTGGAATATTTTATTTGGATATAATTCAATTCAGCTATTTCTTTTCCTTATGGTTAATGTTTGAAAATTTAACTTTTTTTTTATAACATAGGAGACTGTTTATTCCTATTAACTATTACTGATTTACCTTTCACAAACAGGTTTAACCCAAATAGAGATCCCCCTTGTACTTGGTAGGAATGAAGTCGTGTGTGTGTGTGTGTGTGTGTGTGTATGTGTGTGTGTGTGTTTTACATTGACTTAGACAGTTTCTTTATCATACATCCATTTCCTATTGATTTGTGGTGGTATTATTGGTGTGTGTGTGTGTGTGTGTGTGTGTGTGTATCCACAAATTGCCTAAATACAGAAGAGTTGGATCCAGATAAAGTAAAAGTAACAGAAGAATAGGAAAAAAGAAGTTTTGTTCTAGGATTCTCAAGGAGAAATCAAGGAATAACACCCATAAAACAGAATAAGAAATTATGAAATATGTATTCAGAAATCACACAATAAATGGATCTGAAAAGAGCCAATTAAAATCGTTGATTTAAAATATTAGTAACCATTCATTTTTTAATTAAAAATATTGGAGTTATCAAAGTAATGTTTTTAAATGAAGGAGACAAAAATGTAATACCAAAACAGTATGAAAATTAAAGGGAGAAATTAAAGAGTAAAAAGCCAAAATAGAAAAACAGAAAGGGAGGGCAGTGGGGAGAGGAAACAGTTTGAAGGTTGCCCTCAGGGAGATATTTCTGAAACTCATATGGAATCTCCTGGAGCATTTAGCAGCCCAGGTCTTCTCTTTCAGTTGTCTTTCTCACTTGGAAGTTCACAAACCATCCCAGTACCCAAATTTCCTATTTAAGTACCAGGCAAGCTGACCATCTGTCCACACTTGCAGCTGACACACCAATCCTCCCCATGTATCACGTGTGCACATGCTCTCGCTTACACACACACACAAACACACACACACCCCCCATAACAAACACACACATTCATCAAAAGGAGTTTCCTTATTATGTGCTTTCTGAGTTTCTTGAGGGTTTCCTGATTGTGACAAGAGCAGGTGCTGAGTTAGAAAAATTTCAAGATTCCAGGATCACCTTCAAGTCATAATTTTTGAACTTGATACCTTTCATAGTTCTTGGTTCAAATTAGCACATCGGAAAGGCTTTGCCAAAAGTGGGTATGAAGCAAAATACGTATTTGTTTTGAACTCCCGGGTGCAAGTAGCCAGGAGATGCTTACCTTGATAGGAAGCTGGCTGCTGGTGCATTCCTGATTCAAGCTGCCTCTCCTATAAAAGTGGAACTGGGGACTCACTCCTCTGTTCCACTGTGGGCTTTTTTTGTATTCCTAATTTAGTCCCTATAACACACTTTAGAAGAATGTTTCCATGTCTGTCTCTCTAGGCTCTGAGCTAATAGAGAGCAAGGATAGTATCTTTTTCATCTTTACTTCCACATCACCTTCCATAGATACATAGAAATTCTTTATAACTTTCAAAAAAAGAATGAATTCAAGAATCTATAAAATGCTCTTTATGTAGTTTAGTAGAGCCTAAGGCTATGGAATTCATGCTGTTACAATCACAGAGAAGAAATGTGCAGAAAAAAATAAAAGAAGACCAAAGAGTATTCCTGGGGGAGCCATATTTAAGGCACAAGAGAAAGAAGCACCAACTAAAAAGACCTAAGAAGAGAAATATGAAAGGTATTGTAATAAAAATCATGATAGGGCTTCCCTGGTGGCGCAGTGGTTGAGAGTCCGCCTGTCGATGCAGGGGACAAGGGTTCGTGCCCCGGTCCGGGAAGATCCCACATGCCGCGGAGCGGCTGGGCCCGTGAGCCATGGCCGATGAGCCTGTGCGTCTGGAGCCTGTGCTCCGCAATGGGATAGGCCACAACCGTGAGAGGCCCGTACAGCAGGAGAAAAAAAAAAAATCATGATAACTTCTGGCTTCCAGAATGAGGAGGTGATTGATGGTTTCAGTCAAAGTTGTAAAATTAGAAAGAGAATTTGAAACCAGAAGATTGTGTATGATTCCACTACTTAGATTTATTCTTTACTCTTGAGATAGTTTTCTAAAGTCAGTAAAAAACCTTTTTTTTTTTTTTTTTTTTTATGAGGTACTGTTAGACCCAAACGGTCTACGAGGGATTCCAACTCGCCCAAGAACCGCCAAGAGTCGAGAGCCGTTGCAACACGCAAGAGGTTTATTAGGAGCCGATGCACCGGGGTTCCTGAACCTCACGCACGAGGCCGATGGGGAACCCCTAAAAGCGGAATCACATACTTTTTATAGGTTTATTTACTCATAGGGCGGGTATATTCTCACAATGATTGGGTAAATGTGGTGACTTTTGAATTCATTGGCTTAGGAACTTTTGTCCCACCTTCTGGCCGTTATAGTTGTTTGTTCATTGTGGCGGTTAGGGCGTATACCTGTTACGGGCAACTGGAAAATTACCCGCTGTCTGGAAAGTCCCCGTCAACTGAAAAACTCCAAGAATTGGTTTCGATAGGGAGAAGAATTGGTTTCGATAGGGAGAAGGAGTGGCGCAAGAGGTTGGTTTACGGGAACAAGTGAGGGGGTGGAAAGTCCCTAAAGGCCCCACAGTACATGGGCCTCTCACTGTTGTGGCCTCTCCCGTTGCGGAGCACAGGCTCCAGACGCGCAGGCTCAGCGGCCATGGCTCATGGGCCCAGCCGCTCCGCGGCATGTGGGATCTTCCCGGACCGGGGCACGAACCCGTGTCCCCTGCATCGGCAGGCGGACTCTTAACCACTGCGCCACCAGGGAAGCCCAAAAAGCCTATGTATTTAGTGCTGTGTTTTACACTACTCTAAACAATGGATGTTTATATCACGGTATTAGAAAAGGTATAATCTCTGCAGATGCAATGAATATATAAATATTTTCCTATAATAATCAAAACCTACAGGCTTCTCTAAGTATAACACGTAGGAGAGAGCTACACGCAATAGAAACTCAGTAAATTACCCTTATGGTGATTAAGACAGTCACCAGAAAACAATGTCATTTTTGTCCATAATAGTAAGTATAGTTGCTGAAAGAATATTCACTTTGTTATATCCGTAGCAATTTTTGAAATGGCAAAATACTCAAATTTCACCCATGTTTACCCTATAACTTCATAAATGTTCTTTCCTTTTTACTTCCTTTTCTTTATCATTTCTTCTGAAAACAATTTTCCATAACTTAGAGTTTTAAAATATCATGTTAAAAGTATTCTGATGTATGAGAACCCTGGCAGCAGCAACATCTTTAGTGCTGATTCACTCTTATTTTTAAATTAAGGGTTGTTCTTCCTTCAAATTATTGGTGTTGAGACATTAATGATAATGTCGATTTTCATGATCTATGGAGTCTTGCCACATACTGGGCAAGGCACCAAGTAATCAGATGAAACACTGTTCCTCAATAGCTTTGAATACAAACTGTGGTTCTAATTCTAGTCCTTTGGGGGAAAGGAGGAGGGTGAGTGGAGAGAGCCATGACTGAAATTAAGCACAAAGTAGCAAAATCTAAAAGCCAAATGTTTTCAAATTGAAAATATTTTCATTGGCTTCAACTCATTGATATTAAATAATACTACTCCTGTGGCACTAAAGGTAGCTTTTAAGTTATTGTTTCTGATACACAACAAAATGAGTATCACATACTAAAGAAGCACATCTCTGGATTATAAACATGAGTTATGGAATAAAATAAGGATGAGGAAAATTAATATGGTGTTGATCCAAAGTCAAATAATGACTTTCTCTCAAGAGACGAATGTATCAACATTTAAAAAAATAAACTTAAATACTCCAGTTTGAAAATTGTACTAACGTAAGAAATTACTAAGAAATCAGAATCTTTATAATACTGGTAGAGATCATACGTGTCAAACTGACAGTATGCTTTTACAAGTAAAGCAAACTAATGATATATGTTTTTCTTCAAAAATGATTAAAACACAGAGCTTGGGATATCCAAAGTGTTTACTAGATGCCCACAGAAGACTTTTGTAAGCAGAACAGAGTGACTCATTCCCTGAGTATTCTAGGAAACCAAGGTTTTATCACTCAGCATAACCATTTGAAAAGTATGCAATTATCTTACAGGGAAACACAGATCTTCACAAATTGGGTGTAAAAGGTCCAAGGATTAACTAACAATATGCATAAATACTGAGAATGGGGCTGGGGGGGTGAGGGGATGGGGGCTGGCCAGAGAAGAAATTGCAGGAAGCACTCTTTAGGGAAAATAGTGAAAAGCAAAGGAACAGTAAGAGCTAAAATAATACCTACATAGGAAAAATAATCTAACAGGAATGAAGAAACCACTCAATCAACAGGAAGGCTGCAGACCACAAGGAATACAGAATGCAGATAACCCTGACACAGCACTATTCTTGGTACTTTCCATTTCCTATTAAATGAGCTATTCTATTGACAAATATTTCAAATTCAGAAATTGTATTCAGGAGTGTTATGGACTAAAAGTTTGTGTTCCCCTTAAATTCATATGTTGATATCTTAACCCCCAATGTGATGGTATTAGGAGGTAGAGACTTTGAGGGGTGGTTATATCATGAGGGTGGAGTTCTCATGAGTGGGATTAGTGCTGTTATAAGAAAAGACACAGACCCCAGAAAGTGTTCTCTCCCCTTCTCTCTCTTCTCTCTTTCTCCCTCTCGATAACACCACACTGAGTGGGATCTTATTATACACATGTCGGTTCACTAAATCACCCAGAACAGTCTTACAGAGCATATTTTATGAAATACTTATTCTTCATTGACTTTTAGTGAACAAACAGAAAATATAAGGGCATACTTCAAAAAGCCTTATTACTTTAGACGGTATTTATAAATTTAAAAAACGGCAGCTAACACGTGGGGTCCCTGAGAAGTCGTGCATGCTATTTCAGAGAGACTCTGAAGCCAGACTGCCTGGTTTACTGACTCGTTCATATTATTATCCATCAGGCCCTGGGCAGGGTCTCACATCTTTCGAGCATTTATGTGCAAATAGTATTCTAAGTGTTTTCCATCAATTAACCCATTTTAAAAGATGAGGCAGTTGAGGCACAGGACACCCAGCTAAGTAAATGCAGAGCTGGAATTCCGGTTAAGAACATTTGACTCTGAGCCCAAACTTGGTTTAAATGCTACACTATAACTTTTACTTCAGTACTTTGGCTACAATAGTTATTTAGAAATGGGCAACTATACTTTTCTGGGGCAAAAAGCCGATTTTCATTAAACAGGGAGGGGTCTGCTGAAGGGGCATAGCTCTCTCCATAGGGGATGTTTCTACTTCTGTATCCTAATAGCCTTATTAGGAGAAAGTCTTGTTGAAGAAAATACTGCAGTTTGGTATCAAAACAAACCATTAACTCTCATCTCAACAGACTCTCAAAACTGCATGACAATTTCTGCTGGTCTCTTTAATGATCTACCGCAATTAACAAATCTCTTCTCTCATGAAACCGACATGAGCATCTCATGCCCTTGCCCCATAAGTTGAGGCACTAACTTGAAGCTATCTGATGGGATCTCTTCATCTTCTTGATTGCAAGCGTTGAGACCTATGCACACAGAATTTGCACATGTGCCGTCCTCCTTCCTTTCGAAAACAAGAGATCCCCTGTTCTTCCTCCTAAGGCCCATCCCTCCACTAGCATTCTGGATCCTGCCCCACTGCATTTACTCAGAAAACCTGCCCGTTGATTATGCCTTTTCCATCTTGTGTTCTGAAGCTCAAGCTTCTGTAATCTTCCCTCTATCCTCCCAGCCTCCTCCAATTACCACCTTTTTTCTCTCCATCCTCAAACTTCTTGAAAGTGTCATCTGTATTTTTTAATCTCCATTTCCTCCCTACCACTAAGTCCTCAGCCCAGAATTCCACCAATAACAGTCCACGGAAACAGCTTTCACTAAAGTTAACAATAATCTACAAAAGGCTAAGTCAAATCCTGTCTTACTTGATATATCAGCAGCATTTCACATATCCTGCTTCTGATACACAAATTTCAATCTCCATCAGAGAGCTGTCCTGAACTTCCACATCTATATACCCAGCTGCCTACCTGATGCCTCTGCTGATGTCTCAAAGGCACACCAAACTGAACTCATGCTTCCTCCAAACCCAACCCTTTACAACATTTCCTTTTCCAGTGAAAGGCTCATGGATCCATATAGGTTTACAAATTATTAATCCATGAGTCCCTCTTCAAGGCTTCCTCTCCTCAGCTCATTCCAGTTTTTCCATTACTATTGATTTTATCTCCTAAGTATCTATTTCATCCCCATACAGTGTATATGCCATATATTATGAAACACCCCAGCAGGATACGGGACACACTCTGCAATCAAATACATGAATATTTCTGCAGTGAAACATTAATTAATACATCACTAAATGTGATAAATAACAACTATAAATAGCTTCATGTCAGTTTGTTTCAGGTTTTGCTGCCATTTGAATTCAGCTAGGTCAGATTTTCCATCAGTTGTGTTATAATTAGAGCTTTCAGTTATCGGAGCTGAATTTCAAAATTGTGGCTAAGCAATTGTGAATCTGTGCCACAACTGATCATGAACTAATGTGGATAGTGGTTAAGATCATGGACACCAGAGCCAGACTGTCTGGGTTCAATTTCATCTCCACCACTAACCAGACCTTGGACAAGAGACTTAACCTCTCTGTGCCTTAAATTCCTCATCTGTAAAATAGAATGACAAATTACCTACCTCATAGGATTGCCGTGGGGATTAATAAACTAATGCATGTAAATTGCTTAGAACATTTTTTTGACACAAAGTAAGCATTCAATAAGTATTAGCTCCCAGAAAGTTTTTACTATCACAGACAATGGTGTAGCTCAATGTCCTTCTACTTATGCCACTATGAACACTTCCTAGCCATAGGATTATTGGGTTAGATGAAATGTTATTTAAAATTTGGATAAATAGTAAAAACTGTCCTCCCTAAAACTTCCCATAATTAATGATTAACAGTTAACTCTGAAAAATGATATAGGATTTTACCCTCATCCCAATATCCTTAAAAGCACTGGGTTAACTCAACCAATTTTTGCAAATCTGAAAGTGAGAAAATGATATCTCATTTTAATAATTCCCTTAATCATGAGAGATTCCTTTAAAATTTCTTTAATGATGAGAGAAGAACGCATTTCATATATATACTGGCTCTTTGTATCTATTCATTTTCACGCCTTCTGTTCATCTTAATTGTGACATTCCTGAGGTTTCTTTTTTTTCATTGAGATATAATTGGCATATAATGTATTAGTTTCAGGTGTACAACATGACTTGATATTTGTATATCAAATTTGTATATTGTAAAATGATCACCATAATCACCAAACCAAGAAACTGAGGTTTTTTAATATTTAAAGACTCTTACTGAAGAAATAATGGAAACTAAGATTTTTCTTTCACATACGTATATATATATATGTGTGTGTATATACATATATAAAATATTTTCATGTCACGTGTCACCCATATGACTTTCCCACACCTCACGAGGATGAAACTGCCTTAGACCCCCTGCCATGCTCAGTCACGAAGTAGGAACAGCCAGCAGGAAACATGGGCTCTGTGCAAACACAGTGGTAGATTCAGACTCAACAGCAGGGGCTATCAATCAGTTATGCTCCCTGCAGCAGGAGAGTTCAGCAGTATGTTTCCATAGCTACACGGCCCACCTTTGCATCTTACAAATCTACTGCTTCATGAAGGTTTTGAGAACAGCTCCCCTACACTTCCTTTGGGTCTCTCTCCCTGAGGTGCATCTTGAAAGGGGACATTTAGTGGGATGAACTAGAATTTCATCACTGTGGTTAATCACAAGACCACAGCTGGTACGCATCCTCACCTTCCTCCACTTTCCACTCTAAATTCCCTGCATCTTCATCTGTGATCTCAGGAGGTGTGGCTGGCTTGCCTGGTAGTGTGACCCAAAACCTCCTTCCTGAGGGGTATGAGCCCTCAGCAATCATACTCTTCTCAGGTCACACTGTTACAGCCTGTCCATCATGAGTGCCACGCATATTCCTTCCTGCCCCATTGTATAAAAGGACCCTATATACTCCTCCCGCTGATCGGTTGTTAACCGTTGATGGTGATTAACACGATGCTGATTCCTTGCCTCTAATCCCTGGGCACAAAGGGTCCAAAGTGCCCTGACAGCAGATGAAACTTATAATCAATGGGACCCTTGCTGTGTCCCCTGGCAAGAGTGAGCCTCCTTTGGGGACCAAGACCTCCAACGCTGTAGAGTTTGGAGTTGTGGGAACAGGCAGCACAAAGTCGCCCAGTGGGCCGTTGGGAATGGTGGCATATAGGGCCACTCCTGCTTCAACTCCATTGTTCCAGGACCCATGTATTCTTCTTACTAGGAACATAGAACTGGATGGAGGTTTCTGGTTTGATGCATGTATTATATCCTGAAAGATGGCACCACATTCTCTCAGAGCATTACCTTTGAAACTGTGCCTTTGGACGGCTGTTCCAGCATTCTGTGATGACACTTCCTTCAGCATCGTGTAGTATGCGTTACAACATGGACCAACTCCACTACTTCACTGGGAAGTGGATCCGCTGGTCAGATGTTATGCTGTATGGGATTCAATGCCCCCATGAGCTCTATATAGCCCCAAGATAGTAGTGCTAGCTAAGGCTCTGCACTCAAGAAAGGCAAATTCATACTGAGACTATGAGTCTCTCCCCTTAAAGGCAAACTTCTGGCCATTCCAGGACAAAAGGGCCTAATATGGTTGATTGTCACCAAGAGGCCTGTTGGTCTCCTTCCAGAATCATGTCATACTCGGGGCTCACCATTGGCCCTTAATTCTTCCAAGCTTTTAAGAGCCACCCTAGCAGTGGGTTTGTCTTATCCCCTATGGTCCTTGACAGGGATCTAAATTCCTTGTCAGAGAAAACACCACCAGGTTAATGAATTCCTATCCTACATTCCAGCTCCTTGAGCAAGCACCCTGGAAATCGAATCCCAAATATACTCTCCCGACTTCTGTCTGTACATTACAGCTAAGTCTTATGATTGTTTCTCCCTTATCAGACCCAGCAGCTGGGATTTTCATCTTATAGCCTGGAAGCCAGGAAAGGAACTAGGAATAGTTCTTGAGAATATACATGTTACCTTACGTGGATGAGCCCTCTGCAGAGTCTTCTAAGAAAGGATGGACAAATTTTTCAAGCTCTGAAGATTCTAGAGGATCTGCAGAGCCAACATCCTCAGGAGTACCAACCCAGATCTCCCATCCTATGTTTCAGAGTTCCAGGTTTCCAATCCAATACTCTGAACTTAGCATAACTGACCTGTCTTAGATGATGAACATTCAAATGTCTCGAGAGCTCTGTGACTCTATCGAATCTTCATTTTGTTGTGAAGCTGTGTTGCTGTCTTCATAAACATTGCCTCCGCCCCACCACCCAAATATCTCTAAATCATCACATACGCAAGGGCATTTCCCTGCACTGGTGTGTTTACCAGGTTGCCACTGGTGAAATATTTAGCAATCGGGACACCAAACTTTTGCAGGGATGATCTGCTCAGGATGGCATCTTCTCTGCCCACCAAGTGCTTAATGAGCTAGTCCCGCATCCTCATCCCTCCATCAGTTTTCCTGGACCACTCTCATAAAAACTTGGGTTAGTTTAGGTCCACTGAGAAGCACATACCAATATGAAATTATGCATGCAAAAAGTTTACTGGGGAAAGGAGCAGGAGGAAGTAGAGGGAACCTTCAGACCGTGACTCCCATGGAAGGAGGTAGGGAAGTAAGGATGGGGTAGGAGTCACAGATAGCAGCACAGTTCTAAGAAAGACTGAGCCAAGCCAAGGGGGAGTTCTTAATCCAAAAACACACAGGAAGAGTCCAACATCTTTCAAGGATTGGTTTCTCATAGTATTCTCATCATGCTCAGTCATTGGCTGAGAAGAAGTGTGGCCTCAGCACAAAGGCAGTGTTGGATCCTCTGGGGCAGTAGATGAAACCATCAGTCAATCATGCTCCCTGCAGCTGGAGATCTGAGTAGTCCCTTTTCCATGAATGCCACACCTGTAATTCTACTCTACTGTAGTCTATTTGAAAAGAAATTAAGATTCCTGGTAAAAAAAATAACCAAGTCTGCTTCATCAGATTCTTATTTTAAGACAGGACTTCAGGTCATTAGACTCTTAATGCACAACCTCACATCTCTCCTAAAGAACAAAATTTCTACGTTTTATGGCAGTAATTTTTCTCTCCTCTAAACACATTTTATCATGATTATGTTTTGAATTATGGACATTAACCACAGCTTAACTACAAAAGGATATTTATTGTATGTGTAAGGACTCAGGATATGTTATCATAAGACAAAAATCTCCCTAAAATAAAAAGGTAATTTGTTATACTGACATTCTAAAAATGGTAGAAGTCTGCAAGATCCAGATCAGGGGGTCTGAGGGCCTTCTTTCTTGCTTTCTTTCTTTCTTTTTTAATCACAAATAACACCTTTTATTTAGTTCTTTAACAAAAGGATTTTCAGATACAAATTCTGTATCCCGGAACTCACAGATTCCTACACCAACATGGTATTTTTTTAAGTTTTTTTTTTTTAATCAAAGGTACACATGCACATAAAGGATCAAATAATTTGTTATAGAAAACACTAGTTTTCCCACGCCTTTCTTCCCAGTCCCCTTCTAGAGAGGCAACCGTTTTCACTTCTTTCAGCTGATTATATTTACCTACGTGTCTTTAAATACCATGTTTGTATGTCTACTTGTTGATCTGCCAGTTTTTTAAAAAATTTTTATACGATTTTTAAAGGCTATTTTCCATTTAATGTTACTACAAAATGTTGGCTATATTCCCCATGTTGTACAATACATCCTTCAGCCTATCTTACACCCAATAGTTTGTCCCTTCCATTTCCTCACCCTATGTTGCTCCCACCACTGGTAACCACCACTTTGTTCTCTATATCTGTTGTCTGCTTCTTTTTTGTGATATTCACTTTTGTTGTTTTTTATAGATTCCACATATAAGTGATATCTTACAGTATTTCTCTTTCTCTCTCTGACTTATTTCACTTAGCATAATGCCCTCCAGGTCCATCCATGTTGCTGCAAATGGCAAAATTTCATTCTTTTTTATGGCTGAGTAGTATTCCATTGTGTGTATATGTGTGTGTGTGTGTGTGTGTATATATATATATATATATATATCACATCTTCTTTATCCATTTGTCTGTCGATGGACCCTTAGGTTGCTTCCATGTCTTGGCAATTGTCAATAGTGCTGCAATGAACACTGGGGTGCACGTATCTTTTCAAATTAGTGTTTCCAGTTTTTTCAGGTATACTCACAGGAGTGGAATTGCTGGATCACATGATAGTTCTATTTTGAGTTTTTTGAGAAATTTCTATGCTGTTTTCCACAGTGGCTGCGTCAATTTACAATCCCAACAGTGAACTAAGGTTCCCTTTTCTCCACATCCTCACCAACATTTGTTATTTGTATTCGTTTTGATGATGGCCTTTCTGACAGGTACGAGGTGGTATCTCATTGTGGTTTTGATTCGCATTTCCCTGATGATTAGCGATGCTGAGCACATCTTCATGTGCCTGTTGGCCATCTGCTTTTCCTCTTTGGACAAACAATCTGAGGGCTTTCTTTATGTTGATCCTCCACCAAACCCGGAACAGAGTTGATCATTGAGCACTGAAGTATTGCTGCAAAACTGAATGGAACTGAAATTTGTATTTGAATTTTGAACGGATGTGTTACTAAAGTTTCCCATATTCCCAAGTCCTTTCAGTCTCAGGACAGGTTATACAATACTTAAAAGGCATATGAAGCACTATTTATAACAGCTGTTGTTGTTCCTATTAATGCTTTTTAAATTGACTTCTGTTTCTAGATTAACAACCTCCATTACAGCCCAGGTTGTCGAGGATTTGGATACAAAAGGAACTCTGGTGGATAATTAGCATACCCTACTACCTCTGAGAAGAAGTTTTTTTGTTTGTTTGTTTTTATGCGGTACGCGGGCCTCTCACTGTTGTGGCCTCTCCCGTTGCGGAGCACAGGCTCCGGACGCGCAGGCTCACGGGTCCAGCCGCTCCGCAGCATGAGGGATCCTCCCGGACCGGGTCGCAAACCCGTGTCCCCTGCATCCGCAGGCGGACTCTCAACCACTGCGCTACCAGGGAAGCCCCTGTTTGTTTGTTCTTTAATTCTTCTAGTCTTTGTTAAACATTTCTTGCATCTTCTCGATCTTTGCCTCCATTTTTTTTCCGAGGTCCTGGATCATTTTCACTATCATTATTCTGAATTCTTTTTCTGGAAGGTTGCCTATCTCCACTTCATTTAGTTGTTTTTCTGGGGTTTTATCTTGTTCCTTCATCTGGTACATAGCCCTGTGCCTTTTCATCTTGTCTATCTTTCTGTGAATGTGGTTTTTGTTCCACAGGCTGCAGGATTGTAGTTCTTCTTGCTTCTGCTGTCTGCCCTCTGGTGGATGAGGCTATCTAAGAGGCTTGTGTCCATGTCAATATTATTAACAACAGCCACATTTGGAAACACCCGAAATGTCCACTGACATAATAACATATAAATAATTAATATATATTCATATAGCAATACAGAGCAATAAAGATGATCAAACTACTTGCTATTAGATCAAGTTCCCAGAACCAGACCCTGAGATGAGGATTCAGGTCCAATTAATTTATCTGGAAGGTTAATCCAGGAAACATTACTGGAGGAGTGGGGAAATGACACAGGGAAGGGAATTTAACCAATGAGAGGGTACTTTAGAAAGCCAGTTACCATTGTTGAAACGGAGCAGGACCCTATGGTTCTTGCCCCCCATGTCCTCGGCCTGCATTTTGTCTGTGGAAAAACTTTAGCCAAAGAGTAAGTTTCATCAGAGAAATGAGAAAATACAGAAACAAAGGAAAACAGTCCAACAAGACTAAATATTAAAAGTTTAGTCAGTAAACATAGTGAAGGACCTTTAGTTCCTTCTCAAGGGCTATAGATAACATTCTGAGCGGTATCCTGTGAGCTGTCTTGCAGAGACTGAAACCCCCACCTGGTGGAAGAAGTTAACTACATGATGACCAGATGTAGCCATGACATAAGCTGCCACAATTCCGAGAATTGGCCTCAAAGAAATGGGAACAAACCAACCCTGGAACTGAAGATTAACTGTACTTAAAACAATCAAGATGACCCTGGTCAGACCACCGCATGATCAATTTCAAGATGACGATCAGAGCTGACGGTGCTTTTTCTGCATGTAGCCCCCTCCATCTGCCTATAAAAGCTCTTGTCCCCTGATTGTCAGTCAGGAGGCGTTGGCCTTTGGACAGGCGTCAGCCGCATCCCCCACCCCCACCCCGTTGCCAGCATCCAAAATAAAGCAAACATTCCTTTCCACCAACTTGCCTCTACTGGCTTTTGAGCAGCAAGCACCTGGACCTCCGCTTTCAGTAACACTGTGAGTAGGTGGAGCTTAATCCTCCCGAGGAACTCTAAGAATCAGCATAAAATGCATGCCTCCGAGTTATCCACACAAGGAGTGAGAGAGCTTGTCCATACATAAGCTCTTGTCAGTCACTGACTGAGATCTACAAAAGAGTAATTTATCTCTCTGGACTTCTGACTGCCAGATGCAAGGGGTGGGGCTCTGGCTACCAAGAAAGGCTTCAGGCAGGTGAAATTCTGCCTTATTTCACTACAATGGTAGGTCTGAGAGAATGCAGTAGAGCATTAATGACAGAGTCTGCCATACTTCTGCCATGAACACAAACATAGATGAATTTCACAGACATCATATTTGTGAGAAAATGAAATCCAGAAAGGTAAGAGTACATACTGTATGTTTCCACTTATGTAGAGTTCAAATGCAGGCAAAATAAAGATGTTAGAACTCAGAATAGGGATTGCAATTGGGGAAGGAGAGAGGGAAGATTGGAGGACAGCACAGGTAAGTCTTAGGGATGCTTCTGATGTTATGTAACACACCATGATAATTCACTGAACTATACACTTATCATTTGTACACATTGCTGTATTGTGTGCTATTTAACATTTAAAACTTTGTTTTTTTAAATGGAAGGGGAAATCGAGTAGGGCTTTCAATGCAGGTTGCCTCTATATGGCAGTCATAATTCAGGTGGACCTTTGTAAATATCTCGAAATGATGTCGGGAAATGGAAGCTCTCAATCAATGCTTCTGGCTTGTTTACCAAAGATAGGGCTTGTGAAGCAGAAATATGACATTAAATCCCTGTCAAGCCCAACAACTCAAAATATATTGGTGACTCCACTGTAAGCAAGAACAAGGAGACAAGGGGTTCCTTATTTCTACTAATGGCAGGTGCCTCCTCTGTACATATTTATCTACTGCCCACTTCACTGATGGCTTATCTGTGTCTACATTATCCTGCTCTACAGATGTTATTGTGGGCCTGGGCTGGAAGTAAACAGGCTCTTCCAATTCTGAGACCAAGAAGTTGGGAAGAAATATGAGAAGGTTTCCTTAAAGCTCAGGTTGTTGGAATCACCCAGGATGGGACAGAGCTTCAGAAGAGCCTTAATAAAGAGACACTCCATCCCAACTGAGTGTGGAAGTTAAGCAACTAATAATATAATCTCTTTTCTCAAAAACCAGATAATGAAAGTTCACATAGGGGCCACAGTTTATGTAGGTAAGTTGCGTGCCAACGCTAATGTTCCTTAATTCTTTTTTTATTTTTCGGTACACGGGCCTTTCACTGTTGTGGCCTCTCCCATTGCGGAGCACAGGCTCCAGATGCGCAGGCTCAGCGGCCATGGCTCACAGGCCCAGCCGCTCTGCGGCATGTGGGATCTTCCCGGACGGGGGCACGAACCCATGTCCCCTGCATCGGCAGGCGGACTCTCAACCACTGAGCCACCAGGGTAGCCCAACGTTCCTTACTTCTAATCTCTCTCTTGGCCTTTCTCTCTAGTTTGCTTCAAAGATAAACACAGCTCTCTGGGGAGAGTTGGAGGTTCCAAGGACTACAGCACTAACCCTGGACTTCAAGTCACCCATAGCAGGAGGTTCTAAGATGTAGTCATAACCTTTGTCTCTCGGTTCTTTAAACTTCCTGCACAATAGAGAATATATTCAGTACTTCACCATCACCACCACAGTTCAGGTCAGGAGAGAAGCATATACACAAAGTCACTGTGGATTGGGACTTTTAGATATTTGGGAAACTCTGGTCTGAGACACAGCAGAATAGTGTGTAGAAGACATTCAGAAGCTGGAATGTGAAGCAGCTGCAGGAATTACTAGTTCTTAATTTTTAATGGTTGTCTGGTTTGGCCTCCTTGACAATTCCCAAAATAAAATATCTACTACACCCTTTCTGAAGTTAATCCTTTTGTCGCTAATTTCCCGATCTTGCATTGCTTTCCTATCCTAAACAAAGAAAGGGTGACTTAAACAAACTTCTTATACAGTCGTCCTTACACTCCAAATACCAACTAAGAACACTTAGAAGGCAGGGAGCATGAAAGTAGGAATGTGCCCCCAACATCTAGAAGAGGGACTGGGACATAGTAGATATGGAATCATTGTTTAAAGTAATTTAATTTTCTGATTTTAAAATGATTTTTTAATAAGAACCTTTCATCAATCTTCATTCCCTCTGAGTCAAATGCAAAATGACTCTGCAAAAGGAAAGGATGAATTATCAATACTGGAAGAGACTGGATTTGAACTATGTCATAATGTCATGAGGTTATTTCACAGATGAGAAGCCTGTGCCCAAAGAAGGTGTGCAGACCTCTCAAAGCTTCTCTGCTACTAAGTAAGGGCCAGGCCTGTAGGAAAGCTCAGGCTTTTTAACTCTTAGATGAAAGGGGTTTTCCCTGTCTCCTCACAAGATTTCCCTTTGCAAGTTACATGACCACTGAATAAAGTATGCCATTTATTGTTTTTAATCATTTCTGAATTTAAATAATGCTCCAATCATCTTGACCTTTTCTAACTTGCAGTTGAAATGCTGTGTAAATCTTTCACTTGCTGCGAACACTGTGAAAGAGTAATTGTAAGGCTAAGACGGTTCTGATTTTTTACCCTAAAATGCAAATCTCATCCCAGGTCATTAATGCTGAGGATGAAAAGTATAGCTCAATTCCATTTCTTATGTGTTCAGTTTTCTGAGCTGACCCAGAAAAGTTAGAACTCTTAAACTGTAGAGGAAATGTCAGAAGAGGAACTCACACTAAGATCATTCATCTTCCAAATATAAACGTCACTCTATTACTCTACTCTCTTGAAAGATTTCCTCTTGAATACAGCATTTTAACTGCAGTAAGAAAATGTACCCGAAGCCCATTAGTAATTCTCTAACTTCTGAAGTGCAGTTTATTCCAAATGTAAAATATATCACTGTGGGAAAGCATTTGCTTAATGAGAAAATTCCCCAAGAGAAGAAATACTTCTCAGCAATACACTGATCATTTAGAATTCCCAGAGTCACTGTACTATACGTAACTTTTGACACCTTTTGTACAGTTTTGAAATTTCTTAGAATCACAAAATGAAAAACTGTTAAGAGTGAATGTTACAGTCTTTATATTTTGCTCTCTGTGTACAATATTCAATCCCAACATGATATTAATGCCACTCACTAAAAATAACTATAATGATTAAGCGAAAGATAATTTTTCATTTTTTTTTAGTTGTATTAGTAGTAATTGATCAGGCTCAACATGAAGATGCAAGATGCAATGCAATGCAATGCAAGATGTCTCTCCAATAGAAGAGAGAAAATCTGAGTCTCCCATCTTAGAAGGTCCGACCCTGAAAGGTCTTAGAAGTCCTCTGTATAATTCTCCTCACTTTAGACATAAAGAAACTGAATCTGATATTCAGAAACTTGAGCTGACTTTAGTCCCAAAGATGACAAAATCCTTGAAGGAGCATATAATGATCAAAACAAAAACCAACTGTTCTCAAGCCCGCTTTCTCTCTCCTATTTTAAAACTTATGAATTTTTCTTTCCTCATACTTTCACAAATTGGATCTGTCTCTGCTTATAAAAGATCTGGGCAAAGGTGACAGTAAATGCTTAGTTTCGTTTCATGAAATCATGGTAGTCAGACACATTTCCTAATAATCTATACTAAATGCAGAGCTGCAGTGTTTGGTTTTAAAATTAACTGTGGACAGTGCTGACACGCAAAGAAGTGCTGGCTGTGCTGCTGCTGATATTCCAAAATGAATTGGGAGGAGAAACCCACTCAAAGAATAAGATGCTTCTGGATTTTTCTGAAGAGACAGTACACCGGAGAGTCTCCCCAAACAAGAATGCTGATAATTCTCTCACGCTGTGTACAAGCAGAAAATGATGACTAAAAATCAAAACCAGTCTTAGTCATTATTCTTCTGCCTGAGTTGTCACTAATGCCTCCTCTTCTTACTGGAGCCCAGGCACCTTTAAATCTTCACAGCCTTCAGACTCTTGACTGTCATATATCACCTAGCCAAAGAGTTTATTGCACGAGAAACCAATAACGCTGAAGAGCAATCAACCCTCCATCCAGCACCTCATTTTTCACATTTGTACCATATATGATCAGTATTTACATCATACCAACACAGTGGGGAAATATGGTCATAAATAAAATGACTTCTATGCCCTTAAGAAGCGCAGGTAAGTAGAAATGTAAATACAGATGCAAAATGAGAGGAAAACTTCTGTGCTAGAGGAGATAATAATGTTCTATGGCAGCAAGAAGAGAGAAAAACAATCATTCTTCCTCAGGGAATTAGGAAAAGCTAGGCAAGGGGAAGATGATGTCTGAGTTTTAAGGATAACGATGAGAAGGTGAAGAAATACAGAAAGATTTTTCAAGCATAAGGTACTACAGTGGATGAATGTATAGACAGGGAAGGAAATAATACTAGAAATACAGGTTGAGGCTATTGGGAAGAATTTTACAAACCCTATTCAGTTCAGGGGCAGAATTATAGTTTCAAATCAATTAGGATGTTTCTGTTATGCATTGTGTAGGGCATCATTTTTCTTATAATGGTTTTTAAGAAAAACCATTATTCTATTGGGTCAGGTAACATTATATACCAATCAACCCAGAAACCTGCTGTGCATGAGAAGCATGTTTGGGAAAGGGAAAATAGACGTTAACACTGCAAAAGAAAAAATCAATTAGGATGCTTTGGGCTGGGAAAAAAATTAAAAACTCAAAATGGCTTCCCTAAATATCTCACCTCATGAGAAATATTGAGATAGGTTCCTTTTAAGGTTGTTTATTTCAGAACTCATCAAAACCATCAAAGGCCCAGGTCTTTCCTTCTTTCACCTTGGCCACCCTCAATATATTGACTGTGGCTCTGAAACTAATCCCTTCACAGTTGCAAGATGGCTGTAGCAACTCCATACATTACATCTTCACACAACACAGCTCAAAGGCAAGAAGAATGTCTCGTCCTTTTACCCCTTTGTAAATACAGAAGAAATCGTTTCCAGAACACCTTAATAGATATTCCTCCAAGTCTAATGACTAAGAATTATGTTAGATGATTATTATTCCTAAGCCAATTAATAGTGAAGGGGAATGGAATTAACATGATTAGCTGAAAATAATCAAGATTCACCCAGTCCATATTGAAGTATATTGCCCCCAAATGCCAAATTTAAACCTAAGTTTGCTACTTAGCTAAGGATAAAAGAAAAAAGGTTATCAGGTAGTGATCAAATAGTGCTTTCCACAAGAAATTAGCCTAGGGGAGGAATTATTATTTTGGTATTATCAGGGTTTTCTTTGAAGACAAGATTCATCCTATCTCTGTCTTGCCTTACCCTATCTTCTTTATCATATTATCCTGTTTAACTTCTTCCATCAAACTGATCAATTTCTGAAATTACCATTTTTGTATGCTAATTATACGTATGTCTTCAATCTCATTTCACTGTAAGGTCTTTTTCTTGCTTACCACTATATCCCAATGGTTAAAAGAGTGCCCACAATAAATATTTATTGGTGAAATTTATAAATGAACAATATTGTTTTCCTTCTGTGGACAATTCAATTAATGCAAATTTCTTATTTATTGAATATTTATCCTTTTTAAACTATTATATGTATAATTTGTGAAATATATGAAGTCATTAGAGGAAAGACAATAGGACAGACAAAAAGAGAGGTACAGGAGGATTTTTCTTCCAAGGCACAACCTGCCAATCAAAAGTACAACTAGTTGCTTAATTTTAAAGCTTTAATTATCTCTTCTAGACACTATATCAATAAGAAACCTAACATTCTGACTTTTCTAACTGAAGGGAAAAATGTTTAATAGCCTCAGTTCCTAAATACAGAGATGAATTCAAATTAAATACACAATAGACTTAGGCACATGTAGGAGCACCGTCATGATGTTATATACTACTTAGCCATGTTCAGCATCCAATACCACACTAGCTGCTGCAATCTCTTGCTATGACAGTCTTCTTTGGTTAATTTGATTTCAATTTGTCATACAGAATAAATTCTAAAAACCTTTGTACCTCCCACCAATGCTCATTAAAGATAATATGGATAAATTTCTTAGTTTATTCTGGGTCAGAATGCCATAATTCTGGAGAAGGCACTGGTACTCCAAATATTAAGTGACTAATTTCAA
Organism: Phocoena sinus; assembly: GCF_008692025.1. NCBI lineage: Eukaryota > Metazoa > Chordata > Mammalia > Artiodactyla > Phocoenidae > Phocoena > Phocoena sinus. The sequence goes on along the minus strand of NC_045779.1, from coordinate 52,573,574 downwards.
ATATCCTTCCACATTCTCCCTACAAGTTTAAAAATCAGTTGGTCAGCCTGGGGCTGTCATAAATTTCCTGGAAAAATAAATGGCTGTCTTTACAGTAATAAGAATAAGAAGGAAAAAGTTGACTAATTCTGAGAATTTAGGAAGTGTCAGACACTATTCTCAGTATTACACATGAAATAATTCAGTTAATCCTCACAACAAACCCATGGAATTATCCCCTTTTGACATAAAGGAAACTGTGGAACAGAGATGCTAAATGGCTTTGCAAAGCTCAGAGTAAGTGGCAAAGACAAGGCTCAAACCCAGCAGGCTGGCTCCAGAATCCCTGCTCTTAACCATTTACATGCATGGTCTTTCAACTCCTCAATTGAATTACTGTCACTGAGGTTACAATGAAAGCAAGCTTTGAAAAGAAAAAAAAAAAAAATTTATATAAATTCATTTCCATTCTTCTAATTTTAAAAGAAAAGCAAAAGGAGGTAAACATAGAGCTAGGGAAAGGTGAAAGAAGGTTTCTTCCTATCTTCTCTCCTTTGCACAATTTTCACTAAAGTTCTTGCTAGTGACCTTAGACTAGTATTGAATAGTCAACTTTTCTCAAAACCTCTTCAACATGAAAGTCTCACTCAATTATGTAAGGTAAGAAAAGAAATTAAGTAGACACTATACATCCTATTTTACAGATAAATAATGTACGTATATAAATATGTAGACAGAGATATAAGGAACCCAAGATCTCAAATCTATATTCTGTCTGTAAAGGGGCATCCCTCCATAAAATATTCCTCAGTGATGTGTGTGCACAAAGAACAAAGAGAAGGAGATAAACACTTTACATATTAGCTGGGGCTTTGATTCCAAACTCTACTTTAATTCCCTAATGTATTAGCTGGGCCACAAAAAAAAAACAAAACAACCTACTTTGCCATAGCTGGAAGTAGACCCACAGCTGGAAACTAAATCAGGCTAGACAGTCTTCTGCATCCTTTCACCCCTAACTTCACACACAAATCGTAGATCTTACCATTTGCTGGGGGGGCTTATTAGACTCCTCTCTTATGTTATTATTGCTCTCATGTATCCACTGGGACAAATGAAATGAGAAACACCACCTTTCAAGACTTTATTTATATCTTTTTCATATTATACCAGAAACTTCCAAATGTACCAAGATAAAATAATCAATTTATTTTATCATGAGATCATTCTCTTAAGTTGAGAATTCACCTCACATTCTACTTCCCTGCTAGAAAAAGTTTCAGTTAAGTAGCCCAACCAAACCTAGCAGATAAGGCAATGCGATATGACCCAGATGACAGAATGGCCTGAATAATGGGATGCCCATAGAACAAAATGCCTCAAGCTTTATTCTTCACTGCAAAATGTAACCAAGTAAGCTTTTCTCTATTATCAAGTTTATCTTTGTTTTCACAGAGAACAAGATCCAACTGTGGATTTTCTTTATCTATAATTTCAAGGTATCCAGGATAATCACCTTTCATTTTCTCCAATAAACTCCAGATACCTGGATATATCAATCACAAAAATCAGTATCATTTTTCACACAATGATTTTTGCAAATATTATACATATACACATCACAGCCACCTGTCCAATTGGGTGTTATTACCCTTATTTAACTTAAAATATTTTACTTACTTATTTCAATTAAGTAAGGAAATTAAGAATCAGAAAGTTCAAATTACTTGTAAGGCCACACAGCTAATTTAATATCACCCAAAAATCTTTTTTATTTCCCCATTCATTATACTGTCTCATCTGAGCAACTTAATAACTCCCTTCATTTACTCAATGTTATTTCTCTCTCCTTCTTCCCTATTGAATCAACAAATAGGAAAGCATATTCCCAATTACAGCTTTTGTAAATGCAAGAAGGCCAGCCCCTCACCTTTGTGGCACCAATTAGAAACATGCTAGGAAACAATAGAAAACCAGACTGCTGTTTTCACAGCAAACATAAAAGCTATAATAATATTCTAAATTTTGAAAATGCCCATTAAGAGGATTTATGTACTTTATTTAAATTGGTTCTGTTTAATGTGTGATGAGTTCAGATATTTTCCCAACCAGTATTCTGATGTTTTCCATTTTATCAATGACGATAAACTTTTATGTTAAGAAGTTAATTCATTTTTTAAAAGTCAGTTTACTTTAGTGAAGAAAGTCATCATAAGTTCCCATTTGTTCCTGACTCAATATATAACTTACTTTTGGTGTTATATAGGGCTTTTCCCTGAAATATACTTCTCTGTGTGTTCTCTAGGGTAAGAGTATTTCTCTCAGTGACACCTAGTCATTGAATAGTTGACTTCCAGTCTTGATAGATCATCAATCAGTCTTGCAACTTAGAGTCTTCCACCTCTGGATTTATGTTCAGTGTCAAACTCTAATGACTTTATATGGGTGATTTTTCTTCTTTCAGCAACAGGAAAAGCACTGCTATTAGACCTAGTTTTACATATCCTCTCATTCCGTCTAAAATTTCTGAGTCAAGCTAAGCATCTGCATTTTTTCTCGAAGTCACAGATAAAATGTTTCAAAATATGAAAACAACTCAAATAATATAAAATCTGTTCTCTACATAATTACCAACTTCTGTCTAGGTTGAATAAAGATTTACCCTTTATGGACTCTATTGTTTTATAAAAACAAAGCATGGATATAGAGGAAGCACTTTCTGCCTTTAAAGAGTATTATCTAGACTACAAACTGCTTCACTGTAATGTTCCCTTAGGAACTGAAACAGCATTGGGGAGTTTCCAAAGTTCCACTTAGTTTAAGAGGTAGTCAGTACAAATCTACTCTCTTAAATGGAGATTTTGGACATGGATTTCCTTAATTGAAGGTTCATATCCAGGATATATTAAGAGGGAACTAAAATTTGATGACGCAACATTATACTCTCTAAGGAGAATCTTCTAATTAGAAATCTCCTTACAAGTAAGAGTGGAGCTTAATTAATTTTGAATCCCACTCATTTTATGATGTTCCAGGATGCAATTGCTTTTCTCATATCAGTTCATTGAGTCTCTTTTAGTTTGAATATGATTATACCAGTTTTTTAAAAATATAGTCAAAAGGAGATTCAACGCACATAAAGTTAATTTTAAGTCATTCTAAAACCCTTCTTATTCACTCAAAATTCAGTGACAATTCCAAACTATTTGTGAAGGTCTATTTAAAATATAGTATAATTTAACATATATAGTATTTAAGGATAGGCAATTTTAATAAAGGCTTAAAACAACTATATTCATATTTATGTACGTCCAGTATAATATTTTTTAACTGAACCAATAAAATGTATTAACTCTAAAGAGGTTCTCCCAGTAATTTTGAAATAAGGGGAGGAAATAAAGCTTCCCAGCTTTAGAGTGGGAGGAATATATTGTTCTTGGAAAATATCCATCTCTTTCCTGCTGTTCAATTAATTTCCTACTTTATTTCACTTTTCCTTTCTTCTTTTATAATATTTATATATTTTCCATACGTAAATGATCTTTTTTCCTCTTTAGTTCTTGATATTTCCATAATCTATATGCTTGAAAAATGTAGATTTGAAGCTTGATTAGTGATTCCAGGTAGAGATTTTCTTATTATGTTACTTAGAGACACATGCTGGGGTGTTATATTTAAAGACAGATGGCAAAAATCATATGAACACTCCATGTGGCTAGCTCTGTATCCATCAATTTTCAGCTGAAGAGGCTAGCTCAAGCATCTGCAATAACTGGTAGAAGAGAAAATAAAAATGGAGAAGACTAGAAATTTTCACTCATTAAAAAAGTGGTTTTATTTGCTCTGACACCAAAATATACTGAATTTGAAAGTTCTTCAGATGGTTGTGGTGTAAAGCACTCCTACAGAGAAGTGACTGTTTTCTAAATATACATAGCTCATTTCCTCTGAGTCGGAATTTTAACTGGGAGCCAGGGACAGATACAGCTATCTTAATGTTTTATGGCGCCAGCAAATAGAACTACCTATCATATAGGATTGCTTCATTGCTAGATTCCAAAAGTACTAGGTTCGAAACCAATAATATCACCCACAGATCCTCCCTTCTAGTCGCCCTCATCTTCATCTCAAAAATTTGCTAATGCTGTTAAATGTACATTTCTGCCCCTGAAAACCCTGTGCCTTTCAAGAAGCCAAGAATCTCATCCAAGAAAACAAACTCTCCATTGTTTCTGAGATTCACCAAGTTTCACTTTATCCTTAGGAATCCTGTTCCATCTGTGAAGTCCTGACTACAAGTTAGACCTCTCCAATAAAGCCCCTGCTCCAGTTCCCAGACTCTTTCCAAGGGCAGGTATGTCCCAGGAATCATTACTCCCACCATGACTCAGGTGACTCTGACTCCATCTCAGAGTGAAAGAGGACATATGTGCTCAATCACACAAATGTAAGGACATCTAATTTAACATAACAAATTTATACACAGCCATATAAGTATATATTCTCACAGACATGCACACACACACACATACATGCACATGCACACAGGTACTCTCTCTCACTATTGATGTAGGAAAGTAATAATCCTGAAAGGATGGAATAATACAGTACTATGGACTGAATATTTGTGACCCTTCATAATCCATATATTGAGACCTAATCCCCAATGTGATGATGTTTGAATTTAGGGCCTTTAGGAGCTTATCAGGTCATAAGGGTGGAGCCTTTGTGAATGGGATCAGTCTCCTTATCAAAGAAGCTACAGCAAGATTCTCACCCCTTCCAACATGAGAGGACAGAGAGAAGATGGACCCATCTACCAATGAACCTGAAACCAGACACTGAACCTGTTGATACCTTCATCTTAAACTTCCCTGCCTCCAGACTGTGAGAATAAATGTTTATAATCCATCCACTTTATGTTATTTTGTTACAGTAGCCCAAACAGACAAAAACATAAAGTATGAGAAACAAATATTAGAAGAGTATTAAAATGTTAAAGCAATAAAGTGATCAAATGAAAGCCAAACTGGTTACGAGAGGTTATGAGTAAGAAAGACAAAAAGTAGAAGAGACAGGGATTTGAGGAAATGAAAGAAACAGGAACAGAAAAGACTCTGAGGCAGAGGAAGATAGATGTTTTTGGTCAGCAACATTACCAGGATAAGCTTACAACTAGTAAACAATATTACTTTCAGTCCTAACTGATGCCTTTGTCTTAGTCTTGAATGCGCTGCTAGTTTAATGCCTTAAACCTGCTCTAAGAGCTCAGATAAAGCTCTCAACTAAAGTTTACCAAGAAATCTCTTGGAACACTTGGAGCATGAGTGCTTGGGAACAGGAGACACACCCAGACAAGAACAAATCTTTCTCTGAACTCAGTTCTGTATCTCTTCTCTTCTCGTCAAAAAAATCTTCTCTGCAGTTCATGAATTCTGCACCTACTACAGGCTGAACTGGTTCTAATATCCACCTTTAACATAGGTGAAAAGGTGGTTCTAATATCCACCTTTAACATAGGTGAAAAGGTTTATTTCAGAACTTTATAAAGACAAATAAAGAAATAATTGACAATAACAGAAACCATACTAGAGAACAAAATCTTAAAAAAAAAAAAAAGCTAACCTCAATCATTGAGACAGACACATCTTAGAGTTAATCCAATAAGTCACCTTAGGATGTATGGTCCACTCCTCATTTGCATAATCTCTTCCCGTTGAGTGTGGGCAAGACCTGTGACTTGCTTCTTACCAACAGACTATAACAAAGGTGATGGGCAACCATTCTCTTGACTACATTACATAATATAACAAAAATGATAGAATGTCACTCTCATGGTGACTCCATCTTAGACAACTGAGTTAATTAAATCTCTGGATGAGATCACAGGCCCAACCGCACCTTTATTTCAGCCTGGTTAGACTCTGAACAAAGGACCCAACTAACCCATGCACTGAGTTCTAGCACAAGGAAACTATGGAATAAAAAATGTGTTTTGTTTTGATCTGCCAAATATGTGGTAATTTTTTACATAGAAATAGAAAACTAAAACAAACATACATGTACATAAACCTATTCTGAATTGTTTATGTCAACCTTCCTAATTTTAACCTTCTTAATTTTAACAGTCTCCCTGTATATTATATCAAGCATATTTTTAAATGCCATCACATGTTAAGAATATTTTTACTATAAAAGTTTTTGGAGAGATTTTCATAATTTTGCTTATTTGAGAAGAAATATTTCATTTCATTTTTCCTTGTTATTTTACCTCTATTCTAAGATATGACAGTTGAGTTAAGCTGCAGTTGAACAAGTGATAAAATGTTATGCTCTATGGATATTTCCTTAAATGTTAACTTCTTTTAATTTCTAAGATTTCCAATTCTAGAGTCATTTTTCTGGTTGTACATATATTTGTAGGTCATCTGAAAGTTTATAGCCCTACAAATTGTGCCTATACTACGTAATGGATAAAATGGCCCTGCACAAAAGCAAATTATAAAGAATAAAAGACAAAGGTGTGAAATTCACTTCTAATTCTACTTCAATAAGCGTTTAATGAAACTTTTTACAAACTCTGGCTGAGGGAAAAATTTCCCTGCTGGTTCTTTTCTTATCCTCTTTTTTTCACGGTCTAATTTGGGATCCTTGGCAGGCCCTATGTTGTGTTCCATCTTGATCTGCGTCTCATGGGAATATGCACTGAAAAGACAGCGCAGTCGCAAAGGCATTTCATTCTTTCTGAAGATAATGTTCCAAATGATCACTCTAAGAGTTTTTATGAATTAATGCGTATAGTTCCAGCTGTTCCCAACCCTATTAGTTACTACACAGATCAGTTCAAAAGCTAAAGTCACGGAGATCTTGTCTCCTTCAATTCTCTTGAAAATGACTCCTCGGTTACCAATTTTTCTGGAAATGACTTCCCTAATTGTCTGAATCAATCTACCAGGCTTTGTGAACATTGCTCTTCTCTCTTCTGAGAAGAACCTACTCTAGGAGGGGTTTTATGTGGTTTTGCTGGGGAGGAAAAGCCTTTCAGGTGCTGAGCACTCCATCCTCAAGATGCTCACTCCCCTCAATATGAACCCAGTTCAGAAGTTATTCACTCCACAATGATTTCCTTATTGTGATATCAAACATCATCTTCCCACTACCGCAGCCAGGATCTTGCTGTTAATCATTTTTTATCAACCGTGTGTGGCCTACATTTTCTCAATCCTTTTTTTTTTACAACCATGTCTATGACTTTGGAAAGAAACAGACCCCCTAAGGGCAGTTACCAGGTACCAAAAGGAAAGGAGACTAAACAGAACATTTCCACTTAAACAAATCTAAACAGAAAAACATGACAATGGATAATGACATTTGAATGTCATGAAAAGAAAGGCAGTAGCAAAGGCATTTGAAGTACAACTTAAAAGAATGAAGTATAACAGAAAATGGCTAGAAAGTGCCAGGCAGTATTTGCTACATTCTAAAAAGGGATTGCTGGATGTATTTCTCCGTATGTCATTAAGAGGCATGCACTTGTCTTGGGTATCATACCAAGTCACATATAGAGACAGACCTCGATATCATTTTGGACAGTAAAGGAAAGATGTGACAAAAGATTCGCTCTATCAAATTTCCAAGCAAAGATATGAATAATAGAGTCAAAACACCTAATGTTTTTAAATTGTGTATGCTCTTGATAAAGATTAAATATTCTACTACATCAAAAACCTTTGAAAATCATACAACAATAGTAGTAGTCATTTGTTACATTATTATAATTAATATCAAAATGTAGTATAGTATAATGACTAATCATCATGAATTTTGGAGTCAGATAAATCTGTGTTAGAATTCAGCACCCTCCATTTAGCAGTGGAAGGCCACTGAATGAGTGAATTAAACTTTCTAAGCCTTAGTTTCTTCATCTGTAAAATACAGGAAATAACACTTTTTTCATGGCAAACAATAAATTAGATACTCTTTATATAGTGCTCATCATAGCGTCTAGCAATTAGTAAGTGTTCAGTATCTGCTAGCAAGTTTTATATTTACTTCAAATGTCTTATAGAGGAAATTATTTTTTATATTTATATAAAGAGAGGAAATTGTGACGAAAAGGAAAATATAGCCAAAAATAATTAGTTGAAGACAGTGGTGAGATTAAAATACACGTCATAAAGTCATACATACTCTGCTAGATATAAACCATGAATTTAACTCAGAGGTCCCTAGAAGCTGGTGTGAAGAGGAAAACGTGATCAGTCATCTGACTTCAAAAAAAAAAAGAAAAAATAGAAAGTCATGTTTAAAAGAAACCCAGATAGGGGAACTCCCTGGCAGTCCAGCGGTTAGGACTTGGTGCTTTCACTGCCATGGGCCCAGGTTCAGCCTCTGTTCGAGGAAGTAAGATCCCACAAGCAGTGCAGCCAAAAATTTTTAAATAAATAAATAAATAAAAGAAACTCAGATATTCTAAAAAAAAAATGCGTCACATCTCTACGTCCTCACAATAAGGCCTCTATGTGAGGTGTAAATATTTTCCTCAATTACTTTTTTACAGTAAAGCAAATAGACAAGTGTTTTGATTTTCTTATAACATCCCTCAAATTTGGCTAATGGAATAATACTAAAATGCACTTTAGTGACAGTAATTTTAAAATGGTGCAGTTTGGGTGCATGACTCTCTGATGAAAAACAATACATCAATAAATAAGTCTTAGTAATAACCATCTTTCTGTAGCACTTTGAAATCCATGATTATTTTTAATTCTAAAAACTAGGTAAAGCAAGTATATTCATCCTCATTTTATAGATATGGAAATTGAGTCTCAAACAGGCTCTATGATTTGCCCAGAGTTATATAGGAGATCGTAACAGAGCAGAGACTCTATCTTCTGTTTCTTAATCTCATGCCCTTTTCACAAATCCCATTCCCTCTTCACAATAATGTCCTGAAATGGACTGACCATTGGAAAAACATAGAAAGGACTCTAGCTTCTGCCACTCTCAGGGATAGAAGCCATCTTGAACAACCTTGTTTTGACAGATAAAAATCTGATTGGAAAGTCTCAACCAGGCAGAGTTACTTCCATGATACTAGTGACTTGGGGGACTTCACAAAGGTAATTCTTAAAATGCAAGTCATCTATAAGCTATAAGAAAATAATAACAATAATGTTTTTTATTTTCATAGTGCTTTAGATATCTCAAAATATTTGCATATGATAGTTTGTAGTTCCCTAAAGAAGGCTGCCCCTGTTAAGGGGCAGCTTCTTTACAGCAAATGAGATGTCATTCAAGTACACCTTTTTCAGAGAGCTGCAGATTAAGCAAGAGAAAATAAAACCATATATGGACACTCCGAAACAAGATCCTTTTACACAGCACAACCTTAATAGGTGGCTTTTACAAATACATCCACATGGCATAGAAATTACTCATATACTGAAAGAAAATGGTACACGTAGGTGCTTATTAATTTGTAAGCTGATATTTTATAGCACATAAAGAAGAAATGGCAAAACTCGGCAAAGAGTAAACATTTTAAAAAGGAATAATTCATAACATATACTCAGACCTCAAAAAAGATAAAGATTCCAACTGCAGTTTGGAAAGGTTACACTGCTATTTTTAAAGGCAACCCACAACTAAGTGCAAAATCTGGTTTTAGGGAAAATATTTGCTAAGTACTTAAATTATGGAATATTCTGTTTTCCAAAGGATGCAAATATTTGGTCTGTCAATAATTAAGTTTCTGTGTTTCCTGTAGGAAGTTGGTGCAAGGATAAGGAATGGTGGTGTGAAATTCAACAGTTACTAAAATTGAGCAACTTGGAATGAAAAAGGGCTTTTTAAATTTTATTATCTAATATAGTTCTGAATATGGCAATGACCTAAGGATTATGAATATGGAAAACATCTCACTTTGAGTCTAACGTTTTGATCCTAGTACCTCATTTTCTTCCAAGAAAATAATGTAATCAGGTTGAGAGAATACATGCAGAGCAAAGATTAGCCAATTTTAACTAATGCTTTCTGGAAATCGTGCACAGTGTACAATAGGGGCTTTCATTACCTGGGTGACACATGGCTGGTGACAGGAATCTGACTTCACTGATTACTGCAGGCTTCCATCTGGTGGCAAAACATGCTCCTTGTTCATCTGATCCAGGTTGAGATCTTAAGCCAGTGTCTGTCAGGGAACTGTCGTGAAAACAATCAATCCAACAAAACCATAACCTCTCAGAACAAGACAGGTAAATTATTTCTTTGTAATCTATCCAAACCCCAACCAATAACCAAAAAATAGTTTTCTTATTTTTTAATTTTCAACTGAGAAAACAGAGCTGCTATTACAGTTGCATTCTGGAAATTACTATTTTGCTATTCAGACTGTAAAGCTCAAATTTTTTAAAAGGGTATATTGCATTTGTGCTTAAACAACATCTAGCAAAATATATACTCAGTAGATAGCAATTACTTGTGATAATACACCCTTCAGCAAAAGACCTTCCCATGGTCCCATATTTAATATGGAACATAAGAGACTATCACTTGTTTCCTTTACTTATCTTCCTCTCCTGCTTTGTTCCTGTGTTCCTTTTGTTTTTTTCATCTATGAACATAGTTAGGTGATCAACAAAAAGCAAATTTATAAAAATGTAATATTTTTTAATCTATGAAGAGGACTCCAAAGGTGATGGAAAAGCTCATAGAAACATATTTGGTCACTTTTTACTCAAAAATCATTTTGGTTGCCAGATACTGTTTTGATGTATGATACCAATTCTCAGTCTAAATGCAGATTCTGCTCCTATGACAACCTAAGCACAAACGCTTTTCCTTCTCCTGCCATTGAAATAGGTGTTGAGGACAACTTGTATGGCAACATCCTTATTCCCAAGGCCTCTGGACTGGAATGATGAAGTGCAGGTGACAACTTAAACTGGCTGACATTTTCTGGATTTACTTTGTTGGCATCAATAAGGAAATAAGAGGAGTAAAGGGGGAAATATTTATCCTACTTCTAGAAGGAGGTAAGAATGTTAGGAAGAAAACACATCCTCCACTTAAAAGGATTGAAGGAGAGTAAGTGTCATAATGGGAAAGCTAGGGTTCTTTAGAAAAAGGAGATGAAGGGAATAGGAATGGGCAAAAATGGGATGAGGAGTGAATTTGGTAAAATAACAGGATACAAAATTAATGCACAGAAATCTCTGGCATTCCTATACACTAATGATGAAAAATCTGAAAGAGAAATTAAGGAAACACTTCCATTTACCACTATAACAAAAAGAATAAAATACCTAGGAAAAAACCTACCTAAGGAGACAAAAGACCTGTATGCAGAAAACTATAAGACACTGATGAAAGAAATTAAAGATGATATCAACAGATGGAGAGATATACCATGTTCTTGGATTTGAAGAATCAACATTCTGAAAATGACTATACTACCCAAAGCAATCTACAAATTCAATGCAATCCTTATCAAGCTACCAATGGCATTTTTCACAGAACTAGAACAAAAAATTTTGCAATTTGTAATGGAAACACAAAAGATCCCGAATAGCCAAATCAATCTTGAGAAAGAAAAATGGAGCTGTAGGAATCAGGCACCCAGGCTTCAGACTATACTACAAAGCTACAGTAAGCAAGACAGTATGGTACTGGCACAAAAACAGAAATATAGATCAATCAAACAGGATAGAAAGCCCAGAGATAAACCCATGCACATATGGTCACCTTATTTTTGATAAAGGAGACAAGAATACACAATGGAGAAAAGACAGCCTCTTCAATAAGTGGTGCTGGGAAAACTGGACAACTACATGTAAAAGAATGAAATTAGAACACTCCCTAACACCATACACAAAAATAAACTCAAAATGCATTAAAGACCTAAATGTAAGGCCAGACACTATCAAACTCTTAGAGGAAAACATAGGCAGAACACTCTATGACATAAATCACAGTAAGACTCTTTTTGACCCACCTCCTAGAGAAATGGAAATAAAAACAAAAATAAACAAATGGGACCTAATGGAACTTAAAAGCTTTTGCACAGCAAAGGAAACCATAAACAAGATGAAAAGACAACACTCAGAATGGGAGAAAATATTTGCAAATGAAGCAACTGACAAAGGATTAATCTCCAAAATCTACAAGCACTCATGCAGCTCAATATCAAAACAACAAACAACCCAATCTAAAAATGGCCAGAAGACCTAAATAGACATTTCTCCAAAGAAGATATACAGATTGCCAACAAACACATGAAAGAATGTTCAACATCACTAATCATTAGAGAAATGCAAATTCAAACCACGATGAGGTATCACCTCAAACCAGTCAGAATGGCCATCATCAAAAAAATTTACAAACAATAAATGCTGGAGAGGGTATGGAGAAAAGGGAACCCTCCTGCACTGTTGGTGGGAATATAAATTGATACAGGCACTATGGAGAACAGTATGGAGGTTCCTTAAAAAACTAAAAATAGAATTACCATATGACCCAGCAGTCCCACTACTGGGCATATACCCTGAGAAAACTATAATTCAAAAAGAGTCATGTACCACAATGTTCATTGCAGCACTAGTTACAATAGCCAGGACATGGAAGCAACCTAAGTGTCCATCGACAGATGAATGGATAAAGAAGATATGGCACATATATACAATGGAATATTACTCAGCCATAAAAAGAAACGAAATTGAGTTATTTGTAGTGAGGTGGATGGACCTAGAGTCTGTCATACAGAGTGAAGTAAGTCAGAAAGAGAAAAACAAATACCATATGCTAACACATATATACGGAATCTAAAAGAAAGAAAAATGGTTCTGAAGAACCTAGGGGCAGGACAGGAATAAAGATGCAGATGTTGAGAATGGACTTGAGGACACAGGGAGAGGGAAGGGTAAGCTGGGATGAAGTGAGAGAGTGGCATGCACTTATATATACTACCAAATGTAAAACAGATAGCTAATGGGAAGCAGCCGCATAGCACAGGGAGATCAGCTCGGTGCTTTTTGACCACCTAGAGGGGTGGAATAGGGAGGGTGGGAGGGAGACACAAGGGAGGGGAGATATGGGGATGTATGTATACACATAGCTGATTCACTTTGTTATAAAGCAGAAACTAACACACCATTGTAAGCTATTATACTCCAATAAAGATGTTTAAAAAAAAAAAGGATGAGGATGAAAGGAATTTTCTTAATGGCAGAAGGTACATCAGAAGGGTTTAGGAAGCCTGTGAGATGCGGGAGACTGGGTCAAACAATGGAGGCAGATGGACAGGGGAACGGTATAGTAATGAGTCCTGGTGATGGATGACATAGGCAGTTGAGGTTCTAAAGGTGACTAATCAGAAGAGGGATGTGAACCGTGATGGGATTAGTCCTGAGAAGGCCTTGAGAGACATCTGGTATGTTCATGATGGATGTTCTGAGCCCAAGGAATGAGTGAACACCTTCTCAGAGGACTTTGGCCAGAACCCCCAGCCACTCAAAGGCCTCTTCTCTCTTAACAGCAAAGCAGCAGTGCAGTCTAAGAAAGGACAGATCCTTGTAGACTAGGAGGCCAGGACCTATTGCTTTCCTTAGTGAGTGTGGTGTGATACCTAAAGAACTTCCATCATAAAAGTGATGGAAAAACTAAACCATTGCAGGATGTTTTGTCCTTGTGATAATGGATATATTATATTCACTAATATAGGATACTAAAGGAATCTGTTATTGTTCTCTTCCCTTTCCCCCAAAAGTGACTAAAACTTGGTACTCTACCTCAGGCCTCTCTGCCTCAGAGAATCTGAGATTTGAAAGTAAAATCTGCTATGCATAAGCAATAACTCCCCCACAGGTTAAATCTGAGGTGAAGACACTTGGATGAACAGGATAAAGAAGACCAGTGAAAGAGAAGTTTCCTCAGGCAAGGTAGGCTCTAGGGGCTTGGGGAGATGCCATGAATGCAGGTAATATCTCTGATGGTAATGCCTTGTGGGATATCCATGGAGGCCAAGAACCGGTCAAAGGTCTTTAGGGACCAAACGTATGGTCCATGCATCCTCCCTAGGATTGCTGGAGAATGCATTTCTGAGCTTGCAGAAAGCAAGAGGGCTTGGTAGGTGGTGGAGGGAAAAATGGAAAGTAGCTTTTCCAGAAAAAGGAGCTACACGAACAGGGAGGGCCATTCCACCTCCCACATCTTTCTATATGCACATAAGTATCCTTCTTCCCCCTTCCAAATTTGGAATCCAAGGAGTGAGAAGACAATTAAAACACGTGACTGAGATTTCATTTCTCACCTCCTAAGAGAGTAGGGGCACGGAGACTGATTTTATTTGAGTTAGAAAATTAAACCAAAATAACATTTCCTGTACTGATGTGTGAGAAGGAAATACTTATCACTTCCACACATAAAAAGTCCTTGCAAGTTATTTATGTTGGTTATTAGTTCAACTCCTCTCAATCTTCCAAAGTTGCTATCAAATCAGGATGTGCTGAAAGCCTACCATGTGCCAGGAGCAGTACATATATTACATGATTTAATCCTCACAACTTTTCCAAATAAATAGCATCAAACCTATTTTTGAATTGAGGAAGTGAACTCAGATTAAGAAATTTGACAAAGGCCTCATAGATGGTAAGATGCTAGTCAAGATTAAAGTCTAAGGTTGTATAAATCCAAAATTCATGTTCTTTTATTTCACCATGCTGCTACAAAAAACATACATGGAAGTTTTTTTGTTTTTGTTTTTGTTTTTTGCGGTACGCAGGCCTCTCACCGCCGTGGCCTCTCCCGTAGCGGAGCACAGGATCCGGATGCGCAGGCTCAGCGGCCATGGCTCACGGGCCCAGCCGCTCCGTGGCATGTGGGATCTTCCCGGACCGGGTCACAAACCCGTGTCCCCTGCATCAGCAGGCGGACTCTCAACCACTGCACCATCAGGGAAACGCGGAAGTATTTTTTAATAAATAAAATGATACATAAATGAAAGCATAATCATTATTATGTTAAAGACTCTGGGGATCAGAGAACATAGGCATAGTATTCTCAGAGCTTTTTCTCATTTCCAGGCATAACAACGGTACATGCGATTTTGAAGCAAATCACTTTGGGAGTAAAATGTAAAGAAATTATATTTCTCTCTTAAAATATTGTTTCATAATGGTCAAATGTGGTTTTATAAAGAGTCAGGTATTCAGACAGGCTGTCAGAGTAGCTTCAATTCTCTTTTAAAAGTGATCAGATCATTAGAGCAAGCAATAGAACCAAGGTTATGTAAAATTAAATTTACTAGTAAAAAATCAGTTTTTAACCCAAGCTAAAGGAAAAAAAAAAGATAAAAGTCACTAACTTCAGATTGGAAGAAAGTTCAGGGAAATGTACGTTAATCCATGTAAGGGATACATGTAAGATCTATAGTTGTTCTTAATTCAGCACTGAAAAGAAGACCCTGACTTCAGAAAAGCTCATGAAATTGACATAACTTCAGTGAAAGTAAATATGAGCCTCAGATAGGGATTTAAAACTGTGTTCCACTCAAGTCTGGAAGTTAAAATTTGGTGGTACTTAAAATCAGATTTTTAGGGCTTCCGGGAAGATGGCGGAAGAGTAAGACACGCAGATCACCTTCCTCCCCACAGATACACCAGAAATACATCTACACGTGAAACAACTCCTACAGAACACCTACTGAACGCTGGCAGAAGAACTCAGACCTCCCAAAAGACAAGAAACTGCCCACGTACCTGGGTAGGGCAAAAGAAAAAAGAATAAACAGAGACAAAAGGATAGGGACGGGACTGCACCAGTGGGAGGGAGCTGTGAAGGAGGAAACGTTTCCACACACTAGGAAGCCCCTTCGCGGGCGGAGACTGCGGATGGCGGAGTGGGGAAAGCTTCGGAGCCGCGGAGGAGAGCACAGCAACAGGGTGGGTGCAAGAGGGCAAAGCAGAGAGATTCCCGCACAGAGGACCGGGACCCGACCGGCACTCACCAGTCCGAGAGGCTTGTCTGCTCACCGCCGGGGCGGGCGGGGGCTGCGAGCTGAGGCTCGGGCTTCGGTCGGAGCACAGGGAGAGGACTGGGGTTGGCGGCGTGAACACAGCCTGAACAGGGTGACGTGCGCCACGGCTGGCCGGGAGGGAGTCCGGGAAAAAGCCTGGACCTGCCGAAGAGGCAAGACACTTTTTCTTCCTTCTTTGTTTTCCTGGTGCGTGAGGACAAGGGGATTAAGAACGCTGCTTAAAGGAGCTCCAGACACGGGGGCGAGCCGCGGCTAAAAGCGCGGACCCCAGAGACAGGCATGAGACGCTAAGGCTGCTGCTGCCGCCACCAAGAAGCCTGTGTGCGAGCACAGGTCACTATCCACACCCCCTTCCGGGGAGCCTGTACAGCCAGCCGCTGGCAGGGTACCGGGAACCAGGGACAACTCTCCCAGGAAAAATCACGTCGCGCCTCACGGTAGTGCAACATCACGCCGCCCTCTGCCGCCGCAGGCTTGCCCCGCCCTCTGTGCCCCTCCCTACCCCACCAGCCTGAGTGAGCCAGAGCCCGCGAATCAGCGTCTCCTTTAACCCCGTGCGGTCTGAGCGAAGACCAGATGCCCTCCGGTGACCGGTGACCTACACGCAGAGGCGGGGCCAAATCCAAAGCTGAGCCCCTGGGAGCTGTGAGAACAAAGAAGAGAAAGCAGCCTCAGGAGCAGGGGATTAAAGCTCCACAGTCAACTTGATGTACCCTGCATCTGTGGAATACCTGAATAGAAAACGAATCATCCCAAATTGAGGAGGTGGATTTTGAGAGCAAGATTTATGACTTTTTCCCCTTTTGCTCTTTTTGTGAGTGTGTGTGTGTATGCTTCTATGTGAGATTTTGTCTGTATAGCTTTGCTTCCACCATTTTTCCTAAGGCTCTATCTGTCCATTGTTTTTTGTTTGTTACTCTTAATAATTATTTTTTTATTTTAATAACTTTAATATATTTTATATTTATTTTATTTTACTTTATCTTCTTTCTTTTTTCCTTCCTTCCCTCCTTCCTTCCTTCCTTCCTCCCTCCCTCCCTCCCTCGTTCCTTTCTTTCTTGCTACTTCTACTAATTCTTTCTTTCTACTTTATCTCCCTTTTATTCTGAGCCATGTGGATGAAAGGCTCTTGGTGCTGCAGCCCGGAGTCAGTGCTGTGCCTCTGAGGTGGGAGAGCCAACTTCAGGACACTGGTCCACAAGAGACCTCCCAGCTCCACATAATATCAAACGGTGAAAATCTCCCAGAGATCTCCATCTCAACAAGAGCACCCAGCTTCACTCAACGACCAGCAAGCTACAGTGCTGAACATCCTATGCCAAACAACTAGCAAGACAGGAACACAACCCCACCCATTAGCAGAAAGGCTGCCTAAAATCATAAAAAGTCCACAGACACCCCAAAACACACCACCAGACGTGGACCTGCCCACCAGAAAGACAAGATCCAGCCTCATCCACCAGAACACAGGCACTAGTCCCCTCCACCAGGAAGCCTACACAACCCACTGAACTAACCTTAGCCACTGGGGACAGACACCAAAAACAATGGGAGCTACAAACCTGCAGTCTGCAAAAAGGAGACCCCAAACACAGTAAGATAAGCAAAATGAGAAGACAGAAAAACACACAGCAGATGAAGGACCAAGACAAAAACCCACCAGACCTAACAAATAAAGAGGAAATAGGCAGTCTACCTGAAAAAGAATTCAGAATAATGATAGTAAAGATAATCGAAAGTCTTGGAAACAGAATAGACAAAATTCAAGAAACATTTAACAAGGACCTAGAAGAACTAAAGATGAAACAAACAATGATGAACAACACAAAAAATGAAATGAAAAATACTCTAGATGGGATCAATAGCAGAATAACTGAGGCAGAAGAACGGATAAGTAACCTGGAAGATAAAACACTGGAAATAACTACTGCAGAGCAGAATAAAGAAAAAAGAATGAAAAGAACTGAGGACAGTCTCAGAGACCTCTGGGACAACATGAAATGCACCAACATTCGAATTATAGGGGTTCCAGAAGAAGAAGAGAAAAAGAAAGGGACTGAGAAAATATTTGAAGAGATTATAGTTGAAAACTTCCCTAATATGGGAAAGGAAATAGTTAACCAAGTCCAGGAAGCACAGAGAGTCCCATACAGGATAAATCCGAGGAGAAATATGCCAAGACACATATTAATCAAACTGTCAAAAATTAAATACAAAGAAAACATATTAAAAGCAGCAAGGGTAAAACAACAAATAACACCCAAGGGAATCCCCATAAGGTTAACAGCTGATCTTTCAGCAGAAACTCTGCAAGCCAGAAGGGACTGGCAGGACATATTTAAAGTGATGAAGGAGAAAAACCTGCAACCAAGATTACTCTATCCAGCAAGGTTCTCATTCAGATTTGATGCAGAAATTAAAACCTTTACAGACAAGCAAAAGCTGAGAGAGTTCAGCACCACCAAACCAGCTGTACAACAAATGCTAAAGGAACTTCTCTAGGCAAGAAACACAAGACAAGGAAAAGACCTACAATAACAAACCCCAAACAATTAAGGAAACGGGAACAGGAACATACATATCGATAATTACCTTAAATGTAAATGGACTAAATGCTCCCACCAAAAGACACAGATTGGCTGAATGGATACAAACACAAGACCCATATATTTCCTGTCTACAAGAGACCCACTTTAGACCTAGAGACACATACAGACTGAAAGTAGGGGGATGGAGAAAGATATTTCATGCAAATGGAAACCAAAAGAAAGCTGGAGTAGCAATTCACGTATCAGACAAATTAGACTTTAAAATAAAGACTATTAGAAGAGACAAAGAAGGACACTACATAATGATCAAAGGATCGATCCAAGAAGAAGATATAACAATTGTAAATATTTATGCACCCAACACAGGAGCACCTCAATACATAAGACAAATACTAACAGCCATAAAAGGGGAAATCAACAGTAACACATTTATAGTAAGGGACTTTAACACTCCACTGTCACCAATGGACAGATCATCCAAAATGAAAATAAATAAGGAAACACAAGCTCTAAATGATACATTAAACAAGATGGACTTAATTGATATTTATAGGACATTCCATCCAAAAACAACAGAATACACATTCTTCTCAAGTGCTCATGGAACATTCTCCAGGATATATCATATCTTGGGTCACAAATCAAGCCTTGGTAAATTTAAGAAAATTAAAATTGTATCAAGTATCTTTTCTGACCACAATGCTATGAGATTAGCTGTCAATTACAGGAAAAGATCTGTAAAAAATAAAAACACATGGAGGCTAAACAATACACTACTTAATAACGAAGTGATCACTGACGAAATCAAAGAGAAAATAAAAAAATACTTAGAAACAAATGACAATGGAGACACGACGGCCCAAAATCTATGGGATGCAGCAAAAGCAGTTCTAAGAGGGAAGTTTACAGCAATACAATCCTACCTTGAGAAACAGGAAACATCTCGAATAAACAACCTAACCTTGCGCCTAAAGCAACTAGAGAAAGAAGAACAAAAAAACCCCAAAGTTAGCAGAAGGAAAGAAATCATAAATATCAGATCAGAAATAAATGAAAAAGAAATGAAGGAAACATTAGCAAAGATCAATAAAACTAAAAGCTGGTTCTTTGAGAAGATAAACAAAATTGATAAACCATTAGCCAGACTCATCAAGAAAAAAAGGGAGAAGACTCAAATCAATAGAATTAGAAAGGAAAAAGGAGAAGTAACAACTGACACTGCAGAAATACAAAAGATCATGAGAGATTACTACAAGCAACTCTATGCCAATAAAATGGACAACCTGGAAGAAATGGACAAATTCTTAGAAATGCACAACCTGCCAAGATGAATCAGGAAGAAATAGAAAATATGAACAGACCAATCACAAGCACTGAAATTGAAACTGTGATTAAAACTCTTCCAACAAACAAAAGCTCAAGACCGGATGGCTTCACAGGCGAATTCTATCAAACATTTAGAGAAGAGCTAACACCTATCCTTCTCAAACTCTTCCAGAATATAGCAGAGGGAGGAACACTCCCAAACTCATTCTATGAGGCCACCATCACCCTGATACCAAAACCAGACAAAGATGTCACAAAGAAAGAAATCTACAGTCCAATATCACTGATGAACATAGATGCAAAAATCCTCAACAAAATACTAGCAAACAGAATCCAACAGCACATTAAACGGATCATACACCATGATCAAGTGGGGTTTATTCCAGGAATGCAAGGATTCTTCAATATACGCAAATCAATCAACGTCATACACCATATTAATAAGCTGAAGGAGAAAAGCCATATGATCATCTCAATAGATGCAGAGAAAGCTTTCAACAAAATTCAACACCCATTTATGATAAAAACCCTGCAGAAAGTAGGCATAGAGGGAACTTTCCTCAACATAGTAAAGCCCATATATGACAAATCCACAGCCAACATCGTCCTCAGTGGTGAAAAACTGAAAGCATTTCCACTAAGATCAAGAACAAGACAAGGTTGCCCACTCTCACCACTTTTATTCAACATAGTTTTGGAAGTTCTAGCCACGGCAATCAGAGAAGAAAAGGAAATAAAAGGAATCCAAATCAGAAAAGAAGAAGTAAAGCTGTCACTGTTTGCGGATGACATGATACTATACATAGAGAATCCTAAAGATGCTACAAGAAAACTACTAGAGCTAATCAATGAATTTGGTAATGTAGCAGGATACAAAATTAATGCATAGAAATCTCTGGCATTCCTATACACTAATGATGAAAAATCTGAAAGTGAAATCAAGAAAACACTCCCATTTACCATTGCAACAAAAAGAAAAAAATATCTAGGAATAAACCTACCTAAGGAGACAAAAGACCTGTATGCAGAAAATTATAAGACACTGATGAAAGAAATTAAAGATGATACAAATATATGGAGAGATATACCATGTTCTTGGATTGGAAGAATCAACATTGTGAAAATGACTCTACTACCCAAAGCAACCTACAGATTCATTGCAATCCCTATTAAACTACCAATGGCATTTTTCACAGAACTAGAAAAAGAAGTTCACAATTTGTATGGAAACACAAAAGACCCCGAATAGCCAAAGCAATCTTGAGAACGAAAAACGGAGCTGGAGGAATCAGGCTCCCTGACTTCAGACTATACTACAAAGCTACAGTAATCAAGACAGTATGGTACTGGCACAAAAACAGAATGATAGATCAATGGAACAGGATAGAAAGCCCAGAGATAAACCCACGCACATATGGTCACCTTATCTTTGATAAAGGAGGCAGGAATGTACAGTGGAGAAAGGACAGCCTCTTCAATAAGTGGTGCTGGGAAAACTGGACAGGTACAGGTAAAAGTATGAAAGTAGATCACTGCCTAACACCATACACAAAAATAAGCTCAAAATGGATTAAAGACCTAAATGTAAGGCCAGAAACTATCAAACTCTTAGAGGAAAACATAGGCAGGACACTCTATGACATAAATCACAGCAAGATCCTTTTTGACCCACCTCCTAGAGAAATAGAAATTAAAAAAAAACAAAAAAAACAAATGGGACCTAATGAAACTTCAAAGCTGTTGCACAGTAAAGGAAACCATAAACAAGACCAAAAGACAACCCTCAGAATGGGAGAAAATATTTGCAAATGAAGCAACTGACAAAGGATTAATCTCCAAAATTTATAAGCAGCTCATGCAGCTTAATAACAAAAAACAAACAACCCAATCCAAAAATGGGCAGAAGACCTAAACAGACATTTCTCCAAAGAAGATATACAGATTGCCAACAAACACATGAAAGGATGCTCAACATCACTAATCATTAGAGAAATGCAAGTCAAAACTACAATGAGGTATCATCTCACACCAGTCAGAATGGCCATCATCAAACAATCTAGAAACAATAAATGCTGGAGAGGGTGTGGAGAAAAGGGAACACTCTTGCACTGTTGGTGGGAATGTAAATTGATACAGCCACTGTGGAGAACAGTATGTAGGTTCCTTAAAAAACTAAGAATAGAACTACCATATGACCCAACAATCCCACTACTGCGCATATACCCTGAGAAAACCATAATTCAAAAAGAGTCATGTACCAAAATGTTCGTTGCAGCTCTATTTACAATAGCCCGCAGATGGAAACAACCGAAGTGTCCATCCTCAGATGAATGGATAAAGAAGATGTGGCACATATATACAATGGAATATTACTTAGCCATAAAAAGAAACGAAATTGAGCTATTTGTAATGAGGTGGATAGACCTAGAGTCTGTCATACAGAGTGAAGTCAGAAATTGAAAGACAAATACCATATGCTAACACATATATATGGAATTTAAGGGGGAAAAAAATGTCATGAAGAACCTTGGGGTAAGACAGGAATAAAGACACAAACCTACTAGAGAATGGACTTGAGGATATGGGGAGGGGGAAGGGTAAGCTGTGACAAATTGAGAGAGAAGCATGGACATATATACACTACCAAACGTAAGATAGATAGCTAGTGGGAAGCAGCCGCATAGCACAGGGAGATCAGCTCAGTGCTTTGTGATCGCCTGGCGGAGTGGGATAGGGAAGGTGGGAGGGAGGGAGACGCAAGAGGGAAGACATATGGGAACATATGTATATATATAACTGATTCATTTTGTTGTAAAGCAGAAACTAACACACCATTGTAAAGCAATTATACTCCAATAAAGATGTTTTAAAAAATCAGATTTTTATAATAAATGAATGTTAGTGTGTTTATACTTTATTAACTCAAATTATTGTATAATTACTCAACAGATGGTTGAAAAGCAACAATGTGCCAGAAGGGAGGTGAAGAGTTGGGAGAAAGGGCAGAATAAGGACAAGACTGAGACTCAAACAAGAAGGAGGGAGTCAGAGAACAGATTCCCAGGTCGTTCCAGAGAGGAGGCCCATGTGGTCAAGACACAGTGTTTTAGGACCCAACTCTCACAACAGAGGTTCTGGAACTAGTTAGCATCATGGTTTTCAATCAAGAAGGTAGGATGGAGTAACCAGGAGATTGCTGCACATTAGATTCCCAAGCAAGAAATAGTTGCTTTACAAGAGATCAATAAATATGACCCCCCCAAACAGAAGATTGGTTCAATCTTAGGGTATCTGGCCCAGCTAGTCAAATAGTTGAAGTCAGGACTCCGGTTCTGGAAAGAGGGGGAGACAAGACAAAGACACTGCTTAGACTGAATGAGAACAGATCCTGGGTCGATACCCAGACCTGGGGATTGGCCCAAAACCGTAGGAAAAGAATAACAGATGAGGATTTTTGGATGTTTGGTCTTCTGAGCTTGTCAAAAACCCAAAGTTCTTCCCTTGTGCACCAGATGCCGAGTCTATGGATGGAAAAGAACGTAGTGGGACAGGGTAGGGAGAACTGTACAGAGGTAAAGAAGTTGAAATCGAGTGCAGTAGTCATTACTAGAACACCAGATTTATTCCAGTCTCCAATCAGCCATGTCAAACATGAGGAGGGTAGAGAAAGGGAAGCTTTGTTGAAGGCTTTTAAGTCACACACAGGCCCTGTGAAAATTAATTCCTTTTCCAGGGAGAATATGAGTTTATAGCCAGACACAGCTTGGAATAGCTGGAAAGACAGAAGCTAACAAATATATCATACCAAATGAAATGAACACATTTTAAAGCACCTATCTCCCCTTCGGAAATTGCTCACATTAGATACTATATTCATTTAAACTAAACTGCGTTGTTTTCTCCCATTCAAATGTAAAAGTGTCCTAAGAAATTTAAAGGCGACCATTCAGCTGCTGTGACACAGCTGCTGTGTCACTAAGCAGGTTAGCTAAGAGTTAGCTAAGAGAAGGGGAGGTTAAGAGGCACCTTGCAGAAGCCAATGTCAAAAGCCACTTATGTGGCCCAGGCTCCTGACTTCAACCCAGATGTCAAGATCAGTTCATTACTGGGGATTCTCCCTGCCCTGTATCTTGTCCAAAATGGATTAGCATCTTCAGAGCATTATTATCCCCTCTTTACTTTCTTATCATATTAACTTTCTTCCACAAAAGAAAACTCTTGCTGACATACATGTTTGATTAGAAGCTTTCATATATTCCAATATGAAATGTTCCCTCTCAACCAGGGCTCATGAAATATACATCAAACAAGTTCTTTGTGCAGCATAAAACAAATTTCAATACTCCTCTTCAAATAAAATAATAACAGCGTTAGACTACTTCTAATTCCTATAATTGGCTTCTGGAGGTAGCTATTATAACCCAAGGATATACATACATGCAAATTCGATTTTTCAATAAACCTAACCTGCCAGCCTGGGAATTCCAAAGACCAAGGATAATGGCTTTTTTGGCTTTTGCTCCAATAATCTTACTAGGAGACATTAGATTGGGGTATTTTTCAGTCACCTTACTTGTAAAATTTTGAGAGTCATCAGGAGATGATGAAAAACGTGGCTTTGGTGACATTACCAGAGAGCTTATATCTCATGAAAAGAGAAGAACCAAGGTAGAAAACTCGGGAATACTAAAGAGTAAAGGGAGGGCAGAGGAAAGACACACACTGTTATGCTATGAACATTTTGACTCAAATGTTGAATCCTGACCCTCAGAGGTGATGGTTGGAAGAGTGGGGTCTTTGGGAGGTGATTGGGTCATGACAGTGGAGCCTTCATGAATGGAATTAGCCTTCTTATCAAAGTGATCCCACAGAGATCCTTAGCCTCTTCTACTATGTAAGAATACAGCAGGAACATGCTGTCTAATAACCAGGAAAATCACCCTCACCAGAACACAACCATGCTAGCACCTTGATCTTGGACTTTCCAGCCTCCAGAACTGTGAGAAATAAATTTCTGTTGTTTATAAGCCACCCAGTATATGGTATTCTGTTATAGCAGCCTAAACAGACTAAGAGAGAAATTGGTACCAAGAAGTGGGGTACTGTTGTAACAAATATCTAAAAATGTGGAAGCAGCTTTGGAACTAGGTAATGGGTAGAGGCTGGAAGAATTTTGAGTTTCATTATAGGAGAAGTCTCCTTTGCCATGAACGGACTATTAAGGGCAATTCTGGTGAGAGCTCAGAAGGGAAAAAGGAGAGCTGTCAAGAAAGCCTCAACTTCTTAGAGAATACCTAAGGAATTATAAACAGAATGTTGATAGAAATATATGAACCATAAAGGCCATTTGGATGAGGTCTCAGATGGAAATGGGGAACATGTTATTGGAAACTGGAGGAAAGGCTATCCTTGTTATAAAACGGCAAAGAATTTCGTTGAATTGTGTTCATGTGCTGGTGTTTTATAGAAGGTAGAATTTGCAAGCTATGAAATTTTATCTTTAGCCAAAGAGATTTCTAAGCAAGGTTTGAAGGTGCGACTTCACTCCTATTGATTGCTTATAGTAAAATGTGACAAGAGGGGAAATTACTTAAAGATAGAACTGTTAATCAAAAATGAAGCAGAAGGCTTCCCTGGTGGCGCAGTGGTTGAGAGTCCGCCTGCCGATGCAGGGGACACCGGTTCGTGCCCCGGTCTGGGAGGATCCCACATGCCGCGGAGCGGCTGGGCTCGTGGGCCATGGCTGCTGAGCCTGCGCGTCCGGAGCCTGTGCTCCACAATGGGAGAGGCCACGGCGGTGAGAGGCCCGCGTACCGCAAAAAAAAAAAAAATGAAGCAGAACTTAGACATTTGGGAAATTCTCAGCCTATCCATACTGTAAAAAATAAGAACACTGAGGGTGTGGCCAAGTGACCTTTTCTTTCCTTTTTTTTTTTTTGACAAACATATCAACACAATTAATTTTCTCCTAGATTTCAGCTCTTAAGAAGAATGACTGCCAAATAGATACTAAAACATTGCTTATTTTTTTATTTAGGTAAATATCACCACCCAAGTGACCTTTTCATAAGGAGATTAGTATGGATCAGTCATCTCTATAGAAACCAGGTGTCATTCTTTGCAACAATGGAAGGATGACTCTGAAAGCAATTCAGAGATCTTCAGCGTTGCCACTTCCATCACAGGTCAGAGTGCACAGGCTTGGGGGTGTGGATGCCTTCACCTAGGTTTCAAAGGGCCACCTGGCAGAGCCACGGGAATAGGACCCCAAACTGCCAGAGCTTCGGAGGCCCAGCACAGAGCCATGGCATGTGTGGAGCCCCACCAAGTGGTGGGGGTAAAATTGCCACCCCCTGTGGATATGGAAGGCAGAACACTGAGTTCAAGAGGACTGTTCTTGAGACATGGTCTAATGGAATTTGCTCCGTTAGGTTTTGGACTTGCTTGGGACCTATCACTCCTTTCTTCTGTTAAAAGATAAACTGAGGTGGGCTTCCCTGGTGGCGCTGTGGTTGAGAGTCTGCCTGCCGATGCAGGGGACACGGGTTCGTGCCCCGGTCCGGGAAGATCCCACATGCCACGGAGCGGCTGGGTCCGTGAGCTATGGCCGCTGAGCCTGCGCGTCCAGAGCCTGTGCTCCGCAACGGGAGAGGTCACAACAGTGAGAGGCCCACGTATCGCAAAAAAAAAAAAAAAAAAAAAAGATAAACTGAGGCATATTAAAAATTTTCAGAATTTATTTGAACAAAAATTAGTTGGAATCAGGTGGCACCAAACCAGAAGTAGTTAGAATCACTTCACCAACAGAAGCTAGAGGAAAAACTTTTATAGAGAAGATGCAGAAGCAAAGCATAGCAATTATTTGATTGGCTACAGTTTAAGCAGTTACCTTATTTGGGAAAGCTTAGCTGGCTGTTTGTGATTGGTAGTCCTTAGGTTTCAATTTCTTAACCCTGAGGCGTTACACATTTAAGTTTTGGTCCATTTATGTAGGCTACTATGGCATTAAAGCCACCTCAGTCTCATGGCTTCTTTAATTGATTTAATACTTTTTACCTATTTCCCTCTTTTTAAATAGGAATGTCTGTCCCACCAGTGCATTTTGGAAGCATATACAGTAGGTCACCTACATACGAAACTTCAAGTTGTGAACTCTCAAAGATGCGAACGTGTGTTCGCATGTCCAATCACGTAAGTTAGTTCACGTGTCTGGCGCACATTGTCACGTGTGTGCATCCTCCACAAGTGGTTGCTGAAATGAAGGCTGCAGCAGCCGTTCAGAATGCAATCCAGTGCTACCGTGTCATCTATGATGAGAAAAAACATCTACTACCCAGACATCACTAGATCGTTTTTTCAAGAGGGTAGATAGAATTGAATGCCAGCCATCAACATCAGGCGTGAGTGAAATTGCAGCTTGCCCTCCGTCTCCTATTGCTGAGGATCCTCAGCTCTACCATCTCCCACCTCCTCTCTCTCCTCCAGCCAGTAACACTTCTTGCCTCTTCACTCGATGCCAGCCCCTGTATGCCAGCTGTTGTCCTGCACTACCGTACTTTTCAAGGTACTGTACTGTAAGATTAAAAATGGTTTCTTTACTTTTTGTGTCTTTTTAATGTATTATTTGTGTGAAAAGTATTATAAGCCTATTACAGTACAGTACTATATAGCCGATTGTGTTAGTTGGGTACCTAGGCTAACTTTGTTGGACTTAGCGAACTAATTAGACACACGAATGCGCTCTCGGAACAAAACTCATTTGTATGTGGGGGACTTACTGTAATTTGTTTGGTTTCACAGGTTCAGAGCTGGAGAGGAAGTTTTCCTCTGGATAAACCTTACCTCAAGTCTCACCGCTATCTGATTTAGGTGATATTTAAATGAGACTTTGGACTTTAGCGTTGATGCTGGAATAAGTTAAGACTTTTACGGTTGTTGGGGTGAAATGAATGTATTTTGTATGTGAAAAGGACATGAATTTGGAAGGTCCAGGGGGAAAATTCTACAGACTGAACGTTTGTATCCCTCCCTCCAAAATTCCTATGTTGAAACCTAATCCCCAGGGGTGATGATGTTTGGAGGTGGGGCCTTTGGGAGGTGATTAGGACGTGAGCATGGAGCTCTCAAGTGTTAATTCCTTCTGTTTCTCTATCTGGGGCTTTTTCCAGTGCCACAAGGGCTTGTTTGATGTGTAAGCAATGTAGTCCAAGATGCCAGGTAACCCTCAACCAATGAGGGATGAGAGTTGTCGAATAAATAAGCCCGTTTCCTCTTCCACTGATGAGATAACACCGAAGTACATTCCACATGATTTCTCAGAAGATCCCCAGAATTGAGCCCCAGTTGTCCACGCTGGTAACCCACTCATTCATGCTCTCTTCATTGGCTTTTCTACTTTTTCTCTCTCAGTTACCCCACACCATCTCTTGTGCTTTCTAGAATCACCTCCCAAATAAAATATATGTAGTTATTTTACTGTCTCAAGGTCTGATTTGGGGTAAACCCAAACTAAAGAAAATATCTTTCCTTCCTTAATATACAACTTAAGTATGTTTTAGGACTAGAAGTTAGAGCAAAGGAAAATATCCTGGGACAGGTCCAGAAATATGTAGGCCTGACACAGTACCTAAAATCAGATAGCTTTAGTGATAACTTCATCTTTGTATCAGATGCCGGCTTGTAGACAAGATCAGTTCTATTCAGATATAAGGATCTTAATCTCTGACTTTTTGTTTTTTAATTTGCAAAGTGTGAGCCACTGCTATGCTTTGGGGAACAAGATGACTTTATGTTGGCTTCTGTATGTCTCTGCTTCGATCATTTTAGGGGGCATGTCATTTTCTGTGGGACGTGTCATTGCTCTGATAAGCTTCTCCCAAGCCAATGGAAAATGGGGACCACTTTAAATTTTCATTAGCTTCGTGATGCCTCATCTTACTTGTCATCCTGCTTGCCTGCTATTAGAGGGCAATTACTTGATGAGTTCTTTTAGAGGAATGAAAATGCTAAATGGTGTTCACTTAGTGGTAACTTAAAAGTCTGATCTCATTACAGACCCAGAGATCCTGCTATAGGAGAAGCCCAGAGAGAGGTTGAATACACTTATTCAAGTGGAAAGAAGCTAGTTCCTGCTGGGATAGACATTGTAAAATATTCCTAATGGCACCTTCTCTCAAAAAGTTGACATTTGTTAGTCTCAGAGTTCAAGTGAGTGATTCTCTCATTGATTTCTAGATTATTTGAACCACCTTCTAATGTTAAAGTGACAAGACTTCATTTCATAAATTCAAATGGCTAAACCATATCTTCATTCTATCCCTACTTCAAATAGACCTGCTCTTAGGTTTGTGATGCCATGTTTACAACTCAGCATTTTGACTCATATGACTTTCTGTGGCTCTTCCAGAATACTGCCCATAGATTTTACTGTTGAACTGATGTCTCTTCTTCTTTTAAAGCATAATAAATATAATAGCTAAACCAAATGACAACAGAGAAATCAAGTGGAAAACTCTAAGAAGACTCCACAAAATCTGCTCAGCTAGAATGAAGACATTGCTCTACCAAGTTGGACAGATTCTATAAGCCATTAGCATGTTTAAACTTTGGGGAAACTCATTTCAGCATTTGCTGTTTGCTTAAACTTGCCTAAGAGACTCAAAATGAAAAGATCACACACAATGAATAGCCACTCCAGTTGACAAGTAGGTATTATGCACCCAAAAGAGGAAATAAAATCAGGGTTGGATCCATAGAATAAGCTTTATGAGCAAGGTGTATATCAGTAGGGAGACTTCCTTATGGAAATAGCACTCATGATACTACACAAAGAAGAGAAATTATATTAACTATGTGCCTTACCAACCTGTCTGCTTCTCCCAGAATTTCCAGTCAACGAAACACGAGAAGGATCATCCCACTGGGGGCAGGATTTCTGAACTGGAGTCTCATTCTGAATGTTATTATTTTTTAAGGCAGTGATCCAAAAATTGAAAGTTAGGGTAGACTAGTGATTGTACCAATAGCTCAAGCCAAGCTAGAGAGGAGGAAGTGATTGCACATCTGCTCTAAATTTAATGCCAGCTTTCCTTCCTGACACTAAGTTCTCAAAGAGCAGAGAGTGGGAGTGCCTAAATCGGGCACCATATAATCAGTCAGCTAGTTACAAATAAACTCATCCAATCTGATATACCTACATGTTATTAGAAAATGAGAATATATTAGTAGTGGTGTTCTGTCCTGTATATATTTTATTCACTCTCATGAGTCTTTAATATTTTAAATATTGTATAGATATAATTAAAAATTTTAACTCATTTGAAAAATATAGTTTCCTCTATTTATAAGATAAATCTGCTGCATTAAGAAGCTAAGGAGGGGGGACCTTGAAGATGGCGGAAGAGTAAGACGCGGAGATCGCCTTCCTCCCCACGGATACACCAGAAATACATCCACACGTGGAACAACTCCTACAGAACTCCTACTGAAGGCTGGCAGAAGACCTCAGACCTCCCAAAAGGCAAGAAACTCCCCACGTAACTGGGTAGGGCAAAAGAAAAAACAGAGACAAAAGAATAAGGACGGCACCTGCACCAGTGGGAGGGAGCTGTGAAGGAGGAAAAGTTTCCACACACTAGGAAGCCCCTCCGCGGGCGGAGACTGCGGGAGGCAGAGGGGGGAGTTTCGGGACCGCGGAGTAGTGCACAGCGACGGGTGCGGAGGGCAAAGCGGGGAGATTCCTGCACAGACGATCGGTGCTGACCGGCACTCACCAGCCCGAGTGGCTTGTCTGCTCACCCGCCGGGGCGGGCGGGACTGCGAGCTGAGGCTCGGGTTTTGGTTTTGGACGGAGCTCAGGGAGAGGACTGGGGTTGGCGGCTTGAACATAGCCTGAAGGGGTTAGTGCACCACGACTAGCCGGGAGGGAGTTCGGGGAAAAGCCTGCACCGGCCGAAGAGGCAAGAGACTTTTTCTTCCCTCTTTGTTTCCTGGTGCGCGAGGAGAGGGGTTTAAGAGCGCTGCTTAAAGGAACTCCAGAGACGGGCGCGAGCCGCGGCTAAAAGCGCGAACCCCAGAGACGGGCGCGAGCCGCGGCTGAGGGCGCGAGCCCCCGAGACGGGCGCGAGCCGCGGCTGAAAGCGCAAACCCCAGAGACGGGCGCGAGCCGCGGCTAAAACCGCGGACCCCAGAGACGGGCGGGAGACGCTAAGGCTGCTGCTGCCGCCACCAAGGGGCCTGTGTGCGAGCACAGGTCACTCTCCACACCCCTCTTCCGCGGAGCCTGTGCAGCCCGCCACTGCCAGGTTCCCGGGATCCAGGGACAACTTCCCCGGGAGTACGCACGGCGGGTCTCAGGCTGGTGCAACATCACGCCGGCCTCTGCCGCAACGTCACGCTGCCTCTGCAGCCGCAGGCCCGCCCCGCACGTAGTGCCCCTCCTACCCCCATCCCCCAACCCCCGGCCTGAGTGAGCCGGAGGCCCCGAATCAGCGGCTCCTTTAACCCCATCCTGTCTGAGCGAAAAAACAGACGCCCTCCAGCGACCTACACGCAGAGGCAGGGCCAAATCCAAAGCTGAGCTCCTGTGAGCTGTGAGAACAAAGAAGAGAAAGGGAAATCTCTCCCAGCAGCCACAGAAGCAGCGGATTAAAGCTCCACAATCAACTTGATATACCCTGCATCTGTGGAATACCTGAATAGACAAGGAATGATCCCAAATTGAAGAGGTGGAATTTAGGAGCGAGATCTATGATTTTTTTCCCTTTTCCTCTTTTTGTGAATGTGTACGTGTATGCTTCTGTGTGAGATCCTGTCTGTATACTCTTGCTTCCACCATTTGTTCTAGGGCTCTATCCGTCCATGACTTTTTTTAAAAAATTCTTTTTCTTAATAATTAAGTTTAATTGTAATAACTTTATTATACTTTACCTTCGTTCTTTCTTTCTTTCCTTCCTTCCTTCCCTCCTTTAGACAACGAATCACCCCAAATTGAGGAGGTGGTCTCAGGGAGCAGGATTTATGATTTTTCCCCCTTTACCTCTTTTTGTGAAGGTGTATGTGTAAGCTTCTGTGTAAGATTTTCTCTGTATAGCTTTGCTTCCAACATTTGTCCTAAGGTTCTATCCGTCCCTTTTTTTTTTTTTTTCTAAATATTTTTTAATTCAATAACTATATTATACTTTATTTTATTTTTACTGTATCATCTTTCTTTCTGTCTTTTTTCCTTCTTTCCCTCCTTCCTTCCTTCCTCCCTCCCTCCCTCCCTCCTTTCTTTCCTTCTTTGCTTCTTTCTTCCTTCCTTCCTTTCCTCCTTTCCTTCTTTCTTTACTCATACTTCTACTAATTCTCCCTACTTTTCCTCCCTTTTATTCTGAGCTGTGTGGATGAAAGGCTCTTGGTGCTCCAGCCAGGAGTCAGGGCTCTGCCTCTGAGGTAGGAGAGCCAACTTCAGGACACTGGTTAACAAGAGACCTCCCAGCTCCACATAATATTAAACGGTGGAAATATCCCAGAGACCTCCATCTTAACACCAGCACCCAGCTTCACTCAACGACCAGCAAGCCACAGTGCTGGACAACCTATGCCAAACAACTAGCAAAACAGGAACACAACCCCACCCATTAGCAGAGAGGCTGCCTAAAATCATAATAAGGCCACAGACACCCCAAAACACACCACCAGACGTGAACCTGCCCACTAGAGAGACAAGATCCAGCCTCATCCAGCACAACACAGGCACTAGTCCCCTCCACCAGGAAGCCTACACAACCCACTGAAACAACCTTAGCCACTGGAGACAGACATCAAAAACAACGGGAACTACGAACGTGCAGCCTGCAAAAAGGAGACCCCAAACACAGTAAGATAAGCAAAATGAGAAGACAGAAAAACACACAGCAGATGAAGGAGCAAGATAAAAACCCACCAGACCTAACAAATGAAGAGGAAATAGGCAATCTACCTGAAAAAGAATTCAGAATAATGATAGTAAGGATGATCCGAAATCTTGGAAGTAGAATGGACAAAATGCAAGAAACAGTTAACAAGGACCTACAAGAACTAAAGATGAAACAAGCAACGATGAACAATGCAATAAATGAAATTAAAATCACTCTAGATAGGATCAATAGCAGAATAACTGAGGCAGAAGAACGGATAAGTGACCTGGAAGATAAAGTAGTGGAAATAACTACTGCAGAGCAGAATAAAGAAAAAAGAATGAAAAGAACTGAGGACAGTCTCAGAGACCTCTGGGACAACATGAAACGCACCAACATTCGAATTATAGGGGTTCCAGAAGAAGAAGAAAGAAAGAAAGGGACTGAGAAAATATTTGAAGAGATTATAGTTGAAAACTTCCCTAATATGGGAAAGGAAATAGTTAATCAAGTCCAGGAAGCACAGAGGGTCCCATACAGGATAAATACAAGGAGAAACACGCCAAGACACATATTAATCAAACTGTCAAAAATTAAATACAAAGAAAGCATATTAAAAGCAGCAAGGGAAAAACAACAAATAACACACAAGGGAATCCCCATAAGGTTAACAGCTGATCTCTCAGCAGAAACCCTACAAGCCAGAAGGGAGTGGCAGGACATACTGAAAGTGCTGAAGGAGAATAGCCTGCAACCAAGATTACTCTACCCAGCAAGGATCTCATTCACATTTGATGGAGAAATTAAAACCTTTACAGACAAGCAAAAGCTGAGAGAGTTCAGCACCACCAAACCAGCTTTACAACAAATGCTAAAGGAACTTCTCTAGACACGAAACACAAGAGAAGGAAATGACCTATAGTAGGGAACCCAAAACAATATATAAAATGGAAATAGGAACATACATATCGATAATTACCTTAAATGTAAATGGACTAAATGCTCCCACCAAAAGACACAGATTGGCTGAATGGATACAAAAACAAGACCCTTATATATGCTGTCTACAAGAGACCCACTTCAGAACTAGAGACACATACAGACTGAAAGTAAGGGGATGGAAAAAGATATTCCATGCAAATGGAAACCAAAAGAAAGCTGGAGTAGCAATTCTCATATCAGACAAAATAGACTTTAAAATAAGGACTATTAAAAGGGACAAAGAAGGACACTACATAATGATCAAGGGATCGATCCAAGAAGAAGATATAACAATTGTAAATATTTATGCACCCAACATAGGAGCACCTCAATACATAAGGCAAATACTAACAACCATAAAAGGGGAGATCAACAATAACACATTCATAGTAGGGGACTTTAACACCCCACTTTCACCCATGGACAGATCATCCAAAATGAAAATAAATAAGGAAACACAAGCTTTAAATGATACATTAAACAAGATGGACTTAATTGATATTTATAGGACACTCCATCCAAAAACAACAGAATACACATTTTTCTCAAGTGCTCATGGAACATTCTCCAGGATAGATCATATCTTGGGTCACAAATCAAGCCTTGGTAAATTTAAGAAAACTGAAATTGTATCAAGTATCTTTTCCGACCACAACGCCATGAGACTAGATATCAATTACAGGAAAAGATCTTTAAAAAATACAAACACATGGAGGCTAAACAATACACTACTTAATAATGAAGTGATCACTGAAGAAATCAAAGAGGAAATAAAAAAATACCTAGAAACAAATGACAATGGAGACACAACGACCCAAAACCTATGGGATGCAGCAAAAGCAGTTCTAAGGGGGAAGTTTATAGCAATACAAGCCCACCTTAAGAAGCAGGAAACATCTCGAATAAACAACCTAACCTTGCACCTCAAGCAATTAGAGAAAGAAGAACAAAAAAACCCCAAAGCTAGCAGAAGGAAAGAAATCATAAAAATCAGATCAGAAATAAATGAAAAAGAAGGAAACAATAGCAAAGATCAATAAAACTAAAAGCTGGTTCTTTGAGAAGATAAACAAAATAGATAAACCACTAGCCAGACTCATCAAGAAAAAAAGGGAGAAGACTCAAATCAATAGAATTAGAAATGAAAAAGGAGAAGTAACAACTGACACTGCAGAAATAAAAAAAATCATGAGAGATTACTACAAGCAACTCTATGCCAATAAAATGGACAATCTGGAAGAAATGGACAAATTCTTAGAAATGCACAACCTGCCAAGACTGAATCAGGAAGAAATAGAAAATATGAACAGACCAATCACAAGCACTGAAATTGAAACTGTGATTAAAAACCTTCCAACAAACAAAAGCCCAGGACCAGATGGCTTCACAGGTGAATTCTATCAAACGTTTAGAGAAGAGCTAACACCTATCCTTCTCAAACTCTTCCAAAATATAGCAGAGGGAGGAACACTCCCAAATTCCTTCTACGAAGCCACCATCACCTTGATACCAAAACCAGACAAGGATGTCACAAAGAAAGAAAACTACAGGCCAATATCACTGATGAACATAGATGCAAAAATCCTCAACAAAATACTAGCAAACAGAATCCAACAGCACATTAAAAGGATCATACACCATGATCAAGTGGGGTTT
Organism: Phocoena sinus; assembly: GCF_008692025.1. Lineage (NCBI taxonomy): Eukaryota > Metazoa > Chordata > Mammalia > Artiodactyla > Phocoenidae > Phocoena > Phocoena sinus. The sequence continues at coordinate 52,538,172 of NC_045779.1, read as the reverse complement.
ATTCCAGGAATGCAAGGATTCTTCAATATACGCAAATCTATCAATGTGATAAACCATATTAACAAATTGAAGGAGAAAAACCATATGATCATCTCAATAGATGCAGAGAAAGCTTTCGACAAAATTCAACACCCATTTATGATAAAAACCCTCCAGAAAGTAGGCATAGAGGGAACTTTCCTAAACATAATAAAAGCCATATATGACAAGCCCACAGCAAACATCATCCTCAATGGTGAAAAACTAAAAGCATTTCCACTAAGATCAGGAACAAGACAAGGTTGCCCACTCTCACCACTCTTATTCAACATAGTTTTGGAAGTTTTAGCCACAGCAATCAGAGAAGAAAAGGAAATAAAAGGAATCCACATCGGAAAAGAAGAAGTAAAGCTGTCACTGTTTGCAGATGACATGATACTATACATAGAGAATCCTAAAGATGCTACCAGAAAACTACTAGAGCTAATCAATGAATTTGGTAAAGTAGCAGGATACAAAATTAATGCACAGAAATCTCTGGCATTCCTATATACTAATGATGAAAAATCTGAAAGTGAAATCAAGAAAACACTCCCATTTACCATTGCAACAAAAAGAATAAAATATCTAGGAATAAACCTACCTAAGGATACGAAAGACCTGTATGCAGAAAATTATAAGACACTGATGAAAGAAATTAAAGATGATACAAATAGATGGAGAGATATACCATGTTCTTGGATGGGAAGAATCAACATTTTGAAAATGACTCTACTACCCAAAGCAATCTACAGATTCAATGCAATCCCTATCAAACTACCACTGGCATTTTTCACAGAACTAGAACAAAAAATTTCGCAATTTGTATGGAAACACAAAAGACCCCGAATAGCCAAAGCAATCTTGAGAACGAAAAAAGGAGCTGGAGGAATAAGGCTCCCTGACTTCAGACTATATTACAAAGCAACAGTAATCAAGACAGTATGGTACTGGCACAAAAACAGAAAGATAGATCAGTGGAACAGGATAGAAAGCCCAGAGACAAACCCACGCACATATGGACACCTTATCTTTGATAAAGGAGGCAGGAATGTACAGTGGAGAAAGGACAGCCTCTTCAATAAATGGTGCTGGGAAAACTGGACAGGTACATGTAAAAGTATGAGATTAGATCACTCCCTAACACCATACACAAAAATAAGCTCAAAATGTATTAAAGACCTAAATGTAAGGCCAGAAACTATCAAACTCTTAGAAGAAAACATAGGAAGAACACTCTATGACATAAATCACAGCAAGATCCTTTCTGACCCACCTCCTAGAGTAATGGAAATAAAAACAAAAATAAACAAATGGGACCTAATGAAACTTCAAAGCTTTTGCACAGCAAAGGAAACCATAACCAAGACCAAAAGACAACCCTCAGAATGGGAGAAAACATTTGCAAATGAAGCAACTGACAAAGGATTAATCTCCAAAATTTACAAGCAGCTCATGCAGCTCAATAACAAAAAAACAAACAACCCCATCCAAAAATGGGCAGAAGACCTAAATAGACATTTCTCCAAAGAAGATATACAGAATGCCAACAAACACATGAAAGAATGCTCAACATCATTAATCATTAGAGAAATGCAAATCAAAACTACAATGAGATATCATCTCACACCAGTCAGAATGGCCATCATCAAAAAATCTAGAAACAATAAATGCTGGAGAGGGTGTGGAGAAAAGGGGACACTCTTGCACTGCTGGTGGGAATGTGAATTGGTTCAGCCACTGTGGAGAACAGTATGGAGGTTCCTTAAAAAACTACAGATAGAATTACCATATGACCCAGCAATCCCACTACTTGGCATATACCCTGAGAAAACCAAAATTCAAAAAGAGTCATGTACCAAAATGTTCATTGCAGCTCTATTTACAATAGCCAGGACATGGAAACAACCTAAGCGCCCATCATCGGATGAATGGATAAAGAAGATGTGGCACATATACACAATGGAATATTACTCAGCCTTAAAAAGAAATGAAATTGAGCTATTTGTAATGAGATGGATAGACCTAGAGTCTGTCATACAGAGTGAAGTAAGTCATAAAGAAAAAGACAAATACCGTATGCTAACACATATATATGGAATTTAAGGGAAAAAAATGTCATGAAGAACCTAGGGGTAAGATAGGAATAAAGACGCAGACCTACTGGAGAACGGACTTGAGGGTATGGGGAGGGGGAGGGGTGAGTTTTGATAGGGCAAGAGAGAGTCATGGACATATACACACTAACAAACGTAGTAAGGTAGATAGCTGGGGGGAAGCAGCCGCAAGGCACAGGGATATTAGCTCGGTGCTTTGTGACAGCCTGGAAGGGTGGGATGGGGAGAGTGGGAGGGAGGGAGACGCAAGAGGGAAGACATATGGGAACATATGTATATGTATAGCTGATTCACTTTGTTATAAAGCAGAAACTAACACACCATTGTAAAGCAATTATACCCCAATAAAGGTGTTTAAAAAAAAAAGAAGCTAAGGAGGAAAAAAGCTCTGTCATGTTTCTTTCCAAGAATGAGTCAAAGTGGGGCTTTCTACCTTGATACTCTCTAGATATACTAGAACCATGGTCTCAAGTGCCTTATTTTTAAGCAGAGGATATTGTCCTAGATCATTTGTACAGACTCTTGCAACTATAACATTCAATAATTATTCAATGATCACAAATTTTTTTATTTTGACATCCAATTTTGGGTTATTTCATTTTATTCCAAGTCAGAGGCTTTTTCTGTTTTTTAAATAAAACTAGGAATATAGAATTGTTAACTTAGAAATACTCTGCCCAGGATCATCTCCATTTGTTTGTTTGTTTCTTTCTTTCTTTGTTTTATTGGCGTATAGTTGCTTTACAATGTTGTGTTAGTTTCTGCTGTACAGTGAAGTGAATCAGCTCTATGTATACATATATCCCCTCTTTTTTGGATTTCCTTCCCGTTTAGCTCACCACAGAGCACTTAGTAACGTTCCCTGTGCTATACAGCCGGTTCTCATTTGTTATCTATTTTTGATACACAACAACCATTCAGATTTTCTAGCTAGTTGTAATTCAAGAGTCATAACTCTTAGCCATATTTGTGCCACCACGTGCCTGGCATCCTGCAAAGTGCTTTACACATATTGGCTCATTTGATCTGCATGCCAGCTCTGTGAGGAAATCAATTCAGAAAAATAAAAAACTCACCCATTATCTGGCTTTAGAAAGTGACTGAGGCAGGAATGGCTGGCTCAAAGCCCATGCTCTTCAGCATTGCATTATAGTAACTTAATTAAGGGAAAGAAGAAAATCCTTATATTGGGCACAGCCTTTCAGTAGAACAAAGGTGTGGGTTGGCACTTCCTGAGGAGCCAAGAAGTACTAACAGGTGTGCAGTAAAATCAAGACCGACATCCTCGAGATGAACTACTGTTGTTCTCCCCATTCAAAAAAATTCAATGGCGGGCTGTAAACAATTCATTTGAAATAGTCATTTAAGATATGAACTATTTGAAAAAGACAAGCAGTTCTACCTGGTACATGAAGATTTATTTATTTATTTTTGTGGTACGCGGGCCTCTCACTGTTGTGGCCTCTGCCGTTGCGGAGCACAGGCTCCGGACGCACGGGCTCAGCGGCCATGGCTCACGGGCGCAGCCGCTCCGCGGCATGTGGGATCTTCCTGGACCGGGGCACGAACCCGTGTCCCCTGCATCGGCAGGCAGACTCTCAACCACTGCGCCACCAGGGAAGCCCTGAAGATTTATTTTGATTTCATCATAACTTCAGGAATGCACAGTGTATTAAACGATTTCAGATTTTCTTTGAGAATGATAAAAGCATAGGTTGAGTTTACTTTTTTTAAATCTTATTTACTTTTGGCTGCATTGGGTCTTTGTTGCTACACGTGGGCCCTCTCTAGCTGCGGCGAGCGGGGGCCACTCTTCGCTGTGGTGCATGGGCTTCTCATTGAGGTGGCTTCTCTTGCTGCGGAGCACAGGCTCTAGGCCTGCGGGCTTCAGTAATTGCAGCACATGGGCCCAGTAGCTGCGGTGCGTTGGCGCTAGAACGTGGGCTCTATCTTCAAGGTCCCTTGTAAAATATTTTCTGTTAATTTCTTTACTTTAGTCCTTATGCCTCTGTTTTTGTTGAATAATAAATTATCTGTCATTGTAAACAAACAAACAAAAAATTACATAGTAAGCGATGCAAAGACTTGAACTCAGATCTTCAGAATGTGAGTGCAGCCTCAATCTCATGGGCAAGAAACAATACCTAATTTTTAAGAATGACTTTAAACAGTATTAGGATATTTTTAATGTGCAACATTAACTTGGAGTAACATTCGGGCACTAGTTTGGAAAAATGTGCAATTGTTTTTCACACATATATTAAACACACAAGTATATTAAATATCTAACATGTTCCAGGTCCGAATCTAGGCATAAGAGAGAGAATAATACAAATGTAGTTATTGCTACCGTGGAGCTCAAAGTCTAGTAAAAGAGAAAGACAAATAATTCCAATGAAATATATGCATTGTAACACTATCAGCAACAATGACTACAGAGAAGAGAGCAACTGCATGTGCTCAGAGATAAAGAAACTCTCACAGAAGAAGAGATATTTAGGTTGAAACTAGAAGAATAAATAAAATCTTGCTAGATAAAGTGGGAAAGGAGGGTTTCCAGACAAAGGGAACAGTGTGTGAAAATGCTTGGATACAAGAAAAAAAGAAACGTAGGTTCAGAGAATTTCAAGTGGTTTATTGTAATTGGAAAATGGAATTTATGTTTGACGGAAAGGAAATGCTGAATGAATCTGAAAAGAATAGAATGTGGCCATCTAGTCCTAAATTTTCTATGCCACACTCAGGAATTTGGACTTGATATGCAGTGATGAGCCATTGCATTTTAACCAAGAAAGAGACATAATCAGTTGTATAAGAGCACAATAATTTCGGTGGCAAGGTGGAGGTAGGACAAGAATGAGGTGGGAAGATCAGTTAGGAGGATACAGCAATTTTCCAGCTGGTGCTGAAGAGGACTTGGGTTACAGTAGGACTTGGGTAACACTGTAACCCAGTAGGACTCGGGTTACAGTGTCAGTGGGTTGAAACAGTAGATTTAGAGATGCTTTGAATAGAAATCTCTTTTGTAAACTCCCTAGATGGCATAGTCACCATCTCCTCTCCAGAGTCAGAACACTTTGTTCATTCTACAGTGATTATAATATATTTGATTAGATGTCAGTTTCAATTTCTAGAACTGTGATTTCATCAAGGACAGGAAATATGTCTTACTTCTCATGTTCCCACAGCAACAAACATAATATCTGGAACTAACAAGAACTCAGTAAGTTGCTGATAAATGATTACTGATGTGTTCAGAAAATTATTGAGAAATTGTATATGTATAATGGTTACTCTTATGTATCTATTTGGTTAGACTATAGTACCTAGTTATGGAATGGAATTTTAATATAGTGTTGTTGTACAGATATTTTGTAGATGTGGTAAACATCTACAGTCAGTTGACTTTAAGTAAAGGAGATTTCCTCAACAATGAGGATAATGAGGTGGGCTTCATTCAATCAGTGGGAAGATCATAAAAGCCTTAAAAAAGAAACACTAATTTCCTTGAGAAAGAAGAAATTCTGCCTTGAGACTGCCATCATCCAGTCCTGCCCAAGATGCTGCCAGCCTGCCAGCCTGCCCTACAAATTTCAGACTTACCAGCCCCCACTTGCATAAGCGAATTCAGATTTATCAAATTTCATCTATATATTGATAGATCTTGACGTATTTACAATTAAAGCTTTTGGCTGAAGGAGAGGAGGGGGAGTTAGAAGAGAATGGAACCAGTGTTTGAAACTTAGCTAAATGCCACTTATCAAAATAAGGACCACTAGGAGAAAACCAGTTCAGGTTGAAACAGTGACTTCACTTCTAGACATGCTGAATTTCAGATATATGGAAAATTCCAGCAGATTTGTAGAGGAGACAGATGGAAATAAGAATCTTCAGCTCGTAAGAGAAATTATTATAGTCAAAATATATTATTCAGCCAGAATAAATATAGTTTCTGGCTGCCTAAAAAGCACATACAACACACATTCACAGTCAGGTTGAAATTTACACACCATAACTCATATATAGAAAAGAAAAATCTAGTTCTAGTTATTGTCTGAACATAACTTACCTTCTAACCTATTGCACTCAAAATGTAAAACTTGTAAAATAGCTCAGTGTTAACCTTGCTTAGTAAAATAACTCAGCATCTTCCCATTTAAAGCAATTTCTTCTTGGGTAAATATCTCCTCTAGCCAGAGTTGAAACTCCCTGTCACAGCTGTTCCTCTCTCCACTAACTTTTCCTTCCCTAAGTTTGCTTATCACCAGGACAATCAGATGGGAGAAGAATGAGGGTTGTTTCTGTGTCCCACAAGCTGCCCTTGAGGTTGTCACTGACCTTCACTGAGATGTCCTCTTCCTGCCTACTTACTGGATACTCTATGCTTTCGTGTGCTTATAAGTGAGCCAGATCTATTTGGGATAAATTTGAGCTAGATATATCTGGAATCAAATCTCAGGTAAGTCACTTAGTAGCTGCAGGTCTTTGGGAAAGCTGCTTAACTTGACTGATTTTACCTTACTAATCTGAAAACAGAGTTCTTTTCTACTTCCTAGAGTAAAAAGCAAATTAGAAAGCAATTGTCCAAAGAAGGACCTCATGCCACCTGGAGGAATAGCCACACCCAGTGATAAAACTCTTATACATCAAACAAACAGTGCTCTCCTTATCAGAATCTCAGGTGATAATAAAACTAAGAGTTATTTTCCTCAGCTGAGCCTGTATACAAATACAAAGATTTAGGCACTATACTGTTTAATATTGTACCTGTTGTTTTGTATATCATTCCTGATACGCAATGATGAAGAGGAGAAAAAACTATAAGAAAATTTTCTCCTAGAATATAAAATTTTGTCCACAATCCCACAGGTTTAAGCAAAAAGACTGTACTTTTAGAAGACAAACACTTTTAGGATGAGTAGAAACAATAAGTAATCTAAGATATTTCTTTAAAGGGCTTTGCCTGGGTGGTTCTCACTGGCAGGGGCTGACGTCACAGGTGCTTATCCTCTAATAAACCAAATGAAGTCCAATCATTTAATAACAATATGTCCTCTTGGCCTCTTAGCTCTTCCATAGGTGAAGCCAGATTATTTACACCAGGAATCAGCAAGCCATGCAGGAGACATCTGGGACATGTGTCACGAGTTCACAGCAGTGACATCAAGGCAGCCACCCCACTCCACCCCACCCACCCTGCCTAGTGTTTACTTAAGTCCAGACCAGGGGTGTCTGCTGATGATCAGCTGACACCTGTAGTTTCAAAACTGCTACAAAGGAAAGCAAGGAAATATCACAGAACCCAAAAGGAAGCTTTCTTAGGGAGAATGATTCCTACATGCAAAAAAAAAAAAATCGAAAATTAGCAAAACTATGGTGGTGTAGCTGCTGCTACAATGGCTGCTTTCTGCCCTGCATCAGCATCAGTAGCTGCCAAGACATTTTGAAATGATTCATTTTTAGCAGTAAGGATGAGAATTGGGCTGGCTCTGGGGCTTGGAAGAACCAAAACCCACTGTGAGACACAACACAATGTCTACTGTGTTGACAATTAGTTAACACTGCCTTAGCTTTTTTGCCCTCACTCCATTCATATTATTTAGACTAAAACCTCCCAAATGTAATTTGGAGCCTCCCATCCAAGCTTCCTGAAGAGAGGATCTTCCACAATGATGAAGGCCCATTTATTTTCATATGTGATAACACCATATATCTCCTATCAGAAAAACAATTCTGTTTGCATTTTTTAAAATAGTTTATTCTGAGACTGCTGGGGAAGATGGCGGAAGACGCGGAGATCACCTTCCTCCCCACAGATACACCAGAAATACGTCTACACGCGAAACAACTCCTACAGAACACCTACTGAACGCTGGCAGAAGAACTCAGACCTCCCAAAAGGCAAGAAACCCCCCACGTACCTGGGTAGGGCAAAAGAAAAAAGAATAAACAGAGACAAAAGGATAGGGACGGGACCTGCACCAGTGGGAGGGAGCTGTGAAGGAGGAAACGTTTCCACACACTAGGAAGCCCCTTCGCGGGCGGAGACTGCGCGTGGCGGAGTGGGGAAAGCTTCGGAGCCGCGGAGGAGAGCACAGCAACAGGGGTGCGGAGGGCAAAGCGAGGAGATTCCCGCACAGAGTATCAGGGCCGACCGGCACTCACCAGCCTGAGAGGCTTGTCTGCTCACTTACCGGGTCGGGCGGGGCTGGGAGCTGAGGCTCGGGCTTCGGTCGGAGCGCCGGGAGAGGACTGGGGTTGGAGGCGTGAACACAGCCTGAAAGGGCTAGTGCGACACGGCTAGCCGGGAAGGGAGTCCGGGGAAAAGTCTGGACCTGCCAAAGAGGCAAGAGACTTTTTCTTCCCTCTTTGTTTCCTGGTGCACGAGGAGAGGGGATTAAGAACGCTGCTTAAAGGAGCTCCAGAGACTGGCACGAGCCGTGGTTAAAAGCGTGGACCCCAGAGACGTGCATGAGGCGCTAAGGCTGCTGCTGCCGCCACCAAGAAGCCTGTGTGCGAGCACAGGTCACTATCCACACCCCACTTCCGGGGAGCCTATGCAGCCCGCCACTGCCAAAGTCCCGGGATCCAGGGACAACTCTCCCGGAAGAACGCACGGCACGCCACACGCTGGTGCAACGTCACGACGGCCTCTGCCGCCGCAGGCCCGCCCCGCACTCCGTGCCCCTCCCTCCCCCCGGCCTGAGTGAGCCAGAGCCCGCGAATCAGGGGCTCCTTTAACCCCGTCCTGTCTGAGCGAAGAACAGACGCCCTCCGGTGACCTACACGCAGAGGCGGGGCCAAATCCAAAGCTGAACGCCTGGGAGCTGTGAGAACAAAGAAGAGAAAGGGGAATCTCTCCCAGCAGCCTCAGAAGCAGCGGATTAAAGCTCCACAATCAACTTGATGTACCCTGCATCTGTGGAATACATGAATAGACAATGAATCATCCCAAATTAAGGAGGTGGACTCTGAAAGGAAGATTTATGATTTTTTCCTTTTTTGTAAGTGTGTATGTGTATGCTTCTGGGTGAGATTTTGTCTGTATAGCTTTGCTTCCACTATTTGTCCTAGGGTTCTATCCGTCTGTTTATTTTTTTTAATTTTTTTCTTTTTTTTCCCTTAAAAATTATTTTTTATTTTAATAATTTTATTATATTTTATCTTATTTAATTTTATTTCACTTTATCTTCGTTCTTTCTATTTTTCCTTCCTTCCCTCCTTCCTCCCTCCCTCCCTCCCTCCTTTCTTTCTTTCTATCTTTCTTTCTACTTCTACTAATTCTTTCTTTCTACTTTATCTCCCTTTTTTTTTTTTTTTTTTTTTTTTTTTTTTTTTTTTTAATGCGTTACGCGGGCCTCTCACTGTTGTGGCCTCTCCCGTTGCGGAGGACAGGCTCCGGACGCGCAGGCTCAGCGGCCATGGCTCACGGGCCCAGCCGCTCCGCGGCATGTGGGATCTTCCCAGACCGGGGCACGAACCCGTGTCCCCTGCATCGGCAGGCGGACTCTCAACCACTGCGCCACCAGGGAAGCCCTATCTCCCTTTTATTCTGAGCCAAGTGGATGAAGCCTCTTGGTGCTGCAGCCAGGAGTCAGTGCTGAGCCTCTGAGGTGGGAGAGCCAACTTCAGGACACTGGTCCACAAGAGACCTCCCAGCTCCACATAATATCAAATGGCGAAAATCTCCCAGAGATCTCCATCTCAACACCAGCACCCAGCTTCACTCAACGACCAGCAAGCTACAGTGCTGGACATCCTATGCCAAACAACCAGCAAGACAGGAACACAACCCCACCCATTAGCAGAAAGGCTGCCTAAAATCATAAAAAGTCCACAGACACCCCAAAACACACCACCAGACGTGGACCTGCCCACCAGAAAGACAAGATCCAGCCTCATCCACCAGAACACAGGCACTAGTCCCCTCCACCAGGAAGCCTACACAACCCACTGAACCAACCTTAGCCACTGGGGACAGACACCAAAAACAACAGGAACTACGAACCTGGAGCCTGCATAAAGGAGACCCCAAACACAGTAAGATAAATAAAATGAGAAGACAGAAAAACACACAGCAGATGAAGGAGCAAGATAAAAACCCACCATACCTAACAAATGAAGAGGAAATAGGCAGTCTACCTGAAAAAGAATTCAGAATAATGATAGTAAAGATGATCCAGAATCTTGGAAATAGAATGGAGAAAATATAAGAAATGTTTAACAAGGACCTAGAAGAACTAAAGATGAAACAAACAATGATGAACAACACAATAAATGACATTAAAAATACTCTAGATGGGATCAATAGCAGAATAACTGAGGCAGAAGAACGGATAAGTGACCTGGAAGATAAAACACTGGAAATAACTACTGCAGAGCAGAATAAAGAAAAAAGAATGAAAAGAACTGAGGACAGTCTCAGAGACCTTTGGGACAACATGAAATGCACCAACATTCGAATTATAGGGGTTCCAGAAGAAGATGAGAAAAAGAAAGGGACTGAGAAAATATTTGAAGAGATAATAGTTGAAAACTTCCCTAATATGGGAAAGGAAATAGTTAACCAAGTCCAGGAAACACAGAGAGTCCCATACAGGATAAATCCAAGCAGAAATACGCAAAGACACATATTAATCAAACTGTCAAAATTTAAATACAAAGTAAACATATTAAAAGCAGCAAGGGTAAAACAACAAATAACACCCAAGGGAATCCCCATAAGGTTAACAGCTGATCTTTCAGCAGAAACTCTGCAAGCCAGAAGGGACTGGCAGGACATATTTAAAGTGATGAAGGAGAAAAACCTGCAACCAAGATTACTCTACCCAGCAAGGATCTCATTCAGATTTGATGCAGAAATTAAAACCTTTACAGACAAGCAAAAGCTGAGAGAGTTCAGCACCACCAAACCAGCTGTACAACAAATGCTAAAGGAACTTCTCTAGGCAAGAAACACAAGACAAGGAAAAGACCTACAATAACGAACCCAAAACAATTAAGAAAACTGGAATAGGAACAAACATATAGATAATTACCTTAAATGTAAATGGACTAAATGCTCCCACCAAAAGACACAGATTGGCTGAATGGATACAAACACAAGACCCATATATTTGCTGTCTACAAGAGACCCACTTCAGACCTAGAGACACATACAGACTGAAAGTAGGGGGATGAAGAAAGATATTTCATGCAAATGGAAACCAAAAGAAAGCCTGAGTAGCAATTCACGTATCAGACAAAATAGACTTTAAAATAAAGACTATTAGAAGAGACAAGGAAGGACACTACACAATGATCAAGGGATGGATCCAAGAAGATATAACAATTGTAAATATTTATGCACCCAACATAGGAGCACCTCAATACATAAGGCAAATACTAACAGCCATAAAAGGGGACATCGACAGTAACACATTCATAGTAGGGGACTTTAACACCCCACTGTCACCAATGGACAGATCATCCAAAATGAAAATAAATAAGGAAACACAAGCTCTAAATGATACATTAAACAAGATGGACTTAATTGATATTTATAGGACATTCCATCCAAAAACAACAGAATACACATTCTTCTCAAGTGCTCATGGAACATTCTCCAGGATATATCATATCTTGGGTAACAAATCAAGCCTTGGTAAATTTAAGAAAATTAAAATTGTATCAAGTATCTTTTCTGACTACAGTGCTATGAGACTAGATATCAATTACAGGAAAAGATCTGTAAAAAATAAAAACACATGGAGGCTAAACAATACACTACTTAATAACGAAGTGATCACTGAAGAAATCAAAGAGGAAATAAAAAAATACCTAGAAACAAATGACAATGGAGACACGACGACCCAAAATCTATGGGATGCAGCAAAAGCAGTTCTAAGAGGGAATTTTATAGCAATACAGGCCGACTTTAAGAAACAGGAAACATCTCGAATAAACAACCTAACCTTACACCTAAAGCAATTAGAGAAAGAAGAACAAAAAAACCCCAAAGCTAGCAGAAGGAAAGAAATCATAAAAATCATATCAGAAATAAATGAAAAATAAATGAAGGAAACGATAGCAAAGATCAATAAAACTAAAAGCTGGTTCTTTGAGAAGATAAACAAAATTGATAAACCATTAGCCAGACTCATCAAGAAAAAAGGGAGAAGACACAAATCAATAGAATTAGAAATGAGAAAGGAGAAGTAACAACTGACACTGCAGAAATAAAAAACATCATGAGAGATTACTACAAGCAACTCTATGCCAATAAAATGGACAACCTGGAAGAAATGGACAAATTCTTACAAAAGCACAACCTGCCAAGACTGAATCAGGAAGAAATGGAAAATATGAACAGACCAATCACAAGCACTGAAATTGAAACTGTGATTTAAAAATTTTCCAACAAACAAAAGCCCAAGACCAGATGGCTTCACAGGCGAATTCTATCAAACATTTAGAGAAGAGCTAACCCCTATCCTTCTCAAACTCTTCCAGAATATAGCAGAGGGAGGAACACTCCCAAACTCATTCTATGAGGCCACCATCACCCTGATACCAAAACCAGACAAGGATGTCACAAAGAAAGAAAACTACAGGCCAATATCACTGATGAACATAGATGCAAAAGTCCTCAACAAAATGCTAGCAAACAGAATCCAACAGCACATTAAAAGGATCATACACCATGATCAAGTGGGGTTTATTCCAGGAATGCAAGGATTCTTCAATACACACAAATCTATCAATGTGATAAACCATATTAACAAATTGAAGGAGAAAAAACCATATGATCATCTCAATAGATGCAGAGAAAGCTTTCGACAAAATTCAACACCCATTTATGATAAAAACCCTGCAGAAAGTAGGCGTAGAGGGAACTTTCCTCAACATAGTAAGGGCCATATATGACAAACCCACAGCCAACATCATCCTCAATGGTGAAAAACTGAAAGCATTTCCACTAAGATCAGGAACAAGACAAGGTTGCCCACTCTCACCACTCTTATTCAATATAGTTTTGGAAGTTTTAGCCACAGCAATCAGAGAAGAAAGGGAAATAAAAGGAATCCAAATCGGAAATGAAGAAGTAAAGCTGTCACTGTTTGCAGATGACATGATACTATACATAGAGAATCCTAAAGATGCTACAAGAAAACTACTAGAGCTAATCAATGAATTTGGTATAGTTGCGGGATACAAAATTAATGCACAGAAATCTCTGGCATTCCTATACACTAATGATGAAAAATCTGAAAGTGAAATCAAGAAAACACTCCCATTTACCATTGCAACAAAAAGAAAAAAATATCTAGGAATAAACCTACCTAAGGAGACAAAAGACCTGTATGCAGAAAATTATAAGACACTGATGAAAGAAATTAAAGATGATACAAATATATGGAGAGATATACCATGTTCTTGGATTGGAAGAATCAACATTGTGAAAATGACTATACTACCCAAAGCAACCTACAGATTCAATGCAATCCGTATCAAACTACCACGGCATTTTTCACAGAACTAGAACAAAAAATTTCACAATTTGTATGGAAACACAAAAGGCCCCGAATAGCCAAATCAATCTTGAGAATGAAAAATGGAGCTGGAGGAATCAGGCTCCCTGACTTCAGACTATACTACAAAGCTACAGTAATCAAGACAGTATAGTACTGGCACAAAAACAGATAGATCAGTGGAACAGGATAGAAATCCCAGAGATAAACCCACGCACATATGGTCACCTTATCTTTGATAAAGGAGGCAGGAATGTACAGTGGAGAAAGGACAGCCTCTTCAATAAGTGGTGCTGGGAAAACTGGACAGGTACATGAAAAGTATGAGATTAGATCACTCCCTAACACCATACACAAAAATAAGCTCAAAATGGATTAAAGACCTAAATGTAAGGCCAGAAACTATCAAACTCTTAGAGGAAAACATAGGCAGAACACTCTATGAAATAAATCACAGCAAGATCCTTTTTGACCCACCTCCTAGGGAAATGGAAATAAAACAAAAATAAACAAATGGGACCTAATGAAACTTCAAAGCAAAGCAAACCATAAACAGGACCACAAGACAACCCTCAGAATGGGAGAAAATATTTGCAAATGAAGCAACTGACAAAGGATTAATCTCCAAAATTTATAAGCAGCTCATGTAGCTCAACAACAAAAAAACAAACAACCCAATCCAAAAATGGGCAGAAGACCTAAATAGACATTTCTCCAAAGAAGATATACAGTCTGCCAACAAACACATAAAAGAATGCTCAATATCATTAATCATTAGAGAAATGCAAATCAAAACTACAATGAGATATCATCTCACACCAGTCAGAATGGCCATCATCAAACAATCTAGAGACAATAAATGCTGGAGAGGGTGTGGAGAAAAGGGAACCCTCTTGCACTGTTGGTGGGAATGTAAATTGATACAGCCACTGTGGAGAACAGTATGGAGGTTCCTTAAAAATCTAAGAATAGAACTACCATATGACCTAGCAATCCCACTACTGGGCATATACCCTGATAAAACCATAATTCAAAAAGAGTCATGTACCAAAATGTTCATTGCAGCTCTATTTACAATAGCCCGGAGATGGAAACAACCTAAGTGTCCATCAACAGATGAATGGATAAAGAAGATGTGGCACATATATACAATGGAATATTACTCAGCCATAAAAAGAAATGAAATTGAGCAATTTGTAATGAGGTAGATAGACCTAGAGTCTGTCACACAGACTGAAGTAAGTCAGAAAGAGAAAGACAAATACCGTATGCTAACACATATATATGGAATTTAAGAAAAAAAAAAAGATCATGAAGAACCTAGGGGTAAGACAGGAATAAAGACACAGACCTACTAGAGAATGGACTTGAGGATATGGGGAGGAGGAAGGGTAAGGTGTGACAAAGCGAGAGAGAGGCATGGACATATATACACTACCAATTGTAAGGTAGATAGCTAGTGGGAAGCAGCCGCATAGCACAGGGAGATCAGCTCGTTGCTTTATGACTGCCTGGAGGGGTGGGAATGGGAGGGTGGGAGGGAGGGCGCTGCAAGAGGGAAGAGATATGGGGACATATGTATATGTATAACTGATTCACTTTGTTATAAAGCAGAAACTAACACACCATTGTAAAGCAATTATACTCCAGTAAAGATGTAAATAAAATAAAATAAAATAGTTTATTCTTGTTCTCTTATTCTCTTCTGCTCCATTGCGTACTTTGAGTTACTTTTTCCCTCCTCTCAAGCCGTCAGTATTATCAGCTCTCTCATATGAATATAACACTCTACCTGGCAGGTTACAGCAAGCAAGGCAAAGACCATAAGTGCAGTCAGCTACCTGGCTTAGGCTATCGTATTTAGGGTGCAATTAAATTTTTGCTCTCATATGTTTTAGGTTGGTTGTAGATTATAACAATAAGAAATAAGAAAAAAATTGTAAGTAAAAAGAGACATGAGCAAAAAACCTTAAAATACAGCACTAAGCTATTTATTTCAATCTCCTACTGTCAATAATACAATGAAAATTTCACTCTTCAAGCTGGCAAGAAAAAAAATTGAAATTCTCTGAATTGAATGCAATGAAATAAGTACACTTGTACTCTTGGGAGTAGGAGTCCTTACAACCTTTTAGGAGGCCGATTCAGTATCATTATCATTATTATTTTGTATAATTAAGGGCCTTAACGCATTCTGATTCTTTGCCTCACCAATTCTACTTCTAGGAATTTACTCTAATAATCAAAGACATATATAAAAATTTATTTACATTATTTGTAACCAGAAAAAAGTGTAGAAATAAATATCCAAAAGCAGGACAATGGTTTAGCAAATTATTGTATATCCGTATCATGGTCACTTTTAAAAATCACCTTAAAAAAAGAAGAAAATGATCATAACATACTTGGTGAAAAATGTGACTATAAAACTATGTAAAATGTTTACTCCCCTCTGGGAACTAAATTCCTTTCTCGGAAAGCCATTTGGCAATGTTTCATAAAAGTTACATTTATATGCATATGTACATATAAATATATGTGCACACATGTAAAATTTATGTACATATATATATTTATACCTTTTAATTCAGTAAATGAATTTCTGGTCACCTATCCTAAGGAACTAATCCCAACAGATACAAAGATCTTTAGTAATTATTAATGATTTAATACTAAAAACATTAGAAAAGAAAGATGAATGCTTAAGCTAACAATAATAGGAAGGAGCTATTACAGGAACAATGAAGATAATGCAATAATATAAGAAGTGTCTGTAATCTGAAGAAAAGGAGGCTGAAAAGATGTTTATAGAATATAATTACAACTAGGAAAAATATGCATGCAGAGGAAACATGACAAGTTATAAATAACTGAAAACAAAAATGCTAATGTTAGGGTGAAATGACCTTTGGGTTTTTTCTCTTTTTTTAGTTTTCTCTCATTTATTGAAATTTTTCTAATAAATGTAATAAAGTGCTTAGAAAAGCATGGAAAAGGGGAAGTGACAGAAGTTTAACTGAAACACAAAGGCGCAGCTTAGAACAACTGAGAAATGAGAATCCGTGAGTCAGGAAAAAGCTCAGAAGGTAATTTCTCTGCTTCTGAAGGGAGCAATTGGATTTGAGGCTGAGTTAGTGAGGAGTATACCCAGAAAGAGGAAGATTCAGATGTCTCAAGAACCTGGGATCCTGAAAGAATACTAAGTTTGGCCTTGCAATGTGATGGTTTATTGTGGACGGGAGGAGGGTGGCAGATTAGTGTTAACACTTTTAATGCATGCCAGTCTGAGTGAAGTGGTAGATTTTAACTTGTATCCAATAGTTACAGGGTCCACGTTCAAGCTCTGCTAATGGCAGGAAAAGAACTCTCTGTGGAGTATATATAAAGTAGGAGGTTGACAAGAGGTCCCAAAAGATATCTGAGAGCCAGAAAAAAAGCAAGAGACAATGTCATGGTAGCCAAATTGGAAACTTTGAGCAGATGTGAGAAAAAAATACCAATATTGTACCATGAAATACCTACTCCCAGATTATCGAAAGCAGAACCAAATCAGCTGATCGTACCGACCTACTCCTAGCCAAAAGGGAAAAACCTGAATGGAGCATGGAAGAAGATGAAGATGGGGCCGAAAATTGCAATAAAACCCTTCATTCCAATCAAAACTTTAGCTTTCCATTTATCGAGTTTTCACAGATGGCAAAGGCCTACTTTACATAATAGGCATGATCCATCACAATAAAATAGCATTAAAAAATTTCGTGTCACAAAACAGAGAAAAGCAAATTATAGTTCCACCAGCTGAGCGGGGACTCGGAAATTCTTCCTTAACTTGATGTTTTACCATAAAAACATTAAGCACTGAATTAGTTTAATCTGTTTTTCAGACAGAGAACATGATATCAAGCCAAGATGACAAAGAAGGAAACACAAAGCCCCTGGCAGTCAGTACACTGAGACTCTACCAATAGTAGGTACAGATATGAGTTTAACCAATGGCTACCTTTAACATTAGGTGTGAACAAGAGAGGTGAACAGATTGAGTTTGATATGTTAAGTGCTGAAGGAGGAAGAAGGGAGATATGATGTCAGCTGACCGTCTTCCACTCCCTGTGGAAGCGCCGGATGTTCTTGATTTCCACACCAGCTTCAATTGCTGTTCCCAGCACCAGCTACAGTGGGTACGAGAAATTCCTAGGGTTGTCCAGATGCCCGTGATGACTGTTATCATGCTGCTGGGGTCAGGGGTCCCTGGCTGGGGGGAGTCCAGCAGACCTTTGCAGAACTCAAGAATGTCATAGAGGTCCCAGGCATCAGAGCCTGGCCTGGTCATCCTGGGCCTCACTAACCTCGTAGACACAAAGGACTGGCAGAAAATATACTGGTTCCCTCTCTTCAGCTCATCCTCTAGGAAGGTGATGGCTGCCAAAGCCCAGCAGTTTTCCCTCCTCAGGACGTACAATATGTCGACCACGATCTTGGGTGTGATGAGAAACTTACCACTGGTGGCAAGCTGCTCGATGATGGAAGATGCTCTCAGAGGGCCCGAGGGTCAGGGAACAGGTACGGGGTCAAAGCTGACTGAATCTGGAGGTAGGTGCCTGAGGATCTTCTCCGGCTGCACCACTTCACTCTGAAGCCAGAGCTGAACTATGCCTTTAGAAAATCTGATCCTTGAAGTTCTCTCTAGAAACTGCTGAGACGGGTTGTCTGGTCCTTCAAATCCAGAGCTCACAAAGACCCCCAAATTAGAGTTGAACCTCGGAACTGTCCAGGGAGTGTCGCTGCAAAGTGGCCAAAGCTTCTGAGGAAACAGATGCATAGAGCAGCTTCATCCTGGGAGCTGAGTAGAGGTGGGTCTTGCTCCAAGCCAGCCGTCTCCTGGGAAGCCTGCCGGGGTGAGTGCTGGCCCAGGGCAATGTCCTCAGGGAGCTGCAGGAACCTGGGAAGGTTTGGGCCCTTACAGCTCTGCAGTAGATCACAGAGATGGTGGGACAGGCCCAGGCCTGGCTCCTGAAGATCTCCCACGGAGGGCAGCAGGTTCAGCAGCACAGACAGGGGACCCCACAGGCTAAGTGGACTCCGCCACTGTGAGGTGAGGAGGCTGTGGTTGGTGCGGAGCCAGCCTAGGATCACCTTGACGGTGGGCAGCGGGCCCTCTGCAGAGAGGATCTGCAATTTCTTTTGAACGGTCTGGAGATTGTTGCAAGACTGGCTGATGGAGGCCTTCTGCCCCAAGTAGGAGCCAGCGGGAGGCTCTGTCTCAGGAAAGCTGCTCACACCATCCTCTGTGCCAGATGCATTGCTGGAGGCATCAGAAAACTGTGGCTGAAGACAGGAGTCAAGTACAAGCCACGTTTTACTGGGAGCCTGTGGCTCAACGTGGCTGGCAGGTTAGCAGAACTTCCTGTTTTTAAGTGACCTAATAGACGACTGGGAGGTTGACGTGTCTTCAACTTATCCACCGGATGGGCAACTTGACCTTTGGATTTGGCCCCATGCTCCTGCATTGCTTCTGGATTCAAGGAGCCACTTTCCTCTTCATCAGTTGTGTCTGAATAAGTAGTTTCACTACTGATTTCTGAGCTGGCTTGTGAGCATAAGGATTTGTCTTCATCTTCGTCTATCTCATCTGAGTCACAGCAAGAATGAAAACTGGCTTCCGAGTTGTAACCCTCCCTGGAATCGTAAGATGACCTGTGGTTCTTCTGAGATTTGCTGTGGTGGGGCCCAGGGCAGGGGGCTGGAAGGTCTTGTTGTTCCTGCCCAGCTTCTATCTTCTGTTGATCTTCCTTGTCCCTGGGGACATCCACGTCTGGAGTCAGCTTCCCTTTCCGGAGCTCAGCCTGGATGCGGGTAGTCACATGTTGAATTAAATGAGAGAAAAGGGTTAAGGTGAAGGTGACCACTGGCCTGTGCTGCTTCGAGCCTGTTGTCCTCAGGCTGTGCACACTCATGAGGCAAAGAACCACCATGTGGAAGATGAGGAGGTCTGGGAGGAACAGATAGCCCCTTGGGGGATTTCTCTGGAGGCTTGGCTCAGGTCGGATGGGCACGGCCTATAGGAAAGGCAGAGACGGAAGTCTTCCAGAACCAGCTGGCACAGGGCCATAAGCCTGGTTGCTTTGAATTTCCGCTGAGGCTGCAAGAGGCTGTGAAGGTAGAGGAAGCTAACCAGCAGCCTTTTGTTATCCCAACACTGCCTCTGGCTGGGAGATAGCTTCTTTCTCTGGTACCTTTTCAGCTGGCTGTACCTTTTTCCCGCATGGTCATAGAATCCTTTGAGGTTCCACGATGCCCCTTTAAAAGGCACTCCTGAGCGGAGGCAGCGCTGGTAGAAGTACGTGGCTTCAATGTCATAGTACTTACTCCCTGTGAGAGCCCCCAGCTGGTTGAAGGGCATGCCCATGTGCAGGGCCACTGACACGGCGCGGTGTAACACCTCTCCACCAAGTCTTTGGTGGCCAGGGCTGGGAACTCATTCTGAAAGTGGAACAAGTCTCCCAGGTACAGCCGACAGCGGTGGGAGGCGGTTCGCACCCAGGCCACCTCTTCTTCTGAGGCAGGACCTGCTTTCTTGCAGTCAATCAAGTGGATAACACTGTAAGGCCAATCAGTGTAGCTTAGTAACCTCAGCTCATAGCGTGCTCCTGCAGGAACAGGAAGACATGATCATAGAACCTGAGGCTGCCCTTCAGCTGAGCCCGCAAGGGGCCTTCCCACTGTTTGAAGGTGTCCACGTGTTTTCTTTTGGTCCTCAACAGCAGCACAGCAACGTCAGGGTACATTTTCCTCCATTACAGCTCTTCTGCTTTCCTCCCATAATCCACTGGGTGAAGGAACATGAGTTTAGTGCAGACTTGCTGAACCGCATCCCTGAGGGCCAGGACATGAGGCTTGAAAACCTCTTTGTGAGCATTTCCTTTTCGAAGGAGAAGGTCAAGACGCTGAGCTGCCAAGCAAACATCCTGGTAGAGGAGTCTAGCCTTCAGAGCTTCTGCCTGGCTTCTCTCCATAAGGCTGGACTCTTTTCTCATGGTGCCTATCTTCTGAGAAAAGACAAAAACTACGTATTAGTACCCACCCATAGAGACCAAAAATAATAACAATAATAGTCACCAGAGCAACACAGTGGGGATGTATAAAGCCTTTTGACGTGAAGCAGGAACTTTTGCTCACACTTCAGATCTCAGTTTAAAAGCTGTTGCATCCAGGAGGCCAACTCTAACTCCCCAAATTAGGTTAGATGCGTCCCCTTCACACTGAGCTGGCTTCCTTTGGGTTTTGGTGACTCAACTGGTTATGGGTTTTTCTTGACTGTATTTCTCCTAACATAGCACATCCATTATCTATCATCCTTGCTCTCAAACTGGACCACAGAGTTCTCTGAGGGAAAGGTTAGAGGTCAATTCACCATTTAGTTCCTAGTACCAAACGATATCTAGTTCAAGCAGAGGCTCAGTAAAGAAAAGTGAATGGATGAAGGTTGTTCCAAAAGTCAGTTCCTCAATTATCATTTTCAACTCAACAATTATAATGTATCAAAGCACTCCATTATACTATTCAAAATACATGTCTAAGAGTGAAATAAAATGCAACGTAATCTCCTTAACTGCAAAAAAAAAGGAAAATAATCCCTTATCAAAATTTAAATTTAATCAAGCTTGTGGATTTTTTGGAGAATTTAACCTAGATTCTATGTAGTTAAAAGTATTTGTAGTATAAATATATCTAAAGAGATATAATATTTAAATATAAATATATTAAATAATGTTTAATACAAAAGTTATAAAATTCCTTATCTCTCGGTAGAATTTGCTTTTAGACTCTCGGGATGGAGGGAAAAGAGAAATACACCTTATAATATAAACAGAATTCGTACAAAAGAAAATACAAAGTGCAAACACAAAATTAAAAATGTCTTGCTTCCTCATTCTAAAAGAAAAGCAAATTAAAGCAAACTACAAAGCAATAATTTAATTACGTCAACATAGTAAAACATATTTTAAATTATAATACACGATGCTCAAAGCCATGGTGAAACTTGTATAGACTTACACAGCTGGAAGCATGAAAAGTTTTAAACATATTTTTGTTTGCAAAACCATTTATGCCCATATTCTTTATCCAGCAACCATATTCATAGGAATGACGCCTAAGGAAATAAATTTAACAAAAGCAAAAGGCTACATTAATAAGAGGTCCATTGCAAATGTATCTTTAATAAAGGAAAGGAAGGGCGGGAGGGAGGGAGGAAGGAAGGAAATTAAAATTAACCTAAATATTCTATGATCAATGAATTGCTCATACATGTCTACATGTATGATAGAAAGTCATTATGTCCATTAAATATAATAGATATAAAAATAATAATTACTTGGAAAAAGTGGAATATGAAACAATACATAAACTGGAAAATTACATCTTCAAAAACTAAAATGTAATGTGTAAAAATTAAGAGGTTAGCGTGACAATGACTGCAGTTTTTCCCCCCAAAGTTCCTTAATACTGCTATTGTCAGTCACTCTAATACAACTTGTTAGTTGGTACAATTTATGAATCTACATTTTTGTATGGCTAGCATTTAAAAAGAGGAAAAATAATAATAATTCAGTAACTAGAATAAATAGCATTAAAATGTCAAGGACATAAAACTCATTGAATACATAGAGTATCCATAGAGCTAGAATAGCATATGAAATACCTATGATCTGTTACTAGGATGTGAAAAGTTGAATGAGGGATGGGGGGCAGAGTAAGAGAAGGAATTTGGGCAGGAGTGCAAGGAAACAGCCAGAACACAGAAGTTGAACCAGCAGTTGCCAGAGCTTTCAAAATCCCCAGAGCAAAATCTCCATCGACCAACATGAGGCTTTTCCTGGAATGGTACATAAATGGTTAGCCTGGCCTTTCTCAGTCCTGAGAAAGATGACTGAAGGAAGAGAGAGAACCTACTGAAAAAAAACACCTGGAGAAGAGAGATCTAGGTTAGATTCAAAGCCACACACACACTTTATGTAAAGGAAATTTCACTCCCTGACAAGCCTAAGGAGCCAGAAGCCAGACGTTCCAAGCAAGGGAGAGAAAAAAATCTAATACCCCAAATTTATTAGACTATTTAGGGAGACACAGATTCCATTTGAAAGCCAGATGGGAAGAGGAGTGGACTGATGTCATTTTTATCGGCCTCTCCTCCCTTCCCCATAACCTCTAACCACACCTATTGACTTCCAATGACAACACCCTGCTGCAGCCCTTCCAGGATGGCTGTGGAAAACCCGTTGCCCAAAATAATAGGCCTACAGTCACCCAAGTTTGGACAAAGCTCACAAATAGGCTTTAAGTCATCTCCCAAACACCCAAGTTTGCCAGCTCTGATACAAGGACAGGCATAAATCTCTGAAATGAAAACGGAATGATTTTCTCACAGTTAAACATTTCCAGACTGAATAATTCCTAGGAATGGTCCATTCTCTCTGGATGAACATAAATGTGAGCTGGCTCCTGGCTGCACTTCACTCCAACACTAACATAAGACCCACATAATCACTTACTTCCCAGAACTCTGTCTTCCTTGGAGGACATTTGGATAAATTTCCCAGCAGGCTTCCCGATACAAGGCAACTCGGCACAGCTGTTCCCAGTGCTGCCAGGAACCAGTCACAAGCAATTCTGTGACATTTGGACTAAAACTCCTGAAGTCCAGAAGCTTATTTATGAGAAGAAAAACATTAAATCCCCTCCTTGAGATGGATCAAAGGAGACTCTCCTGTGTACCATGCATCTGAACTCACCGGTAAGCTCTGACCTCCAGACCTGCTGGCTCCCCAGGCTTGAATCCCACATGCTAAGCTCTCAAATCCTCTGGAAGCTATTACGTTGTTGACACACCTGGACTGACTCTGCATAATTGGCCTCAGCTAGGTACACTCTGGCCAAGAAGACTGACTAAAGCTGCTTCCTCAGACAGGTAACACAGGACCAGATATAACCCTGATAGATTTGGAAAATCCATAGCCCTAAGCCATACAGAAAACTAGGTCTGGGTAAAATGTATCTCTGTGAACCAAGAGTTATACATATCTTGCATGAAAAGGATGATTAAAAGAGGCCTTCCTCCATAAAGACAGAACCATAGCTGTTTCCTCGTCTTCACTCAGTCCAATCTAGTCATAAAAACTGGTTCTCTAGAGCCTTGTATTATCACAGGACTCAAGAAATCCTTGAAACATAGCCTCGGGGAGAAAAAAAAAAAACTCTTGAGCAAAGAGACTGAATATAAACATGTCTTGTCCCCCTTACCCCCCTACCCTTGGTCATCCTCTGCATAGCCTAGAGTAATAGAGACTTCAATTCCTAAAGAAAAAGGGTGATCCACAGCCGGTATGGAATTATATATCTGCTTAGTTCACCAGATTTGGGATGGCTTTGGTGTTCTTTACCAAAACTCCATTCCAAACAGTTAACTAAACTGCTCAGAACCTTCCTTTAACTTCAAAGTACCATGAAGAAAATACCCCATAAGAGTTAATCCACTGACAAAATTAGATGAAATGGGAAAATTCCTGCAAAAAACAAACTACAAAAATTTACTCAAGAAAAAGTTTGAAAATCTGAGTAGATCTATAATAAGCATAAAACTGAATTAGTAATTTTTTCAATTTTTTATTGAAGTATAGTTTTGTTTCATTTTGTTTTGGCTGCATGGCACACGGGATCTTAGTTCCCCAACCAGGGATCGAACCTGTTCCCCTTGCAGTGGAAGCACAGAGTCCTAACCACTGGACCACCAGGGAATTCACTGAATTAATAATTTTAAAACTTCCCAAAAAGTATAGCCCAGGCTCAAATGACTTCACTGATTAAGTCTATCAAGCCTTTAAAGAAGAATAAATACCAATTCTTCACAAGTTCTTCTAAAAATAGAAGAGGAGAGAATATTTCCCAACTCATTCTATGAGGTCAGTATTACCCTGATACAAAACCAGACAAAGACATCACAATAAACTACAGATGAATATTTCTTATAAATTTTGATGTAAAACTTCTCAACAAAATATTAGAAACCCAAATCTAAAACATATAAAAAAGATTATATACCATTACTAAGTGCGATTTATCCCAGGAAAGCAAATTGCTTTAACATCTGAAAATAAATTAATGTAACACACCACATCAATATAATAGAGGGAAAGAAAATATATTATCATCTCAATAATGCAGAGAAAGCATTTGACTAAATCCAACACTCTTTCGTGATAAAAACACTCAGCAAATTTGGAATACAGGGAAACTTCCTCAGTCTTATAAAGGGCAAAACCCCACAGCTAATATCGTACTTAATAGTGAAAGACTGGATGCTTTCCCTCTAAGAGCAGGAACAAAACAAGGCTGTCCACTTTTGCCACTTCTCTTCAACATTGTACTGGAGGTTCTAGCCAGGGCAATTGGGAAAGAAAAATAAAAGGCAGATTGAAAAGAAAAGGTTAAAACTATTCCTATTTGTAGATGACATGATCTTATATATAGGAAGCCCTAGGAGACCCACAAAAATTATTAGAAGTAATAAATTAATTCAGCAAGATTGCAGGATAAAAGATCAATATACAAAAATCAATTGCACTTCTATACACTAGCAATGAACAATCCAAAATGAAATTTTAAAAACAAATGTCATTTACAATGGCGTCAAAAATATATATACATATATATATGTATATATATACATATACACACGGGAATAAAGTTAACAGAAGAAGTGCAAAACATACTCAAAAATTATAAAACATTGTTGAAAGAAATTGAAGACAAATAAATGGAAAGACATTCATATTCATGACTCAGAGGACTTAACAGTATTAGGTGAAAATACTTCCCAAATTGATCTATAGATCCAATGCAATTTTTATCAAAATCCCAGAAAACTTTTTTAATGATAATTCCTTTCCTAAAATACATGTGGAAATACAAGGGACCAAGAATAACTAAAACATCTTGAAAAAGAAGAACAAAGTTGAAGCACACTTCCTGATTTCAAACTCAAATCAAAGCTATGGTAATCAAGACAGTGTGGTAACGAAGATAGACATATAGATCAATGAAACATATGAATTCAGAAACAAACTCTTAAATTTGTGGTTAATTGATTTTCAACAAATGTGCTAAAGCAATTCAGTAGGGAGATAATCGTTTTTTCAACAAATGGTGGTGGAAAAACTAGATATCCTCATGTGCAGAAGAATGAAGTTGGACCCCCTCGTTCATAGACTGAATCTCAGAGCTAAAACTGTGAAACTCTAAGAAGAAAACATAGGAGTAAATGTTTGTGACCTTGGATTATACAGACTCCTTAGACACAACACCAGAAAGCAAGAGACCAAACTAAACCTCTTATGAGGAATATTTTCATGAACTTAAATGTTCATTTTACATTTTTATGCTAAAAGGGGATTATTTATCATCACCTGAATAGAAAGTTTTAAAAAGAAGGAATTTCCTTCTGAGAGTGACACTCGGTTGTCATATGTTCTAGCTGTTAATGTGACTTTAGAAAGGATTTGTGTATGCCTGAGTGGTGTCTTCCGGAATCTTCAAGGAAGCAGGTGTTCTGCACGATTTGGAATTACCATTTCTAGCACTTTCCAGAAATTATCTGGTACTGTGAAATATAACAATACATATTAAAAGAATCAAAAAAAAAAAAAAAAGAATCAGATATTTGCTTCAGTTTGTCTCTAAGCAATTAAACATAAAGAAGTAAAAAAAAAAACCATCAGAGACAAGTTATATAATTTAAAACTTGGTTTCAAGCACTAAATAGACAGTACATCTCTTCCATAAATACCAAATATCCTATGTTTAGGATGAAGACATGGAAATATTTGTTTTTAATTTGTCCATGCTTACCACTGGTAGATATGTTTCCTGCTGTTCAAAGACATATAATAGTTGAAGGCAAAGCAGTAAACCTTTTAGAAAAAATTATTTTCATGCCCTCAAGGTAGAGAAGAAAAAAATTTTAAACAGAACTCAAAATTAAATACATGCTGACCAAAAAAGAGAAAAGATTGGTATATTCAATTGCATTAAAATTAAAAACTTCAATTCAAAAAAAATTTAATGTACTAAAAATTCTATTAGTAAAGGATGTTTGCAGCATGCGTAATAATAAATGACTAATATCAAGAATATTATTTTTAAGTCTATGAGTTAAAAAGGAAAAAGTCTAATCAGGCGCTTCGAAAATAAAGGACACTCAAAAAGACCCTTGAAAAGAGGCTCAATTTCACTAGTAATCAGAGATTTGCAAATTAAAATCACAAGGAAGTACAGAGCACATCCCCCAGAATGGTAAAAACTTTTAAAGTCTGACAACATCAAGTATTTGCAAGGATATGGGATAAGAAACACTTTCATACGTGGCTGATATAATTATTTTGAAAATAGTTTGGCCTGATGTGGTATAGCTGAACATTCACATACCTTACAATCCAGCACCTCCATTTTTAGATTTAAATGGTGGGAAATCTCTTGCACCTGTGTGCCAGTTGACATATTAATAAGTATTTCTAGCAGCATTGTCTTTAATAGATAAAAACAAAAAAAGCAAAGCAAAAACTGGAAATAACCTGATTGTACATCAATAGTAAGTTGAATAAATAAATTGTAATACATACAGTAGTACATGTTTTTACCATACAGTGGTAAAAATAAATGAAACATGCTGCATATATCCATATGGATGTATTACACATAGTGTTGAACAAAAGCAGTAAGCCATAGAAAAATGTAAAAAATATAATGGTATTTATACCCAGGCCCAAGATAGAAAAAATTAAGTAAAGTATTGCCTATGGATACATACTGAGATAGTAAAAACATAAAAGTAAAGGAGTGATTATCACAAAAGCTAAGATTGTGTTTTGGACTGGGCAATTGTTGGGAAGACGGCTAAATCAGGAGGTGTACACATTGGGGGTAAGGTGTTTTTAAACACTAATGATATATATTTCTTCAACAAGATTATGTGGGATGGATATGTATACACACACACACATATACACATGTGTGTATATATATATAAAACATATTATACTTGTGTGTAAATTACACAATTTAAAAAAATCTTAAAATGTAATTCATCATATAAAAAAGACACACCACTATGTATACCACAGATTTTTATTATTATACTTTTAGAGAATTGCTAGATTGACTCTTGTGGCTAACTTGAATAATAAATGTCATTAAACATTAACTGATTTTGTTTTCTATTAAATAGACAGATTAATTGAATCTAATCAAGATGTTCAAAATGATCAAAACTATTTTCTGTGTAGAGTAGGAACTAGAAAAACAAAAAGAAATAAAGAAAACAAAAGAATAGAATCACCTCTCGAATAATCTATCAAAACACAAATGATTCCCAGATAGTTGAGATAAATGAGTGGTCAGTCACTTGTACAATTAAGACAGTATGATGTGTAAGATTCCTTTTAGTTTAAGTCTAATATGCTTTAAAAACTAATTATACCACAAATATTCTAGTTATTGCTATTGCTAGTTATAGTGTACTAACAAATTCTTATTTTGATTTTATTTTCTCACATCATGAGCCATGAAACTCAAGCTGCGATTAAAGATTAGCTCTCAAGTGTAAACGATAATGTTTTTTCATCTATTACTACAAACCATATTTCCTATTGAAAGCAATGTGGCTTTATGAGATATCCCTTATAAAAGAGTTTAATAATTACCAATTTTACACCTAATTCTCAGAAGTAAGGTGCCATTTCTTGGTGACTATGTCCTAAAATAAAACTCTTGGAAATAATATGTACCTATAGGTATATCACAGGGAAATCTTACATGATAATAAACTTTGGAGGAAGTCTCTAAGATAGATATTTGTAAAGAAAATATCTCAAGTCAAGATCACAGAAATGTGAGATGGTTCCACTGTGTCTGTGAGCCACTATGCCCCACAACCCTTGTTTTAAGAACATGGACGAACTGGAAAATATCCAGGAAAGTGTTTGAGATGATTAGGGATATAGACATCATCATCTTAAAGTTTACGGGAAAAAAAAAAAAGCCTGCATGGTCTAAGGACATTTATCCTAAATAAGAGAGAAGAGAACACTAAGAGGAAACCATATAGATGTCTTCAAATATTCAGAAGACTATGATAATGAGATATACTCCTTTTTCTGTATGGCACAAAGGGAAGTCAGTGTATCTTTATGTAGATGTTAAAAAGACAGGTTTCAATTCAAGAAAAAAATAAAAGGAGAATTTTAATTACAGCTATTCAAAAATGTCAATAAATGGGCTGACTGATAAGGTGGTAATCTAACCATGGAAGGGGTTTAATCAAAAAATCATAGACCATCACGCACCCTGTAGATGAGTTTTTCTTTTGTGTTGTAGATTGACTTAAATGACTGCTAACGTTCCTTTTTAAATCAAAGATTCTCAAGTTTCCACCCATGATGATTCATTAACCTATTTTCAGAAGTTGCTTACCAAAATGCTATGGGTTTATAAGAAAACTAAAATCATGTTATCTGAACATTCATTTTAGCTAAATAAGTTAGAAAATAAGTGCTTTTCCTTCATTTGATTATTTTGATTGCCCTCGATGGTATAATCATCATTACCAAATTTGGACAGGGTTAATCTGGAACACAACCTGTGGCTTTTAAATAAGAGCTGCTGTAGTTTAAAAATAGTCCAGATGAACAAAGGAAATTGCTATTTCAATTCAAAGGAGAACTGACACTATCAAGTACCAGCGTGTTGATGGAAGAGTGTGTACAATCATTGTCTAAAAGCAAACACTTCAGTCAAAGAGAACTGCAAGGACAGACCTCTTCTCTTTTTACAGTATAAAATCTGAACTTCCTGTCAGTGACAAGGTTAAAGCAGTACACCACCCACTCAGAAAATGAATCAGACACAAAGAGGCAGATTCTCCCAGAACTTAAAGTACTTCTGAAAGCTGCCTTAACTCTCACAATACAGGGAAACAACAACAAAAAAAAGAAAGTACCCAAAAATACTTTTGTAAGTATAAAAAGTTAATACATTTAATGCTATTACTCATGTTGGGACAATGGAAAGCATTCCAAATGTCCAACATTAAGGGATAATTAATAAATTATAGTTTATCCAAGTAATGTAATATTACAGTATTCTGAAATCATTACACTCATTATGTGTCATAACTATAAACCTTAAAATGACCGGTGCTAGGTAGACAATAAAGCATCATAAATCTACAGGTGTGTTACGTTTAAAAAATACATAAAAATATTAGAAGGCCAGACAAGATAGCAATCTACCACAGGATGCTGGCTCTGCACCTGTGCTTGACCCTAGAGAAGCTGCACAAAGAAGAAGGAGATGGGTGGATCTCAGAACATCATGCAGATGACATGATCTTATACATCAAATAACTATTAAAACTAATAAATGAATTCAGTAAAGTTTAGGATACAAAATCAACATATAAAAATCAGTTGTGTTTCTATACCCTAACAACAAACTATCCAAAAGAGACATTAAGAAGATAATCACAAAAAAAAAAAAAAAAAAAAGAAGATAATCCCATTTACAATAACAAGAAAAAAGTAAAATAAAATATTTAGAAATAAACTTAACCAAGGACATGAAAGATTTGTTTGCTGAAAACTATAAAACACGGATGAAAGAAATCAAAGAAGATACAAATAAATGGAAATATAGCTCATGTTCATTGATTGGAAGATTTAATATTGTCAAAATGTCCACTCTACCCAAAACGATCTATGCAACCCCCATCAAGATTCCAATGGAATTTTTATAGAAATAGAAAAACCAATCCTAAATTCATATGGAACCAGAAAAGACCCCAAAACAGCTAAAGAAATCTTAAGCAAGAACAAAAAATTTTCAGACATCACATCTCCTGACTTTATACTACAAAACTATAGTAATCAAAGCAGTATGGCACTGACATTAAAATAGACGTATGGACCAATGGAACAGCAAAGAGATCGCATAAACCCACACATATACATCCGCTAATTTTTGACAAAGACACAAAGAATATACAATGGAGAAAGGATAGTTTATTCAATAAATGGTGTTGGGAAAACTGAATATCTACCTGCAAAAGAATGAAATTGGATTCTTATCTTACACCACATACAAAAATGAACTCAAAGTGGATTAAAGACTTAAATAGAAGACCTGAATCCATAAAAATCCTAGAAGAAAATATAAGGATTAAGCTCCTTGACGCTGGTCTTGGTGATTAATTTTTGTATCTGACACCAAAAGCACAGGCAACAAAAGCAAAAATGAACAAGTGGAATTATGTCAAACTAAAAACCTCCTCACGGCAATGAAACAATTAACAAACTGAAAGGGCAGACTATTGAATGGGAGAACATAGTTACAAATCAATATTTGATGAGGGGTTAATATCCAAAATATGTAAGGAACTCATACAACTCAATATCAAAAAATCCCAATAACTCAACTTAAAAATGTGCAAAAATCCCTAAGTAGACATTTTTCCAAAGAAGACATATAAATGGCCTATAGGTATATGAAAAGATGCTCAACATCACTAATCAACTGGGAAGGGCAAATCGAAACCATAGTGAGATATCATCTCACACCTGTTAGAATGGCTATTATCAAAAGGCAAAAGACAACAAGTATTGGTAATAATATGGAGAAAAGGGAACACTTGTGCACTGTTGGTAAGAATGTAAATTGGTACAACCATTATGGAAAACAGTAAGGAAGTTCCTCAAAAATAGAAGTACCATATGATCCAGCAATCTGACTCTGGGTATATACCCAGAGAAAATAAAATATTTCAAAGAGACATCTGCACTCCCATGTTTACTGCAGCATTATTCACAATAGCCAAGATGTGAAACAACCTAAGTGTCCATCAACAGATGAACAGGTAAAGAAAATTTGGTATGTATATACAATTGATTATTATTATGCCTTTAAGAAAGGAAATCCTGCCATTTGTGACAAAATGGATGAGACTGAAGGACATTATGCTAAATGAAATAATCGAGACAAATATTGCATGATCTCACTTATATATGTAATCTTAAAAAAAAGAAGTTGAGCTCATAGTAACAGAGAGTAGAATGGTAGATACCAGAGTCTTGGGGGAGGAGGGAAAAGGGGAGATTATTGATCACAAGACAAAAATTTCAGTTATAAGATAAACAAGTTTGGGGACCTAATGTACAGCATGATGACAATATTAATAATGTATTGTATACTTGAAATTGCTAAGAGAGAAAATCCCAGGTGTTCTCACCACAAAAAAATAGTAATTATGGAAGATTGATGGATATGTTAATTAGTTTGATTGTGGTAATCGTTTCACATTTTATACATATATCAAAACATCATGCTATATACCTTAAATATATACAATTTTTATTAGTCAAAAGTAAATACATCAAAAAAATTTTAAACATATGACTGTCAGAAACCTCTAAGGAAACAAGTTGGTTGGGTCCCAGTCAAGTGGGGGTAATGAGAGAAGAGAAGAAGGGCAACCCAGAGCAGAAGAGGGTCCAAAACCATGATCATGGGAATAGAACTGCCTTGTTGGGGCTTTGATCCTACCTCACATAGTCCTGGATCATAGGCAGTAGGAGCCAGCCCGGATCAGCCAGAGCTAAATAGAAGCTTCAGGGTAATATCCAGGCAGGGATGGATCCTGGAACTCGTGAGGAAAAGCAGAACACAAGAGGTGCACGTAGGTGGGCCAACACCTAATTATTTGTTTACTTCTCCTTTTATCCCATTAAGTCAGCAGCTCTCAAAACTTGGTTCCTGATTGGCAGCATCAGCATCAACTGGTAACTTCTTCTTTTTTTTTTCTTTGAAGTAAAGGGTAGAATTTAATCTTTATTTGCAGGACACTACAAGATATGAAATTCCACATAGAAATAAGAAACCCATTGAGAGGAGAAGCGTCATACAGTATGTACAGTTTGGAACTGTTCAAGTATAGTTTCGTTGTAAAAAGCACTACAATAACAAACCACATTTAAAAAGAGCTTTTAGTAGGGCTTCCCTGGTGGCGCAGTGGTTGAGAGTCCGCCTGCCGACGCAGGGGACACGGGTTCGTGCCCCGGTCCGGGAAGATCCCACATGCCGCAGAGCGGCTGGGCCTGTGAGCCATGGCCGCTGAGCCTGCGCGTCCGGAGCCTGTGCTCCGCTACGGGAGAGGCCGCAGCAGTGAGAAGCCCGCATACCACAAAAAAAAAAAAAAAAAAAAAAAAAAGAGTTCTTAGTAGAGAAACAGTAAGACAAACTTATACAAAATGTAGTAGGCAACAAACAGCTTTATGCCTCAGATGTACAATCTAAAAGTTGAGGTTCCCAGCAGTGCCATCCTGAACTTGGAATGTATAGCCTTCAGAGGTAGTTTCTGGCACAACATTTTGATCTTCCTCCTCCTCTACAGAGAAATACTTCTCAATCAGGTTTAATGAAGCTTTGTACACAGACTCATTTTCATGGTTTTGTAGAGCTTAAATTTTGTCCAAACCTCCATATTCTTCAATCATTATACTAAGTTTCTCAGTTTCGCCTAGTTTCTCAGCAGCCTGAAAGGTATTTGAAATGGCATCCAGAATAACAAGAATAATTTTGGTATCTTTCACAGTTGGGAGGTTCATCAACGGCTCTATTATGCCACAACGATCAAGGTATATAATCTGCTCAACCGTTCCACCACGGGTATAGTTGGTCACAGCCCGTACAGCTTCCTTTTGTTTCTTAAAGTCTGCCTCAGAGAGAACGCCAACAAGGAACGGGACTAATCCATGATTTACAACTTGTATCTGGTCCTGCGGTCAGCCGCGATGTTTGACATTGTCCACGTAGCTTCCTTCTGAATATTAGTTTTGGAGTTTGTTAGCAGTGCTCCTGCATCTGTTACAACCTAAGTCTGTTCATCTCTCCCATTGACAATATTCCCTATGGCTCTTTGCGCGGGAGTCACGATTGGCAATTCAGTAGCTCCTAAAAGCTTCACAAGTTTGGGTACAACCCCAGTTTTCAATCGGTTCATTTGGACCATCAGGAAGGTAGGAAATAGTCCAGCAGATATCAGCTAATACTTCTGGATCGTCATGTTGCAGGAGACGACCTAAAGGAGGAAGAATCTGCTCAACAGCATCTAAGGGGGGTGCAGGATTCTTGTTGCAACAAAGATTTGAAGTGTCCAGGTAAGATTATGTAAGTAACCACATCCTAAAGATGACATATCAGGAACCGCCAACAGCGGGTCAACCGCACCATACTTGATAACCTGGTCTTGGAAAACTGAACCATCACCTGCAATGTTTCCTAGAGCCCATACAGCCTTGTTCACTGATGTGAGTGTGGGGAGACACCAGCAGAGAAACGAATGCTGGGATAGCACCTCCACCTACCACAACCTTGGTCTGTTCTGATGTCCCAGAAGCAATGTTACTGAGGGCCCAAGCAGATTCAAACTGAATGGGACTACAATCAGTTCTGCCCAAGAAGGTCACAAATTTTGGAATCAAACCAGCCCAGCTTATGTTGTCTATGGGGGGCTGTTTTTTCCTAGAAAGCACTTTCCTAGCAGCTTGAGTAGCCTGGAGCTGGCTTTCTAAATTGTTGCTATTTATGCCTTTGACAGCGTCATCAACAGACAGACTTACAGTGCCCTGGTTGTTGTGGTTTTCCTGCAGTGGAGAAGTAGCATCATCAGGAAAAGAGCTGACATTTCTCCTTTCAGCATCTGGTCATCCTTCTTAGCTTTCCTCAGCTCCACCTTAATAACTTCTATTTGGTGCTGCCTCATTTCTGTACTGCCTTTCCCCTTGTTCTTGAATCTGTTAAGGCAGGCAGCTGGCGAATTAGCATTCTCATTGGTGGACATGGTTATGAGACAAAGGGAGAAAGCTACACAGACAGCTTAAGCTTCCACAGGAGGTGGTATGGGGTGCACAGGCTGTGGGTCGGCTGCCTTCAAAACATCCACGACGGTCAGCCCAAGGATGGTGTCAACTGGTAACTTCTTAGAAATGTAAATACTCTTCTCCATCGCAAACTTACTGCACCAGAAGTTCTGGGGGGGTTGGGCCCAGCAGTCTATGTTTTAACAAGCATGACCGATGATGACGATGCACACTAAAGTTACAGAATCACTGGTCTAGGCGATTTTATCCAAGACAAGCAATCATCGGGAAAGAACTGTGCCCTGAGGGAGAGAGACAGTGGGTCGTTGAGAGGTAAGGCAAAATCAAGTGTTGGGGAGGAAGAGATGTAAAGAGGGCATGGTCTAGCCCAGGCGGCAACATCAGAGGCTCCCCACCCTACCGTATCTCCCTGGAACCTACTCCCTAAATTCAACAAGAGGAGCACAAGTTCTACAGAAGAAAGACAACAAACCCAACACTTCTTCTTCTTGGTAGAAGAAGCCAAATTAATGGATTGGCTAAAATAAGAATTTTAAGTAAAATAAAATTTTAATAAAATATTTATTCACAAAGGAACAAAACAGAATGTTACAAACAAGAACCAGGAACAGAATCCTAAGTAGCCCGAATCTGGAGATTCTGAGTATGAAAAATACAATCGTTGAAATAAAAAACTCAAAAGGGGAGTTGAAAAGCACAAAGGATAGCGCTATGAAGAAAGTACCTTCAAAATATAGGTGGAGTGAATGAGATCTGAATGATACCATTTATATAAAGTAAAAGCACAGATACACAAAACAGCACAATATATATTTCCAAAACGTGTGTATGTATACAACTCAATGAACATAGATTAAAGAATAGAATAACTAAGGGGATGTGAAATTGGAGCAGCGTTGAAAATGAAGAAGAAAGATAAAATAAAATGAGAAAGGCCTTGAACAGACCACTGATGTACTCTGCTATGACAGAAAATGTGATAAACTCAGGTCTCTGCCTCTGAGGACCAAAAATAAGATCCTTTTTAAAAGAATCCTATTTTTAAAAGTTGTAATGGAATACACAAGATAATAATAGTTGTGTTAGTATAGGATAAGTTTATGGGCATATTTGTCCATAATTTTAAAACATTGTAATTTTTTCATTTTATAATAATATCTAGTCTAAAAATGAATGCTTTCCTCTAGGAAGTAATTTATATGCTGAGATACTCTGACTTTAATCAATTTATACATTTGCATTATTGAACTGACTTTTTTTGCAGTTTG
The DNA here is from genome assembly GCF_008692025.1 of Phocoena sinus. Classification (NCBI taxonomy): domain Eukaryota; kingdom Metazoa; phylum Chordata; class Mammalia; order Artiodactyla; family Phocoenidae; genus Phocoena; species Phocoena sinus. The sequence continues at coordinate 52,502,278 of NC_045779.1, read as the reverse complement.
AATCACATGAAAAACAGTACCTTCAACAATGCAATGCCATTTTAAGACATTAATCCTCAAGATAATAATACAGACTTTCCAGTCAGTAAATGTCATCCAAAAAGAGAAAATGTGTCTTCATTTAAATTATCTAAGCTTCTCAAACTTCTGTGTCAGTTGCTTTGTTTTATTCATAAAAAATTCCTTTTCTAGTGTTCAACCAGGTTAATGATGAACAGCCTTTACATAGTAAGATCAAATTGCCTGACATTTCTCTCTAGACATATGTGAAAATTAGAACTGTCCCAATCTGCATTCTTGACAGCACATTACTTTTGAATATTGCATTTAAATCTCGTGTTATTGTGCCAATATATTTTTGAGATGAAATTCATGTAACACAAAATTAGCCATTTCAAAGTATAATTTGGTAGCGTTTAGTATATTCACAATGGCATGAAACCATCACTGCTATCATTTCAAAATATTTTCATCATCACACAACATTGTAAATCAACTATACTCCAATATAAAATAAAAATTTTAAAAAATTTTCATCACCCCTGAAGGAGATTCTGTACCAATTTAAATAGTCACTTTCCAGTTCCCCTCCTCCCCTGCCTCTGGCAACCACTTTCAGTCTTTCTTTCTGTCTCTCTGCATTTCTCTATACTGGATATTTCATATAAATAGAATCATACAGTATGTTAGTGTTGCTTTTTTTTTTTTTTTTTTTTTGCGGTACGCGGGCCTCTCACTGCTGTGGCTTCTCTCGTTGCAGAGCACAGGCTCCGGACGTGCAGGCTCAGCGGCCATGGCTCACGGGCCCAGCCGCTCCGCTGCACGTGGGATCTTCCTGGACCGGGGCACGAACCCGTGTCCCCTGCATCGGCAGGCGGACTCTCAACCACTGCGCCACCAGGGAAGCCCTATGCTTTATATTTAAAAGTTTGTTTTAGTCATTTTTGAAAAGACTATTGCTGCTGCAAGTAGTTACGTGATTTACATTCTAAGCCTCAGTAAATTTGTTTGTTCAAGTGCATCTTAATCTAACCTGAGCATCCACTTGGAGAATGCTTTTTGTGGTCTGGGGTGACAGGAAGACACAATTTAATTGAGGGCATTCAAAGAAAGGTCAGGGCTAGAGACAAAGATTTGGAAGATATAGTCATGGAGGTAATAAATAGAGTTGTGGGAACAAATGAGACCTCAAAAGGAAAAAGAAAACAAAGGTTGAAGGAACAGAACATTAGTGAATGTTTACATTTAAGGGGACAGGGAAAACTTCAACTATGAAGACTTCTCTGTCAGGCAGATAGTGTTAAACATCTTCTTTGTGCCACATTTTTCTTTAATCTCTCTAACATAGCTCCTGTCAAACTGTTTCACTTTTTCTTGTTTACCTCCCTGTCCCCGTTATTAGACTATGAGTTTTTTTATGAGCTATATTCATCTCTCAATCACAAGCACTAGTTCTGAAACTTAGTACATCACGGGTTCCCAAAGGGTAAAGGGATTGATGGATGGATGGATGGATGGATGGATGGATGAAAAGATGAGGGAAGGACATAGAGTGAAAGAGACAAAATGGAGGGTGAAAGATAGGGATCAAACCAGAACAGTGCTATAAAGGTAAAGGAAAGAAAGAATTTTAAGACCTACGATGTAAAAAAACAATCAAAAACCAAGAACAACCAACCCTACAATGTCTCTCATCACCTCTAAAATGTAATAAATCTAAAGCGAAGGGTTTGAAGGTTAACTATCTCAAAAGTACCTTATGAGATCATTGTTTATGTGTGATTCCTGGTAGTTCTAAATATATCCAGAATTTCAGAATCCAAACTCTTCTCACTTCTGATATTTTGATTCAAGACACTATCAACTCTCACCTGTGTTGTTGCAAATTTCTCCTGAATGATTTCTCTGCTTCCACCCGTGGCTTTCTATAGCCCATTTTGCAAAACAGCAGCCAGAATGATCCTTTGTGAACAGAAGTCAGGTCTTGCCACTCCTGTGCTCAAATCCTTCAGTGATTTCCCTTCCCACTCAGAGTGAAGCCAAAGTCTTTAAAATAGAACACAGTGCCCTACGTGACTTCCCACTCTCCTCTACCATCCACCCCAAAATATTGCTTCTCCATCCTCTTCTCCTTCTCCTTTCCCCACTGCTGTCTCTACTGTAGCCACACAGACCTCCGTGTTATTTCTCCAACATTCCAAGCATGCTTCTGTTTCAGGAACTCTGTACCTGGAGTTTCCTCAGCCTGGAATTCTCTCTCCCCTGATATCCACCTGGCTCACTCCCTCATCTTCTTTGCTCAGTTGGCAACTTCTCCTGAGGACTTCTCAGTGAAGCCTTGCCTTCCACCCTATTTAAAATTGTAACCCATCCAGCACTCCCTCTGCTCCTTCCCTGTTATTTTTCTCCATAGCACGTGTCATTATCTGACATACTTTATTATTTTTTTCTTTTTCTTAAACTTTTTATTTTATATTGGAGTATAGTTGATTAACAATGTTGTGTTAGTTTCAGGTATACAGTCAAGTGATTCAGTTACACATACACATGTATCTATTCTTTTTCAAATTCTTTTCCCATTTAGGTTGTTACGGAATATTGAGCAGAGTTCCCTGTGCTATACAGTAGGTCCTTGTTGGTTATCCATTTTAAATATAGCTGGCACACTTTATATTTGTCCATTTCAGTCCCCATATCTGCAAATCCTACTCATCCTTCAAAACCCTCCAGAATTTTACTATAGGTCCTCCCCAACAATGGTGACCCCCAACATTCGCTCCTGTTTCTGCAATCTACCAGACTTGATTTTGCACCATATCACTTTTTACGGACAGTTGATTATTTCACACTGTTACACTAAGTGACCAGGTTTTCACTTGTTTTTACCCCTCAGCAAAGCTGTCAGCCTCTTGAAAGCAAACACCATCACGTGATTCTTTTGTATAGTCTCTCTTGCCACTCAATGCAGTCCTAAACAGATAACATGGTTTGGTTTCAATAAATATTTTAAGGGAGCGAACAGGTAATATCAATAATACTAGTTACCATTTGTAGACTATTACCACATGGCAGGCACAGTAACCCAGGAAACGATGTTGGCATTATTACCGTTTTGCAGGTGAGAATTGAGTGGCTGGCCCGAGACATTCGGTCTGTAGGAGACAAAGTAGAGGATCTAAACCGAGGTCTGTTTACCTCCACTGTCTACCTCCATCCCTTCTCCAAAATTAATAACTTCTATTCATTAAGCACTACAATGAACAAGGCACAATGCCAGACACTTTACTCATGTTTTCTCACTTCACCCTCAGAACAACACCATGGGGTAGACATTATCAACTTTGTTCTACAAATGAGAAAACTGTAGCTCAGAGTGTTAAGCCCCTTGACTAAGAACCTATCCTGATAAGCGACAGTATCACAGTGTTGACCAGTCCGCTTAGTTAAAATGATCATATGAATTGTGCAGGTGCCTCTTTGCAATTCAGACACAAAACAGCTGGAATGAACAATTATACCCTGAATTCTCTGAGTTTTGTTGGAGCTTATGTAGCTCTTATCAGTAAATTCCAATGATCCCAGAAATTACCTCACTTTGTAGACTATTCCTCTCTCTTAATCTTTTATCAAGTCCTGGTATTTAACTTCTGCAACAGCAGAAAAGTGAATCGACAGGGTGATGACAGTCTCAAAGGGGATTTTCATAATCCCATTTGTTTTAGCCAGGTTTAATTTTAAACTAGAATAAGTGTGTTTCCTTCTCTCATTTGTATGTTTGTGAGTATTGTGTGTGTGTATGTGAGAGACAGACAGAGAGAGAGAGACAGAGACAGAGACAGAGAGAAGGACAAAGGACAGAGAGAGGGAGGAAGGGTTAGCTCTTCCTCAATTCCTTAATTCCCAGAGTCTGAAAAAATATAACAGCTAGACCTTGCAAAACCCCTGGATTACCAGTGATAGTCAAGGAGCACCCCAAGAGGTATCGCTAACCTCCAAGAAGCTCTCTGAAGCCTGCCTTTGAGTGATTGAGGGATTGGGGGACAAAATTCAAATTCTGCCCTTAAGAAATCAGAACACTAGTCTTCAAAAGGAGAAGCCATTGAGAATAGAAAAATAAATTTAAAAATGAAAGAAAGATTTATTGAGCAGGGAACAATGACTCCAAGAAAGAGAGAGAACAGAGAGCCTAAATCACATCTCTCAAACGTGGGGCTCAATTGCATGGCTATTAATTCAAACCAGTGAATTTTCCTCCATTGAAAGGATTAGTAAAATGATAGCTCATTTCTCAAGTGCTGTCTATGGCCAAGTTGTGGTGTTTTTTGGGTTTGAGGGGTGTGTGTGTGTCTGTGTGTGTGTGTGTCTGTGTGTATCTGTGTATGTGGCCATGTGTGTGCCTGTGTGTGTGTGTCCATGTCTGTGTGTGTGTCCGTGTCTGTGTGTGCCTGTGTGTATCTGTGTGTATGTCCGTGTGTGTGTGTCTGTGTGTGTGTGTGTTTAGGAATAGCTTCAGCACAGCACTTTGATCATTATCAAACTACTCCTTTCATAGTATCGCAGAGAAGTAATACGGCTTATGGGTTTACACAAAGCTCCAGAGGCCTTAGGGCCCCTCCCCTCTCTTCCTTCAGCCCCGTTTGTCTGCACACAGCCACCCCCTCTGCCTGCCAGTGTGAGACTGCCAGTTGGGACAGAAACAGGAGGATTTCTGAGCCTCAAAAACCTCTGAAGCTTTATCCTCAGCTCAATAGAAAGTAGTTATATAAGACCTCTTGAATTAGAAAAAATTGTGCTTTAGTATTCAAATTATAAGTACATGGAACAGCCTGTTTTTCAGATCTGATTCTTGAGAATCAGTTATTTAAAATTATAACTAGAAATACAAATACAATAAGAGAGAGAGAAGAAAAGTAGAGGAATGAGGGAAGGCAAGAGATTATAAAAAGGAGAGGAGGGGAGGAGAGGTAGAGAAAAGTTTTCCCTGTTAGAAGCCAGGTTGTACTTTTTTATGTTGTTCACTCCTGCCATCTAGTGGTTGTCATGTAGTAATGCTTAAGTCAGATCTCTGAAATCACAAAAAAATAGAACTTTCTTTTAAAATAAATTTATTTATTTATTTTTGGCTGCATTGGGTCTTCATTGCTGTGCGTGGACTTTCTCTAGTTGCAGCGAGCAGGGGCTACTCTTCGTTGCAGTGCACGGGCTTATTGCGGTGGCTTCTCTTGTTGCACAGCATAGGCTCTAGGTGCACGGGCTCAGTAGTTGAAGTGCACGGGCTTAGTTGTTCCACAGCATGTGGGATCTTCCCGGACCAGAGTTCGAACCCGTGTCCCCTGGATTGGCAGGCGGATTCTTAACCACTGTGCCACCAGGGAAGTCCCAACAATAGAACTCTTGAAATAAAGATGTGATGAGTCATTCACCCGACCTCTGTAACAAGTTCCATCCCTTCCTCTGGTCTAGACATGACTGTGAATGGTCCGCATCTGTTAATGTCCACAGCATTTCAATACAGAGCCAAGGCTCCAAAGATTAAAGAAATTCTAAGAAGTTCCATGATCTCACTTACCCAGTGTCCCAACATTGGACAAGTTCCCAGAAAACTTACATCCTGGAATTCTAGCATTTCAACAAGTTCCTTTTTCTAAATATTGAATGATCCAATATAACTCCATTCCTTGCAAGATATTATTAAACCCAAGAGAAAATATTCTAATAAAATAAAACTATAGTCTCTAGGCACTGATTCAATAATCAAAAACATCCCTTGCCTTTTTTATGCTTGATGGAAAGAGTACCTCGATTGTACATGATATAGTCTCTACTTTTAAATTTTTTTTCAAGTTTTCTTTGTAATGAACTTGCTTCAAAATTGTTTTCTCAGAGACAAGACTTTTCCATTGCAGGGGAGGAAAAATAATTGTCCTCTACCCTTAGAGGTTCTCGGCTGAGACACACACCACCACCCCCCATAATAAAAGACAGATTAACAAAAGAAAAACTAACAGAAGTTTAATAACATGTGTGCCTCCTGTACACATGGGAGCTACTCAGGAAAACTGAGTAACTCCCCAAAATGGCCCAAGCTACTACCTTAAATACCACCTTCAGCTAAAGACAAAAGAAGACCTTGGGGTTGGGGGTAGTTATGGGAGGTTACTAGGAAAAGCACAGCAAACAAGGGTAAACTTGTTATACAGATTTAAATTGTTGACTTCTCCTTTGATAAGAGTTTCTGGAGATTTAGAATCACACTCTCCTCCTGGTAGAAAGAGGAGGATATTTCCCTTAGAAATGGAAATGTCTCTTACAAAAGATAACTTCTCAGTTTTCCGAGCTTCACCTGTGTTTGCTGTTTCTTAAAAATAACCAACTCAAAACAATCCATATGCCATAGAGGCATGTTTCGGGGTGGTATATTTTCCTCCCTTCACCATATCAGTGGTCAACAGGCCATTGTAGGAGGTTCTGTTGCAAATTCAGATGTGCAAACTCAGCTGCTCTGTTGGAGGCTTGCAGTAGCTCTGTGAAGGTAGTAGTACATTGCAGAAATGGCTGAAGGGCTGTGAGATAAAAGTTTTACAAGAGTTGGATACCTGCGGTGAGGGGCCTGATCTTTGCAAACAAGGTACCAGAAGCAGTGTTTCTACATTTTTTAAGGGAGAAAAAACACAAGGAAAGCCAATCTGAGAAGTAATGAGCTGCAAGCATGACCAACTCGCTTTCTGGAAGAGAGTTTTGAAAAGGGATAAACCATTCCCATGTGGATGATGAGCACAGAGCTGCAACAGAGAAGCCGAGGGCACATCTTTAAAAAGAGAATCGGGTTGGGGGAGTGTTTGACCTAGACTTTGTCAACCGAGAAACCCAGAAGACTGCAGATAAGAAAAGACTTTATTTGGAGTTTTAGGAATTGCAATTTGAGAGACAGAGATTCAGGTAAAATCAAACGAGTGCTCAGGGAAGGGAAAGAGTCAGGGGTTTATATAAAGGCAAATCCACAAGGCTGTTAAAGTTTCTGGCAAGAATTATGATTGACTCTGATGTGAGAAAGGAAATATTTGTTCTTAAGGGATAAGCTGTCATGAGTTATTTAGGATTAAGGGGTCCAATAAGTACCTTGAGTTTCTGGAATATTGGGCGTCTGCCTGGATGACTGTGTTAAGACAGTACGAGGTCAAAGTTCAGATTTCATCCAGCTGAGATGTGCACAAGTCACACTTCCTCAATGGCCTCCCAGCTCCATTTTAGAGAGCTCTCTCAGCAATACTGACTAATGGAAGCCTATCTGAGATATTAGGTTGTGGACATCAAAATTGGAAGATGTAAATGTATATATTCAATACATTAGAAAGCAGGACAGGAAGGTTATTAATACTTCATAGGTGTCCATATAAGGCTTCACAGCTCACGGAGAGCTTCACATACACTTCCTCATTCAAGCCTCACAGATAGTAAACTATGTTCTTATTTTATAGATGAGGAAAAATTGCCTTAGCAAAGTTAGGTGTCTTGCCCAAGGTCACACAGGAAAAATTGCCTTAGCAAAGTTAAGTGTCTTGCCCAAGGTCACACAGCTGGTCAGAACACTTATTCAAACACAGAAAAAGAAAAAGGAATATTTTAGGTATAAAATTCCTTTAAAAGATGTGGGAGATAAGGCTGAGGGAGCTTGAGGAAAGACCTGAACTGATCAAGAGTTTTAATGAATTGTTATCGTACTCTATTGCAGTAATTGCCTACTTGTGTGAGAGTTTTAAACCAAGTATTTTAGCCTGCAAAGCAAAAATGAAATAAAACAGACAACGTGAAAGGAGAAAAAGTCAAGAATCTAGAAAATCTGTCTGATTTATATGAAACCTAGAAAAATGACACCTAAATAATCAAAATGTTTCTAAAACTATTGTTCTTTTTCCTACAACCAGTCTACGTTTTAAAAACTGCACCATGTAAGAGCTATGAGCTGGGTTTTATTCAGTGTCTTACTGAGGACTGTAGCCCAGGAGACAGCCTCTCAGATAGCTCCTAGGAACTTCTCTGAAGTGGTGGAGGAGAAGCCAGTACATATATATGTGAATTTTGGCTAGGGAGAACATGCAGTCAAGATCTCAGTGAAAGGTTACTGCTAGTCACGAAGATCAGATATCCCAGTCAATGATTTTAGTGCTTTTTAAAAAAAATTTATTTTTGGCTGTGTTGAGCCTTCGTTGCTGTGCACGGGTTTTCTCTAGTTGTGGCGAGCGGGGGCTACTCTTCATTGTGGTGCGCGGGCTTCTCATTGCGGTGGCCTCTCGTTGCGGAGCATAGGCTCTAGGCACGTAGGCTTCAGTAGTTGCAGCACGTGGGCCCTAGAGCACTTGGGCTTCAGTAGTTGTGGCACATGAGCTCAGTAACTGTGGCTCGTGGGCTTGGAGAGCACAGGCTCAGTAGTTGTGGTGCACGGGTTTAGTTGCTCCACGGCATGTGGGATCTTCCCAGACCAGGGATCAAACCCGTGTCCCCTGCATTAGCAGGCAGATTCTTAACCACCGCACCACAAGGGAAGTCCTTTAGTGCTTTTCTAGGTATGGCAAGACGCAAGAATCTGGGGTCTTTGAAATTCTTCCTTAGATATACATTTTAACCATCTAGGGGCTCATATATCCAGTACACAGAATACTTCATCCTGAATTCCTTTCAGGGTGTATTTGTAGATCAGCACTTGCAGTAGCTAATGACTTGATCTTTGTAGAACCGGAATGGTGAGCAACATTCTTTCCTTACAAATCTAAATCTTGGCTGGGGGATTTGAGGTAAGATACAAAAAGTCCATTTTAAGTGATAGCAATTGAAGGGGAGCAGAAGAGACGACCTCAAAATATGTCACTTTGGCATCTGGGTTATTTTGAGCTGAAGGCAGTCAAGACCCAGCCGACTCAGGAAAAACTTTTACCTCTCCCTTAACTACCTAAAAGACTTTTAGACTGGAAGCCTAGACCAGAAAAAGAGCTATTACCAGAGGTAAATTTTTTCCCCAAAAGACCTATTTGTATAGCAGGGTGAACTTCTAATTACCAACCATCTGTTATTCCTATCATCTGTGAATTACCCTCCTCCCCTGTGAAGCCCCAGGCCCTTTCCCATTCCTTAGCTCAGGAAGGCATATAAGCCTCAATTGCCCAACTTGCCCTTGAGTCATATCTCTCGGACTCTTGCTTATACAAAATTAAATCTGTTTTTCTCCTGTTCATCTGTACGTCTGTCTGTCTATATGTATGTATTTATAGAACAAGACTTTTCCTTCTCAAATATTAAACCACTCCAAGTGGTGGAATACTAAACTAGCAGAGGCCGAGCAATGAAAGAGAAATTCATTTTTAACTATTTATATTCATTCACCTGGTAATTGTAAGGCCAACTGGCCCGAGGCAGGGGAACGCAATCAGACTCACAGGTTGCATCAGACCAAAACTTTCCGGACCACCCAGTTCCAGAAACTGACCCGGGGACTTTCCACCCTGCCCAGCCTTCCCGCCTTTCGAGGGGCGGGACTAACGGTCCCAAGACTAACGCAACCGGCACCAGATATTGCCACGATACCCGAAGAGACCACCAAATAAGGAACAACCTGCGCCCTCCCGGATTCACCACACCCCTTTCCCTTCCTCCCCTATAAATTCTGCCCCAAACTTCGCCCGGGCGCGACTTCTCTGGCCCCTTTCTCTCGGACCAGTGAACCTCGCCCGGGAGCGCTCCCTAATAAAGCTTGTTTAAGCTCTCCTCCGTTTCTTGGTGCCGTTCCTTACAGTAATAGATTTAATATTTTTATTCATTATTTTACCATAAAGTCAGAAGGTTTTTTTCATATGCTAGTTGTAGAAGGAATGTAAGATATTCTTACTAGGAATAAAAGTGATTAGCCTCTATAGATGAGTTTGAGCACTCCTGTGTACATTTTGGCAGATGTAATGAAGCTCAGGAAGAGTTCTAGAAAACCTGGATGAGAAAAGAAACAAGTTCCTGGAGATTTTGAAAGCAGTGGCAATGTTCTCAGCCACAACAATTAAAATTGAGCAGCGTCAATCAGTCCCAAACTTCTAGCACAAGACTTGCAGTGCTAGATTCAGATGTTAATGCACTAGGCTTGTGGATATGAGATATACTCAAATGTCGAGCCATCAGAGAAAGCCTCTAATGTGGCTATTACTGAATGATAATGAAAACGAATCCCTCCAAATAGCATTATTAAATGCATTTTTTTTAGTCTGGAGGTAAATCCTTGAGGATATTGTTTAAAACCTACTTTTGAAAGGATCCAATGAAAGCGTTTCCACGTAAGTAATGCAACCACTGACCTGTGTTATTTAATGTGCTCTATCATAATTAATCTGAAATCCTTGCTCCCTTGATGGCTATGTAAACTCAACAGCAATGGAATAAAACAACTGGAAAATGAAACTCTCACTTTATTATTCACAAGCCACATTCCATAGTTGTTATTCACAGATAAGCTTCTTCTGAGACCCAAAACAATTAAGTGTGCAGAAACTTAATTCTGCTGAGTATGTAACAGAAATAAATAATCTACCCCAGAAATGAGCAATATCCTAATACGGGCTTGGCTGTTCATTTTCTTTACACTAAAGGCTGAACCTTTTGCCCTTCAGCCTTCCAATCTACTAAATGAGAATGACTTGATGTACACAGTGTTCTGCACCTCAGACAGGACTTGACAGAATTCACTGTGAGCCCAGTAGACAGACACGTGCCTTTCAGATGCTGATGTTACAGACACAGTGGTTCCCCTGTCCTGGGCTGCCTTATCTCACTGGCCTGAGGGCTCCAGGAGTGAGCTTTGGATTTGAAACAAGATTTGGATTTAAACCTCTAGCAATTACCAGCTGTGTGACTTGGAAAACTTTATTTAGTCATCCCTGAGCCTCAATTTCTTCATCTTTAAAAAGAGGGTAATAATAGTGCACAGCTCCCTGGGTGACTGAGGGGAAAGAATAAGAGAATGTATGTAAAATATGTCATTCAGAGCCTGGCACGTAGTACACCCTCAGAGCACATAAGCTGGATACTCCTCCCAGCACACGCGGGTTGGTTAGCCAAGCTTACTGCTCCTCCTGTGTGACTCATCTGACTGCAAGCAGCTCTATCCGCCACTCAGGATGCTTTGCTCCCCTCTCTCTTTCCACACACCACTTGCTGTTCCCAAATCATTGCTTACAATCCTATTTCTTCAAGAATCTTGAGGTGGAGGGGCAGAGGCACCTCGAAGACTCACCTCCCTCTATCCCTGTGCATGCTTTGGGGCTTTGTGAATAAGATAGCAGGAACAAAGCAATAAACAAGCGGAGCCTGTAAAAAATTACTGAACAGAAATCTCAATTAAATAGAGTCGAGAGACCAGAAGGGGGAGCTCTCGTGCCCCGCGATGACTGCAAAGATCAACAGTTAGAAGAAGAACTCTTCTTCCTTGGCAAGGATTCAGCCAATGAAAAGCCATGGACTGTTTACTTCAGCCCTCCCAACTTCCTTTTCTCCACTATGAAATGGTCCTCCTTCCTTGCTGCGTGGGGACTTGCATGTGTCTCTTCATGGTTGCAATTCTCTGCTGATCTGGAATAAATCCATCTTTGCTGGAGAAATATCTGGCCACCTCTTTATTTCAGGTCAACACGTCCTAGAACAGGAAAGTGGAAGGAATCTTGAAGTTTCAATAAAACTGAAACTGCCACATCTAGTGGAACATCATGCTTATTTCCTGAAGCTTTCCCAGATAGCACCTAGCTTTTGTTGTTCAAAATATCTCAGCAACTCTTTGCCACTGTAATTGTTTGTGTATCTATTTGATGTTATTTCTTGTATTTTCATTTGCCTTTGCCTTTTTACTCTCATCAAACTGAAGTTTTGGGACTTCCCTGGTGGTCCAGTGGGTAAGGATCTGTCTTCCAATGCAGGGGACACAGGTTTGATCCCTGGTTGGGGAACTAAGATCCCACATGCCACGGGGCAACTAAGCCTGCATGTCACAACTACTGAGCCCACACGCCGCAACTACTGAGCCCACGCACCACAACTAGAGAGAAGTCCTCACACCATAATGAAGAGTCTGCAGCTGAAAATAAATATTTTTTTAAAAACTGAAGTTTTTTAAGGTAGTGTACACTATTCAAGAAAAACTATGGCCTAGAATAATGTATTAGAATAATTTATATGCTTCTGCTATGTTCTTCCAAAGAAACTTGCAATTTCTCTACTAGAATAATTATCAACATTTTATTGCTATTGCTTAAGTTACCCAAATGTCTGCCTCCCCATCTTTCAAGGGTACATGTACATGTGACTCATATCCACTCCTGAATCAGCTCTCACTGCACCTTACATCTCTGCTTTACCTATTGCCGGAGCCATATTCAGCCTCATGCCAGTCCCCATCTTCATCCCACCTTCCTTTCTTCTCCCAAGCACTAATGATCCCCAGCAGTAGGATTGGCCAGACCAGCTCTGAAAGTTTAGGAGTAGAAGATACCACAGAAGATAAACCAGCTTCAAATTTAAAGTGGGCTTTGGAGTCTCCCAAATGCCCATCTCCATAGGGAATTCTTTACTGGCCTTGACCCTTTGCAGTCTCTCCAGTACCGCTCATCTTAGGTGCCTATCTCCCCCCTCACCATCACCCTGCCGTTTATGTGTACATCTCCCAATTTCTCTGGGGTTTTTATTCAGAACAGTAGCATTTTAACTTTACTCCTCCAACCATCCAGGTCTGTCTCTGCAGACCCAGAAAGTTATTAGCAAGCCCTGCTAAACAAAGAAGCATCTACTTTGTTGGGGGGTTTTCCAGCTTTATTCAGATATAACTGACATACATATAACTGTGTTTGGTGAGAACACTTAAGATTTACTCTCTTAGTAACTTTCAAGTATGTAATGCAGTGTTGTTAACTTTAGATTCTCAGAACTTTTTCATCTTATAACTGATAATTTGTACCCTTTGACCAACATCTCCCCATTTCCCCTACCGATTCATCCCTTAGCAATCACCATTCTACTCTCTGTTTCTAGGAGTTTGGTTTTTTTTAAGATTCCAAACATAGGTGAGATCATACAGTATTTGTCTTTCTCTGTCTGACTTTTTATTTTACTTAGCATAATGTCCTCAAGATCCATATAAGTTGTCACAAAGAACAGGATTTCCTTCTTTCTCATGGCTGAATATTTCACTGTACAACCAGTGAGGCCTCTGTATCCATGTGTTCCACATCTGGGAATTCAACTAACTGCAAATTTAAAATATCCAAAAAAATAATCATTCTAAAGTTCCAAAACACAAAACTCAAATTAGCTTTATGCTGGCAACTACTTACATAGCATTTACATTGTAAATGTTCCTTTCCAATCCATTCTTCAGACTATTGCAAGATTCACACATACATACACACACACACACCAGCTTGAAGTGCTTCAGTCATACCCCACTGCTGCTTGCATGACTTGTCCATCACCTACACTCCATCTTACCTTGTACCCTCCTACTCTCTACTGCTCTAGCCACAGTCATCTTCTTTCACTTCCCTAATGGGGTCATCGTCCCTCCTAGGACAGTTTTGCTATTCCCTCCTCTTGGAATGTTACTTCCTCTGAAAACCTTATCCAACACTCCATATTAAGATGTATCACCGTTGTACTCTCATATATGCTTTTTTTTTTTTTTTTTTTTTTTTTTTTTTGCGGTACGCGGGCCTCTCACTGCTGTGGCCTCTCCCGTTGCGGAGCACAGGCTCCGGACACGCAGGCTCAGTTGCCATGGCTCACGGGCCCAGCCGCTCCACGGCATGTGGGATCCTCCCAGACCGGGGCACGAACCTGTGTCCCCTGCATCGGCAGGCGGACTCTCAACCACTGTGCCACCAGGGAAGCTTTTTTTTTTTAAACAGCAATTATCACATTCTGGTCAATTAATTACTATTCACTTCCTCCTTAACAATGTAAGCATCTTGAGGTCAAGGACCCCATGGGCCTTGTTTATCAAGGTAACCTCAGCCCCTATGCTAAAAAGGCAGCCAGTATTAGCTGACTTTTGAATGAAAAAGGAATCTCTTTGCACTGACCTCATCTGCTACTGAGAAAGAAAAGATTACTGGCATATCTCTTTCACCACTACTAGGACTAAGTAGAAAGCAAGTTAAATATTCACTTTTCTGTTGCAGCAATTACTTCATTGTTGAAAGTATACGGATTCTCAATGAAGTTACATTGTAGCTTGTCTAAAAAGATCTGGGGAGACCGTCTTCGGTTTTCCAGTATAAGATAGTATAAGATAGAGAAGTGCATAACGGAGAGGACACTGTGTTGTGTGGTAGCCAGAAAATGGGCTTCTAGCCTGAGCAATGTTAGGTCCTTAAAAGTGGTTTAAGGAGACGGTAAGCACTCAGGAGACAGCCAGGCTGCCTACAGTCACATCTGGATCTGCCGTTTACAGCTCTGTGGCCACAGCAAGTTACTTAACGTCCCTAGGCCTCAGGTTCCTCATCTGTAAAATGAGATTAAAAACAGGATCTACTTCATAGGGTAGCTGTGGGGACTGAAGGATTTAGTGTATGTAAAGCACGTAGGCCAGGGTAACAGGCATGTAATGGCAAGGATTACAATTGAATGGCTTGGGGCCATTGCTGTGCTTTGGCACTGTGCCACTCACTTTGTGTACAGTAAGCGTAGCCTGTAAGTTGAGTAGACTGAATGAGACACTTTTTATGAGCCTTTTGAGTTCCACCATTTCAATGATTCTAAGCAAACTAATTTAGGCCACAGGTGATGACAACTTGTGATTTTATTTTCATCTCTAGTTTGAAAATGAGAAAAATTGACACTCTGGGGAGTTGGATGACTTGTCCAAGGCTACACGAGAGGGCCAAGTCCCAGACCCAGAGGTTCTGAATGCAAGACGGCTTTCTTAGTTCCAATTGCACTGCCTCTCTGCTATATCACCTAATAATTCCGCTCCCTCGTATCTGTACTGATTTTTTCTCAAGGCCCTTCCTGTGTATTATCTCATTTGATGCTCACAACTCTTTTAGAAGAAACCTAATGGGAAGGCCATGCAGTAAAGTTCCAAGAGCCTGGGCTGGCCCATAGGCTCTGTGTGATTTACTGAATGGTTTTTTGTTTGTTTGTTTTGTTTTGTTACTGGGAAGCCACTTAACTGCTCTGATCCTCAGTCTCCTCGATTGTAAAATAAAATAATTGGGCTAGACATTCTTTATTGTTTCTTCTGAAACATATATATATATCTCACAGTCCTCAACTACATATTATCACTTCCTTAAATCATCAGTTAAGGATCAAGCCCTTCAGAATATTGCTTCCCAGGCAATATCACCAACTACCTAATCAAACAGAACAAGAATTGACCCACTCCTATATGGATCCATTGTAAGGTGATTCCTTTGTTAACGATGTGGACTTCAAGTCCAAACCATTCCTACTCTTTGACTCTGTACAACTAATATCGAGGCCCACACATTCTATTTGTAAAGATCAGTGGCTGATGAGAACAGCAATCTGCTGCCACATTCTAAAAATAGCCCTTGGGGGCTTCCCTGGTGGCATAGTGTTTAAGAATCCAATGCAGGGGAGACGGGTTCGAGCCCTGGTCCGGGAAGATCCCACATGCCACAGAGCAACTAAGTCCGTGCGACACAACTACTGAGCCTACGCTCTAGAGCCTGCGAGCCACAACTACTGAGGCCCGCAAGCCTAGAGGCCGTGCTCCACAAAAAGGTAGGTCACTGCAATGAGAAAGAAGCCCGTGCACCGCAACAAAGAGTAGCCCCCACTGGACGCAACTAGAGAAAGCCCGCGTGCAGCAATGAAGACCCAACACAGCCAAAAATAAATAAATTTATTTTTAAAATAAATAAATAAATAATAAAATAAAAATAGCCCTTGGGAAAGAAAAAGCCTGCCCTGAAATTTTAAGATTTACCACAAGAGGGCAGGGCTGATTCAATCCTGGGCACCTCGTCTTTCTTTTTCTTCTCTTTTTCTCTCTTTTTTTTTAAGGTGTTTAGCAGGGTACACAGATGCAGTGACGAAGATAGCATAAAGTGGTAAAAAGTTTTTTTTCAAAAATATCATGTTCCTTTTGCAAGAATCATGAAAATGTTCATATGCTTCAATCTGTAATTCATCTTACTGAAATGTTTCCATAAAGTCAGAGTCCTAAAGAAATAAAAAGAAATACGCCAGAAAATGGTCTTTGTAACATTTCCTACACTATCTTTTCAAAGTGGAAATAATCTAACTTTCTAACATTGTAGACTTAATTAATGAAATAAATGGTGTATCAAGCTAGTGGAATACACTGCAGCTCTTTTATGAATATTTAGAAGATTGGGTAGCAAGGTATTAACATACTTATGCTATATTAAGTGAAAAAGCAAAGAATATAAAATTTAACTTATTCTGTATTGAAGGTATGTAAAAATCATGATTGCATATTCAGTGGGACCAGAATGAGGCATAGAAAAATGAGAATCATACTTTTTTTAGGAAGGTAGAATTATAGGTAATTTCTTATTTGCGATGTTATCTTTACAGTGTTATATATAGGATTTATTTTAATCCCTTTGTCTGTAACAGAATCAGTGTTGAATGTTCCACATTTTTAGGGTTTTCTTCAAGACCTTTTCAGCTGAATTGCCAAGTATGGCAGACACTGCTACTTTCTACTCAATCTCCATTCTTCCCTCCATCTTCATTAACCAAACCCACAGACTGGTCACAACGAGCCCTGTTAAATATGCTCACCGTCCCCAGAATCTTTGCAACTAGAAACAACCATGTATCCCAGTTCTGGAAAATAAGATGTAAGCAGAGGTCACTGCTTACATTGAGTTGAGGCTTCTGGGACAAGTCTTTAAAAAGCAACAGCCTCTGCTGGAATCCATCTTTTGTCCTTGTCCTTTGCCCCTAGCTTCCCCCAGTTCCCCCAGCTCTAGTCTAGGATGCAGATGCTATGGCAGTAGGCAGAGCAGCCATTTTGTAGCCATGAGGATGAAAGAGACATGAAAAGGATAATGAAGCAGGAAGACAGAGGGAGCCCAGGTCTCTAGTGGTGTCATGGAGCTGTCCTGCCTGTCCTGGACAATGGCCTCTGGACATGTTGTGCGAGCAAATTGAACACACTTGGGTAAGCCACTACAGTCAAGAGCACTACATGCGGCCTAGCAAAACCATAACTGATATACCATGAAAGGAAACTACAGAAATATGAAGTTATCCCAGTAACGTGAAGAGTACCACGATCAGCTTAAAGGACAGCAATGCACATGCAAGAAGAGTTGGAAGGGTATTTCTGGGAGACACCCCTCAAGGACCCTCTTTATAAAGTACAGCTACCAGAAGACCTTTATTTCACATTATGAACTGAGGCTGCAGAATTTAAAAATTTTAAGATCTCAGAGAAGCTTCCTCCTTTGATTCAAATCTGGCCTGGTGCCAATTTTTCCACTTTTGGTGTAGTAGAAAAAGTGTGCCCCTTTAAAAAATCCACTCCTAGATTTATAGTTGCACAAACACTCAAGCTACATTTAAAATAATGCTCCTTACAGTATTGTTATAATAACAAAAAAGCAACATTTAAATGTCCAATAAGGGAGTAAATAAATTATGGTATTATATACCCAAGCTTTGGGATAGTATACAACTTTTTGTAAGTTCTGACCTGTAGATACCTCTAAGGTTCATTGTTAACTTTAGAGAGCAAGTAGCCAAAATATGATCCCATTTATTGAAAATAAAAATAAATATATTAGGGCTTCCCTGGTGGCGCAGTGGTTGAGAGTCTGCCTGCCGATGCAGGGGACACGAGTTTGTGCCCTGGTCTGGGAAGATCCCACATGCCGTGGAACGGCTGGGCCCGTGGGCCATGGCTGCTGAGCCTGCGCGTCTGGAGCCTGTGCTCCTCAACGGCAGAGGCTGCAACAGTGAGAGGCCCGCGTAAGGCAAATAAATAAATAAATAAATTAGATATGTCTGTTAAAAAGCATAAAAAGAAGACTGAAATTATTCACCATCCACAGTGGTTACCTCTGAGCTCTGTTTGCATTTCTATAGTTTGATTATGTACAGTTGAGACTTGTACGGTTCAAGTCTTTTTCCTAGATACCTTCTGCACTCCCCTCAAATGAGCCTGTTTTGATAGTGTTTTCACCCACTTTGTTAAATATAAACACATTGTATATATTTATATAAAACTTGGTTTTGAACATGATGTCTTTGAGAAACATTTTTGAAAAGGGGAAAGCGTGTTTGTATCTGAAAAGCAAGTAATCTAAAAAGTGGTGTGGATTTCAATAAAAACCACTGGAGCAAATACTCTTTGCTGCTGCAGTCCTCATCCCCTAGTAGAAATTCTGGCATAGAAGCTGGGTTGCAACACCATCCCTGAGCCTGAGCAGTCACCTCCCCGCATCTCCAAAGGAAGACACTGGGCTAGGTTTTTTGCAGACCGCCTCTTATGTAGAAGGGGAGGTTGCTAGCTGAGGTCCTTGACACACTAGCTGAGTCTGCAGCAGCCAAGGCAGTGAGATGCTGATCCATCCCCCTGAGCAGTGTGTCTCCATCAGCCTTCCCTCCCCAGTGCCTCGCTGCCTGCTTCAACAATCAAGGAAATCAACGCAAGTGTTGCACTAACCTTGCGTGTTTTGCGTCATTAGTAATTTCTCTCAGTATTGCCTACCCTTTGAATCCTGAACCCAGGAGTTTTATAATTAACCTTGACTCAGAATAATACATCAGTGCAAATGTCCTATGATATTACTGATTATTTAGGGATAAAGGGAGGGAAGAAGGGACAGACAGACTCCAGTATAAAATAGATGCAGGTTCAAATCCAGACTCTGCTGCTTAACGCCTATGGTCATCAGGCAACTTAATCCCTTCATTTCCATATCTATTAAGTGTGATATGGTGGGCTGAAAGGTGCTGCCCCCACAAAGAGATCCATGTCTTAATCCCTGGACTTAACATTTGTTATTTATATGGCAAAATCTTTGCAGATATGATTAAGGATTGTGAGATGGGCTCTAAATGCAATCACATATATCCTTATAAGAGAGAGGCCGAGGGAGATTTGACACAGAAGAGGAAAAGACATTGTGACCGCAAAGGTAGAGCTTGGATGACGTATCCACAAGTCAGTGAATGCCAGCGACCACCAGAAGCTAGAAGAGGAAAGGCATGGATTCTCCCTCAGAGCCTCCTGAGGGAGTATTGCTAGTTCTACTGACACTGTGATTTTGGCTCAGTGAAACTGATTTCGGGCATCTGGCCTCTAGAACTTTGAGGGAATAGATTTCTGTTGTTTCAAGCCATCAAGTTTGTGGTAATTTTTGATAGCAGCCATAGGAAACTGATACAGCAGAGGACATGACAGTTATCTTGTAGAGTGGCTGTGAGCATTTGTGATTATCTATGCAAAGTTTGCTGAACAGTGATGATCACATAGTAATCAATAAACTGTATTATTATTTTTTTTTTTTTTTGCGGTACTTGGCCCTCTCACTGTTGTGGCCTCTCCCACTGCGGAGCACAGGCTCCGGACGCGCAGGCTCAGCGGCCATGGCTCACGGGCCCAGCCGATCCTCCCGGACCGGGGCACAAACCCGTGTCCCCTGCATTGGCAGGCGGACTCTCAACCACTGCGCCACCAAGGAAGCCCTATTTCAATACATTTTTAAACAAATAATTTCAATTGGGTAATCTGCCCACTCCCGGCCCAGCCCTACATATATTCAGACTGTGTCTGGAGAACTATAAACTGACTGTAGCAGAATCTGCGGAAGGAGGCCAGAACTGTAAGGAAGCACAGAACACTCAGCACTCAGCCATCTTCTTCAGTTCGAATACTTTGAGGTCTCATCAGTACTGGGAAGATGATTTTCGTTTGGGTTTGGTTTGGTTTTCTTATTTGTTTGCTTAGACGTCTTGAATTGTTTCTATCTTTTCCTTTTCTGTCTTCCCTTTGACAACTGTTCTTCAGATGTTGGCTCTCCTGTATTAATACTCTGTGTTTTTTCTTGAGTTTTTCTCTTAATTTTTCAGTGTCTTTGTATTTTTGTTCTACATTCTGGGAAGTTCCTTGACTGCTTATTCCAGTCCTTCAGGTATTATATTTTTACAAACGCTTTGTTTGTTCCCCACATTCTATTCTTGTTTTGTAGGTGTGATGTCTCTTCAAATCAAAATTACTTAAAATTTTCTCTCTTACTACGAATTATCTCTGTTTCCTTAGAAGCCAGTTTGTCTTTTTCTTTTTTCCTTCTTCATGTCTCCCTTCCATCTTACTGGATCTCCTCAAAAGGCTGGCAAATTCTGGTTACCTGTTCATAGTTATGAATGATTGCTAACTGTTGCAAGAACCTGGCTGTCCTGTGGGTAAAAGAGCATATGGATGTAAACGCTATGGAGGGGAGGTTAGGGTATGCAGGTAGGGAGCAGAAGGCAGGTCTCCCCAACCTTCCTACCCTCCAAATGCCAAGACAAGGAGGGTCCTCATCAGGAGTACCAATCCCCATCTGAGAGGCCTTATTCTTCCTAGGAATAGTACTCTGTTTCTTTGGAAAGTTCCTACCTGGTTTCAATCTGTGGGCAAATGCCAGCACTACACACGCAGTAGTGGAGGAAGAGGTGGGGGATAAACCAACAGGAGCTACTGATCACCAGTGCTTAGTAACCCAGGTCAGTCATATGATTTCTGCCCCTCCTCCCAGCACTCAGTCTGATAGGTTTATCATGAAAAAATAGATTCAGTTTCCAGTAATTCCATCCTACATACATTGAGCTGAGTTCTTCCACGCCAGCCATGTGAGCCTCCCCATTTTCAGTCTCCCAGAGCTTGATTAAAATGCTTGATGTGCTGATATCCCTACTCCAGTTCTTTGTACTCCTGAGACTGTGTTGCCCTTTATACTTTTCTACCATCATTTCAGTGGATTTTTGAGGAAAAGGAGAGGTAAAGCCATGTGTTCAAATGACCACCTCAGTCATAAGCCAAGGTAGGACTTATCCTATGGACAATTGGGTTTACTGAGGTAAATCAATAAGGGTGACTAAATACGTGTCTCTGGTTTAGTGTGGAGAAGAGATCTCAAGTTCAGGGCATGAGGCCTGGGGAGACATGCTTATTATTGTCAAAGGACTGACATACATTTGTTCATCAATTCAGAAAATATTAGTTGAGAACTCCGAAAGGCCAGTAAAGATGTTGAGTATTTTTATACAGAAAATGAAAGACAATTCTTGTTCTCTGAGAACTGCAGCTTTGTTTCCACTGCAGCCAAGTAAGTTTACAGTGACATTATGGGAAGGTATCAAGGAAGGCTTCCAGAAGAAGTAACATTTGACTCTGGCCCATGAGGCATACACACTGTATGTTATCCTGCAAAAGAAGGGGAGGGGTTGTGAAATAGAATAGAGGATGTGTGAAACTTCAGATACTTTATTGTACCTGAGGACAAATAAGTGGGAGGAGCCGGAGAAATGGCTAAAAGTTGTCAGAAGTCAAACCTCGCTGGAGTGCCACACTAAGGAGTATAAATAAAGTCCTGATGGTGATAAGATGATACCGACATAAGTCGGGAAACAATATGATCAAACTTCCATTTTAGAGTGATTACCACAATCATATTGGTGGGACTGACTTGAAGGTGGGAGAGAGGCGAGATTTGACGATGTTAAGAAACTCTTGAAGTAACCTGCCTGAATGATAACTCCAGGCACAGGTAATAGTCACCTGACACTTTTATGGTTCCAACTAGAGTGACATGCATGAAAAACACTCACTACTGTGTAGAGACAAAGCAGCCATTCAGTGATGACAGGAGTGCACAAACCTTCTATTTTGCTCCCGTAACAATCACACAAGGTGTTATTTGAAATGTACTACAGATGAAGAAACTGGGGTTCAGGATGTTTAAGTGACTTATCTAAGGACTCACAGCTAATACGTGGCAGTCTGTAGCCAAATCCAAATTGGTCTGTCTCCCAAATTGGGCCCTCTGAACCACTGCCCTATACTGCTGTCTCTTGAAAATTCACTTGGGATCCAGACATCCACTTGGCAGAGTTGCAGATGTAATTCAAACGCATGAGTACAAACACCTTCCAAACCCTCAATTCTGTGATTCCATTGTTCTCCCAAATAAGGCAAAACTACAGAACCAGAGCTAATCCAGAGCGTATCTGACAGCAGGGAGTGAAAGAGGTGATGTGGGCACCGCAGGTCCCTGAGATTACTTGACTTCCATTGCCATTAACAGGTAGCATCTACCCCATTATTTAGGATAATTAACTATGAGTCTCAAAGGACTATGTCCATTCCATCTCTCTTGCCTCCCTGATAGACATGAGGATGAGTGTAGGAGAAATTACAAAATATCTCTATGAAAATGAGTTCCTCAGGCTGAGCTCCCGCTATAAATCCACCTTTAATATTTTTTTTCTCTCCCATCCTCCAACACCCTGATAATGTCATCATTTTAATAAGATTTCTGAGGATAAAGATCTCTGGAGGAACTTGTATTAAGCAATTACCCCAGGGACCAGCAAACACAAGCTCATGATATTTACTTAAAATTCTCAATTCTGTGGATATATCAAGGTCTTTATAAACAGAACTGACTTTTTTAGGGTTGGTAAATTAGTGCCGTGTCCAGAATAATGATTTCCACAAGGGAAATGGTATGCTCTTATTTTCCATCCCTGTTCATTGGTGACAGGTGCCATTTCAAGTAATTTGCAAAATAAATTCTGAAAATTTTATGGAAATAATGTCTAGAATATCTTTTCCATGAAGTAAAAAGTTCTCTCTGTGTCATGAATTGTTGAAAAAAGAATAGGATCTATGAGATCTATGCTCAAGATGAAAAGAAACTATCTTCTTCTTTGATGGATTTTGTTTCCAAGTGTTTAACAAGGCAAGAACATGAGAGAAGTACTTGTAATTTGAAAGTGGGGTGATCACAGAGATACCCAGGTGGATTCATATCACTTATAACAAACTGATTAGGGAATAACAACTGACTTTGACTAATTCTGTGGCAAAAACTTTGCTTAATGGTGGAAAGAAGAAACTAATAATAAACTAATAATTAAAAAAAGAGGTCTTACCCACAAATTCCATTCCTAGGTATAAATCCAAAATAATGAAAGCAGGAACTCAAACAGATAGCTGTACACCAAATGTTCACAGCAACATTATTCACCACAGCCAAAAGGTGGAAGCAACCCAAATGTTCATCAACAGATGACTGGATTACAAAATGTGGTATATACATATACTAGAATATTATTCAGCCATAAAAAAGGAATACAATTTTGATATATGCTACAACATAGAGGGACCTTGAAAATATTATGCTTGGTGAAAATAAGCCAGACACAGAAGGATAACTATTATATGATTCCACTTACATGAGGTACCTAGAATAGACAAATTCATAAAGACAGAAAATAGAATAGAGGTTAACAGGTGCTGAGGGAGGAGTGTGGGGGGAGTTTTTATTTAATGGGTACAGGGCAGTGATGATTGTTACATACTGTAGATGTATTTCGTGCCGCTGAATTATGCACTTACAAATGGTTAAAATGATAAATATTACGTTGTGTATATTTTACCATAATACATATTTTTTATTTTTTTTTTACATCTTTATTGGAGTATAATTGCTTTACAATGGTGTGTTAGTTTCTGCTTTATAACAAAGTGAATCAGTTATATATATACATATGTTCCCATATCTCTTCCCTCTTGCGTCTCCCTCCCTCCCACCCTCCCAGGTGGTCACAAAGCACCGAGCTGATCTCCCTGTGCTATGCGGCTGCTTCCCACTAGCTATCTACCTTACGTTTGGTAGTGTATATATGTCCATGCCTCTCTCTCGCTTTGTCACAGCTTACCCTTCCCCCTCCCCATATCCTCAAGTCCATTCTCTAGTAGGTCTGTGTCTTTATTCCTATCTTACCCCTAGGTTCTTCATGACATTTTTTCCCTTAAATTCCATATATATATGTTAGCATACAGTATTTGTCTTTCTCTTTCTGACTTACTTCACGCTGTATGACAGACTCTAGGTCCATCCACCTCATTACAAATAGTTCAATTTCGTTTCTTTTTATGGCTGAGTAATATTCCATTGTATATATGTGCCACATCTTCTTTATCCATTCATTCAATGATGGACACTTAGGTTGTTTCCATCTCCGGGCTCATAATATTTTTTTAAAAAGAGATCTTACCTATCTCGCCCTAAAAAGATTTAGAGCCTACATAATGTGGAGGCAGTTGCACCAGGACTGTAAATGACAACAAAGTGAGGCACTGAAGGAGTTTCCAACCTTTTTAAAATTAATGGACACTTGAAGAATCTTCTGGAAGTTATGGTACTCCTCCTGGGTGGGGGAAGGGGAAGCACCATTGTGTATAATTTGTGGGACAGGGATTGTGGTGCCCTGAAGTCTCCCCATTGGCCTCTCTGAGACAGCAGTCATGTGAGCCTCAGCAAAACTCTCGAGCCAGCTGTTGAGTATGTCAGATGACCTTCACTAAAGGAAGGGGAAGATCACTGGCTCTCCAGCTTCTCTAAAGGTCTAGAGAAACTCTGGAATCACAGATGGGACAACAGAACAAAAGAAGAGCCATTAACAGTCCAAAAGCTCACTGACTCATGAGTGCAATCTCAGCCTGTGTAAACTAAGTGCCTTTCTCGTAACTTAGGATCACAAATAGTGAGTGGTAATAAAATCAGCACGAAGGATAAAGAATTAAACAGTATGACTTCATCTCATTAAAGTATAGAATCATGTTAATAATCTATTGCATTTGTCTTTGGGCCATTTTTGAGACATGTACACAGCTGCTTTTTTTTTAAGGAAAACTTAATAACATCCTTTCTGAATAAAGAGGTTTTCTTATCCGGTTGTAATTTGAAAAGGAACAACTAAAATTACACATTTGGAGTAATGTAGGAAATAAACACCCCTTCATTACTGGTCACAAAGTTCTATTTTTATACTACCAGTTAATGCTTACTCTTCTCTCTGGAATTTCTAGGATTGGCAGCACTTTTATGCATTTAGTAGAAATTGGTACTTTATAATCTTGGGATGAGAAGTGTAACCAATCTGAAAGTTTTAAATAAGAATTTTCTATGTGTCTGGCTCTCAACTTATTAAATGTTCAGCTTCTATGCTGACTAGTTCTTAACCAATCAAATCATGAAATCATTTGAATGCAGACTATTTCTACTGCATTTCTTTTAAACATACAAATCAGAGATGAAAAGAAAAAGAGAATAATAAAAAGTAAGGTGAACTGTATATTTAAACTTTTAAGATAAATAATGGACCCCTTTGAGATTTTTATGAATATAGAGTGCCACAAAGTCAAATGACACATGTAATTAAGTCTAGTCTAGCAACAGTCCTCAACCATTCCCAAATCTAAATATAATGCTGTTTTATTCTAAGTTCATATTCATCCTACCATATGAATCTAACAAATCTAACAAATTCAGCCTGACAGACAATTTTTTGTAAAGACATCTGTTCCCTGAGGCACAACATCCCATTTTCATTGTCCTGCTGATCTCATTTTTTTTTTTTTTTTTTTTTTTTTTGCAGTACGCGGGCCCCTCACTGCTGTGGCCTCTCCTGTTGTGGAGCACAGGCTCCGGACGCGCAGGCTCAGCAGCCATGGCTCACGGGCCCAGCCGCTCCACGGCATGTGGGATCTTCCCAGACCGGGGCACGAACCCGTGTCCCCTGCATCGGCAGGCGGACTCTCAACCACTGCGCCACCAGGGAAGCCCCTGATCTCATTTTTTAAAAAATCTGTGTGTAGTATTTTCCCTCCTGAATTAAGACAAAGGCCATAGGAAAGATGGGCTAAGAAACATTTTGAAAGCTTTCCATCACACTCTGTTTAGACTTCAGTCAGTGTATAGTCAACCAAGGCTTGCTTCATTTGTACTAGGATAAGAGTAACACTTTTCACTGTGACAATAACTAGAAATGAATGTGATTGCTTAAAGTTTTGTTTAAACCCTTTGCATCTCTTTTATAAGCTATAATTGTAGTACGATCTGTAAATCTTCTTCAGAAAATCTCTCTCTTTAAAAGCCTATGGTTGGATAATCTGGTTAAGTGGTAGAATTGAGCAGTGCTTTCCAAAAGGTAGCATGTGTACCACTACTGATATGCAAGCTGATTTTACAGAAGCAGTTAGATTTTTGTAGTAGTTATGTTTTTATTTTTATGGTTTTCTCATATCTATTGCAAGTAACACTGAATCCATGAACACATATCCAAGTAACTCTGAATGACCAGAGAGACCAGCTAGAACAATGTTGTGGAGACATAAAGGAAAAGACATGGGTTCGAGCCCTGGTCCGGGAAGATCCCACATGCTGTGGAGCAACTAAGCCCATGTGCCACAACTACTGAGCCTGTGCTCTGGAGCCAGCGAGCCACAACTACTCGGCCCACGCGCTGCAAATGCTGAAGCCCACGCACCTAGAGGCCATGCTCCATATGAAGAAAGCCACTGCAATGAGAAGCCCGCGCACCACAACGAAGACCCAACACAGCCAAAAATTAATTAATTTTTAAAAAGCTATTAAAAGTGAGTGGCAGAGTAAAAGGAAAAATTTACCACACATGCACCACCTTCCCAGAAAGGGTTCATATCCTTAACACATAAAGAGCTCCTCAAACTCAACAGAAATATTATTTAAATTTTATTATACAATCATTAAACATTCATGAGAACAGGTAATTCACACAATAAAAAACAGAAAGGAATAATAATATATGAAAATGCCAGAAGTTATTTATGATCATGAAAATATGACTTTAAGAAAATGAAGTACAGCTCTTTGCCCATCAGATAGTTAAAAAAACTGGTAATATTGAGAGTTGGCAAGCGTGCGCATAAAAGGACACTTTTACATAACGTTAGTGGAAGAATAAATTGATGCAAAGAACATACCCTCAGCAGGTAAATGGCTTGCCTTTAAACTTGAACTAATGTAGTCTTTTAAAATTATATTCAGAAAAACTATGTAAGAAGAAAGAAAATGGGATGTTATTAGGTTCAGTGTCTTACCCATCCTGCAAAGAGTGGGTACCACATCCATGAGAAATGCTCATCTCCCTCTGCACTCACCTCCCTCCTCCACAAAGCAATAACAAAATCCACTAACTGATCTAGTGTAGAGAAAGGGTCATGGAAAGCAGAGGAAGAATCTGAGATATACTGATACTTAGGAGATAAAATTTATAGAATTTAGTGACCTGGAATGTGAGAGGTGACAAGAGAGAAGCATACATTATGACTCCAGTTATGGCAGTTGTGGGAGCGGTGTCACTCCCTCAAATCAGAAACACAAAGAATGTTCGAGAATAAAGATAATTAGTTCACCTTGCGACTTGACGGTTTGGGGGAACTAATGATACATTCAAATGAAAATACCCAATAGAGTCTGGATCTCTGGAGAAGGTCTGGGCTAGTGATATATTTTTTAGAGTCATCAGGACATGATGAAAATCATGGCTTTGGTGACATTACCAGGGAGTTTATGTCTCATGAAAAGAGAAGAACCAAAGAAGGAACTTGGGGAATATTAGGGAGCGAAGGGAGGGTAGAGGAAGGAAGCATACTGCTATGGTTTGAATGTTCTTGTCCCCCAAAATTCATATGTTGAAACCTAACTCCCAAAGGTATTAGGTGGTGGGGCCTTTGGGAAGCGATTAGGTCGTGAGAGGGAACGATTAGCCTCTTCTGCTATGGGAGGACAAACCAAGAACCTCCCTGCTATGAACGAGGACGAAGGCTCTCACCATGCTGACACCTTGATCTTGGACTTTCTAGCCTCCAGAACTATGAGAAATTTCTGTTGTTTATAAGCCACTCCATCTGAGATATTTTGTTATAGCAGCCTATACGGACCAAAACACACATCATGGAGGTGACTCAGGGCGGCCTCATGGACCCGCATGCAGGCTCATACTGAGGGTGTGTCCTTCTCTCAGCCAACCGGCCTGGATATGCCCACACCTCGGTTCTGCCACCATGGTGGCCAGGTGGGAGCCTGAGCTTTTGCCTATAAACCCCTCATCACTGCTAGAAAAATAAGTGTGAATGGAGGTGAGGCAACACATCATCTTCTTTGTCTGACTTGGAGAATGTATCCTTATTTCCAGAGGAAGAGAGAGCCCTGTTCCTAAGGCAAAGTCTTGGAGCCCAGCAGCCACATGTGTTTGGGTTTTGAGTCCACAGATACCTTCTCCCCCAGACCCAGATGCAAAGAAACTGCATAAGAATAGTCATCTCTCTTTTCTCATATATTATTGAGCAATCTTTGCCCTTTTGCATACACACACAAAAATAATCATATTAGTCCAATTGGATTAGTTCAATGCATATCATTTGTAAACCTCCTGGGAAAAGATGGGGAATACTTTCCTTAGTTTTCAGAAAATCTGACTGAAGCAGATCATACATATGTTTACAAAGGATAAAGAGCCAGATTAATTTAAATAGGTGAAGCTACAGGGAGCATTAGTCACAGACATCATTCATTAACAAAAGTCATCTGAAAAAATTAGAATAAAAAATCATCAATGGGTAGTTGAAATCCATTAAAATACACACACTAATCTACAGTTCTTACATAGTAAATCCCAAAGTAAACTTATTTATAAAATCAAATCCTATTGTACTATCCTTTTATACTAAATCCCAGGGTAAATTTAGTTATAAAAATCAAACTCTAGTGTGAGAAAAATTATTAAATATATTAAAAATTAAGTATAAACTTAGAAAATATGGAATGGCATGAGTAACAGAAATGAAATCAAATATTCTGACCATTCCTTTATCTATTTTCTGTTCTTGAAAATAAAAACCAGATTTTTATGAATCCCACGTTCAGTATTTGCTGTTAAATTAAGTAATACCTCAAAACAAAAATGTTAGTGTTAGAACCACTGGGTCTATATATAGTCTCTTTTAATGAATTCCAGCAAAATCATAACTATGGAATCTTGAATTTGCTGGGTCTTTGGACAGGACTCTGAAATCTTTTAGGACCAGGGATGTTTGTTGTAATGCTCTTAATAATAACTGTACTTAATGTGTTTCAATTCTTCCTGAAAATTAAGATTATTCTTTATTTAGGAACATACTGAAATTCCATACTCAATTATACAGTTTTTTTTCTCAGAATACAGATATAGAATATCTTTAACCCTGTTAAACCAAGAAAATGCAATATTGCTAAATTTCAAGAAGGGAAGACAATGGATTTCCACCCATGATGGATGACATTTAAAATCTCTGTGTGCTTTCGGCCTTCCAAATACATGCAGCTCACAACATGAAAGAAAGGAATCAGGAAAGAAATAAAGACTAAGGGAAAGAATTGAGGCAGAATGACAGGCTCATTAAAATGTGCAGAAAGCATCTCAGACTCCCTCGAGAAAGCTGTTATCATGAAATAATCATGCTGACGAACATGGAAAGAGTGGACTCCGGCAGGAGCCTTCTGTTGCCCCCAAGTTGGTGATTATATCCTGGAAATGTTGACCCCGGGAAAGCCTGGCTGCTTTGTTGCTTAATAGAGTTCACAGAAAATGCTTGTCTCCAAAATGAGATTTCTCCCGTATTCACTGTGCAGCCTGAGCGTCTTGACAGCATGAGCAGGGGGCCATTTCTCCTAATCAAGGGAGGGGTGGGAACCCCCTGGGGGAGGAAATTGTAAGCAATCAAGCTCAACTTTTGCAGGAAGAGCTCTTGCCTTCTGCTCAGTTGTCAAATGGTCATAAAAGAAGGGACAAGGGAAGCTACTAGAATTTGGTAGAAACAGGATAGCAGGTCAGACTGACCCATTTTTCTTAGCAGTTATCCCATTTCTATCTCTGAGGCTATGAGAAATATTCCTTTGCTGCTTAAGCAGCCTATCTATGTAGACAGTTTAGCTTTTTAAATTGAAATCTTTGTTAGTCTTTCCATTTTCTCACTCTGTTGGCTCAAATCTTAAGAATACTTTAATCTGAAAACACAAACAAGGCTTTCTGAGTTTTTGCACTGAATGAAATGTTTTTCCTCTTGATGCAGCTGGACTGAGAGACAATGGAAAGGAAAATGGGGGGGGGAAGTTGAAATGAAACAGTACAGTCCACGGGTGAGGGGGCCCTTTGGAAAACTCCAATTCTGAGATTGTAAACAGGGACAACAGTCCCGAATCCTAATGGTTTCTGGTTAAACATAATTTAATTTATATTTTTAAATGAAAAAGTAGCATAAAAAAAAAGGCATTCTCTGTGATTCCTTTAATATTTGCCGAACTATGTATCTGTATGTGTTCACACATGTAAATGCATTTAAAAGATCATAAAATGCTACTCTGCTATTAACAGTGACTACCTTTAGGATGGGGTCAGCTGGAGTGGAATTAGAGGCAGTAGTGAAGACAGACTAACTCTTTAATCCTGATTATAGTTCTTCCTTGCTTGAAATATTCCCACAGTAGTGTATTCAGGTATTACCTGTGAAAACTAATCAGTACTTTTTAAAAGGTGGAAAAAATGTGGTTCATCCATGACAGAATCTGGGCATGTCTGTGATACAGAATATTCTCATAGACTCAAGGATTCCCCTATAACCAAGGGGATTTCTAAAATGAATATTCCCACCAGGGAGCTTCTGTCCCTAATCAAAGTTTCTCTGATGTTAAGTCAAAGATCCCTACGTGCTTAGAGACCACAGGCCTTGGATATTTGCTTATCAAAATAATCACATTTTCTCTGGAATCTCTCCCAAATGTTCCCAAGGCAATATTACAAGAGATCTTCAAATGGTTCCTAATTCTGCAAATAACATGCCAACCCCACCGAGATATGACAATTTAGGACCAGCCTTGACGAGCTGATTGAGTTACTAACAGACTTGGTGCGATTTCCCTGTTGTAGGTATACACCCTATGTATCAGAGACCCAAGAAAAGACTAACTTGAAGTGTCATGTTTCTTTATACCAAGACTTTTACAATCTTTGCTACAGGCCCAATATGTTGAACAGTTCAGGACACATCCTGGGAACTGAGACACAGCATGCTTCCTAACATAAGACTAAAAAGATGCCTAACGAATCTCATATAACACTTGGAAATGCGAGTTAAGAAGCCAACTGAAAATATTTGTGATTGTGGGTTTTCGGCCTGAGAATTGAGCTCCGGATTTTAATGCACCCTGGAGTCAGCAACGTCCCACCAATGTTTTTGCCTGTTACAGGCCTGCCTCACGCCAGCGTTGCAGTGTTGAGTAACAAGTGAGTCTGGAAAAGTTCATAAATAAAGCCAGGCGTCCAGGGTTTTCACATTGTCCTCTCGTCAAGGGGGAGGTTCATACCACGCTTCGTGATGCTTCTAGAAAAGTGGGCCAAATTGGCCCAAATGTCTAAAACCCTTTTAGCTGAATCCATTACACTAATATCTGACAATTACAAACTAAGTCTCATTTAACGTGCTTGGGTGCTCTCACTTAAAGGCAATCATTACTGAAAAGAATGAGTTGTATAAACCTGTTTCCCAGCACATTGGTTGACAAGACTCCCCACTGGCTATAATGCAACCATCAGGCAGAGCTTTTTATATTTAATGTTGAAAAATTATCCTTCGTAAATGGCAGATTGAGGATTTTCACTGTCAATCTTGCTTTTCACTCAGCTGTATTTCCATTTCACAGAGCATCTTGGATCTAGCTGAGGGAGGTCCCTAAAAATACAGAGCAAGAATGAATCCAAAAGGAGGATGGAAGTCTGTTAAGACCGTGTCTGCTAGATCAATGACAGGAAAATCTTTTGGTGAAAACTTCAAAAGGTGACTTTCAAAACCCTAAGGTGCAGTACGCCCCTGCATCCAGGTCAAGAATGTCAAGAGCAACAGGGTTTGGGAGGATTTCACCTCCAGGGGGAGAACTGTGTTTGCATTATATCAGGGGTCACATTGCAAAAATACATAGAGTTTAAAGCTGCAAGGTACTGTTATAGGTCATCTAATCTGACCCACTGTGGAAATTTCCATCCAAATGGAAATTCAAACTCCATGTGATTACTCTTCATAATGGGTCATTCACAGCCTCCTGAAAGGTGTCTGCATTGTTGGGCAGCTGTCACCTCATATTCTTAAGCATGAGCCACACAACCTGCAGCCCTTTCACTTCTGCCCATTTTCCCCTCCAGACCCACAGAACCCAGCTGATTTTGAGCTATAAACCTCCTCGGCTAAAAATACAAAATCACATAATCCCCTTAAAAACGTCTTAAATCATGGCATTGTTTTATGAGGAATAAGGTAAAAGTAATTTTAAATGACTCATTTTTATATGAGCTATTACTAAATATTCTATTAGAAAGTTTATTATCTTCATGAATACAGAGTAAACATGTAAAAATAAATTTTTATTTTTCCTTATTATCAAGTCCTATAAACTGTGTCATTTACTTTAATCATGTGAGAAAATGCATTCAGATTGTATTGTGTGTGTATATATATATATTCAGTGTTGGTGAAACACTGAATCTTGAACTAAAGATTAAATGTTAAATATCTGTTTCAATATCTGGGGATACAATGATGAACAAAGTGCAGGGCCAGTCCCCACTCCCAGGGATTCTGATTCATTTGTTCAGGAATAAGGCCCTAGAGCCGGTATCTCATAAAATCCACTCAGGGGATTCAACTGCACACCAGGCCGACACCACCAGTCGCTGGTAATTGTGGGGAGGCTTCACACTGAACGGATTGCAGATTTAAATTATTCACACAGAAGATATCTGCAATACCTGTATCTTACAAGGAACCCATACCCAGAATATACAAAGAGCACTTACAGAAATTTTAAAGAGACAAACGTTAGAAAATGTGCAAAATCCTCCACAGGCACTTTGTAAAAGAATAGCCAAACGTCCAATAAAAAGGGTCGCCACTTCATTAGTCATCATAGGAATGCAAATTAAAACACATTGTAATAACACTTCATACCGATCAGAATGGCTCAAATGAAGAAGCGAGGCCATGCCAAGTCCTGTTCTAGGATGAAGAGCAAATAGAACTTTCATCTGCTGTTGATGGGAATGTAAGGAGGTGTACTTTCTTTGGAAGACTGTTCGGCAGCAGCGGATAAACCTGACTGTATCTATACCCCACAGCTATTCCTCTTCTATGAGTACATATCTTCGGCGTAAGACATATGGAAGAATATTATTTTATTATTCTTAATAGTCAAAAACTGGAAACAACTCAAAGTCCCTCAGCAGTAGAAAGGATAAATAAACTGAAATGTATTCATACATAGGGATACTATGTAGCAATGAGAATGAACAAACTTTACTACATCCAAAAACATGGGTGAATCTCACAAACTTAATGGTGAGCTGACGTAAGACACAAAAGGAGTATATTCTGTTATGATTCAATTTTATGAAATGCAGAAACAGGTAAAACACATCTATATGTCAGAAGTCAGAGAGTGGTTACCCCTGAGGGAGAGAGTGACTGGGAGGGGGCATAAGAGGGGCTTCTGCAATGTTGGGAATTTTTTTTGGGGGGGGTGCTGGTTATATGGGTTGGCTCACTTTTTGGAAATTCACACTTATGATCTTATATTTTTCTGCAGGTAGTCATACTTCAAAAACATTTTTTTAATTACTCTAAATAGTAAAAACAATAGTAATCCCTTATTATTAGACAGCATTTTATAATTTACAGGCTGTTTGCACACATGCTGTCTCATTCAATTCTCTCTTTAATTCACAGATTCACTCATTTTTTTCACCAAAACTTAGTAAAACTCCTATGTGTGAGGGACTGTGCTAGGTGATGCAGCAACACAAAGGTTACTAAGGCACGGTCAGTGGCCTCTAGGAGCTTACAGAACTGAAAATTTGAAGACGACTCTGTAATGAAGCAGCACTAACTAGCAGCGATAACTGATGGGCTCCTATCTGCCAGGCACTGACCATTACCAGCTTCCTCTCACATTTAATACCTTCAGGAAAAGAAAGGTTCTCATATCACGTTTATTTTCTTCCTTAAACATTTAGTATTATACGAAGGAAAATATAATGAAATTTTCTAGGGAAAGAAAAAAGGAAATTTGCTTCCAGAGTTGGTGTCTAGAAGGGCGAATGTAAAGTTGTAAAGAACAAGCATGCAGATCCACTATGGCCAGTGATTTCACCAACTAGGTCAGAGGACCAGAGGATGAATTAAATTCACTTACAGGCACAGGAATATAATATCACTACAAATTCCATTTCCATATTTGTTTGATTTGATGATTTCACACGGCAAGAACTAAGAGGGCCTGTGTACTGGTTTAAATGTATCAACTGAAAAATCGATAGCTAGTGGGAAGCGGCTGCATAGCACAGGGAGATCAGCTCGGTGCTTTGTGATCACCTAGAGGGGTGGGATAGGGAGGGTGGGAGGGAGACGCAAGAGGGAGGAGATATGGGGACATATGTATATGTATGGCTGATTCACTTTGTTATAAAGCAGAAGCTAACACACCACTGGAGAGCAATTATACTCCAATGAAGATGTTAAAAAATAAAAAAAATAAAATGTATCTACTGAAACCCAAGAATTTCAACTTTTAAAATAAAATATCAGTCTGAAACAAATTTGAGGAAAGCTTTAAACCTTGACTGTGAGGATGATAAGATGGCATAAGTATTTCCAAGAAAAGTTTAATGCCTCCATTTAATAGAATGTGAGTTTTACAAAGAATCAATCTCCCATGAGTTAAGGTTCAAGAATATATGTGACCAGGCACACCAGTTATA
This sequence comes from Phocoena sinus, assembly GCF_008692025.1. NCBI lineage: Eukaryota > Metazoa > Chordata > Mammalia > Artiodactyla > Phocoenidae > Phocoena > Phocoena sinus. The sequence continues at coordinate 52,467,382 of NC_045779.1, read as the reverse complement.
CAGCATAATAAATAGCATTTTCAAAAGCATATGAATGTGTTTTACAAGATTCATCCTGTATAACCCATGGAATTTTATAGATTCCTAATTCAGTAGCTTTAGCATGACATTAGAATGTTTCTATTTGTTCCATGGTAATATTTGATTGATTTTTAACCATGTTTAGTCTATTCTCAAAATATATATCTTTTACTGTTGGTTTAGTCCAACACCCTGAAACAGAATGGCAGCCAATAAATTTCACATGGAATTGTCTGCTGTAACTAAATCATTCACTCAACCTTTACAGTGTGATGGAGAAGAACAATAACTTACATTTGCAAAGCACTTTATTGATCTAAAGTATCTCCGTGGATATTATCTCACTGAATCTCACAACTTCCTCTACTTTATAGATTTCAAAGTGGAGCTCAGCAGTGGTTCAACCATGGCCCATTTTGGCAGATATTAAATGCAGAGGGTTTGACTCCCAGTTTTGATACTTCCAAGGACAAAAGCAGCGTCCTAGGTTATTGGGGGTAGCCCACTGTTCTGAGGTTAAGAGTGATTATGTGTAACCACACATCATCGTACCCATTCATGTAATCAACATTCATCAAGTTCCAACTGTATGCAAGGCACCATCACAGAGATTATGAGAAGTTGTTTGAAAAGTTGTTACAAGATGTTTTGGAGAAACATGTTACAGTATAAGGCAAGAGCTTATTACAAGTATTTTTTAAAATGGTCAATATAGTAAATATATAAATATCACCTCCCATGGGCCAGGCACTATGCTAGGTGCCAGAGATACATGTAAGAAAAAATGAAATCCCTAATGCTAAGGGAGCTCACAGGCATTTTTTTCTCAATTCCTTAAATTAATTCCCAATCATTCTAATACTGATTTGATTTCCTGGGAAGTGTGTTCAACCTGAGAATTTGATTTATTTGGTTTAGAATGGGCTCCAGAAATCAAATTTTTAAAGACCCAAAATATCTCTGTTGCAGCCGGTACTGGTCTATGAACTTCACTATGAAAAACGCATTATTAACCCTATCAAAGAGCCACACTGGTTGTCTAAAATGTAGGAACCTGGTTTACTGGTTCCCAGTCTGCTAGTTTCCAAAAAAGTGAATACCTAGCGTGTTCTTCCATCCAGGCCTCCCTGATCAGTGCCAGTTTGAAACAGTCTATAAACTGAAAACATTAATCCCATAAACCACAACAACTGGGTGATGATGGTCTATATCTATACCTATATCTGTTCCTGTATCTATATCTACGTGTGTATGTGTGTATAACCATACTGTGTAAAATACATGGATGCTTTAATATTGTTCAATACCTTTTGAATAATCTTTGTAACTATAACTGACCTACAATATAATGCCTTGGTCACACCCTTATGCTCACACATGCATAATCAACAATCTTGGGGCTGCCCTAATCCTTTCATACCTATATCTTAGAAACTTGCTATTTTCCTACTTATATTCCCTTTAACAATGACCTTGGTAGCCTTATTTTCTTGATTTATTTTGCATAAAATTGTTAAAGACACTCATTTTAATTTGATGTGAACCTCCCCCTTTGCATGAAAACATGGCACTGTACATGAGTATCTACATTTCAGCAGACAACTGCATAGTGCAGCCATATGATGTAAAGTATGAAGTTCTGTGGAAAAATCAAGTTGTAAAGTTTTCACAAAAAATACATACATTATACATATGTATATGTATAATACATACATTCATTAAAAATGCAGGAAAATTTGGGACTTCCCTAGTGGAGCAGTGGTTAAGAACGCATTATTCCCTGCCAATGCGGAAACATGGGTTCGAGCCCTGGTCCGGGAAGATCCCACATGCCGCAGAGCAGCTAAGCCCGTGTGCCACAACTACTGAGCCTGTGCTCTAGAGCCTGCCAGCCACAACTACTGAGCCGGCACGCCACAACTACTGAAGCCCATGCACCTAGAGCCTGGGCTCAGCAACAAGAGAAGCCACCTCAAAGAGTAGCCCCCGCTTGCTGCAACTAGAGAAAGCCTGTGCGCAGCACCGAAGACCCAACACAGCAAAAAAATTAATTAATTAATTAATTATTTAAAAAAAGAATAACTTTTTAAAAATGCAGGAAATTTTATAATGATTACCTCAGAGAATGGGATAGAAGTCATTTTATTTTTCTGGGTTTTTTTGCACTTACGTATTTTCTAAATTTTCTATAATGTATTTGTGATCAGAAAAAGGTATTATTTTAAAAGATAGTATATTCAGTATTTTTCATTTTATTTTAAAAGTTATATAAGAAGAATATACACATGAATGTTACTAGTATTTATCTTTGAGAGATTATGAATGATTTTTTTTTTCTTCTTGGTGCTTTTCTATATTTTTAAATTTTCTATAATATGCTTGTGCATTTTTACTGTAAAAAATAAAACAGAGCTACAAGGAAAATCCAGTGTTGAACTAATAGAAATTATTCTCCAAAGGTAGAACAGTAAGTCTTTGTGAAACCTGGGTATTTGGGGGCATTAGAGAGCCTTTTAGGTCACAGACTTCACTCTGAATACCTGAAGTCATTCAGGCCTAATCTCTGGCCTCATTATTTCTTCCTCTAAATTAAAAGAATTTTTATCTAAGAACAAATTCCTTTGGGCAAGATATAGCAACTGCTCCCAGAGTACTAAATAAAGATTATTGTGAAAACAGTGAAAAATAAATCTTTTAAAACACACAAAAATTAAAAGATACACAAAAATAGGCTCTCAAGATAATTTTGATAAGAAAATCTAAATGGAATGATGGCTTTACACAACTTTCTTAAATACAGAATTATGTCACCTAAGTTCAACTCAGAAGTTGGGGGCATAATGAAAACCCATTTCTGCAGAGAGGTCAATAGTCCCTTCTCATCACAACAGTTATTGAATGGATTTGAGGTACACATTTGGGCCTTAATAAAAGGAATAACAGTGTGGTCATGAACACCTTCATTTTAAAATGGCAGACATGACTGAACCTCAAAATGAGAAAAGATTCCCCATCCGCTTTGAGAAGACACTGTTGCTATGGTGATGGTCTGCTAGCCTATAGCTGAACATCTTCAGGTGGCTTTGGTTTGTGGGGACAAATTAAGACATGTTAGAACTACCCCACTTACACAGCAACCTGACCAAAGAAAGCCCTTTACAGTTAAGAACAAATTACCCACTTTTGGGCTTCCCTGGTGGCGCAGTGGTTGAGAGTCCGCCTGCCGATGCAGGGGACACGGGTTCGTGCCCCGGTCTGGGAGGATCCCACATGCCGCGGAGCGGCTGGGCCCGTGAGCCATGGCCGCTGAGCCTGCGCGTCCGGAGCCTGTCCTCCGCAACGGGAGAGGCCACAACAGTGAGAGGCCCGCGTAACGCATAAAAAAAAAAAAAAAAAAATTACCCACTTTTTAAAAAACTCCATGGCTTGGAAGCTGTCTATGTGATGAAAACTGTCAAATGTTTATCTCCAACCTTTGAGCTTCAGACTTCCATAGCTTCCATAGCTCCATTTGGATGCCTGATTATTATTTGACATTTCACATGACCAAAACAGAGCTAATCATTTCTCCCATTCTCATCCCAACCATCACAATCACATCTTGCCCCATCAAAGTAAATTGCACCCCCATTCACTCAGTTGACCAAAAACCTTGGCATCATAACCGCATTGTCTATTTTAACTTCTCTAAAACACTTATCAATGCCTGAAACGATTTGTTTGTTCATATATTTTTTCTGACTCCATTAGAATATCAGACTTTGCACAGCAGAAATGAAAACTGTTTTGTTCACCACTACGTTTCCAGCACCTAAAACAGTGCCTGATATATAGTAGGTACTCAAAAAATAGTTATTGACTAATTCTGGCTCGTCCGATGGTATCACTTTCTTATTTTAGAATTTTCAACAATATTCTTAAGAATGTGATGTGACTGTAGACTATTTATTTCCACTGAGCATCTGTTTCTTCATTTATAAGATGGAAGATATTAAATAACCTACACATTTTCCATTTAGGCTAAAACTTCATAACTGTGATCAAAGCTTACATGAATTATAAAATATTCCTTTTCCACTAAGCTCACTATGTGATTTCCATTTAGCTCCTTTCTTGTTGTCATATACAAGAATGTATATGTAGCCATAGTTCTCAAAGCATTTTTGTTTCCATTATTTCCTTTGGCACCTCAAACTCCTGAAGCATTATACTTACTACTTCCATTTAACAGATGAAGAACTATAGACACAGAGAGGATATACAGTTTGTTCAAACTCACCATGCATCTCCTTTCACTAACACAATCTGTTATGAATAAAAGTTGTTGGCTTGGCTAATACTTTAAATATTTTATAGTGGGATCTAGGAATTATAATACATAATTTTTCTTCCAAATATTTGAAATAAATATTCATCATCATATGTGTGGTTTAAGGGAGTCTAACACAGTTTTCCAATCTTCCCAAGGATTTTTTTTTTTTTTTGGTACGCGAGCCTCTCACTGTTGTGGCCTCTCCCGTTGTGGAGCACAGGCTCCGGAGCACAGGCTCAGTGGCCATGGCTCATGGGCTCAGCCGCTCCGCGGCACGTGGGATCTTCCTGGACCGGGGCACGAACCCGCGTCCCCTGCATCGGCAGGCGGACTCTCAACCACTGTGCCACTAGAGAAGCCCCTTCCCAAGGATTTTGATTAGATTTTCTACAAGAAAAGACAAAGCTACTTGTCTTTTGTTTGAGTTGAGTGACATAAGTTGACCAAATCCACTCCCTGTCCATCCTTCAGTAGCATCTAATATTTCTCCCATTTGTATTATTTCTTTGAATAAAGGCATTGCCTCCAGAAAGCCCCAGCAGTGAACAGGAATACAGAATAGTCAGAAAGATTTGGGTTCACATCCTCACTCCAACATTTACTAGCTTTGTTATTGTAAACAAGTCATTGACCTCCTTTTCTTCATCAGTAAAGTGTGACAACTTCTTAAGGAAAATGTAATAATTAAATTCGATGATATGAATTGGCGCCTGGTACATAGTACATACTCAGCAAACATGAGTTTTTTCCCCATTCTGGTAACTTAGAGGAGTAACATATCAATCTAATAAAACTTAAATAAGCTTTATGGAAATGTAAAAAGGATGAGGAAAAATAAAATAGGTCTGTAATACGGTACTGAGTAAATGTTGCTGAATGAATACATAAATTATAGACAGGTACTAGCTCTATATATTTTGATGAAAGCTGTGAAGAACTAAACTTCAAATATTCTTAGCACAAGACAATTACAGTTTAGTCCCAGAAAAGAAAAGTTGGTATTTCTTTGCAATCACTTTAACTGAATGTGTTTTCCTTTAACTCTGGGTTTCTGAAAGGACCATGTGGCTTCTGTGCCTCATTTGAACCTTCCCAACTTGTGAGCTGGTTATTTAACCTTATTCTCAAGTCTAGAGAAACCATACAAGAATCTTCTCTAGTCTAATTCAAATCTAGTATCTAAGAAGAAACAAGTAGATAAGAGAGAAAGACTTTTTTAACCCAAGAACTGAGGAAGCATGATTGACACAACATCTCAAAGGCTGGACTAGTTAATCTTTTAAAGTCCCTTCTATCGCCAAGATTCTATAAACCCCCTGGTTTAACCCTTTCTTTTAAAATGAGTTCTACAGCAGTTTCTATAATTACACTGTATTTTTATAATATGCCCAGGTAAGTTTGAATTCAGTGGCTTGTGCTTTGATATTCATCTAGAGGTATTTATTGTAACCTTAATTGCAGAAGGTCATCTTACAGAAGATGCACTGTGGAGGAATTATATTGACCATGAGTAAGAAAGTAAGCTCGTGGGGACAACTCCCCCAACCCATTGTTCCACAGCAGTCAGCACTGCAGCCACTCTGATGAAAACCATTCCTATCAGGACTTTCCCCTCTCCTCTTCCCATCTTCTGGTCCACGTGACACTTCCCACTCAGAAAATCAACATCAGTGCCACACCACCCTTCCCCTCTCCCCAACTTTACCACCCCATACCCAACCGATCCCACCCCACCTCGAATGCACACACACTCCCAGTGCTCTGAAGGCTTCAGAATAAAAATATGATGACATTTCCTTCCAAAAAAGGTGGGAATCCCTCCTTTAAAGGAAGTTATAAACTTGCAAGGGCATGAGACGCGTTATCATTATCTTACATTTCCATGGCACTCTAATATTAACTTTCTTTTTTTAGCTTCACAATATTCTTCTAAGAAACTAGGAGGGATTCAAAGGAAATAACCCAGGAATATGTGATGCAGAAGGCCTGGAATCCTGGATTATGGAGAGAAGGAAAAGAGAAAATCAAATTCCCAGAACACAGTCCCAAGAGACCATGAGCTGGTGAAGAAAATGCTGGTGCAGACAGCAGTTCTGACAAGGAGCCAAAGGGATGGATTGATCTCTGCTACTAAAAAGTCAAGGAAGGCTTCAACTCACTGGTGACCTTGAATGCAGGTGAAGAGAGAGGCGTAGCACAAGGTACATACTAAGACCTAGTAGTGTCAAGCTTTGTCAAAAGAAGAATTTTTGTTGTGAGGGAGTTCCATTATGTTATGAATCTGCATTTTTCATGGAGGAAGGGGTTTCCAAGACTTAGAAAACACCAGAGAGAAGAAATCTTAGAGTCTAAGCCTTTACGATCAGAGAGAAGTAGAAGGGATCACCAGAGGAAAAGGAGCTGAAACGACAGACTACAATGCTTCATACCTTTAACATGTGCCAAATTAAGTAATGTGAGACTGATGGGTTTCAATTGTATAAACTCTGCACTGCCAAGTTCTCACACACAGAAATAGAAGTCTGTTGTAAGTTGACTGTGTGGGCTAAGCTCTCCTGAATATGGTGAGAAGGGGAGCCAGGGAAAGGGGTGGGGGTGGGGTGGGGGTGGGAGTCAGGGTAAGGACGGGGATGCTATTTTCCAAAAGCAGTCTTCTGTACAGAAAGCTCCCCTTAGGGGTAAAAACGAAGATTAATCTAAGAGTAAACAACTTACATAACAAGAAACTTACCTGGAAGAGCCTTTAGCCTGAAGGTGGTGACTGCCCTTTGACCCTTAGTTTTGGTTGGCCAGAAGGACGCAACCAGTTCCATCGTGAACCTCTTGAGTAAAGCTGAATGTTCTTGATGGGGCGAACGGGGGCTCTTGGCAAGTCTGAGAGAAGAGAGTACCTTCCCGCCAATCTCTTCAAAAACCTACCTTCCCAGGAAAGCAGGCAGTGAGACTAGTTTTGCATCGCGACTCACAAATTCGAACCCTTTTCTTCCCAGTGCCGAGGCTCCCCTCAGCCTTGCCTAAAGTCGATGCAAATTATATCTATATTAAAGAAGTCTAGGGTATTTTACCTTGTTTTTTTAAGCGCAATTGCTATTTGTGTCCTGAGAGTTAGAAAGTGAATGGCCACGTTTATCCCCAGGACCAGGAAATTTGGACGGAGACACTTTGTTTAGACGAGGCGCCCAAGGTCACTGGAGAAGTCGGAAAGAGCTTGTGGCTAAGTCTTCACCCTGAGTTTTGGGCAATGTTTCCTTCGCTGCCTCACACAGGCTGCGGTCGCCAGAGAAATTTTCCCGGGGAGAAAAGACACCTCAGGTCCACGCTGCGGTTTTCAGTGGTTTGCGCCTCCTGCGCGGGGACAGGGCATTGGTTAACTGGGGTGAGTGAAGACCGCGAGGCGCACTCCAGCCTCAGAAACCCGGCGGATCTGGGCGGGCGTGAGAGGGAGGTCGTGCAACGCACACCTTCCCGCCCTTAGCCCGGGATCCCTCCGCTGGCTGGAGCCCGGAGCCTGTGTAGTGCGCCGCCCGCACCCCGAGAGGCTTCGGGAAAGCGAACCTGCAGCGCAGGCGGCTGGGGCCCTGGTGACTGGGACTGAGCCTGTGGGTCGGGAATCCCCCGGAGCAGGAGCGCGTCGCCGCGCCCCCAATACCGGCGCCGGCCCTTTGGTCCCCGCCCTTCTCCCCGCTCTGTTCGCAGCCCCGGCCGCGGCCCAGCGGCTGCAGAGGCCGAGGGGCCGCCACCCGGATCCCAGCGCTCGGGCGGCGAAGGCACCACGTGTCCGGCCCGGGCTGGCGCGGGCGGAGCGGGCCGGGCCCGGCTCCCCGAGCCCGAGCGCACACCCGCTGAGGCGCCGGGCCCCATCCACACCCGACGCCAGCCCAGCCGGGCCCCGGCCTCCCGGGCGCGTGTGGATGCCTCCTCCTGGACGGCGCGATGGGGCCCTTCTGGGAGAGCAAGGGTAAGAGCAGGCGTCTGTGCGGGCTCTGCGGACAGTGCCAACGGGCGCGGGCGGGCCACTGATCCTCTGTGGTCCAATGAGGGCCGAGATGGATGCTCCGGACCCCGGGACCCGTCCTTCTGGTGGTGGCGGCGGGGCGGGGGCGGTATCCAGGGTGCTCGGGGACACACAGAAGAAGGTTGTGGGAAATGGGGACGCTCAACAGAGGGGCGCTGAGGGGACGGTGTTCCTGTCTGGTGATTGAGATTGTCAAGCTGGACTCCTCGTTGCTGCAGGCACGGTTGACCAGGCCGTCGGTTTGTGGGGGGATGTATCCCTTCAGTAATTGTCCTCGGGAGTGAGAGTGGGGCTTGGAAATGGTGCCTTTTGATAATGAAGGTTCAGTAAAGAATTGATGGTATCCAGAAAGAAAGCTTTGGTAGATCTCTCCCACGACGTGGATGGTCCAGAGTCCCCAGAGGACACTTTTCAAGTTTCTGCTTCCTTGGGAATTTTTCACCAGATTATTTGAGGTGATGAGGGAGGACCCATTTTTCATCAATATGTTAGAAGGGCTCAGCTGATGAGCTCAGAACATTCTCATGCTGGGTGAATTTAAAATAGGAGTGAATTGTAGAGAGGAAGAGATCTGTAAGGTTGAATTGGTGCGTGGGAAGAGATTCTTAAAGCTTTAAGTGGAAGGCGCCACTTGGAGTAAACTGCTTTCCTGTTGTTTTTCTCTTGTTCTCCAGTGTTGAGCAAGTAGTGACATCAAGGAAAGCAGGAAACTCCACTGCTAAGTTCCTGGCAGGTCCTCTGGTCCTGACCCCTGACCCTGGGCAGCAGAAGCAAAGAGCAGCTTCAGCGTCTGAATCTCCCTTCTCAGAAAAGGGCCAAATTCAAACCCCACAGTTCAAAATCTTCAACTTAAAGTTTCTACTGCAGCACTGCCAGCTCAGACACTTGGCTGGGCACATATTAGAGATGTTTGCTTCTTCTTCCTCCAAAGGTGTTTTTGGGGCAAGGGAAGTCAGGTAATCACAGTGCCAAGTTTTCTCCACCTGCACATTTGGGAGAACAGCAGCACTTGTCCCCTTGAGAGATGGTTGAAATGATGTTTTTTACTTGCTTCAGATTTTAGAGCAGCAATATATTATCATAATGAAGCTCTTGGTTTCTTGAGTTATGTGACAATGACACTGTTTTAATGCAGAATACGTTTATAACACACTGCTCAATCCTGGTTGATCTCCACATATTTAAATCAAATTTTATCAACTTGGTTTGCATGCAGTAGTCTTTAAAGTGGTATCATATTTGAGACCAAATAAGCATATGAGCTCTTAAATGCTGGTGCCCTAAAAAAAAAGTACAAATCTTCATTTTTATAGATGAGCTACTGAGGCTGGTAGAGAGTAAGTAAGTAGCCCAAGAACGTGAATTAGCCAGTGGCAAACTTAAAACCAGTCATCTCCTAACACCCAGTCCTGTGGTTTTCTCACATTTTAGTAAAAGCGTGTAGGAGATAAGCATAAAAGAGTAATCTTACAATTGCCCTGATTGTCAGGGCTTAGAGATGGGGTTGAAAGGGTCTGTGACTATAAAAATGTAGCATGAGGGAGATCTTTGTCATGATGGAAAGGCTGTGTATCTTTTTTGTGTGTGTGTGGTACGCGGGCCTCTCACTGTTGTGGCCTCTCCTGTTGCGGAGCACAGGCTCCGGACGCGCAGGCTCAGCGGCCATGGCTCACAGGCCCAGCCGCTCCATGGCATGTGGGATCTTCCGGGTCCGGGGCACGAACCCGTGTCCCCTGCATCAGCAGGCGGACTCTCAACCACTGCGCCGCCAGGGAAGCCCAGGCTGTGTATCTTGATTATGATGATGGTTATATGAATCTACGTATGGGGTAAAGTGTCACAGAGCTATACACACACATTGCACTAATGTCAGTCTCCTACTTTTGATATTATACTATAGCTATGTAAGAAGTAATCATTGGGGGGATGTCTCTGTACTCTCTTTACAACTTCCTGTGAATCTATCATTATTTCAAAATAAAAACTTTTTTCAAAAGTCATTTTGTAAGTACATCAAATTCCAAAGCATTTTTCTCCATGGGAGAAGGCACTATTTCCAGAACTTCAGTTACTCTAGTATCCTTGTCAATGTTTATCATCTCTAAATACAAATTATAATACTCTTTACTTAATACTATCATTTAAATTGGCACACATTTTTTTTTACTTAGCCTTCATCTAAGGAATAATATCCATGAAATACCAGGTTTAGAGGTTAGTTACATCTCCAAATATGTAAAAATAAAGATGTAACTTTGAAAGAGACTTATTCACGTACAATTATCCCAACACTGGGTGTGCTGTATAATGGCAAGGCTTTGGGAGGTGCTCCAGGAAGTGGTGAGGAAGGCAAGCCCAGCTCTGCAGAACAGCTTGTGACCAGTGGTACAACGAGAGAGAGAACTAGGTCACCGCACATCCCAGTTGCCATCTGAGAAATGACCTATCATTCCTTCTAGAAAAAGACAATTTTCATTAAGCTTTTTAAATTATAAAATATTCCTAAAATTACTTCAAGTCTTTATCAGAGTGGCACATCTCAGCAGTATATTTAGCTCTGTAGAAACTAGAAGCTATATTTGGCTTTTTATTCTATAATTTATGATAATGATTATTCAAGTTGTCTCCCAGGCTTAATCACCAAGTCATCCATATGTGGGCTTTTTCTGTCTCTCTTTTCAGAGCACATTAACTCATTTTGCTTAAACTCTATGGCCTTTGGTTTGCTGTAGAGATCCCTTTGGGAAAAAAAGGGGATGAGAAAACCTTGGCATTCTCAAAGTGAATTTTTAAAAACTCTATGAAAAAAAGATAGGTAGAGAAGTATACCATACTATTAAAATAATATACCATATTATTTTAATAATACCATAACAACATTATTAAAATGCATTCCTAAAAAAATGCTTTTAAGAAACTTTAACTCATTGTGCCTCTGCTAGTTCTAAAATGAACTTTGATGACCAACAAACTTCAGTGAGAATGTTCACTCATCAGAAAGGGGGAAAAAAAAGAAAACATTTTCCTATAACAATATATGGCTTACAAAGGCATTCTTCAGGGCCATGAGTTTTTTTCTTTAAATAATCTATTTTCAAGCATAAAAATGACCTATTGCCTTGTTTTTAACTTTGCTTCTCAAGAAACGTAGGCATGTTTCTTGGACAACTGAAAATTATCTTCCTTAACCTTCCAGCCAGCAAGATCCAGATTTGGGGGCAAAGAATATTGATTCTTTGACTGTGGCTGAATCAATACAAGGAGAAATAAACTCAGTCACAACCTAATTCCCCCAGTTATTTCTGACCCTTCTTTTTTTTGAATTTAAATAAAAAATCAGATGGGATTATTTTGAATACATGGTAATTTTTTAAAATCATTTTCCTTATCCCTTCACCAATATGGATAGAAAAGCCCAAAATTGTATTAGAATAGATTCTTTCATGGGTCTGTACTGGACTTCAGCATGTTTGCCACCTCGTTTTGGAATTAATTTGCCACAGCATGATGGGATTTAAAAACAAAGGCAAGGTATTTTCCCTTCTATACTGATGTTGGAACAACAAATGCCGGTGTCAGATGATTTCATCCTCTTTTCTAATTTGTTTAGTTTGTGGAAAGCTGATCGAAGATAAGGTAGGGCATTTGGGCTGCTGAGTTACCAAAGTATTCAAAATGTTGGTGCCTGTGGAGTGTGACCATGTATCCCAGCCTATACTAGTTGACTCTATATCCCATCTTGTTTAGCATGTTGCCCTAGCAGAATGGCAGGTGCATAATAAACATTTTAGAAAGAAAATGTAAATGAATAAATAAAAGTACTAGCTAACAACACCCATTAATCACAGTGTCATGTGCTTTTCACCAAGTAAATTCATATCTTATGCTTAATACAGAGCAAACCACCAGAATGAAATTAGCACACAAAAATACACATTTGTAAAGTGCTCATATAACTTAATGTCCAAACAGGGCAAACATAGTATGTAAACTGCATAAGAGCAAAGATTTTTGTTCCTATGGCCCTCTCAGCACCTAGAACAGTGCTTGGCAATAGTAGGTTTTTAATAAATGTTTTCAAATAAATGAGTGAATGAAAGAAGACATGTATATACACAATAGTGTATTCACATTTATGAGAAAATATTAACATTAATTTCAAAATTCGGTTCCAGGTTATTTTCCCATATGGTCTTTTGAATTGCCAAATGGTGGTTAAGGTGAGTACTTCTAGCGTTAAGGGCTGCCCATGCCATCACTGGGAAGATCCAGTTTTCCTTATATTGAGATTAAATTTGAACTCATCTAATTGTAATGTCTGTACTGCCCCCTAGGCAGAAATTCTCAGTAATGATATGTGAAACCTTGTCAGATGCCTCACCAAGGTCCATATGCTTTGCCACGTGTCCCAAGCTGGCAGCCTGTGGGCCAGGTTCATTCTACAGATGTATTTTGTTTTGTTTTAGAATCAGGAGCATATTCATTAATAAAAAGTTGCAGTTACATTTTTAAAAATCACAGTGATTCACATAAAAATCCCAGATTTCTGGCTTCCCTGGGAAAATAACATCATTTAGGCCACTCCGCTCCTTTGTGTTAATTGTCTTGTCTAAGTGAACTTCTGCTTTTGTGACTTCTGTCCTGACCATTTCTCAGATTTACTAGTCTTTACGCTATCTGTTAAAAAAAAAAAATGCTATGCTTGCTAAGTTATTCTTTGAAGACCAAGCTGATTTCTGAATATCATTTTTTTCTTTTTCAAGTACTCAGAAGCCATCTTCTTATTAATTTGTTTCAGAATATTGCCTAATATTTTATGTTGGTTTCACCAAATACTGTTTTAGAGACTCTTCCTTCTAATTTGTGAAAATCAAAGCTATATACTTCATTTCTAGATTTCTGTCTCCTTAGCATCTCTCCTTATCTCCAGGTTCTTCAACGACATTAACAATCTTATAATCCTATTTGCAAAGGGTGAGATTATAAAGCCCAGGACATAAATTGTCAAATGAACTAAGTGCCTTAAGAGAAGCTAGTAGCATTAATTAGCCTGAGCTTTAGTATTCTCTACAAAGTTTTATTCTATGCTTTTTAGTTTGGAGATCATTTTACTTGATAGAGAAGCAAAAGAGTAGCTACAAACTTCTATCTTCCCTTAGCCATCCAGCCATCAATATTAAATGAACCGCAATAAGTAGTGAGTGTATACTTTTCTTTCTCCTCTCCCTTCAAGCATAATTAAAGTGAATAGTTTTCTCATCCTTAATATTTTTGCAAGTAATAGTTCAAAACTGGATTCCAGTTTTCCTGACACGAAGAACCAAAGTTTTGCTGTATCAAGTGTTCTTGGGAGCAGAATGTTGGATTTTTCAATTTTTCACATAATAATAAGAGTATGTATTATCATAATAGTTAGCTCAGATTTTAAATTGATTAAACACCATTATTTTGTCTGATACCTGCTGATGATGTGAGGGAGAGATTACAAAATAATATCCTGAGTGACCCTCTGAATTGAATCTGTAAGATGAATACAGAAAGGAAAGGAAGTGACAAGTTATCTAATTCTCTGAAACTGTGGAATAAAATATGAACTTACTCTCAGAAGTGCACATATTTTCTTATTCACTGAAGGGAACTGCAAACCTTTAGTGACCCAATCACAGACAGTTACCTGAATTTAAAACCACAAAAATCAATTTAAGTTCAACTTACTAACACTGAGCATTTCCTTCCCAAGGGCAGAACTGACATCTTTTGTAGGACAGATGAAGAATGGGGTGGAAGGTAATATTAACCTGTCCTCTCCTTTCCTCCTTGGTTTAACCTGTGCCCAGGGAGACTCAATTCATAATTTCATCAATTTCACACCATTAGTACGCATTAAATTAACTTTAAAAGGTATAGTATAATAGTCTGAATGAGTAGGAGCCATTAAATCTAATGACACTTAAATGCATTTATCACAGTGATGCATGTCTTTAAAAGGGCCATTATGTTTTTCCATAAGATAGAAGGGGTTTGAAACTGTAAACTTTATATTATCCAGCTGAACATTCTTTAGTATTTATTTTGCCCTTAAAACATATTAAAATGGAAGATGGTTACCATAAAGTTATTTCTTATATTTCAACCTAAGGGGAATGTTTCCTGTATCTCTCATAAGGCTGAGCACTCTCAATGCTTTGTCCATGGTTCTGAAACTGGCTGTACCTCAGTGACCCCACCACAGGAACAGACAGAAAGGAAAAAAAAAAAAAAGATTGATATTTCTTCCAGTTAATGACTTACAAGAATACAAATATTGACTTAAAAATGAATGCATTGTTCAACTTTATAACCAGCATAGCAAGAAAATTTGCACATATTATAAATTTGTGTATTTGAGTAGTGTGCAAAATGGAGGCTAAATTGGCAAATATTTGTTTTTAACCTATTTGAAGTACAGCTTGGGAATTTTTATCATTTTGCTCCACACTTCTTTTATTCGTTAAAGTACACCAATAGCAATGATATTTAACTTTTGTCAATTTGTTTGTTTTTCAGAAACTTCATTTTGGATTTTCTTAAGCCCATAATAATGCTCTCTCTCTGATTTTTATTAGAATAAACACTTTGGGCATTCTTCATACAATTTCAAACCACAGGAAAAAGCTATATATCTTCAAATAATGGACCAATATTTGAATTACCTGTTATAAGTGTAAAGAACATTTATTATCAGTTACAATTTAAGTCAATGAATATTTAATACATATAGTTATAAGGATTACAGAGAATTTTGATATATGGCTCTTACCCCTGAAAAGCATAAAACTGAATAATTATTACATGTACATGTAAAATAACACAAGCAGTATATATCATTAAAATTTAAGCTAATTGAGGGACTGGACCTGCTTGGCATTTTCACTGCTTTGTCTCTAGTATGTAACACAGTTCCTAACACAGAGTTGGCATTCAATAAATATTTGTTAAATGAATTAGAATATGAATGAATAAGTGCAAAAAGAGCTAGAATTGGTGGCACCAATCAGATGTCACTGATTTATGGTTACTTTCTTTAGAGGAGGCACGCATGCTCCAGTTATCAAGTTATAGAAACTGATATACATTCATCTATTTTTCTCAATGCATTAAATTACCAAGAGCAAAAATAATGGCTAACATCATTTTAGTATGCATTAAATGTGAGGCATTTTTAAAGTGCTTATCTATGTCACTCCACTACAACTATTATAATTCCCTTTTTATAAATGAGGAGAGTTAAATGACTTTCTTAAGTAACCTAGTCAATAGTAATGCAGAACCAAAACTCAGAACTAAGTCTGAGCTCTTAGCCATTACTTTACCAAAATCCCAACCTATTTTTGAGCATTCAAGGGCCTTTGTAAATTCCATATCATCATATAAATTCTAGATCTTTGGAAATCTTTCTCTTGACCTGTTTATGAAAGGTTTCTTACCTTCACAACCTTCCTTTTCTAGCTTGTAGTGAAGAAGTCACTTTTCTCCCTCTTTATAGTGGCACAAAGAAAGGTTATTCACAGGGTAAAGCACAAGAGCCAAGATGCAGAGGAATCCTTTGGGTTTATATGGAAGTAGAGAAAGAAATGATGCAGTTGAAAAAGAATAGTTAGGCCTCTCTACCCTCTGCTCCCAGTTGAGAATGCTTTTTTTGGGGGAGGGGGGGGCTACAGAGCAGTGATAATTTTCTGGCTGTTGGTCTGTTCTCTTTTACTTCTTTTTGTAGTGAAGTAGCTGTGGCATGGGGTTCAGCCAAAGTCTTGAGGAAAAATGTTCCGGGGAAAGAGACTTATTTTTTTTTCCAGCAAGACCAATATCAAACAAATTGGGAGTGTAGACCAATTCTTTTTTATACAATTATATTAAACTTATTTACCGGTTTCATTAAGAAATCTATTAGGTCATTTTCTCACACTACTTCCCAATCTGATATTTCTTGTATTTATGTTGCATTTTTGAGATCAAAACTTTTCAATCCAGCATTTATTATTTAGCTGTCACCACTTATCATCACTGAAGTTTGTTCAGAAAATTCATCAACCATCTTGAACTCAACTCAAAAGTCATAGTATTGATCACATGCCATAAAAGAGTACTAGAAAAATAGAGTAGTTGTATTAAACACATACAATTCTTACCATTCATAAATTTGCATTCTGATATACAGCTAAGAAACTTAAAAATGAAAAGTAAATGAAACCCAGTAGTGCTAAAAACATTCCATGTCCTGGCAATACCTAAACATTCATTTTCCTCCTTGGAAAAGGCAAAAACAATCTGATTTTCCTTGCTGTAGTAATGATAAAGTTATGCAATAGATGAAGTGACTGATATATCATTGATGTGCTCATCGGTAAATATCTACAGAGACTTGAAAATTAAATATATGATGGCTTGATCACTTGCTCTAAAGAGTTTGGCCCCAGTTATTGAACTATGTAATCTGTTATCTAATTTTCACATATAAAGGGAGGAAAACAAATGTCATCAACTGTGTAGACAGTGATGAGATAACACAAGACATTTTAAAATTATTTTTAAAAAATTAAGATTAAATAGTAATCATTTGCTTTATATTCCTCTTGTATAATGAAAAACAGCATTAAAAATGATTTGATATTAAACTTCTCCTATACTTTAAAACATATGTTAACACATGAATAAATTACACTGTTACGTTATTTTTTCTCTTCATGGCCTTAACTTTTTCATTGCAGTTTTCTTCCCATTATGCTATGCCTTGATCTAGATTTCACTGCCCTAAGGAATTGCTTTTTCTTTTTACCTCCTGCTTTTATCTGCCAATGAAAATTTTGCACACTAGGGAGAAGAAAAAGGTGGGAAAAAAATTCAAAGACACATTCTTGACTTCCTTAGTGGGCGTTCACAAGAAATGGAAAATTTCTTTTCTCAATGTCTCTAATATATCTTTCAAAGAAGATGAGATAGCATTAATGTGACCACAAATTTCCAACTGTTCAGATTGACACAGTCACTGTGTGCTTTGTTTTACTAGTACACAAGGGAGGTCCTATCTCTGGAACTTATTTTTTTCCCCATAAGGTATTTAAGCTAGAAACTTTGTCAGACTGCATCCGTGTTTCCAGAGCTAGCAGGAATGCAAACTGTGCTTTTAGCATTAGCATTCTACTTAGAACAAAGGGAGGCGCCCAGAAGCACTACACACCAGTGCCGACTCCTCTGGTTTCCCCACACAGGGTAGCCACAGCCATCTGACTCTTGAGTTCATTTAAACGTGTCTCCAAACCTTGGCTCAGATAGCTCTTTATATTTGCCTGAGCCAGTGCTTTTTGATTACTTCTCCTTCCCAATAGGTAAGTTTGCTTGTGGTGATGAGGGAGGAATATTTGTTTTGCTAGGGAGTTATATTTTGGGTCAAGGATTTGTCATAAAAATATTAAGGAAGGTGTGGTTAGCTAAACCACATTTTATAAAATGTTGCTTATTTTTCCAGAGAAGCCTAGTTGTTTTAGAGTTGTAAGAAATCTGTAGAAAATTTGTTTCCAAGTGAGAATTTAAACAGTGAAGAATTTACACTGCCTGATTAATGATTCTTGCAAAGAAATTAAAAATCATGTCTTATGAAAATTAACCCTTATTTGTCACTTCGGTAGAAGATAGCTTTCTTTTTATCAAGTCATATAAAATTACTTCCTGTGTTCTTCACCGTGAGTATCTCTGATCTGGTTGACAAGGAGAGAACTGCTAACTAGAGTGGCATATAGCCATTCCTACAATTGCCAACTAGATAGCAGTTGAGTGAGTGACTGAGTTTCAGTGAGTTTCTATCCAGAGTTTATTACAGACTTGATAATTTTATACTGCAGGCTTTGCTTTAGAATGTAACTGAGAAATAATGCTCTTGATCTAGAAGCTTTTTTTTGGCTGTGTTGGGCCTTTGTTGCTGTGTGCAGGCTTTCTCTAGTTGTGGTGAGCGGGGGCTACCCTTCCGTGCGATGCTCGGGCTTCTCATTGTGGTGGCTTCTCTTGTTGCAGAGCACAGGCTCTAGCGCGTGGGCTTCAGTAGTTGTGGCACGTGGGCTCAGTAGTTGTGGCTTGCAGGCTCTAGAGCGCAGGCTCAGTAGTTGTGGCGCACAGGCTTAGTTGCTCCACGGCATGTGGGATCTTCCCAGACCAGGGCTTGAACCCGTGTCCCCTGCATTGGCAGGCAGATTCTTAACCACTGCACCACGAGGGCAGCCCTAGAAGCATTTTAATTAAGTTAATTTGAGTGTGATGTATTAGTTGTTTTGAGATTGTACAAATTGAATGCTTCTGTAGCGTATGAGAGTTTATACATACTGTTCTGGTTGGGAGTTGTCAGATATTAGGGTTAAAGTGTCTTTCTGCTGTTAAGTAGAAGTGCTGTATTATTTGTTGCTAAACTATGTAGTATGCAAATTTTCAAAAATAACTACCATGAATTTAATAATCTGATTTACAAGTTGATGGAGACTCTTGCAAGTGAAACTGGATTTAAATATAGCTGTTTTCCTATAGGCTCCAATACCAGTTGACATTAAGTGGATGTCAACTGAGCTCCCACCTCAGCAAGGGGGGAAGGGTTATTTCCTGCTGTCCTAAGGCAGCTTTCTCTCCAATAAGGCTTATACTGTTTTGCAGAAGTTCAGAAATCTATCCCAAAGGGATGGTGATTATTGTTACTATTCGAGTTATCTCATTGCTTGTAACATAAAGAGCTGTCATACTTGTGCTGTCCCTAATTCTTCACACCCACTAGGTACCTCAAACCTCATCTTATTTGAAGTCACGTGGGTGCAATCGCAAAGCAACTGCAAAAAAATAGTGCTTGTGTTGTGGATGGAAACTAAGAGCCATGTTTTCCAACCTTAGCTGCATATTAGAATCACATGGTGGCCCCTGGGCATTAATTTTTTTAAGTTTCCCAGGTTATCCTAAGATTTAGTCAAGGTTGAGAACCACTGCTTTATTACCTGCATAATTTTTTAAAGTCCTTTGAAAATGGTCTCCCATCTACCCCAGACAGCAATATCAGATACTAAAGTGATTTATCTATTTTTGAGGAGTTGGGGAGGGGAGTTATCAAGTTTAACCCAACAATCTTCAGTTATAAGGCATGACAAATAAAATTCATAAGGCTGAAAATGTGTTTAGCTTTGAGAATGCAAAGTAAGATGTTTTATCTAAATGCTGGTGTTTTCAGAGTCAGATATGGAAAAGTAAAATAAAAAAGTGTTCAATTTTACTTTTCCGTGTCTCATATCTATAACTAAATATACAAAGTAGTGTTTTGAGTTATTCAGCAATGCTTATCACACTTCTATCCCCGAGACCCATTTCAGTCTGTAGTTTGGGAAACACCCAAACCACTTTCCTCATGTAGAACTAGTACTTTACTTACAGGGCTACTGAGAGAATTAAAGAGGTAATGACTATTAAAATGTCTAGTATGGTGCCTGACACACAGCAGATGATTAATCTAAATTAGTTTTCCCCTTCTTTTTTTAGATTATTTATTTTAACATTAAAATATCCCAGATTAACCTTCAGGCAATAGGTATGGAAAAACTATTATGTCCCATATAGTATGTTAATTCCTCTTTTTTTTTTTAAAGTGGATTAATTCATAGCTTTGCCTGGAATATGGTGTATATTTCTTTTAATTCATTTCAGAGCAATTAAAGCAATTCAGAGTAACTAAGAAATCATGCAGAAAATGCAAGGTTTATTAATTTGCCTAAATGTTATTAAAAGCAGGAAAAGGAAATGACTAAAATGCATCCTTCTTTTGCTAATAATGGCAGATATACTGCAGAAAGCATTTACAATTATGTGAGTGCTCTCATATTTTTTTTTTATTGAAAACTTTCCAGGGATTAATTTGTATATTTTATTTTTAAAGTGCCTTCAGTTTTCTTAGTTTTGTGAACAACCCTTATCATTTATTGAGACAAGTTCTTTAAAAGGTTTCCAACTCAAATCTTAACTTATAGGTACACCACTTGCCTCTGTCCAACCGAGTACATATTTCTAGCTCTGTTTTCCTTAATCTTCCTTAATAAAGAGGAGGAAAGAGAGAGAGGGAGAGAGAGAGAGAGAGAGAGAGGGATTTTTCTACAACGCATATTCTGAGATCTTGGCCAGTGTAAATGTTGGTAACACCTGGCTGCTGCCAAAGCAATCCACTAAATGCCAAACTGACACACTCTTAATTATACAGAAAATCTCATTCCCTCTTGGGTACCATGTACACAGCTCAATTTTTTAAGAACATATTTAAGTCATTTTTAATCGTACAACTTCTGAACATCAAGCGATAAATCTTAATACAGAAATTACTTTACTTTTTCTGTTTCAGTTGAATTCTCGAATTCATGTATCAAAAACCTGACTCTGTATTGTGAAATTGGAGTTAGACCACTGCTACTGATACTGAGACCCCAGAGTCTAAGTTGCTCAACTACAGTTTATTAAATGCACAGCAACCTTGAACTGACAGACATGCTCAACATCCTTTCTCATTATAATAACCAACTACATGAGAACTTAATTTATTATGTCAGTAATTGTTATCCTGAGATAACAACTAACTGAATCTATCTCAGATATAGACAGAAGTGGGTACGGGAAGAGGTTACTTCTAAAATTTATTTTTGTTTCTTTGTTTTATTTTTAATATTTCATTCATGACTGATATTAAATAGATGGTTCAGGGGAAAAATACAATCTGATATTAAGGAAAAACGTTTTCATTCCTGGGCTTCCCTGGTGGCGCAGTGGTTGGGAGTCCGCCTGCTGATGCAGGGGACGCGGGTTCGTGCCCTGGTCCGGGAGGATCCCACGTGGCACGGAGCGGCTGGGCCCGTGAGCCATGGCCGCTGATCCTGCATGTCCGGAGCCTGTGCTACGCAACGGGAGAGGGCACAGCAGTGAGAGGCCTGCGTACATCAAAAAAAAAAAAAAAGTTTTCATTCCTATTCTTAAATTACATAGTACATTTTAGCACTCAATTTATAAGTTTATTTTGACTTCATCAATGAGTTTTTCAAAAATGTTTACACTAATAGGGGAGGAACACACTATGCTCATTTTAAAAATTAAATATTAATAAAGTACCCACGGCATCTTCAGTGCATATTAACTCAGAAGCCTAAATCAGCTTCTTTATGCAAGAAACATAAATCCAGTTTATATAAGTAAATAAATAAGTGACATGAACCCTCCCTAAATTGAATTAGAGAAGCTTTTATTTTCATATTTCAGAAAATAATATTTCTGAAACACATAAACAAAACTAGTTTGAAACTTTTCAAATGCTGTAATTACTCTTCAGTTGTTTTAGGGTAAAGTGCTATTGGAATAGCGGTCAAGTAAACCACTTTTTACCAAGGTAAAGTGGAACTTGGTACCCTCTGGAGCATTACTATAAGAATATGTCTGAGGAAGGCCATCTGCCATCTTCATTGAGCTTCCCTCCAGCCGCCAGTGAAAGAGATTCTTTGAGGTTTAGGCTGAGTGTACTTCTCAGAGGACACATCTGAGAGAATGCTCTGTGTGTATATATTCCTTCTATTTCTAATGGTATGAATAATAAATAAGAAGCTTATGAAATATGCACTCCCATAGCTTTCCTCTCTTTTTAAGAAAACACTATGCCACACCCATGATAAGAAGAAAACTTGGAAAATTTGAAATAAAATTTGTCTTGAACTTAATATGACTTTACCATAAAGAATGGTTTTCTGCATATAAATTTGAGTTCACTCTATCAAAAGGAATTATTATGAGGAGAAAAACCAGCATCATATTTGAAGTCAGGATTTTCATACTTAATTACTATGCTATAAATTGCAAAGAGCCAGTAGCATCATCTAGGAAATTTATTATTTGGGAGGTGTTATCTCAATCAGTTCTTTTAAAAGAACCTGTAGATTCTGTTATCCCTTACAGCACAAATAGGAGAAATTCTATATTAAGATTCCTTTTGAATCTTAAAGTAAATAAATTCTCTTTCGCTCGCTCTCTCTTTTTAGAGAAAAACAGAAAATAATTGCTTTATACCCCAAATTATATTATATATGGAAGAAAAGGAGGGAGGGAGGCAGAGGGAGAAAAAAAAGGAAGGAATCAGGGCTGTTTGCTATAAACTGATATCCTGGCAAAGATAAAGGAAATGTTCTTTAACTTAAAATTTTATTTAAAGATAGTCTATTTAAACCCCGATGATAGAAGTGAACCACCATTTATATCTTCATTCAATAGTAGTCACAAAACCAAAACAATAATTATATAATATAGGTTCATTAAAAATAGTATTATAGGAACTTCCCTGGCAGTCCAGTGGTTAAGACTCTGTGCTTCCACTGCAGGGGGCGTGGGTTCAATCCCTGGTCAGGGAACTAAGATCCCACAAGCCATATGCGGTGTGGCCAACAAATAAAAATAAATAAATAAATTAAATTAAATTAAAATTAAAGTGTACACGTACAAAATTTTAAAAAAATAGTATTATAGGAAAAACGTTATAGTAAGTGTTGAGGCATTTAGAAATTAAATGAGCTAGTATACATGAAAATGATTTGTAAAACTAAAATATATAAGGTAATATTATTAAAGATGTATTTTTCTGGAATTTTCATTTTGTAAATATGAAAAGCCTGATTTTTAAAATTTCTTTAAAGTAGAATTTTACCTTTTTAATATTCAGTTTTGATATTTTTATTGGTATATTGATGCATACATATAGATGTCGGTAATAGCCAATAACAGAAGTTAATTTCTACCTCATGGAAATTTATTTATTTATTAGAGGTCTGTTCATAATTCTGTTACTATTACTAATTTTTCTTTCATTTGGCCTAAACTCACTAATCCCCTACATTTATACTGAAAATAAATGTACCTATGATGAGCATTCATCAGCTATTAAATGATTAAAGTGCTTTGACTGCATAGCATGTATGGATTTCCCATGTTTTACATAGGTAGCTAGGATCCAGGCTCAGTCAACAGAACGTACACAATGACAGTTGTAATCAAGGCATAAGCAACTTATTTAAGCTAACAAATAAATGTTCTTCATATAGAAACTGTAAGATCAACGGATGTGCTCTTCTCTCTTATCAGTAATAGCCTCTGGCTGCCTTGCATTTTCTTGGACAGGTTGGGGAAGAGAACTGGGAAAAGGAAAGAATCAACCCAAAGAAGCTTTTCATTGGTAGAATCTCTAACTTGCACTCCAGAAATTAAAATGTATGGTGTTTGAATAAAACCTCAAATAGTATTAAATCAGAAATGACAATATTTTCACGCAGAATTCAACACGTTGATGTTTTATATAATAATACTGCATAAACGTAATCTACTCAATCAGATTTTATGCCAGGGCCAAAAAATATCTTCAATCTCATAGACCAGTTGCTTCATAGAGTAATTAAATAAGTCAAGGAAATAAGTCTGCATTTCCACCCACTGACAAAAATTTTGCTCCTTTCGTAGGCACTCAAATATTTGTCATGTGGATGAATTTCAGTCCATTTGTACCTAAAATCTAATGTAATTAAATTAAACACACATATTGACTATTTTTCACAAAATACACATAATAAAAATTAAGGGGAATTTCAAGTTATAAGTTACTGAGCTTGAGTTATCAGCACAGTCTTCTTCACTGTGACTTTTATGAAGGACTTATCCAATTTGAAAATAAAACATTTACCATTCAGTATTGCCCTGGCTCAGTCTGGGCTGGGCATTGAATTGCGTACATCTTGAGACTCTCTAAAATATATTCGTTTTTGCCAGCAATGGTCCTAAAGAGCAGGATACACTTGCTATTTTAAATGATTCAAGAAGTCTGTGTTTTTTGGTTTCATTTTTCTTGTTGGAAAATTGTGGAGTGACATCCCCCTCAAATCCATGCCTTACCCCCTATTCTCCTAGCACATATACACACGTACAAAGGTAGTAGAATCACACTATATGCTGGGTTGAGGTTTTGAAGAAAGCATGCAAAGTAAATAACAACAATAATAATAAAGTTCAAATTATCTTGGAAAATTCTATAAAATGGCCGTAAGTTCACCATTTAGCCAGTTTCCTTCTAACATCAGAACAGGACATTTTTTGTTAAATAACAGATGGACTTCTTGGTTTATAATTAGAACCATTGTATAAAAATATTTGTGTCTTTATATACTAGAAACACACATGATTCAGTGAGATGTGAGAACTAAAGAAATAGCAAATTCACATCTCCCATTTTGCTTTAACTCCCAGGCCTAAGCTGGAAAATGCCTACCCTATTAAAAATCTCTCTCTCTCTCTTTCTCTCTCTCAGATTAAATAGTTGACTTTGATTGATTTTAATGAGAATATGAAAAGACTTCAGAGTTTTGCCAAAATGTCCATTAGCCTCCTTAAATAACAGGGCTTCTGGTGTCAGGCGAGCTCTCTTTTTTTTTTTTAATTTTTAAATTTAATTTTATTTATTTTTTTGTACAGCAGGTCCTTATTAGTCATGAATTTTATACACATCACTGTATACATGTCAATCCCAATCTCCCAATTCATCACACCACCATCCCCACCCCTCTGCGGTTTCCCCCCTTGGTATCCATACGTTTGTTCTCTACATCTGTGTCTCAATTTCTGCCCTGCAAACCGGTTCATCTGTACCATTTTTCTAGGTTCCACATATATGCGTTAATATACAATATTTGTTTTCCTCTTTCTGGCTTACTTCACTCTGTATGACAGTCTCTAGATCCATCCACGTCTCAACAAATGGCCCAGTTTCATTCCTTTTTATGGCTGAGTAATATTCCATTGTATATATGTACCACATCTTCTTTATCCATCCATCTATCGGTGGGCTTTTAGGTTGCTTCCATGACCTGGCTATTGTAAATAGTGCTGCAATGAACATTGGGGTGCATGTGTCTTTTTGAATTGTGGTTTTCTCTGGGCATATGCCCAGTAGTGAGATTGCTGGATCATATAGTAATTCTACTTTTAGTTTTTAAAGGAACCTCCATACTGTTCTCTATAGTGGCTGTATCAATTTGCATTCCCACCAACAGTGCAAAAGGGTTCCCTTTTCTCCACACCCTCTCCAGCATTTGTTGTTTGTAGATTTTCTGATGATGCCCATTCTAACTGGTGTGAGGTGATACCTCATTGTAGTTTAGATTTTCATTTCTCTAATAATTAGTGACGTTGAGCAGCTTTGCATGTGCTTCTTGGCCATCTGTATGTCTTCTTTGGAGAAATGTCTATTTAGGTCTTCTGCCCATTTTTGGATTGGGTTGTGTGTTTTTTTAATTTTGAGCTGCATGAGCTGTTTATATATTTTGGAGATTAATCCTTTGGCCGTTGATTCGTTTGCAAATATTTTCTCCCATTCTGAGGGTTGTCTTTTCGTGTTGTTTATGGTTTCTTTTGCTGTGCAAAAGCTTTGAAGTTTCATTAAGTCCCATTTGTTTATTTTTGTTTCTATTTCCATTACTCTAGGAGGTGTATCAAAAAAGATCTTGCTGTGATTTATGTCAAAATACGTCAACACTTTGAGCTTCAGTTTTCTTAATTTTCAGGTATGAGTTATAATACCCACCTCAAGCAACTGTTTAGGGTTAAATGAGAGAATTTTCATTAAGTGTACTATAGTGTTTACCAACAGATATTAGCTGTTGATATTACCAGTGATAAGAGCAATGGTTCTTTAAGGCTTTTTTTCTTTTTTAAACTGTTACTTTTTTTTTTAAAACAAGCCACCAGAGGGTAGTAGAGAACAAATAGTTTGTATACATTGTTCCAGGTGCTGCCTCTGTGACATTACCATGTTCTTGTCCTCATAATACATCTGTCTACCTGTTCTGTCATTTCAGAATAAACGGATAAGCTTAAAAACATGGAATAAGCTTTCACTATTCTTAAATATCCAGATTTTACATATGGCAGGGAATAGGCTCTACTAACTATAAAATGCTTTATTACTGAACTGTCTTAAAGAAGAAAAAGAAATGTAAATCTTGCTTTGAAGCATTTTATTCATACACAGTGTTTTATGTGGTTGAAAATGTTTCAGGTTCTATTTAAAACATGAAGTACTGCATCTTCTTTGTGGTACTACCAAAAGTTACCAAGTTGATGGTAGTGAAGTTTTAGTCCCTTTCTTGTTTATTTAGGGAATGCAGGTCATTACAAAAACAATTTCAATAAATACCCTGAAATATATCTAAGGGGTTTCAAGCTGCTACATCTTTTCACTCTCTATTTCATATAATGGTTGTGTATGAAAGTCTACATTATCATTATGGTATATCAGTTCCCGGTAAAAATGATGTGGGATATTTAACTTTAAATTAGAGAGCAAGCTAAAACAAGATCATTGAGATTGAAGAGGTGGGACACGAGAGCTTATTATGTAAATCTAATCTATTTTCCAAAGGTTACATGCTCTTAGGAAAAGCAGATATAGATAATAATATTAATGGATTTGTACTCTGAAACTAGAGCTCACACTAATACTTGTAAATATATAATTTTCAGACTTTGAATAGAGTAGTAGTTCTCAATCAGGGACAATTGTGTGCCCCAGGGGACATTTGGCAATGTCTGGAGACATTTTTGATTTGTCAAGACCTGTTTGAGGACAGACGGGGGGCGGGGGGGGTGGGTGATGCTACTGGAATCTAGTGAATAGAGGCTGGAGATGCTTCTCAACGTCACACAGTTAAAGAACATCACTCCCCACTCCACCACCCCGACAACAGAGAATTATCAGGCCAAGTATGTTAATAGCACTGCTGCTCAGAAACCCTGGAATAAAGCCGTGAACTTTCAAAGACTATGTTGTGTCCTTGGATATTTTCCTATTTCTATTCCTAGTCCACATTGGTGGTTTAGAGAAGAGCTCTCTACTAAGAAGCACAGCAGTTGCCTTGGCGTTCATCTTCCCTTTTTAAAACAGCAGATTTTCCAGGGCTTCCATTTAAAGAATGTGCCATATTCAGTCAGTTTCTGATGGGTATTAAATGTGCTTTGGAAACTTACAACCTCTCAGTAAAGACAATTTGTAGAAAACAAAAACAGGAGAGCAGGTGTCAAGCTTTTCCTTCCCCCCGCCCCAAATGGCTTTAGTGCAATCAAAAATGGGAAGTGTGAATAAACACTGCTTTGTGTTTTAAGTAGGAACATTTGGAAGTATTGGTATAATGCCTTCGGGACATGAAATCTTCAGTTACACGATCACTTATTTAGAAATGTGATGAAGTGTAAAGAAACTGCACCAGCAGGAGGAATCATTTAAAATTTTTAAAACTCTGAAAAATAGTTTCACAGAGCATGTATGTGGCTACAAATCAACCGGCATATGTAGCAGAGCCTTCGTGTTTAACTTTCACAAATCTACTGACTTCTCTTAACTTAGGAGTAGCTGAAAGAGAGCCATAAGAGAGCTAGAAGGTAATTTATTTCCATTAATAAGCTGATTTGGAGGGAAAATGGAAATTTTCATTTTTAATCTATACTTGCACCTAATTTGCCTATTTCAAATCCAGCCAAAAAATAAAACATAAATTTCAAAAACTGGTAAAGCAAATATGTCTTACCGATTTAATCTTCAAGAATTTAAAACTTTCAATCATAATTAAAGTTACTGAAAAGATATCCAAATTGACTGCTTTATCCAGCTAATTTATGCTAGTGTATAAACCTGTCCTGTCCAATATGGTAGAACTAGCCATGTGGTTATGATGGAGCCCTTGAAATGTCGCTAGGCTGAATTGAAATCTGTTATAATTGTAAAATACAAGCTGGATTTTGAAGACTTGGCCAAAAGAGAAAAATTCTATTAACAATTTTTATATTGATGACATGTTTTTTGGGTTTTTTTGGCTGGGCCACATGGCTTGCTGGATCTTGGTTCCCCCACCAGGGGTTGAACCCAGGCCCCCTCTGCAGTGAAAGCACAGAGTCTTAACCACTGGGCTGCCA
Source organism: Phocoena sinus (assembly GCF_008692025.1). Lineage (NCBI taxonomy): Eukaryota > Metazoa > Chordata > Mammalia > Artiodactyla > Phocoenidae > Phocoena > Phocoena sinus. Next base: position 52,439,009 of record NC_045779.1, on the reverse strand, counting down.
GGGAATTCCGACATGTTGATATGATAACATTTTGGATATGTTGAGTTGAATAAAATATATTTTAAAATTAAGTTAATTTGTTTCTTTTTATTTTTTAAATGTTGCTGCTAGAAGGTTTAAAAGTACATTTGTAGCTGATTATTTTTATTACATGGTCTAGTGCTGGCCTAGACCATTCAAGTTTTAATTAAGTAATCACTTTCATGATCAAATGAGCATGTAAGAAATTATGATAATATGAGGGGAAAATGCATAAGAATACATAGTTTGCTAACCATTCTACTATGTAGTATCATTTTCCTAGTGTTAGCGCCCATTTCTTCCCTATAGGAACCTTCTGCTTCCCGCAGACAGGTTCTTCCAAACCTTCCTTCCTACGCCTTTCCTACAGGGCTCTTTCCTGTATATCTTTCTGCTCACAATGTTCTCTTTGTCTGAGATACCTCCCCTGCCTCATCTTCACCACAGTCTTCAAGATCTAACTCAGAAACATTCCTTCTTGGGCTTCCCTGGTGACACAGTGGTTGAGAGTCCGCCTGCCGATGCAGGGGACACAGGTTCGTGCCCGGGTCCGGGAAGATCCCACATGCCGCGGAGCGGCTGGGCCCGTGAGCCATAGCCGCTGAGCCTGCGAGTCCGGAGACTATGCTCCTTCTTCATAGTGGTTCTCCCCAACTGCAAGTGGCCTCTTTCACTTCTGAACTCTTTAGCACTTAATCTGTACCGGCCTTTCTCGAAGTGTGCTTCTTCGACACTGGGACTGCCAGAGTTACGTTTTCTAAGAAAAAAAGTTCCATGGTTAAATGAATTAGGGAAATACTGACTTAAAGGGAGTCAAATTGGTCTGTTTATTGTAGGACTTCTCAGGGCCCTTAATAGCTTAATCTGTATTGGGAATTTTTAAAGAGCCACTTGGTAGATAGCATTTCCCAGTCCTTTTTGACAATGGAGTATATATTTTTTTCACCAAGCATTTTATAGGACTGAGTTACTGAGTAACACACTTTGAAAAATAATGCATATAACACTAATCAGCACATATTCTATTGGGGCTTTTTTTCCCTCTTGATTCTAGCCATTATATAAATCATATGCCTTTACTTAAATTTTCAAAATTTAGTTGTTGTTTCCTAACATATACTGTATGTGATTCATCGAAGCCAGAAATAATCTTAGTTAGTGCTTTGTAAAATTACCTGTTGATTTAGTTTAATATATCAAGTGATCATACCTCATTTGTATTAATTAGTCCTGTTGATGCTAAGAGCGATACTAATTGGACATTCCAGTGCACTAAACCTTATGGTTCTTACTTGGCACAGTACTTGCACAATACTTTCAAATTTAAACTCTAATTAGTGGTAGAAGTGCAGGACATTCTAACCTGCTGAGTGTGGAAAAGTATCGGCAACACTAAACAAAGCCAATAAATACCTCTGATATTTCTTTGAGGTCAAAAGGGGTAAAATCTCAGGAGAGTATGAGCTGGGAGTCAAATCGAAGATTAGAAAATGAGAGTAAAAAAGAGAACTTTAAGTAAAAAATGAACTAGGGAGAAGGAAAGCCAAAGATGAATGATAAAGTACCACCAGAAACATTTTAATTGTGATGTAAAAAGCACCTCCATCAGACACCAGTTTGCCATGTGTTAATGACAACTCATTTTTTTTTCAAAAATATGCACTCAGTGGCCAAATTCAAAAACCTAATTGATTCGTTACTATTATACACACATGCATTGACTAATCAAAATTAGAATATTTAAGCCAGTCATAAGGGTTAAACAGGATACCTAAGAAATGTCATGTTAGGTGTGATCCAGAGACTATTCTATCCCATTCTATCTTTTATTGTCCCTATCTCTGCCCTTTATGTCCTTGTTTTATTCATATATATTTATGAACTTGACCTTCCCACCCCCAGATAGAATATGAATGAAGGAGACTGAGAAAAGACTCTGTTTTCTGCCTGTTTGTATTTCTAGTGCCTGGCATAATTCATTTATATTTGTGGACTCCCAGACAGTGGTGTTAAATATCATATTGAAGAAGAGAGTAGCTGTTTTCTTGATTTCCACCTAAAAAATCAAGAGTGTATCTCAGTATCCAAGTTTTCATTAATAACCCATGATAAATCTCATCCATGACTTTTGCATATTGTATATGTTGTTTTTGTAATTTATTTATTTATTTTTGGCTGCGTTGCTGCGCGTGGGCTTTCTTTATTTGCAGCGAGCGGGGGCTACTCTTTGTCGCAGTGCGCGGGCTTCTCATTGCGGTGGCTTCTCTTGTTGGAGCACGGGCTCTAGGCGCGCGGGCTTCAGTAGTTGTGGCTCGTGGGCTTAAGTTGCTCCGTGGCATGTGGGGTCTTCCCGGACCAGGGCTCAAACCCGTGTCCCCTGCATTGGCAGGCGGAATCTTAACCACTGCCACCACCTTGGAAGTCCCGATATTGCATGTGTTTTAATCAACTGATCAATAAGTGTGTATTTACAACCTGTTTACTATGTTTGGGGCCAGGTACTTTGGGAGGGTAAAAAGAAAGTAAAATACATACTTCTTTTGCCTTCAGGATTGAGAAGGAAAGACAAACAGATAATTAGACAACAAATGGAGAATTGGTGCTAAATTCTGTGAAACACATACTTCAGAAAATGGGAAATGAAAGCAGGCTGGGATACAAAGGAAGTTTGCAAAGTAAAGCCAACTTTGAAGACTATTAAAGCCAAGGGCATGGTTTACACAATGTCTGATAGAGACCAGAGGGCCCTAGAAGACTTTTGAGGAGAGGATCTACAAGATGAATCCTATGCTAATGTGCTAATGAATCCTGTTCTAGAGTCGTATCTAGATTAGATTCATATATAGATAGAGTTGGGGAGAGGCTGCCTAAGGAATACCACACCAGAGACTGTTGGCTTTAACCTAAATTGGAAGGATGAGTGTCTCTCTAGGGCAATGGCCATGGGATTAGACCAGGAACAGCTTTTAAGAGGAGGACAGACAGGACTTGGTGACTGATGGGAAACAGGAGATTAAAAATGTGGGTGGGATGGTCCAAAATGACCCCAGGGTTTTGAGCACAGATTAAAAAATAATAATAGCTAATGTTTTTGAACATTTGCTCTGTGCCAGACAGTGTTTTGTGTGGATTTTCCAGAGTTTCATGATGTGGTTATTGATGTAAGTACTAATGCTTCTCCCATTTTATAAATGAGGAAACAAAACTTCATTGAAAGAATGTAATTTGTCGAAAGTCACAGCTGAGCGGAAATTTTAATCTAGGCAGCCTAGATCCAAATACCATACTCTTAACTTCTATGCTTTTTTCTGTCTCACACCCTAAAGAAATGAGGGTGACGATGGTAAACTTGGGATGAGAAGCTAATTTGGGTTTGGGACAACAGTATTTCCAAGTAGACATCTCCAGGTGAGATTTGGAGATGAAAGACCTCAGCTTGGACAAACTGGAGATCTAAATTTTACAGTAAGGATTACAGTGAAATCAAAAGTTCTCAGGAGAAGAGCATACAGCCGAGGTACCAAAGATTGCAATTATTCCATAGGTATTACTTCTTGGAGGTAATGACTTTTTAAGCAGGCATATTGGTATTTCATGTTATATGACCCTAGACCAGTGGTCTGTCACACACCTCTATTATAACAAAACTTCTGAGCATATACCCTTGGTATGTGTAACTTATTCTCCATTGTTTTCACTTAGTAAGGTAGCTGATGAAGAGTTCATACTGGAGGAAGAGGCAACTGTATGATTTTCTGGTTGCTTCTCCTTGAACTACCAGCATGAACTTCAGGCTGCAGTCCTTTGGCAGAGGACTTTTAAAAGCCATTTCTCCATTCTGTTGAGTTAAAACTATTCTGTATTATCCAGGCTCATGTAAAACACACTCTGTTACAATGCACTGGGCATGAAAGAAGGGCACCACGGTCTAAACCCGCATTATGGATCTCTCATTCTCATTGCATTTACATCGGTGGTACCAGACATCTGATTTAGGAGCTAAATTATGGCACTGGTTTCATTCCATATATTAAATATATTTTTATTTGCAAATAATAAATATTTGTAAATAATTTTTATTTACAAATAAATATTTGTAAATATTTTTTAATGTACAGATTGTCACTTAAGCATTTCCTTTCCACACTCAGTTTAACTGTTCTCTACCCCAACCAGGGAACTTCTCTGCCCTTCAAAGACACCTGACTTTGTCGTGACTTTCTCAGGAGTCAGGAGGTGCTACCTCAATACTCATATTCCAGTATGTGCTGAGTGGACAAGTCTGAGATCACTGTGTCTGTACACTTGATGGTGTACACACTTCTGTCCAAAACCCACTCAGCTGTTCCCTTTCTGGATTTGAACCCTTTTAGATTTAGTTTCCTCATGCAATGTCCTCACCCTCACCCCTGTTGTACCATTTTAGGTTTCCTTTTTTTTTTTTTTTTTTTTTACTTTAGCATCAACTTTCTCCTGTTTTTCTTATGGTTCTTGGGATATGATATGGAGAATTTCATAGCATTTACAGAGTCAGCTACTTTCGATTTGTATGTGGACAGGTCTATGTTATCTGTATGTTTCCAGAATTTCCTTTCTGTATATTTCTTAACAAAGGAGTTCATATCTTTCCAACCTCCACCCACTATGGAATGAGGACCTCCCTTTTATATGTCAAAAGTAAAAGTAGTATCTGAGTCAGAATATATACCCAATAAACATTTGCCTAGTGAGAAATAATTTGGAGATTAGAGTCAAATAGTAATGTCAAAAATATTTATGAATCCTTGTCAAGTGAGTAGAAAATAGTGGTAATTAATGTGTCTTATTGATATTTATTTAGGTTATTAATTAATAACCTATATTAATTCCTATATTTTCCTGTTATTAATTCCTATATTTTCATGTTAAATCACTTTATTGCTTTCTTTAACCTTGAATTAAAGGTTTTCTTCTGTTTGAACAGATAATACTCTTACAAACAAACAAACTGGCCACTCTAGACTTGGAAATAGATTCTCATTTGAGCCATAGAAAATAAACCTTAACACTGAAAAATGGTGAGTGTGAATATTAAAATATCAGACAACAGCTGGGAACCCCAATTGGATTTTTTGAGAAAAGACATGATACTAACAGAGCCAAGTACACAGTCCAGAAAGTTGGTGCTACACTCATCTTTCCAACAGATATAAATAATGAGGTAGCTGTTAAAATAACTTGTAACTTCTTACTATCATGCTGATGGAACCCATTCATTATAACTGTAAATGGGGGAAAAATATGAAAGAATTTACAGATAACTGTGGACCAACTTCCTTCCTAGCCTAACAAGAAAAAGGGCTTTTACGTTTGGATCTGGAAACCAAAAATATGGTTCTGGTTTTATTTTAAATTTCAAATCAATGTGGAAAAATGTCTTTCTCTATATTTCTTATTAAATAAATGAAGCCAAATGGATACTGCCAGAAGACGGTTCAGAATTCGGTATATTTTAGAGTCATTTCATGAGGACGATTTGGCTAATTAACTAATTGGCTGCTTGATTCATAAACATTCAGGCTGATACAGAAGCAGAACTATTTTTTTGTCCTTTTCCATGTAGCACTTCAGGCTGATACAGAAGCAGAACTATTTTTTTGTCCTTTTCCATGTAGCACTTATATTTTCACATGAAAAATGTACTTAGTTCTTATCAATATAATTTTTAAAAAACTGACTTTGAGAAACAGCTTTACTAAAACACCCACCTCTGTTTCTAAAGCGAATTAATAGTAAATATATATGTTCCCTTTCTCATGCACAGAAGATCTACAAGATTTAGAAGAGAGGATAATTACTAAGTGAAAAACAGGAGTAGAAGGGAAGAGCAGAATGGTTCTTCGTGTGGGGAGGTTAAGAAATGGCAGGTAGAGGTGAAGAGCTCTTATGCATCTGGCGATGGGGTTGTGGTTGGTAAAACTTATTGTTCTCTGTGTACAAAGGAACAAATTCAAAATGGGCCACTGTGAAACACAGTGCTGCCTTTGTTGACATCGTGGGCTCCTCACTGAAAAAGGACAATGTAAATAAACACATAGGCAATGAACTGCATCAAAGAGCTATCAGTTTTTAAATTCTCTACGCCGTTACACTGGAGAACCTCAAACTGGCAATCATGACTAGAAGTCGTATCGGTGTCGGGACAAACAAAAGGCAGCAGACTGTCAAGTTGTTTGTTATTGCCTACACAACGGCCAAACTGGAAATTCCCTTGGCTGATTTCCTCTCATTGCCCAAACGGAAGTCCATCATGGAGTAGACTCGGGCAAGACTACTTTGCTGAAAGTACACATAAGGCTCACCCACATCATTGAGAAAGTTGTCAAGCATGATCTAATGTTCACTGTTTGGTAAACCCAGTACTTTTCCATCCTTATTAACAGGTCTGAAAACACAAGTGCATGAAATGATGTATACATTCTATGTGGGTAAGACTCCTTTGCCAAATGTTAAGTTATTGAGTTTAAAAGAGACCAAGCAGGTGAATACAAGGTTTGAAGAAAATATAATTCTTGACACAGTCTCAGAACTTGGAGTGGAGATGTAAATAACAAGCATAATGGTTTAATGGGTATTAACTCTACTCTCCAAATGGAGAAGTCCCTGACCTGCTGAAGCAGAAAATGCCCTTCTGAGTTTCAATACCTTCATCTTAGTCACCATTTAGAGAGCTAGGAGCTTCTAACGCCTGTAAAACACTGGCTTTGTTGCCTTTTTTGCCACACTTACCTCTCTCTTTTTCTAAAAAAATTTATTTATTTATTTATTTTTGGCTGTGTTGGGTCTTCATTGCTGCATGCGGGCTTTCTCCAGTTGCTGCGAGCCAGAGCTACTCTTCGTGGTGGTGTGCGGGCTTCTCAATGCGGTGGCTTCTCTTGTTGCAGAGCACAGGTTCTAGGTGTGCAAGCTTCAGTAGTTGTGGTTCGTGGGCTCTAGAGTGCAGGCTCAGCAGTCGTGGCACACGGGCTTAGCTGCTCCGTGGCATGTGGGATCTTCCCAGACCGGGGCTCGAACTCGTGTCCCCTGCATTGGCAGGTGGATTCTTAACCACTGGGCCACCAGGGAAGTCCCGCTTGCCTCTCTTTATAACATATCAAACAGCTCCCATTTGTCTTCGTGAGTTAAAAACTTTAGCAGAGTGCTCGCTTCGGCAGCACATATACTAAAATTGGAACGATACAGAGAAGATTAGCGTGGCCTGTGCGCAAGGATGACACGCAAATTCATGAAGCGTTCCATATTTTTGAGGCGGTATGGGGATATATGCATATGTACAGCTGACTCACTTTGTTATAAAGCAGAAACTAATATACCATTGTAAAGCAATTATACCCCAATAAAGATGTTAAAAAAAAAAAAACTTTAGCAGATTTTCTGAAAGACTGCTTAACATCACTGAAGAAAGCAGATGGAATGCACTGGTTAGAGCATAAAAACAGGGCAGACACAGCCCTCCTTCATAGATTCCCTGTGTGAGAGCCTCTGTTTAAAAGCATAGTCACTGAGAAAATCGTAAGTTCAGGCCTACAAGTGAGAATCCAGTGCTACCTGAAGATGTTAACTAGCAAAACTTGTCCTACACCTCCACTCATCATTGAGATGTTAGACCCACTCTCCAAACGGCATTGCCTTCCACTCAGCGACTTACTGGTGAATGCAGAAAGAAACCCCAAGATGTATCCTTCAGTAGGATCAGACAAAATGGGGGATAGTGTTGTGATGAAAAATTTCAGGGAAAGAGTCCTCATTTATAACAATGTTATTTAAAACTGTGTGTGTCACATTTTGGGGATATTCATAAAGAAGATGCATCCCAGTGTTTAAAATGATTGGATATAAGTATAGGCCCAGCCATGAGCATGCCTTAAAAGCATATGCAGTCAAAGAACTTGAAACGTTTATTAATCCTTTCAAAGGGCTGCTGCCATAAAATCATGTGGCTGCTTCCCAGTTGGCCAGAGAATGGGACTGCTCACAGGTTTCAGGTTGAAAAGCCTCCCACAGCTCCCTAGGCAAGAAGTTTGGCAGTGGTGCTGAAAAACTACAAAGACATATTCCCCAATATTTATCATATGATTTGTATTCTGCAGTCATTTCCAGTTTCAGTGGCTACAGTGGAAAGGAACGGATGAAGTAAGGTTACAGGAATAGAATGCTTGAGACAGGGCTTGAGTATCTAATGCACATTTCTATGGAAGGCCCAATGCCAGGAGTATATAACTGCAGACGTGCTGTCAAACTTTTCTTATTAAAACTCACCAGAACAAACAAATTAGCCTTTGGCAAAAGACCATCAGAAAACCTCAGTTTTGAAGGCGAACCGTCTTCCTTCTGATAAAAAAGAAACAGCATTTTGTGCTCAGACCCCCTCTGTAAATCACCATTATCTCTGCCTATGTTTGTAAAGTATGGACAAGTGACTAGTCTGCAGTAAAGTGTAATAATAGAGCAAAATAAAATGAAGTGAGTACATTTCCTACCATTAAGCGTTGTTGTGTGTCCATTTAGTTTGTAATGTTTATAGAAATAGCAGCACTCTGTAGAAAAGGAATTCAAGGGATTCAACCAAGGGGGAAAAAAAGACTTGCTTGATTTTCACTTGACCGTATTTCTTAATTATAAAGAAAAAAATACAGCATATGTCATATATTAATAAGTAGCATTCTTTTGTCATGGTTATTTTTCTGTATTTTCATTCTTGCTTTCTTAAAATATGGGTTAAAAATAGAAATTGAAGTATTAATATTAAACAGATCATGTCATTATCCTGTAAGTGTTAAAATGATCATATTTTATTTTGTTATTTAAAGGTTGCCCAAAAGGATGCAGCATGGCTTAAATATTTGGGTGGAGTTCTTCGTTCTACCTTTATTCTCCATGGCCATAGAACAGTCTAAACCCTACTTAGGACCCCGTGCAAGGGCACAAAATGAAATTAAAAATCATACCTATTACTGCTACCAAGGCAAACTATTTAAATTTCTCCTAATATTTACTGGAGTTCTTGGTACATAGCCAAGAAAGGCTCAGTGAATATTTGTTGAATAAATAAAATCACTTATTTATAAAACGTGTGGAATTCACAGGATAGGATTTACAGCCGTAAAAGTATAACTCTGTAAGGCAATTCTTAGGTGAAATTACAGAAACTGCCTAATTATTATTTGCTTTGATTCCATTGTATCTAGTAATGAATAATTTTCTTATTTTAAAACAATATTTTTCAGATATCCATTATTGCATAATTAACGGCCAAAAATGAAAGCTAGAAGGTTCTTAGGTCTATGTTTATTCTCCATTTGCAATACTTCAATATAGTCCTTTTCTATGGAAATACTTCTGAATTTAGAACTCTGTGGAGAAAAATACTGACATCAGCACAGGCAGGAAAAAAATAGTAATTTATATACAAAAAAAAAACACCCCAGTTGTTTACCATGGGAGACGTAAGCACACTGGTCTTAACAAATTCACACTTCTATATTTAGTAACTGAAGCATTAGGAAATCGGCAGCTCTCAAGTGTATTTTAAAAGCGTTTGAAATGTGGAGTTTTCTAATATTCTCTTCCCAAGTAACGATTATATTAAAAATCTTGCCGAGTTTCAAAATAGATCTGCTAAAATCTTGTATTTATTTGAAAAGGTTGCATTTTACTGAGTTTATTATAACAATAAAAATATAGCAGTGCAACCATATGAATATTTAAAAATACAAACACCACTGTCTTTTAAAAAAAATAGATCCTAATCTAAAATTGTTTTCTGTTTTAATAATAAAAGTCAAATAAGTGGTAGGGGAAAACAAGAGGAAAAACTATAAGAAAGAATCATGGGAGTACATTTGCAAAGAGAATTCTTTGAATTCTCACCTAAGAGAAGTGAGTTCATTAAAATAATGAAGCTAAGCCTAATATTTTATAATAAATAAGATGAAATGTATTTTCTATGGCAGAAGCTTTTCAAATTATACCAGTTTGGAACTCATTATTTCACTTGATCACTAAAAAATTCTTTTGAATTGCTCTTCAATTCATATAACAAACCCCAAAGCTAACACAGCTTCTATGTTTACCATATCTTTAATATGGCTTTATCTTGCCATAATACTATACACCCATATAGTTCCAGCAGAAAGCATTTCAAGACCAGAAATCATTCTCTTCTATTTCACACTCAAGGCTGGAGTAAACTGCATGCCTCTAACAAATCAGATTTTCCAGTGAATACATCTGGAGGGCAATAGGAACAGGATGGTGGTGGTGGGAGGTAGAGGTTTGAGATTGGGAAGTGTTGTAAACAGAAGGAAAACCATTGGTGAAAGTCAAAGTTAGAATGCAACGATTAGATCATGCGAGATCTTGTAAGCCATAAGTTAGCGTATGAACTTTATCTTGAGGGCGATAGTGAGCATAGAAGGGTTTCAGCTGGGGCCAGGGTAGGGGATGATCAGATTTGCACTTTAAAGACATCATTCTGGCTATGGTTTAAAAATGTACCAAAGGGACAAGTCTGTGTGCAGGGTTAGAAATCCAGGCAGCAAGAAATGGTAGAAAAATGAACACATTTTAAAGATAATTAAGAGGTAGAACAGGTATGAGTTAGGTTCCAATTTGCTGTAAAGGTGACAGAGAGAGAAGAGTTGACAGTGTCACCCAGCTTCCTGAGTCCGCACAAGGATGGCATTTATTAACTTAAGGAACACAGGAAAAAAGATCAGCTTTTAGAGGAAGTATGATGAATTCAATTGGAATATAGTGAGTTTTGGACCCTGAGATATCCAGTTGGATTACGGGATAGTTATGGAATAAAGATTGATAGAATTTATGGAAGATCTGCATATAAACAGTAATTGAAACAATTGAAAAGAAAGATATTACCCAGGGAGGGAAGGTAGGATGAAAACATAAGAAGGTCAGGGCTAGGCTGAGGAACACCAACATTTAAGAAATGGCCTAAAAGGATACTGGGTCAGTGGGAAAACACAGGAGGGCTGTGTTACAGAAGGAAATTTGGTTTCAAAAATGTGGGAGTGTTTATCTATGCCAAAGACTGATGAGAGATCAAGGTTAAGATAAAAACTAGCCATTAGATTTAACCACATGGAAGTAATTTTTACTTTGGGCAAGAGCTGTTTGGTAGAATGGTGGGTACAGGTGCATGAGTGGAGTGGGTTGGGTGAAGGGGCAGGGAATGTGAGACCCGGGAATACAGACTCCTTTTTAGAAGTTCTATGAGGAATGGGGAGAAGCAACTGGGTAGTACTAGAAAGGTACAAGAGTTCAGAGAGTAACTTATTTCCTTGGGAAAGGTTTCAGCATGTTTAAATGCTGATGTGAAGTGTCTGATAGAAAAGTAGGTTAAAGTTATCCGAAAAAAGTATAATAGCTAATAATAACAGCTAACACTCACGGAATGCTCAGTATATACTAGGCACTCTTCCAAGTTCTTCATGCTTAGTAACTCCTTTGATGCTCACAAGTAGGTACTGTGATTATTCCATTTTTCAGATAAGGAAATAGAAACCTGGGGAGTTGGAAGGACTAACTGATGGGATAATTTTGCTTAAGAGGTGGAAAAGAGTGGGATCCAAAGCCCAGATAAAGGAACTACCCTTGTACAGAAGAGAGACAACTTCCATTCTACAGGACCGGCCATGGAAAGGATGGGATGGAGGTAGGTGAATTTATAGGTTTGGAGGCAGGAGACTGAGAGAATTCTCTTAATAGCTTCTATTTTGTCAGTCAGTCAGGAGAGAAGGGCATCTGCACAGCCTGAGATGAGGTGGTAGGCTGGTAGGTTTGAAATATAAAGAAGGTGTCAAATAGACCCTATAAAGAATAGGAGAGAATTTATGTTAACTAGGGAGCATAAAATGATTGCAGGCAGCCCTGGGACCCCACTGCAGTTAGAAGGCCAGTGCTAGCCATGTCATTCATTTTCAGGGTTGTGTGGTTTCCCCATGCTCAGTTTCAGGCCAGAGGAGAGATCGTGCTTTTAAGGCTATCCAAGAAGGATCCATAAGTCTTGGTGTTTAGTCAACCATGGAGATCTAGAAGACCTTGGAGGTAAACCAGATGAGATGGGTCAGGGGTATGGGTAGGGCAGGGGAAGACTAAGGCGTATACATCCGTTTGACAGGCACTTACTCGAACCTTCTTTAGAAGTAGAGTATAATCATATATAATCATACTTAATTAATCAGGTAGACAGGGAATGGATGGTGCCCAAAGATAAAAAGTAAAAAAAGTAGACCTTAGTGAAGGGGTATATGGGAACTCTGTACCTTCTGCTTAGTTTTTCTGTAAACCTAAAACTGTAGGTTTAGGTTCTGTAAACCTAAAACTGTAGGTTTAGGTTCTGTAAACCTAAAACCTAAACCAAAAAAAAATAATAATAATAAAGTCTATTAATTTCAAAAATACACCTTGGAATATATAAGGTAGGGACTATCTGAATATGACTTTACCATATGACTGCATATGACTTATCTTGCTTGTCTACAGTGGCTTGGCAGGTCAAAAGAAGAAAGGAGCTTTGGACTATTGTCTTTTCAGACCACAAAGCACATGCGCATTATCCTATACCCACTGAATATTGATGCTATTCATTGGTGTTCAGTTCTGTGTAACCTAAAGTATGAAAGTTTTCTGAAAGTGCTGAAAGTTTCAATAAAGGCACTACTAAGGTCTGTTCTGAAAACTTTGTTGCAAACCAAAGAAACTACCTGTCAGAAGAGAAATTTACTAATGAGCCAACAGGTGGCAGTATAACATGGTGTTCTTGAATTTTTTAATAATAGAGCTAATTAACAATTAGGGCAGCAGAGGTCTCTCAAAGTGGAAATAAGGTGGAGGGGGAAGGAGGACAAGGTGAGGGAGCGGAAAGAAGAAGAGAGGAGAGATCAAGAGAAAGGGATTCTGAAGGAGCCAAAATTATAATAGTATCTTTTCATCCCTCAAAATTTATCTCAAAACTCACCCCTGGAAATCTCAAACTCCAGTCTAATTCGGATGCTGGCAAGTCATGACGTTAACACAATGAATAGTGTAACATTTGATGGCCATACCCATATCTCTATTAATTAGACTGTGAGATACTTGAGGACAGGAAACACTGTTCATCTTTGAAGGCTCTCGAACCAGTGTCTAAGCCAGTGTCTGACTCAGAATAGGAACAAAACAATATCGATGGATGAACGAATGTATGAATGAATGAATGATAGGTATCTGGCCATTTTTCATGCCATCTACTGTAACCTTTTCCATCTACCTTTGGGAAGAAAAGTTCTGTCAACTTCTTTTCTAATGAGAAATCATTTCTCACATTATATCATAAGTCATCTGGGGAAAATTTATTGTTTCCCTTTAATGACTGTTAAAATAAAAAAAATTTAGGATGAGGAGAATGGAAAACAAGCAAGCAGGTAGCAACAGTAGTGGTTGGAATGGTTTGGTCCTGAGGGAGAGAGGATATCTGTTAAGCTCCAACCATGTGCCAGACATAAATGATAGACTTTGCATGTATTCTTGTCTGATCTTAACAACAGTAGTATGAACTGATCACTGTTATTAGGCCCATTTTATATGTGAGAAAATGAGGATCAGAGAAGTTCATTTGCCCAGAGACATTAACTGGTGAGACCTGACCTTTCTTCTTTCCTTCCCTCCTCCCTTCTTTTTTTAACTAACGTATACTTATCACCTGCTGAGTCCTAGAGGTGCTAAACAACTTTTCTAAGGTCACGCAGTCAGAAAGAGGCAAAGGAGTCAAATCTGGGCCTTCAGGACTTGAGAATCCATGTCCTTTATTAAACTACATTTTTCCACCACAGATCTCTTGGCAAACTTTGGGAACTTCATCTCACTTTCCTGCTCTCCCTTGAATTAACATCACATTATGGCAAGCCAGACGCTGGGATTTTGAATAGAAAGGGACACAGTTGTTTTTGTACCAACTTCTGAATTGAGGTCATTTCTCCAGTCTGGAATTTGCTAATTCTCTCCCACCGGCAGCTCTTCCTGAAACTTTTGGCCAGTGCAGTTGACACCAGAGACCTGGGAAGCCATCCTTGTGCTCTGACCTTCCAGCAGCAGCCCGAGCTGTTGGTCAACGAGCTGAGAGCCTCGTATCTCAGATTAGTGCGCAATCAGAAGACAAACAGAAGGTGACTAACTTCCTGGGAGAACAGTGGGTATGTGTGCTAGCCATCCAGAAACAGCCAGAAGAGATGGCATCAAAGGCCTAAAATGCCATATGTTACTTCGAATCGTATTCTCATTTTAATAGTGCTATTTTGATGCACAGTAGATAAGCCTGAAAGTAAGTACACGAAAATGCTAACAGAAGGAATATGGATAATTGATGTTAGGGCAATGAGATGATGAGTAATATTTTTCTTTTAATTGCCAAAATTTTGACGATGTGGTTTTAGTACCTCTAAAAAGAAAATATTAAAGTTACCTTTTTTTAAAGCATTTTTTCTCTTTGATGAAACAGCATTCTAGAAATAACTAGAAGGGACACATGGGCAGATGAAACAACATAAGCCAGATTCCCAAATTCTGGATTTATCTTCCTACAGATTTTTCTGCTGTGGATTTGAGAGGAGCTACAACTACATAGCAAGGGCTGAGTTTAATCAGTAGGTCACAAGATTTCTGGTAATAAAGGAAAATGGTTCATAGGAATGGCCTAGGAGGTGTAAATAAAGCAGAAACAAGTCTCCTGAGCTCCACAACTGCAGAGGTAATACCTCCACCCGCCACCAGCAGTGCAGCTGTCTGGTGCTGCCAGGTTTCCCCTGGTCTTCTGTAGCTGCCATCATAGCAGTTGGCCCCTAGGGGCGCTCTGCCCCATTTTGCAATACTGCTCTTGTCCTTCCAGCAGACAATCTCAAAATCCTCCTTTCCACCCCAATCTTTTAGCAAAAATAAAGGCAGAATTATTGTTAAAAATTTGAAAACATTTTTACTAGAAAATTGAGGGGAAAAGAAGTGCAAATTCATGGAAATAAATCATATAATGGAGAACAGATTCTTTTATCCTTATGTAACTCAAATCTAGCCACAGATCTGCTTCCTGAGAACCCAGATTATAAATTTTTTTCTGAGCCTAGACTGTGGGATGCTGAATGAATCCCTCAGAGCCTCTAACCTGAGATACCTGTTCTACCCTTGCCAAGTCTGAGGAGAATCTCAACCTTCACTCCTTATCCCTCTAGGAGGCTAGCTACCCTGCTGGGCTCAGGTAGCTTTCAAAGGCCCTGTCCTTCTCATACCGTCTGGTCCCTTGGTCTCCTGGGAAAGGAAGGTGCTTTTCTCTCAGGTCCAGAATTCAGGCTCTGGATTTAGGCCTTCCGATGTTGGCCTTACAGATAACTAACTTCCTTTGCCTTTTCTGTAAGTCTGTAGATCCACACATCTCCCTGTCTTGTCCCATCATTTGAATCATCTCATTAGATAAATGTCAAGGCTTGGTTTCTCCTATCTGGATGGCAACCTTTACACTCATACTTTCCAGAGCATCTTGATTTTAATCATTCCAATCTACTGTCCCAAGAAGTAAACACCGACTTGTCCATCCATGTTTCCCCAGTTTGCTCAATACAGTCACCATACCTGTGTCCTTGGCTAATCTCTTCCCCTATTCTCACAAATGGACAAAAGGCCACAAACAGCAGACGGCTTTGGGGAGGATTACCTCGTGTCTGCTCCCCATTAGGCAAGCAGAAGACTATATCCTTCAGAGACCCCAACCCCCAACCTCTACCTCCTCACCTGGACTCTCCCTTCATTCCTGTTCTTCGTCTGAGAGAGATCTCTGACTGAAAGCTCATTGGCAGAGCAGAGATAATTGACACACTCTGAACCCAACAAAGGTTTGAGACAGCCTTGCCTCAGTTACCCACTCTCCTGTCTGCCTCAGGTACTCTCTGGACCCCCTTTTCAGGGAGTGATCCTGCAGAATTCTACCCATTACAGTTTTACAACATCAAAATCCCTTAACCATATAGTAACAACAACAACACATACAATGAGAGGAGAGTGGATCACTCACACATGCTCTTAGGGGAAAACGGGCAGCTCTCTCCCTGGTAAGAAAAATACGGGTCTCCACCCCACCACAAAAAAAAATCCCAGGATGCCCCAGAATGCAGTTTCTTTTCTTCATGACGTGTTGTAAGGCACGTCAGCTGCTCCTCGTTGCCGTGAGGATAACCCACCATCGGGTGACTGAGACAGACGGTAGCACTGGCTCGCACGGCTGATAGGATTAGGAGCTGGGGCTTTGTCAGCCCTGACTGAGTCTGCGAGAGACCCCAGCAGACGCAGGTGAGCTGAGAGGAGGAGTGGACACGGGAGATGGGGAGGTATCTTGGTTAAATGGTGCAGACCTTTTCTCTTCGGCAGTGCCTTTGTATTGTCTTTTCTGTGAAGTTTGCAGTCTGGGGGGTTCCTATCAAGAAAAACCTGTCCTTTATGACTTATCTGGTTTCAGAGATTGACAACATATGCCTCACCGGATTTTTGTGAGGTTCAAATAAGATTATACATGTGAAAGGGCTCTGAAAATATAAAGTTGTGTGCAAACAAAAGGTACGAATCGCTTAATTACAAATTTCACATAGGCAAAGAATCAAATAATTTATCCCAAATTTGGGGCCATAATTACATAAATACATCCCTTTTCTCCCAGCCTACAATACCCTATCTCCCCTGTTCTTCCCAGGTCTGGGCAGGGATATTATTTATAATCTTGAAGGGTTCCAGCCTTCTGAATTATTTATTTTCTAAAAAAATCAGCATTACATTCATTTCTAGAGGAAAAACGACAAAATTACAAAACCAGAGAATATTTTAAAGCAGATAAAAGATGACTATAATATACTGTATTAGATTATATCTCTTTGATGGTATAATGCAAACGTTATAAGACACTTAATGACGTAAGAAACACTTGAATGAAATTAAAAGCAAGATAGATATTAGCATTTGTAAAACTTGCCTTTTAGAACAGCATAAAAAACAGACTTGGGTTCCAAAAGTACAGAGCTAAAAGGCGTTTGAACACTAAATCATCAGCCTTTCCCTCAGCAGGTTGCTATGGTGACAACAGGGCTACAGCATTGCCTCTCACTGCCTGCATTTCTGCAGTAAAGGCTTTCACTTAACACATGTTGGATTTTTTTAAGGCACACACCCCATCATCAAATACAAAGAAATATTGGAGGCAGCTTTATCTGAGTCATTTTCTAAACAGAAGTTGTGTCTGTGTTCTTTATCCTGTACTGATGGGCCCCATAGGGGGTTAGAAAATTCACTCATTCATGCATTCATTCATTTGACTGTTATATATTGAGTGTCTACTGTGTCAGGACCTGTACTAGGCACTGCCTTCATCCCTGGTGAAGACAGACAAATAAGCAGGGGATTCTGATAGAAGATCATAACAGCTCTCCTGGGGTGAATTAAATATAGGTGTCCTGGAAGTATGTAAGGACTGATCTTCTTGGGGGATCAGGGGACGTTTCCTGGAAGAAGCTGTTTCTAAAGTGAAACTTAATGTATCTTTAGGAGTTGAGGGGGTTGGGTGGGTGAGGTGCAAGAAACGCTCTAGACAAAGGGACCAGAGTGTGCAACCATCTAGAGGACGAAGAGAGCACAGTACCTCCTGAGAACTTCAATTGCTACAGTTCAAGGGGTATCCATTTGTATGTGGAGGGGGAGTGGCAGGGGCGATGGATTGGGGGTGGGTAGGGGTGGTGAGGGAGGGAGGATCCAAAGAAGAGCAGTGTCAAGAAATGAGATGGGAGAGATACACAAAGCCAGATCGTGAAAGGCATTTGTGCCACGTTAAGGAGTTTGAATATTACTTGGAGGACAACCGAGAAATCATTAATGAGTTTTAATGAAGAAGCACGGCTCGATTTGGCCTCGTGGAAAAATAGCAAAACTGGCGAGACAGGAATAAGAGGCAAGATTGGAAGCAAGACAACCTTAGTTAGACCGCTCTTACAATAATCCAGGATGTTTGCGGTTTAGGCTCTAAGTTAAGAAAATGCAGTCAAACAGAGGCCAGAAGTAATCCGATTCAAGACACTATTTCTAGGGTAGGGTGGAGATCATTCACGCTTTCGGGCCACATGAAGGAGAAGAAGTCAAGAATGACTCTGAGGTTCTGACTTGGACACCTTCGTGGAGGGTGTTTTCTGCTGTTAGGCCCCCAGATTTAATTCTCAGGAGGGACCTCAGAAGTACCTTAACAGTTTGACGTTAACAGTTCGAGCCTATCTCACAGTATATGTCCTCAGGCTCATAATTTTGGAAATAATAGACTGTAGGAATCATCCTGGAACATCACTTTCCTGAAGTCCGTATCTGAGACAGCTGTAGGTATACAAGTATGAATTAATAAGCTCTTCCCACAAAATAAAGAATCGTAAGATTATCAACTTCACTTAACAAATCTAAGTAGATTGAAAAGACATGAACATGTATGGAATAAAACTTCTTTATGGGTATAGAGGAGGCAAACTGCTTTCACTAATCCTCTGATTTCAGGCTCTCTCTAGACTTACACTGTACATTCCTAGATATGAAAGTTGAGGACTCAGAAAAGTGCTTTTCGGAGGGCAGACAAATGAGATGGTGGAGGTTCAGATACCATTTTCAAGGATCACAGTCCTTCCGTGTAGAACACTGGGTGTAACGATCGGGCTGTTCCCCATCCACACTGCTACTTAGAATATTCTCCAATTCTGAAATAAAGGGCGTCTAAATTATTATACATGTAGAGTTGCATCATCAGATGAAACTACAGTAATAAGTGTAATAAATCAAGGCCCATGACCCAGACGAAGGATGATCCCTATTCCACGTCCTCAGCTGAACAGGTTTTTGAGCTATTTTGAACAAATCTGTCTGCCTCAAATGCTTTTTCTGTCTGTCACGTAAGAGGATTCAGCAAATATTGACCGGAAGAGCTGGACGTGATTTGACTGCCCTTTGGAAAGTTCTCTTGAATCAGCTGGGTATAGCTGTTTTTTTTGTTTTCCTCATCTAATCCTCCTAGCCATCCTTGACGAAGGTATTATTATTATTATCCCTCATTTAACGAGGATAAACTTGAAGTTCAGAGAGGTCAAGAACTTTAGGCACATAGGCACTTCGCTAGAAGGTAGTGGAGTGCTGCCTTGAACTGGTTTTCTGAGTTCAAGTGCGGTGTCCCCAAAGCAGCGTGACTGGTACTCATTCCCGGGCGTCTGTGGGCCAGAGCTGGAGAAAAAGGCTTTCTCGCCCTCAGCAACCTGGCTTCCCAAGCCCGCGGGAACTGGCCTCTTCGTTCTGTCCCTGCGGTGCTGCGCTGCCATCGCCAGGCCCTTCGGATGCAAATCCCCCAAGGAGAATCGCAGCCTTTGAGATTCCGGAACCCAGATGCTGTGTCAGTCGTGCAGCTTTCGCTTGGCTGGGGTCCGGGTGGAGGGGGACCGCCCCGTCTCTCTCCTGCGAGGTAATTGTGTGGGGAGCTGTAAGTTGACTTAAAACCGAGAGGGCAGGGAGCAGCCGCGAGGCAAAAACTTTCCCTTTCTACAGTTTGGCTCTCAGTGATGTCACAGCTTTTCTGGGTTCTTCTCTGCGACGTGCACCCCCTTCGAACCCGATACCAGGTGCCAAAAAGGGGGTGTTGGGCATCACCCTTCTGGAGATGCTCCGAGCCTCCGCAAGCCCTCTCCGGGTCGGGCTCGGCAGACAAGGAGGGGCGCGCGGAATTGGTGGGCAGGGCCCGCGGCGAAGTCGGGCGGGCGGGGCGCGCCGAGGCGCCTCCCAAGGGGCAGGCAGGTGAGGGAGGTCGGGGGAGGGGAGCGGGAGCCGCGGTGGCACCACGTGTCCGTCCGGGGCGGGGCGGCCGGGTGTGCCCTCGGGGCCCTGCGCGAGCTGCCGCAGCGGTGGCGGCGCGTCGGCCCCGCAGCAGCCGGCGGCCGCAGAGCGCGCCGGCTCAGCACAGTCTCCTCGCCCCGGTGCCCGCAGGTGCCTCTTCCTGGACGGCGGCAGCGGCGGCGCGAGGAGCCGGCGGGCGGCAGCGCGATGGGACCCCTTCGGGAGACGAAGGTAAGGAGGGCACGTCTCGCGGGCGCGGATGGCAGTGTCCGCGAGCGCCGGGGGGAGAGGAGTGGTGTGCACTGCGGGGAAGGGAGTCAGGTGAGAGCTGGAGGGGTGACGTTTAGAGTTGTGGTCAACGGGGACAAGGAGGTGGTGGGCACGATGAGAAGGCAGGGGACAGTTGCTCAGGTGATGAGACCTGGGAGATGGGCAGGTGATACTGTGTTTGGAGGGTTGGCCCGAGGATTAAAAAGACTGACTCTGAATGGTTAATCCCATCCCCTGAAATTGGAGATTTGGGATCTAGCTCTCAGTCGATGTCCTCTGTGTGTGATGTGGATAAAAAAGGATTTGATGTATTGGGGACTGAGAAATAAGGACTCCAGCATTGGTTCAGGGTCTGCCTTGTGCCGAGCGGAGTGGCTGACGGGTGATACCTGCTGGGTGACTGATGTGCAGAACAAACCCCGAGGCTGGGTGCGGCTTTCTCCCCTGGATAGGGTGGATGCCTGAGCGACCGCGGGACTTAACCCGCGGCTGGGGCTTTCCCTTCAATTCTGCACTGTGAGGGCCTCCCAGAGGTGTTTACTTTGGCAGCGACCCTTCCTGGTAAGCCGCGTGGAAATGAACAGGAGGTCATATTTCCAAATAGTGTTTGTTACCTAATCCAAAGCCCTTTTTCAATTGCAGAGGTTGGAGTGAGCAGTGGGTTTTTTTGCGAAGAGCTCCTCCTAGGAGTCCATTTTAATATGGAAGGGTGGTGGTGACCCCGAAAAGCACTGGACAGACTGCAGGCCCGTTCTGCTTCTAGATGATGTGCAGCAGTTTGGCTAAGCATCTTTGCTCTTTTAGCCTCAGTTTCCTCATCTGTAAATAGGGACACAAATTAGCGTCCTCCCTATGGCCTCGGTTGTAAAGATTAAACAAGATAATGGTTGGGAAAGCACTTTAAAAATGGAAAAATATTGCTAAAATGCTGCTTTTTAGGCATTTTTAAAGCCAAGGAAGGCACGGCCCTCCGCATTTAATTCTGTGTTTTGAAGGAGAGAGAGAGAAAAATCTCTTCCTATGGGTGACCTGTAAGGAAAACAAAAGCTAAATGTGATGTAAAAGGTGGAGCCATCTTACTGGGTATTGGATTTTTGTTTGCTTTTCTGTTGGCAACAAGCCTTGTGTACCAGGATATTAATGAATAATTAAAATCCTGGCCGGAAGAGAGGGGATTTGAAAGATCAGGCTGCATGATCTATCAGGAAAGACTTGTTTCAGGTATAGGGGTCTACTTTGTGAGGAGACAGGAAAACAGAAGTGAAAGTATCACAGCTAATTCAGGGAAAGCAAAATGGAAGTCTGGAGGAAATCGAGTAATAACCAGAGTGTGCTGTGAGTTATGAAGAGCCTTTGAGAGAGCGGAAAGCTTAAATGTGATAGGAAAAGCCAGAATGAGAAGGTGAGTTAGGAGCTGCCTGGGAGAACGGAATAGCCTTTCTGCTAGCGGCTGGAAGTGTGCGTGTGTGCGTGTGTGTGTGTGTGTGTAAGTACATCCGTGCTGGAGTGTGTGCTCTTCAGTAAATTAGAAGGCTTAGCTGAGTAGAAGAGTTCTGGAGTTCATTTTAGCTATTGAAACAAGGACTACTCTGTGAAGATTCGATATTCAGAAATGTGGCTTCTTAGAAACTGAGCTCAGAAGCAGACTGGAGTTCAGAGGGGGCAACAAATGTTCTTTTGTTTTATTTCTGATGCCCAATTTGGAGAAGGAGCAGAGAGTGCAGCATCACGAGAAGGAGATTTCCCGGAGCCGGATTCCCCGTTTGATTCTTCGGCCCCATCTGCCTCGGCAACAGCACCAAGTGTCCCCAGCGTCTGAGTCTCCCTTCTCGGAGGAAGAGAGCAGAGAGTTCAACCCCAGCAGCTCTGGGCGCTCAGCAAGGACCATTAGCAACAGCTTCTGCTCAGGTACAGTACCCACGGGAATGAAGGCAGGAAGTGTGTACACTGCCCGGCATTTTAAATGCATCTGGAGAGGGCCCCTTAGAGTCTAGGACTGGACGTTAGTTATTAGGATGAATGATACGAGCTTGCATCTTTTTGGCTGTTTTGACCTACGAACACAGCATTTTCAAATGGTTCAACCTAATGAAATTTCATACCTGTTTTTGTATGTTATTCTAGTTGATAATTTACTATGTGAAATCTAACTCCTTGCTTCTATGACTGTTTGTAAAATGTATTCCTCCATTAAATCTGGAAAAAGTAGCTTACATTTTATACTAGCAATCTTTGTAAGCCTGTGTACTTCTGTTAATGGAATCCTCAAAGATAAAGCAACTCCTAATGAATGAGGTCAGGATCAAGGTGGTTTATTTCCCAGGACCAGCCTGACCTTGTATTTTAGAGGGAAAGAGCACAGGCTTTGTAACCTTACAGGCCTGGGCCGGAATCCCTGGCCTTTCTACCCCTTACAAGCTGTGTGACCCTGGGCAAGTCGCTTAATCTCCTTAAGCCTCAGTTGTTACATCCATAAAATGGGATGATAATACCTACCTTGTAGAGTAGCCGAGAGGTTGAGAGAGACCACGTACCTAAGTATATTCCTAGTGCAGGTCCTGGCCTGTAGAGGTGCTTAATAAATGATGTTCCTTAATACAAAGAACATATGTCAGTTTCGATACATGTTTGAGGAGGTTTCCTTAGAGTTGTGAGTATATTTGGTAAAGGCATAAATCTCTTCCTGAAGGTGCCACCGTTACCTGTTGACAGAGCCTATTATACAAATTGAAGCACATGCTTAGAAGGACTTGTATTCTTTGAAAAGTATTAGGAATTTGGGTAAAATTTAAAGGAGTGATTGTCTTATGATTCATGAAGAATGTTTCACAGAGGATAATTTTTAGAATTTATTTAGGAAAAATGTAATTTGAAGGTTAACACATGCATGAAAAGGGACATATGAATCAAGGTGCTATGATTAATGCCCTAATTTAGCAGGATACAATATTCCATTGTATTTAGTATTGGTGATTACATTTTCAGGGATTTTAAAAGTGTAGCTTTAGATTTGTTATATACTTTCACAAAATAATTCCACCCGATGCATAAGTTGTATATTAGAAATACTGTGCCGCTTATTTTTATACTTTTTTCTCTACAAGGCTTCAGATTCTCTACTTGGTTTTGAAAAAATTCTATCGAAGTATTATATTTTAAAACATGTTGCTGAATCCAGTGTAAAATGGAAACCCACCGATGGTTTGCTTGACACTCTCCCAGGAAGAAAGAGAAAGGAAAACTGCTGGAGCAGTTAAGATTCCAAAAACCCAGAGTCGTATTTGCAGAATGCAATGCTGTTTACTTTCACTCCATTTTGGAGTTCAGGAATCACTCTGGTTGAATGTGGATGAACCCAGGGGAATATCATCTCACACTGACACGGCTTTGTTTACATAACTCAATTCCACATTTATTCCTGAAATTCTCTCCACATAATCATTCTCTCTCTGACTGACTTCACGGTGAGCAGTGTTACCAGCAAAAAAGAAAAAGTTGGTCAAAACAAAAGAAAAATCCCCAAATAGATCTTAGAAAATATATTTGGCAAACAAATAAAATTGTTAATTTTGGCCATGAATCATTCTTTCCAAGACCCATTTCCTGGATCAACCCTCCTTCCCAGGAGACCTGTCTCCCACCAAGGCCATAATGCTGTACATGAAAATTGAAAGTAGATATTGATCCTTCTGCCATTAACTAGTTGAGAATTGAGTGGCAGAAGCACCTAATGATGGGTGTCTATAAACCTACCTTTCGATCTTTAGCCTTGAATCCTGCCTCCAGATAGGACTCCCTCTGTTCCTGGGTCTCATCTTCCTGCTTGGCTATTCCCCAAGGTTTGGGTTGATGCCTTGTCGTTCTTTGCTTTCCTTTCCTAAGAGCCCTGGTAAAGCCCCATGATGGCTTTTGAGTGCTGTGCTGACTAAAATTGACAGGAGCAAGGTCTTTGGGGGGCATGTTAATGATGCTTTAGGAGGTCAGTTGATGGATGGGAAATAAATGGGTTTAGTACTATGGGGAGTATTGAAGCTGCAGGCAATGAGGTAGAGACTGTAAAACACGTCCAACCAGCAGGGGGAAATAGCTGGTTTTAGTCCAGCTACTTCAACACTGAAGCTGCAATACATGTTGGTTATCATGGCAGTTAGATCAGAGACCAAGGTACATGCAAATCTTAAAACTACCATCCTCTGCTAGAATGAAACTCAGATAATTTAGAGATGTCTGTTGCTGCTGTAACTTCATAACCTTACTGTGATTGTTGTGCATTAGTTTGTTTTCTTTATAAATCATCACATTCATTAATGTGAAAGAGGGCATGAAGGAAGAGTTAGAGGGGTTCCTACAATCTGATAGTGAAATTAGAGACGAAGATGTTACTCAAACACAATGCAATTTAATTTGAAAATTACAGTTTTAAAACTGCAAACTGGAGTCTTTCCCTAAATCTGTATCAAAGGCTGTATTAATTGTGAAGAGCATCAAATGTCCTAAGATATTCAGTTTTTAAAAGAAGGATAATGCATTGAGTTTACATAAAGTTAACTTCACTTATTATAAAGGGCTATCCTTTATTTTGAGAGACTGGCTTTCCTATCGTTTGTATTATAACAAAAAATTCCAAACAGTGGTTGGAGTTGTACTTCAGCAAAATAAATGACAACTCTTATGTTGAAATGTCCTCCACCCTCACCCTCATGCTTTTCCTTTAATTTTTACTGGTCTGTGAAATTAAAAGCCCGGGCGCTATTTTCAGAGTGACCTGTCCATTTTTACCTGCTTTTCCTCCCTCCCTCCACTGCCTTCTTCTCCCTTTCCTTCCCACGGGAGCCTTGAGAGGAACATTTAATGATTTGATATTCTATGTGCTAATTTGTATGTTGTCTCTATCTCATTTCAGAGGGAAGAAGCTGTATGTGACTTTTGCAATTCATTGAGGGCGTGTCCCCAGAGCTTTTCTTTTAATAGCTTCTTACTAGCAGAATTTCTCTGAAGAGATGCATATGTTTTGTGCATTTCATCAGCACATGTCATTTTGCACTTGGACGTCATTCTCCTGTTAAAAGAGTCTATTCCTTACAACTTGTGCTGGGTCTTAGTCACTATGACCTCAGGTGGGCACAGCTAAGCTTATGTTTTATTGGAGACCAGGCCCTATTTTGTGTGCATGGCAAGGAAAACATTGTACGTTCTTAATGAATGTTAACTAATGCTTTCTTAGGAAAAAAAAAGAATACATAAGGAAGTACAGTTACTAGTAAGTTAATAGGAAAAAAAAACAACAACCCTGCTTTCATGTCCTCTCTTTTATTTTTAGTCAGTTTTTTTTTAACCAATATTTTGGCATCAAATCACCCTACCTTCCTTCCCTCTCACTCCCCCTCCCCATGCTTCCTGTTTTAACGTGCCCAGAGAAGTGATAAAACCCCTATTTGTGATTTGTGTTCTGGGTGTGGCCCATTGAATCTAGGCCTCTGTGCATTTTTCTCCGTTTTTTGTTGGTAGTGCATTGTTATGCATGTTTGTCGTTGTGCCACAACTCCAGCCTCTATTAGAAAAGCTAATGACCTGGGCAAGTCTGTCACATACAGCAGTCACCTGACGTGGTTAGCAGCATGACACACATTTCTCTTTGCTCAGATGAAGCAATAATTACCCCTTAGAACTAGGAGGCAGATGGATT
Source organism: Phocoena sinus (assembly GCF_008692025.1). Taxonomy (NCBI): domain Eukaryota; kingdom Metazoa; phylum Chordata; class Mammalia; order Artiodactyla; family Phocoenidae; genus Phocoena; species Phocoena sinus. The sequence goes on along the minus strand of NC_045779.1, from coordinate 52,413,115 downwards.
GCTGGGTTTTAGGCTAGTTCTCCTTGGGGTGCCTTGTAAACATGGCAGGTGGGGGAGATGATGCATGTAGTGCGCTGATGGTTTTATGGGAGACCAGTGATTTCCCTGAGTTATATCCATGTCTCTAATGTGCACGCACATACACAGTCAAGTTTATGACTTAACCCATTAAGAAACATGTACCAGGGCTTCCCTGGTGGTGCAGTGGTTGAGAGTCCGCCTGGCGATGCGGGGGACACGGGTTCGTGCCCTGGTCCAGGAAGATCCCACATGCCGCGGAACGGCTGGGCCCGTGAGCCATGGCCGCTGAGCCTGCGCGTCCGGAGCCTGTGCTCCGCAGCGGGAGAGGCCACAGCAGTGAGAGGCCCGCGTACCGCAAAAAAAAAAAAGAAACATGTACCAGATCAATCAACTGAAAGACAGAATCCAAGATTCTTCACAGTCTAATCCTGAGTAGGGTGTTTGCAGAAAGTACTTTGGTGGTTACAGTGGCCGAGGAGGAATCCTTCTTTGAGTGCCAGTGACCTAGAGGTAATCATTGTTGCTGTTTGTGGGAAGAACAATTACGGCAAATTATAACCTGACTGGTGCCCTGCCGCGGCATGATAATGCCTCCAAAAAGTTGCCTGGCCTTGCCAAACAGAAATATTTCTGCTCTGCTTTTGTCCAGTTGAGGAAACTTGGCATCTGGATAGAGTAAGCCTTTGAACATAATGATCAGAATTGAGATGAACTGATTGGAGTGAGCTGCAGTACTGAATTACACTATAAGTGAATGACTGCCAACATGCTATGAAGAAAAAAAACAAAACCCCTAAGAATTTAGTATCATTTTAATGAGCGTGGGACCTAGGCACTGTTGCGTAATATATATTTCAAGTGCTTAGCTGCCTCAGTGTCAGAAATAAGTACCCAATGAAATAGGTTACAAATGAAGGGCACACAGACAGTGTTTCTTTGAGGATGTGGTAACTGCAATCAGGGGGACAAGAGCAAAATTTTTGACATTTAACTTAAAAATTACTTAGCAATGGGAACAGTAAAAGACAATCATGTTGGAATTGGCCATGCCTGAGAGCAAATCATGGTACTTAACGTGAAGATCTTTTATGTTGTACAATACTCATGTTTATGACATTGTTTCGCAATTTCCGAGAAATTTTGTTTGTCTGCTTTTGAATCCCCAGGAAAACTTGTTTAAAATGCAGATGACTTGGCACCACCTGAGCCTATTGTCTCAGGATGGGAGGGCCCAGGAATCCGTATCTTATAGGCTTTCTGGATGACTCTTACGCCTACTGAAGTCTGAGCCTCATGCTTTGTGTTCTGTATGTGTTTGGAGACTTTTGTGTGAGGGATGGGCGGGGTATGCCCCAGTGGCATCCCAAGATGAACAAGGATCAAAGGTGGCAGAAGTGGTGGCCAGCCAAGCTGTTTAAACCCATAGCATGAGGCAAGGAAAATGCTTCCACCTTCCCTGGGAATTATAGCTTCTCACTCTATATTTACAATTCCTATGTCATTAGTCTTAGCAATAATATTATTTATGTCTACATAATGGGTTTAGCTTGTGTTCAAGTGGTAGAAAAGCAAAAGGGAGGAGAAAGCATTTCCTTCCTTTATTTTCCTATGGAATCCTCTCCCTGGATTTACTATCTCTACCCATACTTTTTTTTTTTTTTTTTTTTTTTTTTTTGCGGTACATGGACCTCTTACTGTCGTAGCCCCTCCCGTTGCGGAGCACAGGCTCCGGACGCACAGGCTTAGCGGCCATGGCTCACGGGCCCAGCTGCTCCGCGGCATGTGGGATCTTCCTGGACCGGGGCACGAACCCGTGTCCCCTGCATCAGCAGGCGGACTCTCAACCACTGCGCCACCAGGGAAGCCCTAGCCATACTTTTAATTCTTTTTCATTTACTTACTTTGGTGTTAGGATTATCTGGGGTACACTGAAAGCAGGTGTACTGGGTACAACATGAATGTACCCTGAACACCCAGTAGGTACACTGAGAGAGATGGAAAAAAGAGAAACTGAGGCCTGGGAGTAGCAGGACATTGAGCTTCTTGCAAATGTCCACAAAAATGTATTACCCAGTAAGCATCTATTCAGTGCCTGCTAAGGATCAGGCTAAGGCTACAAAGATGAATAAAACACAGGGATTGGAAAAATCAATTATTTTACTGCCTTAACCCTGACACCAAAATAAATGGGATGCCACATCTTTGGATGTGTTTCCCACACAACTGACTTTATCTCACTGATTTTGTGTCTGGTCCCTCTTACCCACACCCACCCCACACATACTCCTTCCTTGTCATTTGAGTTTGTTGCTCCATTTATTATCTGCGTTGGCCTCTCACATTTCATAAGCCCAAGGGTTCAAAGAAGTAGCATTCATTAGTGTGGTGTAGTAGATAAACACGAGCCTTGGCATCAGCAGACCTGAGTTAAAAGCATGAAATGAGATTAGAAAGGTGGGCAGGGCCAGGTCAGGAATGGCTTTGTTTGCTGTGTGAAAACCTTGACCCCTGAGATCCAGGGTCTATACAGGAGCTGGACCAGAAACGTAAAGAGTGAGGCCACCTGGATAGATGACAATAGAATTAGAGTCTAGAACTGGACAGTGTGTGCCCCTTCTAACAATATTCAGAATTCTTAAAATTCAGCTTTTTTTTCTCTTACTATGTGGGCCAAATAGCACGCATAAGTAGTTGGATATGGCACACGGGCTGCCATTTTGCAATTGCTAAACATCTTTCAGAACCAGTGAAGCGTTTTCAGCAGGGAAGGGTTGTCTGGCTTATGACTAGATTTATAATTTAGAAAAATCTTTCTAATCACATGTTGGAGAGTGGATAGGAGGAAACAGGGAATGACGGGGAGGAACCTGCCTGTTCTGAAGGCCGTTGTGGTGACAGTCTAAGTGAAAAATGATAAAGTAATATGTGTGAGGGTTGTCCCCAGAACATATGTGTCTGAATCACCAATTACAAGTGGAATGGTGTCTAAATTTCCACCGGACGAACCCAAATAGAGGAGCAGGACTGGGGAGAGGGATGAGTCTGGTGAATGAGTTCAGATTAGGCTTTTCTGCATTTGAGATAAAGGTCTGGAGCTGTGAAGAGAAGTCAGAGGTGCTGGTAGCTGAAGTGAAGGGACTTGGTGATACAGGTTTCCCCACTATCTTAAAGTAGAACATCCTAGGAAACCTTCTGTAAGCAGAAATGGCATAGAGTGAAGAAGCAGTCATCTTAGGACACGTCTTGCTAACGGATGCCCAAAATAAGGTAAAGCACAGACGCAACAGGCACAGTTCAAAGCTCTGGCAGCGTGATGCTGAGATGCCGAGTGTAGTTCCTGGAGGACCAGCTCTGCGGCCACACTCACTGCTCGGGCTGCATGCTACCTCTACAACAGATCGATACAAAACAGATGCTGAATGCTATTGTTGATATTTGCGTTGTTTCATAAAAGCAAACGTTCTCTTCGGATTTCTTTCGGTTATCGAAAACAATGCAAACGTAGGTCTTTCCTGAAAGTGAAAAGCAAACTTTTTTTTGTAAAGCAAACTTTCTAAATATGGGGGATGGCTGTCATTACCAAAGGGGGGAACATGGAGGAAGAAGGTTAGAGGACCCTGGCTAGAACTCTGAGATAAAACGAGAGGACGCAGAAAAAGGACACCGAGGCATTTGAGAACAGGCAATAGAGGGGGAGGAGGTGAGCCAGGAGTGACCGTGTCTCCAATCCCAAAGGACAAGTGCGTTCCCAGAAGAAAGCAGCCAACAGGTTCAGATGTCGGTCGCAGCAAGAGTAAGTAAGGTGTGTTTGTAAAAGTGCTCAAGGATGAGACCACTAGGTTATCAGGGATCTTAGGTAGAAACAGTCCCAGAAAACTGTGGGGATGGACTCCAGATTGCACCAGGCTGAGATGTGAATGGGAGGTACAAAATAGGGTGTAGACAACTTTTTTTAAAAGCTTAACAGGGGGCTTCCCTGGTGGCGCAGTGGTTGGGAGTCCGCCTGACGATGCAGGGGACACGAGTTCATGCCCCGGTCTGGGAGGATCCCACGTGCCGCGGAGCAGCTGGGCCCATGAGCCATGGCCGCTGAGCCTGCATGTCCGGAGCCTGTGCTCCACGACGGGAGAGGCCACAACAGTGAGAGGCCCGCGTACCACAAAAAAAAAAAAAAGCTTAACGGGGATGGGAAAGAGAAAATAGAATAAAAACAAGGGTTGCATTTAAAGTAAAGATAGGGTGTTTATCAAATCAGAAACATTTTGATAAAGTTTTTAGGCTGAGGGAAAATAGACAAGAAAAAAAGAGAGATTGAAAATAGTAGAGAAGTGATAACTTTGTAATAAGACCAAGGTAGACCAAGAAAGACACATATGGAAAGAAAAGAAAGGCCTGAGGTGAATATAGGTAAGTTTATTCATAGGTCAGGGTAGGTAGCTGAAGGATACATTTCACAGTCTAGGTTAGGTGCTTCTTCTTTATCCTCCCTCTATCAGACTGCATGACCTGGTTTGAAATTTTCATATTTAGTTACCTGACTCTCCGGTAGACTGTAAGCTCCATGAAGGCAGGAACACTATAGTTCCTTGCACTATACCTGACACACAGCGGTTGCTTAATGAGTATTTATTGGAATTTGCTAGAAGGCATAATGTGGAGAACAGGACAAGTGAAATATTTTCATTCATTTAATGCATTGAGAGCAGGATACTTAGTTGCTGGGGAAGTAAAACAACTAGAACGGTACCCAGTACTCAATGTAATAGGTTTATTCAGTGAAGGAAACATTCCTGTCCAGAGGAGTTCAGCGTCTCTAAATGTCAAAAAGAGTCATTTGCATAACAGGACCATGCCTCCAGTGCTGTGGTAGCTAGAAGAGAGCTCTCTTGCTAAGAAAATCAGAAAATACCCCACTCAAGAGTTGGTACTCGGAAGCCAGGAGAAAAACAGCAGCCCGGTTTGTTTTTTATTTGTTTAGTTTTTTATGTGTATATATAAGTGTGAGATGTGTGTGTGAGGTGCATGCGTGTCTGTGATTGGTGTGTGTGTGTGTGTGTGGATGTCATGAGTGATATACTCATGTATGTGTATGACTGTATATGAGTATGTGAGGTGTGCACACGTTTTGTGTGCCTGGTGGTGGGAGAACTGGAAGGTTTGGGTATCAGCAAAGCTTTCTGGAGGAAGTGATGCCTGAGCTCTGTTTATTCCACTCGAATCAGGCTTTCCTCCTATTCCACTGAAGTGACACCTGCCAAGTTCTCAGTGCCCTCCACCAAATCTTACGGTGGATTCTTTGTCTTCACCTCTTCATCCCCCCTGAATTCCCATCTCAGTAAATGGCACCCGCTTCATCTAGATAACAGCAGCCCAGTTTAGAGTCAAGAAGGAATTCGGCACAAAGCCACATACCCACGTTTCCCAGGACTCAACTTGACCCTGGCCACCACCCCGCCCCACCGCCCAGGTGGATTTTACTCTGAGAAACCCCAGGGGAGATGCATGCACTTGGGGTCCACGAGGCTGCTGGGCGTGCCTGTATTGTAAGGTGGCTTTGCTGGTGTCTGCTCACAGTAACCACTCTAAACCTCCGCTGCTGTCGGGCTTGGACTGTGGCATCTCCTGCTTTGGAGACCCAGTCCAGCCCCTCGGCTGCCAGAGCTGAGATCCTGCCCAGCTGCTCTGCGCATTGCTGGACATTCGTGGTGCCCGCCCTCCAGTCGCTGCCCGGGTTACACTGCTCTGGCTCCAGGAAGCCAGTCGTGTTGGGCTGACTGCTCCCACTTTTGAGGGAACCCAAACCAAACTTCCCAGTGCCCATGATGGGGGCTTGCCCAGCACTCACGCCCATCCCCTAGAAACCCATCCTTCAACTTTTCCCTGCTCCGTGTGAATTTTCACAGGACGCCTCCTCTTTCCTGGCTGGCTCCGTCTTCTTCTCTCCTCTTTAGTGTGGGAGTCCCTGAAGGTAGGATTCATCTCAGACGCTGACCCAGTTCTCAGAATTCTTGAGACCCTGTGGGCCTTAACCTGCCCTTCTATGTATTCTGAGGTGTTGGTGAGGATTATCTGTTCCTTAATGCTAATTATTATATGTTTTCAGCTCAAAACGAATAACCATGTGCAAACACATATGTCAGAGTGGACGTAATCACATTTATAGGGTTTATCTTGTTTTGCTTTTTGCCAAAGTGAGATCACGCTGTATTGACCTATGACTCTTTCTGTTTATTTAAGTAAATATTTACTGAACACCTGTTGTGGGCAAGGTGCTATCCTAGGAGCTGAACTAGAGGGATGAACAACCTTGACAGGACTCCTGACCTCCAGGAATGTGTATTCCAGGCAGTCCCTGTACCTGTCACTGCTTGTCAGTCCATAGAAGTGCCCCCATTCGTTGTAATGACAGCTCGTATTCCACTGTTTGGAGGGCCTTCATTTATTCAGCCATTCTTCTGTGGATGGACGTTTCATCTCTGAGGCTAACTTTCAAAATTCAGAATTTCATTTTGTGAATGTCACTGGAACTAACTTGTTCCTGAGCGTATTTCTTTCTCTCTCTCTTTTCTTTCTTTGTACCTTTTCTTTAAAGTGAAGTAAATACCATGCTTCACATATATTCCCTAAAACAAATCCTTTTTTTCCAAATAGAAAAAAATTGACATGTAGCAGTTACACAAACTGTATAATAAGCATTGTTTTTTCCTTAATGTTCTTTAACATTTCTCCATTTTTATGACTTACTCCATCTTGACAAGCACTAGCTTCAAATTCTCAATGTGAGAAAAAATAGAAGGAAGGGGGAAAGGATTTACATTGCTGCAAAAGAGCTCACTGTAATTCAGGTGTCCTAAGAGTGGTTTGCGGTTTCCTTCTTACAAGGTTCTCAAGAGATCAAGAGATAGCTTCTTAGTGTCTGTCTCTGTGTCTCTATTCTTTCCTTCCTACTTTCCAGCTCGCCTTCCTCCCTCTCCCCTTCTCCCTCTCTGCTATCTTCTCCCAACAAGGAACCTTAAAAAAACCCAAATCTGTATAAAGGTGTGGCTTAGAGACTGCAAATAAACTCATATTACTAAGAAGAGGGAAGATCAGAAGTATTAGTAACATCCCTGTTTTGGAAAGATCATAACCCTGTGAAAGAAAGAGCAAAAGAAATAAAAGCTTGCGAGACAGAAGAATTCCCCACCCCCCTGCTGGGGCTCACCTGTCTCCTGGCAGTGACTGAGCCACCCTGGTTCCCAGTTTCAGCATCGGCTGCTCCCTCACCAAAACTCCTAGATAATGTGTCATTATACTACATTGATTATTTGGACCAAGATGTTTTCCCCTGCAAATTCCTCCTGTGGTTGCTCGTACAAATCAGACAACTTGGCGCTTGGTAGAAAACCAAGTAGAGACCCTTGTTTGAGAGAAAGCACGAGTCCTGTGAAGAAATGGACCTGCCTCACCTCACTTCACTTCACGTGCTCCTTTGCTGCTGAGTGCTGCACCAGAATGACTTTTATGGGAGTACTCAAGGCTCCAAAATAGCTCAGAAATCCCGGGAATGTTTATATGGGAAATGATTATTTTGTCTCCAAGAAACCAGGGAAACGTTCATTAAATAATTTCTCGGTTCTCCACTTGGTTTTTATAGACGTGGGTTGCATGTCTTCGTGGAGGTGCTTCGTTCCAATTACTTTAAGAAGCTCACCTCCATCGGCACACACATACGCTCGCGTTTACACATCCTTAAGAGAAATTAAGTTCCCTTTGACCCCTCGTCACCTTGCACCTGCCATCTTATTTCCCTGCTCCTTCATCACAAGCAAAACTCCAAAATCCTATCTCCGTAATTTGCCCTCGTCAAGCACGTGAGTGACCACGTTGGCGAATCTGACGTTCTCTTGTCTGTCCTCATTTTCCTTGATTTCCCAGCAGCACTCAACACGGTTGAACAAGCTTCGTTCTTAGGAAAGATTTTCCTCCTTGGCTCCTGAGGTCCCGCCCTCTGAGAGTCTTAGCTCCACCCCATCCCTTCCCCCCTCACAGTGTCAGGTGCCTCAGTCTTCAGCCCTCTTTTCCTGCCCTCCCCAAGGGCTCAAACCTTTAAATTCCTCACTTGTAGGATGGTGATGCTCCGCTACCCGACCTCTCCTCTGAGCTTTAGGCTCACATATCCAACTGCCTACTTGATATCTCCAGTGTCCTGGTTAATTTGTGTCTCAGATTTAACGTATCAAAACCAGAATTCTTAATTTCACCCCCCCACAAACGCATAAACCCATTTTTCTCCAAACTCAGAAGTGACCACCATATTCTCCATTGCTTAAGCAAAGAACCTAGAAGGTATTCTTGACCCCTTCCTACTTTTCATTGTCATATCTTTTTTTTTTTTTTTTTTTTTGCGGTACGCGGGCCTCTCACTGTTGTGGCCTCTCCCGTTGCGGAGCACAGGCTCCGGACGCGCAGGCTCAGCGGCCATGGCTCACGGGCCCAGCCGCTCCGCGGCATGTGGGATCTTCCCGGACCGGGGCACGAACCCGTGTCCCCTGCATCGGCAGGCGGACTCTCAACCACGGCGCCACCAGGGAAGCCCTCATTGTCATATCTTAATGCTTCCAATTATGTTTCCAAAATGTATCCCAAATCCATCTCCTTTTCTCAATTTTTACTACTACCACCCCAAACCACTGTCATCTCTCATTTCTACTATGACAGTGGTCTCCACGTGGGTTTATTGCTTCTAAACCTTCATTCCTAAAGGGGCCACACAGCATAGGGGCTAAGAAGGAGCCTCTGGAGTTATAGCCTCTTTGGACTCATATCCGCGGCTTACTGTGGCCTCCGGGAGGTGGCTTAAGCGCTAGTGCTGGTTTTGTATGCCTGTCTTATTAGTGTCTGTCTCAAAGAGATTAAGTTAACTAAATGCGTTAAGTATTTAGTATTCTAAACATACCTGGTACTTAGTAGACACTCAATAAATATTAGCAAGACATAACATCACTAATTCAGTCTGTTCTCCACAGACCAGTCATGGTCATCTCCTGCTTAATGCACATGGTGGCTTGCATTGCACTGGAGATTAATGTAGGTTTCCTGCCTATAATCCTCATCAGCAATTCTTCTCTGCCCTCAGCTTTCTGGGCCTCTTCTCAGTTTCCTCAATGCACCAAACTCCTTTTTCCCTCTTCCTGGACTTTTCTGTTCCCTGCCTTTTCCAGGATTGGTTCCTTCTCATTTTTTTGGTCTCAATTCAAATTACCTCTTCAGGACCTTCCATGACAACCTGTCTAATGAAGTACCTTCCCACCTCTCACCCAGCTAGTCTCTATAATATCACCCAGTTTGTTTCATTAACAGTACATCACAATCAAAATTTCTTCTCTGTGTGTTTTGTTACTTCTTCATTAACTGTCTCCACCACTAGAATGTGAACTCCTTGAGGACGAGGATCTTGGAGTCTTGGTCATCATTACATTTCTAATATCTTGAAGACTGTCTGGCATACAATAGGAAATCAGTAATCATTTGTGGGAAGGATGGATGGATGGATGGATGAATGAGATTCTTACACTTCAACATTGGCAGTTGTGTAGTGTCACATTGTATAATACTGAATCAAAATTAGTGTGGAGACTTGTAGACTTGTGAATTCTCACTCCGAAAAGATGCTAAAATTAGGTGAAGGAATAGAAGTTCAAATTTTGCTACTGAAAGCCTAGAATGCAAAATTATCTGAGCGACATGCATTAAATGGTTACTGTGTTGAAGCAAAAACTGGAAACAACTAGAGTTTCTTGTCTCAAATTTTGTGGTCTGTTTATGATGGGATGGCTTCTTTCTAACAGCTTCCTTTGTCTGTTTTTAATTAGAGCATTCCCAGAATTTCTGCTGTTTCCTCTTGGAACAAACATAGGTAGGAAAACTTAGGAAACAGTTAGCTTGTGGTGCTGAGAAAAACAAGGACTTTACAGTCAGACAAACCTGAGTTTGAATCTTTGGGTCCATACCTTAGTAGCTGTGTGGCTGGATTTGTTAATCTCTCTGAGCCTCAGTTTTTCCACCTATAAAAATGAGATATTATTAAAATTATATGATAAAAATTAGTATCCTTGCTACATGATAGCTACTTAATAAATGTTACTTTTCTTACCTACCTACATCCTTTCAGAGCATTGAATGGTTTGTAGTAAGAATTTCACAGGGTTCAGATTAACCATGAGTTTAAGCTATAGACATTTTATCCGTCTCTATTGGACTATCTTAAAAAATGTCAGCGTCTGGATCAGTAAGACTAGTAACACCTATAACAGTGTCTGGCACGTAGTAGATACTCAGTAAATATTTGTTGAATGGATGAATAAATAGGCTGTAAACACTTTTGTCATTCATGAGAATCAACTAGATTTCTATATAGTTTAAAGTAATGTTTCCTTAAAATAGAAATGGTTCTTCCTCCACATTATGCAACTGAACGTTGAACAGCATCAAACCATAACTGAATGTTTCAAGACATTATGGCACAAAACCACGTTTTCTTCCGCCTGATGTTATTTTTAAGTATGTCTTTTGGAATTGTTTAGTTCAGCATTTCGGAAAACAAATGAGCTCTGAGATCTAAATTCAGAAGTGAACCAGAAGTTCTAGAGATGTTTCTCGGACTTTGAAGAAATATTTTATATGTAATCTTTAGGTTACAAGGAAGTTGAAGTAGGAACTTGGTCATCCTAATTGCCACCAAATGTGTTGGATGGCACTGGTTGTTAGACACTTCAGTTAAATATCAGGAAATTATATGACACACACACACACACACACACTTTGGGCAATCCTAATATTTTAAAATGTGGATTAAAAAATATATATATATACAGATGTATATATGTGTGTGTATATATATATTCACTTTGCAAAAAATATTCATTGCTTTCAAAATTTTATCAGAAAATCATTTCAAAGTAATATGGAAAGGATAAATTTCCTAAATAAGAAAATAATAATAATAGTACAGTTAACATCTAACCTTACACTGCATTTTAAAATGAATTCCAGATGGATTTGATATAATAAAAACTGAAATTATAAAAATCTAGAAGAAAGAGTAGGTAATAGTTAATTGATCTTGGAGTTAATAAGGACATTCTAAGCATTAAAGCACTGGAAAAAATCACAAAGGAAAATATGGAGAAATTTGACAACTAGAAATTAGAAAATTGGTTGTCAAAAACATTATAAACTAAAAGCAAACAAACTTGGTGAAATGTGCCAAAGGGCTATGCCTTTCATGTATAAGGATTTCTTACAGATCAATAAGAATTCCTTAACACCTTAATAGAAAAGTTGTCAGAGGACATGAACAATACATAGGATAAGTGTAAAAATAAAAGGCCAGCAAACATATGAAGAACATTAAGCCTCACTGATAATTAAATACATGCAAGCTAAGACATCAGAAATACACTTTGCATCATTAACTTGGCAAAAATGCAAACAAACTAGTATTCATTATTGGCAGGAATTTAATAAGTGGGATACTCTCATACAAAATAATAGGAACATAAATTGCCTCAAATTTCTCGGAAGTCTTAGTAATCCATTTTTAGAGATATGTTCTATGAGATAATAAAAATTTTGACAAGAGATTTATCTGTAAAATGTGGTGTTAAAGCAATTTCAATGATAGAAAATTGGAAACATCCTAAAATACCCTACAAGAAGGAATTGATTTTTAGAAACACTGTGTTCCTATTTTAAATAGTTACTTATTTAAAATAATGTTTTTGAGAAATTAAGTAAAACATTTTGACACTTTTAAAAACATACCCAAAGAAGAGATAATACCACAATGGACACCAATAAGCTGCTTGTGCACTTTATCCAGATTAATAGGAAGATGCTGTCATATTTGTGACATCTATCCCTTTTTCTCTTCTCTCTTTTACTTTGCTGAAGCATTTTAAAGCATATATCCAGACATCATGTTATTTCATGTCTATCTAGATACCTCAGCATGCTTTCTTAAAAAAAATGGACATTTTCTTACATAATCACAGTGCCATTTTCATTACTAACATGATTTAACAAGGAATTTAGCATAATTCCTTGGTACGCTAGAGAACACTGAAACTACTAGCCCTACTTGTCTCAAAAGTGCCTGTTTTCTTCCTCATGGTATCATTTAACCCAGAGGCCAGCAAACTATTTCTGAAAAGGACCAGCTAGGAAATATTTTCAGCTTTGCTGGCCAGATGATCTCTGTTGTAATTATTCACCTTTGTGCTTGAAAGCCACAGTTGACACTATGTAAAGTATTGGGCTGTGTTCCAATAACATTTGATTTACAGAAGCAGGCAGCTGAGAGGATTTGGCCTGCAGGCTGCAGTTTGCCAACCCCTGATTTAACCCATTACTGTTCTCCATCTATTTTATAAGGTGGACATTAGTTTTAAAGCTTGATTAGATTCAGGGACAGTTTTTTTGTGGCAAGAATGTGGAGAATGCTGTGTGCTTCATCTCACATCCCATCAGAAGGTATATAATGTCTGTTACCCCACTGTCAGCTATGCTAAGAATACTCAATTGGTACAAATGAGTAAGGCTTGATCCCTCTACTGCAGACTGCCCACCAGCCTTTTGTCTGATGGTTTCATCCATTATGTTTGTTGCCTAAATCAAGTATTTCATTATAAATGATTGCAAAATACAGTTGACCCTTGAACAACATGCGTTTGAAGTGTGTGGGCCCATTTATACTCAGATTTTTTAAAATGGAGATATACTACAGTCCTACATGATCCACTGTTTGTTGAATCCTTGGGTATAGAACCACATATGTGGTGGGCCACTGCTAAGTTACACGTGGGTTTTCGACTGCATGGAGGTTAGCACCCCTAACCCGCATGTTGTTCAAGGGTCAACTGTAGTAATTTTCTGCTATTCCATCTACTTTCATTAACCAGAATGCTTCTGTAAGGGAGAACTTTCCAATATCAATGAGTGATTTAAGTTATCCTGAAATACAGTTTGTCCAGTAACATTTTCTACAATCAGGATATATGTTAATTCTTTCTTTCCTTTTAATTGCCAAATTTCAATATAAAGAATTGGCCCCTGGGTCACTTCCAAAGATTTCCAGTGGGTTGGGATTTTGGGGGAATTGAAAGGGCCTTTCTTTTTTTAGTTTTATTTTGTATCACTATGAACTCATAGACCTTTAAAGTATATCCAATGATTATCAGTCATTTGCATTTATTATTCTTTTTGATGCTCAAATTATTCCATCTTTGGCCAGTGGGGCCCCTTTGCGTTGGCTACTGTTAGTCTTAATAGCTTCTTTCTTTCTAGCCTGACAAATTCCAGGGAGAAATTTTCGATAACAGAGTGATGAAACTATAATGTATGTTGAGATTTTAACAAAACAAAGAGCAAGCAAGCAAGTAAATCCTATGTATAAAAAATCAGTAAGAAGTATGCCAAATAGTTAAATATTTTTTCTGGGCAGTACAATTATAGGAAAATATTATCCCCCCCCCTTTTTTTTTTACTTCTTTGTACTTTTCTGTACTCTACATCTTCTGCATTAAAGATTATTACTTTTATAATTTAAAAATCTGTTAAAATTTTAACAACCCAACAGATTTTCTTTAATTTAGCAAGTTTCTTTAGTCCATTTAGAATAAGATACAAATTATCTTAAAAGATACTTATACACACTTTTTTCAGAATTATAAGTATAGTCATTTTACAATTATTAACTATATCCTGTATTCTCAAAAAGCTTGTAATGTAAAGGGAGAGGAAAGTAGATTAAAAATCATTTTTTAACAACCTCCAGACTGCAAAATTATATTAGATGTCTGCTTCTATCATCTGTCTTTATAGACATTAAAATTTTTTTCCCTTAAAACCAATTTGGAAACTAGTCAGTATTATATTTCTTACAGCACTTGAGGTGGGCCACAACTTCTGGAGGTTCCTGGATCTGTAAATATTCTTCAGTTATCCTTAATCCTGTGGGTTGACGTATTCAAAGCAAATAAACAAGAACAAATCAGCGGAAGAACTTATTCCTCAGTATAAATAAAACAGGGCATGTAAATTAGTCTCCTTCAGTGCAGATGGTGATCATTTAGACGTGGCCTTGACGTGGGTCACTTTTACCTGAGATCCACCAGGGGCCATCCCGGACCCAAGTAAATGGGATTTTAAATTGTTGATCCTGGAAGGAAATCATCTCGTATGAATCCATCCCAAATGGATCACACTGTGTAAAACATGGAAAATGGTCCTATTGCGTGTATATTTTTTTTTAATGAAGTTATACTTAACCATGAATAGTGAGAAAGAAATGTAAAAACTCAACTATGTTAGAGCTGGTGTGGGTGCGTGTTTAAGTGTGTTTTAAAAGAAAAACCCATTTCTCTCCAGTAGAATTGAGAATCTCCTACACTCTCTTCCTAAAGCCTTGGAGGAAAGCTTCCCTTATGCTAAAACCAGGCTGAAATGTTCTTACTTTTCTCCATTCTGGAAATCTGAAACAACCCACACTTTTCTGGGTAAATCATTCAGGATTTCTGCCGTTTCCTGCCCAGAAACAGTTTCTTCATGGTGTCATATTAGAAGTTTTTCTCATTGATAATTTCTTTATACTAATATAACTAATAAAAGCTATAATTCTATAAGCCAAATTCAACAGTCAAGGTAGCAGCAAAGAACAGAGGGCACACACAAAGTGCTTCACTGAAGCAGGTTTAATAAATAAATCTCTTTAATATGTGCTGGATCCACATGTAGTTTGGCACATAATAAGATTAGACATGAACAAGCAAAGAACATCAACTTGGCTCCCTATTCTTAGAATCTTGGAGTAAATGTGAACTAAGAATATTTTGCAGTGCATTTTGGAAAGGAATATTATCTTCATCTGGACTGGTGGTCTGCTTCCAGCTCTGATCATGAAGTTAAAAAGGAGGAAGAGGAGGGAAGGGGAAGGGGGAGGAGGGAAGGGGCCCTAAACAAGACTTTTTGAAAAAATAACCACTTCTTCAGTGCTGCACAGAGGAAAATACCTCAGGTGCCACAGGTGACCAGATGACTCTCTGGTACTGAAGCTCTGTCGCTTTTGCTCAGGGCTTACTTTGCATAACTTAAAGTGTGGTCTCTGTAGTAGGAAAATTAACGGCCCTGCCCTTTCCAAAACCAGATTCCTTTGTTAGTGTTGGTCCCATTAGACAAAACAGGCAAATGCCCCAAGCTTCTCTGATAACTCAGTTTTTCTTAGGTATGGATTTGCCTTAACAGACTTAGCAGCTTACAGGAACTATGTGCTGGAAGTGATATTTACCAACCCCTTTTACTTACTTATAAGCTCCATCAGTATGGGGGCTGGGTACAGTGCCTGTGGCTGGTTCAGTGCCAGGACTTGATACATATTTGTTTAATGAAAGACGATGTCTCATATCCCTCTCGTTTCCCCCACAATGTGAAGTGCAGTACCAGACAGTTAAGAGGTGATAAATGAACACTTGTTTACTAGGTAATGATTCAAATTGCTGTACGAGGTACCTGAAGTTAAAGATTTATTTAGGTATTCATCTCCTCAGTCCTTGCCCCCGGAGTTATTGGCTGTAAATATTGATGACAGGTGAGGCATACATGCCAGGTGAAAAATTGCTACTGTGTTCCCTAAACTGCCACCATTCTGAATCACTTCAGTCTCCAATTTTTAATCAGACCCTAGTACTTAATCCTTGAAATGACTAGTACTGAAAACATGGCATATCCACATTCCTTCTTATTAACTCTGGCAAAATGATAGTAGAACCAAACAAAACACATTCATTTTCTGTTTACTTAAATTACAATTTCGACGGTGTTTCTCAATACTGAAAATTGTTTAATTTTGTCCCTTTGAGTCTGAGCGTTCTCAAGAAAAATTACCTTTTAGGGTAGAGAATCTGAAGCATGGATCTTTGTTAATTTGGGCCATCTCTCTTTTAAAAGAAGTAATTTATGGAACTGACTCATAGGGAAATACTTTTAAAGACAATAGGTAATTTTGGATGATTAGACCTCAATCATTTGAGCTTCTCTGCTTTGGGATAGGAATCAGGAACCAGGTTCTCCCAAGGCCATGTGCAGACCTGTTGAACCTTTTAAAAGTGCTGGAATCTAAGTAATGAGCAACTTTGCACTCAGATTTCTTTGGATTGAAGCATGGGACATGCAAATGTAGGAGAAAGCCAGGGACAATAGCGAAATAGCTGAGCAGTAGTGACCAAGAGGAGTCTCATCACCGTGATTCAGGGACAAAGTCTCTTCAGTTCAGGAAGAACATAGCACATTTAAAAGAGCAACAAAGACAGAAGGTATAAACCGTGCACTAAAAACCATTTACTTCCAGAAACAGACCATTGAGGTCTATATAGACTAATATGTCCAAAAGTCAAAAAAGATACAAGAGAAATACATCATTTTACTAGTGCCAAGTTCACTTTGTTCTAAGAACTTAGATATTTCATAATAAAAATTGAAATAAAGGCCAAAAATGAAGCAAAGGCAATTACTTTTTAGATGGATTCTAGTCATCTTAATTCAGGCAACCAGTATATTTTATTCAGAACTACTTCTGTTTCTGTCTTCATTCAAGCTATGAAGTTTTAAGATAGCCTTTGATAGATGGCAAATTATTTTAGTTCCTTTAATATTTATAAAAGTGTAAGAGTCCTAAAAGTTATTAGTACTAAATGTCCTTATTCATTCTTTTGCCCACTTAGTTACTAAAATAACTGACATCAAAATATTTCCATGTAGTAAAGAATTATTTAGCAGTGAAGATTTACCACTAACTGATTAGTTTGAGTAGACATACTGTTAAGTAATGTTGATTGGCTTTAAATTCCCATACAGTTCTCACCACAGCATAAATGAATTAACCAACCATTATAAATATTTAATAGATATGGAAAGCATTTATAGGAGTCAGCAATGCGACTTTCCTGTTTGCTTAATAAGCATCTACACAGGTCACTTCATATCATGCATATTAACTTATAGTAATGACCATGGTAGTAATATATAACTTGAAAGTTAAGGGAATATTTTTAATTTGAATATCATTTTTATTTTACCCATTTACCCCAAGCAGCAATATATCTGACTGATGCATTTTGGGTTGAGTGTGTTTTTATAATAAAACAGGATCACTGCCTTCTGCTTCCTTGAACTCCTAAAGCCAGCTCTTGCCTCTATCAAACTCTGTTAACCACTTGATGGGCCCAGTAATCAAAAACTGGGTGTGGTCAATAATATTCAAGTAACTTTTTCCTAACACCGACAACCCCGAAGACTTCATATTAATAATCCTGAATTGCTCTGGCAAACGTTTTATTTACCTATCCCATCAAAAATTTATGGATGATTGTGACCCAAAAGTATACTGCCTCAAGGGTCAAAACAAACTAATTTAGGTTTTGACAACAAGAATGTTACAGAAATATTTGTGATGCAAAATCTTGTAAGGTTTTGCCTTAAAATATGTTTTATAATAGCTGATATTTCCTTTGTTCACACGACTGGCCAGAATATGGAAAATAAAAGGCAAGTCACCCACAGGAGTCAACCTGGGCCTCTTGAGCAGAGTACGTGTGTGAGCGCGTGTGGGCATGGCTCACTGCCTGCCCTCCCTTTGCCATCATTGATTTCCTCCCTCTTCATTAAACACTCATTGATTCTTGTCTTCCAGATGACACAGGCTGTCCTAGTAGTCAGTCAGTATCTCCCGTGAAAACGCCCTCGGATGCTGGCAGCAGCCCTGTTGGCTTTTGCCCTGGAAGTGATGAAGACTTTATCAGAAAGAAATGCACAGTTGGAATGGTTGGTGAGGGAAGCATCCAGTCAGCTCGACATAAGAAGGAACCAAAGTCAGGCCTTGTAAAGCCAGGTGAGTGTACGTAAACTCTTCATGTTCTTATTGGGGCAATATGACTAGAGGGATTTCAAATGAAATTTGAAATGAAACACCTGCATATCAAGGTAGGGAACACTAATGCTGTACCTAGCACCCAGAAACATCTTTTTTTTTTTTTTTAAGTAAGAGAGGTAGAGCATAGAGTGGAATATTTTCTGTACTAGTTGTTAATAATTGAGAATGCATAGTGACATATGTGTCCGTTATAAAGACATGTAAAAAAGGGAGGAAATTTGAAGAAATGTTAACTGAGTGGTCTAACAGCCACTTAAACTATATAATTAAGTCTAGCATAAATTATACTAAGAAATTACTTGGTACCATTTAAAGTGTGCACAAACTGTGAAAAGAACAGGTTATCTTGATGCATATCTGTAGGGCTGGGCATACTTGCTGACCTAGTTATTTTATTTGCTTTTAAAGATTTAAATATGAATATGATGCTATATATCAATATATACATAGAATGTTCAATAATTACAAAATAGTAAAAGCTATGAGGTGAAATGGAGATTTTTATTACAGTGAATGAGATGCCATGAACATCAGAAAAGGTCAGTTCTCAGAACTTGCAATATATAAATAAATATTTTCCATCTCAGAAATATGTACAGTATATGAACAAATATAGTTTTAGTGAAATTAAAGTTATAACTTGAAAATAAAAGGGCCTGAGTATTGGCATATTGCATTATTTTCTTCAGTATCACCAGTTGTACTATACATATTAATGAGCCTGAAAAGACAGATTAATGGCTCGCATGAGCCCCATTCCTTACATTTGTCTTCTAATTTTTGTTGGGTGATATCATGATTGTGGCAAGGAGCTATAGATGGCTTTATTTCAATGGAGCCAAAGGTTGGTCCTGTGTACGCTTCCATTGGAAGGTCCTGTGTCCTCTTCCATCTCTCTCTGCTTTTCTTCTTCCTGAATAATTGACATGCATAGCATATCTTAATGGATTATTCTTCGTCTTGCTTTTGGTCAACCAAAGAGAATGTTGTTTAGTCTGAGAGCAAAACTTAAACTGTATGAAGAAGAAATCCCCTGTTTCCTAATAGTTCCTGGTAAATGTTAGTCATGATGAATTTGTTAACAGTCCTTTGCTTCGGAAAAATATAAAAAAGAAAGAGAATGGTACACAATGGAGAAGACAGCACATAAAAGAGAAAGATGGACATTGTAAAAAAGGTGTTGGGTACCCCCAATATTTAAGACAGAGACAATGAATTGAAGAGTGTCCTGTAATTATAGCCAAGAAATAAACCATTACCTTGTGTACTCAAGAACCAGAACTGTCTTCCTCCCTCCCCCAGCTCAGTTCTCCTTTTTTTAATTAAGAAATAATTGATATACCATAAAATTCACCCTCTTAAAGTGTACATTTCAGTGGTATTTAGCATATTCAAAAGATCATACAGGGCTTCCCTGGTGGCACAGTGGTTGAGAGTCCGCCTGCTGATGCAGGGGACACGGGTTCGTGCCCCAGTCCAGGAAGATCCCACATGCTGCGGAGCAGCTGGGCCCGTGGGCCATGGCCGCTGAGCCTGCGCGTCCGGAGCCTGTGCTCCACAACGGGAGAGGCCACAACAGTGAGAGGCCCGCATACCGCAAAAAAAAAAAAAAAAGAAAAAAGATCATACAAACATCACTACTGTCCAATTTCAGGACATTTTAATCTCCCCCAAAAGAAGCCTCACACCCATTAGCAGTCACTGCCTGCTTTTCCTTTCTTCCAGTCCTTGGCAACCACCAACCTACCCTCTGTCTGATTTGCCTGTTCTGGACATCTCATATAAAGGAATCATACAATATGTGGCCTTTTGTGTTAGGCTTCTTTCACTTAGCATAATGTTTTCAAGGTTCATGTATTAGTACTTCATTCTTTTTATGGCTCAATACTATTCTATTGTATGGATATACCACATTTTAAAATAGACTTTTTTTGGAGCAATTTTGGGTTTACAGAAAAATTGAGCAGACAGCAACAGAGTTCTTATATCCCCCCTCACTACCACTACTTCCAGTTTCCCCTATTATTAACATCTTGCCTTAGTGTGGTGACAGACCACATTTTGCTTATCCATTCACAGTTGATGGACATTTAGATTGTTTCCACTTTGGGGCTATCATGAATAATGGTGCCATGGACATCCATATACAGGTTTTTGTGCATACTTTCAGTTCTCTTGGGCATATACCTAGGAATGAAATTGCTGAATCATATGACAACTCTATGTTTAACCCTTCGAGGAATTGCCGAACTGTATTCCCAAATGGCTGCACCACTTTACAAACCACCAGCAATGTATAAGGGTTTCAGTTTCTCCACATCTTTACCAACAGTTGTTATTGTCTATCTTTTTGATCATACCCACTCGAGTGAGTGTGAAGTGGTATTTCATTGTGCTTTTGATTTACGTTTCCCTGGTGGCTAAAGATGATGGGCATTTTTTTTTTTTTTTTTTTTTGCGGTACGCGGGCCTCTCACTGTTGTGGCCTTTCCTGTTGCGGAGCACAGGCTCCGGACGCACAGGCTCAGCAGCCATGGCTCACGGGCCCAGCCGCTCCGAGGCATGTGGGATCCTCCCGGACCGGGGCACGAACCCATGTCCCCTGCATCGGCAGGCGGACTCTCAACCACTGCGCCACCAGGGGAGCCCGATGATGAGCATCTTTTCATGTGCTTATTGGCTATTTGTATATCTTCCTTTGAGAAATGTTCTCAATTTTCTTTTAACCTGGGAGCAGTCACCAATGGAGTCTGCTTCTGTAGCATACAGGATGTGAGTTTAAGAGCAGAAGCCCTGTCATCCTCTTTTTGTATTCCTAGCACACAGGGGCCGGTGTGTATCGAGGGCACAATCAACATTGGTTGACCTCAACAGCAAAGGTAGGCTATGGGATTGAGAGTATGAAATGCTGCAGGAAAGAATGTCCGCTTCATGGATTGTGAAGAAAAAGTAGATTTTTATTGTGAAGGTATTGTAGGACTTGAATGCAGCCTGAAATTATTTCATTTTTGTTATTCACCACCCCTCCACCCCCTGGCCCCATTCCAAAAACATTTTACGGTGGTGACAATACAAAGAAACAGTGAAAAAAGAGAAAAGTGTGGTGCAGCAAGAACTACCTAAGTTTAAATGGCGGTTAAGATTATCCTTGCCCTTCCTTTTTTCAATAGTCATGATAAGAATAATCATATCTTAACGAAAGATTTAAAACCCTATGTGTATGTACAGAATCCTCCCTCAGCAAATCTGGTTCCTACAGAAGATACTCACTTGCTAAAGATCAACTGCTTGTCTTGCTGAGAATGTTTAAGCCTTATGCTTTCATGAAGAACACGCAGACAAAAAGAATAAAAAGGAGGGGGGAGGGAGGGAAGAAGGCAGGAAAGAAAACAAGAGTTGTTCTTCATGCTGTTTTGATAATGGATCATTTGAGAATAGTGAAGGCCACAGACCCACACTCCAGAAAAACACACACAAAATATCACATACTATTTCTGAGGTTTCATGGGTCTCCTCTATTAGGATTTATGACTCCTAGTTTAATGACCCTTGCCCAGAGGCAGAGCCTGAAACAAGGCCTTTGTCAACCGCTTCTGATTTAATTGCTCAGAGGCAAACGTATCACCTAAGCAGTGCTGACCTCGTGATTTTTTGATTTATTTGCATTTTATCAAGGTCACAGGGGTCCCTAAAGGTTATTTCTTAGTTGCCTGAAATTCCTAATGTCATCACTAAAAACCATTGCTCGAGCTTTTGACTGGGCCCCAATTCTGGACAGTAAGCTCTTTGTATTTAGAACAATCTGCACCGTGACCTATAGTTCTCTGAACTTTCAGCAGAATAAATCCATCATTCTCATAAATAGGAAGAGAGGAAATCCTGGAACCGAGGCCCCTGGGTGACTCCAAAAATTATAAAATGCAGAGACATAATCTGTTAAACCACAAGAAGATACTGCTCTCCGGTTAAAATGTTCCACCTCCTCTGTCCCCAGGTGACCATCTCCCCTCAGCCTAAACTCATCTTCCGCTCTTGATGTGTGCTCTACTTTTTTAAAATAAATCGACTCATTAGGACCAATACCAGTTTATTAAAATAGCAAGCAATTAGTGTCTCTTATACAGATGCTCAAGGGCCCTTTAACATTAACCTGGGCTCGTTTTATTTTAGGTCCGTTGTTCTAGATTCTGGAAACTGCTGTTCATCTCAGAAGGGAGTTATAGAAATGCCCCTTTGGTCATTCAGATAAAGAGCTAATAATATTTACTGAGTATCTAATGCAGAAGGAGAAGAGAACTGTGTCACAGGATGCCAGGAAGGGCTCTGAAAGGTGAGCTGAGCACGCCAGCACCTCTCCAGCAGGGTACTGTGGCACGCGCCCAGCATGAAAGCCCTGCTTTCCTCCAAGCAGGACTCGTGTTGGAACTTCTTGGAGGCAGTGAGCCTTCTGTCATTTTGGCTTCTATCACTTAATGCCTATGCAGATTTAATTAAAAATTACCACCAAAGAGCGGAAGAAAACACCCCTGCAGTTCAGTTGAATAATGGCTTTGCCTTTTTCATGTCAACCCAGCACACATTTAAGACTGAATCTCCAGAGTGTAATACAATGTCTGTCATCGGGTAGGTGTTCAGTAAATACTTCTCTGAGAATAGAGTGTACAAGCAATCATGTGTAGTGGGGGGGGAACATGGGAAAGATAAGCAAAGATGACCTCAACATCATCCCTGCTCTTAGGGACCTTATCATTTAAGGCAGAAAACTACAATAAATCTGGGCTGCAGTACAGATTAAAAGGAAGGGAATGAAGGCATTCTGATTGGGAACTTTTTTTTTAAATAATTAATTTTTATTGGAGTATAGTTGATTTACAATGTTGTGTTAGTTTCCGCTGTACAGCAGAGTGAATCAGTTATACACACACATATATGCACTCTTTTTTAGATTCTTTTCCCATATAGGTCATTACAGATTATTGAGTAGAGTTCCCTGTGTTATACAGTAGGTCCTTATTAGTTATCTATTTTATATATATAGTAGTGTGTATATAAAATCCCAATACTTTTTTAAGGATCTGCGGTGCTACCATTCCTTCTCCCAGGTGCTCTTCCTATATGTAGTTCACAGTCAGTTTTCCTGATGAGATTTTTCTCACCTAGAAAGGAAAGGCCTAATTGGATTTCTGTGCTAGGACATTAAATGACATTCCTGGGCCTCCTTTAATGCTTGATTTTCTACTTGGGGAGCATCTTAACCCAAAGGAGAAAAAGGCCCAGTGTTATTGTTCTACAAACGCAAGTACTAAATCCTTCCTACACAAGGCTTGTGGGAGAGCTGGGGAAAGAATTACACAATTTAAACAAATATTTAGAAAATGTGAAAGGGAGAAAAAAACACCTCCCGGTTAAGGAGATAGGTCAGGAGCAAATGGTTAGGGTCACTATAATTGAAAAGAAACCCACATTTAGAAACTGAAATGTTGAAATCTGCATTTGAAAGATGTCACCTCTGCCATCAGCATTCAGACTAAGTTAGTATTCCCTTGTCATCAGACACCACCCAGGCTTTTGAAATCAGAGACCTGGCCAGATGAACTGTAAAAACCTCACAACAACAGAGGATGGGTTACTTTAAGAAGACGCTTTCCCACATTCAGAGGCATTTGCTGGAAAACTCTGAAGGCACCAACTGGGTTAATGATTAATCAACACTGGTTCCCTTAGTAGATTGAGGCTCTTTTCACACACAGCCGATAGCCTGCAGCTGTTCCCGTGCTTATCACAAGCATTGTCCCTTTCACTTCAAAGTTAGTTCTGTGAAATAAAAGAGACAATTTACAGGATGGGGTGCGGGTGGGACATACATTCTTATAATAATTTGAGCTACAAAGAGGAGACTCACAGCTTACCCAGTTTGTTTCTTCAGAAAAAAAGTGGGGGGAGGGCAGGGCTGGGGGGACACCTTCTAACCACCAGACCCAGGAGCCCAGGATACTAGGTTCACAGTTCCATACCACCTCTTTATAACTGTGCACTCTTCAGCTACTTGTTATCTTCCGGAAACTTGGTATTCAGCATCTGTAAAATGGGTTATTGTGACAACTAAACAGATTAAAGAATGTAAAATGCCCAGCATTGGACCTAGCACAAAGTAACTCCTTAGTAAATGTTAAGAATGGTCATTTGTTGCTCTTAAAATAGATATCAGAAATTCCTTGCACTTTGTTTACAGGAAAACCCTTAAAACTATCCACAGAACTTATATGTTTATTTAAAACAAAATTCTAGCAGGTCATGTCTCCCAATTCACATAACATGGGGGGGGGGTTTGCTATAGGAGGGCACTGAAAAGAGCATTAATTGACAGCTGTTGGCTTGACAATGAAGAAAGAGATGGGAAAATATGAAAAAGCAGACAAAAGACCACTGAAAAGCATAGTGGCCTTCTAAGTGTTTCAGGCTTTAAATGTTTTGTAGCACTTAATGCAATAATTAATGTTCCAGAAACAGACTGAGTCAGTGTGATGGTGGAGTTGGCAGAAAATAATGTGTATGAGGGCAGGAAAATATTGAACATTTTAGAAATGTTTTCATAGAGTGGAAAAATTAAAATTTTAGTGCTAAAAGAGATTTTGGTTAAATGGAAACATGCTGCATTCTTTGGCAAGGGGCAGTACTTTTCTAATAGCTTACAGTTTCAATCAGAGTTCTTCCAGCAGCAAAGCCCAGCCTCAAATAAAGGCCTAAGTCTATTTCAGATACTGAAGATATCTGGAAGAATATATTAAATGTAATTGTGGGCTTGCATGACTCTGAAGTTTGATTAAAAATTGGTTTAGCTAATATTTATTGAGCCCTGACTGTCCCAGGCAAAATTCCAAGGACTTTACTCGTTTAATCCCAATATCAGTGTGAGAAAGTGATATCATTCTCTCGTATTTTACAGATGGAGAAACTGCGGCATAGAGAGGTTAATTCATGCAAGGTCACACAGTTTGTAAATGGATTTTAAACAGGGTAGTCTTGCTTCTAACTCTTAACTACTGCACTGCGTCTAAGGTCTGACTTCAAAGGAATAATTTTAATTATTCCTAATTAATAGGAGAGTGTGACAATTGAGAAAGATGTATTGATATAAGACAGGGATTTTTAAAAAATATCTGTAGAGCCCTATAGATTAGCTGATACAGTCCATATACAGATCATGCTAGCTGTGGCTGGTAACAGAATCAGTGAACCTCAGTGTAACTTCAATGAAATACAGAAAGTTAAACACAGGAGGCTGTTTGGATGCAGGTCAGTAAAATAAACCCTGAGGATGTCAACATCAAAGAAATGTTAAGGCCTTCAGGATTTTCTACTTAATCATGAACTAGTCCTTTCTGTACTTGTCACGATGTTTTATGTGCTGCCCTGCATGTCGTTAATACTTTTCGCAAAAAAAAAAATACTTTCGTAAACAAAGATCATTAGGCTTTGTCAACTTAAACAAGAGCTTTTGCACTGATACAGAAATCGATCTCTGAAACTTTCTTTCGCTCTGAGAGAAACAACGTTCCCCCAGGATACAGCAGAGAATGTTTTACGGTGAACTATTTTATAGTCTGTCCCTTCCCCCCAGCAGAGACCAGACCAGTGAAAAAAAGCTTAAATATGATGAGGAGACCTGAGTATTTATCTTTATGGCAGGATTACTTACATATTTACTCTCATGCCTTTCTCCCATCTGTGCTTTTGATGATGCACCCAGTCAATGTAACGGTGCCAAATGGTCTGCTAATGGTTTTTCCCTAAGAATTAGTGAATTATAATCTTCTTCTTCCCAGAGGCCCTGCCATTCAGATCCCAGGTCTACGAGGATTTATTGCATGTACAGTGTGCTAGCTACCGGTGTGAGAGCCTGCCAGATGCTAAGTGCTCTAATGTGTTGAAAACGAAGCATTATGGGTCTCTCATACGTAGCAGACACTCCAGCAGACCACACACCCACCATTAAAGATATTTATCAACTACCAGCATAAGAGAAATAAACCTGGAAACCTCTTTTACACACAAACCTATAAACTAAGAGTTATAAATCATGCAGATACATTCTTTAGGTTGGGCTTTTTTTTTTTTTGTCTTGATTGAGAAGAGTTTATTGAAGAGACTGCATACACAGGAATGGGCCTGATTAAGGAAATCCAACAAGTATGGTGATGGTAATGGCTTGGAGCCCTTCCCCCATCCTGAAGAGGCCAGAGGAATGTCGAGATACCCAGGACCCAGAGGGAGAGAATTCCCAGGCTACATGTGAGGGAACCATGTACTTTGGTAGAGGAACAAAGCACCTGACAAGAAAGGAGGCAGAGGGATAAGTACTCTGACCTCTCTTTCTTCCTCGCCAGTATAATCTGTTGTGTGGCATTTGGGTGGACTGTAGGGTTATTGACAAAAGTTACGTATTGAGCAAAAGTCATGTAAGTTCATTTGGGTAATTCAATGAATTAAGGTCTACTACCACCTGAACCTGTATCTGAGAGCAGCCAAGGGACAGCAGCAAGCTACGTGAATGCAGCCCATGGTTAAGTGAGGTAAGCTTCAGGAAGCTGGCTGCAATGGGCTTACATTCAAGATGCATAGACTAGAGTGTGGCATTGCAGGAAGGTGATCGCTGTGTAGGAGTCTGAAGGACAGCAACCCTCACTTCACCACGTGTAAGGTTTCTGCTAAACCTCAGTTTGAATCCTGGCTATACATTGACCAGCTTTCATTCATTCACTCAACGAGTGTTTATTAAGCATTTACGCTGTGCTGACACCACTGTTCCAGGCATTCGGGATAGAGGAGTGGAAAAAATGGAAAAGATGCCTGTTCTTTTGGAGCCTGTCTTTAACATGGGGAGATGGCTGATACACAAGCAGACAAACAAGATAAGTTCAGATAGTGACAAGGAAAACAAGGTAATGCTATAGACAGTCATGGGCATGGGGCAGGGAGTGTCTGGGGAGATGACAGTTGAGCTGAGAACTTAGTCATATTCCTTCACATTTGGGGAGGGTTTGGGGGGCAGTGGGCAGAGCAGTGACCTAGGAAGGGAGAAGAGTTGTCGCAGGTGAGGTCTGTGTCTTTAGAGCAATGGGAACCTCTGGCCGGTTTTAAGAGAGACGATTTAATGTATATGTTCAAGATCCTTTTGGCTGCTCTGTGGAACTCGGATTATGAAGAGATGAAACTGGAAGCAATTACATTAATGAGAAGGCAGTGAAAATAGCAAAGTGTAGGGAAACAGTTATATGACAGAATATAAGGCCCTGCATTTTCCTAATGAGATTAAAAATGTTTTATTTTATTTGCTAACTGGAGTAAACCTTTAGAGATGGATGAAATAGTCAATATCCGATAGGTTTTTTTAATTTACTTTTTTAGTTAAACATACCAATTTATACTCTTATTAATTCAGTAACATTGATCTTGTTATTCATAGTTAATATAAAAAATTTATTGTCTTGCTTATCGTTCAAGCTACCTTTCAACTCAGCCATCTTTTCCAGAGCAAATTATCTTCACTGCTGCCCAATTTGTTTAATATAAAGCAGTTTCGAAGTCATGTCTGGTGCTTTTATTGGGTATTGTTTTCAAGCCTACAAGTGCTGTGAGGGTATGAGTTAAGTTAATGTAAAAAGAGGCCCCCAAATCCAGACGTTAAAATTAGACAGGAGTTGATCTGCCTCATAAAACAGTACATAAGTGTTTGGTTGACCGAGGCCGGTAGGCAGCTGTGTCAGGTCAGCTGTCCTGTACCAGGCAGAAGGAAGGGGGAGAGGGACCGGGAGATACTCACCCAGTCATTTTAAGGTCAGAGCACAGAAGTGACACGTGTCATTTCCAATTATATCCCAGGACATCTTGGTCACCTGGGCACCTATTATTATGGAAGAAGGGGAGAATGAGGTGGACATTGGAGGGCAAAGAGCAGGCTGTCACATCCATGGATAGCACGGGACAGCTGGTTTTTCTGTTTTCCTGTAGATGCAATGTAAGTATCCGTCACTACCCAAAGCTATTCAGTTACTGAGTTTAGTTAGCAAAGGATATGTTTTTCAGTCTCTACAACTTAACCATTGACTATTGCTATTTAAATTGATCCTTAAAAGGTTGGAGGAGTCATATGACAGGAATAATTACAAAATCTGGTTTTGAATTTCTTGGCCTTCTTCATTTTAAACAATCCCATCAGTTGATCTCTGAAGGCGGCCCAAACTAGCACCGACTGAGGTCAATTCAGACTGACGTATCTTTTTCAGATGATACTTTTTGTTCAAAGAAGGTAATTATAAGAGACAGCTCTATAATAAGAGGCTTTGGAACAACTTTAATATAAGGAGGAAGGTACCTCACCTTGTATTTAGACATTGAATAGGGTGGACCAGGTCACCTGCCCAGCAGTGAGGGGAGGGGGAGTCAGTGGGCAGGAGAGTTTCTTTTGTAAACATAAGGAAATGTTTTCTCTTTTTTTATATAATATGGAGGAACAATGAATGCTTATCCTTCTCAGGTCGCTGTGAGAATCGTAAAATATGTTAAGTATATAACAGAGTACAGGCCTACCTTAGAGATACTGTGGGTTGGTTCCAGACCACTGCAATAAGGTGAATATTGTGATAAAGTGAGTCACATGAATTTTTGGGTTTCCTGGAGTATATAAAAATTATATTTACACTGTACTGTAGTCTAGTAAATGTGCAACAGCATTATGTCTAAAAAATATACATATCTTAATCTAAAAATACTTTATGCTATCAAATGCAAAGCATCATCTGACAACTCAGGGTTACCATATGCCTTCAGTTTGTAAAAAGAGCACAATGTCTGTAAAATGCAATAAAGCAAAGCGCAATAAAAGGAGATAGGCCTGTATATGCGTGGAGTAAATTCTGCACAGCACTAAGAAGTAGACATGCACATCCTGTATCTTTGCAAAGATCAGAGTCTGCATCTGGTAAGAAGCTGTGTTTCTAGTTACAGTATTTGCCTAGTCTACAGTATGTGCTCGATAAATGATCGTTACCATGATTAAATGAGAAATGAAGAGAGTTCACAAATAGCACAGCTTTAAGGCATTTGAATGTTCACTCACCATCTTGTCTGCATTGGCCCTATTTTATCATGGATGCCTTCTTAGTTAGAATTATTCTGATACAATGGAGGGCTTTGCCGGAAGCTTGATAAACGTGCTTATTACTCTAAGCAAACTCCTGTTTGGAAGCGCTACGCCAACAGTTGTCCTAGGGAGCGCTCGACTCCATTCTCCCCCATCAGAACAATGGATGTCTCCTGTTCCTGTCTCCTGGGAAGCACTGTGAAGTGCCTTGCATATTTAAATAGCTGGAATTCATGAAGTACACCAAGTATTTTCCTCAAAGCATCACATGCTTGCCATTAAATGTAGGACTGTGTGGGGTTTGGATGTAATTTCTTCCTTGATCTTTGGGATTTAATCATTGTAGAAAGACTCACAGTGTTGCTCCATAATTGTCAAAGGATTAGCCTTGACTGTTGTGTACGCATTTACTTCTGTTTGACAATTTGATGTTTCCTTAAATGCTTTGTGTTCATTCATGAGGGCGATGGTTTCATTTGAAATGCTGCAGTCACCAGGGAGAAGCTCCTGTGCTCTTCCCTGATTGGCCAACCTCCCCTCTGCCTCCTGTTGCTATGGTGCCCAGCGGAGTAACTTCCTTGCCCTGCACAAGTAGGAGGCTCGGTCTCCATGGATACCCCACTCTGAGACTGTACGCCACGGAGAGATGAGCTGAGCTCCACACACTGTATTTCTGCACAAGACATAGCCCAGCCTGTGGTGGGAGGCTGTTTGCAGAGGCAGTGTTTGCCATGAAAGTCTACGGAGCTTACCTTCTAAGTAAGTCATATTAGTCACAGTAAGTAAATAATTATATTGTATCCCAGAGCATATGCTCTTTGTGTATATGTGTGTGTCAAGTTAGTTGTGGTAGGCTAAAAGTGTAGTCTAAAAACAAATTTTCTACTCGCCTTCCAGATATTCTGAATGCAGAATCTGGATCTAAACTTTTAAAAATACACACATATATTGTTTTAAATACCCCTTGTCATTTGTGAGTCTGCCATTCGAAGCCAAAGGGAAAAAGATTGACCATGGACGATTACATTTTAGAATGCTCTTCTAACTCTGAGCATTGCATGCTGCATTTGTAAATGCAGAGCTTGGCCTTACCCAGCGACGTGCTATGGGAATAGATGAGCACAGCCACAGTTAATGCTAATTGGCACCGCACAGAGTTTGCAGTGGGCCTCTGTGTAGACTGAAACTTGATGTGCTTATTGTCAAGAGAGATCTCGCTCATGTGCTCATATCTGCCAGTTCACCATGGAAATTATTTGGAGACCATCTCTCTAACCAGTTTTAATTTACTTTTCTCATGTAGCATCCAGTAGAAATTCTAAAACTCTTCATGACTATGGAATTGGGATGTGGAAGAATTTTCTTTTTATTAACTGATTTGCTCTAATACTTCCTCTTTACTGTACATTCCAAGAGCATAAGGGTTGGGTTTGCAATGTTGTAAAACACATGAGTCATCTTAATGCAGTTTTCATTTGCTGGGCAAATGATTAATGCCTGTGGTGTTAAAATTAATTAGTGGAAACAAAAGACTGTGTGTATGGTAACACTAAGTCTAGTTCAATAACTTTAAAATTGTGTAAAATTAGATTTTCAGGCTGTCCACAGAAGGTAGCTGGCATCTAGCGGCTCTAAACAAAAAGCAGAACATGTCCTGTATTGGTATAAAGAGAGATTCATTTTTAATCGTATAAAAGAGGGAGCACAGAGTATTACACTAGACTGTAAATGTCTCTTATTTTCTGTACTCATGACTGACCATTCATGCAAAGGACAACCAGTGTAATGTCATCTCTTCTAACTGTTAGTCATGGCTCAATTTTAATTGCCCCAAATGGTGAAAAGGTACCACCCTTTGAGGATGTGAACCTACTGGTGGCTCCTCTGGCTCTGACTTTGTCACTGAGGTCGAGCTCTAGGTCATTGCCTTAATATTTTATAAATATAATTTCCACCCATCAAAGGGGCAGCAGACAAATAAAGGTGCATGATGAACTCTGTAGTGATCATGGTTTTGGAGACCTGGAAACAATGTCGATGACACTTTCTCCAAAGTTTTTCACCTCATGAGTATTATAAGGCTCCATTTCCCTTTTTCAATGTGTCTGTGATCAATTCTCCTGCCCATGTCTGAAAACCAGCATTGTATGGGATTTTTTTCAACCTCAAAATATCGGAATTTCCTCTCTGTTTCCTAATCTGTATAATGGAATAATAATAGTACCTATGACACAAGGCTGCTTTGACAATTCAATGACATCATCAGTGGCACATGACATACACTAAATAGTCACTGCTGTTGCATTATGATTACTGTAAGCGTCATCATCATCATTTTCACAATCCCTTGTAGTTAAGGGAGGCTGTAGCGAATAACTTGAACAATTCTTTGGCTTGATGCCATTCAGCCTATCAAATTTCCTAGCAAATACTTACTAAGAACCTAACTGTGTGCTTGGTTTTCCGATGGGAATTATGACATTCAATGTACTTGAAAATGTAGACAACAGAACAAAACGTGAAATATGCAGTAGGTTTCTCTTTTCAAATGTGTGGCTTTCTGTTTTCGTTAAATGGCTATATCTATATCTACATAAAAAAATGTTTGCCAATTTGTTTTGCTGCCACTGATGGATATGTAGGATTCCACAATGGCTATAAGCTAAAAGGGGCTGGGCCATAGCATAAGTCTAGTTAATATTTATAACTTGAATTAAAAATGTGACATTTAAAAACCTAGGTTCAAATTCTAAGCCCACTTCCTTTCCTGAAACGATTTCCGTTCAGAGTGCAGTAAGTGACATATTTTGAATGAGAGCAGTTTCATTAAGTTGAAAGTTTGGGGAATGATGGGAAAGGAAGAGATGCGAAATGATTGATTAATCTGTATAAAAATAGGTTCCATGCTGGGGTTTTTCCTTTTGCACTAATCCTGTGTGACATCTGAACCAAAAAAATATAAAACCAATGCCATATGTGCAGAGCCTGCTGGGGCTGATTTTAAAACGTATGAAGAGTTGACCCAGATAATATTTTGCAGCTTTATTTTCATTGTAATGTCATTTTCAGTTTCCGTTTCTTCTTTCTGGCATGTTCTCTTCCTTCCATCTGTTTGCCCTGGAAAGAATGTGGCAAGTAGAACAAGGGCTATACCAATTTGCTTGAATGGAAAAAAAGGGGAGGACATTTGTAGGATGCAATTTAAAATGAGGTCTCTAGAGGTTGGGAACTTGGGACTCACTGTTATGTCCAAACATAGAGCTAAATATATTCTGCTGAACACGATTTCTGTTGCAATATCACTCAGATAATCAAGCTAGAATAAGCCGTCTATTGCAATGTTTCAAGGCAAAAATTAAATCCATAGCAATATCCCCACTAGCACGGTGACCTTTCATCTGTATGATACTGGTCCGTGACCAAAATAATGACCCACTTCCTTTTCCATTGTTATTAATCAGACAGGCACATGCTCTGACAGTGCACAATTTGTCAAGTGTTTGTTAGGTGCTTGGTGCTGCTGTCATGAGCTGGGGATCACATCCTTTTGTTGACATCTGAGGAGCATTCTGAGGTCTCGGTTGACAGTTCTATTTGCCTAGTCCTTTTGCATCTGAGGGAGTTTGTGGCAGTTTCAGAGGGAAGGATGTCCCCTTGTCTTGTGTGGCAGCACACATTATTCAGAGAAACTGGATCTTCCCGCATCTTTGGCCTCTTGCGCTCACCCCTGTGGCTGAGATATGCAGGCTCTGCAAGCCTCTGCCAGGAAGATCTCATTTCTGCCCAGGCGACTGGCAGGCCTGACTGTTCTTGAGAGATGGAGGCTATGCCTGAACCTGATACTGGGTTACTGCCTGACATCCAATGTTTTTCCCCTTAGCGTTGTGGAAGAAGCGAAGGATCCAAGCTGAGAAACATTAGTGCATAGAGAGCAGTGGTTCAGGATCTGCGGGCGGTGCTGTGGTCTTCTACACTGCCGAGCCCAGCTTATCAGGGACAATGAAGGGGTTTTGTCTGTGCAAAGCTGGGGCATTCTTGAGTCTTGGATAGGATTCTCCAGCTTAGTGTTTCCACCCTTCCTTTTCTCTTCGGTCTCAGCCACCAGTTAACAGACCTGAACCCAGTAATGCTACTCATTTGTTCTGTTTTTTAACATCTTTATTGGAGTGTAATTGCTTTACATTGTTGTGTTAGTTGCTGCTGTATAACAAAGTGAATCAGCTATACGCATACATATGTCCCAATATCTCCTCCCTCTTACCTCTCCCTCCCACTCTCCCTATCCCACCCCTCTAGGTGGTCACAAAGCACCGAGCTGATCTCCCTGTGCTATGCGGCTGCTTCCCACTAGCTATCTATTTTCCATTTGGTAGTGTATATATGTCCATGCCACTCCCTCACCTCGTCCCAGCTTACCCTTACCCCTCCCCGTGTCCTCAAGTCCATTCTCTACATCTGTGTCTTTACTCCTGTCCTGCCCCTAGGTTCTTCAGAACAATTTTTTTTTTTTTAGATTCCATATATATGTGTTAGCATACGGTATTTGCTTTTCTCTTTCTGACTTACTTCACTCTGTATGACAGACTCTAGGTCCATCCACCTCACTACAAATAGCTCAATTTTGTTTCTTTTTATGGCTGAGTAATATTCCATTGTATATATGTGCCACATCTTCTTTATCCATTCATCTGTCGATGGACACTTAGGTTGCTTCCATGTCCTGGCTATTGTAAATAGAGCTTCAATGAACATTGTGGTACATGATTCTTTTTGAATTATGGTTTTCTCAGGGTATATGCCCAGTAGTGGGATTGCTGGGTCATATGGCAGTTCTATTTTTAGTTTTTTAAGGAACCTCCATACTGTTCTCCATAGTGGCTGTATCAATTTACATTCCCACCAACAGTGCAAGAGGATTCCCTTTTCTCCACACCCTCTCCAGCATTTATTGTTTCTAGATTGTTTGATGATGGCCATTCTGACCGGTGTGAGGTGATACCTCATTTTAGTTCTGATTTGCATTTCTCTAATGATTAGTGATGTTGAGCATCCTTCCATGTGTTTGTTGGCAATTGTCTGTTTAGGTCTTCTGCCCATTTTTGGATTGGGTTTTTTTTTTTTATATTAAGCTGCATGAGCTGCTTGTATATTTTGGAGATTAATCCTTTGTCAGTTGCTTCAACTCATTGGTTTTTTCAGCAACTATTGATGTGCCAGCCAGTGAGCCAGGCACCGAAATACAACAGTAAACCAAGGGCTCCCTGTACATGTGTGATGTGGTATGTTTCTGGGGGAAGTACCAGGTCCCGTGAGTACACAGAGGAGGGCCGTGGAACCCAGACTTTGGGGTTCTGAAAAGAGTCCCAGGGGAAGTAATGCTATATTGACACTTATAAAGGGTAAAACTCGGTTTTAAGTGCAAAGACACTTGAGGATCTAAATTTTACATGCCATTGCTGTTAACTTTAGTACTGTGTACTTCCTTAGAGTTTTAAAAAAATTCTATTGTCATGGTTACCATGTTGTATTTAATACTTATTTTTTAGATGGCTCTTTCCTCTACTAGGATGTGAGCCTCTTTAGGACATGGACCATGCTTTTTTCCGTCCTTCCTTCCCTTCCTCCCTTCTTTCCTTCCTTCCTTCCTTCCTTCCTTCTTCCACACCCCCATTTTATTTTTTATTTAAAATTTATTTATGCTGCATTATTTCTTTTAAAATATTATGTATATAATATGACGCAGATAAAGAACAGATATAACATACACGTAAGCTATGCAGTATAACAATAAAGCAAACACTGTGACCCACCTTTCACTTCAAGAATTACCACCACCGAAGCTGCCTGTGTGCTTTCCCAGATCCCATTCTCTGCCTTTCCCCAGAAGTAACTACTGTCTTCAAATGTGTGTTTTATCAATTCCTTGCATTTAAAAAATAATAATTTTTACCACATTAGGTATGTGTCCCTAAAAATATGTTGGAGCACAGGGGTAAACTTTGAACATGGAGCCATTTGCCTTTGTGCCCTCCATAATTAGCACAGTGCCTAAAACTTAGTAGGTCCTTACTAGATATTTGTGAACAGATGGATGTGCCCTGCTAGAGCCTAGAAGATATTTTTGTGATGCTCTACACCAAGGAGATATTGGAATTCAGTTTTAGTGGGTTTGTTCCTTTTGAGCCTTGTTGGTTTTGTCTCTTTGGGGTGCTTATAGAAGCAGGCCACAGGAATGAGTTAAATACTGTTGAATTGTTTGGGGATACTTCGAGACTACCATTTCCTACTTACCCTCCTCATTTTATCACCATGCGAACACTCTCCAGTGGTCCTAAAGAGAGTGGCCTTAATATTTTTGTAATAATCAGCTTTGCTTTTCCATTCCATTTTGGCTTTTCTTAGAACATTGTGGGGTGGGGAGGAGAGAGGTGGAGAGACTAGAGAACACCAAGTACACTTGAATTAAAAGTTGACTTGTGGGCTTCCCTGGTGGCACAGTGGTTGAGAGTCCGCCTGCCGATGCAGGGGACGTGGGTTCGTGCCCGGGTCCAGGAAGATCCCAGAGGCCCGCATACCGCGGGGAAAAAAAAAAAAAAAAGTTGACTTGTGTTGGGGGTGGGGCAGATGACCTGGGCCAGCCAAGTGTTGGCCAGGGAACGTGTGCTCCGTGCCAGACGTCATTTTGAGTTGAGATCCTAGGGAAGGTTCCATTAAACAAATCCATGGCAATGCAGAGCATAATTTGTGTGCAGAGTACAATCTGATCACAAGAGAGCTTCATTCCTTTTAAATGCTATGCAGCACACAAAAATCAGCAGAGAATGTTTTCAGAGGGACATTCAGAAACGTTTCGTTCAGAAGCTTGAGAGTTTAAATAGTCTTCATTGGGTTAAACAGTGGGGTGAGGTGACCGTGGGAGCTTGCTGCTGGAAGCTCAGCTGGTTCGCAGAATGCCTTGCCTCTCTGCCCAGCGAGCACCCAGCTCTGAAGGCACAGTGGGAGCGTGGCGTCTGGGTGAAGTCCCCTCCCTGGGAGGTGCCAGGCTCCGCTGGCCTTGCTTGTCCCAGGGCAAGAGTGCGGGAGCTGGTCCACCTGCCTCGCATCTGCTTTCTTCCAAGCCCGTCCCTCCCCTCATCCAGAAATCCTCTCTGTTGTGTTGCCAGGCCGTCTTCTGGAAACATTTCCAGGTGACTTCATTTTTCCCTGCCTCCGCAATTCTCACTTTAGTTCCTTGAACACATGTCTGAATTAAAACAAACCCCATGAGGCCTTCCATTGCTCCATTCGCTTTTGTTCTAACACTCTGTACAGATGCCAGAAATGGCCAGAATTTACCCAGCTTGTTTATTTTTATTTTATTGACATTTGTGCTTGCAAATAAAAAATATTTGCGTTAAACATGGATTACACAGTGGTAAATGCAGCATTGATCTTGGAGCAGCTCAATCCATTCTGATTAGATTATCCAGTTTTTCACATAGTCCTTGGGCCATACAAGAGACATTTTTCCTTTCATTTGACTGAGATAAATTCCTGTTTTGTTTTTTGCCTCTTTGGTGGTACAGAAAATATACATATCGCCATTCAGTTGTTCTTTTATGTGGGTAGAACTGCAGTCAAGTGTGTAACATAAGATGAGGTGTCTCTTAATGTTTAACTTGCTTTATGCTTTTCCTGTTTTAAATCCTTTAGTTCACCTGGGGTTTTAAATGATTTTGAACCTATGTGGTTAAGTTTGTGAGCCTAAGAGCTATGTGGAGAGGGACTCTGTGGTCAGGACTCTTTCCCCCTTCCCTTACGGCCCAGTTTCTAACTGTAATAGTCACCTGCCTTGCCTTCCAGCCTGCAGTCGCTCCTCCAGATATTTCTGCTGCAAGATCTCCATAAAGCATCACTTTGTTCATGTGAACACCCTGTTCAAAACTCGCCATGGCTCCCTCTTGCCTTCAGAGTAGAGGCCCTTAGCATAGCTTTACATCCTTCAGCTCTCTACAACTCACCCTTATGGCTGCGCTTTCTCATCTGATCACTGTACTCCAGCCAAAGAAGGGGTTCAGTATATTCTAAATATGCCCTGTGTTTTCCTTCCTCTGGGTTTCAGTTCATGCCACCCCCGTTCACTAAAGATCTGCTTCCTTCTGCACCCCCAGCAGTTGGTCGTGTTCCCCCGGCTGCTCAAGGCCCATCTCAAGTGGTATCTCTTCTCTGACATAGTCCCTGCCCTGTTCCACTCACCCTGTCTGAGAGTATTTCTTCCTCCTTTGTGGTACCTTAGTGCCCTCTCTCTGTATTGCACTCAGCATGTCCTCTCGTATCCTAGTTGCTTGTCTCTATAGCTTGTCTCCTCCTGAAAGGAGCCTTGAGCACTGGGATTGTACTTCTCCATGTTTTCCCCCCTCCCAATGCCTTAGCCTGTGCACAGCTCAATACGTATTTGAAATGGAGTGAATTGAATGCTGTCATCTTGGTTTCCAGTTCTTAGATCTTTGTGAATTCTGATGACGAGGTCCCATGAAGAGTGGTCGAAGAAGAAAGCCAACTCTGGAGTCAGAAGGGCTAGCTCTGCTGTTACTAGCTTTGTGACTTGGGCAAGGCTCATCACCACTCAGAACCTCAGTTTCCTCTTCTACACCCTGTATGTCTTTAGAACATACATCTTTAGATTCAAGAAAATAGCAGAGATAGAGTTCTTGATGAAGTAGGCTTTTAGTACACAACGGCTAGTAATGTTACTGTCTGACTCTGTCATCTGTTGTTTTAGTTATCCCTTCAAGGTTTGTGTAATCTCTAGTCTGCCGTCAGCACCAGGCCGTCCATGTTTTCATTCATGTCATTAATAAAGCATGTTAAAATAGGATAAGGGCAAGGACGGAGCCAGGTGACACGTTACTGGAGATTTCCCTTGAGCTTGGCAGACAGTCCACTAGTCAACATCCTCTGGGTCCTGAACTGTGCTGTCATCCAGTGCATACGTCACCCTTGTTCATAAGACTTTCCTAAGTGTTGTGACTAAATGCCTA
The DNA here is from genome assembly GCF_008692025.1 of Phocoena sinus. Taxonomy (NCBI): domain Eukaryota; kingdom Metazoa; phylum Chordata; class Mammalia; order Artiodactyla; family Phocoenidae; genus Phocoena; species Phocoena sinus. Next base: position 52,374,966 of record NC_045779.1, on the reverse strand, counting down.
CTGAATTCCAGGTAGCTGATTTATGTGGCAGCCCCAAAGCATAACTCTTGTCAAGAAAGGAAGTGAGAATTGTTTTTTTATATCTATAGGTTCTTAGTGAACTTTTGCTGGCTTCTACTTGCCTTATTAAGGGATGGACCTTTTCTATAATTTTACTGGAGATAAACACCAAACTAAGCAGTTTATGATTTCCAGAATTTGTTTTTTCCTCTGCTTTGATAATCTGTGTACTTTTTGTCCATCTCCAACTGGCTATCTCTCTTGCTTTGTGATTTCTCAAGAACTGGTAGTATTTCCACAACTATTTCTGTAAGTTCTTTTAGTACCTTTCTTCCTTCATTCAATAAATAATTCTTCTGAGTGTGTTCTATACCAGGCACTGTGCTTGGTGTGGGTGATACAGTGATGAGCAAGACAGAGGTCTTCCCAGACTGCATGGTTTTTGCATGCTAAATTTCGGGCTGAAAACTTGAATTTTAAGGGATTTGGGCATATAGGATGTAGGTAGAAATGGAGGGAATATTTATCCTAACTGTAAATAACACCAGGCTGTCAACCCAACCTAAAAGGAGAGAAAGAGGAAGGTAACTCAGTAGAGAGCCTTTCCAGGAGCCATTGCTAAATACTGAGTATGGAGGAACTTTTGATGTTGTGAAATCTTTCAAGGCCACAGCAGCTACTGTGTGTTTAATGCTGCATTAGACACTGGGATATGCAATAATGGATGAGTCCTCAAGGAGCTGACAGTGTGCTGGGAAATTGCAGACGGTTGCAGTACAATGAGATAAATGCTCGTTAAAATTCTGGGTGGGGTGAGAGCATAAAGGAAGGGCTTCTAATCTCTTTCCCGAAGGAGTAAAAGATCAAGGCTAACCTGAGACCTGAAGAACAGGTAGTAGTTAGCCAGTCCCAGAGGGACAGGTATGGGGGACTTGCACGGACACTCCATGCTGTGGAGTTTGGACTTTATCTTAAAGGACACGGGCACCATTAAAGGGTTTCAACAGGGGAATCACCTAATCAGATTTATGCTCTGGAGCAGCGTGGAAGATGGAGTGCTTGGAGCCACACAGAGCAGCTGGGACACAGTGCGTGGCTGTGTCATAATTCCAGCAAGAAATGATCATGGCCTGGGGTGGAGCGTTCAGGATACGCAGAAGCAGACGGATCACGGAGTTACTACAGACCGATTTGAGTAGGTGGCTGCAATCTATAATTAAGTATTGAAAACCAGGGCCATTTATTGTAGTGGTTCTCAAACTTCAGTGTCGTAAAAGATCACCTGGGCATTTGTAAAAATGTGTATTACAGGAATGACTTGAGGAAATGTCAGTGGGCAGATCTGGGATATGAGTCAAGAATCTGTTTTCAGCAAGTATCCAGGTGACACTGATGCAGATGGGCCTCAGATCACACCATCAAAACCCCCATCTATTCGATGTTTTAAAATGGCAATCTTTTAAGTGTATTCACAATATATTAACTTCTCATTTCAGAATGAAGACTCAATCCTATTATTTTTGTTGAAAATAGGTGAATGGCTCAGCCCCATGGGTTCGTGTGCTAAAAAAAACAAAGAGCTGTCTCCTGGCTAGTGTGGCCTGTGTTCGCTAATTGTTTGCTCTCTGGTGAGGGATGCAGAGCAGAGGGTGATAATCTTATTAAGACCCCTGCTGCAGATGGTTTGTAAATGAATTTTCAAAGGTTTCAGCAAGCCCTTTACAAGAGCAGGCAAACAAGCACTTACAGGGAAGGTAAAATTTCCCCGACTCTTGAAGTTTTGTGCGGGTGTGCATTCTTAGTGTTCAGGGCATTTCCTATTGTGGTATTTCTCAAGCCTAAACGCCCACCTTCAAATCCCAGCTTCACTATACACAAGCTGTTTAACCTTGAGCAAATTACCTGCTCTCTCCTTCTGTCATCTGTAAAATGGGAATAAAACTGTACCTGTTTCATAGGCTTGATGTGAGGATTAAATGAGAATACACGTAAAGCACATTGAATAGTGTGCGAACGTAATAAGCCATTTCTGACCATTACTGAGAGAAGCCAGGTGACCTGTAATAAACTCATCACTTATATTAAGAGTTTAGTCATGTAATAAAGTCTTCACCTTCTTATTTAAGTCATGGTACAGCAAGTCCTCTACATACGAACCTTCAAGTTGTGAACTTTGAAAGATGCGAACGTGCGTTCCATCAACGTCAGGCATGAGTGAAATTGCAGCTTACCCTCCATCTCCTATTGCTGAGGATCCTTCAGCTCTAACATCTCCCAACTCCTCTCCCTCCTCCAGTCAGTAACTCTTCCTGCCTGTTCACTCGGTGCCAGCCCCTGTACTGCTGTACTTTTCAAGGTACCGTACGGTTAGATTAAAAATGGTTTCTTTATTGTTTGTTTCTTTGTTTTTTATGTATTATTGGTGTGAAAAGTATTATAAACCTGTTACAGTACAGTACTATATAGCCAATTGTGTTAGTTGGGTACCTAGGGTAACTTTGTTGGACTTACGAACAAATTGGACTTAGGAACTCACTCTTGGAATGGAACTTGTTCGTATGAAGGGACTTATTGAACTAAAAAAAAAAAATTTATGGTGCCCGTATGCAGGAATGCTTAGAGAAACTTAGCAACACATACCAAACATAGGGGTAAGTAGGCCAATAATAATAATGAGGAATATTAATGCACACTTACGGCGGCCCCCATTATGTCACTGAATCCTAACAATGGTCCCATGCGATAGGCATGGAATCCCTTTTTAGAGTGAGTAAACTGAGGGGTAGAGAGGTTAATCGATTGCCAAGGCCACACTATCACTAACTGAAAGATCAGATATTTTCTCTTGGAACCCATCAATGCTAGAATCTGCTTTTAGCCACAGCTGTTAAACATGTATTGTCAGTTTCATGAAGCATGGCTAGTAACACGCGGTATTATGCCAAGCAAAGTAAGAAACTGACACATTTTGAATGTGAAATATGTAAAAATGATTCCCAAAATGTATGCTGTGATGCGCAGCCATATTTTATTTTATTTATTTATTTTTACTATTCTTTTTTAAAATATATTTATTTAATTTTTGGCTGCGTTGGGTCTTCGCTGCTGCACGCAGGTTTTCTCTAGTTGCAGCGAGCGGGGGCTACTCTTCATTGCAGTGTGTGGGCTTCTCATTGCGGTGGCTTCTCTTGTTACGGAGCATGGGTTCTAGGCACGTGAGCGTCAGTAGTTGTGGCTCGCGGGCTCTAGAGCGCAGGCTCAGTAGCTGTGGTGCACGGGCTTAGTTGCTCCGCAGCATGTGGGGTCTTCCCGGACCAGGGCTCGCACCCGTGTCCCCTGCATTGGCAGGCGGATTCTTAACCCGTGCATCCCCAGGGAAGTCCCCGCAGCTATATTTTAAATCACAGTCAAGCCAGCTGCTCTATTTCTCAGAGGCAGCCATTCAGGAAGCCGATATATGAGTGATCTCAGTCAGAGGGTGCGTTAGAATAGGGGTTCTTGTCAAACTTTAGTGTTGAGTTGCTGACTCTGTAGGTCTGGGGTGGGATCTGAGAATCTGCGTTTCTGATAAGTTCCCAGGTGATGCTGATGCTGTTTGGGACCACACTTTGAGAACCACTGTCTTAGAGGAATAGGAGGAGGATTGGTGACTCTAGGGCAGAGGATGGTTTAAAGTCTACCCTATAATTAGCAGACCTGCTCCACAGACCGAGTTAAATTCACAAAGATGATTTGAAGCGACCAAACATCAGCTCTACCATGTAGAGGCTTAGATGCGAAAGAAGATGGACATCTTTGCTTTGCCTTTAACATTTCTAAACCAAGCCAGTTGCTTTCTAACATAGAGACGTTTATACAGTAGCTCCCCCTTCTCTAAAACAGTGGGGCCTGCTTTAAGACTCAGAAACATCCCTCACCTGTGACTCAAACCCAGCATTTGGTCTTAGAACTAGGTACTTAACTACCTTCTGGGCTGCGTTAAGCCGCCACCTGTCCCCCTTCCTCCACCCTGTGAGGGGCAAGGGTTTTCTCCCTCAGTGAGGTTATATGCATTGTCCAGTAACTCTGGGTCAGCTTCTCATGTCCATGGGCTGGTCTCATTGCCAAAGCTAAGGGGCTAGGTCATGGAGTGACCTAAGCCAAACCCAATACGACATCAGGTAATTCTTGAAATTATAGGGTTTCCAGGTCAGAAAAACGCTAGAACAAAGGGTCACCTTGGGCATGTTGGGTCCTAAAATTGGGTTAGGGTAATGCAGAGTCTAGTTTTACATTTAACTCTTGATTCTCCATAACAATGAGAGGGAAAGGGATCTAAAGACAAATGTGTAAAAACAAATGATCCACAGAGCATTTCTTTTTGTCCATGGAATATATTACATAAAAGTGGATTTACTCTTTTGATTTTTTTTCTTTGGAAGACTTGAGCCTCTGGAAATGCAAGTAGATGTTTATTCAGAATGGAAAACCTAGCTTAGATGAGTAGCTCGAATTAACCCAACTCATCTTCTCATCATCAGAAGAATTAAGACGTAAATTACGGTGTAGGTCATAGAGTGGACTATTATATAGCAGTCAAATGAATGTACTACAGCTATATGGAGAATTTTAACAGCATAACTTTGAGTGAAAATCATCCCCAATATTATTCATATCATGATAACCTGTTTATTAAAAAGTAAAAACTAGACAAAACAAGAAAAAAATCTGCCTTGTAGGAATACAAATAGATGTGATTGTTCTTTGTAAAAATGAAAGCAGGAAGTGGTGAACAGGCAATAGGATGTGGAAGTAGATGTAAGTTGGTGTCGACGTTCTAGTTTTTTGTTTTTTTTGTTTTTTTTTTTTGACGTTCTAGTTTTTATGATGGGGCTGGTTTCTTCATTTATTATGATATTAGGTGTGAAGAAATAAACAAAAACAAAAATAGATAAACCAGTCAGTAAGTAAAAATATAGTCTCACATGAGCTAACGATGAGTGTGTGTCAAGAACCAGGGAATTCGGTTAATCCAGTTCTGTGCTTCTGAAACTTATATTTAAAAATGCGGGGGGGAGGGGCAAGTGGGAAAATAGCTCTCTGGGTTGCAGAGAAAATAATGCAACGCTGCTCCCTAGGTCCACGCTTGGGCTCCACACAGCACTATGTGACCTGACGTCTTGGCCACTTCCTCCACTCTCTTGTCTCAGTTGGTACAGCTTACAAATGGAAATCACTAAGGAGGGGGGGTGGGTGTCAGTAGATCATCAAAGATTGTCAGTAGAGTGACTTCAGACAAAACTAAGGTTTTAGTATCCCTGGAGAAGGAAGAACATGTATGCTTCCTTTTCTTTTATATCCACCTGTCTGAGAAAGGTCACATGTTTACATGTTTTCTCAGAGAAGCAAAGGTAGGAGTTTCAGAAATTAAAAAGATCTATGTGTCCAATAAAACTTCGGGGCCTGTGTCTTAGAAGGATTTTAAACCAGCCTGCTTCTAAATTGAATTTATCACCTCATTCCCGCCGTTGCTTCTCCCTCCAGTGCTGTCTCCAAGTGCTGCTGCTTTCACCCCGGACGCCCATCTCTATGACTCCTCCTGCTATAGTCTTGGATTGTCGTGAATAGTTTCAAAAGCTAGCTAGTTCACTGGGCATCTCCGTGGAATCTTAATCCTTCCAATAGGGAATAGTATTTTCCTTTGTTGGCCGCTTTTAGCATCTAATTTATATTCCTCCTAAGACGTTTGCCTCTTTCTGAAGACAGGGTCAGCATCTCAACTTGACATTTGCTAGGTGTGCAAAGAGCTGTGGGATGTACAGATATGAACTGATGAAATCTTGCCCTTGTGGAGATGTTGTCTCCTGAGTGCATTATTGGTGACCCCCCAGACCCTACGAGAAGGTTCAATGATTAGCTCTCTATTGTTTAGTGTGCTTGAGGCTCTCCTGTGAAATTGGAGAGTTTAGTCAATAGAGCCCGAGTCTGAGGATTTACTCGTTGATTTACAGTCTAAAGGGATGAGGAAGAATCTTTACCACACTCCTGTCAGAATCTTTTTCTGTTTGTTTATTTTCTTGCTTGTTTTGAATCCTCGGTCACCACTCACACCCCACACTAGCCTCACCTCACTCCTGGCCTCTGCTCCAAGCCCTCCCTGATTTTGGCCTTTCATGTGTTGGGACCCATATGTGATTCAGAGAGGGAGATCGTGAGAAGAAAAATAAAAATAATAGCAATATTTTAAAATGCTTACCGAGTGCTAGGCACTACTTTTTACATGCTTTTACATATATTAGTTTACATAATCCTTACAACAACTCTGTAAGAAGGATACTGTTATCATTCTCCTTCCATAGAAGGAGATGAGGCACAGAGAGGCTAAGTGCCTTTCCCAAGGTCACACAGCTAGTAATGGAGGCTACTAAACTATATTACCTCATAAAAAGTGAAGAGAAACAACTTCATGGGGATTGAAAATGTGAGAGAGAAAGAAAAAGGACAGATTATTTAAGAACCAAGGTGAAAGGATGTCAAGATATTAGAAGTGGAGCACGGCCAAGTGCTGACAAGGTCCAGTGATGTAACTCCACTGGTGGACTGTTTAAATGGAGCAAAGGGCAAGGTCAGTGCTGCTGCGAAAGTCAAGGGAGTGAGGCCTTGTGAGTTGCGGCTTCAGTGTGGGAGGTGGGTGGTGGCCCCCCAGGAGCCTGTGAGCAGAGAGCAGACCTTGAATGGTGTGCCCTGCAGGCCGTCACATAGCCGTGACGGTGACAAGGATGAGGGGAGGCCGTCAAGGCTGTTAGGTCTTGGAGTCAGTTTTAAAAACTGCTTAAGGACAGAGTGAGGTTTAAAAAAAAAAAAAGAAATGCTGTTTTAGAACCCTCTTGCATGTCTCTGCAGCAAATTATAAATTATGTCATCTTCTTCCTAGCAAGTGGGTGATTCTGTTCCATTCTTGGTCTCAAACTGCTTTCAGACATCACTGGTTCAGCCTTACTAAGGGTGGAAAATGAGGGGACTTGGAAAAAGGTCCATCCTTAACCTTCTCCCTTATACTCTGGACTTAGAGTCCCAGACACAAATCCCAGCCCTGCTCTGACTTTGTAGTGCTGGTGGCATGTCAGTCCCCAGTTCTCTCCCCCACCCCTTCACGGTCTCCATCCTCCCCTGTCCACTGTCCCCGTGATGACACCCCTGCTCCAAACCCATCACTGCCACCTTGAGTGCTACTTTTCCCTGACTTAGGTTTTGCTGCCAGACGCAGAGGGCAGGCACCTCACTTTGGTAAACACTGGATAAACACTTCTCCTTAAATAGAAGCAGCAGGCTCACCAGCTGGCCTTTTTTTAAGTGGGAGAAATTCAGCTGAGTAAATTCGACAAATCAAAGATGAGGAAAATGTAAGAGGGAAAACTTCTTCAAGGAGGATTTGCTCTTGCTGTTACCAGGCCCCCAAGATAATCAATATAGATGAAGTTCATGGCCACTGTGGATGCAACCCTTCCCAGGCCCATTTAGTGGGGGAGAGGGTTGCCCCTCAAGCCCACCTTCTAAAGGGCCTGTGCCCAATGCTTGTTCAGTGTGGGAGGCTCCACATGCCTGTGTGGTTCCTTTGGTGCCACTCAGCCTGTCGGCCAGGGACACCTTGACCACACCAGAGGCAGCAGGTTAGGGCTGATGGGATGCCCCAGAGGAGAGCTGGCTGGATTGTGTGGTGTTTCTCTCTGCTGAATGATGTTGGACACCCCCAAGTCCAAACTGTTCGGTCCTTCCTCTTTAAAACAGGATTATGAGGACTTCAAACCATGGACCAACTGCTAAGTATCCTACTAGCTTTACAAACGAACATGTGTGCATTTGAGTTTGGCTGGAACTGGTACCTTCTGTATGTCCCCCCTTCCCTTCCAATCCTCTGAAAATGCCTTTAGCCCAGGAAGGTGCTTCTGGAGAGCGGTGAGGGAACAGATCACTCCGTAAGTTAAACTCTTCTCTTCTGTGTACCTTGCCCTTGAACGAATGAACTCGTGTTGGCAGCCTGGCCACCTTAACTTCTGCTCCCTCACCTTCCACTTCCCATCGAAGAAAGCTCTTGCAGTTGGCTGGACTGGAGAGAGATTCCCTGTGCTCTTTATCTTTGGAGCGCCCCTCCTCACAGTGTGTCCATGACCATCTGCTGCAAAATCATCTATCGTAATTATGTAAAATGCAGATTCCTGGGTTCCCCCGACCTTCTGAAGTGGAATTTCTGTGAGTGATGCCCAGAAATCTGCACTATTATTCAACTTCCCAGGTGACCCTTATGCATAGTAAGGTTTAGAAATCATTGCATTATTAATAATAATTATAAGATTAATATTTATGAGCATGTCAAACACTTTCCATGCATTTCACTTCCCATTCATTTCAACTTCACAACAAATCGACAAGGTAGGAATCACCCACCTAGAGCAGGGCCTGACTCATGGCACATGGCAGATACTCAATAAATTTTTGTTAAACAATAAATTAACCTTAATATATATATATATATATATATGTATATATACATATATACGTATATACATAAATAAGGAAACTAAGGGTTAGAGTGGTTAAAAACACTTGGCCAAGAGCACATGGCTAGTGAGAAGTGTAGCCAGGCTTTGTAGAGCCTTCTTTGGGTAGAGCTTGTTGGTGTGTGAACTTGCAGACTGGCGCCCCCTTCTGGTGATGCTGAGTTATGCCTGGCAGCGGTGCTGGAGGACCCCAGAAGCATCCGATGGGCCTTGGGTTGAATTGATTGCTCTCTTCTCTAGCGTTCCCCTCTTGGCCATCTCTGGTGAATTGACACGGTCGCTTATTTATTTATTATGAATGACGAGAGGAGGCCCAGGGAAGCTGGGCAGTCATTCATGAAGCCAAACAGCACCCATTCTCCCTTCCTGTACTCTGCCGAGCTTGGCCAGTGCAGTCTTAATTTTCCTGGGGAGTGAGGCAGAAGGAGACTAGTTAGATCCTGAGTCCCTGAGGGAGATTAATAGGCTTTTCGCCTTGCTCAGAAACATTCACTTCCTCCTTCCCTCTTGAAGTTTCTTTCCACCCTCTTTGCTTATCAGTTCTTTCATCTACTTTTCTTGGTCGGCAGGTAGAGACTGTCTGTATTTCTGCCAAGGACAGGTGGCTGAGCTGGGCCGAGATAAAGGAGTGACCATGATGGAGCTGTCTTTGACCTTACGGCCCTCTTGTGCCTCCTCTTCCATGCTCCCTCCCTCCCTTCCTCCGGGGACTGGCCTTGTCAAGACTTGAGCTGCAAACCTGTGTGCATTAACCCAGGGGAAACTCTAGAGATGTTTGGAGGCGTCCATGGGGAGTTTCTTTTAGAACCATGGATCTTTATACATACTCTATTATGTACGCGCGCGCACACACACACACACACACACACACACACACACACACACGGTTAAAAATAGAAACATGCTCTCCACTGAGGGAAGACCACCTTTTGTAAAGAGTGACTATAAAAATGCCTGACTTGAGTGAGATAAGGCATTTCCTATTGTGGGGCTTTTCAAGGGAAAGGTCTTCTGGACCTCAAGCCACTGTACCAGTAATTCTAGTTAGAAATAATAAAAGCTAACATATATTGAGTGCTTGCTATGCGCCAGACACTGTTCTAATTTCTTTGTATGTTTCACCTAATCCCCACAATCCCTTAGCAATACCCGCTATTAATATCTTCATCCCTATTTTACAGATGAAGAAACTGAGGCAGGGAGAGGGTAAACAACTTGCTCAAAGCTCCAGAGAATTAGTAGAAGAGCCATGATTCAAACCCAAGTGGCTTGACTCCAAAGCCCTCTTAATACTGCACTATGTGGTGTGATTACTTTTATTTTTATTTTTTAAATTTATTTATTTTTGGCTGTGTTGGGTCTTCGTTGCTGCAAACGGGCTTTCTCCAGTTGTGGCGAGCAGGGGCTACTCTTCGTTGTGGCACACAGGCTTCTCACTGCGATGGCTTCTTTTGTTGAGGAGCATGGATTCTAGGTGCACAGGCTTCAGTAGTTGTGACGCACAGGCTTAGTTGCTCCACGGCAAGTGGAATCTTCCCAGACCAGGAATCAAACCCGTGTCCCCTGCATTGGCAGGTGGATTCTTAACCACTGCACCACCAGGGAAGTCCATGATTACTTTTATTATATAATGATTTTCCTTTAAAATTTTTAGATTTTTTTAAGGAAAAAAGAAAAAAATCAGTTGTCCATAATTGCACTGTACCCCTATTTATAATTTTTATAACAAGGGTAATATAAGCACATGGTTAGAAAAGCCAAATGGCTCAGGAAGTTATAAAATGAAGAGTCTCTTTATATCTTCACTGTCCTATTTTCAAGGGAAACCATTATTAACAAATCTCTATTTTGTCCCTCAAGAAAAATGTTCTATGCATGTAGCAAGTTATTTATTATTTAAAGAATTGTTTACACAGAAGCAAGCATGCCACACCCACTCTTATGCATCTTGTTTTTCTTGTCTAATAACAAACAGGTCTCCCGGATCTTTTCACTTCAGCACACACAGGTTCATGTCACCCCTTTTCATGATTGCAGAGTATCCTCTTAGGTTGCTGTACCACCTGACTTAACCAGTCAGTATTGAAGGACAATTTACTTGTCTTTTTGAACGCTTATGTGCAGGATAAGTTCCTCGCAGTATAGTTTTCTTTTTTATGTACATTGCACCACTTCACACTCTCGCTAAATCTTATCAGTGTTTTGCCCCAAACCCTTAACAGACCAGTGTTATCAAACTTTGATTTTCTTTTTTTGCCAATCTGATGAAAAAAATCTTTTTTTCATTTACATTTTTAATTTTATAAGTGAGATTGTATGGCTTTTCAGGTACATTGGTTGTTTATTTTTCTTTCTTTGCCATCTGCCTGTTCATGTCCTTTGCCCATTTTTCTGTGGGTTTTTTTTTTTGTTGGTTTTTTTTTTGCTGATTTAATATGATTTTGGGTGGCCTGGGCCTGCAGCGGCTTGAAGCAGGGTTTCAGTTCCCAGCCAGTGATTGAGATCGGGTCACAATGGTGAGAGCACCAAATCCTAGCCACTAGACCAGTGGTCAGTGACAAGGCCCTGGCCCTATGGCTTTGCAGAAAAAGAATTCCCACAAAGACAGAAAGTAGTGAAACAAGTAAAGTATTTATTAGGAGAAAAAAGAAGTGCAGGATGTGTGGATAGACACACAGACGGGCTCAGAGAGAGAGTCGTGCCCTCGTGGCTGTTTGAATCACTTTTTTTTTTTTTTTTTTTTGCGGTACGCTGGCCTCTCACTGCTGTGGCCTCTCCCGTTGCGGAGCACAGGCTCCGGACGCGCAGGCTCAGCGGCCATGGCTCACGGGCCCAGCCGCTCCGCGGCATGTGGGACCTTCCCGGACCAGGGCATGAACCCGTGTCCCCCGCATCGGCAGGCGGACTCTCAACCACTGTGCCACCAGGGAAGCCCTACATATATGCTTTTAACTGGATGGCAGCTCCATACGGACATCAATCAGAATGAAGATAAATCTTTTCTGAAATTACAATAAAATGGAAATGGTATTTACAATTTTTCAGAAAGACATGTTCTGATATGCAAGAGAACACACACACACACACACATATATATATATGTTTTTTTCTGAGATAAACACCTATGGGGGTTCTGGGAATAGTTTGCGAAAGCTAAAACGAAAATCCTCTTTAGGCTATGAAGCATTTTTTTTTTTATATATAACATTGGCATTTTACTTTTTTAATTTTTTTTTAATTTTTGCTGTGTTGGGTATTTGTTTCTGTGCGAGGGCTTTCTCCAGTTGTGGCAAGCGGGGGCCACTCTTCATCGCAGTGCGCAGGCCTCCCACTATCGCGGCCTCTCTTGTTGCGGAGCACAAGCTCCAGACGCGCAGGCTCAGTAGTTGTGGCGCACGGGCTCATTCGCTCCGCGGCATGTGGGATCCTCCCGGACCAGGACTCGAACCCGTGTCCCCTGCATCGGCAGGCAGACCCTCAACCACTGCGTCACCAGGGAAGCCCCTGTGAAGCATTTTTTGGATTCCTTGGCTGGGCGCGCAAAGCTCTGCAGCTAAGAGTCAGTGCTACTGAACATACTTGGAGTAGCTCCTTCTGTAATTACATGTGTCCACTGCTGCAGCTGCTCCTTCATAGTGCTGCTTGCTTGCAGTGAAAATGGCTTCTCTCTCCTCCCTAGAGACCTTTAAATAAAAGATCTGTGTAGCTGGGGGGGGGGGGGGGATGGGGGATAGGAGGATGAATTGATGGGGGACTGTTTTGTTTTGTTTTTGTTTTAATTTGCTGCTTCTATTTGAGTTGGTGATATAAGTAGCCAACCTGAATTAATTTGATAGCTTTGTGGTGACAAAGGATAAAGGAAGGTTTGGGGCTGCTTAAAGCAGTGGTTTAGGATGGCTTAATACAGCTTCGTAGACGTCAGGATGGCTCTGTTCTCAGAGGCCTGTGATGTTCTGATGTATGAGGAATCCACAGTCTCCTGAAAGGAGGCAAAAATAATAACGTCCTAAGAGACTGAATCTCAGGCAGTGTTTTTAAAAACTACATCTAGTTATCAGTCTTTGCCCATATTCTTTTTGTTTCCATTTACCCTTCCTTCTCTAATTCCCGGCCTTACCATCACATGCACAGAATGCTTATTACCCTAAGGTTATGAATAAAAGTAAAGCCTCTCAAGAGGATCCAGCAGTGCCACTGAACAAAAAACGTAGCTCCCTGATAGTTGGAAAGCCCGCTGCAGGGTGTGTAATCACCAGGACATCGGCATCAACTATCTTAAAGGTCATCAAGTGCATCCTCCCTGTTTAGTCCTGGAACCCTGCTCCGCCAACCCCAGCAGCTGGTTGGAGACAGTGTTGATGAGGACGACTTGGATATGCATATTTTTAAATTCCCTTCAGCTTTTCAAGCACAGCTCTTCAGTGGCCAAATACTATTTCCTGTGCTTTGTCGAAGTATTCCCTGCGGCATCAGAGATTTACCAATCAGGTGTCTACACACAGGCAGATGGGGGCAAACACTTCCTTGTCCACCAAAACTGCTTTCGGCTGATGCCATCCAAAAAATCCCTATGGAATATATACTAAAAGTCTTAAAATGAGTATATACTATGGCTTAAATATTCTACTTTTAGGAATTTATTCTAAGGAAATAAGGATGTAAATTTGTATGCCCAAGGATAGCCATTAAGCCCGTGTTTAAGAGCATGGACCCTGGGCTTCCCTGATGGCGCAGTGGTTAAGAATCCGCCTGTCAGTGCAGGGGACACGGGTTCAAGCCCTGGTCCGGGAAGATCCCACATGCCGAGGAGCAACTAAGCCTGTGAGCTACAACTACTGAGCCTGCGCTCTAGAGCCTGCGAGCCACAACTACTGAAGCCCGTGCACCTAGAGCCTGTGGTCCACAATAAGAGAAGCCACTGCGACGAGAAACCCGTGCACCGCAACGAAGAGTAGCCCCCGCTCGCCGCAACTAGAGAAAGCCCGCGCGCAGCAACTAAGACCCAATGCAGCCAAAAATAATTAATTAACTTTAAAAAAAGATATAATTTAAAAAAAAAAAAAAGAAAAAGCATGGACCCTGGGGTCAGACGGCCTGGTTTCCCTCTTGGCTCTACTTCTTATTAGTTGTGACACCTGGTGAGCGTCACTCAACTTCTCTGCCTTAGCTGTCCCTACCTTATAGGGTCTGTCCTGTCATGAGAAATAAATGAATTAATATGTAAAAGATGCTCAGGATGGTTTCTGGCACATAGTTTTTGCTTCTAATGATAGAAAAATTGGACATAGCCTACATATTCATTGATTTAATAATACAAAATGTGCCATGTTTTAAAGATATTCACATATTAAAAGAAAAACAATTAGGTTACATAATAATGTATTAAGTATGAATGCTGAATAGTTACATGCCAAAAGGTTATTTTTTGGTGATGGAATTATAGACTATATTTTTCCCTCTGCATCGTTGCTATTTTCTAAATTTTCCACAAAGGAGATGTATAGTATAATAAAAGTTGTCTTTTTAACCCCTGCAGAATAATAATAACAGCTAACATTTATTGAGAGCTTACAACAGATCAGGTGTTTTTCTAAGATGGCAGATAGATATTCATTGCTTACAATAACCCTACGAGGCAGGTGCTATGATCCTCAATCTCCATTTCACAGATTAAGAAATTGAGGCAGAGAGAGGTGAAGTAATGTGCCTACGTCTTCCATCTAGCAAGCAGTAGAGGTGGGATTTGAACCTGGGCTGTCTGACTCAGGGCCTATGTTTTTAGGTTAGGAACTCTCTTTGTATGATTCTAGTAACCCAAAAAGCACTGAACTACATACAGCACCCATGGCAATCACCTAGTTGCATACACTTTTTAAAGGAAATGCATTAAGGAGTGCCTCTCACTCCCGGTGTCTTTGTTGCCAGATAATAGATAAATAAGACGTTTTCAGGCCTCCAGCCTTATTCTGAGTTTTCTTAGTAAATGGGGAGAATATATTCAGATCACACAGTAAAATTGCCTTTTCTGTGTATCCCTTAAAAAGAGTGCATTGACTTTACATGGCAATAAGCAAACTGGAAATAGTTTATATTTTTAAAAATCATAAACAGAACTAGTTAAGTAGCATATACATTTTTCACTATCATAGTACTCAAACAGTAAAAGAGTCAATATATTGAGTGCCAGGAGCAATAAAGTTTAGAACAAAGTTGTCCCTTCAGTTCAGGGTACATAATTACTGCAGATCAGAGCCATCGTGAGGTAACAGTGGATTTTCAGCAATTGTCTGTTTCTGTTACAGAATTTCCGTTTTTATGCAGGCAGTTAAATTGTAATTGATGGTTTTCTGCATACCTTTTAAAGAGTGAAAATTGGGTGTTTCGGAGTAATAATTTTACATTAGAAAATAATATCTTACACCTGGTGGCTGCAACCATAGGATCTATTTTTGAAAACTGTCCACCTCTATCATTTAATAACCAGCCTGGTAATGGACTAGCAGACAAGGCTGGTTGAATTAGGCTGTCAGGACTAGTGTGTTCCTGGATAGCACTACCAATCATGAGTCCTTGAGACTGTTAAATACTACAGGTTAGCCAGCACATTACTCAGAGGCAACTAATTAGGTTCAGGGAGCTTCTGGGAGTTCATTACATCATTAGACAAAAGTCTCTGAAATCCAGAAGGAATAGCCAGTCCCAGTTCTGATAAATCGCTACCTTAATCCTCCCAGAATTCTGCGGGAGTTGGGATTCACTGCTGTCATCTGCACTAAGGGGTCCTTCTTGATCTATTTCCCAGAAGAGGCTGACCTTCCTGAGAGGTCCTAGAAACCAGGGAAGGGATTTTTCTCTCTCTTTGCCTTGCTGTCATTGACGTTCCCCTCCAGCAACACTAAAACACCCCATTAGTGAGAGCACCGGTCCACCAGTGGGCTGGTCTGGCTGCATCTTGTCCCTATGGGTCATCTTGACTGTGGGGGAGATGGCAGTGTATAGAGGAACCTCTCCTGCCCCTGCTTCTAACCACTGCCTTCCTGAGGACATGTTATCACAGGGGTATTATGGGATTTGGTCCTGGACAGGATTCATCACCCACAAGTCTTGGACAAGTAAATCAGCTTTGGTTTCCTCAATAGTAGAAGAGTGAGATTAATATCTGCCTTACAAAGCTGTCAAGATTAACAGATACAAAGTATAGAAAGAATTTTGAACAGGGCCTGGAACCTGGTGTGCTCTCAGTAAAGACTTGCGATCATCAATAAATGATGATTACTGATCACTGCTTGTTAGAAATGCAAGGGATTTAGATTATTCATATTTTCCTCAACTCAGAAATGTGACCTGGCTCTGGGTTTTAGACCAGAAGAGTCACAAATTGTGGCATAGGAGTTGAGAAACAAGGTCAAATAAAATTGTGTACCTATCAGATTGATTTTTCCAAAAACATCTGGAATTTCTTCTTTAAAAAAAAAAAAAATCCTGGTTCTCTTCTTCCTGTTGTTCTGTTACCTCTTCCATGGCCCCTGCAGTTCCCCAGGCAATCCATGGAATGTTTTCATTATTACTATTTCAGAACTATGTATTTTTTTTTGTTCAAAGTGAATTTATATTAGTTACTCTACCACACAGCATGTTTCCAGTTACACACTGAACTCAAGTCTGTGCTCAAATGTAACGTGATATTTGTAAACTAATAAACCCCTCCACTCACCCCCCAAACTATTCAAATTTCAGTTTCATTCACAGCTTCTGTCACTGTCACTGTGAACTGTTTTCACTCTCTTTGGAAATGTTCGGTTCCTGCTATTTGTTAAGGTTCTGTTCTTCATAGAAAAACTGCAGCTGCAGCCAGAGAAGGTGGATAATCAGATAGCGCCGGTTGGAGCAGTTGTCTGCAGCCCAGACTTTCCCCATGACAGCTTCTAGACGGTTGCTTATCTCCAGACCCTAACGTGCCAAACTCAAGTACTGCTAGACGACTACAAAGCCTAAAGATAAACTCTCTGGGAAAAACTTCTTTGGGGGTGACGAGCAGACTTTTCATTCTGCTGAACGTTGGGGCCGGCACGTTGATGTTCCCGGGAGTGCTGGCGCACAGGGAGAGGCGGGCACTGGGGCCGACCCGGGTCACCGCTGCTCCTCTTCAGGAAGCCGGCATCTATGAAACCCGCCTCACTGTGCTCCCAAGCTGTGCTTATGAAACGACGCCCTCATGCCTGCGCCTTCTCTCGTCTGCTTTGCGGAAAACGCTGGGAGCCTGGGAGCGCTGGAACCCGGCCACTTGCCGAGTCCGTGTGCAAACGCGGGGAGCCAGGGACGTCGGAGGGCAGGGAACTGGCCCGCGTGTTCTCGGGTTTCATTTCCTTCATGCTTCTCTCCCCCTTTGTTTTTCAGGTAGCGAAGCCGATTTTAGCTCCTCGAGCAGCACGGGCAGCATCTCGGCGCCTGAGGTCCACATGTCTGCTGCGGGAAGCAAGCGGTCCTCTTTCTCACGCAAGTAGGCCCGCCTCCTGCCCCCTGCTCTGTAATTGTTAAGACGCGTTACGCGGGCGACTGACCTGTACTTTATGTTTCTCTAGAACCACCTGGATTACTGTGCGTTCCGATTTTGTGCTTATTCAGTGAGTGCTTTTCGCTTGGCTGGTTTTTACAGTGATTCACAGTTGGTACTTTTCCCAGCCTCACCTACCTTGGTCACGACGTGGTTGCCCTGTGTTCCTCCGCCCGCGACGCCCTCTCGTGCAGCCCTGGCGCCTTCCCTCCTATCTCTCTCCTTCCCTTACCCACCTGTGTGCTCATCTGAGGATCAGGCTAGTCGGCTCCCACTTCCCACCCTGCCGCCCCTTCATGAATCTGTCCTCTTAGCTGCAAAGCCTCTCACTTCACCCTTTCTTTCCTCTAGCTGAGCTTCCTTTTTTCGTCTTTGTGAAAGGAGCATAGTGACCCTCTGGCCACCTCCAACGTTCACGTGGGGAAGGGGTGAAGAAAGTTTGGAGTTCATATTCATAGGCCTGGGTGCCCCCTACCCACCGAAAGAGGCAGTAGAACAGAATAGCTAAGTATGAGGGCCCTGGAGCCAGGCTACCTTGGTTTGAATGCCAGCTCCACCATCTACAGGCTGTGTGGCCCTGAGCAAGTTGCTCAACTTCTCTACACCTCAGTTTTCTCACCTGGAAAATAGGGCTACAGTCATAGCCGCCTGGTAGGGTTTATTGTTAGGGTTAAATTAGTTAATTCAGGTAAAGTGTGAGGTCATTGCTTGAAACATGAGCAGGTGTTCGCCATTGGTGCTGTTTGGACTGGGGGAGAGAAGGTCTGTGAGGGAAATGGGAGCCACTGTTCACGTTTGGCGGGACAGCTAGTCAGCCCCAGGATTCTCTGCTGCCGTCAGTGGCTTCATTTATTCATTCAATACGTATTTATTGAGCATCTACTGTGAGGCAGTTTCTAGAGATATGGCAGTAAACAAAACTTATGAAAAACTATTTTCATTCTAGTAGAGAAAGAAGGATAATAAATGCATTTAAATAATAGATATATTTTTAAATACAGGGAAAGGATATGGAGGGTAATAGGATGTTTGGTATATTCTAGATAGGCTGGTTCCTGGAGACTCTGTGATGAGGTGAGCTCTGGGCAGGGGCCTGAACAAAGCGATGGAGTGAGCCACACAACACAGGGGTGACTGTCACTTGACTGTCCTGGGCCGCAGTGTCCAAATGTGTAAAAAGGAGATTGGGCTACATGATTTTTAAGGTTCCTTGCTGGAGAAAAGCTGTTTAGTTTCTAAAAGCTTGCATTTCCAGGACTGAGCAAACAAATGTTTCCCACTTCTCTTAGGTGAGCAGAAGATATGGCTGATACTTATAAAGGGACCTGAGATCCCCAGTGCAGAGTTTTATTGTTAAAGCTGAAGCCAGACAAACTTGTAACTAAAGAGTGAAGTCCACAGTGAAGAAGCACAATTGTTCTTCAGAATCGATAAATACCATTTATTTTGGAAATAAAGTGCCTCTGGGATCACAGGATGTAACTATAAACATTCTCTGTACAAATCAGACGTGGCTTGCTCTGAGAATAAGCCATTTATCTCACCCATTCAAGAAATTAGCACATACCCATTGGTACAAGGCCTCAAAGAACAGAGAGGCAAAAGAAAAAAGAAACGGCCTGAAGAGCAAGCCAATTTTGTTAAGCATTTCAAAGGAATTTGTGTTTGTGGTTAAATTCCAAGGTAATGTCAGTTATACTGAGTGACTTAGAGAAAATATTCTAGTCTGGAATCCATGAATTCTCTCAGTGATGAAAAATTGATGTGTTAAACATAAAGTTGTTAAATATAATTATGTGCAAATCAGATATATGCTTCATAGACTAATATATGCATAATAGAAAATTGAAATAGGCAAATGTTCTGTCCGTTATGTTCACTTTTTTTATCTGACCCAGGCACAGAGCACCATCAGTAGATATCTGGTCTGGAGCATCTCAGGTGTTTCACGTAATCTGTGTGTTCTACAGGACCATGCCTTGAGGATAGCTCCTCTAGATGGGCCGGGTACCATGCAAAACTTTAAAATAACTCATGATCCTTTTAATTGGCTGGTTCCTCCTGTAGTAAATGCATTTTCTTTGTGGAGAATTAGATCCTGGGAGGAAGGCTAGCAGGAACATGTGGTGAAGGGGTGGGGGGAATGAAGGACAGAGGTAGTTGGAAGGAATGTTTTTGACAGGCAATTTTAAAAACAAAACTTAAAAGATTTACAAACCATCTCTTCTTAGAGAAGGCCAACTCTGCTGATATTTCTGAGGAGTTCTCTTTCTTAAACTAGAACCCTAGGGCTTCCCTGGTGGCGCAATGGTTAAAATCTGCCTGCCAATGCAGGGGACGCGGGTTCGAGCCCTGGTCCAGGAAGATCCCACATGCTGCGGAGCAACTAAGCCCGTGCGCCACAACTACTGAGCCTGTGCTCTAGAGTCCGCGTGCCGCAACTACTGAAACCTGCACACCTAGAGCCCGTGCTCTGCAACAAGAGAAGCCACTGCAATGAGAGACCCACGCACTACGAAGAGTAGCCCCCGCTCGCCGCAACTAGAGAAAGCCCGTGCACAGCAACGAAGACCCAATGCAGCCAAAAATAAATTAATTTAAAAACAACAACAACAAAGCTAAAACTCTAATCTTAATCAGAGGCAGAGAGAAGTAAGAAGAAGAAAAAAAAAAAGCTCGGGATTTGGAGTCAGATGGACCTGGACTTGAGTTCAGCATCCATTGCTTATTAGGTGCAAGACACAGGGCCCTGAGCCTCAGTTTCCTGTTCTGGAAAATGGGGTAATAATGGCATCTACCTCACTGATTTAAATGAACTGATAGATATGAATGCTTAACACGGTGCCCAGAACTCAGGAAAAGAGCCATTACATGCTTGTTTTAGTCAATAGTGATAAAAATAATACTAATGGGCAAGATGCTGCCGCTGTTGCCGCTGATGGTGGTGGTGGTGGTGAATATGATCGTATTAGTTTGCTCAGGCTGTTATAACAAAATACCGTAGACGGGGGGGGGGGGGGGGGCGTTAAACAACAGAAATGTACTTTCTCACAATTCTGGAAGCTAGAGGTCCAAGATCAAGGTGTCAGCAGGACTGGCTTCTGTGGAGGCCTTGCTCCTTGGCTTGTAGATGGCTGTGTTGTCCCTGTTTCCTCACCTAGTCTTTTCTCTGTGCCTGTCTGTGTCCAAATTTCCTCTTCCTATAAGGGCACTAGTCAAATTGGGATTAGGGCCCATCCTAAGGGCCTCATTTTAGCATAAATACCTTTTTTAAAGCCCCGTTTCCAAATACAGTCACATTCTTAGGTACTGGGGGTTAGGGCTTCCACCTGCGAATTTGGGGAGGACACCATTCAGCCCATAATAGTGCTGGTGAGCATGGTGATGGTGATGGTGGTGGTGACGGTGAGGGTGAGGATGTTACCTGAAGGAAAGGGCAATGCCTGGAGAATACAGAGTCACCTGGGCGCCTTCTGAGGATCCCTTCTTCACTTCTCCCTTTCTCTCACTTTCCAGTTTTGCAGGAAGATTTGCAGGAAGGGGGCAGGGTACCAGAATTCTATCTCCTCTCTGTGGGCTGCATTCTTTTGTCCATCAGACCAAGGGATTTGGGGGGAGCTAGGAAGGTAGCATCAGATTTGCCTGTGCACGGCCTTGACAAACATGGAATCCTGTCTTCTCCATTGCAAATGTTTTTTATTATCATCCACAATGAGTTTGTACCCACATATGTTAGCATTCGAACTAAACTAAAAGTAAGTAACAGAACTGATAATTTAAAGCGTGTAGTTTCTTTTTTTAAAGTTAGCTATTACAAACAGCCTAATAACTCATTTCCTGAAATATATTTCAAGACTCAATTATACCTTAGTAATGTTTGATAGTTTGAAGAGTTTTTGCTCTTTTCTGTACCGCAGATGAGTTCTTACAAAATCGTCGTCTCATTTAATTTGTATGTCACTAATCGTGCATCTTAGTGCGTGCATCAAACTAAAGAAGTCGGTGGTAAACTCTTCAGGTAATAACCACATACCTAGCCAGTACCTAATATACCTGTTTACAAGACCCAAACAATATATTCCATTTGTATAAACCTGGAGACATTTCTGTAGAGTTGAGACCTGGATTTAAATCCCAGTGGAGCTGTGAGTTCTTGAACCAGTTTTTTTTCCCCCCTGAGCCTCAGTTATTTCACATAACTGAGTACTGCCTGTACTTCACATAATATAAAAGGGAAATGATCATTGTACCAGTCTTATTGCCATAAGCCTCATTGCCATGATGGTCAAAATTAAGTGAAACAATGTTCATAGAGCACCTGCAACAAGGCTTGGGTCACAGAAGGTTCTCAGCAAAGGTTAACTCAGAATAGAATTCCCCAGGTCCACATGAGGGATAGCTCCTTACTCTTTCTCCTAACTTTTAATGGTTGACTCTCCATCTTTCTCATAGCCACATTAAGAAATAGTCAGGCCAACAGAAGTGAAGCATAGAGAGGCACATCCAAGCCAGAGTACATATTCTTTTCTGCCCAACACCCACCAAAGAACTGCTGAAGTTGGTTTGTCACAAAGCCACCAGCCCATCTGTTCCATATAAAATGTCCTCTACACACAAAAAAGGAGGCAGAGTCCATGTGGATGATTTCAAAAGGAAAGAACTTTTTAAGTTTAGAATTTGGTGATGTTTCATTTATATGTGATTTACTGGGTTGACTGCTAGTTCAAATTGTATTCGATTTTAAGTAAGTAATTGTGATTTTGGAGCCAAATAGACCCACACACACACTCATACTCACATTCACTCATGTTTCTCAGTGAGATGTGTCCGTTGGATACAGTTGTAATCAAAATTGCAAAGAGGGATTGACAAAAATAAGTCCTGCTATATGAAAAGTATCTTGTTCCCTTTGGTTTCCTTGTCATGTCAGCAAGATATATTCCTGACATAGACGTGCTACCCTATTTAAAGTAATTTCAACATTCTCTAGATGCTTCCTTACACTCCGGGGTATCAAATTTAATGGAACTAGATTAACAGGGAAGTTCAGACAGTTTATCCAGAAACAGTACCCTGCAGTTGAATTGCCCTTAACAGCTTGTCCAATGTACTCAACATCCACTCTTTGATTTATTTGCACATCAGCTTTGTGAAAGTTATCATATACCCCCAATATTAAGTGGCTTACTTGCCTAAGTTCCTAGTAAGTGGCAGTGCCAGGACTTCAACCCAGTTTGTTCCCTTAGCAGTCATTTAGGAAGAACCTAGCATGTGCCAGGAGGTAGTGGGGATGTAAAAGCACAGGCTGTGTTTCTGCCCTCAGGATGCCCTAGTCTAGTGGAAAAGACAGACCGACGTGCTGTGCTGACGCACTGTGATCATTTCCACGGTGAAGCCTGCACAGGGTGTTGGAAAGCACCGGCGAGCAGCTCCTACACTGGCCGAGGGAGGGAGCGGTCCAGAGGAGGCTGCTTGGAGTAGGTTCCCGTCAGTCTTGAAGTAGGAGGTACCCAGAGGCTCAGGGTAGGAGCAGAAGAACAATTCTAGGCAGAGAGAATAATAAAAAGATGATGGAGAGCGTGGACCATCAGGAAACTGTACGTCGTCTGGAATGCAGGGGGAGGAACAGCAGAGGGTGCGTTGGATGGGGTGGTGGGGCCAGACCTTGTGAGCTGTATTAAGGGGTCTGGCCTTTATTCTGGAGGCTGCGGGGAATCACTGAATGGCTTTGAGGAGGCCAGCGATACTCAGATTCCATATTGGAAAAGCCACTCTCACCACAGGGACGGCCTCCTTGCTGGAGGGGCAAGACAAGAGGCAGGGAAAAAAAGGGGGCTAACATTTTAAGCAGTTAAATGATAAAGGTTGTGCTATGTCATTGGGGATGGAAAGAAAAAGAAAAAAATTGGTTAAAATTATAGACGATACATTTATGTGGGTTATATTTATCCTGTTTTTTCCTTCTTCTTTACGGGCAAACCCCTTCTCCCCCATCCTCCAAATGAAGCACCCTAATTTTCTCACCCAACGTGAGCCAAACCTGAATATTTTTACACAGAAACAGGTATACTGGAACAAAAGCCACATCTTCAAAATGGCCTCTGGAACGAAACGAAACCAAATCAGTATTTTACATGGTTTGTGTTCTTAGCAGGCAGCTGGGTTTAATCTATGGTCAGAAACTATTTGAAAGAATAGAAGAGGGAGAGGTTGCCTGTGCTGGTGACACAGGAGAGAAAATATCGGGCAGGTGGGAAGAAGGCGACTCATAAAGCCCAATTGCTCTAATAATTATGTTGCCCTTTTCAACCCTATAGATTGGATTTCCTCAGTGGTGACTAGCTTTTAAGAAGGAACAGAGCGTTCGCATTTGGGTATCTACAGCCCCAAGGATTCTAACATTCTTCATGCTTCTCTCCCAGTCGAGGTCCCCACGGGCGGAGCAATGGAGCTTCATTGTACAAGACTGGCAACAGCCCACCCTCCCCACGGGAGAAGGACCTTCTGTCCATGCTGTGCAGGAATCAGCTGAGTCCCGTTAACATCCATCCCAGTTATGCGCCTTCTTCCCCCAGTAGCAGCAACTCCGGCTCCTACAAGGGAAGTGACTGCAGCCCCGTCATGAGGTGAGTGCCGTCTATCTCCCAATTCATGACTCTTAGTTTGTCCTACTTGGTAAGCTTCTCTTTTAAAAAAAATTTTTTTTTAATGATACAAGTCTTGATCCCCTGCCTTATTCTGTCATACAACACTTCTCTTTCCTTTCCCACACTCAGCTAATCCTTCAAGGGCTGCTGCAGAAAGGACACGAGCCACAGTTTCATTTCTAATAAGGTCCCGCAGTCCGAGGAGTTCCTGGCTAGGCAGTAAAAATGGCACAGCGGCAGTAGGAGGGTCCCATGCATTTCCCTCCGAACAGAGAAGAGCCATTCGTGGGTTTTCTCATTCATTCAAACACCAGATGTTTATTGAGCACCACGTCGTGCCCAGTACTGTGTAAAGCAGTACTGGGCACAGTACTGCCCAGAGCAGTAACTCTTGGCCAGGCCTAAGAGGGGCCAAGATTCCAGCAAGGGAAGTTTTGTAGAGCACTGGGCGCCTCTCTTACAAAACCTATCTGGTGAGACTGGACTAGCCTTTTTCCCTGCAAAAGAAGGAAGGTTTCCACGAAGTCAGCACACTCACACCAGGGACTGATGTCAGAACAATCTGAATTCAACTAACAACAATCGGGACCTTTAGGCAAGTGGCACGTTGTGTGGAAGCGAGGTCACCTCGCTCCCTCCTGCCCTCCCACCTGCCCCTACTCACTGTCCTTTAACATAATAGCCTGTTACTCTGAAATGCCAGGCAGGCCCGTGGACAACTGTGCATTGTTTTATATGAGATCATCCCTAGGCCACAGAAAATCTCCCTCTCCCCTGTCCCCGCCCCCAATCTTCCCAGTTTGAACAGTCCTAAGATTGGCAGGTGGATTACTGTCCCCCTTCTGAAGTGAGGTCACACGCTGCTGGGGTTTAAGGTCCCAGCAAACGGCTGCCATTTCTTCTCAACCTGTTAGCTGTGCCTTAACTTTTCTTTTTATAGAAAAAGTAACATGTCACTACTTCGATTGTTTCAGACGATCTGGAAGGTACATGTCCTGTGGTGAAAATCATGGTGTCAAACCCCCAAGTCCAGAGCAGTACTTGACTCCCCTGCAGCAGAAAGAGGTTACAGTGAGACACCTGAAGACCAGGCTCAAGGAGTCTGAGCGCCGGCTGCATGAGAGGTGAATCCACATTCCTTGCACGCTGTGGTTTAGGACATTTTCTTTTTCCATAAAATGAAATATAAACCGACACAAGAAAAGAAGACAAATGACTTCATTTAAATTTTGTCACATTTCTTAAATCAGTCTCTCAAAAGAGCTATTTTATAATCCTGCTGTTTCAGGGGTCCAGGGAACCCTCCTGGGTTGGAAGGGATCCTCTGCTTTTTCTGGGTGTGTCCAGCTTTTTTTTTTTTTTTTTTTTGGCGGTACGAGGGCCTCTCACTGCTGTGGCCTCTCCCGTTGCGGAGCACAGGCTCCAGACGCGCAGGTTCAGCAGCCATGGCTCACGGGCCCAGCCGCTCCGCGGCATGTGGGATCCTCCCGGACCAGGGCACGATCCTGTGTCCCCTGCAAAGGCAGGCGGACTCTCAACCACGGCGCCACCAGGGAAGCCCTGGAAGTCTTTGGTTTATGATTTGAGGAATCTATGGGAGGGTTTGAATAATCATGGGAGGGAGGTATGGGAAGGCAGTGAAACTGGAGAAGAGTCAAGCCTAAACTTAAAGAAGCAATACTTACAGCATCTCTTCAAATATGTCAGGATCCTGACTACCTGGTCTTCATAAACACTGAGAATATGAGGACATATATTTACACGGACTATGAAGAAATTATATGTAAAGAAGAATTTTTTGACAAATATCTGGAAATAGGGTCCTGTGAAGGATCTAAAAAAAAAATAGGTTCCCTTCAGCATAGGATGGATCCAGTGTCATCTTGCCTGAGAGGAGATAGAATGATCAACATTTCACAAAGTCCTTGCAACATGTAGCTTTTTATGATTTAAATAAATTTTTAAGAAATTATCATTGGTATATGATCAGAACTGTTTTGCACTGCTAAAGCTTATCAGTCTGCCTTCTGCCTTTGATAGGTAATTAAAAGTGATACGGACTTTCCTTCCACAAGTTGTTTTGTGGACATAGGAAAGAGTAGACTATGGAGATAAAAGCAAGCTAAGAGACACTAATGTGTTCCAATAAAACAATTTCCAATATTAAATACAGGACTACCTCAGAGATGTTGCAGGTTCAGTTCCAGACCACTGCAATAAAGCAAATATTGCAATAAAGTGAGCCATATGAATTTTTTCACTTCTCATCACATATAAAAGTTATTTCACTACACTAGAGTCTACTAAGGGTGCAGCAGCATTATAGCTAAAAACAGTGCACAAACCTTAATTTTAAAATACCTTAATTGCTAAAAAATGCTAACCAGCGTCTGACAAAGCAGGGTTGCCACAAACCTTCAATTTGTTAAAAAAAAAAAATAAAAAGACACTATCTGCGAAGCACGATAAAGTAAAGTGCAGTAAAGCGAGGTCCGTCTGTATCGAATAGAGGATGATGCCTGAAAAATACTTAGTGAAATACCAGACATATGGCGGGCACTCAAAAAGAAAAAAAAAAAAAACAATAATAGCATTTTTTATTCGGATTCTAGTTACTGTTATTATTTTAGCTGTTTTACAGTTAAGGGGGGCAGTTCAGGGCTAATAAAATTTCAAAACTGATTTAACCTGTATGTTTCCGGTGGGAGAGCATGGGCTGGGCTGGGCGCCAGAATTGCTTGCTGCCCGCTTCACAGTTGGCCTTTTTCTGAGCAGGGCTTGTCTCCTCTGGCTCTAGGGAGAGTGAGATCGTGGAGCTGAAGTCCCAGCTGGCCCGAATGCGGGAGGACTGGATTGAGGAAGAGTGCCACCGGGTGGAGGCCCAGCTGGCCCTCAAGGAAGCCAGGAAGGAGATCCAACAGCTCAAACAGGTCATCGAAACAATGAGGAGCAGCTTGGCCGATAAGGACAAAGGCATTCAGAAATATTTTGTGGACATAAACATTCAAAACAAGAAGCTGGAGTCTCTACTTCAGAGCATGGAGATGGCGCACAGTGGCTCTCTGAGGGACGAGCTGTGTCTCGACTTTCCGTGTGATTCCCCGGAGAAGGGCTTAGCCCTCAGCACGGCTTCCGGCCCGACGGCCGAGGTGCTGACCCCAGAGGAGCCGGGGGCCAACAGCGAGCTGCTGGGGGAACACAGCGCAGGCCACGGCACAGATGTGTTCGATGAGCTGGTGACAGCCGCCGTGGAGGCCGGCGACCTGGAGCTGCTTCGTGCCAGCCCTGGGGCAAAGGTCCTGGAGTTGGAGGGTCAGGAAGAGGGCAGTGCGGTGGCAGAGCAGGCCGTGCAGACCGACGTGGTGCCCTACAGCCCTGCCGTCTCCGAGCTCATCCGGCATGTGCTCAAGCTCCAGGACCCCTGTCCCTCCAGCTCCACGTCCCCTGAGGATGAGTCCAGGGCCGACTCGATGGAAAGCTTCCTGGAGTCCATCTCTGCCATCGTGGTCGATTTGACTCCAAGAAATCCAAACTCCGCCATCCTTTTGTCTCCCGTGGAGACCCCGACCGCCGAGGTGGGTCCGGAGGCACGTGGGAACCGCCTCATGAGAGAGCTGGATTTTGCAGGCTCCGCGGAGGAAAGGCTGAACGGCCTGGTCCCGCTGTGCGGCGGGGGCGTCGTGGGGCGGTACTGGAGCAGCAATTTCCTGGTGGATCTCCTGGCCGTGGCGGCCCCCGTGGTCCCCACCGTGCTGTGGGCGTTCAGTACTCAGAGGGGGGGAACAGATCCCATCTACAACATCGGGGCGTTGCTGCGGGGCTGCTGCATGGTGGCCCTGCACTCTCTCCGCCGCACCACCTGTCATATCAAACCCTAGACAGAAGATGTCACTTCCGTGTGCCAGTCTGTCCCGTGTGGCCTGATGCTAGGTGGAGAAGCAGCGGGTCGACCTGTGGCGGTCTCTATTCTGTCGTTTTTGCTCCTCGGTATTTGATTTGCACTATATTTAGCTGAAGCCTGTTCACTGTTTAAAACGGGAGGTAATCTTCGAAGGCATGGAGACCTGGTTCCAGTACATGTCCCACCAGTGTGATATAGAAAGCATGCTCACGATCTTGCTGTGTCGTCTGAGGTCCCCGTACTTATCCTAGTGGTGCAGGTAGAGAAAATGCAAAGTTTGCACTTTCAAGACAGCTTCTGTAAGGCTGGCATGTTATCTCCTTGCTTTGCTTTTTGCCGTTTTAAAATGTGTAATTGTTACAGCATTCCAGTCGTCTTGTGCATAGCAGGGGATTGTAACCAAAAAGAAAAATGTATTTGTGTAATTGGTTTGAAGAAGTCTTGATAGCTCTTTAGTGTCTTACTCGGGGTTGATAAGGTTTGAGTGTTTGCAGTTTTCTACTAGATGTAGCTCCCAAGTCTTAAATGGCTTGTCTGTTCTTAAACCTGTCAATTGATGAAACTATATGTAAGGTTTACATTGTATTAACTTATTTTTGCTTATTCTACGTAGTGTTTTATTGAAAATCGTTTGTAACCACACACTTCAGCATGATGAAAATGAAGATCAGTGTTTCCATTTAAATAAATGTTCTATCCTCCTATAAAATAATTATCTCTGTGATTTTACTTTTACATATGGTAAGAAAGACTAAATGGATAGCAGATCCTTCCATCTTTAACAGTAGGGATCTGTAAAAATGGAATTAAATGATAAAGAGGGAAAAATAACTATTAAAGAAAGGTGAGGACTTCCTACTCTGTCTTTTAAAAAGCATTGTTTCTGAAGACAAGTAGCTTTGATTGTTTGTTTGCTCTGAAATTATCCATACACTTGTTAGTCCACATATTTATTCAGTAAGGATATACTAAGTATTTTCAGGAAAGTTGGGCTGATTTTGTTTTAAAGCATGCTGGGGGTTCAGAGAGGGAGAAAATGCTTCACCGTATGTGTCCTCCCCTTGGAATAATAGGGTGAGAGTGGGTGGCTGGGAAGGGATGAGACAGTATTAAATCTGTATTACTTTATTCCTCACACCGATCTTGTGATATGGGTATTACTCTACTTTACAGATAATGGAGCTGAGCCTTAAAGAGGTAGATTGCTCAGGATCTCATCTTTCATCTCTAGAAGCCAAGATTTCAAGGGTCTGCAAAGCAAATGACTTTACACACAAGTGGAAGAGACTGGGGAATATCCTAAGTTTTCACCGAGAAACTCTTCTTCCACAGCACTTATCACCTTTAAACGTACTGTACTGTCACTTACTATGTCTTGCTTATTGCCCATCTCCCCCACTAAAATACTAAGTCTCTGAGGGCAGAGATCTGTGTTCTGTTTCGTTCACAGAAAAATGTCAAGCACTTAGAACAGTAGGTGGCATATTGTAGGGGTTCTAAAAATAGCTGTTGAATGAATTCATCCAACAAATACTTACTGGGTGCTCACACGTTAGGCACTTCGCTAGGCCTGTCGTCAATAGCGAAGGAGACAGACAAGGCTTCTGCCTTCAGGGAACTCACATTCTGTCTGTGAAAGACACAGAACATGCCAACAAATGAACAAATTAATTCTGGATAGTGGTAAGTGCTTCCAAGGGAATGAGATGCTTTGACCAAGACTGATGGGGACAAAGGCCAGGAACACCTGTCTGAAGAAATACCATTAGTGCTAATGGATGATAAAGAGCAAGCTGTGGGAAGATATGGGGGGTAAACTTTTGCAGAAAGAACAGAGGCAAAGGCCCTGAGGCTGAAAAGGGCTTGACATGTTAGAGAGGCATCAAGGAGACCAGCGTAGCTAGAGCAGAGTGAGGGGCACGGGGGTGGTTGGAGAAGTGGAAGAGAAGCTAGTTCATATGGGGCCATGTAAACCATGGTAGGGTTGGTTTGAATTTATTCCCACTGCAATGAGAAATATTAACAGACTTTACACAGGACAATGATACAATCCGGGTTTTTTCTTTTTTTTTTTTCTTTTTTTGACTCTGTGGCTGCTATGTGCAGGATGTATTGTACGGAGGCAGGAGTGGCAGCAGGAAGACCACTGTAATAGTCCAGATGAGTGACGACAATTTGGAGGTAGAAGTGGATATAGAGATTAAGTTGAATAATTAAAGACAGATCTTGAAAATAGTACTGATGCAATTTGCTGATAGATGGGATGTGGGGAGGAGAGGAGGTAGGGTTTAAGGAAGAGAGAAATTTAGGATCACTCAGGTTTTTGACTTGAGCATCTGGGTCAATAGTTTTTACTGAGAATGGAAAAGTTCAAGAGAAGCTAGTTTGGGACAATAAATTTGAGAAGTCTGTTAAATATGTGGAAATGTCAAGGGGGTAATTGCATGTATGAATGTGAAAAATCACAGGAGTCATCAGGGCTAGGGTTATAAAACAGGGGTTCTTCAGCATTTACATACTGTTTAAAACCATGGGACGGATGAAATCATCCAGGGAGAGTGTAAAGAGGAAAAGAAGGCCAGGGACTGAGTCCAAGGGCACTTCTACATCTAGATAGAGGTAGAGGATGTAGAACCAACAAAACAGCCTGAGAGAGGCAGCCCAAAGGCAGGAGGAAAACTAGATAACTGCAATATTCTGAAAACCAAGAGCGGAGAATGGTCAACTGTGTTGAAATACTATTAGGAAGTTGAGTAACATGAGAACAGATAGATGTCCACTGGCTTTGACAACAAAGTCTTAGTGACTGTCAAGATCATTTTCTTTGCAAAAATGGGGATGGAAGCCAGACTGGAGTGGGTTGGAGAGTGAATGGAAGAGAGAAAGCGGAAATCAATGTGTGCAGCTAATTTTTTTTGAAGTTTTACCGGGAATGGGGAGTAGGGCAGTGGGTAGCAGTTACAAGGGGATATGCGTTGCAAGGATCTGTTTTATTTTTCAATATTGAGAGGAGAGAATGTTTGTAGGCTTTTGTGATTGAGCCAATGAAGAGAAAGAAACTGATGATCTAGGAGAGAAAGAATTAATTGAAGGAGGGAAGTCCTTGAGAAGACACAAAGGGACAGGATGGAGTTGTAGAGCGAGGTGGGCTGTCTCAGATAGGCTGTTTCTTCCGTGGGATACACACGTGCCTCAGGCACACATATGGGCTCTTACACAGCACACGCTCAGTAGCAGAGGGACTTGGCTGAAATGGAAGGGAAGCTGTTTCTGGAAGTGAATAAGCGGAAGCTTCCCAAACTAATGAGCCATGCTGACATAGGTCCCTTCCTGTAGTCTAGCCCAGACCAACACCTAGATACTGCTATCTTCCTTACACTCCCTCCTTGTGTTTATTTTTCATCATTGCTAAATTAAGCATTTTTAAGAAAAATTACAGGCGTGTTTTTGGTATCCGTTTGTTGCTACAGAAACAAATAGAACCACATAAACTCAGAACTCTTCATCAGTTCAAGATGGATGGCAAGATAGGCGCTGGTGAAGAAGAATTCTCTGTGAGCTGCAAATGATTTCGTTGATTACCACACTGGAGGCAGCTGATCCCAAACAGAAACTTGCTTTGTTGTCTTAATGACCTGTATCTTTTCTTTTACTCAAACCAGAAGATTCAAAGAAAGTTAACTCATTTGCAACAGTGGACACAGTGTAGTGTAACTTGTTATACACATGGAAACAAATCTGTGCGAAGGTAAAACAGGAGACCCTGGCAGTGGCTATTCTGTTTTTCTTTTTCTCCCTGCCTCCTTCCCCCACCTTTTCCTCCTCCTTCTTTCCCAGGGTTTCGATATGTATTGTGGAAAATTACTGCTTTTACTCAGAACAAAGTCTGTCACAAATGAGTCCCTCAGAGTAAACAAAAGATGGGTCATAGCTTGCATTTCGGAAGCCCAAGGCGTTGGCTGGTTTTGTGGACAGGATGATCTGATCCCATAGAAAGAACTGCCTCAAAGTTGCTTTCCGTAATTTGGGTGCCTATGATGTACAAACAGGCAGGAAGATGGAAAAAGAAGAACAATTCTACTCTATTGAATAAATTGCTGTCCCATCAAAGCAAATGTTAAACACTTCCTACAGTTATGTGTGCAAACATTCCAATTTACGAGAAAAGATTTTTCCCAAAGGGATATGCTGACCTTTCCAAGTTGAGCTGTTCAGAAAGGGGAAAAAATGCAATACACTCAGATGCCAAGTGTTTCTGACATTTGTGGCAGGAGAAAAAGGAAGTCTGTGATTTGCATTTGTCATAGGCCCTGCCTAAGTAGTGGTTGGGTCCAATATGTTTTTCTCTTGAGGATTTTGAAAGTTTGCGGGGTAGGTTCCGACTTCCATTTTGGCTCAGTGAGCACTTTTACAAAATTCACTTATTCCCAGTCTTACCAGGCAAAATGTGTACAATGAAGCAGTAACCTAGGCAATTAAAAATAGCAGTTTACAGAAATCAAATCTTGAAAGAATGTCAACAAACTCCCAATGGTCCTGGGAGAAAAAAAACAATTGGAAGGTCCAAAGAGAATATAAACAACATGTTTATAACAGGTAATTCTTTTCAAACCACTGGAAGACATTCTCTGCTGTGACTGATTCTCCCTCAATCACAATGATTGTGGTAACTAATGGTTATAACAATGATTCCAAAGAATTTTAAAATTAAAAAAGGTTTAAATGCTACTCAAAAGTTTGTGTTAGAAGACTGGAATATTTCAGCAGCATTTAAGTTTTGTAAAAGGTGTGTCTCTCTCAAAAATAAATTTTCAACATAAAAAAACCCAATACACAAAACTCATAAAAGTGCAGTGTTTGGAACAGGGCACCAGGCCTGGAGACCTCCCATTTGCCTCCCTCTCATCTCCTGCAGTGGTTCCAGTGTCACCTCTGCGAACAGTTTAAAAACCAGTTCACTATATACCAGGTTCTTTGAAAACTGCCACTTCAAGTAAGATCTCCTATGTGGTAACTCTCAGTTCATCAGAAGAGTAAGTACTCTGGATAATGCTGAAGGACTCGATCTTCTACTGTCCTAAACAAATTAATGCTTAATAGAGGTGTTTTCTAACCTTTTCTCACAAAACTTTGCTTGCCACTGCTCTGTTGATTTGAGTGGGAAGAGAGTCACTCCATCTCCAGAGGCAATGGAAGCATCTGGGATTATGGATGTGAAATGATGATGTAAAACCCACAGTCCAGGCTTTCTAGTGAATGCTGTTAAAGGCAGGCGTCAGAGCTTTCCTCCTCGTGGCCCTAGAGTTCCTCCCATGGTAATCTTATCTGGCCCACCTTCAGAGATATTTTCACCCTTGTTCCTTGAAAGTAGCATTTCTGATCAAAGCTATTTGAATAACTGAAAAATTAAATTTTTGCTACACTGTAGCTTTAATGGACTGGAATTTGAAAACGATTAACAACTGCAATATTTCTCTAATTTGATGGTGCAGTAAGAAAGATCCTTTCTCTCCTTCCTTGCAATCAAATAGCTCACAGGGTTTGAAACGGTTAGCCAGCCTCACTTTCTACAGTAAACAATAGGTGCTGGCATTTTAAACTGACCTTTAATTCTTTTGAACCAGTGCATTATTTCTGGCTTGTATGGAGAAAATGAAAAACTTGAAAGCAGTCTTAATAATTTTCACACTGAAAGCAGTACATGGAAAAAAGTTTTAAAGATGATCACCCAGGTACCACGTTACTCCACAAGGGCTCCTTCGAATCAAGACAGATAGGCAATTAAAGAGGCCTGGATGCACTGCAGAGCTTCAAAAAGGAATCAAAATCACTTGTGTGCTTTAAACTTAAATAGGGCACACTTCATATCTCTGTTCTTATGCACAGCCTACTTTATTGACCACTACAATAAAATACCGAGTAAAAATTTTTTTTTCATTTATTTCAAGGGCCAGTATATCTAATGATGATGTCACTTTTCTCCATAAAATAGGTAACCACTCATTTTACCCAGGAATAGTCAACAGGTTTGGAAACTGCATTGCTGTATAAATTAAGGATTCAAATTAAGGTCTGAATATTTTAACAAATGAAACCAATTACCAGAAGATATTAATATCTTATAATGAGCCAAAATTGACCCCAGAATAAGAAACTATAGCAATTTCTCTCAACACACCACCAACTCAGACTATGTCCTTTGAATTTCCCGTTCACGGGGATGATTTTTTTTGTGCCAATCACTCTCTGAACCAGATCCTGAAGACACGTGTCAGGAAGATACCCGGACAAGGTCAGGGACACAATTTGTAGCAGGAAAGTCTCTGGGTGTAGTACTGGTCTGCACATGTATGAAACCTGTGACCTTGGCCTCATTTGAAATGTGACCCAATCAGGTGAGCTAATTGGCCTATGTAAATGTGTGAATATAAACCACACTTCATTTTGCCTTGATTATAACATCTGACCCAAGTAACCTGGGAATACATAATTCTATGGCATTGACATTCAACCACAGTTGTTATTTATACGAAAATAAAAGCCAAGCTAATTTCTTTCATGTTTATTAAATAAATTCTTAGAAACACATTATCTACTATCATTTGTAACATCACTGAGCTCTTTAAGAACCAGAGAAGAATGACTAAAAGCTCACTCTCTGGCAGCTCGTAGTTTCATCAAGTGAAGGTAGGCCTTGGAAACCATAGTCTATTTAGAATGCTGATTAAACACTAATATAGCTGCTCTCAAAGCCTGCTATTTTCCTTTCCATTAAGCTGGCACACAATTGTCTTTCTAAGCTTTGGTTTCCTTACATGTCAAGTGGGGATAACGTCCACCTCAGTGGATGTGAGGAGTCACTGATAGTTAAAATTCTCAGATGGTGCCGAGCCACAAAGTCAATGTTGATTCTCCTTCTCATTAGACTTGCAGTTCAACTTAAAGGCATGTAAAAATTAATTTTGTAAGATCAGTCAACTTCTCCCACTCTCCTCAGGGAAGGGGCTGCAACGTCAGTGTGTGGTGAGAGGTGGGAGGTGTGCACAGGATCCCATGAGAAAGTGCGTGCAGGGGCTCATAAGGAAGTGTGTGCAGGGGCTCACAACTACCGTTGTTGAGCACTTTTATATGTTGCCAGGCACTATAATGAACACTCAGTCTCAGTTAACCCTTAAAACCACCACCACCATTCAAAAGATTTGCAATCACAGGCGATTTGTTTAATACTGCCCCATCTCTGCAGCAGCTGGAGAACTCTGAGAAGCTCTCAAAATTGATGTGATCAGAGCAGTATACAGGCAAGGTCCCTGCAAAAATAGCCATGGAAGTTCCCTGAAGGGAAAGGCTGAGATTGTCTTGGGTGGTCAAAGACTTCTAGTGAGTTTCTCTGTAACACTCCTGATTGTGGATTAGCAGTTGCAACAGCAGTTATGCAAGGGTAGAAATCTGTCGTATGGGGTGGAGGATGAGGGGTCTTCTAGAAAGGTGTCTCTTTCCAGCTTAGGAGATTGAGGCTTCTGGTGAAAAAGCAAATTAACTACTCTCAAAACTTACTCTAGTTACTGAGCAGTCCAATGGCCACGACTAAGGGACACTGAAAATAAAAGATAGCAAGCAAAGTAGGGACTTCCCTCGTGGCGCAGTGGTTAAGAATCTGCCTGCCAGTGCAGGGGACACGGGTTTGAGCCCTGGTCCGGGAAGATCCCACATGCCGTGGAGCAACTAAGCCTGTGTGCCACAACTACTGAGCCTGCGCTCTAGAGCCCACGAGCCACAACTACTGAAGCCCATGCGCCTAGAGCCCGTGCTCCGCAACAAGAGAAGCCACGGCAATGAGAAGCCTACGCACAGCAACGAAGACCCAACACAGCCAAAAATAAAATAAATGAATACACAAATTTAAGGGAAAAAAAAAGAAAGCAAAGTAAAAGAGGGACTTCCCTGGAGGTCCAGTGGGTAAGACTCCATGCTCCCAATGCAGGGGGCCCGGGTTCGATCCCTGGTCACAGAACTAGATCTCTCATGCATGCTGCAACTGAAGTCCATATGCCGCAACTAAGAAGTCCGCATGCCGAAACTTAAGATCCCACAGGCTGCAAGGAAGATTCCGCATGCCGCGACTAAGACCTGGAACAGCCAAAATAAAACATAAATAAATAATAATTTTTAAAAAAGAAAGCAAAGTGAAAGAAAGTACTAGCTGTTGATGTAACCTTGAAACAGCCTTGGTTGTATTAAAGAAAATGGAAGTAAATTACACAAAGAAAAAAAAAGCTGTCTTTGATATTAGGAGAGAACAACTTAAATTTTAAAAATCTGCATAATGGGAAAAACAAGTTAAGTTATTAGCTACTAAAATGAGCTCTTAATGGATCCACCATCTTCTTCAGCCCTCCATTTACCTGTAAGAGAGGGGAGAAGCTCCTTCGTCTGCAGCCATCTGCAGGCCCTAGAGCACCCCAACCTCCCAATTTGACTTCAGCCAGAAGCACCCACCTTGGTAACTGCTGTATTTGCCGACACACTTATGAAAGGTTTCCTCTGAACAAGGGGCTAAGGAGTGTGAAAATCGTTTCAGTAGGTTATCTCAAAGCTGAACTACAAAGGATTGAAGAAAATGTAAATGTTAGCTCTATGTGGCCCAGAGCATGCCTTTAGTAAATACATCCTCCAGATGAGCACAATACAGCAAATATTGCAACAAACCAAGTCACAGGAATGTTTCGGTTTCCCAGTGCATAGAAAAGTTACGTTTATCCTATACTGTAGTCTATTAAGTGTGCGATAGCATTATGTCAAAAAAGTGTACATACCTCAACTTAAAAATACTTTATTGCTAACTATGCTAACCATCATCTGGGCCTTCAGTGAGTCATAATCTTTTTCTGGTGGAGCGTCTTGCCTCGATGTTGATGGCTGTTGACTGATTAGGTTGGTGGTTGCTGAAGGCTGGGGTGGCTGTGAAAATTTCTTAAAGGTAACAATGAAGTTTGATGCATTGACTCTTCCTTTCTAGGAATTATTTCTCTGTAGCATGCAGTGCTGTTTGATAGCATTTCACCCACAGTAGAACTTTTTTCAAAATTGGAGTCCCTCCTCCCAAACCCTGGTGCTGCTCTATCAATTAATATCCTACATCCTTTGCTGCCACTTCAACTATCTTCACAGCATCTTCACCAGGAGCAGATTCCATCTCAAGAAACCACTTTCTTTGGCTCTTCTGTAAGAAGCAACTCCAGATCCAATTAGCTTTATCATGAGATTGTAGCAATTCAGTCACATCTTCAGGCTCCACTTCTAATTCTAGTTCTCTTGCTATTTCCACATCTGCAGTGACTTCCTCCACTGAAGTCTTGAACCCTTTAAACTCATCCATGAGGGTTTTAAGCAACTTCTCCCAAATGCTTTTATGTTGATATTTTGACCTTTCCCCATCAATCATGAATGCTCCTAATGGCATCTAGAATGGTGAATCCTTTCCATACGGTTTTTAATTGACTTTGCCCAGATCCATCTGAGGAATCACTACCAATGGCAGCTATGGCCTTACAGAATGTATTTCTTAAATAATAAGACTTGAAAATGGAAATTACTCCTTGATGCATGAGCTGCAGAATGGATGCTGTGTTAGCAGGCTAGGAAACAATATGAATCTCATTGTACATCTCCATCAGAGCTGGAGCGTTGTCCATAAGCAGTAATATTTTGAAAGGAATCTTTTTTTTTTTTTTTGAGCAGTAGGTCTCAACAGTTGGCTTAAAATATTCAGTAAACCATATTGTAAACCGACGTGCTGTTATCAATGCTTTGCTGTTCCATTTGTAGAGCACAGGCAGAGTAGATTTAGCATAATTCTTGAAGATCCTAGGATTTGGGGAATGGTAAATAAGCATTGGCTTCAACTTAAAGTCACCAGCTGCATTAGCCCCTAGCGAGAGAGTCAGCCTGTCTCTTGAAGATTTGAAGCCAGGCATTGATCTCTCTCTAAATATGAAAGTCCTAGATGGCAACTTCTTCCCATGTAAACCTGTTTCACCTACGTTGAAAATCTGTTGTTTACTGCAGTCATCTTCATTAATCATCTCAGCTAGATCTTCTGGATGATATTCTGCAACTTCTACATCAGCACTTGCTGCTTAACCTTGCACATTTGTTATAGAAATAACTTCTTCCTTAAACCTCATGGACAAATCTCTGCTAGCTTCAAACTTTTCTTCTACCACTGCCTCACCTCTCAGTCCTCACAGAATTTAAGAGAGTTAGGGCCTTGCTCTGGATAAGGCTTCTGGATTAAAGGAATGTTGTGGGTAGTGTGATCTTCTATCCAGACCACTAAAACTCTCCATGTTAGCAATAAAGCTTTCTTATCTGTATGTTCCCTGGAGTAGCGCTTTAAATTTCCTTCAAGAACTTTTCCTTTACATTCACAACTTGGCTGTTAGGCACAAGAGGCCTAGTTTGGGCCTATCTCAACTTTCAACATGCGTTCCTCACGACTTAATCATTTCTAGCTTTTCGACTTAAAGTAAGAGATGTATGACTCTTCCTTTCTTTTGAACACTTAGAGGCCATCGTAGGGTTTTAAATTTGCCTAGTTTCAATATTGCTGTGTCTCAGGGAATAGGGAGGTGGGAGGAGAGGGACAAAGATGGGGGAAGGGCTAGTTGGTGAAGCAGGCAGAACGCATACAACATTTATCAATTAAGTTCACTGTCGTATTATATGGGTATGGTTCACACCCCAAAAACAACAGTAAATTAAAAATCACTGATCACCATAACAAATACAATAATGAAAAAGTTTGAAATACTGTGAAAATACCAAAATGTAAAGAAGTGAGCAAAGGCTGTTGGAAAATTGGTGCTGATAAACTTGCTCAACACAGGGTTGCCACAAACCTTCAATTTGTTAAAAATACAGTATCTGCAAAGCACAACAAAGCAAAGTGCAATAAAACAAGGTATACCTGTATTGACAAAGTTTAGGCTTTTTGGAACATTGGCCATGGTTAAATTTATACTCTAGTGGTAAGCTTGTAGAGTGGTGTTGAAGATCAATCCAGATGCCAGTTTCTAGAGCTACCACCTTCTTCCCGACCACCAATCTTCATCCAGGAACAGTCACTGCCCTGGCCAGAGGCGAGTACATGTTGAAACTGAGGAATTCAGATGCTGAATATTGACTCAATTAAAGATGCTACTAAAAAAGAGCCAGGATTCAATTAGAGGATATCCCTAGCTAAAGCTTAATAAAAGGAGATGGCTAGAAACCATGAAATATATATATAAAAAACACAGAATAAGTTTCACATGTTTTTGATTATTTGTTATCTCAGTACATGAAATGCACAATTCAGATGATGGGTAGCACTTCACTAATTCTGTCTATGCCTATCCATATTTCTTTTTCACTTCTACTAATAAGCTTCGAAAACTGATAATCCTTTGCTAAAATTAAGAAACCATAAATTTAGAAGCTAAAGGAGCCAGTTTGCTACTAAAGGATTTATCATATGTACTTAACTCCATGACTTCTTTTGGAACAATATACCCAATTTAATATAGGAGTTTAGTTTACATACCAACAGAGGTCAAAAAATTCAAGAATTCCTATCTATTCTTTCCATGAGAAAAATCTCTTTCATCCTAATTAATCTATACAGACTATAATCTCTATCCAGTCTTTATTTCTAAATAAACAAAAATAAAAAACCAAACAAAAAACAAAATCTCACACATGAAAATCATGACCAAAGCAGACTTCAATAACTATGGGGGAAAAAAAAGAAAAAAAAACTATGGGGGAAAAACAGTAAGACTGATTGTACTAAAGGAGAAATTATCCTTTCGAACCCCCAATTTAGAGAAAGCATGTAGCATTCCTATAATAACTAAAATAAATACAAATGACATAAGATAATTCATTTATTATTAAAAATTTGAGTCTAATTCTATTTAATTGGGAGCTTACTGGCAAAAACTCTCTAATAAACATAACTGAAAATATAGCTTGGGGCTATAACAGGAAGTTTTTTTATCAAAGTTAAATTTCAACCGATTCCACTTTGCTGTACACCTGAAACTAACACACTGTAAATCAACTGTACTCCAATAAAAATTTTTTAAAAATAAAAAATAAATTGAATTTAGTCTGGAAGCTTAGGGTAAGAACTTAGCTCATTGTATAGTTTGTGATTTTACCATGAAATATCACTTTAATTCAAATAAATTAGCAGTATTTGGCCTGTAGAGTATTTACGACATTTTCAAAATCTACAAAATGTTCATTTGGGCAACAGCTTTTAAGAAACTAAAAATATTAAATTCTAAAGCCATAGAAGGTCAGGCTGGATGTATTTTAATTGTGGAGACAAAATTAATGAGATTTTAAACTATCAAATCTACATTTTTCCCTATGAACACAGTCTATATCTATTTCCTGAAAACTATTCTGGAGCTAGTCAACATCTGAGAATAGAAGTATTATTATTCCTATCTTGTTTTAATAAATCAATAATGTTACCTTAGTCAACAACATAGGTAACCTGTATTATGTCAGATATATAAAACTGATACAGAAATTATCTAAAAGCTTTGAAATAGTAAAACTGAAGGCTATATGCATTTGTAAATTAATACCTTTTGGTGGGGAGGAACTAAGGTACTTAAAGATACCATAACATCTTAAAATCTACAATGACAGGGAAAAACTACTAATACTAGCTTTTAAAACTCACAAGTTATAATAATGTAAAACAAATTTGCCATTTTAACTGATTTTCAATATGTTTATACATGTAATATAAATGACAAATATGTGTAACACCGTCTAAAAGAAAACAATGATGTACAAAATATTTGTACTAAATAAAATTATTGCATTTGATGTCATTTTCTTGAAAACTGAAATTACCAGATCCCTACTGATTACCAGTTCAAGTTAAAGGAAATGTGTGCCAATACCAGCTTCTGACAACAAAAATAAGAAGTTAAAGCTCTGCAAGTCTGTCTGATTTAGGTCAGGTAATCATGGAAACAAAAGAATATTTAAAATTATTTATTTTATCATTATGCACATTGAAGGAAAGCATTATAGACCAGCAGAGTTCTTTCCCACCATAAAATTTACACCCATTTAATTAGCTAGAAACACTAGCTTGAAGAGGTACTGATATATTCCATTTGTAATAATTTATCTACAGCAAACAATTGTCTTACAGTTGGAACATGTTGAAGAAAATATTGTCTCACAAGTCTTTTGTGTTCTTTGAGTCTCAATCACCAAGAGTTCAAGGGACTTTGAGAGAATCCTGGTGTCCTGTATGGTCTGATGAATGCATCAAAATCAAGCAGAGTATTTGTATTCTGAAAATACTCTTAGCTCCATACAAATGTTGCTTGGGTTGTGGAGCTCATATTTCTCCCACTGGCACTATGCATCTGAAGGACATTTTGTTATGAAAGTTTCACACCAATTTTGTTTTGTTCCTTCTTCATTAGCCGCTGTGCTTCCTTTTCCATTTTCTTCCTTTGTTGTTCTGCTGCTCTCTTTTCTCTGTCTGCTATCTTCTGCTGCCTGAAAAGAAACATATTCGTATTTTTACTTTTAGAAAACACTACACAGGTAAAATGGCGAATAAATTCCAGAAAGAAACAGCACTGCCCTTTTATTATCAACAAATTTAAGTTTAAAAAGTCTGCATTCTTCTCACTGTTTTGAAATTTCAAAGATTTTCAAAAACAGTATATATATTTTTAATCTTTAGAACATGACTTGCAAAATAAAAAAGGTATTATCTCTGTTTTAAAAATAAGTAAAATGGGGGCTTCCCTGGTGGTGCAGTGGTTGAGAGTCCGCCTGCCGATGCAGGGGACACGGGTTCGTGCCCCGGTCCAGGAAGATCCCACATGCCGTGGAGCGGCTGGGCCCGTGAGCCATGGCCACTGAGCCTGCGCGTCCGGAGCCTGTGCTCCGCAATGGGAGAGGCCACAACATGAGAGGACCGCGTACCGCAAAAAAAAAAAAAAAAAAAGTAAAATGGGGCATTCAGGTTAAGTGAAATGTCCAAAATCATAAGATTAAGGTTAAGAATCCACATCTCCTGATCCCTCTTCTTCAGATTATTTTCACTAAAACACTACTACCATTGGACCACACCTTCTTTTTGGTACCATTCAGAAAAGCCTGATATTTAGGATTAAATATTGTTATTATAATAGTTAAAAATAGTCAGCTAAAGGATGTCAAGAACACAGATGTACAGAGCACAAAGCAAAGAGAAAATGGAAACCTAAGACATGACTTCCAACTAGAAGCTAGAAATCTATTTAAAGATTTGACTAGTTCTACTAATGAAGGGGCAGAATGGTGGGTATTTACTAATTACACATTATGAAATACCTTCCCCCCAGTACCTCCCTAACTCCACTGATCTAGAATCACTAAACCCCTCTATATTTATTGATTTTTTTAAATTGAAGTAGAGTTGATTTACAATGTTCTGTTAATTTCCACTGTATGGTAAAGTGATTCAGTTATGCATATATATACATTTTTTAAAATATTATTTTCAATTATGGTTTATCACAGGATATTGAATATAGTCTGTATACTATACAGTCGGACCTTGTCATTTATCCGTTCTATATATGGTAGTTTGCATCTGCTAACCTCCAAGTCTCAATCCACCCCCACCCCCGCCCGGCAACCACAAGTCTGTTCTCTATGTCTGTGAGTCTGTTTCTGTTTCGTAGATAGGTTCATTTGTGTCATATTTTATTTTTTTTTTATTATTTTTTTTTTTTGCAGCACACGGGCCTCTCACTGTTGTGGCCTCTCCCGTTGCAGAGCACAGGCTCCGGATGCGCAGGCTCTGCAGCCATGGCCCACGGACCCAGCTGCTCCCCGGCATGTGGGATCTTCCCGGACCAGGGCATGAACCTGTGTCCCCTGCATCGGCAGGCGGACTCTCAACCTCTGCGCCACCAGGGAAGCCCCTGTGTCATATTTTAGATTCCACATCTAAGTGCTCTATCTTATTGATTTGTATGGGAAGTGGGAGTAGGAGTGTGGTGATGAAATAGGAGAAAGAAGCACAGAAGTTGGTCCTGGGTCTGAAGGTTTAGGATATGAGAAAGTAAGTCAAGAAGCACACAAAACTGAGGAAGGAAGCTGTAGGGCACAGCTGGGCAGCAGATAGGCAACACTGGATTATATAGAGAAAAATCTAGTGTGGATTACCCATATGTGGGACAGCTCAAAGCTGGCTATAGTGAGTGAAATGTATATACACTTCTCAATCATACTTACAAATGGGAGTAAGCAGAGGTATGGATGACCAAAATTCAAGAAAGCAGAGAGACTTAGTTTACGCAACATTTTGACCGTCACCATCAATTAACTAAAATTTCAAAAGAATAGTTTTTAAAAATCTACTTTTCTCACTCTGCTCTGCTCACTTTCAAGCAAAACTGATATCTGCACTAAAAACATCAAAATGTCTGTGGCAAAAAAAGAAAGAGAAAAAGAATTAAAAAGGGCTGGCTAGGTTACAAACAAATAAGATAATCGAGCTTTGACCTAGTTACTAGCTGATATATAAACATCAACAATTAATATTTCTGGTACAAGAGGCAACTTAGACATTAATGCAGACAAAATATATTTTTCCCGTCCAGATACATGTCTGGAATCACTAAGGTACCAGAATCTTTTTCCTTAATGATACTGATCATAGTACTGGTAGTATTTAAAGTGGCAATGGGGAACAGGCTAGGTTAGAGGCTATGGATTACAGATACACTTTTAAAATTCTCAGTGTTATCCTGAGGGCGGTAACAACATATGGAAGTGTTCTTGGCTCTGCTTATGCAACCTGAAGCAAGAAACATGTCTATTACTGACTAATAGGCTCCCTCTCCCAAGCCGTCATATCAAAAGCACTAAGTTTGAGTTTTTTGGTTTTGTTTTGCTCAGGGTGCAAGAAGATAGGGTGAAAAAGAAAAGGTTTTTGTACAGTGAATGTTCAGCTACTTGTGAACTCATAAACTCTACAGTGTTGGCATTAAGATTACTGGATTCAAAATGAATAGCTCCTTCCTTTATCATCCTTGTGGTTGATGACACCAATCATCACTAGAATCCCCAAAATGTTCTAAAATACCCAGACTTCTGT
This sequence comes from Phocoena sinus, assembly GCF_008692025.1. Taxonomy (NCBI): domain Eukaryota; kingdom Metazoa; phylum Chordata; class Mammalia; order Artiodactyla; family Phocoenidae; genus Phocoena; species Phocoena sinus. The sequence goes on along the minus strand of NC_045779.1, from coordinate 52,331,153 downwards.
ATCTATGACTTATCCAAAAGAAACAGAGTAAAAAATAAAAAATGAAAAAATAAGTGACACCTTTTTTGAAATCCATGCAACATAAATGTTTACAATTTAAAAACTATTTCCTTTATACTGAATAATTATCAAGCAGGAACTAAATATTTAAAACTCTCACAAATTTACTAATGTGACCCCTTCCTGTTTAAAAAAAAATGCTGAAAACAGTAAGGATAAGATCAAAAAAAGGTCAGCCTTAACTCCCAGTTATTTAACTACACCCCCTGCTGGTTGTTCAAGGTAATTATAATTTACCGGTAAAGACAGGAAAGGACAACACAAAAATGAAATCAGTTGTTTCGTTAAGATAGTCAAATAAAGAGTAATTCATTTTCTATCCAATTATAAAAGCCATATTTGAAAAAAACACATTGCTATATTCTACTTTATCATCTTGAAAAATGCAAAAGTAATTTAGATACATTTACATATCTGAGTTTTCATCAGTGATGACAGTCACAGACTCTCTCAAGGTAAATTTTCTTTTTGACCTAATGTGGTAGTAGCAAGAATTAAGTTTACTGCTCACAAAAACAAAAAAATAAGAACATAACCAACAAAAATAAACTTGAAAACCTCCAGAATAATATTTTCTGTAGAGCAGGCAGTAAGTATATGACTTATGTTATCTACCTCAGGGCTTTCAAGTACATAAATTGAAGTACACATACAAATGTAGAGTACAATACAAGTTATTTTCAAATAGCAGTGCTATTCACTGCTCTATTCAAATGAGCAGTGCTGGCACTATGCCAGACCACGAGGAAACAAAACTAAAGGTGTAACTTCTGACCTAGAGAACATACATTGTTGTGACTCACATTTCACGGTAGGACAATTTCAAGAGATAAATATATGTTATAGGGAATGAAGTATAAAGCATATAGTTCAATATGGTGTATATATGTAAGAGGTCTCATTCTCCATTAATAAATTATTCTTTTGTATCTATATTGCTTTAAATTGTTGGTTTCTGTGAGGTTTTAATCATATAGAATAGCATATGTAGTCTGAAATACAAAAAAACTATCCCATATTATCAAGGTTCAAATGAGAATGACGAAAAATACATTTGGCAGAGTAAGCTTTCTTGACCTTAAATGCGACATGAACAAAACCAGTTCTTCTACTCAGGCTGCAGTGTAAATATTACTCAAATACCTCAGAACTTCTTCGGCTTGCCAGGCCGCATCTTCTTCTTCTTCCCATGCATTGGTATTTTCCTGCCAGGTATCCAAGTCACCTAATTCAGGCTACAATAAAACAAAACAAAGCAAAATTACAATGGTCAAGAGCCATCCTTTTTCCACTCAGTGGTCAAGACAGTATTTTTGTTTAAAAGAATTTATTATTTATTTATTTGTTTATTCATTTTTTTTGGCTGTGTTGGGTCTTCATTGCTGCGCGCACGGCTTTCTTAGTTGCAGTGAGCGGGGTCCACTCTTTGTTGCGATGCGTGGGCTTCTCATTGTGGTGACTTCTCCTGTTGCGAAGCACGGGCTCTAGGTGCGTGGGCTTCAGTAGTTGTTGCTCGCTGGCTCTACAGCACAGGCTCAGCAGTTGTGGTGCACGGGCTTAGCTGCTCTGTGGCATGTGAGATCTTCCCGGACCAGGGCTCGAACCCATGTGCCCTGCATTGGGAGGCGGATTCTTAACCACTGCGCAACTAGGGAAGCCCAAGAAGAGTATCTTTTAAAGCATAACTCAGACCTTGTCATTGCCCTGTATCTTCTCCACTTTCTTAACACATCCTATATAGGCTCAAATGATTGCCCCTGGTTTGCCTGGAACTGAGGGATTTCCTGAGACGCATGACCTTCCATACTCAACAGTCCTGGCAAGTCCAGCTTTCTTCCTATTTTATGTTTTAAACGATACTCCTTTTATATTAACTTTTCTTTTTTTGCCTACTTTAGTTTGGAATAGACAAGAATAGAACATTTGTTCTCTCTGTTATCTCTCTTCTCAATAAGAAGAAGGAGTGGCGGGTGAAGGAAAGAGAAGAGACAGACTGATCCCAGGCTGGATTAGAGATGCCTGACTGGACTACTCTGTGCTGGGGAGATGAACTGGAAGAACCAACGTCTCCAAACTAGCATAGTCATCTCCATTTAAGCACAAGTAATTTTCTAGATTTTTCAGAGGCAGTTACTGTCTGGGTCCCAGGCAAAAATGACAGGTCAGGCAAAATTTACTCTTTATTGGAGTACTTCTTCTATATTGTGCTTCCCTTTGCCTGTCTTACTTACTTGATACCACCGGGCTGGCCACACTACCTTCTACTATTCCCCAGGCCAGACCTCTAAAAGTTCACTTCTTCTTTCCACAAACAATGAAAATGCTCATTCTAGAATGTTTAGTTGGTGGGGAAATAATTACATGCATAAAATAACTGGCACCAAGCTGTGAACAGATTTATTATATTCTCTTTTGAGTACTTAGACCTAAAACCGAAATAAAATGTGTTGAATTTTCTGCTCTTAACCATAAATGAGATACAATCCTCTGTTAAAAAAATTTTTTTTAAAATTCTGATTGTATGTTTAATGTAAATTTCTAAAAGTAAACTGGCTAAATCAAAGAAAAGGATTTTCTAAGTCACTAAATGACTCTCTTGAAAAGTTATACCAACTTATTCTCCTGACAGCAGTAGGTGGAAGTCTTGTTTCCTTGTATTTTTGTCAATACGAGTAGGTAATTGCCGTCTTTTCTATCTTTGCTAATATGTTAAGATTTAAAATGGTGTCTTGTTAATTTACTTTGAATTTCTTTGAGAACTAGTAAGACCAAACTTTTCTTCATGTTATCATGTTATGTCTATTTCTTATTTGTAAATTTATCCATTTTTCCACTGAGGTGTTTGACTTTTAGTGTATAAAACATTTAGACACAAAAAAGGTGAAATGACTAAGACCATAAAAAAAAGAGTAACTGATCCTTTAGTAGAGATGGTCTTCTAAGTAAAAAATAAAAGGTTTTAATTAACAGATTTGCTACATTAAAAACTAAATACATCTGCCCATCAAAAACATCCAAACCAAATTATAAAGCCGATAATAAAATTGTAAAAGATGACAGAAAAGAGTTAATATCCTTAGTATAAAAAGAGCTATCACAGAATTAGGAATTCTGTGGATTCCTAATCCACAGAAACTATGAGATAAAAAAAATATTTATTGTTGTTCAAGCCACTAAGTGTGGGGTTGTTATACAACAATGGATAACTAATGTAACCAAGCAGTCAATAATTACTAATCAATAATTAACTAATCAAAACATACTTAAAAGCTAGGGTCTGGGGAGGGGTCTGGACAGTGATGTGTTTTAAAAAGTTCAAAGGGACAATCATCGACAAGAAGACACTGGAACTCACCAAAAAAGATACCCCACATCCAAAGACAAAGGAGAAGTCACAATGAGACGGTAGGAGGGGCGCAATCACAGTAAAATCAAATCCCATAACTGCTGGGTGGGTGACTCACAGACTGGAGAACACTTATACCACAGAAGTCCACCCACTGGAGTGAAGGTTCTGAGGCCCACGTCAGGCTTCCCAACCTGGGGGTTTGGTAACAGGAGAAGGAACTCCTAGAGAATCAGACTTTGAAGACTAGTGGGATCTGATTGCAGGACTTCGACAGGACTGGGGGAAACAGAGACTGCACTCTTGGAGGGCACACACAAAGTAGTGTGTGCATCGGGACACAGGGGAAGGAGCAGTGAACCCAGGGGAGACTGAACCAGACTTACCTGCTAGTGTTGGAGGGTCTCCTGCAGAGGTGGCGGGAGGCGGTGGGTCACCGTGGGGACAAGGACACTGGCAGCAGAAGTTCTGGGAAGTACTCCTTGGCGTGAGCCCTCCAAGAGTCTGTCATTAGCCCCACCAAAGAGCCCAGGTAGGCTCCAGTGTTGGGTTGCCTCAGGCCAAAAAACCAACAGGGAGGGAACCCAGCCACACCCTTCAACAGTCAAGCGGATTAAAGTTTTACTGAGCTCTGCCCACCAGAGCAACAGTCAGCTCTACCCACCACCAGTCCCTCCCATCAAAAAACTTACACAAGCCTCTTAGATAGCCTCATCCACCAGAGGGCAGACAGCAAAAGCAAGAAGAACTACAATCCTGCAGCCTGTGGAACAAAAACACATTCACAGAAAGATAGACAAGATGAAAAGGCAGAGGGTTATGTACCAGATGAAGGAACAAGATAACCCTCCAGAAAAATGACTAAATGAAGTGGAGATAGGCAATCTTCCAGAAAAAGGATTCAGAATAATGATAGTGAAGATGATCCAGGACCTCGGAAAAAGAATGGAGGCAAAGATCGAGAAGGTGCAAGAAATGTCTAACAAAGACCTAGAAGAATTAAAGAACAAACAAACAGAGATGAACAATACAATAACTGAAATGAAAACTACACTAGAAGGAATCAATAGCAGAATAACCAATAAGTGACCTGGAAGACAGAATGGTGGAATTCACTGCTGTGGAACAGAATAAAGAAAAGAGAATGAAAAGAAATGATGACAGCCTAAGAGACCACTGGGACAACATTAAACACAACAACATTCGCATTATAGGGTTCCCAGGGGTAGAAGAGAGAGAGAAAGGACCCGAGAAAATATTTGAAGAGATTATAGTCGAAAACTTCCCTAACATGGGAAAGGAAATAGACACCCAAGTCCAGGAAGCACAGAGAGTCCCATACAGGATAAACCAAAGGAGAAACACACCAAGACACATAGTAAGCAAATTGGCAAAAATTAAAGACAAAGAAAAATTATTGCAAGCAGCAAGGGAAAAATGACAAAATAACCTACAAGGGAACTCCCATAAGGTTAACAGCTGATTTCTCAGCAGAAACTCTACAAGCCAGAAGACAGTGGCATGATATACTTAAAGTGATGAAAGGGAAGAACCTACAACCAAGATTACTCTACCTGGCAAGGATCTCATTCAGATTCGATGGAGAAATCAAAAGCTTTACAGACAAGCAAAAGCTAAGAGAATTCAGCACCACCAAACCAGCTCTACAACAAATGCTAAAGGAACTTCTCTAAGTGGAAAACACAAGAGAAGAAAAGGACCTACAAAAACAAACCCAAAACAATTAAGAAAATCGTCATAGGAACATACATATCGATAATTACCTTAAATGTGAATGGATTAAATGCTCCAACCAAAAGACACAGGCTTGCTGAATGGATACAAAAACAAGACCCATATATATGCTGTCTACAAGAGACCCACTTCAGACCTACGGACACATAGACTGAAAGTGAGGGGATGGAAAAAGATATTCCATACAAATGGAAATCAAAAGAAAGCTGGAGTAACAATACTCATATCAGATAAAATAGACTTTAAAATAAAGAATGTTGCAAGAGACAAGGAAAAGCACTACATAATGATCGAAGGATCAATCCAAGAAGAAGATATAACAATTATAAATATATATGCACCCAACATAGGAGCACCTCAATACATAAGGCAACGGCTAACAGCTATTAAAGAGGAAATCGACAGTAACACAATAATAGTGGGGATCTTAAACACTTCACTTACACCAATGGACAGATCATCCAAAATGAAAATAAATAAGGAAACAGAAGCTTTAAATGACACAATAGACCACATAGATTTAATTGATATTTATAGGACATTCCATCCAAAAACAGCAGATTACACTTTCTTCTCAAGTGCGCACGGAACATTCTCCAGGATAGATCACATCTTGGGTCACAAATCAAGCCTCAGAAAATTTAAGAAAATTGAAATCATATCAAGCATCTTTTCTGACCACAACGCTATGAGATTAGAAATGAATTACAGGGAAAAAAACATAAAAAAACACAAACACATGGAGACCAAACAATATGTTACTAAATAACCAAGAGGTCACTGAAGAAATCAAAGAGAAAATCAAACACACACCTAGAGACATATGACAATGAAAACACGACAATCCAAAACCTATGGGATGCAGCAAAAGCAGTTCTAAGAGGGAAGTTTATACCTACACAAGTCTACCTCAAGAAACAAGAAAAATCTCAAATAAACAATCTAACCTTACACCTAAAGGAACTAGAGAAAGAACAAACAAAACCCAAAGTTAGGAGAAGGAAAGAAATCATAAAGATCAGAGCAGAAATAAATGAAATAGAAACAAAGAAAACAATAGCAAAGATCAATAAAACTAAAAGCTGATTCTTTGAGAAGATAAGCAAAATTGATAAACCATTAGCCAGATTCATCAAGAAAAAGGACTCAAATCAATAAAATTAGAAATGAAAAAGGAGAAGTTACAACAGACACCACCAAAATACAAAGCATCCTAAGAGACTACTACAAGCAACCGTATGCCAATAAAATGGACAACCTGGAAGAAATGGACAAATTCTTAGAAAGGTATAACCTTCCAAGACTGAACCAGGAAGAAATAGAAAATATGAACAGACCAATCACAAGTAATGAAATGGAAACTGTGATTAAAAATCTTCCAACAGGGCTTCCCTGGTGGCGCAGTGGTTGAGAGTCTGCCTGCCGATGCAGGGGACACAGGTTCGTGCCCCGGCACGGGAGGATCCCACAAGCCGCGGAGTGGCTGGGCCCACGAGCCATGGCTGCTGAGCCTGCGCCTCCAGAGCCTGTGCTCCGCAATGGGAGAGGCCACAACAGTGAGAGGCCTACGTACCGCAAAAAAAAAAAAAAAAAAAGGTCTTCCAACAAATAAAAGTCCAGGACCAGATGGCTTCACAAGTGAATTCTATCAAACATTTAGAGAAAAGCTAACACCCATCTTTCTCAAACTCTTCCAAAAAGTTGCAGAGGAAGGAACATTCCCAAACTCATTTTATGAGGCCACCATCACCCTGATACCAAAACCAGACAAAGATACTACAAAAAAAGAAAATTACAGACCAATATCACAGATGAATACAGATGCAAAAATCCTCAACAAAATACCAGCAAACAGAATCCAAGAACACATTAAAAGGATCATACACCATGATCAAGTGTGATTTATCCAAGGGATGCAAGGATTCTTCAATATACGCAAAGCAATCAATGTGATACACCATATTAACAAATTGAAGAATAAAAGCCATATGATCAACTCAATAGACGCAGAAAAAGCTTTTGACAAAATTCAATACCCATTTTTGATTAAAACTCTCCAGAAAGTGGGTATAGAGGGAACCTACCTCAACATAATAAAGGCCATATACGACAAACCCACAGCAAACATCATTCTCAGTGGTGAAAAACTGAAAGCACTTCCTCTAGGATCAGGAACAGGACAAGGATGTCCACTCTCACCACTATTATTCAACGTAGTTTTGGAAGTCCTACCACGGCAATCAGAGAAGAAAAAGAAATAAAAGGAATATAAATTTGAAAAGAAGTAAAACTGTCACTGTTTGCAGATGACATGATAGTCTACATGGAGAACCCTAAAAATGCCACCAGAAAACTACTAGAGCTAATCAATGAATCTGATAAAGTTGCAGGATACAAAATTAATGCACAGAAATCTCTTGCATTCCTATACACTAATGATGAAAAATCTGAAAGAGAAATTAAAGAAACACTCCCATATACCATTTCAACAAAAAGAATAAAATACCTAGGAATAAACCTGTATGCAGGTTTAGGGAGACAAAAGACCTGTATGCAGAAAACTATAAAACACTGATGAAAGAAATTAAAGATGATACCAACAGATGGAGAGATATACCATGTTCTTGGATTGGAAGAATCAATACTGTGAAAATGACTATACTACCCAAAGCAATCTACAGATTCAATGCAAACCCGATCAAATTACCAATGGCATTTTTTACAGAACTAGAACAAAACATCTTAAAATTTGTATGGAGACACAAAAGACGCTGAATAGCTAAAGCAGTCTTGAGGGAAAAAAACGGAGCTGAAGGAATCAGACTCCCTGACTTCTGACTATACTACAAAGCTACAGTAATCAAGACAATATGGTACTGGCACAAAAACAGAAACGTAGATCAATGGAACAAGATAGAAAGCCTAGAGATAAACCCAGACGCATATGGTCAACTAATCTTTTACACAGGAGGCAAGGATACACAATGCAGAAAAGACAGTCTCTTCAGTAAGTGGTGCTGGGAAAACTGGACAGCTATATGTAAAAGAATGAGATTACAACACTCCCTAACACCATACACAAAAATAAACTGAAAATGGATTTGAGACCTAAATGTAAGACCAGACACTATGAAACTCTTAGAGGAAAACATAGGAAGACACAACTCTTTGAAATAAATCACAGCAAGACCTTTTTTGATCCACCTCCTAGAGTAATGGAAATAAAAACAAAAATAAACAAATGGGACCTAATGAAACTTCAAAGCTTTTGCACAGCAAAGGAAACCATAAACAACACGAAAGGACAACCTTCAGAATGGGAGAAAATATTTGCAAACGAATCAACGGACAAAGGATTAATTTCCAAGATATATAAACAGCTCATGTAGCTCAATATTAAAGAAACAAACAACCCAATCCAAAAACGGGCAGAAGACCTAAACAGACATTTCTCCAAAGAAGACATAGAGATGTCCAAGAGGCACATGAAAAGCTGCTCAACCTCACTAATTATTAGAGAAATGCAAATCAAAACTACAATGAGGTATCACCTCACACTAGTTAGAATGGGCATCATCAGAAAATCTACAAACAACAAATGCTGGAGAGGATGTGGAGAAAAGGGAACCCTCTTGCACTGTTGGCAGGAATGTAAATTGATACAGCCACTATGGAGAACATTATGGAGGTTCCTTAAAAAACTAAAAATAGAATACCATATGATCCAGCAATCCCACTACTGGGCATATACCCAGAGAAAACCATAATTCAAAAAGACACATGCACCCCCCAATGTTCATTGCAGTACTATTTACAATAGCCAGGTCATGGAAGCAACCTAAATGTCCATCGAGAGACGAATGGATAAAGAAGTAATGATACATATATACAATGGAATATTACTCAGCCATAAAAAGGAACAAAATTGAGTCATTTGTTGAGACGTGGATGGAACTAGAGACTGTCACACAGAGTGAAGTAAGTCAGAAAGAGAAAAACAAATATCGTATATTAATGCATGCATGTGGAACCTAGAAAAATGGTACAGATGAACCGGTTTGCAGGGCAGAAGTTGAGACACAGATGTAGAGAACAAACATATGGACACCAAGCGGGGAAAGCCGTGGGGGGGTGGGGATGGTGGTGTGCTGAATTGGGTGATTGTGATTGACATGTACACACTGATGTGTATAAAACTGGTGACTAATAAGAACCTGCTGCATAAAAAAATAAATAAAATTAAATTTAAAAATTAAAAAAAAAAAAAAGGGCTTCCATGGTGGCACAGTGGTTAAGAATCTGCCTGCCAATGCAGGGGACACAGGTTCATGCCCTGGTCCAGGAAGATCCCACATGCCGCGGAGCAACTAAGTCCGTGCACCACAACTACTGAGCCTGAGCTCTAGAGCCCACAAGCCACAACTACTGAGTCCACTTGTCACAACTACTGAAGCGTGCGCGCTTAGAGCCTGTGCTCCGTAACAAGAGAAGCCACCGCAATGAGAAGCCTGCGCACCGCAACGAAGAGTAGCCCCCACTCGCCATAACCAGAGAAAGCCTGCGCACAGCAACGAAGACCCAACACAGCCAAAAATAAATAAATAAATAAATTTATTAAAAACAAAAACTAAGCTTTCTTTGGGTTATTTGTATGGAAATATATTAATATAAATGTTTCAGACATTACATGAAATTCCTAAAAATCTTATATGTACTGGTAGAATGTTATAAGTTATAATCCTAGTTATTACTTTAAAATGTATATCTCAGAAATAACTAAATTTCCTTGTCAATTGTATCATCATGAACTTTCATCAAATCTTTAACCGTGGTCATTTTTAAGTCTTCTGTCATTTACAGACAGTTCTGGGTGTACTCTGATGTTTTTGCAAAAATGTTCCTATAAACGGGTTTCATCTTCAAGGAATTCATGGAAGAGACTAACAAGTACAGGTTTCTGGCAACTGACTATACTGCTGAACTGACTGAATAAGCATTTTCAGAACTCTAATGGAAAACTGATGAATTCATAAAAGTGCTAACAAAAGATCAAGATAAAAAAAATTAATTACATGGGACTGAGTGAACTGATGAAGATGATTTTAATTTTTGTGACTTTCTATTTGAATAAAACAAAAACCCCCAAAAAACCAACATCTACTTACATAAGCAGATTGAACATTAAGCAAGATGCAAGAATTTAATATTTTTCTTCCCTAAATGCAAAGTAATGGTTTGCGTTTGAGACGTACACTTATTGGTAATCTGGCTATCATTTTATATATTTAGTCACTGCTTTTTATATCGCAGTTCTAAGGAAAGCTTTTAGTCTAGAAAGTACTTTATATATACTTTTTTTTTTTTTTTTTTGCAGTACGCGGGCCTCTCACTGCTGTGGCCTCTCCCGTTGCGGAGCACAGGCTCCGGACGCGCAGGCTCAGCGGCCGTGGCCCACGGGCCCAGCCGCTCCGCGGCATGTGGGATCCTCCTGGACCGGGGCACGAACCCGCGTCCCCTGCATCAGCAGGCGGACTCTCAACCACTGCGCCACCAGGGAAGCCCCTATATATACTTTTGAGTACCTTCGACTTCCATTTCAGACTCCTCATATTCCAAATGTGAACTTGTCTTAATCAGTTGGAAAGGATGTAGAGATTTATGGAGCTAACTTAAGAAATAGAGCACTTCTACTGAGAAAAGAGTTTTCTCATATCAACACTAGATAAAAAAAAGACTTAGTTTGATATAAGAATTTCAGTCATTTATAGGAGAGTTTCCACAATGATTTTTCCCTTTAATTTGTTTCAAATAAATTAAATGTGACATCTCTATATCAATAAAAAAAAAGAAAAAAAAAGTTCAAAGCTGATTCTGATAGCCTCCAAGGTTGAAAATCACAGCTATATACTTTCCTCACTACTTTTGTCCATAGAAGTGTTGTATTTAAGTCAAATCTATTTTAAGTTAAACCACACTTTAAATGTAAATATACTCTACTAGGGAAACAATTCATAACTTACTTAAAAATAACCTGCTATTAAGGTTAAATTTTAGTGGTAATCTCTTTAAAGGTCATATTTTTTTTTTCACACACACACACTGTATTTTATTTTTACAAGAGATAAATAAACTGACACCAAGCATTGTAAATGGATGACCACAACAAAAGCAACGACTGCAATTACCAAACACTAAACACACTCACACTATGTCATAATATTGACATTCAGTCCAGTAATCCTCCACCGTAACAGGTCCTTTACTTTGCAGTGAAAACTGATTTGTATATTTTTTGCCTCTGAGTCCTTGTGGGATTTTTTTATTTTTATTCAAACAGAAAGTCACAAAAATTATAATCATCCTCATCAGTTCACTCAGTCCCATGTAATTTTTTTTTCATCTTGATCTTTTGTTAGCACTTTTATGAATGCATCAGTTTTCCATTAGAGTTCTGAAAATGCTTATTCATTCAGTTCAGCAGTATAGGCAGTTACCAGAAACCTGTACTTGTCACAGTCTTTTCCATGAATTCCTTGACGATGATACCCTTTTATAGGAACATTTTTGCGAAAGCATCAGAGTACACCCAGAACTGTCTGTAAATGACAAAAGACTTAAAAATGTAAAGGTCATATTTTTCAACAACATTTTTGTCTCTATCTTTTATGTGTACAATGGACCCTGATCTTCATATCTGATATAATTTATAATCTCATAAAAGGACAGGATTGGTAACGTCTCTTGATCTGCTACACCTGTTTCAAAGTCATACAAATACTATGTTCAATTCATTTTAATTTTTTTCTTCTTCTTTTAAGAAAATAGAAATGAAAAAAAAGCTCTTGCCTAGATACCATTAGCATACTTACAGATTGATGAATAAAAGGCATATCTTGTGTAGCTGCTAGTCTACTAGAGAAACCTGTGCTACCATCTGGGATGCCAAAATTTAATGGTTCTCTCTTCTTAATAATGATCTGAAAGATTAATCGAAAGAGAATTATAAGAACATTTTACACATCACTATATAAACACAGACAAATTAACTGACCAAAGCATTTTATAATTATTTAAAATATGTTCTACCTTTCTCCTTTTAAAATTTAAAATGTAAAAAAAATTTTTTTAAAGTCTATATAGAGTACCAAAATTCTTAGGCAATTGTCACACAAATCAGTTGCATACTAAGAAAAATTATATTTCACTTTTTTCTAAAACAATAAATTTTCCTCTTCCTCTTTCCTCTTTCCCTACTTTTCCTGGACCCCCCAAAATATAATTAGGCATTTTTAGTCACTGTATTAAACAAGAACATGTATCATATCCTACCAGAAGTATAACCAGTTCTCTAAGCATGTGGGTATCTATGAATACATTAACTCTTTCAGGCCAGTAGTATTAGTTTTGTAGCTTAAAAGTATTTTCATTCTAACTAATTTATTAAGGTACTATTGCAATATACTGAGTTCCTATTAAGAGCAGCAAAATAGACTTTCAAAATAAAAGGTACTCATCTACTAAGAAATTCATTTAAAACTCCTTGAAAAATATACCACTTAATGTATTTGGACAACTCAACAAAAACAACTATGATTACAGCATGTAAATGTTATCAGCCTTGAAAATCTAAAAATAAATATACAGATGAAACTGGCTGGAAGCTAGAAGAGGGTGAAAAACCCTATTAGAGAATTGTGGAATAAATAATGTCCTCATTTTATAAGTATATTTATAAAAAATATTTTCTATGCTTGATTGAACAATGGAACTTTAAGTATTTTTTTCTTTTGAAAACAGCAGGATGACTGATGAGGTAGACTGGAATAAAAACATTACAGTATTTGAAAGGGGGTAAGAGGGTATGAAATAAACCCCCGTTTACCATAGTATGCAGTCAGTGGACAATATCTGTGATTGGTAAATCAAGACATAGCAATATAAGAATACTATATGCAGATATGATGAATAATGCTAGAAGCCCAAACAGAAAAAGTTATGGGTGGCTGCTTTTAGAAAGGAGAACTGGTATGAAGAATAATGGGGCAGAAGTCTATTGCTTTTCTTTTTTTTTTGTTTGTTTGTTTGCGGTACGCGGGCCTCTCACCGTTGTGGCCTCTCCTGTTGCGGAGCACAGGCTCCGGACGCGCAGGCTCAGCAGCCATGGCTCATGGGCCCAGCCGCTCCGCGGCATATGGGATCTTCCCGGACCGGGGCCAGCAGGCGGACTCTCAACCACTGCGCCACCAGGGAAGCCCTATTGCTTTTCATTATAAGCTCTTGTATATTCTTTGATTTAAAAACAATTTTCAGGGACTTTCCTGGTGGCACAGTGCTTAGGAATCCGCCTGCCAATGCAGGAGACATGGGTTCGAGCCCTGGTCCAAGAAGATCCCACGTGCCACAGAGCAACTAAGCCCGTGTGCCACAACTACTGAAGCCCGTGCGCCCAGAGCCAATGCTACACAACAAGAGAAGCCACCGCAATGAGAAGCCCGCGCACCGCAATGAAGAGGAGTTCCAGCTCGCCGCAACTAAGAAAGCCGGCGCACAGCAACAAAGACCCAACGCAGACAAAAATAAATAAATAAATAAATTTAAAAACAACTTTCAAATGTACATGTACTATTTTGATAAAAAGAAAGGAAAATACTCAGCCGTTGTTCTTTTTCTAATAATTCCCTGCATCTTTAAGTGATTGTCCATATATAACTATATAACTCAAAAGGGATAAAATAAAGTGTGGATGACTACACAAACCCACAACGATTACACTAAGTTCTCAGAGCCTTGCATCAGTTTGATAATGGTTATAAACAATGGAAACTACTTATCAGTTTGTAGACAGCACTAAACTGTGAACTAATCTTTTAAGGTTAGAACTGTATCTTATTCAGCTTAGTCTCCATAGCAGAGACTGGAGTCTAGAATATGACATACAGTACGATTTCTATAAATGCTTAGACACAATTTTAAAAGACTTGGGGGTACAATTTACTAGATCTGTGTCCAGGTCACTTGAATATATAAGCTTCTTTAACATGACAGAAAACACAATTGCTAATTAGAAATAGGCTTTCTAACAAATACCAATTATACTAATTTTAATTATAGGAATCTGAAGAGTGGTTTAATAGCTTTATCTCCAAAAGCACAAATCTTTAACATACTTTCTGGGTTTTCCTTATAGTTGGTGTCATGTCCTTAAAATAGTCAGGTTCCAGTTGTTCTAAAGCATTTTGCTGTGTTGCCACATTCCCATTCCCTCCTTCAATCTTTACACTTGTGGGTGCATCTTCATCCCAGGAAGTCCACTCTTCAACATCTGTCTAAATTTAATTCACCATTTATTAGCAAAATGAGCTTTCTAAAACATTGGTTATTCAAACTTCTTTGACCAATGGGAAAATACAAATTTTATACCACATACCAAAACTAGATGAAAAGTTTAAAAAAAATATTCTATGAGTTGGACTTCTGTTCTACCCATTAAAAAAATACAAACAACAAAAGAAAAGAAAATTTTTTTGCTTTAAAAATTGAACTGACATTAAAACTACAGCCCACAGAAGGAGACTTGGAACTTGCAATCTAACCTTAACCAGGTTTATTGCCTGATAAAATAATAAATAACAACATTCTTTATAGTATTTAAATAAGATAGAGTCCCAAACATAATATTCAACATATCCATGAAGGAACCTGCAAATGAACAATGAAGAAATCTCAACTTGAATGGAAAAAGACAATCAACAGACACAAAACCCAAGATGATATAAATGTTGGAATTATCTAAGACTTTAAAATAGTTATTATAAAAATTCTTCAATAAGCAATAGCAAACACTCTTAAAACCAATAAAAAAAAAGAAATCCTCAGCAAAGAAACAGAAAATAAAGAACAAAATAAAAATTTTAGAATAAAAAAATTTAGTAACAACAATAAAAATCCTGACCCTGACTACCAAATTAATTTCATGACATACTAATAGTCGGCAATCCAGTTTGAAAAATATGGTTCTGGAACACTTATTCAACATTGAAAAAAAAAATTACCTGCTTAGGAACGGATGAATAATCAACTGTAGTTGGCAAAGTTATTTGGTCTCCACTTAATTTCCGTCCTCTGCCAGATCTAAAACAAAAATGAAATAATTTATTTCAAGAAACTACCAAAACAAGCATGGGTAAAAGCACTACGGACAGTAACTTAAGGCTTATAAGAGAAGGTCTTTTTCAATTTTTGAATTATTTATTTTAATAATTAACAATTGTTAAGATATGAAAAGAAAAATCTGTTAAGATATGAAAAGAAAAGGCATGTATCAAATATCTTTTAAATATTTTAAAAATACTGGACAGGATAACCCAACAGCTTTTTGGCTTAGGATTCAGAATTATAGTCAAATTCAGGAAGAATATAAAGCCAAAAACAAAAACACAAACTGATTTCAAACCATGCTCCTAAGAGTACTGTGAATTCTGTAAGTGAAGCTCTCGGATACCTATCCTGTTTTAACCAGGGTGGCCTGGCTTTTGCTTTACATAGTTGGTTTCTCATTAAGATTACTATTAAGAAGTTTGAAAATCACTGGGTTCAACTATAAACTGTACTCAAGTTTTAAGGATTAATGGGAAAAGTACTATATTAAAGAAGATAAGTATTGTCACAGAGTTGTTAAGAGCATGGGCTATGGAATCTGTGTAAACCATGGTTTTCAATGTTACTTCTATTAATTATGAATCTAGATAGAATTACCTATCTCTCGGCCTGAGTATCCTCATCTGTAAAAGGCAGGTATTCAAACCTACCTTTGCAAGGTTGTTGTGAGGATTTAACTGACATTTAAAATAGCTAGACACTAGACTGTGCCTGCTTTTTAATAACACATTAAAAACTGGTAGCTATTATAAATGATCAGTCACTTGCTTCATTTCAAATAATCTATGAAGCATCTGCTTAGAACTAGTTGGTAAAGTCAGCTAAGTTTAGAAATCATACTTTGTTTAAAGGATGAATAAAAAAAGTAATACAGTCTACTACTAAATTTATGATGTTAACCTGGTATTTTAGAACACATGATCTAGGTTCTTTCTGACAAGAAAAGCTTATTCTAACAAAGGGTCAGTTTTCTTTCAAACTGAACATACAATCAATCCTAAACATATTTACGTTGACAAGATAAGTTCATAGTGACAACAAAAATGTCCTTAATATTTTTAAATCAAAGGCAGTATCTTATACTAAAAGTAATCTATATTCAACAAAAGTTTTAGAAAATAACAGATGCAAAGAGAAAAGCACCTATAATTTACCACCACTGTTAACACAACTACTTCTTTTTAACCTCCAGCCTCCTGGCATTAATACCCACACTCATCCTGCTTTAACCTAGTTTTTTTCTGGCTATGCTACTTCTAACAATAAATTCAATGCCACTTAATCTTCAGAGTTTTAGTAGCTATAAAATGGCCATTTAGCTTGAGATTACATTTCCTAGCCTCCCTTGCAGCTAGGTGGCTAAGTTCTGGATAATAGGCTATGAACAGAATTGTGTGTAACTTCTAAATCATATCCACTAAAAATAAGAGCTGATTGCCCTCCATTTCCTCTTTTATTTTATCCTACTCTTACTGTGTCGGTACTTTTTTCACAGTACTCCTAGGCCAAAAGAAATACCTAACAATTCCACTGATTAAGTAGCTAGGCCCAAACAATTTAATACTTATGTATGTCCTATCTGCTTAGTAGCCATTAGAAAAAAATACATATGAATTTAAAGGAAAAATAATATGTTGATTTCACTCTTTAATAACCACAATTACTTATTAATGGAACGTGTGTGCCTGTTGGATATTGCACAGCTCCTCAAGCCTTGGATTCACCCTTATTTTCTGTTCCATATTAATTTTGGTTTAGTACTTGCTTTTAATTACAACCTAGCTTTGCAAAGATAGGTCACCCAAAATACAAGTAAACAAAAACTTATCTCAAATATTCAAGAACATCATCAAAACATACTGCAGGATCTAATGTTGCAAATGTGAACTACCTTGAGCCAACAGTTTGTTTAGTGTTTAATAGACACTATCACATTCATTGTGTTTTGTTGGAAAATTTGAAGTATCCTACAGTACCCCATGAGTGTAATGCAAGCCCTGAAGTACCTTGGCATACGGTTTAGGAACTATAGCTCTAGGGTCTGGTAGTATGACAAAATAGAAGGAATCTGAGTCTCTGAATGACTTACTGAAGCAGAAGGACTTATCTACCCTGGACGACCTGTACATTCTGGAATATTATTTAAGAGACAAAAAAAAAAATCTATTCTGTTTGGGGTTTCTCTGTTAAAGTGGTTTTTTTGTTGTTGTTTTTTTTTAACAGAAAAATAACACTCATAATGTAATATGTAAAGAAATACCTATGGGGGCTTCCCTGGTGGCGCAGTGGTTAAGAATCTGCCTGCCAATGCAGGGGACAGGGGCTTGAGACCTGGTTCCGGAGGATCCCACATGCCACAGAGCAATTAAGCCCGTGTGCCACAACTACTGAGCCTGCACTCTAGAGCCTGCAAGCCACAACTACTGAAGCCCGTGTGCCTAGAGCCTGTGCTCTGCAATGGGAGAGGCCACTGCAATGAGTGGTCCGTGCACCACAAAGAAGAGCAGTCCCCGCTCGTTGCAACTGGAGAAAGCCTGCACACAGCAACAAAGACCCAATGCAGCCAAAAATAAATTAAAAAAAAAAAAAAAAAAGAAATACCTATGCCTAATTCCACCTAACCATCTTAAAATATCCTGATAATAAAACAATTATGTACATAAAAACTTTCTGATGATTACAACAATGAAAGTTAGTTTATCTCTGAAATTCTATAGTACTAAGAATGTTATTTTAATGGAAGATGTAAGAATTTGAAAGAAAAGAACTGAACCTCTACTTTCTAGATTTGAAAAAATATATAAAAATCTGAAAAAAATATTAAAAATACTAGAGATTAATAAATGAATATTGCAATCAAGATATTTAGCTTAAATATAGTATGTCCTGCCTTTTTGTAGTTACAAAGGTATCTAAAATCAGCAAGAAGATAACCAGGTCAATTTGAACATAAAATTTCTTTACCTGCATATTAATCTCTTTAGGAATGAGAATACTGTTGCTAGGCAGGTACAAACTTTAAATAACCGAAACTGTGTGATAGCCATGGTGGGAATCAAAACCTGTGGAAAAAAGCACAAAAATAAATGCATTAAGGTGATTTCATAAGCTATACTCATGTTCTAAAGTCAACCTGAAAAGTCCTACTATGAACTGTAAAAATCAGACATATTTTTTACTTTCCTTTAGAAAGTACAAATATAACACAGTAAATTTAAAAATTAAAATGTAAATCATATTGACAAGAAAGTTTTGAAGAGTTTTGAATAGTTGGGAGGAAAAAAAACCTTTTCAAACTACTCTCAGAATGTTTTTTTAAATTGTACTTAAATCATCTATTTACAATGTATTTATAATTTTTCTATTAAAAAATGAAAAATCAAAAAAGTATAAAACAGTATATACTGAGTCTTCTGCACCTTTTGAAATCTGAATCATATGAACATATTAATACTATTCAAAATATATAAAACTTTTAACTTCTAGATAGATACATTTTATCATACCCATTTTGTAGATGAGGAAATTAAGACAGGTCAAATAACTTATGGGCACATAGCTAATAAACTGGAAGTGAACTGTAGAGATCATCTAGTCCAGTAGTTCACACATATTTAAAGAAATAATGATAACTGGGCCCACCCCTAGTAAATCAATTAAATCATATTCTCTGAGGGGTAAAGTCCAGTTATAGCTAATAAGCCAACAGAGAAGATAGAAAATACTCAATAGAAAAGGTAGCAGAAAACAAGGTAAAGGGGAACAAATATTAGATGGAACAGCAAATAGCAAGAGGATAGAATTAAATCTAACTGGAGCAATAATCTCATTAAATGCAAATTTAAAGCCAGAGATTGTTAGATAGGATAAAAAAATGAATTATATCATTACACGCTGCCTGCAAAAAATGTACTTTAAGTATAAAAACACAAATAGGTTAAAAGCAAAAGGATGACAGAAAAATATACCATGCTAACACTAACTGAAAGAAAGTTAAATTGACTATTTCAATGTCACAGAGTAGATTTTTAGGGAAAATAATATTAGCAGACATAAAAATGTTCATTTCATAGTGATAAAGGGGTCAGTTAATCAAAAGTACATAAGAACCCAAAACACATGTCCCTAATAACAAATTATGCCAATATCAAAAAAGAGAGGTGGGGCTTCCCTGGTGGCGCAGTGGTTGAGAGTCCGCCTGCCGATGCAGGGGACACGGGTTCGTGCCCCGGTCTGGGAGGATCCCACATGCCGCGGAGCGGCTGGGCCCGTGAGCCATGGCCGCTGAGCCTGCGCATCCGGAGCCTGTCCTCCGCAACGGGAGAGGCCACAACAGTGAGAGGCCCGCGTAACGCATAAAAAAAAAAAAAAAAAAAAAAAAAAAAAAGAGAGGTGACATTACTAGAGAGCCTGCAAATAGAAGAGTATATTGAGAAAGTATTATAACTTTATGCCTATATTTGACAAGATGAAATGGACAAATTCCTTGAAAGAAACAAGTTATGAAAGCACAGCAAGAAAAAACAGATAACCTGAAAATCTCTGTATTTATTAAAGAAATTGAATTTGTAGTTAAAAATCCCCCAAGCCCAGATGGCTTCATGAGTGAATTCTATCAAATACTTAAGAAGTAATACCAATTCTACACACACTGCCAGAAAACTGAAGGAGAGGGATTTTTTATCAACTCACTCTTTGAGGCTACCATTACACTGACACTAATCTAGACCAAAGACATGATCAGAAAAGAAAACTAGAGACCTGTATCTTATGAACAGACACAAAACTCCTTAAAAACAACCAACGAGAAATAGAAGGGAACTTTCTCAACCTGACCAAGGACATCTATGAAAAACCCATAGTAACATGAGACTTAATGGTGAAAAACTGGACACTTCCCACCTAAGATTATGAACAACATAAGCACATCTGCTTTTGTCACTTCTGCTTAACACTGTAGCAGAGGTTCTGGCCAGTGCAATCAAGCAAGAAAAGGAAATAAAAGGCATTCAGACTGGAAAGGAAGAAGTAAAACTGTATCTATAGTCTATGTAGAAAATTCAATGGAATCTATAATCAACTGTATTTTTATGTTAGCAACAAATGATCACAAACTAAAATTTTTAAAAATTATAAGAGTACAGAAAATATAAAGTACTTAGGGACAAATCTAATGAAAGACTTATGTATTAGAAACTACAAAATATTGATGAGAGAAATTAAAAGACCCTTATTAACTTAAAGATCTTTCATGGCTCAAAGACTTGATACTTTTAAGATATCAAATCTCCCTAAATTGAACTACAGATTCAGTGAAATCCCAATCAAAATCTCAGCAAGCTTTTTTCTCTAAAATTTGATAAGCTAATTCTAAAATTCATATAGAAACGTAAAGGACCTATAATGGTCAAAACAATGTTGAAAAAAATCAAAGCAGAAGGGCTAATACTACCTGATTTCAAGATTCATTATAAAGCTACAGTAATCAAAATGATGTAGTACTGGAGTCAAGACTGATAAATAGATCAATGGAACAGAACGGAAGGTATAGAAATAGACCCACAAAATATGAACAACTGAAATTTATGAACATGTGAAGGCCATTCAGTGGAGAAGGGACAGTCTTTCTGACTAATAGTGCTGGAAAAACTGGATACCCATATGCCAAAAAAAGCCACCAAAACCCCAAAACCTTCAATCCATATTTCACACCATTTACAAAAAGTACTCAAAATGGACCACAGATGTAAATATAAAACCTAAAACTAGGACTTCCCTGGTGGTGCAGTGGTTAAGAATCTGCCTGCCAATGAAGGGGACATGGGTTCGAGCCCTGGTCCGGGAAGCTCCCACATGCCACAGAGCAACTTAAGCCCATGCGCCACAACTACTGAGACTGTGCTCTAGAGCCCGCAAGCCACAACTACGGAGCCTGTATGCCACAACTACTGAAGCCCACGCACCTAGAGCCTGTGCTCTGCAACAAGAGAAGCCACCACAATGAGAAGCTTGAGCACCACAAAGAAGAGTAGCCCTCGCTTGCTGCACTTAGAGAAAGCTACGAGCAGCAATGAAGACCCAACGCAGACAAAAAAAACAAAAACTAAAACTACAAAACTTCTAGAAAAATAAAATTGGACAAAATCTTTGTGACCTGGGTTAGGCAAATATTTTTTTAGATACGATACCAAAAGCACAATCCATGAAAAAAAAAGGATAAACAGGGCTTCATCAAAATTTAAAACTTCTACAATTCAAAAACACTGTTAAGGGAATAAAAAGACAAGCCACACAGACTGGAAGAAAATCTTTGCAAAGCACATATCTGATAAAGAACTTGTATCTGGAATACATAAGAACCTCTCAAAACTCAGTAAGAAAACAACTTAATTTTTTGAAAATGGGCAAAAGGTGTGAATAGACACTTCACCAAAGAAGATATACAATGGTAAATAAGTACATTGAAATAATGGTCAACATCATTAATCATCAGAGAAATGCAAATTAAAACAACACTTATTGCTCGCTTTGGCAGCACATACACTAAAATTGGAACGATACAGAGATTAGCATGGTCCCTGTGCAAAGGTGACACACAAATTCGTGAAGCGTTCCATTTTTTTTTCACTTTGTTATACAGCAGAAACTAACACAACATTGTAAAACAATTATACTCCAATAAAGATGTTAAAAAGAAAAACACTTAAAAACCATTACACACATGTTAAAATGGCTCAAATTAAAAATACCAAGTACTGTCAAGGATGTGAAGCAACCATAACTCTCATACACTGGTAGTGGGAAGGTAAAATGATACAGCCATTTTGGAAAACAGTTCGCAGTTTCTTACAAAGTTAAACCAACATGCAGCATATGACCCAACCATTCTACTCTTAGGAATTTACCCAAGATAAATGAAACCATACACCCATTCAAAAACGTGTTGTTTTTGAATAGCAGCTTTATTTTATTTAAAAATTTTTTTTTATTTTTGCGGTACGTGGGCCTCTCACTGTCGTGGCCCCTCCTGCTGCGGAGCACAGGCTCCGGACGTGCAGGCTCAGCGGCCATGGCTCACGGGCCTAGCCGCTCCGCGGCACGTGGGATCTTCCTGGACAGGGGCACGAACCTGTATCCCCTGCATTGGCAGGCGGACTCTCAACCACTGCGCCAGCAGGGAAGCCCAGCAGCTTTATTTTTAATAGCTCCAAACTGGAAACAACCCAAATGTACATCAACAGGTGAATGGATAAACAAATTGTGGTATATACATATAATAGAACACTACTCAACAATAAAAAAGAATGAACTACTACTGCAAGCAATAGCATGGATATATCTCAAAACAATTAAGCTGAATGAAAAGAAGCCAGACAAAAAAAGAATATATACTATATGATCCCATTTATTAAAAAAAAAAAGCTCTAGAAAATACAAACAAATCTCTAGTGACAGAAAATAGATCAGTGGTGACTTGAGATGGGGCAGGAAGGGGTGGGAAGGATGAAGTACAAAGGAGCATGAGTACTGGAGGTACTGGATATACTTACTATTTTGATTGTGGTGACGGTTTCACAGGAGTGTATATATTAATCAAAACTGATAAAATTTCACATTTAAAAAATGTGCAGTTCATTTTGTGTCAACTGTAGCTCAAAAATCTAGTAAAAACAATCTAATAAGACATTAAAAAAACAGTATTATGTCATGAGTTTTCAGATTCTGATTAGAATCTTAAAAGAAGTCATTAATACCATTATTTTATATTGATTAGTTGCAACTATGGAGAGCCAATTTTCAGTAGGAAACTAAGTCAATTAGTGACAAGAAACATATTACAGAATTTCTCTAGGAATGGAACTCTGATTTCACAGCAGCATTTCAACATACCATAATAGCTAACTCTTACTCTAATACAAGCTTTCTTAGTGCTTTACATGTCGTAACTCGTTTAATGCTCAGAACAACCCTATGAAGGACTGGAGGTAAGTACTATTTTATTCCTATTTTAGATAGGGAAACCAAGGCACAGAGTGGTTAAGTAAGCTGCCCGAAGACACAGAGCTGTTAAGTTACAAAAGTGGAATCTGAACCCAGGTAGTCTAATGATTGAGTCCTAAAAGATCACACTCATACTGCCTCCCTATGATTAAATCAAAAGATATGATTTATATAAAAGAAATGCTAAGGAACTGGGAACTAGTTAAAGCCGTGGCAACCACAGGATAAAAAAAATTCTCAAAAATGGCAAAACAGGTATCATTTTGCTAGCCTTTTAAACATGGTCATTATTTCCAAATATTTCTTTACACATTTTAGTCACCTATACCATATATGTACTACATATATTATCCTAACAATCACTAATTTAAATATTTCTTAAAATGAGTTTTGGCATAAGTTAGAGTTAAATATATTAAGTAACCATAAGTTTTTTCATTCAGAGACTCAAAATAAATACACAAGAGGTAAAAGGAAACTAAAATTTGTTAATTCATGAGAGATGGTTATTTTTCCAGTGTAGAGGTAGAGTAGATCACATGTTAAATCAAGTCACAAGAAATTACAGGTATGTACACACACACACACACACACACACACACACACACACAGAGGAATGATGTTTCTGACAATGGAATTTTATGTTTTAGCTTTTCCTTGCCTTTCATCTGTCAAAGGAGGAAAATTACTGAGTAAGCATTTAGAATCATGACTCTTATGTTGGGGTAATTTGAATATATCAATGTATCATCCAACTTCTTAGCTTTCTCAACTAGCAGACTTAAGATACACTGAAGTTAACTTTTCTGTTCAAGGTGAGGCAAAAACCAATAACAAAGTCACAACTAAAACTTATCCTACTCCTAGGCCATCAGTAGAAAGTTTCCAAGCAATCATTATAGTCGGTTAACACCAATATTTGGAGTAGAGTGATTCCATAAAACAAAAAAAGAAAACATAATTTAATATTTTTTTCCAAAATAAGAAAACATCAACAGTATATTTGGACTTCAGTTCTATACATATTTACTTAAAAGGGAATAAAATGTAACTTAAGTAATAATGATCATGGAGCCAAATTAAAAAGATAGCTGTATGTTCCATCTACGCAAAACTGAGATGCTGACTTTTATTTTAAAATTATCTTATATGGATATAAGATAAGCAATGAAATTTAAAATATAACATAAATATTTAAATCTCCCTGGATAAATACACCATCACTGTACTAATATGCTATTTTAAAAAGTATTTCAAGTGGATTAAAGGAGAGAGCACTGCTTTGCTTTCAATTACTAGATATGAGCAATAACCTCCTAAAGTCTTGAAAAGAGCATGTAATAATTTTCTCAACTAGTAAGATATTACACTGACTGGTTAAAAATTACATAATAAAAGATGGTGTTCACCTCTGATTGGGGGGGTGGTATAGAAGCATGAGGGAACTACGGTCTGTATCTCAATTTGAGTGGTGGCAACACCAGTTTATTTTACTGTATACACTGCTTGTGTACTATACCTTGATATGAAAGTTCAAAACAAAACAAAAATAATAAAAGCGAAACAAAACCAGAAAGCAAGGAAAATGCAGTTAACTCTTGCAGTACCTGATCCTAAACTGCTCTGTAGAGCCACTATTGCCAATCCCTTCTAAAGAAAGGCAAAACACTTTCTACTCCTAGGGTTAGAAGGGTGTAAAGGGCGAGTAGACTCTTTTCAGTAAGAAGAGTTCCAAAAGGCTCCCTTAGCAATGCTCATGCATTTTGTACATGTGCAGGTTGTATTGCCATATGCGTTGAATGATTTTCTGAACGCCTATGCCTGGAGTTGGCCTACTAACTGAGAGGATGAAAAGAACGTGACTCTAAAATAAACTGAACGAAGAAAATATTAACAATTTCACTGTTCAAGTAACTAAAATATTTCTGTCAAAAACATCCCCAAACAGCAATTTAAAAGGATTCAAAAAATGCAACGTTTTTGACTCCTCCTTTCTCTTATCCCCTTACATGCAAACTGCCAAAAAGACCTAATTCCATTTCCTAAATACTATCCACATTCTTCCCTATTTCCACTGCAATCTCCCTAGCATAAGCCTTTATTACTTCTTGCTGAACTATTGCAAAGTCTTTTTAATTGCAGTATTTTTCTCTTACTGCACCTATATTTTCTATTTTGTACCATAGTTATTTCTATATATTGTATTCATCCTGTACAATCCTTCCCATGAGGATCTTATTCATCTGTTACCTCCAGTTACTACTTGCAAAATAAGACGTGAAAGAAAGGTTTGATTGCTTCAGTACGAGCAGAATGATGTGAACAATTAAGGTGATGAACAAAAGCTTCATTTTAAAGCTAATTTGTCAAAAATAAAACTCTCAACCAAAAGAAAGCACACTTCCCTAAATGAAGATTTAGCCTAAATTTTCAGAAAAATTATAAACAAAAAAAGAGCTAGAAAAGAGACCGTAGAGCATGTGGCATTAGGGAGAAAAGGGGAAAGAGTTGAGGAGATACTCTATCAGGATGTTTTGAAGGGAGAAGACATTTAATATTTAAGGACTGGGGAAAAGAGTCGGTCTCAGGATTTACATGAATGAAGAGTTGAGAATAAGTTTCATATAAAGGCTTGGTAACAACGGTCATCGCTCTGCCACAAATATTGCTATGTGTCATTGTTCAATAAGTATTTCTCAACTTGAATGACTTTAATGGTAACTAAAAATAAAATTTAAAGTTTTGTTCCAACAGTAAATCAGAAAGTGGGACTATTATTGACACCAGAATAGAATTCTCTCCCTAGCAATTAAGAATATCCTCATTCTGTGGAAAAGTTGCTTTTGTGATTAATAAAAGAGAAAAACTAATATTCACTGACTAGCTACTATGTGCCAAGCACTACTTAAGTATTATCTCACCAGAAAACCATCTTATGAGATAGATATTATTGCTCTCTTTTCATAGAATTGAAGCAGAGCATAAGCTCATGTTTCCATGTTCCCACACCCAATGATCTAGATTCATATCTAGGTCTATCTAATTCAAAAGCCAAGAATACCTCACTAATAATAAACATTTTTAGTAATTCAGTGATGGTATTATAATTTCCAAGATAAATTTTCCAACCAACTGCAACTGAAATGGGGGAAAATGCAATCATGTTAACCATCAAGCAACACTTTTGATTTTATCAATTACACTGACTTGAAGGCAGGAATCAGTTCTTTGGGACCCATATTTACTTAATGTTCCAATTCATTTCTGTGTGTGTGTGTGTGTGTGTGTGTGTGTATCACACACACATATATTTAGCACCTACTATGTAACAGATACTACCCCGGGTGATGGGAAACACTACTGACCCAGTACACAGAAACCCTGTGTATGCTGCTCAACTGTCACAAACCAGTGACGATGCAAGGAACTAGGGAGGCAGGGCCCCATCAGTCTTGCTCAGTTGGTATTTCTAGGTCTTAGCCAATGCTAAGCACATTGTAGGTACTCAAATATTTGTTGAACGAAGGGAAATTATCATTCCTTGAGCACTCAATATAGTTCTAGACAATGTACCTTCTATGGCCTCACTGGAATTCTAAAGACAAACAAAGGAGGTGAGTTTCACTATTCCCATTTAACAGATGAGGCTCAACTGCCAGTGAAGTTCACATTCACTCACCCAGAAGTTAAAGAGACTGACCCCAAAGCCCAGGCTCTTCCCACACCATATCCCATTTAAGAAACCTCTTAAATTTTACACTCATTGCCTCAGTTGATTTTTGAAACGCTCTCTAGATCACCAATCTGAGAAGTACACATCTCAAGCTACTTGCATTTTTACTGTCGAAATACTTTCTAGAACTGAGAAATGCTAATATAATCTAATTTTAAAATTAAAGTTTCCTTAAAAATTACTACAAAAATACAAAAACTTGAGATATAGCCGAAATAAGGTTCAGAACCATAAAGCAACCTACCCTCAGCGCTTTTGGACAAATGACATCTCTAGGAAGTCAACAGGAATGACAGCTTGGCTGTGTCAAGTGAAAAAGATTCACCTACAATTTTAAAAAAAATGCATTAGAAACTGAAAGATTAAATGTATCCTTCCTCCCTGTAATTCCATGTAAACTGCTGGCGAGATCTTTTCAGTAGAGTCACTATCTCACAAATTGTTAAATAAGCCAAGCCAAAATCTATGTTGGTACACACTAAACAAGTCACTAATTGCTGTATTTCTAAAACTATATTTTTGAATGTTTTTAATACCAAAATTTGAAACACCATATAATCTAGTACAGTACAGAATATCCTCAAATTAAGTTTGTAAATCTCTGAAGTAGGTTAAGGTATATCACAAGGCTCCAAAAATAAAACCACCTGACCTCACTTAAATTTGAAAAACCGAAGTTCGGTAGCGGCAAGAGAAGGGGAACTAGAAGTAGAACGTGAGAGCGGGCGAACACTGGACCATCTAAGGCAACTCAAAGTCAGGCCCTCAAATACCACTGAGGCTCTTACAAAGGCAGAGTAAAGTCTCCTGAAAGGCTCAAAAGGAACGAGTTTCATAACTAAAATGTTTTAACTTCAGATTACCCACTTGAAATAGTCTGATAAAAAAAAATCATACCCACTGTACAGATGCGAAAAACAACAGGAGCGTTTCCAGGTTGCACAATCCGACGCCATATGTACGGCGTTTGGTGAAAACGCTCTCAATTGCTCCAAGTGGGTACCAAGTGGACTGGGACTTGGATTTTAGAAAAATCTGCTTGGGAAGGAGCAAGGCCTGTAGAGGAAGGGCAGGAAGAACGGGCAAATTTCCCAGTGGGGGACGAATCTGGGGACCTGGGAATTCCGGTTGGAGCCCCGCAGCACGGTCTCCCACGCGTGAGCCCGCATGGTGAGGGCTGCACGCCCGGGGCCCGCTCCGGGTCGCGGTTCCCTCACCCCAGAGGTCACCCTGACCCGGAAACAGTACCATAGAGTGGCAGTCGGCCTCGGTAGGGGGAAACCGGGTGGAGGGCCGAAAAGGAAGGTGGGAGGGCGGGAAGTGCGGGGCGGAGACGAGGGCTAACTGGGGAAGGGCAGAGGACACCACCCCGCCAAGACCCGGGTCCGGATCGGGATGGGGGTGGGGGAGGGAAGCCCCTCGAGGGCGCGCGAGCCGCACACACTCACCTGCCCCTCCCCCTCCCCGCCCGCCCGGCGGAGGCTCCGAGCTGCCGCGGGCTGCGCGCGCACACAGGGCGCGCGCACGCGCGCTGCCGGTCGCTTCCTCGAGCTTGCGCTCCGCCGGTTCAGTCCCAGCCCCGCTCATTCAAAGCCGGGCGCGCGCTCCGTCTCAGCCGCCGCTGCCGCCGCGCAGCTGCCATAGTCGCCCTCTCGTCGGGAAACCCTCCCCCAGTCCCACCTCCTGCCTCTCCTTAGCCCTCGAAGGCGGCTCTCAGTAGTCCCAAACTCTTGTTTCCGCACCCCGCCCCAGGTCCTGTCTGGCCCAATAGGCGAGAGGCTGCGGGTCCGGCGTCGGGGATGAGAGCCAATGAGCGTTGGGGGGCGGGGTGAGTGGCGGAGGCCGGCGTGGCAGCTGCCTGGGCTTGGTCTGGAGTAGGATTTTTGTGACCGTTGCTGGCTATACAGACTGTTTTTTTGCTGCGTGTCTGGGTTCGTCCCGTGTTGCTCTAGTTTCTATACACAGTGCCTCCGCTCCAACCATGCCCCCTTTCCGTAAATCCACAGAATCCCCCTACCAGATGGGACCAAGAGAAATACGTGTTTAGATTGCAAAAAATGAGGGAGTCGTAGCTGTCTCAAAATGATGGATCTGGCCAGATCTCAATCATTCCACAACTTTAGGGGTGCGAAGCGCTGAGTTTAATTCAGAATTTAGGCTCCTGCTGGTAATTTTTGATTGAATTTCCTTTAACTGGAAGTTAAAAAGTGGCACTTCACTGTGTCCCTGCATTTGTTCCTGGCTTACCGAGCTAGCCACTCTTCCAAATTAAGGTGTTCTTTTTCTATGGTTCTGTCTTTGAAGCCTGATTGTTTTTTGTTTCTTTTCATCCTGTATGCTGTTAAAAGGCTAGGATCCTTTGCTATTGTGGGTAAGGGGCCCTCAGAAAAGTATCTGCTCCACTGTTGTAAAGTGACTGGTGAGGGAGGTTAGAAGTTTATATTGGTCAAAGACTGAAAGCTGTTCATGCAAATTGTTCCTCAACCAGCCTTTTTTTTTTTTTTTTAACCTCTTTTTTGGCTACAACTACCTTCGTTCTGTCACCCTGACCAGCACTTACCTACCCACTTAAATTTCCAGTACCTCCACCCCCTCCCCCCACCCCAGTCTATACCACATTTCTATTAATAATTTAACTTGTTTATCCTCAGGAGGGGAAGAAAAAGAATGTTTATGACTTTGCTCTGGAATTATTCTGTGTAACCTTGGATAAGTTATTATACCCCTAAACTTCAGTTTCCTCATCAGTAAAGTGGCCATAATAGTGCCTACTTCATGGCCAATGCTTACAAAGCTCTTAGGGCAGACCCTGGTGCATAGCAAGCATTCTTAAATAAGAGCTGTTACTGCCTGCTACTAGTACTACATTACTACTAAATCATTCCCAGTAACTACAGCTCCCTAAGTCCACTCGACCCTCCACAGTCCCTTAAACACCTGTTCTAGCCCTTAAACTCTTCAAATGCCTAAATTCCAATAATTCAAAATTTCTAGAATTTTTTTTTTGATTCCCAAAATCAAAAATCCAGGCTAGTTTACATCTTGATATGAGCATGTTTTCAAAATGCTTTTCCTTAGTGATGTGTATCTTTGTTTCAAGTTATTTATTATATCCCTATGGTCTTTTCTTCCTTTTCTTTTTTAATTATTCCTCAGTTTTCTTTATTAAATTTTCCATTTGCAAATGAAACAAAAGGTACATATTTTTCCAGAAACAAAGTGAATACTTGTTTTCCAGCACAACAACAAAACAAACAGAAAGCTTGCTAAAGACTGCAAACTTAAAATTTAAGAATACCTATAAAAGAATACTTAAAAATCATCTTTAGGGCTTCCCTGGTGGCGCAGTGGTTGAGAGTCCGCCTGCCCGATGCAGGGGACACGGGTTCGTGCCCCTGTCCGGGAAGATCCCACATGCCGCGGAGCGGCTAGGCCCGTGAGCCACGGCCGCTGAGCCTGTGCTCCGCAACGGGAGAGGCCACAACAGTGAGAGGCCCGCGTAACGCAAAAAAAAATAATAATAAAATAAAAATAAAAATCATCTTTAGTTGTTGAGTAGTAATCCCACAGTTGGGGATCATAAGTCCAATAATTTGGGGTCTTGCTTGGGGACCACTCTTGGCAGTGTGCAATTTGCAGTCCTGTTCTCTGCCCAAGGCTTGGGTGGAGTGGGGGGGAGGACCACCAAATGTCAAGTAGGAGGGGCATAAGGGATAGAACCTGATATATGAAATATTTCTTTTTGGATTGCCTCTTTTTCATGGGGTACAGTTAATTATACCTGCTCTGTGTCAGGACCATTTTGCCCACTTTAAGTCTTCTGATTTGCCTGCCCAATCCCCAATCACCAAGCTTGATTATTTTCATTCTATCAGCTTCCAACACACCACTTAACTCTCACAGTTCAAAGCCTGGATAGGCTTCCTTGTTCTGAATTCTCTAGCTGGCTCTGGAGAATAGTGTCTTGTCAACTGACCTCCCATCCCTGCCTGGGAGGTAGGGCAGACCTTGCAAACACAGCCCAGGGCTTCCAGGTCTTTCCCAACTCAGTTCCCTGGGTTTTCACTGAAGGGATGGTTTTTTCCTTAAGCACAATCTTAGACCTGCTGTTCTGACTTGGACATTAGTGGCTTTTTATGATGAGCAGCTGTTCACGGTTGAATACGGATCGTAAAGTCACATTCATTTCTTGATCAAGCAAAACAAAGCCTTGTAGCTTATAGAGTGACAGTTTTGAACAGATACATTTGAAAGCAAAGGATTATCTGGTGATAATTTTAATGGATTGATTTATTGATCTTTCTTTTCTAGAGAATTTTGCTTGCTTTCAAAATAGTACATTTTAATGTTATGGAAAACCATAATTTATTTCTTAATATCCATAATCACCATTTAATAGTTAGGATCAATTGCTTAATAGAGAAACCAAAAACCCTGAAGCAGCTTTTTAATTTCTTTTCTATTAAAAGAAAATTAACATTCTGTGAAGGATTTAAATAAATATGTTTCATCATTATTTCTATAGCATATCTTCAATTAGTAGTAATTTTTATTGCTAAATACAGGAAGACTCAAGGTTTAAGAATAATTAAGAGTTAACCAAGTCCCTTCAGAAGATGCCTGGATAGGAATGGAGAAAAATAATCCATGTCTTATTTTCAGAAATGGATTCATATGAAAAAATGGGGTGAACTCTCCATTATTATGTTTCAGTAGTGAGGTTCAGCAGTGTAATACCTCTTGGCACTGTCCATATTGTTATCAGAGCTATAATATAATTCAGCTATATTATGAGTTAAGTAGACTTGATCTGAGCGGACCTGGCATTAGCAATCTAATGCCATTTACTATTTCTAACAGTAAATATGATTCATTCAACCAATATAACATAACAGTTTATAACATGACTAACATGTGAATTGAAAACTTAAAGCAACACTGAATCAACAATGAAAGCTTACTCCATTCAGCTATAGCATGATGGACATTATGGCTTTGATCTTGAACAAGTTTGAGCCTTTTCTCACCTGCAAAATCAGGCTAATAATTCCTGCCTTATGGATTTATTTGGCAAAGTAAGTGGCATAATGTACCTGGAAATGTGTTGGAAACAAAGCAATAAAATCAATGAAAGCTCTTAGATGTACAGGTTTATCCTCTTCAAGTCCCTGAATGTTCTTTTAGCTCACAACAAGGAATAGTACTTCTAAGGAAAACAGAGGTGAATTTTGTGTCATCAGCAAGCAGAAATAGACGTATTTATTAGTAACACGTTAAAAAGGGGAAAAGAGGAAGGAACACTCAACTTTGAAGCTGTGCTCTGAGTTCACCCCCCACCTCCTTTGCCTCTTTGCTTTAAAGATATAGGGTGAGAGAGCAGCTATTAGAACAAAAGCACCTACAGCCCTACCCTTCCCTCTTCATGCTGTTTCTCACTACTCACTGGATATTTTTCTCAAAATACTATCTGTTGCCAAATTTCGTCCATTTTTTCTTCTCAGTGTCTATTATTTTAGCACACCAGGATTATCATAATGATCTTTGATCCTCTAGTTCAGCTCAGTACGTCACCGCGTGATTAATAGAAATATTTTTCAAGCACATACTTCTTCATGCTAACGCTCCTGTTCAAAATAGAGATTTGTTGTCGCCCATTAATGCAAATTCACTTAGGAGGATACTGTCTCGATTTTTGCTTTTGGTTTTTTTTTTTTTTTTCGGCTGCGCAGTTTGTGGGATCTTAGTTCCCCGACCAGGGATCGATCCCGCGGCCCCTGCAGTGAAAGCAAGGAGTCTTACCCACTGGACCGCCGGGGAAGTCCCTTGACTGTTGCTTTTTAATCTCTTAATTTCAAAGTGCTGCTCTTGGGGCTTCCCTGGTGGTGCAGTGGTTGAGAGTCTGCCTACCAATGCAGGGGACACGGGTTCAAGCCCTGGTCTGGGAAGATCCCACGTGCCACGGAGCAGCTGGGCCCGTGAGCTACAAATACTGAGCTCTGCGCATCTGGAGCCTGTGCTCCGCAGCAAGAGAGGCCGCGACAGTGAGAGGCCCGCGCACCGCGATGAAGAGTGGCCCCCGCTTGCCACAACTAGAGAAAGCCCTTGCACAGAAACGAAGACCCAACACAGCCAAAAATAAATAAATGAATAAATAAATTTATAAAAAAAAAAAAAAAGTGCTGCTCTTGGATCCTTCTCTGACCACCTCTTGCCCTTTAAAATATTAGACATATCAGCAATTCTTGTTAAAGGTATCTGTCTAAGATGTACATTTCATACAGTGAAAATTACCTTCTCACAGTGAAATATGTATTCCTTGCTCTAATTTTATTTGAAATTAAACCCTTTATAAGTGAGAATTAAATCCATATTATAATCATCCTAGAAGTTTTCGGTATAAAGAACTTATTTATTTTCTCTCTTCCTAGGGAGAATTTACATGTATAAAGGATCATCTGCTTAAATACATACATTACTCTAAAGAAAAACAAAAGGAAAATATCTTGCCACATAGCCAGACACACTCATAAGTATCCTGCCCAAAAGGAATTATTTTTTTCTGCTCATAGGCACAGAGCCCATTACCATGGCAATCGTAACTAGTGGTCTCTAACTGGGTGTGAATTTTATACACTGTTATTTGAAATGTTAAGGCAGTAAGTCAAGGTAAAGTGCAATTTCTGTTATATTTTGGTAGGGTTTCTTTATCTCAAAAATCTCATAGAGGAAAAGTTTCATCATGCTGTCTATTCACTTGCTTAATTAAACAGTTTACTCAACACTTACCATGGGCACAGTGTGTGCTAAGCATGTTAGAGGAATCAGTAGAACACACAGCCCTTAACTGAAAGGAATTTCCCTAATAAAGTCAGCTTGTCAAGGGTAAACAGAATTCCTGGAAGAACAGTTTTTCCTAAAGAGCTTTCTAATTTTAGCATGATCTGATCATAATAACTAGAGTAGTGGATCAGAGCCTGCAACTAGTGTGGTAAGAGGTTTGTAACTGGGCAGACTGCCCACAAGTATTCGAGTATCAATACCTACTATAACGCTGACAGCAGGCCCCTTCTTTTTTGGTCTTACACATTGTGTCTGTAGCTACTCTCTGGGGAGGTAAAGTTGGCAGGGATAAATCTTTATGTTTCTTTCACTAGAGATTGAACACTTCTTGCCAGCTGGTGGCAACCTGAGGAAGCTGAAAATGTCCACTGATGAGAATGGAAGAAGGGTGTGACCCTCCAATGGTTTCTTTTTTTTTTTTTTTAATGTTTTTAAATTTATTTATTTATGTTTGGTTGTGTTGGGTCTTTGTTTCTGCGCGCGGGCTTCCTCTAGTTGCGGCGAGCCGGGACTGCTCTTCGTTGCGGTGCGCGGGCTTCTCATTACGGTGGCTTCTCTTGTTGCAGAGCACAGGCTCTAGGCATGCGGGCTTCAGTAGTTGCAGCAAGTGGGATCAGTAGTTGTGGCTGGTGGGCTCTAGAGCACAGGCTCAGTAGTTGTGGCACATGGGCTTAGGTGCTCCACGGCATGTGGGATCTTCCCGGACCAGGGACCAAACTCGTGTCCCCTGCATTGGCAGGCGGATTCTTAACCACTGGACCACCTGAGAAATTCCCCTCCAATGGTTTCTGATGGGTTTCCCAAACCAAATACACATGGATTCAGATCAAGGTTTAAGCATCTCTGTTTTGGAGGATACAGATAATAACTTCAAAAGTGTATGAGCTGGGACTTCCCTGGTGGTGCAGTGGTTAAGAATCTGCCTGCCAGTGCAGGGGACACGGATTCGAGCCCTGGTCCGGGAAGATCCCACATGATACAGAGCAAATAAACCCGTGCACCATGACTACTGAGTCTACGCTGTAGAACCCGCGAGCTGCAAATACTGAAGCCCACACGCCTAGGGCCTGTGCTCCACAAGAGAAGCCACCGCAGTGAGAAGCCCACGCACCGCAACGAAGAGTAGCCCCCGCTCACCGCAACTAGAGAAAGCCCTTGTGCAGCAACCAAGACCCAACACAGCCAAAAAAAAAAAAAGTATGAGCTATTTGAAACAATTTCCTTGCCCTGGCATTGCCTCTGCCCACCTTCCCCTGTAGAAAGGATGAATTCCCTATTCTCTTGTTCCTTTCATGTTTTGCCACCTCAGGAATCTGATGAAACCAGGAGATGTATCAGTTAGGATTAAGACTCTGGCAGAGTAGCAATGAAACCCTGAAACAGCAAAGGCTGGTATGGTCAGGGGCCCAAACTCTTTTTACCTGAGTTCTCTATACCCTCCCCAAAGGGGCTGGCATTTGTTTTCCTGGTGCAAGGAGACGTCTTGCTCCATTAGGCGGGAAAAACAGGAAAGGATGCAGAAGGGCCAAGGGATGCATAATAGCCATCTTTTAAGGAAAGTTCCTAGAATATGCCACAAAATTGTTTATAAAAACTCACTGTACAGGGCTTCCCTGGTGGCGCAGTGGTCCACCTGCCGATGCAGGGGACACGGGTTCGTGCCCCGGTCCAGGAAGATCCCACATGTCGTGGAGCGGCTGGGCCCGTGAGCCATGGCCGCTGAGCCTGTGTGTCCAGAGCCTGTGCTCCGCAACGGGAGAGGCCACAACCGTGAGAAGCCCGCGTACCACAAAAAAAAAAACAAAAAAAACCCCTCACTGTACACAAATTGGTCATTTCTCGCTGCACTCACTGCTGAGAAAGTCTTTGTTCTTCGTGGCCCTGTACCTGGCCAGTGTTTCTAATAATTAACACTCACATTGTGTTCATTACATGCTAGGTACTGTTCTGGTACAATAAGGAGCCTAATGGTTTACGGGCCAGAGAATGACATAATATAGGCAACATTATGGTTATAACAATAACAGGAGTGGCTACCTTTTACTGAGAGCTTACCACCTCTTGGGCACTGGGTTAGGTGCCTTATATATGATAATCGGTCCTCAAATACCACATTGCAAGGTAGATATTTCCCACATTTTATAGGTGAAGATACTGAAAATAAAGGAGACTAAGAACTTGCCTGAGGGCATAGAGGTGGTAAAATTTAAACTAGAATTTGAACATAAATTTGGACCTAAATATGTTTTTCTGAAAACTCTCTTCACAGTGAAACACTTTCTCCTGCTTGGGGAAAAGTGGGAGGCAATTAAATGTTGGAGCTGAGATCTGGAGTTAGATTTGAATCCCAGCTTTACCATTAAAAGCTCTGTGAACTGCGGCATTTAATTTAATCTTTTTATGTATTGTTTCCTCATCTGGAAAAGGGGATAATATCTTCATAGCATAAATGTAAGGAAAGAGTCCACGTAGAACACTCAGTGTAGTAAAGATGTGGTAAATCTTTAATTATGGTTATTGTTATTACTATTAGTAGTAGTACTAGTAGTATTTTAGCTAGCACTCTTCAGGATAAAATGGAGAAGAGGTAAAAGTAGGTAGACCGGGGCTTCCCTGGTGGCGCAGTGGTTGAGAGTCCGCCTGCTGATGCAGGGGACACGGGTTCGTGCCCCGGTCCGGGAAGATCCCACATGCCGCGGAGCGGCTGGGCCCGTGAGCCATGGCCACTGAGCCTGCGCGTCTGGGCTCCACAACGGGAGAGGCCACAACAGTGAGAGGCCCGCATACCGCAAAAAAAAAAAAAAAAGGTAGGTAGACCACCTAGAAATCATTGCAATGATCAGAAGGTGATGCAGCTGAGAAAAGAGTAGAGACAATAGTACAAGACATAAATGTTTTACTTATTATCAGAAATACAGGAAGATATTCTTACTACCTCTTTATTCTCTCTTCCTTATATTGACCAAAATGGGAACATCATATTAACTTTATGAATCTTTCAGATCCTGGAGAAACAGTACTAACACACAAAGTATTTTTAAATGACTTGCTCAATAGCTAAATACCCACTTGTTACGTTTAGAAGTATTTTTAAAAATTTAAACACAAATTTCTAAGGCAGGATTGTTCACAGAAACATTATTAAAAAAAAAAAAAGTGGCCAGCTTGTGAATGAAGGCTATGTGAAGCCATATTGCCCACGGATTTTGAACAATTAGGCATTTTAAAAACTAGTAGTTAATACCAAACGTAAAATAGATAGCTAGTGGGAAGCAGCCGCATAGCACAGGGAGATCAGCTCAGTGCTTTGTGACCGCCTGGAGGGGTGGGATAGGTCATGGTGGGAGGGAGGGAGACGCTAGAGGGAAGAGATATGGGAACATATGTATATGTATCGCGGATTCACTTTGTTATAAAGCAGAAACTAACACACCATTGTAAAGCAATTATACTCCAATAAAGCTGTAAAAAAAAAAAAACACTAGTAGTTAAAATTGTAATTTATCTGGCATAAATAATTATGGGTATGTACTATAATAACTTTAGAAAAATTTTAAAAGCAGACAGCCAGAAACCTAAAGAAGTTAAATCAGGAACTTTTTAACAAAGTCTGTGGCTAAGAAGCAAAAATTTAGAAATTCCTTTTATTCTCAAGGGACTTGTATTAGTGAACCCCAGTCCCCTTAAAACCGAGCTCCCCTGCGAAGTTTATGGTTAATCTATCTAAAACCTTATTCCCTTTCTTGTCCCATCCCTGTTCCCCTCAGGATGGAGGACTATCAAAGAAAAAGGGGGACTGAAACCAAGCAGGACCCTGTGGGGCCTTCCCAGGTACAAAAGTCCCTCCCTGTCCCCCATTTCTTATTTGCAGAAAAAAGGCTTTAGGCTTCTAGGCCTTTGCTAAGTTCCAAAGAGCAGACTGGAGCAGTTGATGATTAGAACAACAGAGTCACAAGACTCGACTCCTAGTTCCTGCTGAAGGAATATAAATAACAATCAGATGCATATCTATGAGTTGTTTAGTAAAAACTAAGACCCCCACCCCCCACCCAGTGGAGGATGGTGACTACGTGCTGACTACAAGCACATACCCCCCAGACTGACTGGAGCCACCAACCAATGAGATTCCGGAAACATCACCTCCCCACCAACCAATGAGCCAGAATGTCCCGGAGCTGATCAGGCATCCTAAGACCCTCTCCCCTAACACTTGCTTAAAAGCCATCAGGGAGTTTGGGAGTCTTTTAAGCTGCCCTTTCTCTTTGCTTGGCACCCTGCAAATAAATCCTTACTTTGCAGCAAACATCCCCTGTCAGAGTTTGGCTTTTTGTGCTGCAGGCCCACAAGCCCTTGCTCTGTTACGTTTGAAAAGT
This sequence comes from Phocoena sinus, assembly GCF_008692025.1. Taxonomy (NCBI): domain Eukaryota; kingdom Metazoa; phylum Chordata; class Mammalia; order Artiodactyla; family Phocoenidae; genus Phocoena; species Phocoena sinus. The sequence goes on along the minus strand of NC_045779.1, from coordinate 52,292,887 downwards.
TCTTTATTAAAAATCTATGGAAATTTTTTTTTTTTTTTTCGGTACGCGGGACTCTCACTGTTGTGGCCTCTCCCGTTGGGGAGCACAGGCTCCAGACGCGCAGGCTCAGCGGCCATGGCTCACGGGCCCAGCCGCTCCGCGGCATGTGGAATCTTCCTTCCCGGACCAGGGCACGAACCCGCGTCCCCTGCATCGGCAGGCGGACTCTCAACCACTGTGCCACCAGGGAAGCCCCAATGGAAAAATTTTGACAAAAAGTTTCCAGTGGACTGAATTAAAACTTGAGGTAAGGAAGGATTACAGATAGTGGCCAATTTTGTGGCTTTCACAGTGTTCAGATGTGAAGAATATTTTTGCATCTCCCAGAAACCGAATGTAGGAATTTGTTCCATAGATGCTACAATTGTAGTTCTTGGAATTCAGTTTTCTCAGTGAAAGGAAATGTCCTGAAATGGAGAGTAAACTGAATTTGCATTAGAAAACTTGATTGTTAAGTCTTTCTTGTTGGGTCTCTCTGTCCTCCCCATTTGAGTGGTAGAGTTTTCTCATACCTCTGAGGTTGGAACGGAGGGAAGTATGAGAGTCCTCAGTTAACCAGTGGTGTGGTCTAATTCGTGCTCTCTGGACATGAAAGCTGTTCCTACTGAAGGGAGTGTACTGGTGCTCCAGTAACATGAGACGGCTTCTTGATTTCCCCGTGCTCCATGCTTCATTCATCCACTAAACAGTGAGTCTGCATCTACTAGTGCCAGACATTTCGTAAGAGGGCAAGAGAAATGCTTACTAAGGAAGAGCCTTACTGCCTTCAAGGAACTACCTAATGGTATTTCAGCCTTTGTTCTTACCCCCACACCTTCTGTCAGGACACTCTTCCTTGGCTAATCTCATGCTTTGTTCCTTACCACTCATCTCAGGCATCATATTCTGCAATCTGTCCCTCATCCATCTCCATCCTCACAGGATGCTCCTACCCCCAGCCAAGTGCCCCTCCTCTGTGCCCCTACAGCACCCTATGTCTCTTTCTCTCACATGTGATACTGTATCTCTGTTTTGTGTATCACCTTTTCCACCACTATTTCCTCAACTACCTTGTAGATCCTTGGAAGGTGAAGACAGCATCTTATTCCTTGCAGTCTCACTAGAATGCCTTGGTATCTAGCAAATGTTAAATAGATGCTTGTTTGACTGAACAAAATGCCAAATATTCACAAAGATATTTGGATTTACTACATGGTAAATGTTAATAATTTTTTGTTAAGCAAGGTTAACAATGACCTGGGGCGCGCATTCTAGGAAATGGTACACAGTAGAAAAAGCTCTGGGTTTCGCTGAATTCTCTCAGCTGTTCCAAATGCTTCCTGAGTGTCACTTGCTGGAAGGTAACTTTTGTGAATACCAACTCTACTTGCTCAGGACATGGCCACAAAGCCTTGATTGGGGTTATTCCTCTAAATATAGCATTTCCTTTAGACTTTTCTATTTCAATTTTTCTTTTTCAACTTTTCTTTTCAATTTTTATAGTATGAGAGCTTTTGGTTAGTTTAGCTACATTAATTTGTGGCTTTTTTTTTACATTCCCTAATTTTATCCTTTTGAAAATAAGTATCTCTTCTGGTGTAGCCTTGGGCTGCAGGAGGTCACACTCTTAGTAGTGACAGTTTTGAGTGGGAAGGAGGGGTAAGCAGAGGAGTCTGGACTTGTTCAAACAAGGGACACCAATGAAACTCTTCTTAGATGACTGGCCAGTGTTGGCAGGCCCAGAAATCTAGGATAATCTAGAATTCCTGTGGATCTGAAAAACAGCAATTTAGACAATCTGAAATGAGATTGTCTAAAACAATCTCATTTCTCCAAAATCCTTAGAAATGAAAATGGCTTAGATCTATGAAAATTAGAGTCTTATGAATGGATAGAGAAAAGCAGATCCCCCAGTACATACAGAAATTCAGAATGCTTCCAATCTGATCTAAAGAAGTTAAGTCAAAACTAGAAAGCTCTTTCAACTATTTAAAGTATTTCATGATTTGTTGGTACAGCAACTTGGAGGTGGTATATCTGCTTACAAATCAAAAATTTCTAAAAGGTTTTTTTTTTGATGAAATAAGTACATACAAACATAAGGAATCAAAAGAAATTTGTATTTTGAAGAAATTTGATTTTTGTGATTAAAACTAAGTAATACATTTTATATATTACAAAAATATTTTTAGTATATTTTCTTGAAAATGCTACAGACTTTTTATTGTGCAACAAAATACCTCTTAAATAAGCAGTTCTTGTGTTTGTGTTTTCAACCTGTTCTTCAGAATAGCACTTCAGTTGCTTCCTGAAAAGCGAAAACAATACAAACATTTTTAAGAAAATATAGTGTGATTTTAAAATGTTTTATTAATTTTAACTTTTTCTAATATTTCATGGTATAGTTAATAAGGCAAAACTTAGTATTTCAGAGTTTACCAATTTAATGTGCTTTTGTGTGGAACCATGGAGAGAGAATAGTGGTGCTTATATATTGTATTTTTCACATTCAAGTTTTGTCATTTTATTTAGTATAATTTCATAACTCTCTTAAAAGTAAAATACTGTTAATTCAGAATGCAAAGTTATAAAAAACCCATAATTTCATTTCATCAATGGGCTATGATTTGAACATGCTCCACCCCCAAATTCATATGTTTTAAAGCCTAATGTCCAATGTGATGGTATTAGGAGGTAGAGCCTTTGACAAGTGCTTAGGTCTTGAGGGTGGAGCCCTCATGAATGGTATTAGTATTTTTATAAGCAACCCCACAGAACCCCCGCCTTACACCATGTAAAGATGCAGTGACAAGTCTGCAACCCAGAAGAGGGGCCTCATTTGACCATGCTGGCACCCTGACCTCAGCCTCCAGAACTGTGAGAAATAAATTTCTGTTGTTTTTAAGCCACTCAGTCTTTGGTATTTTGTTATAGCAGCCTGAAAGGACTAAGACAATAGTGTTTAAGTCTTCTTATGTCTTAACTGAAGAATGATAGATTATTTAGTAGCAAAGGGGAAGCTGTTGATTAACTTTTTATCTGGAAAAAATGTCCTAAAAAACACCAAGAAGAATATCATTTACTAATGACTTGAAAATAGAATTTTCTGAATTTTGTAAAATCCCAAAGTTGTCAAGTACGAGTAGGAAGAAAGTCAGTGAAGATAATTAGGGAAAAAATGCATTTAATGAGGAAACACAAAATGAACAAATATATAATAAGGAGTACTTATACCTTATATTTTAATGCTTCTGGGAAGAAACAAATGAACTTAAGCAATACCTATCATGCTATTATAAAATAGACAACAAGTTTTACTTTTATTAGAATTCTGGAGACAGGAAAACAGGCATTAAAATACAATAACTGTGTGTTGGTCTTTACCTTTTGTCCCTCAGCTCCAAACCCACCCTGCTGTATTAGCTTCAAGAGGCCAGGGCTGGGTCTCTTCAAACCGTCCTTCTCCCTTGACAGCTGGTTTCTAATTAGTTTCTACCATGAGGAGGGAAGGACGGATTATTTCTTCCTGAAGCCCCAGCCTCCAGTTGTTCTGCTACTCCCAGAACCAGCCTTATTGTTTCCTTTCATCCTGACCTTCTTCATTTTTAAATTTAAAATCTAGTCTTGGCTTCTACTACTGAAATACTTCAGTATTCTTCTAAATTATTACCCCATCTCAAATTCACGGCAACTCGTGGCCAAAGCGACTGGTTCAGGAATGGTTATGTGGCCCAAGCCAGGTCAATGACATAGCTTTGGGACTTTTGCTGGAAGTGCTGGGAAAGAGGTTTGCTCTTTCTGGATTAGCTGTTGGGCCAGTAGACTGTAAACATGAAGATGCTAGTGGTACCTGTACCATGAGGGTTGGGGCGCCTGATGAAGAGTCTGCCTGGGAGTGAATCTGCCACCAAGAAGAATGGAGCTGAGAGATGGAGAGACACAGGTTCTAGATGATGTCATTTGAGCCCTTGGTTCTCACCATGGCAGAAATCAGACTACTTCTGGACTTCCCAATTAAGTGAGTTCACTTTATTGCCTAAACCAATTGGAGCTGAGCTTCTGCCCTTTGCAACTGAAAGAGTCCGGATGTAACCTGCATTTCTCATTCCCCACACTCTTTTTTTTTTTTTTTCCCCACACTCTTAAAACGCCATCCTACAGTGTGAATAACATTTCCATAGGGTGGTCTTGTCTCTACCATTGAAGCTCTAACTTTCTCAATGGCTGAGATCGTGTCTTTCTGTCTGTGGTGCTATGCTGCACTCAGTCTTTATTTAGTAAACATTTTCTGGTACCTCAGTATGTGGAGACAAACATAGAAAAAGTGAACTGTGCTTACCGAGAATTCAGTTCAAAATCAAAACTGCAGTCGTAAATATTTCCAAGAGCAACACTCTTCCCACCAGACAGCTAACTACTGTAGTCACTATCTGGGTAGCTGTGCCCACAGTAGACACTTTGCTGTTGCTGCTGCTACTGCCGCTACTGCCACTGCCGCTGCCGCTACTGCCGCTGCCGCTGCCGCTACTGCCACCGCCGCTGCCGCTACTGCCACCGCCGCTGCCGCTACTGCCACTGCTAGAGACAGACTGCGCGGCTAGGCTGAAAGTCCTGGACTCCACCTGAACGATGTCATCCAGGATAAATTCAATCTTAAAATTTTTTCCTAGGGCAAAAAAAAAATCATCACAGTGTCTGACTTCCTTTTATTATTTGTTTGTTTTCGTACAATTCCAGTTGGGTTTTCATTGACTTACAAATACTGTGTAACCCTTAACGAAGTATTTTTGGAAATTGAGTCAAATAAATTAAAGTATGAACAAGTGTAGAGAGGGTCTCAGAGTCAGAAGAGTTCTATCTGCCCAACAACTAAGGGCAGGAGGACTCTGGGTAGATTTTGTTTCTGCAGCACCAGTACCTACTTCTTAGGGGTTCTTTCCTAGTGCCCAGAGGCTGTTTGAAATGAAGGACAGTAGGGAAGGAGGTGAGGGTGCTGAACCTCTGTCTGATCCCCATACACTTGACTGAGGAGTGAAGAAGCTGCAGCCTCAGTTGGGGTAGGTGCGGATGGACACTCAACTTTTTATTTTGAAAAACTTCAAACGTAAGAGTTGAAAGCATGGTACCACAAACACCCATATGCCCTCGACTTAGACTCAACAATTTTTAACCGTTTTCCACATTTGCTTTAAGTCAGATGCTATTTTCGTGTTGCAAGATAGTGATCCCTTTCCTTTTACCCAAGGTAGACAAGCTTGAGGAAACACATGCTAGATATATTTAGAGTGTGAAACACTCATCTAAATATTTCTTAATCCATATGTTAAATCTTCCCATAGTTTTGAGTATCAGTTAACCAATATATTTTTCCATGATGTAATTTCTTCTTGGACTACTGCTATCATTAATAGTGGTTACTGTAAAACAGATAGCTAGTGGGAAGCAGCTGCATAGCACAGGGAGGTCAGCTCCGTGCTTTGTGACCACCTAGAGGGGTGGGATAGGGAGGGAGGGAATATATATATATACACGTAGCTGATTCAGTTTGTTATACAGCAGAAACTAACACAACATTGTAAAGCAATTATACTCCAATAAAGATGTAAAAAAAATAAAATAAAAATAAAGTGAACTGCCAAACTAAAAAAAAAAAAAGTAGTTACCATACAGAGCAGAAGGTGCAATACTTGGCATAATTCCAAAGTTTTCATTCTTCTGTTTTTTTTCTATTATCTTAAAAAAAATAATTTCTGTTTTCATTCGTCTTTTCTTTTTCAGGAGAGAATGTATTGACCACATTGTGCTTTCTATAGGAATGCATTCTGTAACTTTCAAGGTGGATAGACATTGTTCCGTAGAATATTCTGCCACTGTTACAATTCATGACAATGGTGTTTTTAAGTCTTTCCTTTTTTTCAGTTTGAAAAAACTGAATTTTTGTGGCAGGTATATATTTTCTTAAAGATTTTGATGTGTGAAGAATTTAGATATTTTTGCTTTGTTTTTATGTTTTTTTTCTCCTGCGGTATTGTGAGGAATGCCAAGGTAGGCTAGTGGAGAGGCCACTGCATGGAGGAGAAGTGAAGAACTCAGCCAAAATCCAAGTTCAAAACCTCAGTGACACGACTCCAATCAAGCCATCCCAGCTGAAGGCCCAGACATCATCAAACAGAGGTGAACTATCCCAAATTCCTGACCCTCGTTATTGTGAGCAAATGAAATCGTTGTTGTTTTGAGCCATCAGATTTAGGGCTGGTTTGTTAAGTAGCATTAGAAACTCAAACAAGTGCTGTGTATCACATAGGTTGCTAAATAAACGTGTCCCCAATGTTATTATCCTTTAGTAATATTATTTGAATCCAGATTGCTCAAAAGATGCAGTCTCAGCTGTTTATTTTCTTCTTGCATTTTTTTCTTACCTAATTCTCACATCTTTATTTTCTGTGTGAGACCCATGCCTTCTCTACCCAGTGGCCCCTGCCTTGCTCTGTACGGAGCTATAAGTAGAAGAGGGTGTGGTGCCACACAGTCAGGCTCGCCTAATCTGCAAGGGGATTTCCCACAGTGCAGTAATTAAGTGGGATACCTACTAGAAAGTGTTACAAGACGCTTTATTCATTTGCTTTGTTACTGCAGTTTTACAGTTAATCTAAAAACCAGCTAACTGATTTAAAAATAATAAAGAGATAACTATATTTGACCTTCCTTACTATACACAACCAGAGAACTGAAACCCTACGCTTGATGGAAAAAAAGCAAGACAGAAAGCAAGAAATAAGGAAGGAAGGAAGGAAGGAAGGAAGGGAATTAGAAACAATGACTGTTCTCCATAGCAAATAAGATAGACACTCCAAGGGAAGCTTTGAACTCTTAAAGAAAATATACTGGATAAAAGGAGAGCACTATTTTGTTATAAAAACGTCAAAACCTACATTACTGCTTCAGCACTCCAGTGGCCCTCGTTACTTTGGAACATTGCCTTTGGAAGTGGTAGTTTGGAGACCTTGATCCTCAGGTTGGGTCTTTGTCACTGCGCACCTCTTGAGTCCACCTTCCTGGGGAGGTGGGTAACCTTCTCTCAGGCAGGGTTCTTGTCAAGTTCCTCATTTCCCATAAAAGGTTCCCAGTCCTACCGCCATTTAGGCTGACTGTTAACGAATTAGGCTGTGTCCTTAGTCACCAGGCTTACTGGACACTCCAGGTACTTGTCCCAGAGCACAATGTTGAACTCATTGCCACTGGATTCCCATCAAACTCTAGGTTGAGATATTGTTGCCCAGTAGGCAGATCAAACTTTTCTGGTGTAGGGCATCATCAAAGCACGAGGAAACAACAAATAAGGAAAAAATTCTTTTGGAATGATTTTAGCTTTTGATATTTAGTTCTTATGGAAAAAACCCCCCAGATTATTGTTAGATATTCTTTAACTTCTCTTACTCTTTTTTTTTTTTTTTTTTTTTTTTCCTTTTTTTTTTTCTCTTACTCTTTACTTTGGCTTTTATTCTCACCTGTAGTGTGTGTGTATGTTTGAAATAACAGTGGTTAGAAGAGTGAGGACCACCATAAAACTTTTGCAGGAGTTAGGGCCTATAAAGGTTGAGGTAAACAGATTAACGGAGGTCTGTCTCCAGTACAAGGAGTCTATTTCATTCTTTTCTTTTTTTTTTCAGTTTGTAGCTATTTAATGATGAGGTCAAATCTGTTAATTCTGGGGACTGTTTGAACTTCAGAGGAGGTTGATCCAGTGGCTCTGTGTTGTCCTTGATGACCTGCTTTTTCTGCCTTCCATGGGTAAGCATCATCCATAAGGCCGTTTTCCCTCCCAGTGTATTTCATTCTTTTCGATACTGAATAATCTATCATCAGTAGAGACCTGTTTTGTGGACATATTTTTGCCTTGGTAGAAAGGCTTTTACCAGTTGGAGTTATGCCATCAATCCACATGAAGATAATATAAGAAACCTCACTGTGGAAGTTATGACCGTATTTACTGTTGAAGATATCATGTATTTACGTGTTGGCGATATCATGAGTATACTTCATGAGAACTCATAGGAGACATCTGTTCTGACCTCAGAGCAAGTTGTGATTCTCCACAGCAACTGGTCTATCTGCAGAGGACTGTGAATCATGGTAATGCTCATGTTTTCTCCTTTGCATTGGCTTTCAGAAAGACTAGAACCCACCTTCCAGCCCAACTCTGAATTCCTGCATGGGCCATTAAAATTATATGACACTATATTATCCTTTCTTTTCTTGAATTTGAAAAATCTATATATTAAGTTTTCTTATTATAAATGTCATACATAGTGAGAAAATTTAGAAAAGTACACACATGGATAAAGAAGAAAATACGAATTTTGATGTACATCCTCAAGTTACCTGTTTATTTTATTTTATTTATTTATCTTTGGCCGTGGTGGGTCTTTGTTGCTGCGCACGGGCTTTCTCTAGTTGCAGCGAGCAGGGGCTACTCTTCGTTGTGATGTGCGGGCTTCTCATTGCGGTGGCTTCTCTTGTTACGGAGCATGGGCTCTAGGCACGTGAGCGTCAGTAGTTGTGGCTCGCGGGCTCTAGAGCGCAGGCTCAGTAGCTGTGGCACACAGGCTTAGCTGCTCTGCGGCACGTGGGATCTTCCCGGACCAGGGCTCGAACCCGCGTCCCCTGCATTGGCAGGCGGATTCTTAACCATTGCACCACCAGGGAAGCCCAAGTTACCTGTTTTAATTCCCTTAATTGCTTATTTTATTTTTCACTTTGTTTTGCATATTAAATGTATTTTTGTAAGCCAGACATTCTGATTTCTATAATTTATTGACCAGTGTAGTATAGACTGCTTTGTTCATTAAAAGCAAATTATAATTGTCCCAAAGTTGGGTATGTATGTGAGGATCCAAAATAGTACACTCACCTGTTCTAAGAAGAGTAAGATCTGTGTAGTTGGCCCAACAGCTGCTAAATGGAATTGTTGTGTTTCCACTAAGACCACTGATTTGGTTATTACTGGAGTCCTTTAGTACGGCCTTCAAAGTCAGTGAAGTAATCCCAACTGATACACAATTACCCTAAAGAAAAAAATAGTAGAGAATTATAACAATTGTCCTGTTCCCATGCTTTTTTTAAGAAAGATATTTGGAACTTTATTTTTTTTAACGCCTCATTTCAAATTTTAAATCTATAGAAGCTCCTTTTCCTGCACAAAGAGTTTGGGCACTGGAGCAAATTCACTGAAAAGAAACATTTTTAAAACAGTAAAAGGTGATAGTCATAGATATTAGTCCAACTTTGAAGAGGCAGTGCAATCCTTAGGTTGCCAGTCTACCAGGATTAGTGAAGTCGGTTCACCCTCCAGAATTTATAGCTTAATTCTTCCACTTAAATAAATCTTTGAGTTATAACTTACATCAGAATCTACTGCCTTTATGGAAGGTTGCTGAGAAAGTGGCTGTCCCAGCTGTGTTGCCACCGGCTGAGTGATCACTGACAGCGAGGACAAAAAGGCCACATGATGAACAGGAAATGCAAACCTTTCAACCGGTTGGGCAGTCACCTGTAAATGGTCACGAGTGATGAAGTGGTTTTCACATGATAAACTACATTCAGTAGCAAACTCGTCTTAGCCAGGCTAAATGTTTTATCATTGTTTATTTAAAAGTATGTTTAATACATTAAGTCAATATTATTATAATATTTCCTCTAGAGCAAATTTATGAAGCATTGTTGTAAATAGTCAAAGCAAAGCACATTTTATACCAATACATAATTTTTAGAAGAGATGCTCCTTTTTCAACTACTTTATCATTTTAGTAATACTGTAAAAAAATAATCAACAATAAATTAGAAAGACATGCCCTCTAAATTATTGTATTGAAATAGAAAAATAGTTAAAATAAGAAATAAGCAACGTTTTAAATAGCTAAAATGCATTTTTCTAGTCACATTTTCTTACCTTAATCCAGCCAGAATCACTTGGGCTGGGGATAGGACTGGTAATAGACATGGAAGAGATATTAAATCCAAGGATACTACTGGTTTTTCCTAAAATTACAGCTTGTCCAAGAGAACCAGCAGTTTCTTGGAGTTCAGATAACTGCATCTGACCTATGAGGAAACAGTGTTATGACATGTGGATTATAAGAATATGGAATAGTGAGAACATGTGAGAATATCTCACTTTCGTTTTTGTTTGTGCTGCTTGCTCCATCCAAATTATAGAATTTTACAGCTCTCTAACTGTACATGAGCTAAACATGACTAAGTCATACTAAGGAGGTCAGGAAAATTAAAAACTCAGTAGAATATGTTTCTTAAGCTGGAATTAAAGAAAAAACAAAGGTAGATAAAATAAATTCAAGAAAAATGAGTGAGAGCATGCTGAGAAAACTACTTTCCTATGTCATCTTTTGTTTAGAAGTGAAGTACTATCATGTATGTCTATCATCGCATATCACTTTTTTTTTTTTTTTGCGGTACGCGGGCCTCTCACTGCTGTAGCCTCTCCCGTCGCGGAGCACAGGCTCCGGACGCGCAGGCTCAGCGGCCATGGCTCACGGGCCCAGCCGCTCCGCGGCACGCGGGACCCTCCCGGACCGGGGCACGAACCCGTGTCCCCTGCATCGGCAGGCGGACTCCCAACCACTGCGCCACCAGGGAAGCCCCGCATATCACTTTTTAACAATAGAATGTTAATTGTGGAATGGAAGGATAATTAACATCATCGAATTTATAGTATGAATTAATCAGTTGCTAACGTTAGCATTAAATTACTAACAAAAAATTGTTATTTGCTTGGGACATTGACAATTTTCAAGGTTAATTCTAACATGGTAGGTAGTTTCTGTTCCCTTTTTCTAGTTTGGCAGTTCCTCTTAAACCTACTGCCCCACTAACGCTCCTTATGTTATGAAGGGACACCTCTACACGCTGTACTCCTTTTGTCAGAAGCCTGGAACTCTTGCTTGAACCCTTCTTCTACTTCACCTCTCTTGCACACCATTTAATCAGTTCTCAATTTCTAAATCTGCCTCCACTGCGCAAATCCTAGTTAACCCATCAGCAGCAGAGATACTAAAACAGCTTTTAAACTGGCTTTCTTGTATCCATTCTCTCCCTCTTGCACTCCGTTCCATACACTATAGTCAGAGTGATCGTTTAAGAAACCGCAGCCAGGATGTTTTGGTGTACTGTTTCTACGATTCTAGCACCTTCCACATCCAGAGTCATGCCTTACGGACTTCAATCGTTGAGTTTCTTCCATGAAGGCTAAGCCCTGAAGCTTAGTGTGCTCGGGAAGAAGGAGGCAACACTCTTGGGCAGCAGGTCTCACACGACACTTTCAAAATCACACCCTTGGGGAATTTCAGTCCCTGTCCCTTGGAAAGGTCTCTTGGTTGATTCAGACTCTTTGGGGTAAATGGCAGTCTAGCGGGCTCCCCCCGCCACTCCCTCCACACACTCTCCTGCAAGATGGCTTCCCAGGTAGGAGGGCTCACGTAGCAGCAGTACAAAGGAGCTTCACGTCCATACACTACTACTACCACCTCTCCTCACTGGTTTTCTGTGCAGGGTGGCCAGTCTGACCAGGCTGCACTAACAGGTTCTCTCTGACCATTTGATGTGTGAAGGCATCCATTTCTGCCGACTGCCTTCTAGAAACCAAAGACCTTAACTTGAAGAGCTCTTATTCCTGACATGACTCTTTATCCAGAGGTCCCCTCAGTACTTAAGTAACTGCTTTCTAGGACATCTGGGAACTTCTGGATCTCCTGACACTATGTGAAGGCTATGGGGAGTTAGGAGTATTACTATGAATACATGCACATCTTTCTTGCCACTTCCCAATATTTTGCTGTGATGTCACTCCTTGCCAGGTTGTAGGGCTTTCCTCAAGACCTCAAACCCTACTTCAGTCTAAGTCTGGGAAATAGGTCATTGATCTGTCCTTCCTCCTGCCCCTATTTCCATGTTCTTAGACTGTATTATGCCTATATCTGGACAAATCTAACAAGATAAAACTGCTTTAAGGGAGTAGAGAGTGGGAGAAGTTGTGTGTGAAGCAGTTTAGATCACATAGAGGAAATAAATCACAGTTTCTTTGGACATCTGAGTGGCTAGTGTAGTAAATACTGGACTCCAATACATGTAAGGGCTTACCAGGGATTTCTTTTTTTTTTTTTTAACATCTTTATTGGAGTATAATTGCTTTACAATGGTGTATTAGTTTCTGCTTTATAACAAAGTGAATCAGTGATACATATACATATATTCCTATATCTCTTCCCTCTTGCGTCTCCCTCCCTCCCACCCTTCCTATCCCAGCGTCTAGGTGGTCACAAACCACCTAGCTGATCTCCCTGTGCTATGTGGCTACTTCCCACTAGCTATCTGTTTTACCTTTGGTAGTGTATATATGTCCATGCCCCTCTCTCACTTTGTCACAGCTTACCCTTCCCCTCCCCGATATCCTCAAGTCCATGCTCTAGTAGGTCTGTGTCTTTATTCCCGTCTTACCCCTAGGTTCTTCATGACCTTTTTTTTTTTTTCTTAGATTCCATATATATGTGTTAGCATACGGTATTTGTTTTTCTCTTTCTGACTTAACTTCACTCTGTATGACAGATTCTAGGTCCATCCACCTCACTACAAATAACTCAATTTCGCTTCTTTTTATGGTTGAGTAATATTCCATTGTATATATGTGCCACAACTTCTTTATCCATTCATCTGTTGTGGACGCTTAGGTTGCTTCCATGTTCTGGCTATTGTAAGTAGAGCTGCAATGAACATTTGGTACATGACTCTTTGAATTATGGTTTTCTCAGGGTATATGCCCAGTAGTGGGATTGCTGGGTCATATGGTAGTTCTATTTGTAGGTTTTTAAGGAACCTCCATACTGTTCTCCATAGCGGCTGTATCAATTTACATTCCCACCAACAGTGCAGAGTGTTCCCTTTTCTCCACAACCCTCTCCAGCATTTATTGTTTCTAGATTTTTTGATGATGGCCATTCTGACTGGTGTGAGATGATATCTCATTGTAGTTTTGATTTGCATTTCTCTAATGATCAATGATGTTGAGCATTCTTTCATGTGTTTGTTGGCAATCTGCATATCTTCTTTGGACAAATGTCTATTTAGGTCTTCTGCCCATTTTTGGATTGGGTTGTTTTTTTGTTATTGAAGCTGCTTGTAAATTTTGGAGATTAATCTTTTGTCAGTTCCTTCATTTGCAAATATTTTCTCTCATTCTGAGGGTTGTCTTTTGGTCTTATTTATGGTTTCCTTGCTGTGCAAAAGCTTTGAAGTTTCATTAGGTCCCATTTGTTTACTTTTGTTTTATTTCCATTTCTCTAGGTCAAAAAGGATCTTGCTGTGATTTATGTCATAGAGTGTTCTGCCTATGTTTTCCTCTAACAGTTTGATAGTGTCTGGCCTTACATTCAGGTCTTTAATCCATTTTGAGCTTATTTTTGTGTATGGTGTTAGGGAGTGTTCTAATTTCATACTTTTACATGTACTTGTCCAGTTTTCCCAGCACCACTTATTGAAGAGGCTGTCCTTTCTCCACTGTACATTCCTGCCTCCTTTATCAAAGATAAGGTGACCATATGTGCATGGGTTTATCTCTGGGCTTTCTATCTTGTTCCATTGATCCATATTTCTGTTTTTGTGCCAGTACCATACTGTCTTGATTACTGTAGCTTTGTAGTATAGTCTGAAGTCAGGGAGCCTGACTCCTCCAGCTCCATTTTTCGTTCTCAAGATTGCTTTGGGGGCTTCCCTGGTGGCGCAGTGGTTGAGAGTCTGCCTGCCGATGCAGGGGACACGGGTTCGTGGCCCGGTCCAGGAAGATCCCACATGCCGTGGAGCGGCTGGGTCTGTGAGCTATGGTCGCTGAGCCTGCGCGTCCAGAGCCTGTGCTCCGCAACGGGAGAGGCCACAACAGTGAGAGGCCCACATACCGCAAAAAAAAAAAAAAAAAAAAAAAAAGATTGCTTTGGCTATTCAGGGTCTTTTGTGTTTCCATACAAATTGTGAAATTTTTTTGTTGTAGTTCTGTGAAAAATGCCAGTGGTAGTTTGATAGGGATTGCATTGAATCTGTAGATTGCTTTGGGTAGTAGAGTCATTTTCACAATGTTGATTCTTCCAATCCAAGAACATGGTATATCTCTCCATCTGTTTGTATCATCTTTAATTTCTTTCATCAGTGTCTTATAATTTTCTGCATACAGTTCTTTTGTCTCCTTAGGTAGGTTTATTCCTAGATATTTTATTCTTTTTGTTCCAGTTGTAAATGGGAGTGTTTTCTTAATTTCACTTTCAGATTTTTCATCACTAGTGTATAAGAATGCCAGAGATTTCTGTGCATTAATTTTGTATCCTGCTACTTCACCAAATTCATTGATTAGCTCTAGTAGTTTTTCTGGTAGCATCTTTAGGATTCTCTATGTATAGTATCATGTCATCTGCAAACAGTGACAGCTTTACTTCTTCTTTTCCGATTTGTATTCCTTTTATTTCTTTTTCTTCTCTGACTGCTGTGGCTATAACTTCCAAAACTATGTTGAATAAGAGTTTACCAGGGATTTCTAAGAGTCAGTGAGCAATCTATATATGTGGCATGGACCTGCTACAACTCCTAGACTAAATTAACAGACTATGTTGAGCCCAAAGCCCTGATTCTGTAGCTACAAGGAAATACAAGTTTGATGAAGGAAAGTAACCTGTGACTGGGCAGAGAACATCACTGTAAGATCTGGTTGCAGCACAAGCCTATGCTTCCTGTTTCCTTCAACAAAGAGAGTTGATGAGCACCTCATTCCATTCACACAAGACTTTTCACAGGCTTATCCCCACAAGGGAAGAACCTGCTGCCTGCCTAACTGGTAGAATTCCAGAACAGCAATGTGGCAGATGCATGGGGTTAAAGCTCAGAAGCAAACCTCCTAGAGAAATAAGTGATGACCCCCAGTGGCAGAAGATGAGAACTTCACCCAGTACCTAAGTTTACACATAAGAGAGCCTGGGAGTTTAATGAAAAAGATGCTGGACAGGAATAGGGTAGATCAGGATTTTCTGAGTCTGAAATTTATACAGCGTGGAGGCTCTCTTTATGAACAAGTCTTATTTGTGCAACTTTTATAGTAACAGTCAATTATTTGACCACATTATTAAGTGGACCCTTCTCCCAGGGCCTTGAAAGTTAAAGCCCCTCCCAGGACTTGTACAAGTAAAGGGTCTTTTATCTTAAGCTTCATTAGCTGGATGGTAGTATTCCTCTGACAGAGACCCAGATCTCATCTTCTCAGAGAGGGGTATGCCTAGGTGAGAGTACTTGTGCTTGACCACTAGAAACAATGGTACAGTTGGGAATTAGCAGCTGGGGATGCGATTCCATGTCAAGAGGCCAGAAAAGTTCAGTTGCACCACAAGAGAGGCTGATACAGAGCAGAGAAGACCACCCATGCTGTCGCAAAGACTAAGAAAACAAGAGGGCAACAAGAGGGCCTGAGGTCAGGAAAGCCCCTTGGTATTCAGATACCAACTTGAACAGATGGAGAGGAAGAAAATCTGAAGGGTTGAACATTTACCCAAATGCCCAACCAAACTGAGTCACCTTAAGGAAATCATAATTTAAGCCAACAAAGTTTCCTCTGATGGGATAGCTGAGTTTATTTTTATCTCTGATACCTAGAAAATAGGGTATGAGGGACTTCCAGGTGGCGCAGTGGTTAAGAATCTGCCTGCCAATGCAGGGGACACGGGTTCGATCCCTGATCCGGGAAGATCCCACATGCCGTGGAGGAACTAAGCCTGTGCACCACAAATACTGAGCCTGTGCTCTAGAGCCCGTGAGCCACAACTACTGAGCCCGCATGCCACAACTACTGAAGCCCATGCGCCTAAAGCCGGTGCTCTACAACAAGAAAAGCCACCTCAATGAGAAGCCCGCACACTGCAACAAAGAGTAGCCCCCGCTCGTCGCAACTAGAGAAAGCCCGTGCGCAGCAACGAAGACCCAATGCAGCCATAAATAAATAAATAAATAAATTTTTTAAAAAAGGAAATAGGGTATGAGGAGTGAGGGACAGAGAAAGGGGTGATGGCTGGTAAGGCTGATTAGGTCAATCATAGAAATTAAAGACAACATATTCTGGTACATTTGCACTTGTTAGTATAAATATGTGACTTTACTCTGGAAATCTAACCCACCACCCGACCTCTCAGAATCGTCTATTATGTCCCTTAGGAAAACATCCACTGTCCTTCTCTTCGCTTACAAAGGGGAGAACTTCTTGTGGTTTCCCACAATCTAGCATCTGCTTCCTTCTCAGCCTTGTCTCTGGCAGCTTGTCCTTCCTGATGCCTTTGCTGCAGACATATTGGGTCCATTCCAGTTCTTCAAATGTACCAAACTCACCAACTACTTCCTCAGCCTCCAGCCTCTCACCTCCCACTTTTCACTGACCAGCTCTTTTCACCCTTAATCTCTCAGCTATAAAGGTCACTTCCTTAGGTCACCTCTAGGATCTTTTATGTTAGGTCAAATCCTTCTGTTGAAGTAATTAACTGCTACAATAACAAAAAAAAAAAAGGTTGAAGTTCCTTCATAATTCAAAATAGTTTGGGAGTAGAGCAGGGAGAAGGGTCTCTAGGCCCTTATAGGGTTCAGGATGTGGGGTTGGTGGGATTTCCTGAGGCCCGGTTTACCAAGCCTTGATAGGGTTATTTATGGATGTGGTTTTGAATTACATTACTCTGTCTCAAATGTCTACTTTTCATACCTGTAGTGTCATTGGTTATGAACTGAGGGGGAGAATCTCCAATCTCCAGTTCAACTGTGAGCCCCGTGGATCTCTTCCTTCGCAGACTCTCCCCTTGTATTACTTTGCTGACACGGATTTTGTCACTTGATATCCTTAGGAACAAGGCAAGATTTCTAACCAGATTATGAGAACTGTAAAAGTCATCTTCTGTTACAGCAGGTAACTGGAAAGAGACATATATGACTGAAGTGGTGTGGATTTCAACAGGTATAGTTCCTTTAACCAAAAGGTAAAGCATCTGGTACGTTCTGTCAAAGTAGTTTTCACCAAGGACAGTGGAATTCAGGTTAGGAAGGGATTGCTCTATGAACGAAAAAAGCCAAAATAGCACAGTTAAATTTATTTACATTATCATAATTACCATGCAGTATTTAATATTTGTTTAAATCTAGGAAATTTCGAAAAAGTTCAACATTATCATTCTTTCATAGGAAAATGTGCATATTAAAAACAAAAACACTTATAGAACTGACATGCAAAATTAAAGTCAATTTTAAAAATAATACCATTAATAATTATACATGAAATTTATTTTAAAAATCAATTAGCTATAGACACGTACAAATGAGAAATAAAATCTAATTATGAACCAGGAGCCTATGTTGTAACACTATTCACATTTTCAGAATTTTAAAGCCCTGACCAAAGGCATTTGGTAATTTAAAAATGTAAGTTTAACAGCCATCTAGTTTATGCAGTGCTATCTCTTAAGGAAAAATGATGATTCAGTGCTTCTATTTTTACTAAGGACAAAAGTATGTAATACAAATGAAGTATATACTAAAACATCTCAGAAGGCTTTTACATCAATAAAAGAAGTTTACATTTCAGCCTGAAAACGGTCAACACAAATATTCTACTAGGGCACTGAATTTTGTAAAAGTGATTGAGATTATATATACATATATATGTATGTAATGAATAAATATTACTGATTTCAGGGCAGAGTATAAACAACGTCCAAGAAGTAATAAATCCACGAACACATATTGAGCCCAAAGTCTGACTGTATAGTAATACTGGAATGTGACATGTAGCTTCTTACCACATTTCATGGTGAGGCTTACTAAGAAAAAGGAATTAGAATCTTAGAATAAAGAGGTAATTTCTTATTAATGTAATAAACATTCATAGCAATGGCATTAAGAAGCTATTTCATTATTACTACATTTTAAAAAATATCTTCTAGTATAAGTTCTAGATGCAATTTGGCTTAAACATTCTGTGAATCTGAAAAATGCGTTTTTGTATTATAAATTGAAGCTGCTCTCAAGCTACTGTTACAGGTGCGTACACCACGTATCCAAGCTAACTTTCTCATGTCTTCACAGTAATGGAAGGAATCAGAGATATAGATAATAATAAACATTTTGGGTAATCTAAAAAGATATGTATAGATTCATAATACAGGGATATTATTTTCCATTCCAAGTATCAAAGCAAAATGTTTATCCAAAAGCAATGCTATTTCAGAAAAAAATAATTCTAAAAGGGCAGTGGTGGTATTGTTTTGCAGCCTTGTGTAACCAGTTCTTGTATTAAATTCTGCCTGTTGAGATAATTTTTATTTTCTTGACTTGAACGATAGAGTACTTTGTGCCAAAAGCACCGTTTTAAAAAAGGTTAAAATTTATGAGAATTAAGCTGTAAATATGTGCAATCATTTGTACGTAAAAATAACACACTCTCTTAGCTTCTAAAGAGGCAATGTAGCATAATAGCTAAGTGCGTGGGTTCTAGAGCTAGACTCTCTGTGATCGGTACCTTGCTCTGCCCCTACCACCTTTGATACTGCTCTGGACTGAACTGTGCCCCCCCAAATTCATGTGCTGTAGCCATAACCCCCAATGTCACAGTATTTGGAGATAGGGGCCTTGGCGAAATAATTAGGTTTAGATGAAGTCATGAGGGTGGGGAGGGGACTTCATGATGAATTAATGCCCTTATAAGAAGAGACACCAGGGCACTCTCTCTCTCTCTCTCTCTCTCCCTCACTTCCTATCTCTGCCACCTGAGAACACAGCGAGAAGGCAGCCATCTGCAAGTCAGGAGGGGTGCTCTCACTGGAACCAGACCATACTGGTACCCTGATCTCGTACTAGCAGCCTCCAGAACCATGAGAAAAGAAATTTGTTTTTAAGCCATCTAGTTTACGGCATTTTGTTATGGCAGCCCAAGCTAAGACAGAAAGCATGGCAAACTACTTCACCCCCTTGTGTCTCAGTTTACTCATCTGCGCCTACCTCAAAGTGTTATTATTAGGATATAGTAACCGTTAGTTATTATATACAAAGCACTTAGAACAGTGCCTGACACACAGTAATGTCTCTGGAAATATCAGATGTTCATGTTATTAGTAGAAGTAGGACTTGCTTCGCAGATAGTAATGAATACAGGTATCCATTCATACTCTCCTGTCAAGCTTATATTATGATCTACAGCACACATTTATGTAATCGTTAGCCAAGATTATGGGGCACAGCTAAAAAATGATGATAAGTAGCACATGTGGAAAGGAATGGATTGGCCTTATTAGTACCTGTTTAATAAAAAAATTCAATGTATAGAGATAAATCCTGGTCTTGCAACACTGGTAAATGGGTAAGTTAGCTTCTTCCATGTATTTCCTTTAAATCCAGAGTTTACGTCATAATATTTACCTCATGGTGCTCAACTAATGTTATGCTAGCTTTCTTGGCAATACTTCTGGTGACTGCCAATGAACTTAGGTTCTGACCTCTATGAAACAGAAGTAAAGCAGAGATAGGGTGAAAATTTTAAGCAAAAAAATCTCTTCTGTACGCAGGAATAAGTGAACTAAATGTGTAGAATGTAAATGTTCTCGGGAGGCAAAGGAATATCCATCACACGCACAAACTTTTATCTGCATCTGTGCAGATAGATAAGAATTCCATCTGGAGTGATCTTTCAGGACACACATGTTATAAATGAACACATTTTAGTGTTTGGTGGACCATGGGTAAAAATTTATTTTCTCTTGTATTTGTCAAGGGCTAAGGAACTAAAAATATTATAATGAAACATTATAAAGAATGTTATGCATAATTAAGTATACATATACAATGTATGCTGTATTTTTCTGAGGAAATACCTGTATACACATGTCGATTAAGTTCACAGTGTTTCTTTTGGGAGTTCCATACTGTATTCTGGGGGCAGACCAATGAATTGTTCACATAGACATCCAAACGTTGACGTGTGGGGAAAAAAATTCCCACCAGAACAGCCTGTTAAAAATAAACAACATTTTTGCATCTTAAGAGAGCAATGAAACAGAATATTTAGAATTTAGCACTTAAAAAATATCCTTTATACATGCCTTCTGGAGAATATTAAAACTAACTTTTATGGATTCAGGATACATATTGAGTTAAAAATTTTAAACAGATTTACATTCAACCATTCATAGAAAAGAATGTAATGTAAGAAAAAAATATTAGAGGACAATCTCTAAATTAAAGAGAGGGTTCCTTTAAAAGATAATGTTCAATACAGGCTTTCAACTCTAGGGGCAGGGGAAACAGGAGAGTTAGCAAGTGCTCTGTACAATGCAACCACACACAATTAGGCACTTAATGTTGAAAAAAATGCTTATCTCTGATTTTGGTAATAAGACTAAAAAAAGGTCAGTCAAAAAACTATGCTCAAAAAAAAAAAAAAACTATGCTCATTAAATTTTGGTCATTTTTCATGTTCATTCCCCACATTTCATGCTATCAGGTATAATCATAAAGTGAGGAGACTTAGCTTTTGCAAAGGTGGGGAGGAATTTATAAGGAATCTAATAAGCTACAGGTAGTTTTGGAATCTTCTTTTGAGATTGTTTGCAGAGGCTCAGAATATTAACAGTCACGTTACTTCAGAGTTACCATTTTTATTTTTAAAATTAAAAAGATTCTCTTTCATTCACTATTTTAGGAACTCTCAAAAGTCTCTGCCCTATTTGAGCTTACATTCTAGAATAAGGAGAGACAATAAATAAAATAAAAAATAAAGTATGAAGCATGTTAGAAGGTGATAAGTTCTATGGAAAAAAAAAAAAGGTAGATCAGAGTCTGAGTAATTGGGTGAGCCAGGCACAGAGGGGTGGTCAGGGTAGGCCTACTGAGGAGAATGGGAGTTGATGAGGTGGGGGAGTCAGCCACCCAGAGTAGAATATTCCAGGCAGACTCACCATTGGAAGCGTAGGCCCCGGTGATAGCATGTCTGGTATATTGAGGAACAGCAAGGAGCCCAGTATGGCTGGAGGAGTAGAAGAAGTCAGAGAGCTAAGGGTTGGGGGAGAGTCTCAGGGTGCCTTGTAGGCCATTGTGAGGACTCTGGCTCTTGTGCAAAGGCCAACAGGGAAATTATTGCAGGGTTTGGGGCACAGGAATGGCCTGCTCTGACTTATGTCTTGAAGGTATCTCGGTGGCTAATGATGTGAGAACAGGCAGCAGAGGGGACAAAGGCAGAGCAGGAGGAGGAGTTGGGAAGCAACTGCCTTAATCCAGGGAAGAGATAATGTTGGCTCAAACCGGATGGTAGCGCTGGACGTGAGAAGTGGTGATTCTGGTTATTTTGAAGGAAGACTCAACAGGATTTGCAGATGGACTAGATGAGGAATGTGAGAGAAAGAGAGGAATCAAGAGTGATTCCAGGGCTTCCCTGGTGGCGCAGTGGTCAAGAGTCAGCCTGCCAATGCAGGGGACACGGGTTTGTGCCCCGGTCCGGGAAGATCCCACATGGCGCGGAGCCGCTGGGCCCGTGAGCCATGGCCGCTGAGCCTGCGCGTCCGGAGCCTGTGCTCCGCAACGAGAGAGGCCACAGCAGTGGGAGGCCTGCGTACCACAAAAAAAAAAAAAAAAAAAAAGACTGATCCCAAGGTTTTATCTTGAGCAGCTGAAAGGACAGAACTGCTATCACCATTCTCAGGTGTCTCCTTTCCTTACTCCTCTCTCTGCTTCCTCTTATCAGTGTCCTTTCTTCACGTTCTACTCTGGGACTTTCAAATCTCATACTCTTAGAAAAGAAAATCTATATTATGAGACTTCTGCTTGACCTCATACTCGTTTTCCACTGACATAGCGTATATAAAGTTAATCATCCCGGCTGAATTCTGTTTATAGCAGAGTTGACATTATTGAAGATACTTCAGATAATGTGCTATGATCTCTGAAGTAAATTCCAAAGGTGTATTTCTGACACATATAAATAATAGCAGCATGGAAGAATGAAAATATAATCCCGCGTGACCAGTTTTAGATGCATGCTATTTTTATGTAAAGGTTCAGGTGTGCTTGCTAATCACACAAGTCAGAAATCACTCTTACCCCTCAAATGTAGAAGCACAAACAAGTACATATGGGGAGAGGTGTTTGGAATTCATATGTGCTCTCAGGCTGACGAAAACTGTCTGGACTCAGTATTTTTATGGTACCCTACTGGTCCTTGAAAATGAGCTGTAAGGCTGACGATGTTCCAGAGGACAGGGAAGGAGATAAAGTCCTTAGCAGATAGAAATATATGCACATGACACCAATAACTCTTTTTCTTTTTTAGATTTTAAAAAATTTATTACTTCAAATAATTGAACAGAAATAATCTTCATAGAATCACTGAATGACAAAGTGCATTTCTTGACAGTCAATAAATGAAATAGATAATTTTTATGTTTTTATTATTTTCTTACATAGCTATCAATAATTTTTTTTTATTTAAAAAATTTTATTTTATATTGGAGTGTAGTTAACAACGTTGTGTTAGTTTCAGATAGATACACGTATTAGTATAACTGAATCAATCACTTGTCTGTGCACCTGAAACCAATTACTCTTAAGAAATAATTTCTATCTTGCCTTACCTTGTCATGGTCAACATTAAGCAACATCAGTCGAAGATTCTGGGGACTAGTGCCAGTGAAGTAGACCTCATAAGATTTGCCCAGAGCCACGATGCTATGAAACAGGGACAGTCTTCTCTGGCATGTGTACCCGGCACACCAGCCATGATCCTGTGGGCCTACATCCAAACAAATGAAAGTTCATGTTCTGTGCTATGAATATTATTAGTGCAAAGCCCGAAGAGTAATTGTATTAAAAATAAATTGCAGTGGTCAAGTTCAGCATTTACAGCCATTATCCATCCACCCATCCATTCAGTGATCTAAGCTATTTCTCAAACCTTGCCTTAAAAAGGAAGGCAGGGAAGCAACTCCCTCTCTACTATCCTTACTTTTAGACTGCCCAGGGTCAGAAGGGTATATGTTGAGGATTTGTGCTGGAAGGTCACTGAAGGAAATAGATTTACTTGTATCTCTACTTAAATAATCATTTAAGTCCAGGCCCCATGGAGAGGAAGAAAATGCTTGATGCTTTCTCCTATTTCACAAGTGTGACTTTGGGTGGGGAACCAACTTTCTCAGACTCTTTGCTGAGAACTATGCTATAACAGAGATAATTTGTTAAAAATAAAGCCTGTACATAGAAAACAGGGACATTTGTATGTCTGAACCACTGATTTATTAATTATTTCTTTCACTCATTTGTTCATTAATTTGTAAATTCGACAAACTCTTTTGTGTTTTTTTATTGCCTTTAACCTTCCTCCACTGTTATTTTAATAAATTTTTGTTAAAGACTGTGATTATAGGTACTATTGGAGGGTCAACGTCATTAAATAACTGAAGCAATCTGAGAAATAACACTCCATTAAACCTTCTAGAAAACCAAAAGAAAGTGGATGCTTTGCACCTGAATCCAGAACACATGTAACATGACTGCTGTAGAAAACTTCTCTATTTCACTCAGTTTTAAAGTATAAAACAGTGAGTGAGACATGGAATGATGAATTTTCTTGATGTATTTATTCATAAGCTCTGCTTAATTTCCTAGCTTGCTTGGAATTATTATCAATATTTATAAATGAAGTTTGATTGAATTTTAAACCAATATAAACTTCTGAAGCTTAAGTACAGCATAACCTATCCTTTATTATCCAAAATATAAATCCCACTTTTGAAGAAACCTTCATTGTGGGTTTTGAAAATAGAAATTTCTATGTATAAAATGAAAAATTTAGACTGATAAAAGCCATATTTTAAAAATAAAATTGAGTACTAAAATTTAAAGGGAAACTCTAGTGGTATGTACAAATTTTATCTTGGGAATTTTTCTTTCCACCTAGTATAGTGCATCCCAAGCTTCAAGAATCCTTCTAACACCTACATAATTTTTGCCATGCTTCTATCATTTACATTATCATTAAATTACATTCTCATTAAATTGAGACATTTAAAAAATTTATTTAAAAGAGAAATGTCATATCACTATTGTAAATGGAAAACTCATATGGCCTTTCAGAAAAGGAAAATGTAATAACAAATAGAATGAAACCTTTCTCCACCATATAAAACAGAGCAATTCGAAAACATCTTCATTATTCACCGACTGGCCTAAAATTCTTCCCACAGTCTCTGCTTTATAAGATCTGAAAGGCAGCATTTGAAATTGGGTTGATCATAGGTCATAGAAACCAGGCAGACTGCATGTTGGGGCAGAAGTGGGGAGTGACTTAAAATCATGTAACTTTGAGACACTTCTGATTTAGCTCATTCTATTCTCTTCAGCAAGTTAAAAAAAAATGAACTTGTAGGGTATTGACTATTTTAGGAATCTTAGAATATTTTAGTACATGTTGTGACATCGTCAGGACAGAGAGACCTTTCCGATCCAGGCTATGTGCCTCTTCAGCACTTCAAAGACTCTAAGCCTGATTAGAGACTAATCTTTGCGCCCCCAATGGCACTTCAGGAATAGACAATGAGTCCCTGCCCTCTGTTTTCAGTAACTTTTAGAAGTTCACCTATTTATTCAAAAAGTCTTGAATGACAAGACTCATGGAGACCATTGCCTCTCCTTGGGCTAACAGCCACCAAGGACCAGAATGGAAGAGACCTAGACTGTGGAGCTTGACAACATAGTCATGACAGTTAAAGGAATTAGGAATGAGAAAGACCAAAGCCAACCAAACAAAAAAACCCCACAACACGCTGATTCAAGATTAATTCTTCCAAGTATTCATGAGAATGAAAAACAAGCAGGCTGAGAATATTCATTCTCAAGTATTCCAAATATCATATTATCATTTTTTAAATTTATGTAAAGAAAATTGTTTTTTTTGCAGACTCTTGGATCAATTTTTTCTTAAATATATTTATGCCACCTTCATACCTATAAAGATTACTCAAGGAATAACTTTCCTCCTCTTCTTTTCTTTTTTTTTTGATATTAATGCATTTTATTTTTTTAACATCTTTATTGGAGTATAAATTGCTTTACAATGGTGTGTTAGTTTCTGCTTTATAACAAAGTGAATCTGTTATACATATACCTATGTCCTCTTCTTTTTCTAATGGTCAATTTGGAGTAATTGTCCTGGCTTTCTAATGTGGGGGACTGCTGAAGAGTCAAGTCTCTCTCCTGCACATAGATCTTACAAACAGAAGGCAAGGAAATCCCTATGTATACTAGTTTTATGTGATAGATAATTTATGAGACACGTCCATGAATGTAGTAAATAGTGAATGCCTTGAGTAACTCTAGTTTGTTTACATTGAATACCTACCATTAATGAGATCAACATAACCATTGCTCACTATAGCTACTGGTGAGAGTCTGCGAGTTTCTGCGTCGGAATCCAGGCTTTCAATAACCATCATTGCATATTCCATCCCAAAGCACCGATAGCTCTGCCATTCTGGAATGTACTTACAGGTTGAATCTCTAATAATTCCTAGAAACATAGGAATACACATTTAGAAATGAAACAGAATCTCCTTACAAAAGCTTCCACATACTATCTTTTGCTTGTTACATAACATTAATAAGTAGAAAATATAAATTAGTTGAGTACATCAATCATTAAAAATAAAAGATATATTTTGTTTCATGAACCAGAGGACTAACAGAATAAGATCCAACAAACCTTTATAAGGTGCTTTCTCAGTGACAGGAATTCTACTTCCATTTGGGAATGTGAGCATCACATTAGGAATTCTATAGTCTCCAATTCCAAATTGGCTATTTCCATTCCATTCATATTCTGCTTCAGGTATCACTGAACCAGAATTCCCCAGAAAGGAGCCATCCATATCTCTAAGAAAAGATTTCCTTTTGGCATCACAAACCATGTCTACACAATCAGATGGATTCACCTTACTGTGAAGAAAAGGTGAAATGCATGAATACTTAGATTTGGTATACCTCCCTGTCTCTAGAGAGCATTTGAATATACTTGCGCATTTGATAAGAGTATCAAAAAAATTAATTGATTGAATCTTATTTCAGAAAGGATTCAAAGTGGGACCAAGTAGCATATGTAATTAGCATTGTAATGAGGCCTGATTTTCCACTGTGTTGATTTGGTCTATTATTATGAATCCATTAACATTTCAAAAGGACAAATTGTACCTGTGGGAAATAAAATTAGAATTCCATTTTGCTATTCCGTATTTTGTCGAATGATAGATTTCGTATTTGTGCATTGCTCAAAATATACTAACATTGCCCAAAGAACAGGTAAATTACTCAGTTGTGCAGACATACAAAATCCTTGTGTTAGCAGAGAAGTCTTTATTTTTCCCTTCTTTCTCTTTTTTTAATGGGTCTGTAAGATTTATAAATGTATCATATGCTTTTTATAAAATAATCTAAATACTTAATATAAGTTCAGTCCCCTTCACCTTTCTATCCTAAGCTCTTAGGCTCACCACCAATTACAGATTAGTATATATTCTTGTAGACTTTTACCTACATATATATACAAACAGATATACTTAAATTATGATTTTTATGCTATATATTTTAATAACCATTTTGTAGACACCTGAACTGTAAGAGATGAAATACTATAAACTCATCATGCAGTTCAATCGTAGAAGGTATTCTGCCTTCGTTCTGAACTACCTGGAGTGTTGACTGTTAACTGGTTATAATAATAAAATGGCTGCTTAATTTGCAATGTACTATACATTGTATATTATATATAGTATACAGCATACTTACACTATATGATATACACCATGGGGAAATAGAAATTCATTCTACAGTTATAGCAGCAAAATACTATCTAATAGATCTGAGCTTTTTGCAAAGAAAGACGTGAAGCTATAACTTATCCCTTACTCTACTGTATTAGTTTTGGAGATGATTTGAGTAAATATTTCTGTGGGTCATGTGTTCTTTGTGTTCAAGTGTGTGCAGAGTGTTTTTGTGAGCAAGTCTGTGAATAGACTGCCCAGTGGCACTCTTACATTATGGTTTAGGGCTCTGTCTTACTTCAGGTTCCAAAGAAACAGAGCCTGAGATGTGGATTTTTGTTCAAGTGAGTTATTAAGGGAGTCCTCAATAAGGGAAGGAGAGAAAAGGGAAGGAGAGAAGCCATATAGGGCAAGGGAAAGAAAAGGGAGATGACTATGGTCTATAGACTAGCTTCAATCTGATCCCAGGAGAATCTCTTGATCACTAACTACACCCAGAGCTGTTCCACTTTGAGACAAGGGGGCTGGCCCTTCCGTCCTCTGCATAAATTCGTCATTTTTTGTGGACTACAAGAAGGCAGTGGTAGGGAGAGCTTTAGCCTCTCACAGCTATTCCTGTTTGGCTAAGAGCAGTCTTCTGGAAAAGCAGGAAAATGTAGGTCATTATTGGCCAACATTTAGAGCATCTGGGGACTGGGTGAGCTACTCAGTAAAAGGGATCTGGGATTGTGCCAACAGTATCCCAATAAAAGCACAGGACTCAAAGACATATTTTTAAATGTAATATTTTCTTCATGACCTAGATGTTAAAATTATATATTAAATTTGAAAGATTCAATGATAACTAAATAGGAGGTAACAGCTTTCTAGTGGGGAGAAGCTCTACTGAGCCAAAAAACACTGCAGTTCAACAATTATTAAATGAGGAGGTATAGGGTTGTCATCAAAATAAGATCAGATGAAGTCAAACTATTTATGAAACACTGCATTTCTCTGAAGAGATGCATAGCTAATTAGCATTATTTCTTGTCTTCTCTCTATACTGAAAATGGTCAAAGAGCTCTAATGGAAACTTTCTTTCCTCCAATATTGTCTTATATCTAAATTCCTGGTCTGCATGTCTTTTGAAGAGTAGCAGTTATTGGCTATATTCTTTCAAGACTTAGAATCTACGTGGTTAGCTTCTAGAAATATTCTGACACCAACTAACCTCTGTGATTGAAAAAAAAAAATCACTGTTCAAAGTTTCTGCATATTTTTAGTCACAATGATTATAATGATTCCCGTTTAATTTCCAAGTACATGTTGGGATGCATATAATAAGATATTTGTAAAGCAAAAGGAAACAAAAGAGGTAAGGGAAAGGGAAGAAATGATAGACATGACTTTCATTCCTAATGACTATTAATGGAGAGATATTAATGTACAAATATACTTCTGGCCCATTCTCTTTTATGTTTAATGATGGTGCTATGTATGATACATGGGGGAAAAAAAAGTATGAGAAAATATACATATTAAGGCCTAGCTTGTTCAACTTACTTGAAGACACAGATATATTAAATACTCTTAATTTTCACAATGTTGATTGAAATTTCATAGACATAAACAGTTACTTTAAATTTAGCAGCTTTCTCAGATCTATGGCAGGGGGAGAAAACAATGGAAAACTGTGATGACAGAAAAGAAGAAACTGAGTTATCATATATTTTACCTTATATCGGGTCTATGTATAAATATTTTTGATTGTTCAGTAGTGTCAACCAGCTGTATGTTCTTCACATGGATTGGATGCTGTAAATCCTCATTTAAAGGGTTAGTAATGAATATCACATTAGTTTCACCTGAACAAACATTTTTAAATCCAACAAATGTGGAACCTAAAACATAAATAATAGAAAAACAATTATTTCCTATAGAGAAAGGGTAAAATCAGTTTCATTTCATGTATATTCCACCAATCATTTAACATTACCTTGAACATGGAACTCTTACCTTATGTGGCAGATAAGTCCACCACTATTTGTGGACTGTATCCACACCACTGAGTAGTCCTCTCCCATATTTCCTCTGAGCTTGGCATATTTTCTCTGTGATTTGCATTGGACAATGGGACAAGAGCAATTGTAGTATAAACAGATCTGAAAAGTGCTTGCATATTAGGGCTCACTCTCTCTTGGTGTTCTTGGGGAATTCTGTGATTACCAGCATGTGAATATGCCTAGGAGACATTTGGCTCAGTCACTCTCATTACCCCATCAAGGGCCAGCACCAGCCACCAGACATAGAAGTGAGACTATCCCAGACTAACCAGCCTCTACACATCTTGTAAAGTGATGGCAGCTCAGTGAATAATCCCAGGTAAGATTAGCAGAAGAATCACCGAGCTGAACAAAGCCCAAATTGCCAATCTACAGAATCATGAGCTCATAAACGGTTGTTTAGAGGCTTTGAATTTTGGGGATGGTTTGTTATGCAGCAAAGGCTAACTGAAATATTATTGCTCTCTTGGTCTTATTGCATATATTATGTGGCCAAAAGATAAAACTGATTAGATCAAAAAATGATCCCCTTTGCACTTAAAATCCAGTAACTCAAAACTGAAAACAGCAAAAAGTGAGTCCAAAAAATTCTTAAATTAGTTATGTGCTATATACTACCCTGCTTGACTGTATTTTCTCCTAAGAAAATATTGTATACACATGAATATAAGCCTGTAGATGAGTATCAATAAAATACTATAGTAATAGATGCGGTTTGTTCCCTGTGTAGATCTCCTTTATTGGTCCTAAACCTATGTAGCATGTTAAATAATTTTTGGCAGGGGTATCATTACAAGTAACACTAAAAAATGATAATTTGTTCTGCATTTCTGGGAATTAAAGTTATGAGAAATAATATGTCAAAACTTAGATGTCTAATTTATTGAACTGCTTTCTTTCAGGTGACACTGGTTAAAGTTATGAAAGGGAGATTTGCTGGCTCAGTGTATTTAATGGGCAAAGCGAAAATACTTGGTATGTTTGCTACATCTATTTTTTTTTTTTTTTTTTTTTTTTTTTGCTACATCTATTTTAATTATTTTACATTTTTAAGGATGCAGCCTGGTTCAGTGAAAAAGCAGCAGATTTTAAGTCAAAAGATCTTGATTCTGATCCTAGTTCTGCCAGCAGCTGTGGGAGTTTGGCAAAACATTTAAGTTCTATGAACTAAAATTTCTGCAGTCATAAAAGCTTCTAATAAAATAAAACCCTAATTATATAAAAGGGCTTTACAATTTAGAGAAACTAATTAATATTAAATCACTATTCCAGTGCTTTTTCTGTTGTTTTAAAAAGAAAATGAAATGTCAGTTCTTTTATATGTATGAATGTTGCCAGGGAACTATTCTTGAAATTGACTCTGATGTCTGGTTTCTTTGCTTGTCGTATTGAGCAGATTAAATTAATCATTATTTTTTTTAACTAACAATGAAACATCACTAGTTATATTCTACATATTCTTTACAGAACTTAACTGAGTAGACTTTCAAAGACTGTGTTTAAACTTGCCTGAGATGTCCAAAAGACCACTGATGGCATTGTAACTCATGATCCCTGCATGGGGTTTCCGCGGTGCCATGTTATGTGCTGAAGCAAAGGTAGGCCAGCAAATCCCACTTCTCCCACCTTTTATAAAAAGAAGAAAGTTAGTGAAATTTGAATATGCACTCATATGAACCCCAAAATTTAAAGTTCTAAAATCTTTACCTGAGGGAGGTCTAGAGCTTCGATGGGCAGCAGACAGTTCAATATTGGGATCATCATTAGTTAGGACATCAGAGCAATTAAATTCAGGGCTACTTCCAACAATTAATGAGTTCTATTTTAAAAAAAAGTTCAAACAGTAAGCTTTATTAATAACTTTTCTTAAAAGAAAACATAATAATGAATAATAATGAATGCCACTGTAGCAAAACACAACCTGTATAACTTTGAGAAGTGGATCATTCATTAAACCAAGTTAAAAAAGATGTGATTTTTGCCCCAAGTGGATGACATTCAAAGTCAAATGGGGGAGACAGGCATGTAAATAATTATATTTAAAGAGATGTTATGTTTCCATGATAGGAATATGTGCAAGGCAAGTAGGAACAAAAAGAGGAGGGAGTGTCAAAACTACCTAAGCTGGTTCAGGAAAGACTTTGTAGAGATAGTGAAAATTTAACTAATTGTGGCAAGATTAGCAGGTGATAAGCAAGAAGAGCTGAGGGAAGGAGTGGGGAGAGGGAAGGACGGAGAGCTTCTTGGCAGAAGGCAATGAGCACAGAGGCAGGAGGTGTGGCTAGTAGGGCAAAGAGGTCAAGAAAATCATCTGTATTCAAGAATTCTACCCTTGTCAGAGTTGCTCTTTCTGCTTTGTGTGGCTGCGTTCAATTCTTACCTTAATCTGCACTGTTTTACTGGAAATTCTGTGAGATATAGCAGGTGGCGTGTAAATCATTGAAGAAATGGCCATTCCATTGTCAACCAGGGTCACGTTATAGATACGCACACTCTCCGTGGTCTGTAATAGAACTTGGAGGTTACATCGTATGAAATATAATCATAAAAGAAAATAAACAATCACTGTTTTGGGATCCATTTACCTGAAAATAAATTCCGTAATCCCAGCATGCCCAAATGGTAAATCCCTGTATAAGAGAGCATCCAGGAAGGCCATCTTGGTTCATATAGATACCAAATAAACCTCCATGGGCTTCATTGTCAAACCACTTTTCCAGAGAATAAGACTGACCTTTGAAGGAAATATGGAACCAGTAAATTAACATTATGAATCAAGTCATAGAGTTATAAGCAGTATCAGTTAAAGTTGAAATTCTTTTAAAAGTTAAATATATGAGTCTGATGCAAATTTTAATAACATGATCAAATATTTGTATGGTTCAGCTACTTACAGTTTATTCTATTTAGTATTTCTCTTATCTAATTTGTCTCTTCAATGTTACTCAGAATAATTGTATATTCATTTGCAAAAGTTTACTTTAGTGCTAGCACCCTTAACTTATTATATCTGGTTAAACATGAATTTCTTTAGAAAGATTATGAAGTTTGAATTCAAACAAGGCTAAACTTGAAAAACACAATGATACCACTTGCTGTCTATAAATGTTACTGGTTCCTTCTGGTCAGCCCATTTTCAAGTTAAGTGTCACTTCCTTAGAAGGCCTTCTCTGACTACCGGATTCATAGTTAGCACCTCAGTTACTTAACATGGCAATTAAAATTTTTTTCACTTTGATATTTAATTACTACTTATTTGTGAATTATTCATCTCCTCTCTCCTATAAGAACGTAAGCTTCATGAAAGAAGAAACTGTCTAGCTCCTTCATGGCCAGATTCTTAGAGCCTAGAAGGTAATGCAGAGGTAGGTGCTCATCAAATACTTCTTGAATTAATGTACGCATGACCTTGGGAAAGTTGCTTAGCATTTTATAACTTAAATTTCCTCATATATAAAAAATTATAATGTCTAATTCAGGGTTGTTTCAAAATGAAATGAAATAACCCACATAAAGTGCCTCAATAAATGGAAGCTATACCCATTATTAATATACAGGATAATTAAAGTGGATTTTCACGAAAGTTTTGCTTATGTACAAATCAGATCAGTGGCCTTAAAAACTCGTCCCAGCCATGCATAAATTTGAGGATTCCCCATAAAGAGCAGCACTGCCTCCTAAACTGTACTTTGTACCAGCTCTCTTGTCCAAGTTCCCCAGGATCTGACTTCCTCCATCTTCGATTGCTTTTCCCTTCTTCCTAGTGTCCTTTGAGACTGACATTTCACCTACGGTCGTCGGCCTGGTTTCTATTGTTTCCTCCCTCAGAAGCTGTCTGCATGGCTACACCTTGGTTCTGCACAATGTAGCCCCATGGACAAGGATGGCTCCACCTTTGGACCCACGTGTGGCAGAGCTCCCTTCCCAGCATCCCAGCCTGTTCCTTGTTAGGGAGATGAACTGTGTAAATTGATGTCCCATTCCGGGAACTTAAACCCTCAGTTCCTCTGTGATGCCTCATATTTCAGTTGCTCCTCATAAACACTCCCGATTATTTAGGAAGATCAATATATTCAGTGAAAAATGCATTATGTGGCATTATACATATTAGTAAATATTCACATTCACAGGTCATATTTTGATTAAAAAACACAACAATACTTCAAAGAAGTTGAAGAGAAATTACATATTTAAAATTTTTTTTTTCTTTTTTTTTTTTGCAGTACGTGGGCCTCTCACTGTTGTGGCCTCTCCCGTTGCGGAGCACAGGCTCCGGACGTGCAGGCTCAGCGGCCATGGCTCACGGGCCCAGCCGCTCTGCGGCGTATGGGATCTTCCCGGACTGGGGCACGAACCCGTGTCCCCTGCATCAGCAGGCGGACTCTCAACCACTGTGCCACCAGGGAAGCCCTATATTTTAAAAATTTAAGTCAAAGAAAAGCTACTTTAAGCTGTTGGGAACTAAAATATTTAAAAAGAACATACACCAAGGAATCAGTTATATCTGTGGCGAAGTTGTTTTATTCCTTCAAAATGTACTTTGCACAAGAAAAAAATTAGCTGAAGTCCAATAATTTTTGAATTTACAGAAAAAAATGCTTATTCAAAGAATTTCAAAAATACCTATAGAGATTGAAAAAATCAACTGTAGAAGGGCTATACATTTTTCAGATAAAATTCCATTTCCTTTAGCTAAGTTTCCCAAGAGGTAAAGCCAGCAGGTCTAGCATTCTTTGACTTTTTTGATTCAATAATTAAGTTATCTGGTTTAAAAGTCAAGAGTTTATAGAAAGTTATACAGTAATAAGTGACCAGTCACCCTGTTCCTACTCACCTTCAATGACTTTTTGCTTTTACACTTTCAGTGTTTCTTTATGTAAATGCATATACCATACATATTCTTTTGTTCCCTTTCTAAGTAACCTCCACTTATCATTTTAGAATGTTCTGGTGACTTCTCCATATTAATACATAGTATGCATCTTTTTTCCTTCTTTTTTTTAGAGGGGCCCAGTGTTCCAGTGTTTGGCTTTATACAACTAGCCCACAGTAACTGGACACAGGGTAGCTTTCCATTTTCTGCCAGTACAGGCCAACGCTGTGATGAATAACCTTGTTCACAGCCCTTTTTCTAACTGCTGTAGAGGCAACTGTTAGATTACAGGAAGTAGAAATGCTGAGTCAAAGGTAAATGCCTCTATAATTTTGGTAGCTATTGCCAGATTCCCCTTTGTAGGGGTTATATCATTTTGTCCTTCAACCAGCAAAGTGTAAATGTTACTATTTCCCTACAGCCTTGCCAGGAGAGCAGTTGTTCAGTTAATTCTTGATTTTTACTAATCTGATAGAAATGTGTCTGAGAACCCTCTGTTCATGTCCTTTGATTTTTTTCATGCTTGCAGGCTTTATCATATGAATAGTGAGCACGTATTCCTTTAAAGCGGAAGCATGAAGTAGTGACATATCCCTATAGGCATGTATCTCTATGCTTACAAGTTGCTTTTGGGAAAGTGATGGTGGGATAAGATAATCACTGTTCAGCACCATCAAACAAGCACTGAAGCTATTGTTAAGAGTGTTTGGATCATAAACATAGAAAATAGTTATCTTAAAAGCCTGTTTTTAAAGGATCTATCCTTCTTTTATTCCCTTGATACTATTAGTCAACACAACTTATCCTATTCTGTCCTCCCCCATCTCTCTGCTGATCCCTTTTGTTTATTTTCATCCCACTGCTTCTCGCCGGATTACTCTCTTTCACTCTTGTCTTCCCAAGTCCATCAGACCCAACTGTCCACCATTCTCTACTTTACCCCCTCTTTTTCTCCCTTACACTCTCTGGCTCACTCTGTCTCCCTGGTTATCCCTCTGATTTTCTCTTTTCTTCTCATCTCCTCTACAGTCACAGGGATAGAATAAAGATACCCTTGTCAAGGAAGAGCTCATGTCCAGTGGGATCAGGAATGAAAACACGCTGTGGCAGGCACAGCTAGTGGCATGGGATTGGACAGAAGGACATGAGGGTATCACGAGGACAGGGCTGGTCACCTTCCTCAGCCTGGGGCTCAGGGACCTCCCTGAGGCAGTGACTGTGAAGGGGAGGCCTGGGGAGCAGCAAGGCCCGGTCTCAGGAGGGTGAGGATGGGGACGGGGTCTCAAGAGAGGTCCTGGGGCTGCAGTGTCCTAGGGCCAGGGAAGAGCGTGGCATCCTGGGGCTGCCGGAGAAGGGTGATGGGGTGAAGGATGAGAAGAAAATTGGTTTTAATTTTTTCTTTAAACCCAATATTATATGGAAATAATTTAGTTTGTTGAGTTCTTTCAGTGCCTAGGAAGAAGCAATATTACTTTTCAACTCACAAACAATAATTATTTGTTTCGAACAAATTTGGACAAGTTATTTCCTAATTTTAGTGACTCTATGCCAAAGACTTACTTGAGCAAGGTTCACCATTGATGCGATATCCTGCCCTTCCAAATCCAGCCACTACGTTATTTTGTAAGACTGTATTGGTCCCTCTATTTATCTAGTATAACGATAAAGAAAATGCTTTGGGTCAGGCTCTTACACAATTATGCAATGAGAGCAGGTATGCAACATACACTGGAAAACTAATTATGACGATACTTCCAGGAGTAAAAATTTAATTCACATTCACCCCATTCAAATTTATAATACAAATGAAGTACTGAAATTACCTTAGCTTCTTGGTGTAAACCTGCCACTAGATACTATACTTTAGATTTCATTATAAAAGTACATTAAAGAGATTACTTTTCATTTCAGTCACAGAATCCACTGGACGTGGTTG
Organism: Phocoena sinus; assembly: GCF_008692025.1. NCBI lineage: Eukaryota > Metazoa > Chordata > Mammalia > Artiodactyla > Phocoenidae > Phocoena > Phocoena sinus. The sequence continues at coordinate 52,257,151 of NC_045779.1, read as the reverse complement.
AATATTAACAAGCCATAGACAAAATTCCAGTATTATAACAAGGCTACAAAAATTTTATCACTCTTTTTTGGTTATATTCTGTTACCAATTTGATTTATTAAGAAAAAGACAACTAAGGCAATTACAGTGGACCATAAAATTCAGTAGAGGCATTCATTAAAGAAAATCTGCTATAATAAAAAACTGGGTTAGAACAAGTAGGTAATTACTAAACAAATTTATTTTATGAGCCAAATCAGAGTGGTAGAAAATGAAAAGTATGGAGCACAGAAGGTTTAGTTCTTGCCTACACAGAATCAGCAAAACGGTCCAAATCTCACTTATTTAAAGCATGTTAAACAGCCTTATTTTTAAAGATTATGATAAAAATAGAGTCAAATGGAATTCATAAAACTAAAAAAAATGGTTTCAAAAGATATAGATAACTTTAAAGATTTGGAATTGACATTTGATTACATTCTAACATCTATAAATAGACAAAAAGAGAACATTATTACCTTATAAATGTATACTAAGTTCCAGGCTTTCAGATTTTGCTTTAAGGTAATTATTAATAGTTGTACAAAAACAAAATTCAATCCTTACCCTATCTTTCAAAGAGAGCTTTTTAAATTCCTTTTCTTTCCTATGGTATAAGTAAGTAAGATAAAAACAAGAGGAAGCTATCTTTCCTCTAAATCCTCTCTGTACTTTCTATTTTCTTGCTTACAATCTCACTCTACATCTAAATAAATACCTATAGTAATTGAAGAAACTTCACGGGAAACAAGAAAGGTCCAATTAGTAATATCCGATAAGAGTAAATAACCTTGCATATAGAATCATAATAGTTTTAGATGAGAAATGGATTTTAGAGATTTTATAGTCTATCATTATAATTTTGCATTTAAATTCAGAGTTAAACAGTAAAATGTGTAAGGCATTCAGTCAATTAGAAGCAGAGAGACCCTGTAATGGAACTTGAAAGCAATAATTAATGTTGGAGAAGCAAGTAAATAAGAGAACTATTTAAACCAATGGACGTCAACACAGAGAAAAATCCAATGGCTACTGGAGCTCACAACATCTTTAAAGAAAGTTCATTCACTCCTTTAATCAGCTCACTTTATCCACAATCTTTATCTAAGAAGAAATCATTTTCAATGACATTTTGAGATTTACAAATTATACAGAAATTATAATCTTCAATAAGGGAATTACAAATTATAATTTTGTCTACTTATAATTTTAAATTTGTTCACACTACCTCAATTGCTGCATGCCAGAGAGTTGAGCTCAAGTCTTTTCTGTTCTGATAGGTTCCTGGCCAAACTGAAAGCGTAACCAAGTTTCCTCGGACTCTGTTGGCATCCCCCCATATTCTCATGCCTGGAAAAAAAGAAAATTCCCCCAAATGAGTACTATAGGGAATGTCTTTCATTTCTTCCATGAAATTAGTTTTCTCATTTGAACCTGACAAACAAACCCTTTTGATTTGAGAGTGAACCCTCTGAACTCTTTGATACTCTACCTCTTTAATAGACTACCTGAATTAAAATCTTTTGTTAAATATGTGGGTTCACAGGCTCCACCTTAGATTTTAACAAATATACACACAAATTTTATACACCTTAAATGAATTTGTATTATGCTTTAGACTGATATTCAAGAAAGGACAACCCCCTAAATCAAATCAAATATATATTTTTTAAAAATTATCTTTATTTGTGAATAATCCTTTTGTTTTATATGTGAGAAGTATGTTAAAAGTCAGTAATTTAAACTATTGGTGATTAAATAACTCACATAAGATCATGGTCTGGTAAATAATTCTTCTAGAGCTGTACTGTCCAATATGACAGCCATAGCCACATGTGACTACTTAAATGTAAAGTAATATAATTAAGTACCATTAAAATTAAAAATCCAGTTTCTCAGTCACATTAGCCACATTTCAAGTGTTGAATGGCCACATGCAGTTTAGTAATTGCCATGTTAGCACAAACACAGACCCTTTATTTCCATTCTTGAAGAAAGATCAATTGGACACCCTGGCTCTAGAGTTTGCAGACAAGGTTGTCTCAGAAGACATGTTATTGGACCGAAATATCATATTACCTTCCCCCACTGTAAAGTGAATCACGTTATCATCTATGTCCAATCCATCTGTCCCAAATACACCAACTGCAGGGGAAAAGCCACTGTGAAAAGCACAGCCTTGAATATAAGATGAGCCACGTTCTTGAATCTATAAAACATCAGGATTCAGTGAACATTTTAAAAACAAAGTTAAAGGATATTTAAAGAAAAAAATTTGAAGTAGGTGATTTTCAGAAAACAAATCTTGATAAACAAAATACTCAATTTACATTCCATGAAAGAAGATGACTTCCCAGCAGACCTTTTTTTTTTTTTTTTTTTTTAAACATCTTTATTGGGGTATAATTGCTTTACAATGGTGTGTTAGTTTCTGATTTACAACAAAGTGAATCAGCTATACATATACATATGTTCCCATATGTCTTCCCTCTTGCGTCTCCCTCCCTCCCACTCTCCCCATCCCACCCTTCCAGGCTGTCACAAAGCACCGAGCTAATATCCCTGTGCCTTGTGGCTGCTTCCCCCCACCCAGCAGACCTTTTAATGCTGGGAAATTTCCATATATCTTCGGTTTATGATTAAAAAGAGCCAAAAAGAAATGCTTATTTTAAATGTGAATTAAAAATTCTCAAGTGCTTTTCTATGCATTTATATTTCTATCATTACCTACAAAATGCTAAGGAACTAAAAATTATTTTTCATAACAGTTTATTATATGATGAGCAGGGATTTTTTTTTTTTTAACCACGGAAGTCGATACTCAAGGCAGGGGTTACAATTCAAATGTCTGTAGGAAACAGTCAATGAGTAGTTTAGGGGTTTCAATTACAAACCTACATGATTTAAAATTTTTATTTATTTATCTTTATTGACATATAGTTGATTTACAACGTTGTGTCAGTTTCAAGTGTAGCAAAGTGATTCAGTTATACATATATATCTATTCTTTTCCATATTCTTTTCCATTATAGGTTATTACAAGAATATTGAGTATAGTTCCCTGTGCTATACAGTAGGTCCTTGTTATTTTATGTATAGTAGTGTGTATATATTAATCGCAGACTCCCAATTTATCTCCCCTCCATAATATATATATTTTTAATCTTATTTTATTTATTTACTTTTCATATTTTTATTTTATATTGGAGTATAGTTGATTAACAATGTTGTGTTAGTTTCAGGTGTACAGCAAAGTGATTCAGTTATACATGTATCTATTCTTTTTCAAATTCTATATAAGAAATATGCTCTTTCTCATTTTTTCTTAAATCAGCAGCCCTCTAAGCATATTTATTTTCCCACTTTTGAAAGAGGCATGGATATACAGACATGCTTTTCATTTGAGAAATTTAAGCAACACTCACTTTGTTTAATAGTAACTGTTTGGAAATATTTTTGGTCATTGTAAAGTAAAGTAGAGATGTGAAATACTATTATAGATCTCCAATTCTTTCACCTTTTGTTCTCCATTTTCCATTTTTTTTTTTTTTTACTGACCTTAAATAATGCATGAAATGGTTGGAATCAAATACTGTTGTAGTCTAAAAACGTTAATGGGAAATACATCTAAGAAAGTTTTATTAGATTATAGTCTTAGCAATTCTAAGATATGGGCATTTAATAAAGTTAAATGAAAATCAAATCAAAATCAAAATACTTAATTTTGGGTATATGTAAAAATTAAAATAAAGTACAAACCTGTCCCAGGTTAAGAAATGTTACAGCGTATCTTGGATCCGTGCTATCCCTGAAGCCCTCTTGACCGCTGTGATAAAATTCCACATTACTTATTCTTGCATTTCCTAGTGGGGAAAAGAGTTACACATTTTTTTCCCTTGAAGCTGAATAAAACTTTTTGAAAAACTACTAAAGTTTTTGTAATTTTCCAAATGACAAATTTGTATTCAACTTTTTCATGAAAACTGTATTCATTTTTCTTTGCCCTTTTAATCCAAATAAGGCAATGTTTCTGAATTTGTTTTTTTACTGCCCCTCACAAGAACCTTTTTAGACATTTCTCTTTCTGAATAGCGTTCCCTCTCCATGACATTTTAATACCACAGATATACTACATATCTGTCAAGGTATGGAGGCCCTTTGGAGGACCACAAACTGGTTACGTTTTGTTTTCCCCCAAGAGTCAATTTTCACCTGTTGGTAGTGATATAGTCCCTGTTGAGAATGCATGGCATGAGGCACAAGTTATAATTTACCTGACATTTCAATTTTGATGCTCTAAAGAGCTGTTATGGATATAATCTTTACATAATTTTTTCCAGAATATGCATTGCCAAGTATCTGCTGATCGAGTTTGTCACAAGTGCCACTGAAGTGACAAAAGGCAATTTCATAGATTATTAAGAACAGCAATAACTATCCATGAGCCATGACTCTGTGCCAAGCTCTGTACTAAGTGCTTAACAGGCAATGTGTGGTTTAATTCTCACACAACATTTGTGACTTAGGAACTTTTATAATTCCTGTCTTCTATACAAGGAAACTGAGGCACAGAGATTCATGGCTGGTAAAAATACAGTAGAGGGTATTCCTTGTTTCAAAAACTGATATCTAATAAATTACATTGGAGAAGAGTTATTTTATACTAGAAGGGAAAAGCCTGTCTGGAAATCCATGAGCCAGCGATTAGGTGTATGGTGGAGAACATAAGATTAATAAGATAGATACAGAGAAGAAATGATTACTACAGACCCTGGGCCTACAAAAGCCATTGATGCATTTTGTTTACTTACATCACAAAATAATTTATTGGAGCAAGGAAAGGTTGACATGTGAATAGGGTCCATTATGGGACTTTAAGTATCCAAGATCAGAGTAATTTCATCCCTCTAATCATCTAATTCTTTATCTTTAAAAAGAGGACAATATTTATGCCATAATACTATGAGGACTGAATGACATAATATGTGTTAAGTCCTTAGCACAGTGTCTGGAATCTTGTATTACTTTATGATCATCATTACTATTCTCCTCATCAGTTAAGCTTCTGTTGGCAGATTATGACCAATAGGTAGAAGTTCTAGTGGGACAGCTGCTTGCTCAATATAAAGATTTTCTAAAATGAGAGCTGTTGCAAAATGGAATAGGCAGTATTGTAACCAAGTGAGCTCCTGCTGAAACAGTTCAAGTCAAGAATAGAGGATTACTCCTGGTACCCAGATTGTGAGATTGAAACATCAGCTTCCAAAAAAAGGAACCAGGGTTACTTGGAGGAAGAACTTACTCCCAGTCTCAGCAAGAAAAAAAAAAAAAAAAAATTACAACATGTGCTTGTCATATCAGAAAGTGAAGAAGCTAAAAAAAAAACCCCAAACAGTCAGGGACTTCCCTGGTGGCGCAGTGGTTAAGAATCCACCTGCCAGTGCAGGGGACATGGGTTCAATCCCTGGTCTGGGAAGATCCCACATGCCGCAGAGCTACTAAGCCCCTGTGCCACAACTACTGAGCCCACGCACCACAACTACTGAAGCCCACATGCCTAGAGCCTGTGCTCCACAACAAGAGAAGTCACAACAATGAGAAGCCTGCGCACTGCAAGGAAGAGTAGCCGCCGCACAGCAACGAAGACCCAATGTGGCCAAAAATAAATAAATAAATAAATTTGTAATTAAAAAAAAAAACAACAGTCATAAGGAGGAGGACTTAGGCACCAACATGAAAAGGTTCTGAAGGTCAACGAGAGGGCATTTTCAGTATCAATAAGGTTAACGTTCACAATGGATTAGAACATATCAAATATGTTTAAATCCATGGAACTAATAATGATACTAATAACAAAACAAAACAAAACGAAAACTCCTTGTTACCTTTGGAGGATGCTTGGCAACCAACTCATTGTTTTGAAAAACTAGTTAATAACAGGAAAGAATCAAACATTTTTTCTATCTAAACTATCCTTCAGGGTAGTCAAACAGTGGTCTGGGGAAGCTTCTCTTTAGAGAAATATTTGAGATTATAACTGAGTAGGGAATAGTAGAATTAAAATATCACCATTTTAAACCTCAGTGATTCAATAGATCCAGGCAATGATAATTAATAACTGCTAACATCACAAAAGGAAAAACAATCGTACATTATGTGCCTATTAATGGAAAAATAACAACCAACTATGAGGAATTATTGCCTAAAAATTGAGTCCCAGTCTGGTCAATTTGCTAGTTCTAAATTTGCTACTTATGCATAGAAAATACAAGGGAGGCAGGGACTAGTTAAATTCTAGGGATGCATCACTAAATTCAGACTATTGGAAACACTATAGGACAGATGACCTAACTTCTTTTATAAATAAATTGCAAGGAAAGAGAAATTAATTAGAGATTTAAGATTCATAACCAATTGCAACATGGATCTTATTTAGACCCCGATTTGAACAAAGACAGTGAAAGAAAGAAGGAAAGAAAGAAAGGAAGGAAAGGAAAGAAAGAAGGAAAGAGGAGGGGGAGCAGGGAAGGAGGGAGGAAGGAAGGGAAAGAAGGAGTGAACTGGAGGATTCTGAACAATCATTTGATGTTTAGAGATTATTACTAACATTTTAAAATCTGATTCTTAGAGATGTTTTTAAAGAAGTCTTTTAGATTTACACACTGAACTATTTCTAGATGAAGTAATACATGGTTGCTTCATTCATAATAGCCAAGATATAGAAACAGCCTAAATGTCCACCAATGGATGAATGGATAAAGATGTGAGATACCTCCCTATCTATCTATCTATCTAAAACATTCCACTGTGTGTATACATATATCATTCAGCCATGAGTGAGAAAGAAGGAAATCCTGTCATTTGGGACAACATGGATGGACTTTGAAGGAATTATGCTAAGTGAGATAAGTCAGAGATAGAAAGATAAATGCTGTATGATCTCATTTATATGTGGAATCTAAAAAAGCTGAACTCATAAAAATAGAGAGTAGAAGGGTGGTTATCAGGACCTGTGGGGTGGGAGAAATAGGGAGCTGTTTAAGGGTATAAACTTGTAACTAGTAGATAAATAGTCCTGGAGATATAATGTACAGCTTAGGGATACAGTAAAAATACCATATTATAAACTTCAAAGTTGCTAAGAGACTAGCTCTTAATTGTTCTCACCACACACACACAAATAATAACTATATGACATGATAGAGATGTTGCTGACGCTACTGTGGTAATCATATTGTAATATATAAGTGTATCAAATCAACACATTGTAGACCTTAAACTTACATACTGTTATATGTCAAATATATCTTAAAAAATATATGCTTGCTGCTTCAAAATAATCCGTGGGCTTGAAGAAAGCCGGTGAGCTCAGATCTCAAACAAGACTGGCCAAAGTTGATACCTGTGGTAATTGGTGATGATAAGCATTATATTATACATTTCTCTATCTTTGAAATATATTTGAAATTTTCCTTCAAACAAAAATAACATATCAGTGTGCTTGTTATGAAACGATTTCTGTTTGAGGGCAAGGTTGGGCTAGCTGTTACCTAAGGTCCTTGTTAATTTGATAATTATTTTGCCTATAAAGATAAAATTAGTAGAATAATGTTAGGAATTTGGTTCTGGAGGGTGGTACCTGACTGCAAAATCCCTCTCAAGCCTTTATTTTTCAGTGTGTTAAAAACAAGACATCAGGCCCAAAATGGAGTCACTTGTGCTAAACCCTCCATCATCAAACAGACTTAATTACAGTTTCAGTTCTGAAATGGAACCTTAAACCAGTCCATCACGAATTGCCTGATCAGCATGGGTTAGGTAATCTGCCTGATAAACCTCTGCCCCCTACACGGGAAGTAACCTTGCAATAACCAATCCTCTTTTTTGCCTAGTAAAACTACCTTGTTCCTGCTCCCTTCTGCCTATAAAAGTCTTTTATTTTGCACAGCTCTTTGACGCTCCTTTGTATCAGCTAGATTGGATGCTGCCCGATTCATGAATCCTTGAATAAAGCCAGTAAGATCTTTAAAATTTCCTCAGTTGGATTTTGTTTTTTAACACAAATGATCCTATAAAGGAGTGAGGATTATTTAAGAACTAAACACAGAAGAGACCCTGCTATATTTCATTTAGAAAAATAAACTGAATTTGTACTAACCTTTAAATGTCACCATATTTTCAGTGAATGAGCTGACTAGGACGCGTGCACCAAAAGATTCCTTCAGCCAACCTGGATAATCCTCACCAAGTATTTTGATGTTCCTATTCAGTATCCCAACATCAGCTGCTAACGTGTAGCTCTGACTGGTTTCAGGAACAAGGTATCTTTCAGCTGCAGCGGAAGGACAGTTAGATTATTACCAACACTAAGAAATACCTGTCTTTATTAGTTTCTTTGCAGCTCACAGACCACGTAACTTTCTAATATGCCAAAAGTCAACACAAATGCATGAATTGATTAGAGTTACACGCTTAAATGTACACAGATGGCAGTCGGAAATTATACCTTTTTATTTATAAAATAAATATAATCAAAAGTATTTCTCCTATTTACAGCAAAAAGGTTATTATAATCAGCACTTACAAAGTCACTGCTTCATAGGTATTTTGCAAACACTTCAAATTATACACAAAAACACTCTTTGAGACAAGGTGGGACGCTTACTGTAATTTTAACAGATGAGGAAATGAGATAGAGAAGTAAATGAACTTGCCCAGGGCCATGTAGACAGTCAGCAATACGTAGGTATTACCTCTCCTGAGGCCTAAACCTTGGTTTGTTCCTCTTTTCCTGTGACATATTTTGTACCAACTACAATTCTTTATAAATATGTAGTAGTATATCAAACATAGTCTGTACATTTACATCTTAATAATTTTAAAACAGAACCTAGGGGCTTCCCTGGTGGCGCAGTGGTTGGGAGTCGGTCTGCCAATGCAGGGGACACGCGTTTGAGCCCTGCTCCGGGAAGATCTCACGTGCTGTGGAGCAACTAGGCCAGTGCGCCACGGCGGCTGAGCCTGCGCTCTGGAGCCCGCGAGCCACAGCTGCTGAGCCCACGTGCCACAACTACTGAAGCCCACACGCCTGGAGCCCGTGCTCCGCAGCAGGAGAGGCCACCGTAGTGAGAGGCCCGCACGCCGCAATGAAGAGTGGCCCCTGCTCACTGCAGCTGGAGAAAGCCAGCGTGCAGCAGCAAAGACCCAACACAGCCAAAAATAAATAAATAAAAATTTAAAAAACAGAACCTAAATTACATTCTACATTTCTAGAAGTCTTACCCAAAACTTTAAGACAAGCAGGTACATTTCAAGCAGAGAGAAGTGTTTGGTACTTTAAATGAAAGAATCTATACTGCTGAACTTCAAACACTGTTTTACGATTAAAATGTTCGTCAAAGAAACCTTTTTCTTTTGATTTAAAGAAAAAATATGTGATATAGAATGACAGACACGTGCTTCTATCAAAATACTGCTTTAAAAAGTTCTTTTAAGTTTCTTTTTCATGCAGGTCTGATATCCACCAGTGCATAATGCCACCTTAGCTGTAGGTCTCAGGAGCATCAGAAGTATCTGAATGGCTTTTCTAACGTTACACTCCTGTCTGCTTCCACTTCCTGGGATTCAGATGAAGGTAGCATGTGAAATGGGGAAAGGCTGGGGTGCTGGGAAAGCCCTGATACTACAAATTGAAAGGTCATCTTCAGTTGATTCTGATTAATTCCTTCTTTCCTTGAGAATTAGAGTTTTACCATTTTGCTGCAGCTTGTCTAAGTGCAGTTACCGCTGAGGAATGTGTCAATGAAACAAATCAGGACAAAGATGCTCTTGGATCAAGGGTTCTCAAATTTCAGTGTGCATAAGAATCTCTAGAAGCTTCCCTAAAACAGAAAGTGTCAGCCTTATCCCATAGAATGTAATGGTCACTGCTGAATATTTGCTGACTGAATTAATACACACAGCAGGGACTCTTTGCAGCCAACACACAAACAGTAGCATCCTTTGGGTACCAGTGCCAATCTAAGTGAAATGCTCCTCTAAAAATCTGAGATGTTTTATCAAATGATTGTAATTACAGAGGAGAGCACTAAACTGTGAATATTTCGAGACATTTAACTTATATATCTATTTGGTTAAAGAACAGCCACTTACCAAAGTGAGTATAGGAAAGGGTATCATTGAGAATGAGAATTTTGTGATCATGCAGGATTTTAACGATACTTCTAATTTCAGTCTGGTGGAAATCATAGCTTGTGGTTGTTATCACAATCTCTTCTCCTTCCTTAGAAAAATTCAAGTGCCAAATTCAAGAACAATTTTTAAAAAATAGGTTTATATTTCTTAATAACTATCAAATAATTCTAATTTAACTTACATTGGTTACAACCATGGTATTATCAGCGAGAACAAATCATACATTTAGGTCTCTAAAATAAATATGCTTTTGTTTGATAGCAAGAATTCTATATTTTGAATTATCTCAACATTTCCTTAAGTTGAATTCAGTCACTTAATAAAATCACAGGTGATATACATTTTTAAAATTAGATATATCAAAGCAAATATATTCATATTTTTATTAAAAATTGGTCAGGATAATACTCTTAAGACTTAAAAAATTTCCCCCAGATTTTTTTTTTTTTTACACAGTTAACTATCACTGGATATTCCTGAAAGGTAAGAAAGGCAGAGATAAGTGACAGGGCACGGTCAAGTCTTAGAATCTCTGTATATCATATATGACAAGCTCCTCTTTGTCAACCAAGTCTCTGCTCAAAAGTACTTGCAGGGGATGAAAAATAACTTTTTCCTCTACCCTTCCAAGTTCTCAGCTGGGACCCCTGTAACAAAAGTCATTAACAAGAGAAAAGCATATAGATTTATTCGATATAAATTTTACATGACATGGGAAATGAAGCCCTGAAGAAATGGTTAAACCTGAGCATTTTCATGGAAGAGTGGAGAGTAGAGGAAAATTGTGATAGGTATGAGCTAAGTGTAGGAAACTGGGAGAAACAGCAAGGGTTGGCCATTCAGATTCTTCTCTGTGTTACTTTGTCTTCAGAGCTGAGGATGTCTCTTTCCTCTGGGTATAAGGAGGGCAACTCTCACATGAAGGTTTTGTGACCTGCTTCAGGGGAAAGCCAAAAAGTCCTTCCTGCACGTGCAGAAATTTCTTCCCTTAAACTATTCATATTTTGGGTTAGCATGTCCTGAACCCTGTCATATCCTTGAGAGAGGCTTTCTCTGGCCACTCTATTTAATGTTATCTGCCACCCTCTACCATGGCAGTCTCTATCATCCCTGTTTTATTTCCTTCATCACAAAGATTATAATCTGAAATAACACACATTTATCTGTTCATTTAGTGTCTGCCTCTCCCACTTAAATGCAATTTCCCCTATAGTTTGACCAATTTCTTCACAAATGAATCCTCTATGCCTAGAAAATGTCTGACATTAGGCTAAATATTAATTATATAAATAATATGCAGAAAATATTAACTGGATAAATACTAATAAATGATAATTGGATAAATAATAGGGATATTTAAATCATTTAATCACCTTTTAAAAAGTAATCACACCTCAACTATCACAAATATGAATATATTGTAAGTAGCTTATAATAACTCTCAATAAATCCTCCTTCTATTTATTGATTTTACACTACATTAAGAGAGCCAACCCCATATGTTTTGATGATTTGTATTCATTTACTCAGACTAAGCCTCACTTTGTTCTGTGACCTTATAGCTTATTCTCAGCAGAAAGGAACTGGCTGAAATCTGAGAGTCCGGAAAAGTAATCCATCCATTTCCTTGACCCTTTTGCATTAAAAAGAGTATTTGTAAAACATGTGAGTCCGTGGCCTATGCAAGCCTGGGAGTGTAGTAGAGATCGGAATTGCCACCATTCATATTTTACCAAAATCTCTTATTTAACTCAGGCATGTTTTGAATATCACTGGGCATCAGGATTTGTTTTCTTCCCAAATGCTTAACATGTAAAATCACAAATTAGAAGTAAAGAGATAACCAAGATAACAATAAAATGTATTTAAAATAATTCTTTTTTCTTTTGCAAGAATTTGTAAATAAATATTTTTTACCCCCAAAGTTTCATATTTTCCTTTCATAACTAATATATACATAATGTTCTTTATATGTTCTGAAGAACCTTTGACACCACAATTTTTGAATGCCTGCTATCAAGTCAGCTTTCTGAGTGCAAGCTAATTGCAAAACATACATTTCTCTACTGGCTAATCATGTGACAAAATAAATGTCCATTGGAATAAAGAAGAAACCTTAAGTTGACCCATGGCGTGTTTTCACTTTCCACCACATAGTAATTCCTCTACCTGCCAATCCACAGCATCCATCAGAGAGAGGACTTTGGAACCTGCCTCTGCGGTTTCTGAGAGCTTAGTTTTATATATCGAACGTGGAATTCCATGAAGATCCAGCTCACCAAACACCCCTACAGGAGAAAAACACACTCCTATTTATTCACTGCATAGAACTGAGTTACGTGCTAGTATAAAATGAAACAGTTAGTAGATATATTTTAATAAGCGACTGAACATTTTAGAATGAATGGAAAGAATTGGGGTTATCTGCTCAGGGCTATATAAGAAGGCTTTGGCCCTTTGCCCTACTTCTAGGAATCTGGTCTCTATAAATTGAATTAGTATACAAGGATACATCAATGAGGATGTTTAATACAACAATATTTGGAAATATTAGAAAAACTAGAATTAATCCAAATGTATATCATTATAAGAATGAAGGAGTAAATTAGAATATATTACTAATACTGTAGTGTAATGTGCTATAAAAATGAAGAGTGTTACATGCTAAGTATCAATCTGGAAAGATATTCATAATATGTTAACAAGAAAATTGCGCAGAAATATATTTAGTTCGACCATGTTTTTGTATAAGGCACCACAAGTCATTTTATGTAATATGAATACAGGCATAGATAAAAAGCACGAAAAACACATGTAAAAATTGCTAATGTTAGTTTCCTCAAGGGGAGAGTAGAAGATGTACGTTTTCTCTTGATATGGTTCTGTGTTGCTAGAAATGTTATTTTTGAAATAAAAAAATAAACACATAAAAGCAAACAAAAATTTTTTAAGACTGAATTTGTTTGCCTCAGGAAATTTTTCTTTAAGATTTGAATTTGTCTGTCTCGCAAGAGCTAATTCAATTCTAAACCACTTTTTAATCCCCTTTTTTATTGTCACTGTTTTAGAAATTGTACATCGGAGCAACTGAAGCACATTTATGTGTCTTTTAAATAAATGTGCAGTGGTATTAATAAAAGCATTTATTTATTAGGACCAAATTAAACCCTCTCCGGTCCTTTGCTTTCTAGGCTTGAATAGGAATATGTACAGCCACACAAATGCAACCGGAAAATTAAAACTTAGCAACAGTTGTGACTGGATAACTGATAGCGAGGCAGGAGACATAAGGGCCCCCAGGACAAATGGTTTGAGTTCATTCCTTGTGGACGGATACTCCGAGGTGGGAATAACAGGACAATTGAAGAGAGGAGGCTGGGTCCTGCCCAGATAGAAGATAAGAGACCATATATTCTTCATTCTTGAAGTCAGGAGACCTCCCCGACTACCCATGAGCAGAAAGGCTCCTTGGAGGTCAAAAGGGAGTGATTCTAAGTGATGGCAACTAATGCTCACTACCCACAGGCCTCTTCGGTAGAATCCATCTTGGCTAAGAGATGCACGCGCACACATGGGAAAATCCTGAGATACACCAAATACGGACTCTGAACCAGGCAAGTCAAAATGATTGGTCAAAGGAAACAGGGAAGAAATGCCCCATAAAAGTGATTCAAACTGCCACGAGGGTACGACTCTCTCTCTGAGTCCACCCGTGTGTCTATCCAAAAGTACTGTACTCTTTTTTTCTCTTAATAAACACTTTACTTGTTTCACTACTTTCCATCTTTGTGGGAATTCTTTTTCTGTAAAGCCGTAGGGCCAGGGCCTTGTTACTGACCACTGGTGTAGTGGCTAGGATTTGGTGCTGTCACCACTGCGACACGACCTTAATCACTGGCGGGGAACCAAAACCCTGCTTCAACACCCGAGATCAATAACAGAGCCAACTGATCCACAGATTTTTAATACTGTGTAGGAATAATGCATAAGAAAGTTACCTTTTAGGGGAAAAGTACTAAAATATGAAAAATATTATTGCTTATATAAAAGAAAGATTATGAAGAAAACCAGATTAGAGAAACAATATACATATGGAGTGATTCGTTAGTGTTGCAATAAATTACATTTTGGAAATATGCACATCTGTATCTATTTTAATGTGACATGATTTAATTTTTTAAAATCTCAGCAACTTCTATAACCTGTTACTACAAATCAATGTCTGTAAAAACTTCTGAAACCGTAACATCATGAACTCATAACAAGTCTTTTAGTGCTACATGTTCTAAAGTAGATTTGCAAAACTAATATGACTCTTTTGGTATCTGGAAACACATACCTAGGACCTTTGATCCTTGATTTGGTCCTTCTGGAAGAGCCCACTCTGGAGTAGAATGATTCCCTCTAAGAACAATCTGTAATTCTCCTTTAAAAGGATTATCTTCCCAGCCACCAATTAATCTACCTCCCTGCAGTGAAGCAGAAAATTGTTAATACTTCAAAACTGAGCAGGAAGAATTTCCCCATAAAAAAGGAATTAGGAAGACTGGCAGCCTCCCCTAGTAAAAATGAATGAATTTTTGTTTTAAAAAGAACAGTACTGTAACTAGAAGTGACCTTAATTTAACCCAGCCACTTTGGGATGGGCAGTTTAAATGATTTTTCCAAGGTCAAATTCAACATCTACCTACTGTCAGAACTGGACCTGAAACTGAGACCTCCTAAAACCTAAGCTAGTGCTGTTTGAACAGATCACACTGTACTTTAAAATAATGCGGCATATATAAAATATACTCTTCTATTTATATCTAAGCTATGTTATTCATGAGCCATCACTGTTAATAAAAATTGCTATTACTAAATGCTTGCTGATTCTATGCCAGGCATAACATGCAAGGTTTTACATGTTTTATATCATTTAAACTTTACACTAAACCCATGAATTGGAATTACTATTCTCATTTCATAGGTGAGAAAACTGATGCAGAAAGAAGTCAGATAACGTAACCTGTTACCAAACTATTAAACAGTGAGGTAAGGATTCAATCGTAGCATTAATTTACCTCTAAGCTCTGTCTCTAACACCTTTAAAGCATTAAAGGCCTAGTTTTATGAAAGAAAGGCTCCCACTTATTCTTTAGTGGTGCTTAATACCCTTTTGGTTAAGCTATTCTTTTAAATGAACACCAATAAAAGACTGACAGAACAATTAAACTGATTAAACTATTACATGTTCAAGACCATCTGAGGTTTATGAGAGAATGAGGTGATTATTCCAAACAACTGAAATATTTTTATTAGTCTGCTCCTGGTTTTCATAATCCCACCTACATCCATTCATTTTAAGAAACACTGTTTGTTTTCTTAAAAAAAAGGCTTGAAATCTTTTTTTTTCTCAGAACTCCAGTGGATTCTCTGTTAGTTGCAGCAAGCTGTGAGTTTAACTTTACCTAATAATAATACAAATATTCTAAAGGATTGAAAATGAGCAAACCTCACTAAAAATTGGCATGATAATTACTGCTTTAGGAATGTGTCATTAATATTTAAAGGAGAGCAGAAATATATTGAACTTAGGCTTGCATTTCATGCGGTAAAGCCAGTTGTGTTTTAATCACATCAGGTGCATATGCTTTCTTATAATTTGCTTAGTAAATCTCCAACATTCTAGCATTTGGCAAATAAGGCTATAAATTATAAGACTGTCACTCTTACCTGCAGTAATATGTAGGTAGCATTCAAAACAACTTTTCTATAAGAAGACTCTGCAGCTCCCACATTATGTTTATCTTCCAATTCTAGAACCCCCCAAATAACAAGTCTTTCCATTGGTGGAATATCTGTGTCTGCCACAATCCATGTTCCTATAAAACAAGACGTTAATATAAGGAATATAACATAATCCATAGACTATAGCCTATAGATAAAACACTGACAGCCCTATCAGTGAGTCCTAATTTAGAAGTTGGTGAGCCTTTTTCCACACAATGACTAATTCTTGTCTCTCTCAGAAAATCCATTATTCTTAATATTCAGGTTTAAATCCACATAAAACCCAGAAGCAACGTCTGACATCCAGGACACAACTGAATCCATCTCTTCACATTTTCTCTTTCTCCAAGGTGTGCTGCATAAAGGTATCTACCCTAACTGCTAACTATTGTGGTATAAACACAGTGTTTTATTTATTTACATTTATGCATTTACCTTCAGGAATAACAACATTTGCTCCTGGGTGAGGTATGGTATAATTATTTTCTCGAGATGACTGCCAAAAAGAATCATTTGACCATAAGCTGAAAAGAGAAAAGAAGTATTTCCATTAAGTTTTATCTCTGTATATTTAATGAGCATCTCCTTAGAGTGTAGCACTATACTAGATGTTTTAGGGATGACAGAATGCAAATTGGATAGTTTGTAATTTCAGTAAATAGACAAGCTAATGTACGCTATTAGTAAGGTACTCAACACACACAATTACATATATAGTTTTTTCTCCATTGAAGAAAACTTCCTTTCCACCCACAATCCGAATCACATTTTCTCCTACTAAATCCTTATTGTGATACCCTAATTTTGTCTAAAATGTAAATAACTTAACTTCCTCCTAAGATTTCACATGGTGGAAAAGTGAAAAGAAATGCATCCTTTGTCCATTTAAAGACCCTTACGTATGGTGCTATTTCGTAGGGAAAGGGACAGGAGGGTATATAGTTGCCTAGATTCTATGAAGGGAAGGCTGGAAGAATGGTCTGTGAATAGGCAAGGATGGGTCAATGAGGGTAAGCCGCTGGGCTGTGGGCAGGACGGCAGGTCTATAACCAGAGTGAAGGTTACGTTACATTGAAATAAATATGGAAAGCACAGTTGGAAGAGAGACGGTCTCCACTTTCCATCACTATGCCTGCTTGAAACTATCTCAGTGCAAATTGTTACAAAGAATGTTATTATAAAGTTGATTGCATTTTCCCATTTAAAAATGTTCACAGGGGTTGCTCTCCTGACCTAGTAAAAATGTTTAAAAATTCTATGATACTAATGCAGGAATTTTACAAATAACCAATATAGTTTGTTTCATTAAAAGTATATTTTTTTCACACATTTGAATTACTAAGCTGTATTACTAAAAACTCTGTTGATCAAAAATCCTGGCATAAAAATTTTGTCTCCATGGATTTAAAAGAGAGGTTAGCAATTACACGATCATTTAGGATTATTTAGATTCACAGTAATACATTTTTCATGACGCAATCTCAATGAAGGTTTGTTTAAAGGTTGTATCTATCTAAATAAATAAATTGATCAGGATTGTGCAGATTCAATAGTTGAGTTCATCTAGCTTTTCTCAAGCCTTTCATTCTTATCCCCAGCAGCACTATACCACATGTTATACATTCTTCTACTAATTGCCCGCTGTTACGATCAAAAAAGCCCAGTACGGGCTTCCCTGGTGGCGCAGTGGTTGAGAGTCCGCCTGCCGATGCAGGGGACGCAGGTTCGTGTCCCGGTCCGGGAAGATCCCACATGCTGTGGAGCGGCTGGGCCCGTGAGCCATGGCCGCTGAGTCTGCACGTGCGGAGCCTGTGCTCCGCAACGGGAGAGGCCACAACAGTGAGAGGCCTGCGTATCGAAAAAAAAAAAAAAAGCCCAGTACTTCTTAAACTAAGCATTTGTGTGTTGTGTAGCTAGACCTGTATATTCTAGTCCTGAGGTACCAGTTTTGGATCAAGATTCTGTTTGTTTTCACTGATAGCTATTTGCAAAATACCAATTTATAATTCCAATTATAGCTATTTCCAGTGAGCAGAGCTCATATTGTGAGAGGAAAAACATATCCTATGACATATACATGTAGTGTATCAACACATACCTCTATCACATCCTGGTCTACACCAATCTAAATCTATTAATGAGTCATAATAAATATTAAGTAAATATTGAATAATTTTATCTACCTTAGACTATCTAGGGCTTTTTGGCCAATAACCTTTATGGCCCATATTTCTTCTGAAGTTCTCTAGACTCTTTTTTATGAGCCTCCCTGCTTTCTCTACTGTCCCTCTGTTACACAGAGTAGTAAAAGTGGCCTTTTCAAAATGTAATGTCACTTATCAGCTGAAACATTTAAAGGCTTCTCATATTTCTTAACACTAACTGCCTGCATGACCTGAATGGTCTGATTTCCACCTATGTCCAATGCTATGTCCAGGCCACTCTCCCCTGCTCACAAGGGTCCAGCCATGCAGATTTCCTCTCAGTTCTTGGATATGCCGCACTCGTCCCCACATCAGGGCCTCTGCCCAAGTTGTCCCCTTGGCCTCGAACCCAACCTTCACACAGCCAGCTCTTACTCACCCTTTGGGTCTCAGCTAGAATATCCCCTCCTTTGAGAGGCTGTTCCTAACCATCCACCCAAAGGAGGCCCCTGCCATGTTGTCTTCTGTCCCAGCCCCTTATCCATTCCCTTTACAACCTTTATCACAACTCAAACTCATGTGCTTTATTTTCTGCTTACTTTTTTGTTTGTTTGCGTGTGTTGGCATCTGTCTCTTCAGACAGAATGTGAGTGTTATGGGGGCAGGGACCACATCTATGTTGTCCACAACTGAATCTCAGAGCCCAGCACAGTGCCTGGCACATAGCAGGTGCTATTTTTTAATGGCTGGATGAACATATAAACAAATTCAATTATTATTCTTTTGTGCAATGTTATCGCAGAATCTGTATATTCTGAAATCGCAATTCACTTAATAAATAATATTGATTTGTACTTGATGCACAGTAGTGGGCTCTTACATGCCCACTAACTGTTAACTTTTATCATCACCATCGTTATTTTTATGGTTATTATTTGCCCATAAGGGACACAAATATTCATCAAATCAGGATCATGCCTTTAAGGGTCTTAAAGACTAGTACTGTTGTGTACTAGTACCATCATGTATGGTAATTACTATAATATAAAGTAGAAAGTTATGTTTCATATGAGATATAAAGGTAAAGGACTTTATAAGTTTCAAAGACAGAAAAATTTTTTTTTTTTTTTTTTTTTGCGGTACGCGGGCCTCTCACTACTGCGGCCTCTCCCGCTGCGGAGCACAGGCTCCGGACGCTCAGGCTCAGTGGCCATGGCTCACGGGCCCAGCCACTCTGCGGCATGTGGGATCCTCCCAGACCGGGGCACGAACCCGTGTCCCCTGCATCGGCAGGCGGACTCCCAACCACTGTGCCACCAGGGAAGCCCAAAAATTATTTTTAACTACAAGACTTAATATATATTTTGGAAATTGAATATTTGAAATAAAATTAAATAAGTTGTATTATGAGACTTGACCAAGACTGTTATTCTATTTAAAATATGATACAAATGAACTTATTTATAAAACAGAAGCGGGGCTTCCCTGGTGGCACAGTGGTTGAGAATCCGCCTGCCAATGTAGGTGACACGAGTTCGAGCCCTGGTCTGGGACGATCCCACATGCCATGGAGCACCTGGGCCCGTGTGCCACAGCTGCTGAGCCTGCGCTCTAGAGCCCACGAGCCACAGCTACTGAGCCCGTGTGCCACAACTGCTGAGGCCTGTGCACCTAAAGCCCGTGCTCCACAACAAGAGAAGCCACAGCAATGAGAAGCCCACACACCGCAGTGAAGAGTGGCCCCCCGCTTGCTGCAACTCGGGAAAGCCTGTGCGTAGCAACAAAGACACACGCAGCCAAAATTTTTTTAAAATTAAAAGAAAACAAAAAAACAGAAGCAGACTCACAGGCACAGAAAACAAACTTATGGTTACCAAAGGGGAAAGGGGGTGGGGAGGGATAAGTGAAGAGTTTGGGATTGTCACATACAAGCTACCATATATAAAATAGAAAAACAAGTATGCACAGGGAACTACAGTCAATATCTTATAATAATCTATAATGGAAAAGAATCTGAAAAATGTATATATATATAACTGAATCACTTTGCTGTACACCAGAAACTAACACAACACTGCAAATCACCTATCCTTCAATAAAAAATAGGGACTTCCCTGGTGGCGCAGTGGTTAAGAATCCACCTGCCAATGCAGTCGGCCCGGGTTCAATCCCTGGTCCGGGATGATCCCACATGCCGCGAAGCAACTAAGCCCGTGCACCACAACTACTGAGCCTGTACTCTACAGCCCGTGAGCCACAACTACTGAGCCCACGTGCCTAGAACCCGTGCTCCATAACAAGAGAAGCCACTGCAATGAGAAGCCCGCACACCACAAAGAAGAGTAGCCCCTGCTTGCCGCAACTAGAGAAAGCCTGCCATGCAGCAACGAAGACCCAAAACAGCCAAAAATAAATAACATAAATAAATAAATTTATTTAAAAAAATAAATAAAAATAAAAACACTCACATACACAGACACAAAAAGACAGTTATTCTAGAGAAAGAGATGCCACCTGCTAAGAAAGCATTGGATCAATGAGGACATAGTTTCTGGTGCTGTTGGAAGTTTGTGATCTCAGGTAATTCACTTAACGTCTTCAGGCTTCAGCTCTCTCACCTATATAATAAGGGAATTGGTCTAAAAATCCAGATCTAACGTTCTGCAAGTATGAGATTCCCAGTAACTTTCACACATAATTTGTGTGAGGTTTTTTTCCATTTTGTCATCAGGGTGGTTGTAAGGCTCAAGTGAAGCAATGAGTGTGGAAGTGCTTTGGGACCTACTGTACAGGAGGAGGGCACCAGTGTCTCAGCCAGGATGACGTATGAAAAGGATGCTGTCAAGAACTATTTAAGTATATTAACGAACAAAAGGCCTGTATACTTATATGTGGCTGGTCGCTTCCTGGGAATTGGTTTTCTTGATGGAGGATGTACAGGAAAGCAATCCTGGAGAACACAGCAGTAAGCTTGGAAATTAATAACAACATCCTTCACATCAGGATCCAGGGTCCCAGAAACGGACTGGCTCTGATGAAGGTCATTTTTTCCTGACACTGAAAGTGAAGTAAAAGCAGTTTAAACTAACATGATGATCAAAGTACTTGAATGTAAACAAAATATGGCAATTTGAAAATATTCTTTAGATAGTAACTTGGTATAATTCAAATGTATGGAATAGGTATGAAAAAATTCTGACAAAATGCACACGTCTGATTAAGAAGCAGAGTCAAAATACCTTGACAAAAACAAATATTTTAGAACTTGATTAAACTGTACTCTTAAATATTTTTATTTTCCAAAAATAATTAAATAATAAAAATGGAAACAAAATATATGACAGTTCATTGTACTCATTTCCTCTAATTTTGTGAAATAAATGTTGGAGCCAATTATGAGTGTTGGTGCTACATCCAAACATAAAATGTAAGTTCTTAATTCAACTCAAGCCTCTTCCAGGGTAAATTTAGTCTCCATTCTTTAATTCAACAAACATTTATTGAGTCCTGCTATATACAAGGCACTATATAACACATTTGCCCATTAAGCAATTTTTCTCCTCCTTTAGATGAAGCAATAGATAAAACAATCACTTTTGCCTATTGAATACATACCCAGGTAATATAGAGTACTAGTGTTGGCTTCAAGGTGCCAGTCTCCATTCTTGCTAGTATTCCAATTCAATGGATTTGAAGAGCCATTCCTCATATCAATGATATTAAACATATCAGCATTTTGAGTGAAGTTATGAGATATGATTACATAGTCTTGTTCCTATAAAAGTTTGCAAAAAAGTGACTTGTTTTATATGCTAATATCCTGCATAACATACACTAATTTTTTTTTTTTTGCGGTACGGAGGCCTCTCACTGTTGTGGCCTCTCCCATTGCGGAGCACAGGCTCTGGATGCGCAGGCTCAGAGGCCACGGCTCGCGGGCCCAGCCGCTCCGCGGCATGTGGGATCTTCCCAGACCAGGGCACGAACCCGTGTCCCCTGCATCGGCAGGCGGACTCTCAACCACTGCACCACCAGGGAAGCCCAACATTCACTAATTTTGATGACATTAATTAATTAACCCCATATTAAAACTTAACTTTTGGTTTTAGTTTGGTTTTCATCTTCCATTTATATTTTGTTTATGAACGTTTTACCTGTCTATGGTAATAACGCTAACTCTATCACTAAGGTAATGAAAGTCTTTCTTTCTTTCTCTCTTTCTCTCTCTCTCTCTATATATATATATATACATACACATACATATATATGTATACATTCAGAGAATATTTAGTTTCTATAATGTTTCAAAACATTTGAAACAGTGCTAGGTATTGTTTTTTTTTGCTGCCCATATGTAGTACAAGTAGAAGAATGTGAACAGGGATGAAAACACCCAATTCAGGATACTGGTGACCATTAGCAGTGAAGAGTGGGGATTGATTTCAGAGCAAGACATACAGAGGACTTCCACTTCACTTAAAAATGTTTATTTCTTTAAAAAAGTCTGAAGTACATAGTCAAAGAATGTTAGATTCAGATAGATCTAGGTGGTGGGAATATAGGACTCGGCCTGTTATTTTCTGTACTTGCTATATTTCAGAATACAAATAATAAAGCCCTTAACTGGTGCCCAAAACATCATAAGCACTGAATAAATGTTAGTTATTATCATGGTAATAATAACAGGGCACAAGCTTAGTACTATAGGAATGTGGCAGAAAGATGGCTTACTTCTGATTCTTAAAGGAGGGGGTTTTTTTTGGCTTGCTTCTGAGATTTAGGATGGGTCATGAAAAGTGTGCAGACTTTACCAGGTCAATATGTGAGGCAAGGGCATTCTGGGCCTCACAGTTGGTGTAAGGATGAGTGTGTGGGCTGCTTTTGAGTAATATGCAATCAAAATTATTAGAAGATGGATTATGCAACTCTTTGTTTACCTTAAATCCATAGAATGTTGACGTATACGAAATGTTGGTTATGTGATCTACACTTTTAAAATACCAGTTAATGTGCTTTGCATTTGGAATCAGAGCCATCCATCCAGACATATGAGTCAGTCGTTTCTTCTGAAAGGGAACAATGCTTGTGCCTATAGAACATAAAACAAATCACAGTAATCTCTACATCTAGAAAATTCCTTCTCTTATGAACAAGTGCAAACGTAAATATTACTCTAGTCTACGGAAGTCTCTAAAGAGGTCAGTATAGTATTTCATTACTTATGTTCTAAATGTCTTTGTTTACCCGAAGGCCCCACTGTTCAATATCACACTTAACTGAAACATAAAATGCTTTCTCACTTGGAATTCTGAATTGAGATGGAGGCTTTGTTCCTTAGGGAAAAATAAAATTGAACTATGATGACAATAATGACCACTAAGACAAAAGTGCTTAAATATATCAATGCAATTTTTAAAATACATTGATCTAAAATATAATTCCATTTCTATTCTTTTAAGAACTTAAGTCTTCAGAATCCTTGATCTGCAAAATATGCAAATATAAGTCCTGAACTTTATTAGATTCTCCTATATGGGTTGTGTCAATCAAAATCAGCCTAGCAAGTATGAATGGAAAGCTTTGATACAGAGCCCTTAAGGAACTAGACTAAAGTAGACCTACCTCTAACACTGGCCATGATACCCTAAATTTTGTGAATGATGAACTTGGAACCTGAACTACCTGTAATGGGAAAAAAATTTAATTTGAGAGAATGCCTGACAACTTCAGCTGAAGATCTGGAAAGATCTCTCACAATATAAAGAAAAACATCTGTGATTAATGAATTAATTCTGTTCTTTCCCTCCCTTCTCTCTCTCTTTTCATCTCTGATTGAATTTTATGTTAAATTTGCAACCTCTTCCCTTACAAAGTTAGGTGGAAGAAGCTAGGCGCAAGATTACAAAATAAACTGTCATTCTTTTCCTTTGGGGATAAGGCAAAACAAATTCCAGTATCTAGGAGGAACAAATTCTTTGGCTTATGAATTAGCATTAAGTTTTGAAAAGCCCATGACCAGAGGCACTAAAAACTCACAGTTTTTAAGAAGACCTGCAGAGTATGAGAAGAACCATAATAATTTGGATTATTCAGCAAATATCCACTCCTCTCCCCTCCTTGAGGGCAGGATAGACTTCCCTGCTCTGTGGATACTGGGTGACTTCTTTGGTCCCTCGGCTATTAGCAGAACTGACACTGCAAAGACTTAAAAGTGCTTGCTGGGTGAAACATGCCCTCTTGAGGCTCTGTCACTGCAATGCAAAGAGGCTCCCCCAGGAGAATAGTGGGTAGCACTATTAATAGTGGGTAGTGACCTTTGGCGTATGCAGACAGAAAAATTATATAGATCTGGGGGGACAGAAATCTAATTCAAGTTACCCAAGTGGAAATTTGCTACCTCTTACCTATTTCCTAGATCCAAGACAATTCACAGACTGGAAGCAGCTCCACTGAGTGGGAGAAATCTGTGGCCATTTATCAGGCTACTGCATACTAAGGAGAGGAAACTATCCAGACCTTCCAAGAGTTGTTAGCTTCTGGCTCTGAACTGATACTAACCCTCAGACACCCTAATGCCACCATGGTCTACCAGCTGGAGTGGCAGCTTATGAAGGCCAGGCCCTAGAATGAGTCTTTGCTCAGTCTCATGCCTGGTCCACTGAGGCCACTGGCTCATCTTATGGTTATTCCTCCAGTTCCAAAATGTATAGTGGGAATAGGCATAGAACTTTGTTTGGAAGAAGGGCAGAAGTTGAAATTCTCACAACTATAATTTTAGCAGTTATCGTATGGCTGGTATAATTATGCTACACGTTTTCAAAATTCACTTGGCCTATATTGAGATACATAATTTTAGTTTCAAATTGTAAGTTTCTACCTTGTAAATATGATTAAATGTGGAAATTTGGGAACGCTGTCATCAAGAAGCTACATCATTTAGATTTATGCAGAAAATGTAGAAAACTGTATTTGAGAATCATCTGATAGCACATGTTTGGTTCATCAATGCCTTTCCTATTTTCCAAAATCTGCAGTCTGTCAGAACAGTGATATGAGAGTGGATTAATTGTAGATAAATATTTTAACTAATAATTCATAGACAGATGATGGATGTGTGGATGGATGGATGGATGGAATGATATAAAGATCTGAGCCAATCAGGGTAGGCCAGGTCAGATGTGATGAAAATAGATATACTTAGTAACTGGAAGAATTCCTAATGGAGGGAGGGAAAATCACGCAGGAAGGACTGAGTGAACACTCTAGGAACCATGCTCCCCCACCCTGTTACGAAGATAAAAGAAAAGCAATTCTAAAACCTTGAGGGGGGAAAATGCAGATATTAACACCACAGTGAAAAATCTGAGACATGTGAGAATCAGGGTTACTACTATATCCCCATTTAACTTGCTTGTCTGGCTGGTGCATATGCCAGATGCATCATGAATAATGACAGTAAATTAATGCAATCTAGTCAGGCAATGATGTCAAGCCATCTGGTGTTCCAGGTACATTAGCTTTACTGAAACAAATCAGTAAATCAACAGTCTCTGTGCAGCTATTGACCTAGCAGATGCTCCCCCCATCCTATTTCAATCAGCAAAGATAATCAAAATAATTTGCTTTCAGTGGCAGAAAAAATGGTATATTTTTACTGTCTTGATCCTAAAGCTATCCTAAAGCTATCCTAAAGTCAACATTCCTGCTGTCTGTCATAATATTGGCTGGAGGTTCCTTAATCAGCAGAATGTCATGCTGGTCCAGGCGTTTATTCAACACTCCTCACAAGCCCATTTTGGGATGTGATATTTGTTTCCTGCCTGGTTTCTGACTGATATAAATATTATGCTTTTCCCAGTGTTCTCAAGAAGATGATGATGAAAATTGAGGAAAACATATTTAAATGAGTGGTTTAAATGATTGTGTTCTACTTACCGAAGGAGTCTGAGAGAACCACATCCTTTTCAAGCAGAGACACTGGAGAAGGCTTGTTGAATGCCAGCCGGTGGAAGCTGACCGAGGCGTCACAGACAGACCCAGGGAATCCTATGCTCCACTCGGCTTCTTGACTGCAGTGAGAAGGGTCCAGCAATGAGCTGTGTGGAATGACGGTGTGTCCTTTGTGACCTAGGAAATGAACACAAACAGCCGACTTCCTATTTCATGTTAGAAAACTAAAAAGCTAAACAGTCTAAAACATATATTTACTATAACCCATAGTGCCACGAATACAATCTAAAAGTCTAGTTTCCTGGGGTTTTTTTTTGTCATGGGGTAAGGGGACCTCTACAAAGGCTTTGCAGTGGACTCTTCCGTCAGGGAGCTTATCATGGATGCTGCTGAAACATGGGATCTGAAGCACCCATGAGAGCCAAAGTAGGGGATGGAATGTGGGATAAGTAACTTGGCCAAGGACACACGGAAGGATACGAATCCAGGCAGTTTGAACACAGAGCTTGCGCTCTCAACCAATGGACTGTCAACAAACTTAAGAATCTAAGCTGAATTAAGTAAATGAATAAAGGTCACACAAAGCTCTGAATATTAGAACCATCTAAATGTTCTCCCTCTTAAAGCCACAGTTAGAACAGGAGACAAGTCAACAACTGTAGTTGAGAATTCAGTCTGTTTTGAGTATTGAGATGAACCTTCCATCTTTCAAAGGCTTTCAAATATCTGTAGCTTTACTTGTCAATTGTCTCTCTTATAAAGTATTATGCAGAATCATACACACACACACACACACACTTCCTATCTGATTTTGCCAAGTCATTATCATTAAAATTTTATAAAAATGCTAAACTCTAGAAACCATGATTATTTACAAAAGGATTTGACTTACTCTGAACTTGAAATGGTAGAAAAGATTTAACCTACAAAGAATGTTGAATTTTGTACTAGAGTTCCCATATTCTTTGAATCAATTCCAAATTCAGAATTTAGATTGGAAAGAAAAAGGCTAACAGCAGGCCTGTGACTTATTACTTCTCTCTAAGGTACTTGAGCAGGATACATCCAGTCTGTTGCTTATGTAAATAAACCTGGAATTTATACATTTATTGGGCATGACTGGCTGGAGAATCTGGGTAGTCATGTAAGCAGTTTCCTCTGCGTAATTAACCGAGTACAAAATGGAGGCATTCTCAAATGAAATGGCTTCCTATTGTGATCAACATTCCATAAATATTGCTCAAAATTTGCTGTTAATTCAAAACCCAAGTGCAAATGCAGGAGAAAAGGGACATATTTGGAGGTTGCATCTGATAGTTTGAGACTTTGCTAGAAAAGGATATCTCATCTATGCCTAGTGTTGACCTATATCCTTAAGTCATTAGGAAAGTTTGGCACCAGTTAAGATCTGTGATTCATCTGAGTCTGCTTTGACAATTCAACTCTCTGTGTTAACACAAACAAAAAAATATATTTCCAAAGTATTTTATCAGAAATTAAAACATCACATTACCTGTAAGTGAACCATCAACATCAATCAGTACCACTTCATGTTCCCATCGAAAGCCAGCCTTGTTTGTTGTGTGAGAATATTGGATGTCAATGAATTTTGCACTCCAGCCTCCACATCTCTCATTACAAACGCCAGTGATGGACGTCACTCCCAAAGCTGCACAGCTGGGACGGTCAAAGTTCATGAAGTGTACGGAAGATACAGTCAACCCTTCGCTAAATGGGAGAACCAGGCCTTTCATTGTGCAAAATGCAGACCCCATTCCCAGTTCATCAACATGACCAACTATTTTGGCATTTTTAATCACTGCTCCAATGGCTTCACCCCATCCTCCAACATAAGGAGCCAGGATCCTCTTCGTTTCAATTCCAGCCTCATAATTATTGACCATCACGAAGTTATGAAACTGAAGTGCACCTCCATTGACCCATTCAGCTCCTTTTTGACAATTCCAAGTAGTGAGTGAATTAAATATTGCAGGCTCTGGCACTGTAGAAGTACAAGATCCTGTCTGCATGGGGAAATATTCTTCAAATATCCACAATCCAAACCAACCTTGAGAATGAACAGTGTTATTAAAGAATTCTCCAAGAGGAACTCTTTTTTGGCAAATGTTTCGGTCATAGGATGGCCCATCAGGGTGGTTGTTCATTCGGTACCAAAAGCCAAAGTGAGTGCCACCAGCAGCTGCGTTGTGTCGTATGGTGTTGTTTGGATTGGTTACCCAAAATGCAGCTGGAGTCACGTCGTCATTCAGAAGACTAGTACTTTGCTGTACAAATACTGCCAAGTTATATTGCAGGATATTGCCATGTTCAATACCATCTTCTATAAAAAATGCTCCCCCCCTGATATCATATATAACATTCCTCTCAACCAGAAGGTGATGTGTGTTATGGATAGTAACAGCTCTGTTATAGGTCTGGTGAATTGCACAGCCTCTTACATAAGACTTAAACTGTAAATCTCCAAGCAGGTGCCAATGTATTGGATATCGCCCCAACCGGAATGCCTGGCCAGCATGGAATATCTGTCAAGCCCAGAAATCACAGCTATTTAGTGATACACACAGACTCAGAGTTTGCCTGGCTCATACTTTCTTGTTTCAAAATAATAGCCACTTTTACATTAATTATTATTAATGCATTTATATCTCCCATATTATTCCTGTTTATCATTTAAAAATGTTATCTGACCCCCAACCCACCTTGTTTTATTCAATCTATAACAGCCCATACTTGTTATCAAATGAATGAATGAACAAAAGCCATCTTCGACTCTTCTACTTTTCACCTTGCTGTTACGAAACTTTCGTGTTCAGCAAAATACCTCGTAAAAGACTTCTTTTTCTCCTTCACTTTGATTCTTTTTTAATAAGAAGAAACACTTCTTGAATGTTTACCATGTGCCAGATATTCTGCTAAATGTCTTATATGCATGGTCACAGTCTTTACCATAATCTTAGGAAGTAGCCACTTATCATAAGCTTCATTTTACAGATGAAGAAAGTGAAATTTAGAGTATCTTGTTATGGTCACAAAGTTTCATTTAAACTCACTGGTCTAATTATAGAGTTGGTGCTCTTATTAACCACTCTGCTATATTTTCAACAGGTCTACGATCTAATAAGCTAATACAGAAGATGCCTCTGTGTGTGTGCGTGTGCGTGCGTGTGTGCGTGTGCGTGTGTGTGCGTGTGTGTGGAATATGACCTCATAAGGTTTGGAAATAAATGGTAGGGCATCTATTTATTTTCATTCTTCATCTAAAAATAAAAATTAACTATTAATATTTACTATACAGATCGACACTGGCAACCTCACCCACTCCATATCCAGATGTTACATGTGTGTAACATAACCTAGGAGAAGGTTTATTTTTTACAATATGCAGTCATTGACTCTGCCACCCTCACTGCAGGTGAGTGAGCTGTTCCAAATTTAATGGATTTATGGATTTTACTAACCTTCCTTCCCACCCTTCCTCCATTCCTTCCTTTTACTGAATACTTGATAGAAACTGTGCTAAACCCAGATTATATAGGCTGAATATGAATAAGATACAGAGGAGCTCCTGATCTCTTGGGCATAACTTGCATATTTATTCTTTTATTTATATATTTGTTCAGTTAATAGTCAATTGAGAATCTGCTATAGGCTAAGTACTGTTCCAGCTACAGAGGAATCAGCAGAAAACCAGAAGGACAAAAATATCTGAACTAACTGACTTTATGTTCTAGAGGAAGAGATAAAAATCAAATTAAAAATATATCAGGAGTTATGGGTTAATAAAGAAAACAGGTGTTTGGGCAGCTATTTCAAATAAAAGTGGTGAGGAACATCCTCTCTGAAGAGATAACATTTGAGAAGAGATCTGACTGAAATGAGTGTGAACCATTTAAGTACCTGGTGGAGGAGCATTCCAAGCAGGATGAAGAGCAAGTGCAAAGAACCTGAGACGGGAGTGTGCCTGACGTGGGCAAGGGACACAGGGAGGTCTATGTGGCCAGCATGGCAGGCGCCAAGGGTAGATCACACAAGAGAGAGGCCAGCAGGGGGTCAGATCACGTGAATCCTTTGGAAAAGGCTTGGACTTTTTGTTTTAGGTGTAATAGGAAGCCACTGAAGAGCTCTGAACAGTGTTAGCAAGATCTGATTCACATTTTAAAAATTGTACTTTGGCTGTCGTGTGGAGACTTCACTGCAGATAGGGTGAAAGCAGGAAGACCAGTTAGGAGAAAAGCACAGTAGACCAGGTGAGAGGTGTTGGTGGCTTGGGTTAGGGACCAGGTGGAAACGGTAGAAAAACAGTACATTCAGGATACAGTATTTTGTGGGCAGAGTGGATAGACCTTGTTAATGAATTTGATGTGGGGTGTGATAAAAGCAGAGAAACAAAAATTTGGCATGATTAAGTGAGTGAGTAATTGGATGTATTAAAATCATCTGTTTATGTCTCCTCTACCAGATTATAAGTAGCATCTGGCAAAAAGCAGGTGCTCAATTCACATTAATTGTATGGAAAACTTTGGACAAAGCGCTAACGATAATGCCTCTTACCTCTACGTATTCTATTCTTCCAGTTACCATGTTAGCACCAGGTATCGGAGCATGAAACATAATGCATCCACCAAACTGGTCACTTCCTATTTCTTCTCCAAACCTTCCTTGGAGACATGTCTGTGTAGCAAATTCACCTTTAAAAATATTTTTTAAGATATCATAAAGAAAAACCGTGTCAAAATCCTCTAATTATATGAAGACTGTTTCTCATACCTAATAATATCTTTTTATTCACATACAATTTTAATCTCACCCTGGAACATAATTATTTGCGTTCACATTATCTCCTCCTCTGCATAGTAAGGAAGGTAAGTGCCTTGTCTTGTTCACCTTTGCAACCCCTAAAGTACTCAGGTATTTTGTTTTATTATCGCTGAATTTATTTTCCCCAAGATTTGGGATTAACATAGCTAATACGATCTTACACTGGTACAAGATTAGAACATGCATTATCTCACTTAACTCTTACAACTATAGTAGGTTGGCAGAACAGGAAGTATTTTTATTTTAAACAGGATGAAACTAGGTTTCACAATGGACATTGTGAGACCACGCAGATGAAAGGAATCAGAACGCAGGTCTTTTGACATTGATCAGTAAGCTTTGTCTTATGCTTCCCATCGAAGAAAAGGCTGTGTCTAAGCTATATCAGCTATTATTCAAGTACTTATGGGATTGTAATGGTAGTAGTGATTACATAAAATATTTAAAAGAGACTTGTGAAATGCACTGTGTTTCTTAACTACACACATACATTTATATGGTTATACACAGTTTTATAAATACATATATATATATATAATATATACGAGAACTGTGGTAACTTAATTATAGTCATGGAACCAGTTCCAACTATTGACACCTGAGAAGAAGGGACACGTGTCACTTTAGGACCAAAGTAACAAACTGCTGGTGCTTAACTCTCCAGCCTTCTCATCTCCTGTCTCAGAGATCATGGAAACCCACGTTGAGATTAAGACTCCGTCAGCCTAGACCCTGGAAAGTAACAATGAGCAGAGCCCCCCTGTTGACCCATATTGGACACGTGTAGCATCAATGAGAAATAAACCTTTATCATTTTTAATCACTAAGATTTGGGGCTTATTTATTGCTAGAGCATAACCAAGTCCATGAGTTCTCAACAGGGGCTGATTCTGCACACAGGGAAGATTTTTGCAGTGTCTATAAACATTTTAGGCGACACACTAAGGCTGCTAAGACTACCTGTGTCAAATCCATCAGGGCATGCTGGAATTTTGTTATCCCACTCCACGTTGTCAGATCCTCTTATTAAAATATTTCTTGTAAGAATTCCAATTTCTGCCCTTGCTTCAAACAGAGTTCCATCAGGGAGGGTGACAGTGATTCCTAAGTGTGTGTAATTCAGCGGATTAGTTAGCGTTATGTTCCTGCCACCAGCAGATACAGATGCAATGGTCCTTTTCTCATTCTCTTGTTGGCTGTGTCTGTAAAAATTTGAACCAAAAACTCTCAAAATTAATATAAATTAACATAACAGTGTTTTGCTGTATTTGTTTTATGCTATTCTGAACACTCATCTGTAGAACAGGAAAACTTTTTATGTCATACAATATTCTGAAGAGGAAATCCAAGACGGTATTTTACTCTTTCTTAGAGTAACTGAATAAATTTTACAGATGCATTTCAATTAAATAAATATTTTCCAAGTGCTATACTTGTTCACAGAACTGGACTAATTCTATAAAGTATTCAAAAATACTATTCATTTATAACTTTGAGGATCACAGTTGTCAACCAGGGATGCTTTCATCCCTCCAGGGGACATTTGGTAATGCCTGGACACATTTTCGGTTGTCGCAACTTGTTGGGGGTGCTATGTTGCTACTAGAAGGTAGTGGCCGAGGATGTACCCCAACGTCCTATGATACACAACAAAGAATTATCTGGTCCAAAATGTCAATAGTGCTGAGACTGAGAAACCCTTACAGAGGGAATCCATTGGAGGTTCCTAAGCAGGGAAAAGAAACGACTGAGGTGAGCTCAGGAGTTCTCATTTCTACCCATTCCTTCAACACATACCAAGTTCCAGCGAAAGGACTGGCCAAACCTATAATATACACATTCATGTACTGAGTCCTTCCAACAAAGACTTATTGAGTGTCCATCCTGTTTTCTAGGAACAGAGCAAAGTATTGGGGATACCAAGCAGAAAGTGCCCCTGAGTTCAGAGAGACATGTGTTTCTATGGCTGATTGTGTATTAACTACTAAAGCGCGATTGGTGCTGTTGACAGAGGTGCCCTTAGAGGAGTTACCTCTGTATCTTCCTGACATTCCTTTTTGATTCCTCTCTCCCTTTGCAAATCTTTTTCCTCCTTTAACTACCAGTTTAAATAACAATGTCGCATGTGAAACACGTTGAAAGGCACCTCTCTCACCTTTCCCAACTCTTCTTCTGGATTCCCAGTAAGCTCTGCGTGAGGCCCCATCAGCACTCACGGTCACCACACTGCAGTCCTACCACGCATTTACTTCTCTGTCCTTCCCATACCTGTCTGCTCCTCTAGGTAAGACACCCGTTAAATCATTCTGTATGCTGAGCACTTGGTCCAGTACGTGTCACAATTCAATCACAGTTTTTCCCTGACTGAATAAATCAATGCAGAATGAATTCCTGAGGTAAGAAGGTAGAGGAATGGAGCCCAAATAGGAAGATGATGGAATATTCCAGGGTGAGGGGCTGAGAGTCTAAATTAAACTGAGTGCATGGAAAGCTGGTGGGAGAGGCATTTCAAGGGAAGGACCAAGAGAACCTGGTGATATGCAGGAAGCGAAGAATGATGATAGTCAGAAGGTCACTAGGAAAGTTTTTATGAGGATCAAAATTAGACTGTAGGATTTAAAGGGAAAACATGGATAGCGAGAATGAAATGGAAGAAATGGGTATAATATTTAAGCAGTTCAATAATTTACAGAGAGAAAGAGAGAGAAGCTACAAGAGACAGGCGACCAAAGTTATTATTTTTTTCAAGATGGTGGGTGGATGGGGAAACTCATAATTCCAAAAGACCCAGGGAAGGAATTATAGGGGGAGAGGGCAGGGGGAGGTGAAGATTAAGGATGCTTGAGATAGGGTGTATCAATAGTACAAGATCCCTCAGGTGATTTGGACTGGCCTCTCCTGAATTCTCTTGAATTCAGATGAACAGAGATTTCTTTAGAAAAGAAGGTTCCAGGGACTTCCCTCATGGTGCAGTGGTTTAGAATTTGCCTGCCAGTGCAGGGGACATGGGTTCGATCCCTGGTCCGGGAAGATCCCACATGGTGTGGAGCAACTAAGCCCGTGCGCCTCAACTACTGAGCCTGAGCTCCAGAGCCCGTGAGCGACAACTACTGAGCCCACGTGCCACAACTACTGAAGCCCCTGTGCCTAGAGCCCGTGCTCCACAAGAGAAGCCACCAAAATGAGAAGCCCGTGCACCGCAATGAAGAGTAGCCCCCCTCGCTGCAACTAGAGAAAGCCCGCACGCAGCAACGAAGACCCAATGAAGCCAAAAAACAAAAACAAAAACAAAAGAAGTTTCTAAAAAAGCATTTTTATATGTTATATGCACCTAAATGCACCTTTTCTTCCTTTGTAATAATATCTAACACTTATCTAGCACTAACTTTGAGTCAAGTTCTGCTCTGTTTTACACATATTAACTCACTTAGTCCTTACAGTAATTCTGAGATACATACTAACAGCATTCCAATTTTAGAGAAGCACAGAGAGGTGAAATAACATGACCTCAGGCCTAGTAAGCGGTATTGCTGGGGGTTGGACCCAGGCAGACTGACTTTAGAAGTAGTATTCTTTTCGTTTTGTTTTTTTTTTTTTGTGGTACGCAGGCCTCTCACTGTTGTGGCCTCTCCCGTTGCGGAGCACAGGCTCCAGACGCGCAGGGTCAGCGGCCATGGCTCACGGGCCCAACCGCTCTGCGGCATGTGGGAGCTTCCCGGACCGGGGCATGATCCCGTGTCCCCTGCATTGGCAGACGGACTCTCAACCACTGCGCCACCAGGGAAGTCCCTAGAAGTAGTATTCTTAACCACCTGCATTACAAACTCTGAAATAGGATTTATGAATTAAATAGTGAACAATGAGTTAGATTTGGTGGGAAACTCCTTAATTCTTGTTTCTTAAAATGAAATATTCCTAAACTAAATTCTAAACTTACTCTTTTATTTCATCCCGAAAAGCTATAAATGAGGACTTTCTATTCTATTTGTAAGCCCTGTCATTTTGCTGCTTTTTAATTTTGCCATTATGCAATTCCAAGGGCAGAGAAAAAAAGAGCACTTATAAAGCTAAGTATATATTTAACACTTCCTAATGTCTGTAAGCCTATTTTTAACTTGGAAAATGACAAACCCAAAATGCCACCTTGAATTCTAATTCTATACTGAGTCACGACCTTAACATAATTTAGCTGTTTCTTGTCATAAATTACTATTTGTTCCCTGATCAGCATCGACTATATCCAATTTTGCTATTGCTTATAATTTGAACAATAAAGCAAAAATAAGGCTCCTCTTGCTTCCTCTCCCCACCAGTATTCTTGGTGTAGCTGTGTTAGTTTTGTTCGTTTTATTTCTTATTTGCTAAAGTATATAATTAAACAAATTAAGGGCCATAAGCAGCCTCGATTGTAAAATGTCAGACATGTAAAAGGTCACGTTAATCATCACTCATACTGTAATTTCCTTCCTCCCTTTTATTCAATCATTACTAACAATTTTGCTCCATGGGAGCCACTGCCAAGACTGTAAGATAAGAGTTCACTAGCTTCTTTCAAATGTGTCATTTGGTGGCGCCAAACAAAGAAGCTCATTTACATTTTTGCATGCACTGATGTACTTAGCTAAAGCTCTCACTCAGAGGTTTTCAACTGACTTTTAATAGCAGAATGCTTTTGTCAAACGAAATCTTACATGGGAACTTAACCATGAAAATGACTAAAATCTTTTATTAGTATATATTTATACTTTTTCTCATGGTAAATTCAGTCAGTGGAAACTCAACACACTGGGGGTCAACCCAATGTTAATATTTGTCAAATACATATTTGGCTGTTCATGCTTCTTTATTCTATGTTTCAAATTTAAATTAAATAGTTGTGGACCTTCTGAATCATCCCTTGTTTACACAGTTAAAAAAAATCTCTATTCTAATTCAAAATTAGCGGGTCCAGAAGACGTCATACCTGTGTCCTGTGCTTGCAATTACAATCTCATCTCCTGGTTTCCAAGTTACTGCTTCGTGTAAAATCAAAGTCCTTTCCCCTGCCTTTGCAGTATGAGCCAAACGAGTCCAAATCACAGGAACAGGCAGACCTGGAGCCAACATACAAACCGAGAATTTCCTCAGATGTGTTTTCTTGGATATTGAGAGTTTCATGCATTTTAATCTTTTCCTGGATTGAATCAATTTTGAGAAAGTTCATTTTACCTTAGCATCTTATACCTTTCTCAAAAGAGAAACATTTAGAGTGCTTGCTTTATAAAAGTAACAATCAGGTTTGTAATAACATGTATAGGTCTATAAGTTTTTAAAAAATCCTTCTGCAATGACATATCCCATTTATGATAATCTTTATATGAACTCAATATAAATTGTGTGATACTACTGTTAAAATGGGCAGAGGCCTATTATCTTTGTCATTGTTGATAGGAATTGCTTAAATTGATAATCTGGAGACAAATGAAATGTATAAATTTCTGAAAATTCTATTAGTGTATATATTTAGCATAATGTAGGACATTTATGATCAAAATGGGGTATCATCCTTATATATTCTAAACTTATAAAAGAGGTAGAGTATTGCAATGTAGAAGACTTCATATAAAAAGGATTCACACCATGTTTCCTTTAAATAATGCTACACTGATACCTCAAACATGATCATAATCATTTTTATTTGCTGATAATTTTCCACAGTACATATAGTTATAGAACAGTGCAAATATAAATTTATAGTTATATTTTAGAAAGAGCCCATTTTAAAATACAAATATAAGAAGTTATAATTTCTGCTTCTAGACTTAATGCCTTTTTGTTTAGATAGATGAATAAAGAAAACAATCAGTATGAACTGTTTCAAGTGCTAAATTAGGCAAAGGATGTGAAGGAAGGGCGTCCTAGGAGTGACCTTGGTTGTGACTCTTGGTGGTCTGTAGGGGTTGATCTAACCAGATAAAGGAGGGAAGAGATAAAGAGGGGTAAAGAGGGAACACGTAAAGACAGGAGAAGTTTGGCGAGGTTTCATTTAAAGAGAGTTATCAGGAGGATTATCTCTGGCTTCCTGGCTAGTCTCTCCTGGACCAGTTCCTTGAATCCTTTCGGCCCGTACCATGCAGATCCAGGATTCCCTCCCGCACAGCCAGTGTCTTGGCGCCATATACCGGGAGCTCAGGAGATCGCAGGTGCCCATGCAAGGTAATGACCGCCTTGTGTTGAAATGGGGAGGCTTCCGTCCCAATCTGCGAGGGATTTCACAAGCATCATTCAGAAAGTAAAACTCATCATCCACAACTCTAATCATTCAAAAGGAAAGTCTTTTCTTTTCTCCCCTCTCTTTTGAGAATCAACTGTTCCATTCTCAGTATCTTTCCTCCAAAAGATAAACCTTACATTTTCCAGTCAGCTAAATATGCGATGCCAGACCTTTGGAAAGTATACTGATTGACTTTAGCCGCATCTCAGAGCTAATTTTTTTTTCTGCTCTATTTACAATTCTGCTCTATGAAAATATGCTTTATCTTCCCATTAAAAGCACAACAGTATTCTAGGGAACTTTTAAAATCCAGAAAAAAGATTTTATGCTAAGAACAGAGACCTACGCAAAGATAAACTAGTGAGAGTTTAGCATAATTAACTGTCCATTTTACACATAATATTTTAAAAAGAAATGGAGAGGTTAGCAATGAATACAGATCAAGTTCTCTCGTATACCTGAAGAACGCCTCCATCTGTAATTAGAATATTTTCTGCCTGAAGTTCAATGTCAGCTTCATCAAATATTAGAGTTCCACCTAAAAACCATACAATTTTGAAATATATCACAAGGAATAGTCTTATTAAAAGCTATTTCTTAAATTATACACTAAAATTTAACTTCTTATTCCTATCTGCTGTCACTATGCATGTCACTTTACTTCAGCTCTTTGGCAACATGAAGTATAAAAACTTCAGACAAGGGCTTCCCTGGTGGTGCAGTGGTTGAGAGTCTGCCTGCCGATGCAGGGGACACGGGTTCGTGCCCCGGTCCTGGAGGATCCCACATGCTGCGGAGCAGCTGGGCCCGTGAGCCATGGCCGCTGAGCCTGCGCATCCGGAGCCTGTGCTCCGCAACGGGAGAGGCCACAGCAGTGAGAGGCCCACACACCGCAAAAAAAAAAAAAACAAAAAAAAAAAACTTCAGACAAGACCCAGGGAGCTGCTAGGAAGTCAAACCCCAGGGCAGATTATTCCCCCTTGATCATTTGTTATTTTAAATGTTATTAAGTAGTGCAGCTACATGAATTCTAGTTCTACAAGCACAGGACCTCAAAATATAAATTAAGAACCAAAAATTAAAATAAAAGAAAAACACTTTCCATAAACTATTGTAATGCCAACATTAGGTCTGAACTTTTATCCACTAATTTGCACTAGCAACAGCTATAGCCTGATTAGCGTTATTAAAGAATGTGCTGAGATACGTTTTTTAAGAGACTGATGTAAATTTGTGAACAGTGAAACTTTACCTATCCAAAGGTTCAGTAGTTAATAACTTCAAATAACTGAAACACTGCTGGTGTCCCAGAAGTTAAAACAAAAACAAAATGCAAAGGCCTATGAACAGCTAAAACCATTATGGCAAAGTTTATATACTAAAGCCTCAAGTGTTTTACTCTCGCCAATTATTGTTTCTTTTACACACAATTGTCACAGTTCTGGTTATTTAGCTTGCTGTATTAAAAATAAGATATTAAGAAGCAGAGAGAACTTCATGTAACAGTTGAAAGCAGGTTCACAGGCAAAGGTTAAATCACAACCTGGCATCCAAGAGGAGTCAGGGGGGTCATTTAGTATAGAATTTAACAAATCTCTATGATTTTTATAACCCCTATAGGACCCACTATACTAGTGTTTTTCTAAATGGGAAATACGTTTTTACTGTTGTAATCCACTCCATGTGCATTGGTGTATATACACACACACACACACACACACACAGTTATTGAAACAAAAGTTTCATGAAACACTTGACTTTAAAAGATGCTTACCCATATAAAAGATGCAGTACACTCAGATATTTTCTTTTTTTTTTTTTTTTTTTTTTTTGGGGTATGCGGGCCTCTCACTGCTGCGGCCTCTCCCGTTGTGGAGAACAGGCTCTGGATGCACAGGCTCAGCGGCCATGGCTCACAGGCCCAGCCGCTCCGCAGCATGTGGGATCTTCCTGGACCGGGGCACGAACCCGTGTCCCCTGCATCGGCAGGCGGACTCTCAACCACTGCGCCACCAGGGAAGCCCCCACTCAGATATTTTCTATTCTATTTCATTAAAAGATTCTGGTTGCAATGCAATAAAAAATTTCATAACCACAAATGGATTATAATACTCAATTTAAAGAACTCAGTACTAAACTCTGTATTCAAAACCTGATACAACTATGGATGCTCATAATCATGAATTTTGATTAAATTAACTTCACAGGGCTTTCCTGGTGGCGTAGTGGTTGAGCGTCCGCCTGCCGATGCAGGGGACACGGGTTCGTGCCCCAGTTCCGGGAAGATCCCACGTGCCGCGAAGCGGCTGGGCCTGTGAGCCATGGCCGCTGAGCCTGCACGTCTGGAGCCTGTGTTCCGCAGCGAGAGGGGCACAACAGTGACAGACCCGCGTGCCGCAAAAAAAAAAAAAAAAAGATAAATTAACTTCACAGAACCATTTCACAGGCAGAGTCTAATAAACAGATTTCCAGAAATTTACCCTGAATAAGCAACATTTTCAGGATAGGGGTATTCTGATCCAGCAAAATTGTCTGTCCTTTTGTAATAACAACTAGTGAGCCTTCCTCTGGGGGCGATGCTCCTCCCCACGAGAAGTTGGAGGACCAAGCATCAACATATAGGAAGTCAGCATTATCCTGTAATAGAAATGAGAGACTTTTCAATTTAGAGGTTTTATCACAATTCTTCATTTAATTCCTCAAAATGAAGAAATCTAAAACAATGAACATTTTCATTAAGTATAACCTACTTTAAGTATGTTAGAGCTGCCTGTTGATTAATTTCACAATAATAAAAAACTAAAAAAGCTATTACCAATTACCCTGCAATCCTGAATAATGAGAAATCTGAAATAATAAAATTTTAGTAACAAGCAAAAAAAAATAACCTACTTTAAATTTATTATAGTCACATCTTAGTTATTTTTTGGAGACATTAACAAAGTAAAAGGTCCATTAATGGGACCTCTCTGGTGGTGCAGTGGTTAAGGATCCGCCTGCCAATGCAGGGGACACGGGTTCAATCTGAACCAGGAAGATCCCACATGGCGTGGAGCAACTAAGCCCGTGCACCACAACTACTGAGCCTGAGCTCTAGAGCCCACGAGCCACAACTACTGAGCCCACATGCCACAACTACTGAAGCCCATACGCCTAGAGCCTGTGCTCCACAACAAGAGAATTAACCACAATGAGAAGTCCGCGTGCCACGACGAAGAGTAGCCCCCGCTTGCCACAACTAGAGAAAGCCCATGCGCAGCAACAAAGAC
This sequence comes from Phocoena sinus, assembly GCF_008692025.1. Classification (NCBI taxonomy): domain Eukaryota; kingdom Metazoa; phylum Chordata; class Mammalia; order Artiodactyla; family Phocoenidae; genus Phocoena; species Phocoena sinus. Next base: position 52,216,712 of record NC_045779.1, on the reverse strand, counting down.
CCAACACAGCCAAAAAAACCCCAACAACTCCATTACCAATTACTTCACCTCCCATAAGGCTAGTTTTTCTATTGCTGAGACTACTCTATCCAGCAGCACTGTTACCAGTTTGGCCATGCCGATGCTTCTGATGTTGACATGCACTGGAGCCCACCCTGAAGGAGTGTGGGCATTTGTCACGCAGATGATATATGTCTTGTTGGAATACTCAATATCACATTTGGCTTCAGCTATGGTAACAAGAACATCCTGTATATTTTCACTGTAAAGTAAAAAAAAGAAAACAAAACATTGACGTTTTTCTCGAATGTCTAGGTCCCATTGTCAAACCCTATTATTCATACGCATTATTGTAAAATTAATGATCTTACCTATGAGCTATCAAAGTGCAGACTGACACTTTTTTTCAGTAGTAAAACTTCAAAATATTTGTTGAGAAAAAAGTAAACAAAGAGATTGAGAGGTCAGGAAATAAAACTGTACAAACTAGCAAGTATTGCAGTGCTGGAGAAAAACTGCTTGGGTTCAAATTATTGAGAAGTTCTACATTGGTCTCCAAGCAGGCACCTATGTAAGACACTTTCAGCGATTATCTTGCCTATGTGACATTTTTTGTCACATTCACAGACTTTGGAATTTAATCTCCATGTAAAAATGCAAGTCCAAGGTAGTTACAGGTACTTGAGGAATTAACATTGCCCGCTGTGATTTAAATGATCTGGGGTTGTGAAGTCAAACTTAATGTACTTGAGGGATGATGATAGGGCAGTACATAAAATTTGAGCCAAAATAATGAATATGTTTATGAAGAAGGAACCTAAACAGTTACAGTGAAATGGATGAAGAGATGTTTCACTGAGCCAATGAAGCAGATGATGGTTGGAGATGAGATTCTGGGGAAAGTGTAACAGTAAAGTGACTTACACCTGTGATGTTACTTACTAAGATCTGGGGCAAGTTATTTAGCCTCTCTAATTTTAGTCTTCTAGCCATAAAATGGTATTAAACAATACCTAAGAAGGTAAGGCAGGAAGTTTCTATGGGGTAGAAAGGTTCCTGACACAGAGTATGTAGTCAGTAAATGTAGTGTGGCTTTTGAGCAAGTGGGTAGACTTTACATGACTATATTCAAACACTGTCCTGGCGCACGGGAAAGCAGGCATAACAGCTGGAGTCCGGAAAGATTCACTGATGTATATGCATGTGAAGACAGTACCTGAAGCCGGATCCCAGGACTGTAAGTCTGGTGCCCCCTGTTGTACTGCCTCTCCTGGGAGCTATTTCAGTGATGAGTGGAGTCATTGACATGGTGTATATAAAAGGAGTCGTGGACTGAGATGAAGTCTTCCCATTGACCACACTCACTTCACAGGCTTGCTTGGGTCCCCTGCCTATGATAAGAGGAATCAAACTGAGTTCGATTCTGCCATTAGGCCCTTATTCACGTCCAAAACTCCCAAATATTTTTAATAACATCTTCCTTTTCCCAAAGTCACTTTCACAGGCTCTACGTGAAGTAATAAAGATCTCTAGCAATAGGCAAACACATCACAAAATTCACACACATCATCAACAGGGGAAAAACCCTTAGATCCTCCCTCAGAGCCTCTTATTGTAGACAATTCTACAAACCTGCCTGTTTGGTTTTCCAGTCCTAGAGGATTCAACACTGCAAATTAGAGAGGACGGAAGGAAGAACGGCTAATAGCAAGCACGCTGACAGCTGAAAGCGAGGTAACAGACAGAAAAGCTACAAAAACTCAATACAAAAACGCTGAAAAAAGAAGCGGAGCTACTGTTAAGGTAAACAAACCTTGACAAATCTTTATAGCATTACTGCACTAAAAAAAAAATCAGAATACAAACTCTGATGTTGAAATGATAAGTAAGCCCAGTCACAAAAGTGTTACATTTTCTTCAGTATTCTTTAAGAAGTCAGAAGAAGCAAAAACGTTTAGAAAAGCTTCATCACATTTTGTTAATGTTTTAAAAAAATGTTTGTGCATAAACCATATCCTTTATTCATCTATATTATTCTCTTTAGTTCTTCTTAAATTTTGTTAGATGATTAAAATCTGTTGTGTACTTAAAATACCAGATACTTAAACTTCACAGTAATCCACTGAACTAGGGTTAATATTGTCTCCATTCAATAGATGGACAAACTGAAACAGACAGGAGTAAGTTACTTAGCTGAGGTGACAGTTAGTGGCAAAACAAATTCAGGGGCTCCTTAGAGCCCAGACTTTTAACCACTAAGTAAAAATAAATAAGAGTAATAATAATAGCAAATCACATATCATGTTTCAGATACCATTCTATCCACTTCACATACATTAACTTATCAAGCCTCACAATAAGTAGGCTAGTGGGATCATTTTCATTTTACAGAAGAGGAAACTAAGACACAGAGAGCTTGAATAACTTGCCCAAAGACATAGCTTGCATTTGAATCTTGGCAATGAATTACCGGAGTTCATCCTCATAACCATTATACTATCCCCCCTTTAAGGGAAAGTTAATACTCCAATAGGAACTAAAAACATGTTCTCCATTTGGCATGTTCTTTATGTGATAAACTGAAAAACTGCAATTTACTAAAAACAATTCAGTCTAACCCAAATGTCATGAATCTTGGAAAATATTATAAGCCTAGAAAACAAAATTCTGAAGAAATTGCTTAAAATCAGGAAATTCATAAAGGTGATTCAATTGCCCCAAATGAATACAAAAAATTGAAAAAAGAAATTCAGACCCACCTCTATAAAATTGAACAGTTCTCAAAGACTTCCATTCTTTTTTCTGACTACTTACCATTATTAGGTGGAACTTCACATAATAATGTTGTGCAATTAGATTTCAGTCTGTTGACTGCACATTTGGAGGTACAAACTAATACAACTGAATTCTGTGGATTAAACCCAGTGCCTGTCACAGTCATGGTTTGACCACCACCGAAGCTCCCTAGTGAAGACATATAAAAGGGAAAGACAAAGTTAATGAAAAGAAAACCTCCTCTGTACATATATTTAACTTTATTTTAACACCTGAAATGGAAGCAAGTTTCATTAAATGAAAAGATTCGAAGAATTGAAATTATTTATATTATATTATATTAGTGCAACAGAATCTCTTTTGATTGTAGTTTTTTAAAACCTTCACTGAGTAAATGTCACATCTGGTCATTTATTTAAACTACTTCTAGGAACTAAAATTTTATTTAAAAGAAATGTCACAAAGAATTTGAGTAGTCAAAACACAAATGTAAAGTTACCATTTTAGTTAAAAGCACATTGGTTATGCTTAAGGTTTTTAACCACTAAAATAATTTTCAAACAGAAAAAAAATACTTATTTAGATAGACATAATTACAGGCCAGTGATATCTAAACATGATTTTAAAACAATTTCCAAATAAAACCTGGACATTGTCAATAATATTAAATTTTAAATAAATTATATAGCACAAGAGAAATATAGGCATTAAACAAATATTTTGAAATGATTGATACCCTTGCATGCTTATTAATTTGATGCATAAACAAAAATATTTTAGTGTGTTATAGGAACTACACATTTTAGCAGGGTTTGAAGAATATGTTTCTTTCTAAATAAATGTTTACTGAAACAATATAAAATATTTCTAGGTTCTGGTACATTCATGCGTACCTTGGCTTGGATGAATATTGTGAATAGTAAGTGGGTACTCAAATACGACTGTGGACACAGCAGAGCCTTTTGTCTTATGATGCATCATAACAGGAAAAGTGCCACCAGCATGATCTCCAGCAATGCATTGCAATACAGTATCATTGACCATGGTCACATTACACTGAATGTTATTTATCATCACTGAAATTTCCAAGATATCAATACCAAAATTTGACCCATTGATCTGAATTTCAGTCCCTGGAGGACCTTAAAAACAAAAAGCAAACCATATAAATATAAATGTATACCTAAATTCCAATACTTGCACATGCATTTAAAGATATACCCATGTACTTACATAAACAAAATAATATCCAGTGTTTTAAAACTAATATAAATACCAACAGTACATGTCATGTCATATACATTTTGGCTATAATTTCATTGCAGTCTATGGTATCTTGATTATAAGATATTTATCTCAATGTCCATTATTTTCTAGCACATCTGTCCATTCTACAGATGAAAGTTGTAAGTTACTAATAATTCAGGCTAATGGAAAAGAGAGAAGATCTAGAATGTCTGAAGAATGAATGAATGCCTGGAGCAGTGGGTGGTGGGTTAGAGCATATTTAGGGATGAGGTTTACTTTTTAAAACTTTTGGTACTTTCCTGATATTTGCAACTCTTCTGATGAATGGACTATTTTTCTTAATTCAAATATTTTCAATATATATGACTTGATAAACAAATTATGATATATAAATAATTAGGTCTAAGATAGTAAATACAGAAACAAGGAATTAATTTAAAGACTTATAGATGAATGTTGATGTTAATGCCTTGAATAAATGTACATAGAATAAAGTATCTCAATCCTTCTGTTCCCTTCCTTCCTTCTTTTGACAAAAAGCATTGACGGCATTACACACATGGAATTTTTCACAGGGCATCCAAACACAGACCTACGTACCTAAATAATAAGTGAATAGTTATTAATCAACATAACTTGTTACAAATGCAGAGTCACCACGTATTAGTTTGCTTTTAATTCAAGTAGTAACAGTAAAAATAACTACATAATTGACCATAGTAAGTGTCACTGAAATGTAAGTTGCCATTTTAAAGACCATAGATATTGAGATCTTTCAAGTTACGAATAGTTTTAAGATACAAGATTAAAAAATGTTTTCAGGTCTTAAGTTTTTAATCTTCTCTGGTATTTTCACCTTTCATATGGAAGTGTTCTAAGTGTGATGTATACCTTGCCTCTTCAGTAAATAAAATATTAGGTGGGCCAAAAGGTTTGAACGTTTTTTTCCGTAAGATGGCTCTAGTAGCACTTAGTTGTCTTTAACTTCATTTGAAACAATTTTGTTAGACTGTATGTGACAGCTGTCATATCAGCGTGCATTTAAAAAAAGACATCAAAATTGGTGAATTTTTGTGTAGCCATTTTAATATTGAAGATGGGAGAAAAAAAGCAACATTTTTGGCATATTATACTTTATTATTTCAAGAAAGGTAAAAATGCCAACTGAAACGCAAAAAAAAGATTTGTGCAGTGTATGGAGAAGGTGCTGTGACTGATCAAACATGTCAAAAGTGGTTTGCGAAGTTTCATGTTGGAGATTTCTCTCTGGACAATGCTCCACGGTCGGGTAGACCAGTTGAAGTTGATAGCGATCAAATTGAGACATTAATTGAGATCAACATTATACCATCCAGGAGACAGCCAACATACTCAAAATATCCAAATCAAGCATTGAAAATCATTTGCACCAGCTTGGTTATGTTCATCGCTTTGATGTTTGGGTTCCACTTAAGCAAAAAAACCCTTTTTGACCATATTTGCACATGAAGTTGTCTACTGAAACGTCACAGAAACGTTCTGTTTTTAAAACAAATTGTGATGGGCGATGAAAAGTGGATACTGTACAATAATGTGAAACAGAAGAGATCGTGGGGCAAGTGAAATGAACCAATACCGACCACACCAAAGGCCGGTCTTCATCCAAAGAAGGTGATGTTGTGTATATGGTTGGAATGGAAGGGAGTCCTCTATTATGAGCTCCTTCTGGAAAACCAAACGATTAATTCCAACAAGTACTGCTCCCAATTAGCCCAAGTGAAAGCAGCACTCAATGAAAAGCGTCCAGAATTAGTCAACAGAAAACACATAATTTTCCATCAGGATAACGCAAGGCCAAATGTTTCTTTGATGACCAGGCAAAAACTGTTACAGCTTGGCTGGGAAGTTCTGATTCATCTGCTGTATTCACTAGACATTGCACCTTTGGATTTCCATTTATTTCGATCTTTACAAAATTCTCTTAATGGAAAAAATTTCAATTCCCTGGAAGACTGTAAAAGGCACCTGGACCAGTTCTTTGCTCAAAAAGACGAAACGTTTTGGGAAGATGGAATTACGAGTTGCCTGAAAAACGGCAAAGTAGTTGGAACAAAAGGGTGAATACGTTGTTCAATAAAGTTCTTGGTGAAAATGAAAAATGTGCTTTTTATTTTTACTTAAAAACCGAAGGCACTTTTTGGCCAACCCAATAGCTCAGTTCTCACTTGTCTACAAGTCTCATCTATCTTTTTTTTTTTTTTTTTTGCGGTACGCAGGCCTCTCACTGTTGTGGCCTCTCCAGTCGCGGAGCACAGGCTCCGGACATGCAGGCTCAGCGGCCATGGCTCACGGGACCAGCCACTCCGCGGCATGTGGGATCTTCCCGGACTGGGGCATGAACCCGCGTCCCCTGCATCAGCAGGCGGATTCTCAACCACTGCGCCACCAGGGAAGCCCTCGTCTATCTTCAGATACATTGTTTTGAAAGATACATTCAAAGAGAGATGAGACAGAAATGGTTCATGGAAATAAGGAACATATGCCAATATGTTCTTCATTTGCAATGATTGCAAATATATGGGAGGAAGTATGCCATTGCTACTGTTAATATTTGCTTTTTAAAATTCTAAATGAGAAAATTTGATGTCTAAAAGAAAATTTCAATAGCAAACTTCTTGAAGGCACAGAATACATCTTACCCAAACCTGATACATTTCCTGGCACTGTAAATTAACAAAGACTTTTTTTAAAAGGCCAACATTTAATAAGTTCTTTATTTTATTTATTTTTTAAAAAATATTTATTTATTTATTTGGCTGCACTGGGTCTTAGTTGCAGCTGACAGGCTCCTTAGTTGCAGCTCGCTGGCTCCTTAGTTGTGGCAGGCAGCCTCCTTAGTTGTGGCATGTGAACTCTTAGTTGCGGCATGCATGTGGGATTTAGTTCCCTGACCAGGGATCGAACCTGGGCCCCCTGCATTGGAGCATGGAGTCTTATCCACTGCACTACCAGGGAAGTCCCTTAATAAGTTCTTTATTAAAGGAAACTTTTACGTTGCATTATATGAATGAGATTTTTTAACCGTATGAGGAAGGTATCTGCATGTGTAAGGAAACTGATATTTTAAGAAACTCGTCCAAAGTTTCACCACTGGAAAGTAGAAGAACCAAGGTGTGAATCCAGGTATTAAGGCCATGTTCTCAGCCATTAGACTATAGCTGCCTCTTCAGAAATCATTACATAGATGATAAGCATTCCAATAGCTTGAAGGTGATCAGAAACAGCATAACATAATGACAAAGGATCAGGAAGACATCTCAATCTATTCTTAGCTCAGAAGACCAAGTCATACTAAATAATTAAGTAAATCCTATTTTATAATATTTTTTCCACCTGAATGGGCCAATTACCCCCTTAAAAGGAATTCTGTTGTGTTAATAAAGTTAAAAATCAATTGTAGTTTCCTGGAAACAAGATACTCTAAAAAATTCTCAATGTTAATAAGATGAACTACTTACGAAGTTTAACAGGTATTGCCTGTCATATTAACATTAGTGACATAAATTAATAACCAATTTTAGTCCACAGGTATCCATCTATTTCTTCCTCATTTTGAAATTTAGGTGAAGTTAATGGGGATTTTGTTTTAAAACAGAAATGGGAATTTGGCCAAAAATTTTATCCCAAGAATGTGCAAAAAATAATCACACAATAGAGACTACACAGAACTCAAATCCTATGTATTGATTAAGAGGGTTTGTCTAAAAACATATCCTAAAAATCATTTGTAAACATTATTCCAATTCTATGCTAGTAAATATTACTGATCATAGTATATCAAGACACCAAAAAAGCAGGTATTGGCGTACCTGTACTTGGGATAACTCCTCTGAGAAGTGGAGTATCTTCCAAGGCATACGTAAATGACAGAGGTGGATAAGCGACTGCATTCACAGAGATCTTTACACTGACCCTTCCAGCTGTCCCTGCTGGGGTACGGCAGTAGACTTCACTGGAATTGACAGAAATAATTTGGCAAGGTTCATCCCCAACAGTGACTGTGGTGTTGCCTGGATAGAAGCCATTTCCAGTGATCATCAAAGTAGTGCCACCACCAATGCTTCCAGAAGTTGGTGTGACAGATGCTACTGGGGGGCTGCTGACAGTAAGGTTTCCCAGAGCTAAGCCTTTCATTCCCACCACAACACTAAGAGGATAAATTCCAGCCGGAAGAGAAGTCACAAGAACAGTGATGTTATTTTCATTAACATCGATTGCTCTAAACCGTTGGTTTCCAATGAAAACAGAAATGTCCTCCAAGATAGTGCCAAAACCTTCTCCTTCAATAAGAACTTTTACAGATCCTTTGACGGTGTTTGGGGAGATTCTTGTTACAAAAGCAGTGATGCTTTCTAAGTATGAAAAGCTGCAGTTCCCTTGACACAGGGCAGGCACTCCGTGGATCAGAAGATTTACCTTCACAAGCTGCTGCGGAGCAGGAGATGTTTCACATTCAATGGCTGTATAATTCACTGACAGAACTTCACATGGAAAATGACCCATAAGGACTTGTACACCAGCAGAAGGAACTGCAAATCCAGAGCCTTTTATGGTCACTTTTGTCATTCCTGTAGTTGACCCTGCATTTGGTAATACCACGTCGATGTTTGGCAAAAGTACAAATCGCCTATCAAATTCACTGGACAGTGTGTTGATAGCAGTTCCCAGATTGTAGACAGTTACTGTGACAATTTCCCTGATGCCAACATCCATTGAGTTTTGAGGGTCAATATGACACACAATGGAATTATTACTACTTTCTTCTACAACACAGGGATAGCTACCAATTGTAACCTGAAAATAAAATGAACATGAAAACAAGTCAATACATTACTCTAGTGTGAACTTAAATTTTGTATTAGCAACAACTAAATTTAAAAACCTGGTGGAGCAGTGGTTAAGAATCTGCCTGCCAATGGAGGGGACATGGGTTCGAGCCCTGGTCCGGGAAGACCCCACATGCCGTGGAGCAACTAAACCCGTTTGCCACAACTACTGAGCCTGAGCTCTAGAGCCCTCGAGCCACAACTACTGAAGCCCGCACGCCTAGAGCCCCATGCTCCACAACAAGGGAGGCCACCGCAATGAGGAGCCCGTGCACCGCAACGAAGAGTAGCCCCCGCTCTCCGCAACTAGAGAAAGCCCGTGCACAGCAACAAAGACCCAATGCAGCCAAAAAATCAATCAATCAATCAATAAATTTTTAAAAAATCGATCAAGTGCAAACTTTTTTTTCATGAAATTAATTTGGGGGCTGATTAAGGCATACCTTGGATTAATCTTAAACTAAATTATGATCATACACAAATGTTCATAGTTACATTATTGATAATAGCCAAAAAGGTGAAAACAACCCAAATGTCCATGAACTAATGAATGGATCAATAAAATGTATACACTATGCAGTGGAATATTTTTCAGTCATAAAAAGAAATGAAGTACTGCTACATGGTACATCATGGATCAACCTTGAAAACATTATGCTTCGTGAATACAGCTAGTCACAAATGACTACATATTGTATGATTCTATTTATAAGAATATGCACAATAGGCAAATCCACAGAGACAGAAAAATTAGTGGTTGTTTAGGGCCAGGAAGTACGGAGGGGTTGGGGGTAATATCTAAGGACTGTGGGGTTCCTTTTTGGGGCAAAGAAAATGTTCTAAAATTGACTGTGGTGATGGATGCACAAGTCTACGAACATACCAAAAGCTTCTGAATTGTACACGTTAAATGGGCGAGTCGTATGGTGTGTGAATTATATCACAATTAAGCTGTCATAAATTAAACTACGAGGTTATGGATGAAACATCTTCCTTTTATTGTGTATACAGAAGTAAAAAGGAGATCTTTATATTCTTACCTTATTAGCACATGTGAGATTACTGAAGCCACGTCCAGTAATTGTTATCAATTCATTTAGTGTTCCGATGGATGGACTAATGTTGCTTATAGATGGTGAAAAACAACTTGAAAGCTCAAAGAGCAATCTATCTGAATGTGCAAACCCGGTACTGTTCAGGCCACACAGGGGTTCTGTCGCCAGGCAGCCTGTCACAGAGCTTCCTAAGCGCAAATTCACGGGTCCTCCTTTAGACAAAAGAATTGTCTGTAAGTCATGGATAAAATTCTAAAACAAGAATTGTTTTCAGACTGCATTACTCTAATTTTGATGATGGTGGTTTGTATTCTGGTAAGTCTTTTTTTCCCAAATGACAAGAGACCCAGGCGGTTCAAAGTTAAAAGAAAGACCTGGACAAAGATGATACAGTAAAGAGTGAATAAAAAATTAATTTATTTTTCAATTTGTCTAAGGCCAGACCCTCTGGGGAAAATAAAACAACATCATCTCACATTTTAATATATTTTCAGGCACTTACAGAGTATCAGAACTTTTTCACATTAACATCTCATTTGAGGCACATAAGGATTCTGGGAGACTGACAGGACAACATTAACATGATCCCCTTATTTTATAGAATAAATTCTAGCCTCAGAGCAGTCCCGACCTATTCAAGGTCATGCGGCTAGTGAGAGACAGTTAGCCCCAGTCATCTGCCTTCTACTCCAGAAAGGTTGCATATACCCTGGGTCACCGAAGTGACACGGTTTCTACCTTTAACCTTCTTACCCTGAGCATATGTGGCTTCAGTGCCACCCACAAACAGGTGCAGGGGAATGTGCCTGGTTTCAGCTGGTAAAACGTTAATGACTCCTTGGAGAAAAATGGAGTGGGCCTCATCAACATACCCGCTGCTATAATAATGGATTCCAGGTGAAGTAAATTGGTAAGAAAATGAACCTACCATAAAATGAGATTGAACATAATAAATACAAGCAATTAATGCATCTTTGAAAAGAAATTTGAAATAATCATTCAAACGTGCATGCAGGTGACAGGTTTCTTATTTTTCATGCATGTGATATTTCAACAGGAAGTAGTAAGGAAATGACACTGTCTTGTATAATGAAATTATATTCTAGGAAGGCAAGATCCAGCATTAATTTTTCTAGAGAAACCATGTTAAACCTGGCATAATTCACAGAATCTTAAAGAAAAACTCAACATGCAATGAAAAACAGTTTGTGTTCATGAGTAAAAAGTTCAAACTGCTACACGTGTAGAACAAAACAGGCAGTCTAAAAGGCACACTGTACGCTAAGTTGTCCTAGAAGAAAGACTGATTTTAAAGCTGATTCCAATCAACAGAAGTTCATACTTGCTTTCAGATTGGTATGATTAAAACACATACTTCAATTTTCTTTGTATTTCGCTTGTTTCAATATATTTTTCTGGTTGATTATTCCAGAATGAATAGAGATATTTCTGATATCAGAACTCATCTCTGATGTATAAAATACCTTGCTGACATTCATTTGGAATATTTTATAAATTTGTAATATTTTTACTATAGCAATAAAATGCCAGCTAAATCATTCTGTGTATTTGTATATATGATTTATGCAAAAGTATTTTAAATCTAAACAAATTTCTTTTTATTATATCTGGGAAAAAGAAGCATGATGCAAAACGCAACAAAGCGGAAACATACCTGATGCAGATTTTTCTCTTCTATTGGTAAATCCTTTGCCATCATAAATTACACTTCCAGGACTGGAGACAGAGAAAACTCTATATCCTATTCCCCTGAGATATGGATGTGCTTGCCAATGCCATGTCACTGTGTCTCCCACAGACACATTTAAGACTGATGGTGACCAGGCGTAACCTAATCCGTGTACTGGGAGCAAGAATTGAGTCATATTTTTAAAGAAAAAAGGAAAAGGAGTAAAAATTCTTAATAATTATCTTTGAAAATATTTCCTTTTTATACAGCCACGAGTGAAAAAACTTTTTAATTAACATTGTAAAACTTTTACATGTCTACTTTAAACACATAATAAAAATAAACAGAAATAATGGAAAGTAACATAATGAGAAGCTAAGGAAAAGATAAACCACACAACTCCAAAACTGATGACCGAGAGGCAATTTGAAAAAGATCAGAGTCAATAAACAAGTTGTTCAGAAATGTCACATGGAATATTTTTAAAAGCTCTGATCAATTCTTTTTTTTTTGGTGATACGCGGGCCTCTCACTGTCGTGGCCTCTCTTGTTGTGGAGCACAGGCTCCAGACGCGCAGGCTCAGTAGTTGTGGCTCACGGGCCCAGCCGCTCCGCGGCACGTGGGATCTTCCCAGACCGGGGCACGAACCTGTGTCCCCTGCATCGGCAGGCAGACTCTCAACCACTGCGCCACCAGGGAAGCCCTCTGATCAATTCTTTAAACACAAAAATTTTCTCAGGCATTGAGGCACGCAAAAATCTATATAATTTCTATTTGAATATTTATTTAGAAACCCATAATGGAAAACAAACTATAGTAATTCAGGAGGTTCTATACTGCAGTAAAACCAAGTGGCAATTCCTGAACTCGGAAATCCTAAGCCTAGCCTTCTAGACTCAAGTCTACTGCTTGTTGATTCATTCTATATGTGGCCCCCTATGTCAAGTGGATAAATTCTAGACAAACTATTAACAACTTATACAAAGAAATAACAATAATTATTCTCTGAATACTCTGAAGTATTATAAGTAAAAATCAAATTAATTCCAAGGTAACATGTCTCCATTATTTACAGCAGACAAATGCTGTCTGATACCTGAATCTTCCCCACTGTTGGTAATCCTGAACACTTTCCCTGTTGAATGAACAATACATTTTATGACATTTTCTGATGATGCTGTCACATTGCAAGGGAAGGACCCTAGAAAGAAAAAGGATGGGGGAAAAAACATTTTCTCAAATAGTTTTTGTGAAATATAGAGAAGAAGTATAATTAGTAAATAGTCAAGGCCCTACAAAAGCTCCCCATTACATAGTAGGATCTTTGGTACTTTTTTCTGATAGCAATCATGTTTGAGTACTGACTAGTTTTAGAACAGAGACCTCTCCTTTTTTAAAGTGTTTTATACACATTAAACATTTGGTAATTATTTACTGAAATCAAAAGCAGTTATTTAGTTTATTTTTACCACCTAACCAAATACACTTAATCTTTTACATGCTAATAGAAAAACAAAGCTTCCATGACTGAGAGTATTTGTGTAATAACACAGCACCTACAGCACATCATTTAAGATGAGAAAAATGATAACAGCCCTCCTGTGAGGATGAAACTCTTACCCAAAAGCACAGTGTTCTCAGCTAGTATTGTGCTGAATCCCAAACCCATTATAGTGATTTCAGTTCCACCATATAAGGAGCCCTTCTGTGGAAACATGTTGGTCACTTGCAAAATATACTGTATAGAAGCATTTAATTTGTCTCTGTAAAAGAAAAATTAATAGATATTTCAATGAGCATTCCATGGGGTCATGTTGTTAAACTCTTCTTAGGACCTGATTCATTTAAGAGGAAGTACTTGAATATTTAATAAAACATTACTTTCTCAAACTAGATAATCTGATAATTATCATGACCTCAATTTGGTTGGATCATATACATATATAATAGTTGTTTCCCTAAATATGAAAATAACATTTCTGAAAATCCCATGGCAGGAGAATTTAAGATGGAAGAACTTAAAATACTATGGGAAAAATATGGTTATGAGAACTGAGGTCACAAGAAATACAGGAAATCCTTTAAAATATTTTATCTAGTTATTAGAATAAAACATAAAGGCATAAAAAAACCCCAAAAACCCCATAAAGGCAGCATTATCTATAAAAAAGAATAGTAATGAAATTCCATACATTTAGTATAAGTAAAATTTTGTGCAATTAATTTGAATTTATCATTCTATATTTGTTGAAAACTTGTCATGATCTCCCTTCCCACTATTTCAACTAGAGGGTTTTAAATTTATTTTGCTTCGTTACAATGTATCTGCTAGGAGGCCATCAAAATGTACAGTGCTTTTCTGACCTGACATACAGAGTTGACTTCCACATCCCAGCTCCCACCATAACTCAAATGAGTCTTTGTGTTAATTTTTATCTAACTTCCTCATCATAACTGAATTGGTAGTTTTTGAACCACCACCCAAGTACCCAGTTTTGTATGCTGTCAATTCTGCCCGTTATATCATCAAGCCAAAGCACAAGCCAACAGCTCTTCTAGAACCATGTGTGCTCTGCCCTGTGAATCTAAGAGGGGATGTAGTGCTGAAGTTTATGTTTACTGTTGCTCTTCTTTCTTCACCTCCCACAAGACTCTTCTACAATGATCTCTCCTTCTACTCTGACATCAGTTTTACTTGCCCTTTTTTTTTTTTTACTTGCCTTTTTTTTAATCCCTAAATTCCAGTTTTCTCTTTTTCTAAGTGCTCTAAACCAGTAACTTCCTTATGCCAGAACTAAAATTTTACCAGTTGACAAGCAGCTTCAGGGAAGAAAATACTAAACACTTATTTAAAGGAAAGCCAGAGTTGGAGGAGGATTCTCTCCACCCTCTCCTTCACCTGGCAGCTCCCACCTGTTTCTTGGCTTACTTGTCACCTTTTCAGAGAACTCTTTCCAGTCCCCAGTCCCTCAGGAAAAATTAGCTCTATTATATGTTCTTGTAGCACCTGGGACCTCTTATCCATATCCTTTTTCTCATTTATAATCCAGTTATTGATGTAATCATCTGTTTGAAATCTGCCTCCCCAACAAAACTGTGGGCACCATTAAGGTGGGGGACACATCCCTCTTATTCCCCACTATAAATCCAGCACTGAGAAAGTGCCTGCCCCCCGGTAACTTCTTGATAAGTATTTCCAGAATGAATGAAAGTCATGTGACATATACATAAACCTAGTTCTGCAGAGAAATCTTACAACCTAATCTGAATGGTATTGGTCTCAAACCTAAGCATCATACTGCATGTTATGAGATATTTTCAGAATCTTTTGCAAAAAGAATTGTAGAAAGGTGAAGAGAGCAACTGAAATATTATAAGGTTAATGACTATTTCTCTTCCTGTCTCAATATATTAGCACCATGTGTTCCACAGCTCTGTCAAAGTTTATGGTCATTACCATACCTTGTTGACGCAAAACCCCAGTTTCTGACTTCTACACAGATATCATGTTTTCCAGGAGACAACTTGGGCAAAAGGCATCTAATATCTGTGAAGTTCCAGTGAAGGACCTGGCAGGATTTTCCTCCAACATAGACCTCCATGTTTTGTGTGAGTTCATTTCCAAAGTTATAACCCTTAATTGTTAAATTAACTTCTCCTATTATTTTAAAAGAAAAGTTTTACAAAAAGAGTCAATGTATTATCTAGTGCAAAATTTGAATATTAAGTCAACCAACTCATCTCTTATGTTTCAACGGATTTAGGAAATCCTAACACTTTCAGAGGTAAAAGAAAATCAATGAAAGAGTTGATAGCTGCCACATGGAGATAAAATTCATGGTTAATTGTTTAACAGGGAAAAATATGGCAAAGAACTTTAAAAATTAATATTTTTCTTATTATTGCACATGCTCAAAGTGATATAATAAACAGACCAATTTATGGTTAAAAAAGAAAACCTGTGACAGGTTTTGCTTTAAGAAACACAACTGCAGAGAAACTGCTTCAAAAGCTTTTTTAGAAATGGTATACACATACATATATATCAAATGACTAATCTTACTGAAGAATTTCTTACCCAGTATTGTCCGTACTTTGGGACTAAAATCAGTTATAACTGGAGTCTGTAAACAATTATAGCTATAAGCATTCTTTGCCATGGCTTGAAATCCACTGGTAATAACTGATATATCAACTGTACCCTCAATTCTCTGAAATAAGAGGAAAAAAATAAAACAATTAGAAAATATTAAATGTTGAGATACAGAAATTCAATGGCTAAAAACAAATGGAATTATTCAAAATAAACTTCCAAAGATGTTTTTTTCTCAAAGTCATGAATCAGAGTTAACTATCAGATATTTAGAAAGTTGTGGTGTCAAATGCAGGTTGCATGTTTGAATTCTTTAGATAAAGCTGGTTTTGTGGGTATTTATGATCAATTCAAATGCGTCTATAGTATTGGATTTCCCAGGGTTCTGCAATATAGTTCAGATATTCTGGACAAGTGAGCCTCTCTCTCTTTTTTAAAAATAAATTTATTTATTTACTTATGGCTGCATTGGGTCTTCCTTGCTGCACGCAGGCTTTCTCTAGTTGCAGCAAGGGGGGGCGCTACTCTCTGTTGTGGTGCGCGGGCTTCTCATTGCGGTGGCTTCTCTTGTTGTGGAGCACGGATTCTAGGAGCACGGGCTTCAGTAGTTGTGGCTTGCAGGCTCTAGAGCACAGGCTCAGTAGTTGTGGCACATGGGCTTAGTTGCTTCGCGGCATGTGGGATCTTCCCGGACCAGGGCTTGAACCCGTGTCCCCTGCATTTGCAGGCGGATTCTTAACTACTGCGCCACCAGGGAAGTCCCTAGACAAGTGATTCTCTAATTAATAAAGCATACGATACTTAAAGTTTTGAGCTTTTTGCTCTTAAAATAGGCTTGAATGTAATTTTTGTTCCTCTTCATGGACAAATGACATTATTATAAACTTTGCTGACATAGTTCCAGAATCCAAGACTAAAACCTAAGAAAAATATTTGGTGCTTTCACCAATACAGCACCTATACAATTCCCAATTAGGAAAAATCGTTTTCCTACCATCTAGTACTTAGTGCACACTCAGTGTTTAATTGAATGACATAATTTAAACAAAGCTTTAACTTACTATATCTGCCAGATTCTCATCTCCACCATTCAGTCCAACACATGCTCAAATTCACTTTTCCTACATCAACTACATAATAATTCCCACCCTTAATCTACTACGTTTTTAAATATTAGTGACTGAATTCGCTCCTTTTGCACATAGTAAGTAAAACAGAGTCTTGGTTTAAATTTAAACACTATTTTAAAAAATAAAGAACAATGACTGGTCCTGAGATGTAATATTCCATGGGAAACTTTACACTGTGTGTGTTTTGCCAACAAACTGAAACGTTAACATATTTAAAATATATATTCCTTAAAAAAACCCAAAATGTCTAGAATGGCTTCCCTGAATTTTTTAGACTATTTATTACTGCTATATTTTTTTCATCCTTGGATTTACCTTGTCAACTCCCATTCATCATCCTTCCACCTCTGATAGGACATCAACTTTTCCATGAAACTCTTCCTGACACCCTCTCCCCGCTGTATTTTATCTTCATTTTGTGTCTACTTCTATCATTTCAAATGGAACACACTATTTAACATTGGTTTATATGTATGTCTTCCTTAATGATGTTAAGTATCTAGAATGTGGAAGATAATATTTGGTATTTGGATCTTGGCAAAAAATGTTGAAGAAATAATTGTTAAAGAGCATAACTGAAACTCTGCACTTGCTAGGTAAATAAGGCATTTGTTTAACCCTTTACTGAGATGTTCCTTAATTCATACAATTTCAGACTTAGAAGAAAAATGACTGAAATCAGATGCCTTACTTTTGGTGTTCTGCAGGTTATCTTATTCAAATCCCCTTCAATTACAGTGCAGGTTTCATTTCCGGCTAACACCTTTGAATTTTCATTAAAGCCAAATCCAGATAGAGTCAGAAGAGTACCACCTTCATAAGTAAAAACACAAAATCAGACAACAAAAACACATTTGATTAACTATAACAAAAAGACACTTTGGCAGTCATCTAACATCACTCAAGAATTGTCTAATCATCCAAGAGACAGGTTGGCAAATAGATCAAGCACCAGCCTCAAGATATATAGAATCATCACCACATACCCGAGTCTGAGCTCTGGAGTCTGGAGCCGTAAAGGGGTTGGGCTAAGTGATTTGATGAAATAACACAGATTTGCAACTAACATTTGTTTTTGTGTCTTCATCCTAAAGAGAAATTATGCTATTTCTATTTACTCAACCAGTGGGAAATGAGAGTGAATTAAGACTCATACAAAATCCCAAATTTTAATACCTTTAAGTAAAAGAAAAAATCCCAACAAAATAAAAATAACATAAAATATAAAAACAGGGCTTCTCTGGTGGCGCAGTGGTTGAGAGTCTGCCTGCCAACGCAGAGGACATGGATTCGTGCCCTGGCCCGGAGCGGCTGGGCCCATAAGCCATGGCCGCTGAGCCTGCGTGTCCAGAGCCTGTGCTCCGCAATGGGAGAGGCCACAACAGTGAGAGGCCCATGTACCGCAAAAAAAAAAAAAAAAAAAAAAAAAAAATATATATATATATATATATATATATATATATATAAACAGAACACACCAAAAAGATCAAGGCCAAAGCACAAAATCCACACTTAAGCATGGTCAAACAAACAAACAAAACACAAAGGAAATGAAGCAGGACAGGAAAAATGTGTTATTTCTTTCCATCTTCTGCGTCAGCATCCCTTTCCCTGATTTGTTTCTGGAACTTTTTCTGGGTCTAGTAGCTCCACTGAGACTGTGATTATAAATGGAGCAGCTGGTAAGCAGAATAATAACTAATAAATCTTATCTTGACATAATTAATGAGCTTGTTATAGACAAATGTAATAATTGATGATATTAATTCAATAACCTAAGATGTAAGTAGAAGCAGTCACCCTGACTTGTGCTTCATAAGGAAAGAATTAGTCATCCACTGAGTCGCTGTGCCTTCTAAAAGAGGAGTCTCCTTTGTTCTATATGAGGAAGGTTTGGAGTCCTCTCCCTTCACCCTGTTCTAGAAACAGTTCAATGAAATGATGGAAATGTATGCAATTTTCTTTGTTTGGAACAATTAACTATTACCCGCTAGGCTTCCAGAAGCAGGCCAGATGTGTGAGATCTGGCTCTGATAAATGAAATGTAATTCCTCCTCCTCTGTATTCTGTGCTAGTCCAACATCAGCTATGGACACAGCAACTGGGAAACGTCCAGCACTTCCATTCAGAATCTGGCAGTTGATCTCATTTTCTTGTGATAAAAGAAGAAGAAAATGGTCAAGAAATGCTTTTGTTAGATAAAATTACTGAAATTTTATATTTTCAAATATAAACAGTGGCCTTCATTTTTATACTCCAAGAAATATATCTAAGGAAGACTACTCATATATTAATGGGAGGAAAACCTTTACGAACTACCTCATGTTACGAATCAGACAGGGCTAGAAAAGAGTAAGGTAAAATAATAATGAAAGTGGAGTAAACAATTTGCTCCTGAGTACTACACTGTGGCAAAAAAGTTACTATAAGAAGAATTTTAAATCCTAAGCTATAAGATCATTTATATGAATAATTCTAAAAACTTTGGTCTAATATATTGTTTATGTCCCAAACTGAGTAAAATATTAGGTTTCAACAAGAAAACTGATAAAAACTAAGTGAAAAACATTCTTCACTTCATTTAGAACAGCATATGTGCACTTATAATACAGGTGCAATACTGACTATTAGATCTCAAGAATGCATAGAAGATGTAAATTAAAAACAACTTAGGGCTTCCCTGGTGGCACAATGGTTGAGAGTCCGCCTGCTGATGCAGGGGACAAGGGTTCGTGCCCCAGTACGGGAAGATCCCACATGCCGCGGAGCGGCTGGGCCCGTGAGCCATGGCCGCTGAGCCTGCGCATCTGGAGCCTCTGCTCCGCAGTGGGAGAGGCCACAATGGTGAGAGGCCCACGTACCGCAAACAAAACAAAACAAAACAAAAAACAACTAAAATGATATGGAAGGTGAATTTGCTTATGTAATTCCAACTTATTAAAATTAATAAAAATACCTAGGATTATGAAAGAGAATTTTTAGGGAGACAAATAATTATGGTCCTCATTTTTCCATAAATAGAAAATATGATCTTTAAATTCTACATTAATACATAGAGGACTATGAAGTTTGGACTAGAAGTCCAGGAAGATGGCTATGTCCTCTTGCTATGACTAATGAGGCATTTTCAAAGCATGGGCAGAAGGGACCATGCAATATCAGAGCTGCAATTCATGTATTTTTGTGTCCCAGAGACACACTAAAGAAGGAAAGATTTCATGTAATCACTTTATGAGGAAAAAGAACAAAAATCAACTGTTATGGGATAAAGACACTGTACCACAGTGAAAGAATTAGTCTGTAGTCATAACCAAAGATTAAAACGGTAAGGTATTTATCCAGGGCAGTTTGCCAATTTCATAACCCCAAAGGTACTCTATAGGAAAATCAGTATTATAACACTGCTCTTTGATTCTACTTTCTCTTAGAGAAAAACAATGTGACTGAAAAATAATGATTTTAAAAGAATCTACCATTCACAGAAAGAAGAGAGCAACCTGCTGGTCCAACTGAGACCGATACAGTTGAACTAGGAGAAAATCCCGAGCCTGATATGGTTAGAATTGTGCTTTCTTCATAGGACCCTGAAAAGGATAAATTTAAATAACAATATTAAAATGACAAAACATAGAATCTGTTGTTATGAAATCAGGTATTTCTCAGAGAAAAGTGAGCCTATCTTCTAAAAGATATAAACAAGCCTATAAGCAAGCAGGGAAAAAAGACATTTATTTAGCAATGGTACTTTTTTTCCATTGAATTACTGCACAGTGCTTTGTGTTTTGAATCTGTGTGTTTATAGGGATTAGTGGAAAGAATTATCTAAGTATAGAATGTTGTAAGGAAAGGAAAAATCATTCTTATGACAAAGAAATTAAACAGACATTTCCATATGGTAACTTAGACTAGGACAGAACCGCCATCACAAACTCCTGAGAAAAGAATAAACTGTACAATAAGTGTAGTAGACACTTTCCATTTGAAATAGGGTATGATTACTTTATCTGGGATGATACCCATCCTAAAGTGCCTGGGCTATTCCAGGTTTATACTTGCTGGCCCAGCATCCTATACTGAATGTTCTCCATTCACTCTTAAAGGTATCCAGATTTGATCGATAAATGACACGGTCACCCGACTCATATAACATCACACACAACACAGATTATAAATGGATTTAAATAGCTAAGAATGAAAAACAAAACTTCAAAATTTTAGAAGAAACATAACCGAATACCTTAATGACGTTAATGTAGAGATGGATTTCTTAAATAAGATACAAAAAGCCATGGTTATCCATAAAGGAAAAGATATATAAATTAAAATAAATCAGTGATTTAAATGTATCCATGAACAAGATACTAAAAAAAAATCATAAGTGAAATACTGGGAGAATATGTGTGCAAAGGATCAGCAAACATAACATACAATATACAGTGCAAGTTGATAGAAAAATGACAACCTGATAAGTGGATAAAAGATGTTAACAAGCAATTTGCAGAAGAAGAAATAATCTAAATGTCCAAGAAACATACAAGAAGATATTCCTGTGCATTACTAATCAGGGAATAGACAACATTAAATCAATGATGAGATAGCTTCTTACACTCATCAGATTGACCAAAATTAGAAACTCATCATATGAAGTGTTGGCAAAGATGTGGGGAATATGGTGCTCTCATACCCACTGGAGGTACAGCCATTTTGGGGAGCAATTTGGTCACCTAATGAACTGAATACACATATACCCATTAATCCACATGTAGGTATAAACCCTAAAGAAGCTCTACCATGTATGTTATAGTAGATTTGTACAAGAAAGCTCAATAGAGTCATGTGTAAAAACAAAAAACTTGTAAATGATGTAAATGTCCATCAACAGAAGAACAAATAAATTGGTGTATCCATGAAGTATTTTAGTGATGAATTAGATATACATAAAACCATATAAATATTTCTCAAAATGAATGCTGAATGACAAAAGGTGCAAATGATATTTGCAATGTAATAGCTCATTTGTAAACTTAAAAAACTGGCAAAATTACCATATGTGTATTATACACAAAAGGTATTTAAAATGGCATGGGGCCTCCCTGGTGGCACAGTGGTTGAGAGTCCGCCTGCCGATGCAGGGGACTCGGGTTCATGCCCCGGTCCGGGAAGATCCCACATGCCATGGAGCGGCTAGGCCTGTGAGCCATGGCCGCTGAGCCTGCGCGTCCGGAGCCTGTGCTCCGCAACAGGAGAGGCCACAACAGCGAGAGGCCCGCGTACCGCAAAAAAAAAAAAAAAAAAAAAAAAATCAAACAAATAAAATGGCATGGAAGAATACACACAAAATTAATTACTGTGATTGCCTCTGGGGAAGTTCGTAGGGGACTAACACTGAGCATGGTGCTTAGAGAGAACTATAATTATAAAAAAGTCTGAAGAATATATTCTTTCAACACTAAGTTGTGCTATTTTAAAGATTTCAATGGGTTTTTTCTTTTTGTTTGATTTATAATTAGCAGGTGAATTTTCATACTAGTCAACAAGACTAAATATATGATTATAGTATCTGAGCTTACCTTTCTGACTGAAAAAAAGCCACCCCTTACAATCCTTGGTCATGCTGTTTATTTCAATCCTTGGGAGTTCAGACATAATATAATCTGTTTTTTTTTTTAAAGCAATCACATACTATGAAGGTATTTTACAATGTGTCCCCCTAGACTGAGTTCTTGTCAATAATTTTTCTATCTCTTATTCTCAAATCTAGGACCTAATTATTTTCTTTTACTAAACAGCAGCTCTCTTGTTACTGGCATTTTAGTACTATATCTCCTAGAAGTTGGTGAAACTGGAGAAGCAGAATACTAGTGAGTCCAACTTCAACAGTGATATTTTTTGCAAAGATAATTAATGATCTTTCCATAGCTTTCTGATCTGATAGATTTTTTTCACTATGTAGAACTGTCTGCTTGCCTTAGTTAGAATATAAAAAAATCATTATCAGAGTTTACATTTTTGCTAATCGTCTTCCACCCCATACTCTAAGTTTGAAAGCAAGAGATTACCTTGGGAAGGGCTTATGGCCCAGACTTGAGGAGTAGTTGTGGGATCCCATGTAAACCCACAGTCACCTGAACATTTAGCTGGGATTTCATTAACATAGACTTCAACCTTCAAATAAAGAAACACAGAGGTAACAAGGGTAGCATGCTTAAATAGACTATGCATAGGATTTAGAAAAAGTAATGGAAATTTGCTTGTTTGCTGGTTTGTTGGTTTCCAAAAATTAGTCTATTCTATTTATACTTTTTCTGTTTTGACACTTCATTGATTCATTCAGCGAATGTGTCCATTACACATCAGGCACAGTTGTAAACGTATCAAGCACATTTAACAAAACAGATGACATCCCTGTTGTTACTGATCGTATATTCTAGTGGAGGTAGGACAGAGAGCCTTGCATAAGGCTATAAACTTACAAAAAAAAGAAAATGCACATTATGCCCTGGGGGTGATAAGTGCTATGAAGAAAAATAAAGGTTGCTCTTGGGAAAGTCACCTAAACTCCATACAATTTAATTTCCTCATCAGTAAGTGGTAACATTAATAATTACTTTACAGAGTTACTATAAAGATTAAATGAAAGAATATATTTTCAAATACTAACAGTAGAGCTTAAAATCTTTTATCATAAGGAAGATAATTTTCCCCAAAGTCACAAAATAATATCATTGAGTTGATCATCCGTTAACAAATAGTCACATGAAAAATAAAGATGTCATCTCTTCTGTTTTACCAGGTCTTTAATGTATTACAAAATAGTTATACATTTAAAATTACATCAGGAGGAAACTTTCAAAAATACCTGTGGCTGTTTGCTGGGTGTACGAAGCAGGTCTCCCAGTATGCGCCGTCTGAATAAGCCACCTTCCTTTATCCTTGTAACCATCACGTTAGCCTTTTCTCCAAAAATGTTGGAATCATTGATCTATTTTTAGACGAGATTATTTTACTAGAAAGGTTATAATAAATATGATCACAGTAGTTTTTCTTTTTAAGTTTAAGCATGGTTAAAAGTGAAAAGCCAAAGGATGAAAAAAATTCAAAGCCATTTAATCACATTTTTGAAAAAGAAGCCTCTTCAAAAATGATCATAATCTACCCAAGAAAAAAACTCATAATGTCATTGCAGTATCATATATTGCGTCAATTACAACTTGAATTAAATGACTAAAATTAACTTGAATATTTAGGATAAAACATGTCTAAGGAACATGAATTTACTTATTTTGATTTTTTCAAAATATTCTATGCTCTTTCTGAATATGACCATTTTGATAAATGATTCTTAAATAATTGAAAAATGTAGTCCTCTTTCCACCCGAGAGTCAACGTTTCCCCTTTAGCATTTTTGGCCTCTACCAAAACTACTCTTGGTTTTTCATCCACTCATGGAGTTATATTTTCTGTCAATGGTAAAAATGAAACCAAATCAGATCAATATGTATAATTTGGTCATTCCAAAATCGTGCTGCCAATATGGCAGCCTTCAGATGCATACAGGGTCTAGCAAAGAGACAGGAGTCTCCATGCTGGGCCTGTGGGAGCCAAAGTGACCAGGAGCAGAAATGATGAATAAAGCAGAGGAGACTGGTCAGGAAAGAGTGAAGGGAGTAGGTGTGCAGGCACCAGCAGAGGACCAAGAGGAGATCAGTCACTAGAGCTGTCTCAGTTGCAGAATTTTCTTATTCTAGTTTCTGGTCATATGTTTCCTTAAAATAACCCACATATCTTTATGACATCCATACAATCTATGTATGGTACGTTATAGTCTATGTTTATTGTTTATATACCTTTTTTTGAATCTCCTGTCCCCCAGCACCTCTGTTTTATCCGAAATGGTTTTATACGTAGAGTTCTGTATTTATTTCCACCGTTTGTATCATTTTAACAACCATTTTTCTATTGATGGGAATTTCGGTTTCTAGGTTTTTTTACTATTACAAATAATGCTGCAGTGACTAACTTTGTGCCGATTTCATTTCATATTTGTATTATTATTTCAGTAGAAGAGAGTAACACAGCTGAGACTGCTGAATCATAAGGTATCTATATTCAGATACAATTAAATTATCCTTCCAAAAGCTCGTACTAATTTACTGTCTCACCAAGAGTGCACGAGGATGAGAGTGCATCTCACACTCTCACCATCACTACAAAGCATCGTATTTTTGATGTTTGATATCTGAGCCCCCAGTCTCTTCTAGACCCTTCTCTGTCACATATTCTGAGCCTGATTTCCCTCCCTGCCCCCAACCACACTCTAAGCAAAAGTAATTAGATGAGCTCTTAAGGTATGGCTCTGTTATGAACTCGAAAAGGTCATCTTTGAAACCAGAAAAGTATCCAAGGTCCTAAGAACACAGCTCTAGTGCACAGTGGTAGAATTAAAGGACAGCGATGCTGGTTATGCTTGGCCCCCCTTTTGTATACCCAGATTTAGTTCTGAGACTGCCCCTGCCTGTGCCCCTCCTGCCTCTGTCAAAGGTCTTCTAACCGGCATATTCCCCCATAGGGGATCAGGAATAAAGCACCAACAGCTATTCTCCATGAAAGAGAATGCCCGGTCAACTTAATTTACAACAATCTTCTTCTCAGTTTCCTTTTATTATTGTTTAGGCTATAGCTTGCAGTTTTAAAATACACACAGTCTCCAGTTCTTTTTGGAATGAGGCAGGGTGCAAATAAGCAACGAACACATAGAAGAAAACAGAAACCAGGTGAAGTAAGGGAACCTGCAGCAGATTCTGCTTTCCACACGTGCTTCTCCATTTGACGTGCCATGAGTATCCAGCACAGCTTCCCTCTCGTGTAACTGAGACTTGTCCCACTTCTTCTAGACTCTGGAGAGCAAATTGCAAATCTGCAGCTGACGCAGCAGCGGGAATACCTGCACTCGCAGAAGGATGGCAAACAGCGGGAGTCAAAAATTCACAAACCTATGGCCACCCTTAACATATATGAGATGTGTTTTATCACTTGTAAACCAACTGTCCTCCTCCAAATACAGAAAAAATGAAATCTGCATATTACTTAGGCAACACATTTATATATTTCTGAGAAACAAAAATTACATGAGTAACGTACCGCAGACATTGAGCCTTGGCTCAAATATTTAAAAAAAAAAATCAGTTAACTTTATAGATAACCAGTAAGCTATGGATGTAAAGGAGAAACAAACTTTTGGGAATTTAACCTGGTATATCTGGTGAGGTGATGAAGAAAACGTGAAAATGTCATTTTTCTGAACAATTTAGTTTTACATTACTGACATAATCTCAGCTCTATAAATTACATAGAGAAATAATATTAAAAAGAAATACACCAAAATGTTTATGATGGTTGTCTAGATCAGTACAGTCCAACTGATACATAGACCAAAGTTATGAACTTTTTCCATATACCTTTGAGAATATGTCCGTAAGCGTGAATGTCAAAGCTGCCACTTAGCGGTGGAGATGCTGCTTGAACTCTTTGAATACGAATCTTTGACTCCCCCGGCCAATTATTTCCTCTGTAAACAGACTCATTCTCTGTCTCGTTTGTGATTGTCTAGTTTCCAAAATAAATATTGATAAAATGATTAAACATAACAATGGCTACCAGATTGCTATTTCACCGGCATACAATCCTGTGACATGACATAAATGAGCCTCAGGTATTCAGGACTCCTCAGAACGTTAAGGAGAGTCGCGTAAATCAACACAGGCTATACCTATATAGCTGCGATAATGAGGCCCAAGTCAACTCAGTCATCCGTGCAGCAATCAGCTGGAACCACAGTAATACCTCATTAATTCAGAGTGCACCTACCATCGCTCAAGGAGCAAATATTTATTGAGTAGGCATTCTGTTCAAGGTACAATGCTAATCACAATGGGAAGGCAAAGAAACACGAGATACGGTCTTGGCTATCAAAAAATTAAACACCTTTTTGGAGAAATAACATACGGAAGCTTGAAAACCTAACTAACAATAAAAGGAAGTATATGATCAATACAGTGACTGATCCAGACTCAGGAAATACCTGTCTAATGTGGAGTGTCAGTCAACTGACAGAAGAAACATGTGCAATAAAAATTCATAGACTGTAACTCTAAGAGTGAAGATGACATTCTCCTGCTTCTGATCCCTGCTAATTTTGTGGAATTTAAAATTATAAGCTCTGGGGGACTCCCCTGGTGGTCCAGCAGTTAAGACTGTGCTCTCAATGCAGGGGGCCTGGGTTCGATCCCTAGTCAGGAGACTAGATACCACATGCCCAATGAAAGATCCTGCACACGGCAACGAAGATCCCGTGTGCAGCAACTAAACCGGGTGCAGCAAATAAGTAAATATTTTATAAAAAGTAAATAAAATAAAATAAAATAAAATTATAAGCTCTATTGCCCACATAAAGGAGTGAACGTAAGTGCCAAAAGACATATGCAAGAATGTTCAGAGCAGCTTTATTTATAATAACCCCAAACTGGAAATAGTGCAAAAGCCCATCAATAGAAAGGATAAATGGTTGTATATTAATACCAAGGAATATTGTATAGCAATGAAAAAGAATGAACTATAGCTAGCTATACGCAACAGCATGAATCTCACATTATCAAATAAAAGAAGATGCAAAAGAGTACACACTGTATTATTCATTGATATGAAGAGTAAAAACAGGGACTTCCCTGGTGGTCCAGTGGTAAAGAACCTGCCTTCCAGTGCAGGGGACACGGGTTCCATCCCAGTCGGGGAACTAGGATCTCACATGACATGGGGCAACTAAGCCCACACGCCACAACTATTGAGCTTGTGTGCTTCAAAGAGAAAGCCCACGAGCCACCAACTACAGAGCTCACGTGCCCTAGAGCCCTCGCGCCACAACTAGAGAGAAATCCGCACACTGAAACCAGAGAGAAGCCTGAGTGCCACAATGAAGAGACCTTGTGCTGTAACAAAAGATCCTGCTTGCCCAACAAAGATCTGGCGTGCTGCAATTAAGAAACAATGCAGCCAAAAAAATAAGGGAAATAAATAAATAAATGAATATTTTACTATTAATATTTTTTAATATTTATTTTTTAAAAAAGAGTAAAACCAAGCAAAACTAATTAATGGTAGTAGAAGTCAAAATAGTGGTTATCTAAGGGTGTAGGGTAAGTAATCTCATGACAAAGAAAAGGCATAAAGAAAGCTTTGGGGGGGGTCTAATGATTTTCTTTACCTTGATCTGGGTAGTGATTACATGAGTGCATTTACTTTGTAAAAATGCACGGACTTCAGCAAGATTGCAAGATACCAGATCAATACACAAAAACCAATCACATTTTTATGTATAAATAACAAGCATGCGGAAACTGAAATTAATACAAGACCCATTACAATGGCTTCAAAGAAAATGAAATACTTACATACAAATCTAACAAAATGTACTGAATCTGACCTGAAATTGCAAAATGCAAGATGTGTTCAAAGAAGACCAAAATACGTTGGACAAAAAAAAAGCAAAGAAGACCTAAATAAATGGAGAGACATACTGTGTACATAGATTGGAAGACTCAACATGGTAAAGGTGTCAATTCTCTCTATAGGTTTACATGCAATCTATAGGTTTAAATGCAATTCTTACCAAATTGCCAGCAAGATTTTTGTAGACATAAACAAGCCTATTTCAAAATTTATATGGAAAGACACAGGACCTAGAATAGCTAAAATAATTTTTCACAAGAAGAGTAAAGTGAGAGGAATCACTCTTCCCAACGTTAAGGCTCACTACATAGCTACAGTGATCAGAAGGGTGTGGTATCAGTGGAAGGATGGACATATAGAGCAATGGGACAGAATAGAGAATCCAGAAATATATCCACACAAATATGCCCAACTGACTTTTGATAAAGGTACAAAGGTAATTCAACAGAGGAAGGATAGCTGTTTCAATAAATGGTGCCAGAGCAACTGGAGGGACAGGCAAACAAATGAACCTGGACCTAAAACTTCACATCTCATACAAAAGTTAACTCAGAATGGATCATGGCCTTAAATGTAAAACTATAAAACTTTCAGGACAAAAACAGAAAAATATTCAGGATTTAGGGATAAGAGTAGAGTTCTTTGACTTGAAACCAAAAGCACCATTCATAAAAGGAAAAACTTGATAAACTGGATCTCATTAAGAGTGTTGTTCTATGAAAGACCTTATGAAGATGATGAAAAGGCAAGGTACAGACTGGGAGAAAATATATGCAAACCACATACCTGACAAAGGACTTATATCTAGGATATATAAAGACCTTTAAAAACTCAATAATAGGAAAATAGTCCAATTAGAAAATGGGCAAAAGGCAGGAACAGATATCACAGAAGAGGATATATGGGTGTTCAACATTATTAGCCATTAGGAAATGCAAATTAACACCAAAATCAGCTAACAGTATATACCCCATCAGAATGGCTAGAATAAAAAACAGTGATAATGCCAAATGCTGGCAAATTTGTGCAGACACTGGGTTACTCATACATTGCTGGTGGGAATGTAAAATGGTGCAGCCACTTTGGTAAAGAGTACGATAGTTTCTTACAAAACTGTACATGTGCTTACCATATGAACCCATAATTACACTGATGGGCAATTAACCCAGAAAATGAAAACTTACGTCACATGGAAACCTACAGATAAATGTTCATGGCAGCTTTATTCATAACACCCAAAACCTGGGAACAACTCAGATGTCCTTCAAGGGGTAAGTGGTTAATAGACTATGGTGCATCCATCCCATTAAATGTTACTCAGTAACAAAAATGAACAAACTATTGATACCTACAACAACTTGGAGGGGTCTCAAGGGAATTATGCTGAGTGAAAAAAGCCAATCTCAAAAGGCTAAATACTAGGATGATTATATAAAGTCTGATTCCTTTTCCACAACATTGTTAAATGCCAAAATTATAGAGACATTAGTGGTTGCCAGACATAGGGCTGTGCTGAAGGGAGGGAGGTGGGTGTGGCTACATAAAAGGGTATCATGAGGGATCCTTGTGATGGAACTGTTCTGTGGTGGTCAGCTGAATCTACACATGCAATAAAGATTGTACAGAACTACACATACACAGGCACACACAAATGAAAGCATGTAGAACTGGTAACTGAATAAGTTAGGTAAATTGCATCAATGTCAATTTTCTGGCTGTGCTATTATGCTATAGTTATAAATGTTACCATTGGGGGATAATGGGTGATGGGTATGGAAATATTTATGTAGTATTTCTTACAACTGCACATAAATCTACAATTATCTCAAAGTTACAGTTTTTAAAACAATTCATTAATCTGGACATTTAACATATGTGCACATACGTTATTACATTTTGTTATTACATTTTGTTAGAGAGCTAAGAGACTGAAAAACATTTACAAGACATTTATCTTGAATATACTAAGACTAAAACATTGGGCCTGGATAGGGTAAAAGCAATTTTCGTGGAACACTTATAGTTTTTCAGTCTTTTTAATCATAAAACTGTTAACACAAAGTTCTCTGTGAGACTCAAATTATAATATTTAATTATTATTTAACCTTTAATCTTGAACTTATTATACTTGGTTTTGGTTTGTTGTAGGAAATATTAACTAATTGTATATTTTTGTAAAAAATTAAATGTAAGCATACTCCTCATAATTGTAACATTTAATACAGATCTTATACCCAAACAGTACAAAATACTGTCCAGATCCTTTTGGAATTATGGAAAACCATCTCTTTCCCCTTGTATCAATTTTGATACAAATAAAAAATAAATGGTGTTTATAACAGAAACAATTTTAAAACATATGTGGAATCTCAAATTTTCTTTCAATAATCTCTGTTCAAAGATCTTTACTGGGAGAGCCCACAAATTTTTCTTTTACCTCAACAGAGAAAACTCTACTTACATCTGACTAGCTGATTCTTAAGGCTATTTCCTCCTGCTTTTTTCCCCATCAATATATTTCGTTAAAAAATGTTTAATGTTTAAAGTGAATTTTCATGCTCAAGTTCAACAAGCCTCTAAATCTTCATTTCATCCTTAGAATAACTGTCTTGTTCTATTAAAGGATGTCTAATCTGTGTGTCAGTTCTTCATTAAAAAAAATGTTTTAAGTTTACTAGGTCAAGGCTAATGTTTCATAAGTTGAAAATAGCTACTCATAAAATTCTAAGCTTACCTGCCCAAAGCTCACAGCCATCATGGGTATATTATAACTGCAATTACATGATGTCATGGTGACAGAATATTGGTTGGTCATACTTGATCCATTAATTTTGGTCTGATTCACCTGAAAGTGCTTTAAAAATATTCCTTTATTTGCTAATGCTGGAAGTCTTCTCTTTGGCATTTCTAAAGAACATAAATAAACAAAGTAAATGGAAGATAAAATTGCATAGCTTGTGCTGCTAAAAAGAAAAGCATCAAATAATATCCATGTGTCATGGAATAAGCTGTTTAAAATCAAATTTTAGAAAGAAGACCTTAAGGAAAGTAGTTTGTGAAGCTTGGCAAACCTTCACTTCTAGAATATAAAGCTTTAAAGTCTTTAGATATATGAGCCTCATTGGGTAAAACAAAATACTGAAAAGCCACCAAGCTCTGGGTTCTATGCAGCCTTCTGTGGGCCAGTTAGTTTTGCTCTGTTGTAGGTCCCTGAACGTGGTGCTCCCTAGGATGTGTGTTCCATGAGGTTAGGACCAGGACTGCCTGGTCCTCTGTTCTTTCTTTGGTACTAGACACATTGCCTGCCACATGGTAGGTGCTAAATGACTGTTGCTTAAGGAACTACAACCTTTATCTCAGCACAGATCAGCTGTCTTACGTGCTCCATCAATCACAATGTAGGTCTGGTGATAGTGGATTCAAAAAGAGTGACTCAGAGTACAGTAACATTTAGTTTTTAGCCAGTTGAATCATGACCTTGCACTTGAAAACTGTTCCAGAGGAAAGGATTCCAAAACTCCTCTGAAATATGGTAATAGTCACTTATTAAGGTGACTGTTTGGAGTTAGGCTGATTTTTAAAAAGACTGCAGTTTAATTTTTATTATTTTATTAGCATATCTCACATATATGAGTCTATTAACATAACTAGAAAAAACACTAAAACTCTGAGAAATAAAGTTTTCATTTACAGTTTTACTAATTATCACAATAAAGTCCATGGAAAGTTTCAGCTCATTCTTACTAGACAGACGTCAATGTCAACAGTTGCCTTTCAGGAACAGATCTCTATCTTGGTAGTTGATTTCTCAAAAATCAAACAAGGCAAAATTAGAATGTTTGCCACAGTTTACCTGTAAACAGAATCCAGGACTATAAAACTAATTCCTGCTTTAATGACAAAGTTTACATTAAGGATGCATTTATCTTTAGAATAATCACCTGGTCCTATTCATTAAAAAAATATATGATTTAAACCATAGTATTATTGAGATGAAAGAATAACAATATTTAGAGGTTAATGTTTCTATCTAACCTACAGAATATAAATAACGTCCACAATAAGATTTTAGTACAAAGTAGGTTTAGAAGGTTTAGGTTTTAGATATGAAATGATACAATATACCATCCAATGCTGCAATTGTAGATGTCTGTCCAATGTATACAATATCCACATAGAAAGACTGTGATTCTGATGCTTTCTGCAAACTAATCCTCTGAAGAGAAAAACTGGTCCCAGTGTATTTGGTTTGTATGAGATCCAGAAGGTCTATACAAGTGTAGGTCCAGCTGAAATATGGTTGTTTAATTAGGTGTATAGATCAGTTATAATGTTCAATGTAAACAAATACATTATAAAAAGCATTAAAATCTTGAACAGTAAAAGTTTTTCTTTTTCCACAAGAAGACCATAAGCAAGCTTTATTAGCACAAAAAAACAGCCACAAGGGACAGCAAGCAGAAACTTTACATTGGCAGTGAAAGATTTAATGTTGTATCCAAAAGATAGGTTTTCTTTTATTTGTAACCTTGGCAGTAGACATAGGCATGTAAAATAACATTCTGCAGTGACAGGTAAGTAAACTAAGGAGCATGCACCTTGGTGGAAAGCATACAGAAACAAGACACAAGAATGAAGCAAACCATTTTAGTGGTGCCAGGGACAGAGCAGCAATTTCAATCCAATACTAAGAAGCAAAACTGGAGCTTGATAATACTTCTGGAAGAGCTCAGTGGAGTTGCATTGTCCCCTATAACTAAGGGACAAAAGGTGCTAAGTTATTTATAGATTCAAATGGTTGCAGAGTGCCTTCTAAACGTATAATTTAGATTCAGAGTTTCCATTAAATATTAACTGCATTGGAACCTCATAAATTACATAAGCAATTTCGTTACAGGAGTTTGCAATAAAGAGATAAATACTGCCATTCAAATAACTAAATACAGTTCAACAATAATCTTTGCATCAGCTACCACTGTACTGATTAACTGACTAGTTTGGGAACCTTCTATTCTCATTTTGAAACTTCATGGTTTACAAACTCATCATGGGATCCACCTCTAGTGCATCAAAGCTTAGACTGACATCATGTTAGAAAATTATATGCATAACTACATTAAGTTAAAGTGCTCCTTAAATTAAAAAAAGTATTTTGGGCCTCTAAGTAGACTTCTGCTACTAATTATATGATTCCCAAGTTCTAAAAACTACTTAGAAAAAATGGTACACTGAGCAGGGCCCTTTATATAAGAGAAATGGAGACTACAAATGATATCAAAACTTAAACAGGGGCTTCCCTGGTGGCGCAGTGGTTGAGAGTCCGCCTGCCGATGCAGGGGACACGGGTTCGTGCCCCGGTCCGGGAGGATCCCACATGCCGCAGAGCAGCTGGGCCCGTGAGCCGTGGCCACTGAGCCTGCGCATCCGGAGCCTGTGCTCCGCAATGGGAGAGGCCACAACAGTGAGAGGCCCGCGTACCGCAAAAAAAAAAAAAAAAAAAAAAAAAAAACTTACACAGCACATGGTGCTTTTGTGGCTAGATAATTCCATTTTCCAAAGGAAAACCAGATTTTACTTCTGGGATTTTGAAGCTTGATTTACAACTGCAAACATCACTGGTTCTGGAGGGTTATAGAACAATGCTTTTTGACACTAATAATGTACTGAAAATAAACTAATGCTAACACACCTAGTTGATCTAAGTAGACTGTCTGACCTACATAAAAGCGGGTCTAGAAATACCAGCTAGGAGAGTTTATGTTGCCTTGATTGGTAATAGTTTTTAATCAGAGAACCAACCTCTTTTAAAACTCATGATATTCTTGTTGAAAGATCTTGTAGCATTTAGGGTAAAGGAAGCCCATTAGCTCCATCAAATGTAGGGCATCTTCAAATTACGGCACAGCAGAAAAACTGCAGGCTAAAGGAAGGACCTACTTAGTGATATGGTTAAGTGATGGTTTGACTAACGTGGAAGAAGTGAGATCTGTAAAATCTTCCAAAATCCTGTTGCAATAGAAGAGTGAAACGCATACAGGTGGTGGTGATCAAAATTTAAATTGTGATTCCATTGTTCAATTTGGGCACGTAGGGATGTCCCTTCAAGAAGGACTTTCACTTCATAATGATCCATCATGGGATTACCCGATTTGAATCAAACTGGGTATGAGGCAGTGGGATATGTTCATTCTGTGCATAGACTTTCCATGCTCCTTGCCTATTAACACGGAGAGGACTGTCTTAACCCCTGGCATTGTTTCTTCCTATGTGATGGCCAACAGAGAGTAGTTGTGGCCTCTTCTGAGTCAACAATTACCCTAGGGAATTGCAGAATTGTTCCCACTCACTTCATTCATTCCAGGAGCTAACTTCGATCCCATTTTATATATTGGATTAAACTGTGCAATAGCCTCTAAAGATCTATTTATGCATGGGGAGAGGGAATCAACACTCTCTTCAATACTCCTCTGTCTCTTTCTGTCTCTGTCTCTGCTTCTCTCTCTGCCTATCTTCCTCTTCATCTTCTGTGGAAAACAAAGACGGATCAAATGTATAAAACATGCCAAAAGTGCAAACACAGGAGCCATACACTGCTTAATCAGATGCCACTGGAGGGTGAAATCTGAACTGCCAGGAAAAGGACATTTTTTTAAAGCATTAATTCAGGAAGATTACTTTTCTTTCATTGGCGGTGGGTGGGGAATCGGTTTTGACTTCTTAAGTTTTTGTTAGAAAACAAAACCCAAGAGTGTCCTGCAACTTTCTCAGGGAGCAGCTTCTTATAGCTCGTGCCAACACTGTCCACTTCATACACAGAGCTCACTCAGCTCTCTGTCCTTTGAAGTCCACTCCAAGTTTCCCAAACTTCAGTATCTGACGAACTTTCTGTCTCTGTATGTAAAAAAATTTTCTTTCTTTACATCCTATGGAAGCATGTCTAGATCTTATTCATGGGGTAAAACACAAATAAGTATGTTTTAATGCTTATTCCAACAATCTGAGGAATATTCAGTGGGAGAATTTTCATGTGTCCTGAAGAATTCTTGGAAAGACTCTTCTTAAATATATTCTCTTTGACAAACATCTCTTGGGTATCTATATTTTAACTATGGCTACCTACCTCATGGTTAGAGATTCTACACCTATATTTAAAATCGGTTTCCAGTTGCCCTCACTTTATCAATTGATCAGAAAATCTGAAGGACATTAGGGCCACATGTTCAGGAGATGATGCCAGAGGGGTATGCATCAAATACAATATTTTATTTTGAAAGCTGAAGACTATAACTTCCCTTCTTCCCTTAACAAAAGGTCATTCCACTTCTTCAGGGAGAAAGCCATAAGCACTGGCAAAACTTCTTTAAAAATTTCAGGTTAAAAAGCTGGGCTGGGGGCACAGGAGGGGGATGTATCTAAGGATATCCATGTCCAGGTCCCACAGTTCCAACAGGCTCTGTGTGCTCCCACCCACCTGTCTGTTCCATCGCCTGTCACTGCTTCTGTCACTGACCCAGCGGGCACATCTTGTTTTCTCCTGATGGAATTCAGGGACCTAGCTCCGAGAGAGCATCTACAGGCCCCAACTCTGGTTGTCTCCCCACTTTACCCCTTTCCCCCAACTCATGAGGGATCCATCTGAAAAGTTTTTTAAACCATTAACAAATAAGATTCCCATTATAGTCCAACATATTTCTATGAGTTTTGGAGTATACACATTTCTAAAGGTATGGAATGAAAGCTGGTCCCTGCATTTTGAAAATAGTGTTGGGATGATCAAGAAAGCAGGAAGCTTGAAACTGCGGAGTTGGAAGTAGTTTCTTCATCCAGAAGCGAACTCCCCCATCAACACCACCTTTTCAGGAATTCCCTGGTGGTCTAGTGGTTAGGACTCGCACTTCCACTGCAGAGAGCACGGGTTTGATCCCAGGTTGGGGAACTAAGATCCCACAAGCTGTGCAGTGCAGCCAGAAAAGAAAAAAACTGCCTTTTCTTTCCATCTAGTTATTCTAATCTCCCTCATCATCTTACCTGTTATTTCTTGTCTTTGTTTTGTTTTGTTTATGGGTATCATTTGGTTCTATTTCTAACTTTGGATCATTTTCTCTTCCCTTCTGTCTGAACAGTTAAGCCGAGGCACTGACTGCCTCACACTTGCTCCATACACGGCAGTTCTGAGTGTTCATAATCCCACTCCTATGATGAGAATAGAAAAGTCCTCTCTATATATTACAGAATGGCAGCAACTTAAATGATATGTATTAAAGTACAATGAAAACTATATAGATTGATACAGGATACAGAAGATTTTTTATGCAGCTATGACAGAAAAAAACACAAAAGAAACGTATT
Source organism: Phocoena sinus (assembly GCF_008692025.1). Lineage (NCBI taxonomy): Eukaryota > Metazoa > Chordata > Mammalia > Artiodactyla > Phocoenidae > Phocoena > Phocoena sinus. Next base: position 52,180,001 of record NC_045779.1, on the reverse strand, counting down.
AGAAATATTTTTGAAGACATGGAAATCATACCATGGGTATTTTATGACATAAACTTTACATGAAAAAACACCTTCTAAAATTGTGGAGAGGAAATGTTCTACATCTTTACTGGGGTAATGATTACATAACTGTATACATTTGTCATGCTTACTGAATTATGCACTTAGAGTAAATTATGACATTATGTAAATTGCACTTCAATAAGCATGACTTTAAAATTTATGAGGAATACTTTTTTTTTTTCTTTTTTTTTTGCGGTACGCGGGCCTCTCACTGTTGTGGCCTCTTCCATTGCGGAGCACAGGCTCCGGATGCGCAGGCTCAGCGGCCATGGCTCACGGGCCCAGCCGCTCCGCGGCATGTGGGATCTTCCCGGACTGGGGCACGACCCCGTGTCCCCTGCATCGACAGGCGGACTCTCAACCACTGCGTCACCAGGGAAGCCCGAGGAATACTTTTTAAAATAGAAAAGTTGTATGTGTGTGTATGTGTCGTCATTGTTTTATTGTAAGTACAATTCTTGTGTGTATTGTATATGAAAATTCAAAGTCAAGACTGACAAATTTCAGAAGATATAATAATTAATGAAAACCAAAAATCGTTTTGCAAAACTAAATTGTGCTTGAGGTTATGACAATCACAGTCATTAAACAGCTTTCTCTAGACTCATTTAGTTTCTCGCATTATATTTCTCTATCTGCATTTTTATGTGTCTAACTTTTGGCAACCAAACCAAGTATTTAAGAATATGTTTTCTCCCTTAACTTTGGTATGTTCATCAAAATATTTTATTTTCTCCATTTACACATTCATTTTGTTTTTCAGTGAGCAAGGTCTAATGATAATCTTGCACTAAGGCAGTTTCTTTCTACCTTCCTTCAGTATCTAGAAACATTATTAGATTTAATAATATACAATTTAAATTCTAAAGTTTACCACTGTTTTGTCTTTTAAATGGTCATGGGTGATGATGACACTAGACCAATTTTTATTTTCATAATCTATAGATTTATTTTTGGCACAAATGTTTCTGTTAGGAAGCTTATGTAGAAGGCAGAAAAAATTGCAGTTAGATCCATGGTGCACACGATTTCTCAAAAACAAACAGACAAACAAACAGATTTTACCTTCATAGTTTACATACTATAATTAAAAAATTTCAAATTCATAGTGTAACTTACTTGTTTCCATACGCAAAGTTATATGTAAATTGTGTATCAGTGCTTCTAGTAATCTTGCTTGTGTCTTGGTATTGAAATTTTAGACCAATATAATTTGCCAAGAATCCTTTGTAGGCTAAACATAACTACATGGAAAACATTAAAAAAAATCAGTAACAATATTTTACCATTAAATTGTTTTGTAGCAATTCAAATGAATTCAATCCAATCCAATAAATATCTATTGAGCATTTTTTATACAAAATGTATCAGAACACAGAGGAAGGAATGATTAATTTCAGACAATGAGATGCAGAAGAATTGGGGAAGATTTTATAGAAGAGGAAGGAGTTGATGTGACCTCACAATTAATGATTAATTCTTTTATTGTTTTCTTAGATATGATTTCCTTAAAAGAATGGAAATAATTCACTCCCTGTAGCCATGGAGCTATATAAGGATTAAGGCCAGTTCTAACTAAACTCTTCAATGAATTTAAAACTCCATTACACACAGAGAAGACAGAGAAACATTCAGGTAGATTAACTAGGATGTGAATGCAGCTGAACATTTAGAGATGTCACCATACAATAGTTATTAAATACTAATTTTAATGGTCTACAACTCCTTAAAAATGCCAGATATATTTGAAACTTAGAACTTTAGAACATGTGTTACAAGTTGAGAATTTTAAAACAAGAGAAAGGGTAAATCTATGATTGCTAGTCTTAGATACCTATCCTAAAACTGCCGTCTCCTCTGCTCGTGATCCTCCTTTACTTTTCCATGACTGGATACCCCAGATCACTTTATGACGGCTATCTATTTTTGTTTCTTCTTAATAAATGAAGGAATAATGAGATTATATATTTTAAATTGTTTTAGTATTTACATTTGTGTGCAAATAATGTTTTTTTCTGAAATTATAAGATAAAGCAGAATACATGTGCACGGTACTACGTATCCTTAAAATTTCATTTTTTGAGTATCAACAGACAAGGAAATCACAAGCACAGAATTGAAGCATGGTGCCTGTCCAACGTGATGTGACTTCACATGACAAGCAATTTTCCTTGTCTTAAAACTTCATGAAATTTTATTACCAAGGTATTTTACTAATTTAATTAGCATATCATTTTGTTGAGCTTACCTGGTTATAAGGAAATAATAAAATGTTTCCATATGGTAGTCTGTTTGGTTTAACATCTGCTGAGTCAAAAAGAACAGCTGGGTTTTTCAGGGAATAACGACCACAGTAAGCATCAGTTTCAGCTGTCTTTTGCCCTCTATTAATATGCTCCTACAGAAACAATAATATTTCAAATGAAAACATGATTTATTGCCCTGCTTTACTCTCCAATATCTTCACCGAAGTCATTCAATTTTCAACTCAGATCCCACTGCTTCCCAAACTGCTTTAACCTGAAATGTTTTCTCTCTTCTTTGAAAGTCTAAGGCTCTCATCCTATAACACTCATTTAGATACATACTCATAATCCCTTGTACCTGTATTTGACTATTTCCCAAGTCCTCTCTTTCCCCTTATATTATGAACTCCTTAAGGATGTTTATCCACTCCTTCCACAAATGATTTTTTTGTGTTCATTCCATGCCACATTTTTACTTGTTTGTTCATTTGCTTGTTTTTTGTTTAATCTTCAGGGTTCAAATAGTGAAGAACCCTATCCCTACACACAGGAGCCTACCAGTTTGGGACAAAGGAACCAAGGATTATAAAACCAAGGCTGAAAGGAGACATCTAACTCACATAAAAGCATCAAAACAGATGACTCGGAGAAGTAACAAATGAATTGCCTTGAAGAATAAACAGGAGTAGTTTAAAAGGAAAAGGCAGCCAAGGGGCATCAGAGAGAGCGTAAAATATGTGCAAAGTGGGGACATGAGAGAGTGGTGCTGGGAAACTCAAAGAGTCAAGGTAAAGTGTAGCCAAGAATGTGTGTTGTGATGATGATGATGATGGGAGATGAAGTACGAAAGGAGTATAATGTAAACTACTTGTTCAATTGTCTTGGCTGCAAGCACTACATTCAGGATAGGAGAACCCAAATACATGTATATTTATTGAAACAGGTTGAAAACGTAACCCATTAAATGATTTTCCCTTTTCTTCAATAATAAATCTGTTTGCATAAAGCATGACATGATATATATTTTTAAGGACTCATTTCTGGGGTATTGATCTGAATTGAATAACTAGCCTATATATTTCTTATTCCTATGGTATTCATTTGGAAATGGTGAATATCTGGCTTCCTCAAGTCTTCAAAATAAGAATTAGGAAGTTAAGTACACTTTAAATTTATTGTACATCAAAGAAAAATCTTTGTATTTCATCAAGAAGTAAATAATGACCAGGCATTGTACTAACTGACCAGAAGCAAGGGAAGCAATTTGCTGTATAACGCTCTACTACAAATGGTATTCTCTGAAGCCAATGAGGAAAAAGAATATACTCTGCATCTAAATGAAGAAAACAAACAAAAAAACCTACAGATCTCACATTTACCCATCTTGCCTACTTTCTCTTGATTAAGAAAATTCAGGTGTGTTTTTACAAATGAGTCATTTTATAATGCAGGAAGATGCTAGAACAGACCTTACCAATAAATGTATGACAAAATTATACTTGAAACTTGACTTTAAATGTTAAAGGAATTAATGCTAATTCCAAAAATGACAAAATTCCAAACATTTATATGATTTCTTATCTGGTCCATCTCACAGTTCATTAAATATTCCATACCAGGTTAAAATCAGTTTCATAACCTCTGAAGTATTTCACAACAAATCCTTCTTCAAAATTTGCGATTTGTGGTGGACACTTAGCGCTAACCATTTCTTCCACTGCTGCCTGAAACTAAATTAACAATATGAGCTTTAGTAACTTCTTTATGAAGAGTTAGAACATTACTAATTTAACTACTAATTCTACTAATTAATTAAAAAAATAATTTCATAATTCCCATGTTAGCCATAATTACGAGGTCATTTCCTAAATAATTTCAAGTTAATATGTGATAATTTCAGTATCCAATGACTGTTTCAAGACTTTTATTTTAGAATGATAATAGTTATATCCAACTGGCTGATCTTAGCTTATTTAGTTATTACATAAGGCAGGCATATTGGTTTAGTAGCTTTTTAAAGACAGCAATGAGGCAAACCTAAATGAATTAGCACTTAATTAAACAGATTCCAAATGAATAGTTTTCCTAATTAATGCAAAATTAACTGGAAAAAATATATACTCCAATGCATTGTTTCTCAAAAGAAGAGATACATATATTGTAATCTCTTACTATTATTTAAGAAATAATAACTCTGGATTATATAGGAACTGGCACACATTCATGAGGTCTATAATTTCCATACCATATTTCTCTGACAAAGCACAGATATTTAGAATTAAGGACTTAAAATAGTGCACAATCTTCAGTCATCAAACAAATATGAACTCAAACTCATTGTACAGGTAGTTGTTGAAATGCAGTAATTCACAAGCAAACATTCCTCATGAACAGCTGCACCATATGCAGATACCTGGATCCTGTTGGCACAGATCCAAGAACTCCCCTTTCACTCCCTCTGTCATTGTGATATTTCCTCCCTTCTCCACTCACTATGAGTTGGCTCCAACCCACCATGACAAGGAGGAGATGTATTACTATTCCTTAAAATGTGTTTTTATAGAAGGCTGACGCTTAAGTGGCTTTCTGTTTAAAAAACTAACACAGAGCATACTTCAGCTTCTGATGACTGCGGCATAAGAGGCCTAGAAGTGACCCCATCCCAATTCAGTGTGAATGTGTCCAAACTGGGTTTTCCTTTGGTTTGTTCTGTAATAGCCAGTGTGACATTGTTCCCTTCAAATACTTCATAACTGAGCAGATCGAAGTCTCCTGCAATGAAGTACCAAACAGAATTTGAAGAAGTTAATTAATTAAATACCAATATACCCATAATAGAAACTCAGAGGTAGCAAAACTAGTTTTATTTAGAATTGTATTATCACAAAAAAAAGGATAAATGGAGAAGATGCAGATCCTTGAATCTGAGATTTAGCCATAGTAGAAACAGCAAAACAGCAGATAAAGTGCTATATATTTAAGGTTCTGTTTTTGTAGCGTAAAAGGAAGTTTTGTAAGATAAACAAAAGTTGGCATTGGGATCATGAGGTAAAAATCAATGGGCAATAAAATATTCCAAAAATTATTTAAGTTTTCTTCCGGTACCATCATCTTAGTATAAAGGGCTAGCCTGGGAAATTGGTATTTTCTTTAGTTACAAATGGAGTACAAAGATGAATTCCGGGAAGTAGCCCCATGCCTGCGAACCTTGTTTATACAATCTCACTGAAAGAAATAAGGCCTTGTCCTCACATATCTCTCTTCTTTGGGAGGATGCTTTAACAGTGGAATCCTACTAACTTTCTCTGAGAGAACAAAGATAACCATATCTTCTTTAGATAGCTTTTTGACAATCTAACCTTTGGGAAATTTTTATAACTTCAATTCATGTTAAATAGAATTCTTTACTCTCTGCTCAACAATCAAATTAACAACTTCATAAAATGAGACATAAACATTGAAGTAACAGTTTACTTATATGAATTGGAAAATAGTGACTGTGCAAAGAAAGGAAACACATATTCAGGGACCTATTTCATGAGCTAAATATCCCAAATACCCAAATTGGTTGCTAAACTTGGCTTTAAGACTTGAAAATGTGACACTTGAAATTGTAAGACTTGAGGGCTTCCCTGGTGGTGCAGTGGTTTAGAATCCGCCTGCCAACGCAGGGGACATGGGTTCAAGCCCTGGTCCGGGAAGATCCCACATGCTGCAGAGCAACTGAGCCAATGTGCCACCTACTGAGCCTGCGCTCTGGAGCCCGCAAGCCACAACTGCTGAAGCCCGTGCACCTGGAGCCCGTGCTCTGCAACAGGAGAAGCCACCGCGATGAGAAGCCCATGCACCGCAACAAAGAGTAGTCCCCGCTCACCGCAACTAGAGAAAGCCCGCGCACAGCAACAAAGGCCCAACACAGCCAAAAATAAACAAATTAAATAAATAAATAAATAAATAAAACTATAAAACTTGCAGAAGAAAAACTGGAAAAATTTAAAAGAAAAAAATTGTAAGACTTGAAAACGTAATAAGAAGTTAATGGCCATTACTTGAAAAGGATAAGGAAGTCAAATAATTTTGGAAAATGCTGTATTAAATACAGGTGCACTGCTTTTTTTGTTTTGTTTTTGTTTTTATTGTTGTTTTTGTTTGTTGCTCATTGCCAGAGTCCTTGGGGATTTTAATATTTTATAATGAGCTCTATCAACCTTCAAGGAGAAGCTGTGGTATACAGAGCTTCCCACAGGGATTTGACCAGAGAATCCTTTTATCAAACAAGATCTAGCCAGACTAGTGTCTCCTGAGAAATACTGATTCACTTAAATTTCATTTCCAGAATTAATATCTTCACTAATTTTTGCTAAATGTAAAGTAGGCTACTATACTGATAGTGTATTTGTAGTATATAGCGTGTATACCTCATGCATTGGAGTTGTACACTCCTTGAAGTAAAACTAAAATTTAAATTACAGTAGAACAAAATTAACCATTTATTTCTGTTTCTCCTGGAGGTGATCAAGGCTATGAATATGCATTTACTTTCCCCTGTCATTTTATGGAGCTTTTACCTTTTTCAGTGGAGTTGCGCAGGATACAAACTTGTTTCCTAGAAAAAACTTCACAGAATTGCAAAATGAAATACATGCTTACCTCTAGTTGATATAAAGGTTACCATGTAAACATAGCTCTGAGGATTCTGTGTTCTTATTACTTGAACTGCATCCGGTTTTATAGACCAGAGGTCATTCAAGGCTGATTGCAGTATGAAGTCAGAAGCGTCAGCAGGTAGCCAGACTTTTCGATGAATTAACAAAAAATTAAAGTCAAATGATTAGGGGTTTTAATAAAAAGAAAAAAAGAGTTGAAATCTCTGCACTATCACAGCCAGCACTGATGTCTCATATTTGAATTTTTTAAAGCACCTATAGTCTGTACCATCAGTTATCACTTAATGAAATTACATTCTGAAATTGATTCAAGTTCAATAATATTGGCTGCTTAATTGGACTGTGATCTATTGAGGATAGGGCTCATATTTTATTGTTTTAATATTCCCATAGTAATAAGCATTGTGTTTGGCAAACAGCAAGCACTCTTCAATACTTACTCATTGAAACAATTAACAGAAATAGCAAAATTATTTTTTCAGGGTTTTTTATAAAATATAGAAATGCAATATCTTCATTAACAGATAAATGTGTCTCATAGGTCTTTTGAGAAACTGAAATGTCTATCTCTATAATGATGAACTTAATTCCTATTAACTTACACCTGTGAATCACGGATACATAAATTCCTTATGTGTGTTTAGATATGCATTTATCATGATCCTTACAGAAGAAAATAATAGTATATATCTGAAAGCTGTTTTTACTGATGCCATTTTCTATCCCAGTCTGAAGAGTTTTCTTCATGATATATTTTTTTGCCTCTTTGTCTAGCATACTATTAAAACTATATTTTCCAGCCAGTAGAATTTGACTAGAGCAAATACCTTTTCATAATTTTGTCTACACATGAAGAGTAATAAAATCTCCCTTATTATTTACAACTTACCAGTTTTTTCCTTGTTATAGATTAATCTATATTGGTAAAGTGAACATAAATTAGCTTCCACACATGGGCCGGTTACCATGATCTTCTGCACTTCATTGGTTGCATTAGTTGTTTCCCAGTTTTCCAATGTTATAACCTATTTCCCAATTTAAAAAAGCATATATTTACTATATGGAAAAATACATTTTAAAAGCATCATAAGTCAGCTATTCAATGCCTCTACATTGCCCTATCTTATTGCAAATGATAAACTATTTTAATGTGTAAGTCATCAAATAACAGACTCTTTGGTTTGTAATTACAGATATTCCAAGGCACAATTCAGTAGTTTTCCATGACTGTTTTCCCCCAAAACAGTATCTTACCTAGTAAAATTAATAACCAAATAGAGCTCCTATATTTTAGCATTTACTTTCTACAAAGTGGATCTATAATCATAGCAAACCTGTACTTCCTGGACAATTGTCGACTGGGATTTGATCACTTGTTCTTCATTCACTGCATCTTCTGTTTGTTGTTCAGTATAGACATTTCTATACTGGTACAGTCCAACATCCACAAAAGCACTTAGTCTGTACTCCTGCAGCAAGATTTCAATGTAATATCTGGAAAATAGTGTAACTAAAGAATGTAACTTTTTCTCCAGAGCACTTGTCATGAATTTTTCTTTCAATGAGTAAAATTTCAATATGATATAAAACACCTGCTTGTTAAATGATTTATATTGTAGTATCCCTGATTTTAACAATTAAAATATTAAGTTTCATAGCAGTTTGCTAAAAGAAAATGAATTATGTAAGATATCTGCATTAGAGATAAAGAGAACGATGAATTCATTCAGTTTTGTCAATAAATATTTATTAAAAAAGATACTATCCCCTATCTTCAAGGATCTTAAAACAAAATTACATTGTAGGTTATAACATAAACTTCCTGGCATAAAACAGAGGACACACAGAGGTTAAATACATTAACGTGTGTAAGAAAATGTCAGGCAGACCCAGACATACCATATATTTTGTATCTGAGTGGTTGTAGGTGTCACTGATGAAAGTTCTTACTCTAAGTTCCTCAAATATTGCCTCCACTTGTAACTTGGGAAACAACACACTGCCGCAGGAAACTTTTACTGATTAGATTGATGATGGCCCTCTAATAAGGTGGATGAGATTCACACCTTAAATTTGGAATTCTTGATTCCTGAGGCCCCGTGCCCATCATCCAAATGCCTATCCAGGATAAGGTGTTCACTAATCAGCTGTTACAGGTGAGTGAAAAGCTACTGCTTCCCTATCTAAATCTCTGTCTGTGTAACCACCGCTCCCATCGTTGGAGAGGCCAGCTAGGAGTTCCTTTAAATTGCCTCACATCATTCAACAGATACTCTTGTAAATGGAGAATAAGTATCCACAGTTCATGTAAGACTGTGAATGAGGGGTATTTATTACCTCGCATCTGGCAAGGATGCTGGGGCTCTGGGTCATTTCCCCCATAGAACTGATACTGGAGGATTACATCAGGCTTTTGGCTGCCCTGACAACCTGTTTGCCAGCTCTGTCAAATCAAGGTGGGCAATACTAACTAGGGAGCAGGATTCAGAGAAGAACCATTAAATTCTGTATCCTTACTGGCAGCTTAAAAATATTTTAAGGCACCTTCTATGTGCTAGACACTAAACTGAGCACTTCACAGACATTATTATATTTAATATTCACAAAATCCTATAAAATATATATTATTATTCTGTTTGATCATATGAATAACAGAGACTAAGAGAACTTAAAGATTGAAAAATTATTTAAAAGTTAGTCACTGAGGTAGGATTCAAAGTAGAAAGGGGGTGACCAAAGCGATATGCACTTAGAGGTAAGGCTATATTATTTGAGTAAAATGAACTGGCAAGACAAGCTACCTTTGGAAAGGTCCCAGGGACCACTGTGCAATAAACCAGCCTGCGTGGCCTCAATTTCAGAATACACAACCAACATTATAAGTGCCAGTGTAAATTTCAAGCTAGTTTGCAGAAGCACAGATACCAGGGGCAAGATGTATTACAAGTCACTTTCATGCAAGCTCTGTGCTCTTGCCAAGCAGGTAAATTGAACTCATTTTCCAAGGTCAAGGCAAAGCCTGAAGGCGTATTGACACTTAATAGCAATAGGTATTAACGAGATGCTGCATTTACTCTGAACTGGCCCAGTGAACTTGGTTAAAAAAGAAAATGCTTAAGTTTAGAAAGAAGTGCTAGAAGGAGGAGAAAAAGAATGGAAAGCGTATTATTCCTAAGACTTTAGTGAGAACACTTAGTGTGATTTCTCTCAGGTACCATTGATCCCAACCCTCTCTGTCCAGCTCCATCACACCTTCATGGTGCTGCCTATGAGCATAATCTAATTGATATCTGGGAAGGTGACATGGTAAATGGAAAAAACAAACAAACAAAACAAACTCCTCCCATCAAGAAGTGAAGTTCATTTTTTCACCCACTGAATCTAAGTTTGGCCATTTGCTTTGGCCAATTGGATATTAGCAAATATGACACAAGCAGAATTTGAAAAGTACCTGTGCATTAGGAATTGCCCTCTTAACTGCTGGGACACTGTGACAAGCCTGGGCTAGCCTCCTTGAAGATGAGAGACCATGTGGAGTGAGACATCTCAGATATCTCAGTTCCCATCAGGACAGCTGAGGCTCCTGATATGTGAGTGAGGCCATCCTGGACCATTAATCACCAACTAGTCAGGATCAAAAGAACTACCTAGCTAATCACAAAACTGGGTTGCTTTAAGCTACTAAATTTGGGGGAATGGTTTCTTATGCAGCAAAACCTAACAGATACAAATGGTAAATGGAAGAAAATTTCAGTGAAACTTTTGATGTTCTCCATGTAACTTAGCTATTTTGCATATATCATCTTTTACCTCCCTGTTTTCTAGGAATCCTGAATTGACTTTTTGAATGGGATTATTAGCTATTTGAATAATATCCTCATTTTCTCCCTGGAAATGACCTTTCAGCACTAAATAAGTACTCCTTAAGGGCAGGGAATATATTTTAATATCCTTTGTATTAAATTTCTAGTACCTGGTCCAGGGTCTGGAATAAATCAAGAGAATATTAAATATATATTAATTATGGTACAAATCCATGTGGTTTTTGTGATTTTTCACTAGCAATAGAGAAAATAGGAGAAGAGAAATTAGATGGCTGGATTGACTGAAATGTCCTAATAACAAACTAAAGCAGGATTAAGTAAATTTCACAAAATTGTAATTTCTGCAACAGGAATAATTTAGATTTCAAATTTTCCTGGTTAGTTGAATGCCAGTATGCTTGAAAATATAGAAACAAAACTTAGCAAATTATAGAGAATGACCAATTATAAATTAAACCAATAAACTAGTATCACTTCTACCAATAAAACAAATTGAAAATATTTTTATATATAAAATTATAGTTTTTAAATATTACACAATAATTTAAAGAAAAGAAAAAAACCTTACTCTTTTCCTTTTTGAAGATGAATGTCATCTGATCTTTGTGTTGGGCTGGAAAAATAACTGTTGGCATTGGAAGAATGATAGGCAATCCTCACCTTATCCCAAAAAGACAGAGAGAGACAGAGAGAGAGAGGGAGAAAGGAACTTATTAATAAGCCTTTTCAGCATTTATTTATCATTTATTTTTTCTGTCAGTCTTAGAACTTTTATGAACAGAAAAATGTGAAAATATTTCACATTTTTCTTGTAATATCTGTTTTTCATGATGAAATGGATTTTAAAAAATTATCAAAGCTCACTTCACCCCTTCCACCCTTAACTAACATCAACTCCACTATTCCATGAACACACACAGAACATAGCTTTTCCACAATTAGAACTGCAAATGGGAAATTTAAAGATCCATACAGGGAGGAGGTTGTTATTGTTAAATAAAATATTCTTTTGTTCTACTGAGAACTTTGAGGGACTTAATCCAAATGAGATCATTAAAAGGAGGTCTGAAAGATGCCAGAGATTACTAATTGGGTCTGCATACTAGAAAGAGAAAACTTTGGGCTTCCCATTAGAAATAACTATACTGTCTTTAAAGGAAACATGCTGAAAAGCTATGGTAAAATTGGAATTCACGTGTTATGGGCAGGAATTTAAACTTGTTCATCCAGTTAGGGAGACAACCTTGCCATATATACAGTCATAAAATGTTCTTATGATTTGATTCATTAGTTTCACATTTGTGAAACTGTCCTAAAGAAATAACATAAAATACAGAACAATTTAATGAACACAAATGTTCAATTGAGTATGATCTGTGGTCATAAAAAATCAGAAGTAAGTTAAAAACTCATTAGTATGGGAAAAGGTAGTAAACTCATGTAACAGCATACTATTCAGTCATCAAAAATGGTGTTACGTAAGTTATTTAATAATATGTGAAAATACTAATACATGGCAAAAATGACTATAAAATTGGATGTATGATTCTATTTATGTAAGAAACAAAATACAGACAAAAGGAGATAATAGACTTTAATCTCATGACCAAGTAATAGTCAAACAGATCTAGCAGGATAGTGAAATACTTGGACTCTTCTCCAAATTTCCTATGTGTGACCATAATTCTTTCATAATAAAAATAATCTTCAGGGGCTTCCCTGGTGGCACAGTGGTTGAGAGTCTGCCTGCCGATCCAGGGAACACGGGTTCGTGTCCCGGTCCGGGTAGATCCCACATGCCGCGGAGCGGCTGGGCCCGTGAGCCATGGCTGCTGAGCCTGCGTGTCTGCAGCCTGTGCTCCGTAACGGGAGAGGCCACAACAGTGAGAGGCCCACATACCGCAAAAAAAAAAATAATAATAATCTTCAATTTTAAAGGAAATGTATGTGGGGGTTTTTTTGTTAGAGAAAACTCAGGTATGGTAAAGCATTTTCTTTTAGGCAATGGGTTTTCTAACAACTTTATGGTTCATACCACATGTGTTAAAATAACCAAGAACCCACCACATAAATTCGTTAACATATTCACTGGTTTTGGTGTAGAATAAATGGGATATGTATAAAGGTTATCATATTGCTTCTATAATATCAAGTAGTATTCTGTGGCTTCCCTACCTTATCTTCAGGAAGTCCAGTCCAGCTGAAATAAATAGCATAACGGTCATCACCTTTGATGTAGAATCTATAAACATCAGAATCTGGAGCCACCAAAAATCCACTGAAGCGTGCAACAAATGTATCTTGTCCCATAGGCCAAAGATAGGAAGCTGAATCTACCCAACTGGCACCCATGTACCCTGGAGTTTTTTCATTGTATTCGAGTATCTCTTCAAGATGTACTGGACGGCTACTATTCCACACCTCAAGCTTTAGGCCTCTCCCACCTAAACGTAAAAAAATAAAAGAAAGCTTTCATCAGAATTTTCATGCAGTATCTCAATGTCTTTTACTTTGGTGGTGATTATAGGTATTCTATTTCTATTCACATTTTTACAGCATGTGTGTAAACAAAACAATTACACATATCTCTACGTGTATCTGTACCTAGAGGATAGACTGCTGTTAAGACAGTCTGCAATTTATTGTTTCACATATCTGTCCCTCAGATTCTACATATGTAAAATGAGAATAATACTATGATTGGCATGGCTACTATGGGGATTAGATATCATACATATGTAAAATACCTGGTACTTAGTGAATGCTTTACATAAGATAGTAATAATATAATAATTATGATTTTTGATATGACTGATGTTGCTTTATATAGTCAAGACTCAAAACTTCAAGATTCAGACCATTTGATTACAAAACTTCACCTTGATTATTCTCTCTAATAAAAGTTACTCAATTAATGGCTCAAAGAACAGACACTGTTGGCCTTAACATTTCTGTCAGTATTTGTTTTTCTTCTTTTTAACATTACTTTTGCTCTAGGATTTCTCCTCCTTCTTGGACAGAATCAGAGAGAGAACATTCTCATTAAAGTGAACTTACACTTGCCAGTGTAATTTTTTCCTAATCATAATGAGCCGTCTCACTTTTTATTTTTCTTCTTTAAAATACAACAACAATCAGGCTCAGGCCTTGGTTCAGCAGCCTTAGGCTTGTCTGGAGTGCCTGAATCTGGAAAATAATGGGTACTACTCTTCCCCTGAGTCTGGTGAGAGAAAAGCTTGAGCACGTCAACCTTTCACAGCAGCAGCATGCTCTGGTATATACAACTTTCTTTAAAGTAATCAATTATAAATATCAAAATCCTCCTCTTAAAACCGGTCAATTTTTAAATATTGTTCAAAACAAGGACATTTAAGAGGTTAATAAAATGAATTTACTTGGCTTCAAATACCAATCAATGACACAATTATAAACTGATTTCACTGAGTGCACAGGATGAGATACAGAATCCATGCACACACATGCACAGCATCACGGTGGTCTAGTTGCAGATAGCAAGGCCATCAGATGCACTTTCACTGGTCACAGGTGAAACTCTGAAAAGAATTTTGTGTTCCGTGTCTCTCATCCCTGTGATCATGCCTAAATCATTCTAGACAAATAAGGATTTAACCTCTGACGTTTATTTTTTAACCAGGAATAAAGCATTTTAAATTTTTCCAGGTAGCCTGTACCAAAATTTAGTAATAATCATTTGATCTGAAATAAAGGCACCCTTATACTCTATCAATAGAGTTTTCACAGGGTATCTGAGTAATTTAGGCCAGGTTTACCTCCACTGGTACAGCCTTGATGCAGCTATGCTAATAGAAAAATTTCCTAATCCAGAAAGTATAAAGAAAAAAACTAGAAAGAAATTTATTATAATTCTCACTACAAATTCTAAAAAATTCAAATAATATTTTTTGTTACTATGTTACGGGCTGAATGCTTGGGTCCCCTCAAAACTCAGATGTTGAAACCTAATGCCCAATGTGATGGTATTAGGAGGTAGGGCCTGATGAATAGGATAAGTGCCCTTATGAAAGAGACCCCAGAGGTCTCTTCTCCCTAGCCCTGAGAAGGCCTCATCTGTGAGAAAGCAGGTCCTCACCAGATCCCCAATCTGCCAGTGCTATGACCTTTGACTCCTATCCTCCAGAACTGTGAGAAATCAATGTTGTTTATAAGCTACCCAGTCTATGGTATTCTGTTATAACAGCCTAAACGGACTAAGACACTAAAGATATCTGTCAATAATATTCCTCTTACGCAAATATAGAAATGGTCCTTCTCCCTTTTGTTGACTTACCTGGATATACAGTTCTGAGAATATCAGGTTTAGGCGGTGTCTTGCAACATATGCTATTTTCTGTGACATTCAAAATATCACAGGCTTGACCTACAGAGAAGCAAGGGCAGAACTGTTACTACAGAGCTTCAGAATGAAAATCACATCAGCCTATCTTGGAGTGCTTTTTCAATTAAAGCTAAGTTACAAAAGCAAGAGGCAAAGTTGAAGGGTCTTAATTTCCTTTACATATTCTCCATGAAAGCTTTAGCATTCATCAATTGTCATACTTCCATAGGCTACATTTTGCTGGCAAAATCTCACAAGTCTGAGTTAGAATATTTCATAATTTCAGAGAAACAAAATACGAAATTTGATAAAATGATGTCACTGTGAAATATTTTATCTGGGTACAAAGCAAAGCCTTATGTTTTGTTCCTTGGAGAAAGTTTCTGAATAAATCAATGATGTTCAGAATTTACAAAAGTAGATGATCCCAGTCCTCTTAGGTTAATGGTGGTTTTGTCCAACTTTTTCAAATGAAAACAAAAGGAATAATAACTTGTAAGTGGTATTTCCACAGACAGATGGAAACCAAAACAGACAAGATTCTAAATAACTGTTGGTACACATAAGCACAATTAGACTTCAGTAAGAGTGTACGTTTTACACCCCCATGTATTCCTCACAGTGCCTCATGTAAGGCCAGCCCTCATTAACTATTTACTGAAACGGAAATAACCCATGAACAGTGAAGCAAGGGAAATGGAGGAAAGTATCTTTGCCACATTTTGTTTGGTGGCCTGGAAAATGGATACTTCAACACAACCTTTCACTATTTTGAATGCTTTGTGAATGCAAGATCATTGAACTAGAAAACAGTACATTTTAACAGTATATTAAACTAACTTAACCCATTTTGTTTGGAGCAAAGATACAAAAACTGATCATTATTTTCAAGAAATTATTGAGGATTCAAAATCTCAAATCTGGCTGTAACATTAATGGCAATGAAATATAAAAAAATTTAACATGTTATCTTTGCATATCAGCTGTATCATACTATCAGATCGTAAAACATATTATATATATTAAAAATATTTTATGTCCCTGCTTCTAATATTTAAAATATAGTATCTGATCAGAATAACATATTATATGAAAGTTTAAAATCTTTTGGCCTATGCAGGTGGCCAGGGAGGATTCATGGGGATAGGAAAGACACTATATGAATGTTACATAAGGTTGCTTTCTATGAATTTCTTTTCTTGAAATCACATCTTGGCTGGCTCATTAGCAGATTCCTTAAAAGCAGAAAGTACCTAAGCAGCAGGCTCTATCAGAAAAATTACATGCCAGGTGCATGGGCAGATATCCTGTCCCCTGCACGTCAAGGTAGGTAAGGTCATTATAACTGAGTGGGAAGACCCCCACTGTTACATTCATCCCCAACTTCCTATTTGAGCTGCCTAGCACCCTACCTCTGAACAGATCTGGACCAGACATATAAAAGTGATGCATAACCAGAGAATCAAGCCTGATGTGCAGCTGTGAACATACAACACATTAATTGATGCTCTTTCTAAGGCCAGTTACCATCTATAATTACTGATGTCCAGATAAGGCACCGTATATGACAAGGGGATGAGGAGAGTATCCCTAAATACCACTTTAAATTTCCCATAATTACCTAACCCTTTAAGAAATAATAACAGTTCAAAAAGGTAATTTAAGAGTCTATTAAGTAGAGGGTACGTGTGTCGCTAAGTGTGGTGAGGAATTTGTTGATGGCAGCCATGATGCTGCCATGCAATGCCCTTCGGTGCTGACCTCAAAGCCCACATCTTGGTCATATAAGGCTGCAAGGAGTGGTCCTCACTGGAGAATTGCAGTGGGAAAAGCATCAAGCCCCAGAACCAAATGCCCATCTGAAAATACACAGCTTTTAAATTAAGCATTAATTAAGAAAAGACTTATTCTTCTTAGATGTTATTAAAGAAAAGGAAGGATTGGTTCTTTTATTAAAAATCATGAAAATTACCTCCAACAAAAACTCTGACTGGGAAATCTGTCTCATCAAAGAACCGTCCACTTATTGTTAGCATGGTGCCGCCTTGAATGCTTCCTTGTGAAGGTGAAACCTTAGTGACCTCTGGGAGGGGGAGGGCAAGGACAAGAAATACAATGCCATGAATATTACACATAAACACAAATGTTTGATTTTTACCAATTTTCCAAATTACCTAGCCATAGTACATAACACAGTGAAGGTACTGGATTACCAAATGAAAGTATCAGGTGTTTCATTATTTTGTCTCTGATGCAATCCTGCAAAGAGGACTATAAACATGGCTTTCACAGAGACCTACATCTTCTGGGGACCAGGCGTTAGTGGTAACTAGTACTAAAGAGACACTGGTAACAGAAGGATCCAGAGAACAAGGAAAACCTGGGCTGAGCATAGATGTTTGGTTCCAAAAGAAAACAGGAAGGCAAAGAGAACAGCCTCTTCTCTATGCTCTTGAAGAATGAATCTTCCTTAAATTTATGGGCCAACATCTTATATTTTTTTCATATACTAATATATTAACTATGATTGGAATTCTTGTGGCTTTATATATAAAAGTCTTAGGTATATTGGTAAAATAGCCCAGTGCATAACATATGGTAGATTCTTATTAAAATTTACCCTTATTAGTTCAATCTATCGAAGTTCTATGTATTTTCACATAGAAGTTTCACATTAAATAAGTTTCTAGAAAAAGCCAGGATAGATCATATTTGATTGATTCCAAGACATACATTTTTTTCACATTTGAACACCTTTGAAATCTGAATCATCCCAGACCCGGAAGGAAGTATTATTCTTCCAGAAGGGGTTGTGTTTGCTTCTGACACTCGCCTAGGGGCACTACCAACCTTAGACCTCATTAAATTAAAATAAATTATGATCTGCTTGAGGATTCTTTTGGACCACACTGACAGCATAAATCTCAGAGAGTGCTGGTTTGTGGTTTCAATTGACAGCAGAGATTTTTTTTTCCTCCCTTGATCAACAGCCCAAGTTGAGATGCACAAGTTTCCCTGCTGTCTCTTTTAGTGTGATAAGTGTATTTCTCAATCAACCTTACACCAGAAATGTAGTTTTCAGGATCGTAGCTTAATGTCAGGACTTCCTATTTCACTCCTCATCTTAGGTGTGTTTCCTTTCTTAGAATTACGTAACATAATATAGTACACTTTACAGTCACTGTTGTATTTGATTTGATGAAATATCTCTTCTCCTGCCCCCCACCCCACACACAGAAAGGTCACATACCTGCATACGTTTGAAACATTGAAATTTTATTGAGAGAAGAAACAAAATATGCCATTTTTTGTGGTAAACTCCTGTTTAAAAAAAGTAAAAATTCTTGCTTTAAAAATGACCTTTATTTTAGGAAACTGTTTCTTTTTTTTTTTTTACTTTAGTGATAGAAATCATATAATTTACAAAGGAGCAGGAAAGAACTTTTCAGGAGGATAAAATTATTCTACATCCTGATTTAGTTATTGATAACACAAATACATGAAGATATATTTGTCAGAACTCACTGAACTGTACACTTAAAATATGTACATTTTATTATATGCAAATTATACTTCAATAAAGTAAGAATTTATATTAACATAAAAAATAAACAGACAGGAGGACTGCCCTTCATAAAAGCTGGGCTCTACTGATGACCACCCCAGAGTGCTCTATGCTCTTATAACCCATTTACTGTCAGAATAACTAACATTATTGAACACTTATCAGGTATGCTAAGATTTTTAAGCTTTTAAGCTAAGATTTTTTACGCTTTTAATTTATTATGCTATTAAATTTTCAATTTGATATTACATGAAGTAGGTAAAACTCAGAGAATTTTTATCTTAGTCAAGATCACAAAGACAGTAAGTAGCAGAAATAGAATTTGAACCCAGGCAGTTTGAGTCCAGAGCCCTGGGTACTACACAGTTCTCCTCTCTTGCCACTAACTTACATGAGAATACAAATGGATGACAGCAAGTTCACAACAGTCCACCAGAGTTAAGTCACCCTTAATAAACACAGAACCTATTCATATTTTTGACAGATACATACTTGCACTTCCATAGTCTAGAGGATTAGGAAAGGAAGGAATCTGATCCTAAAATTAAATGCTGTTCTCTTAATTACCTCAATTAAATTCATAATTAGAAAAGTTAAGAAATTCCAATATTAAGACCTAAACCCATTCACCATAATTATAACACAATGAACTGGAATCTAAAAGGATAATGCAAATCTTGTGGTGGAGACCAAGAGTTAACTCCCTATAAGTCTAACACAGGCATTATAATTTGCATTTGCAAAGCTAAAGAGTCCCTGAAAATATTTTATGCTAAATTAGTTATTTAAGAAGTTCATACTAGATTTTATATTTTTATGTTATAAGATTTTCAGCTGATTTCTCAAAGATCTGAAATGATGCCAGTTCCGACAATGTTGTCTGGGGTCAGATCCTGCATCTGAAAAATTAACTCTGCTTTTTAAGTTGGTGGGAAAATTGCCTCCTGAAATAAAATTTGAATGTAATTTATTTGGTATGACACTGAGGTGATTTTCACTAATTCATTGATAATGACTAGGCATTTCTCAATTAAGCGAGCCTCATATAAACCTTATCAGTTTGGAACAGCTGTTGTTTGAACTTGGGGTAATAGAAGAGAGAAGGTTGGTTATTAAAAGAAATACAGAATGCATACAACATTGTAAATCAACTAAACTTCAAAAAAAAAAAGAAATACAGAATGGGTGCCACAATACTGTCTAATTGGTTCATCTGATATTCAGGAATACTCCTGAAATTTGTAAAATATGGATTTTATAACTTATAAAGTGATAATGTTTTTAAATGCCATGTAATCTTAAAACTAGGCTCTCAAGTAGTAAATGTCATATTTTTAACAGTTATCTTAAATTCATAAGATTGTTTTATATAGAAACACAATTTCTTAAATTCTGAGACACTAATACAAAAGGAAATCCATTGGCTTAAAAAGGAAAAAAATGATTATAAGTCAAGATCACAGAATTAACAATTTTATGCAATATTTTTGCCTATATGTGTGCAAATTTTCTGACTTTTTAAAATTGAAAATTGGGGGCATGTTAATGCCACATATTGACTTACGTATACTTATTAATCACATTCAAGCTTGATCACTCAAATGTTCTATTTTTGGGTAATTATTTCTCTGAGAAACATATGATGGATTTGGCAATTAGTACCTTTCATACAGACTCAGGACTAAGAAGTCACTTTTCTCACCTTAGGAAGAATGACATTGAGAGCATAAAAGAACCATATATAGTTCATGAAATAATTTAAAACTGAGTAATTGTTGCTTCTGACATATTTCTCTAGTATTTTCAATAAAATCCTATTGTCTAATCTTATCAAATTATATGTAAGTAGGCCATGTCCTTGCAGCAAATCACAGTTAAGTCATGGGACTGTGTCATTTGCCCCATGTAAATCATAAAGGTAAATCTTAGCACCATTTACATATCATCCACTCTGGCTTATCTTGAATTATAATATTCTTCATGATTTTAGAGCAGTATATATTATTCTATAATGAAGTGTCCAGTGGTTAGGACTTGGTGCTTTCACCGCCAGGGCCTGTGGTCAATCCCTGGTCGGGGAATTAAGATCCTGCAAGCTGCGTGGCACAGCCCAAAAAACTGTTAAAAATTTTTTTTAAAAAGAAAATATAGTCCCTGTGCTTTGGGGACCCACAATTTAAAAAAAACAGTGTCCAGCCCAGGTTTATAACTTGGTAATAAACATATTGCCTCTAGGTGTCTAGAACTAGCTCATGCCTAAATACAGTGATAATGGATTTGGTTTCACCGACTCAACTGCATTTCCATACATGCAGAGACCAAATCTCACCCTTCTCTTGCAGTCTGTAAACAATGAACAGGAATAACATCTACTCTGATTACAATATTGCCACTCTTTCCAAACTTCTAAGCACTGAGTCTCTCTTCAGAGACAAAAAAGAAATCAATAGACCTATTTTATCATTGGTCTACTACTGACATATTAGGACTGCATGGCTAAATCTTGTAACTTATTTGGATTTCTATCAACCAGCTTACTTTCCCAGTGGAAGATGCTATGACATTTTGGGAAGAACAATTCATTTAGGTTTGGCACATCATGGTCCTGCCCATAAAACGCCATTAGCATGCTATAGTTAGTGGGACTGCCAACAAATGCCACCCCCCAACATTTGCAAATACTCCAGGAGTGGGGTGATCCCACCATGTTAGAGAATCCTGAGTCAGGATGTTAAATACTGATGAGATGTGGTTCTGTGACTGAAACCCTCCATCAGTCATGGCAGAGCACTGGAATAAAAGGCTTAGGCCCTGGAGTCAGACTGCATGAGTTCACATTCTAGCTCTGCTTCCTACTAGCTGAATATCCTTGGGCAAATTATTTAATGTTCCTAAGCCTCATTTTCTCAGTGTGCAATATGGGGTGGATGATAACATTCAATTTATAGGTTCTTTGGGAGTATTAAACTAGATAATATATGTAAAGTGCCTAACACCATGCCTGCTACTAAATGTTCATTATTATTATCTATAATATGACATTTGCAACATGTGTTGAGACTTGCATATTCTGGTATTTCTGTAAGCGTGTGATGATCTTTCTGACTGAAATTAGGATATCTGGAAATAAGTTCTAGTTTTAGTAAAAATCATAAATATATTAACATTGGTGTTAAAATGAACAATTAAAAGCTATAACTACCATCTTTCAAAACTCTATTTGTCCTGACACTTTAAGAGAAAACCATTATCAGGTAATATTAACCATGAGGTTTTATTTATTCTTACATTAGTTCAAATCAAAATTTAATTACTTAGCTATCAAAACAATTTTAATTAAATAAGAAGGATGACAAAACATAAAATAACACTTTATAATATCACAGTCAAAGATTTTTTTAGTTATTGTTTTAGGTAATGCTAGATTTCCCAACAATTGGAAGGCCATGTCTGAGGCACAAATTATGAGTGAACAGGAGTTACAGATCCCTTAAATGTTAATTTGGGGGAAGAAAGGGATTAATTTTTTAATCTAGGGATCTATATAGCACAAAGTAAATGTACACTTTTATTTTATTTACCCAGTTGAATTAATTATGAAAATTATTATTTACAAAATGACCTACCTTCCGTAATCACTATCCAAGATGAAGCTGACATTGTGATGACCTGGAATTAATTAATATACGCAATCAATTAAATTCTCAATCACAGGAGAACAATAACTCTGTATTATAAAGCTGATTTAAAACAAAGAAAAGAAATATAAAATTAACACTGTAATTATGCAACCGTCTACTAATCCTCAAAGAAATGAAAACTGAAATATCTTAAAGTACCTAGTACTTTAAGATATACAGAATAATATGTCTCAAGGTTATAACCAGGAAAACCTGACAAAATATAATAATGAATGAAGGAGAAGAAAAGAATATATATGTAACCATATTGCCCTCAATTTTCTTTCATTCATTTAACAGCTACTTAATTGAGTCAGACACTCAGCTACGGGTTGAGAGATGCAGGGTGAGCACACGGTTTGCTCTTCTCAAAGAGCACACTGCCAAGTGGAGGATACAGTCAGTCAAAAGCAATGACACAGAGAACTAAAAACTGTGATAAAGCTATCAATCAGAAGGAGAACGAACTTTGAGAATGTAAAGCTGGGGATCAGGGTTTTTTGAAGACATGACATTTTATCTGAAACTCTCAGGATGGGAAGTTTGCAAAGGTCCTGAGACAGAAGGAATAAAGCTCATTCAATAACTAAAAGGTTTATGAGTCTAAAGTACATAGAGCAAGGAGAAAAAAACAGTAAAAGTAAAGCTACAGGTAAATTAGTAATGGAATCATCTGGATGACAGAAGAAAAGAAAAAAGAAACTTGAAGAAGCTTACTTCAATGTCAACCTTAGAAAAAGGTAATTCATACATGCTTACATGACACTGAAAAGAAGCCAAGGTAAAGAGGAAATGCTAATTTTAAAAAAAAGGGATGAGGCCATAGGAGAGGTCTAAGAGAATACAAAACAAGGAAATAGGCATTTCTGAGAACAATGAAGAATGACGACTAACACTTACCAATGTAAGTTCCAGTCGTCTTACAAATCATAGAACCCATGTCTCCATTTGGGTGATCTAGTTTTAGACCATACCTAATAAAATATATATGTTAATTTCAAAGTTTATATTGACACTAAAGTTTTAAAATATTGTGTTTCCCTTAAAAACATCTTATGAATTTCAGAATATATATCAGGATAGAAACTGTTGCTACAACAAAAATTTTTGTAAAATGAAAATACTTCCCAGTCTTGGTTGAAGTTATTTGAATAAAACTTCATTTGAAAATTAAATATTTTGTAATTAATTTGGTTATCCCCATTGATATTCCTTTCAAAGAATTTAAAACATTACCAAGTGAAACAATTATTTGATAAAGGTATTTCTCAAAACATCTTTCTCAAAATAATCTAAAAGCAGTTCAGGGTCTTCCCTGGTGGCGCAGTGGTTGAGAATCTGCCTGCCAATGCAGGGGACACGGGTTCGAGCCCTGGTCTGGGAAGGTCCCACATGCCGCGGAGCAACTGGGCCCGTGAGCCACAACTACTGAGCCTGCGCGTCTCGAGCTTGCGCTC
Organism: Phocoena sinus; assembly: GCF_008692025.1. Classification (NCBI taxonomy): domain Eukaryota; kingdom Metazoa; phylum Chordata; class Mammalia; order Artiodactyla; family Phocoenidae; genus Phocoena; species Phocoena sinus. The sequence goes on along the minus strand of NC_045779.1, from coordinate 52,156,142 downwards.
CGCAACAAGAGAGGCTGCGACAGTGAGAGACCCGCGCACTGCAATGAAGAGTGGCCCCCGCTCACCGCAACCAGAGGAAGCCCTCGCACAGAAACGAAGACCCAACACAGCCATAAATAAATAAATAAATAAATAAAATAAAATAAAAAAAAAAAAAAAAAAAAAAAAAAATAAAAGCAGTTCATATCATACTATACTGGAGATAGTAGATATCAGGTTACATCTAACTATATAAATGATTGATAATTTACTGTAAAAATATTACAAAGCATTATAATGTTATAATCTTTATAATGTTATAAAGCATTCAGCTATGCAATATTGCTAGAAATTACTATTTAAATCTAGTATGTTTGTATCTACTATTTATTTTTCTAAAGAAAATTATTTGAATTACTTACTAGTATGTTTGTATCTACTATTTATTTTTCTAAAGAAAATTAATTGAATTACTTACAAATTATCAGATTGTGGTATGAGAAGTTCACAGGGCATTCCTCCAATATAAACTCTGTATAAATATTTTATTGGAAATGATCAAATTGTGTTTAATACATTATTTCAAAATGCTCTCCTCCCACCAAGTTTACTGCTACCTTATATATTTTTTCCCAATCACTTATTATTATCCATCATTCATTCACTCAACAAACATCTACTGACCACTTATTATGCTACAGTTTTTGCTCTAGGTACTGGAACACATCAGTGAACAGAACAAAGATCCCTGCCCTTATAGGACTGACATTCTAACTTGGGGAGAATGACAATAAACATGATAATAATAACATATTTGGTGTGTTAGAAAGTGATAAATACTATGGGAATAGAAAATGTAGATAATGGGGACTCTTCCACCTGAAGTTCAATTAATTCAAATACAAAATATAATTTTCTAGTTAAGTTTCATACTATAAGAATTAAACAAGGCCCACAGCAGAGGTCCCACAAAGTAATTGGATAAAGAGGATGTCTAACAGCATCAGTGTCAATGAAATGGGAAAAAGAAGCTGAGAAGGATTAGAAGCTGAGAGGAAAATCTGCCTTCACGTTTCCCCAGCTGACTAGGTCGACCCATTGCTTTAAGGCTGATAGAACCCAAGGAGATCAGAGGCTTGCAGGTAACTGACTGCTATCACATTCTTTGCACCATCAGAACAAACCCCCAGCTTCTGGGACAGCAAATCCCACACTGAAAATAAGGCCAGATACAAACCTCAACTATAAAAAATAGGGACTTCTATTTGCAGAGAACTTTGAACTTTTTAATATACACACAAATTCTTTCATTTGATCATTACATTAGGTTGTAAACTGAATTACTGTAACCATTTTAGAGATTTATGAATTCATATTCTCTTTCTAACTTCTTGCCTCGCTGCAACTAAATAATACATTTAGCAGCAAACATTTACAGGCACTTACCACATTTAGTCCTTGCAACTACCTTATGGGTTAGTAACTATTACCCTTCCATTTCACAGATGAAGAGACTGAGGCAGGGAGGTTAAGTAGTTTGCCCAAGCCTGCAGCCAGTAAGGGACAGAGCAGGAATTCAAACCCAGACAGTCCTACTCCAATGTGTGCTCTTAACCGCACCCCGTAATTCCCAAAGTGGTCTGGGTTTGCCTTTCTATGGTAATACTAACCTATTCGGCCTTAAATACATATATTTAACTTTTTTTCACATCTGATCTTTTAGACCAAAAGTGCCTTAGTAGGCACTAGGTTCTTCAGTCATTTGTATGTCCTCTATCATTTGCACCTGGTCTGAATTTGGAGATTTGGCCAAATTGACAAGACTTGTGAGAAGCAAAAGCAGCTTGATCACTTGGGTCTCCTGACGTCCTGCCCAGGACTCGGCCCATTGTTTCCTAGTAACAGAACTCAGGCACAGTGAAATGCCTTGAGGGCCCCAGTGTCACAATGAATGTGGTAGAAATGAGATAAATGCAGCTCTAAAACCTTTGTCCCTCCTATTAATAGGTGTGTGAATTTTTTTCTATTTATGTATAGTATCTCAGGGTTACCAGAGTATAGGAGCTGGGTAGCCTGTCCTCTGAGGTCTCTTCTGACTGTGATGTTGTGATTTCATGAAATAATTTTTATCCATTCCTTTGTATTAAACAGAAGTAAACTTCAACTACAGTGGAGAAAGAAAAGGAATCACTTTGAAAGGTAAACTTTCTATTTTCTGCCATCATTAGGGAAAGGATGACTTAGAGAACCCAAATTAAGAATTGGAATATAAGACATTCATAACACTAGGGGGTGTGGGGAAGGGATGGACTGGGAGTTTGGGGTTAGTAGATGCAAACTACTACATATAGAATGGATGAACAACAAGGTCCTACTGTGTAACAGGGAACTATATTCAATGTCCTGGGATAAACCATAATGAAACGAATATAAAAAAAGAATGTATATATATGTATAACTGAGTCACTTTGCTGTATAGCAGAAATTAACACATTATAAATCAACTATACTTCAATTTTTAAAAAAGATATTCATAACACTCAACTATATGGAAATACACAAAATCTTTATTTATACTAAACTGTCCATATGAAATGTTAAATATTTGTTTCTCTATTTTAGTAGTTCTTTTATTATAAGATCAACATGACTATTTCTAGAATATTATAGATTTATACAAATGTGATTTAACTGAGAGTTCTACTCCACAGAATGCCAGATAAATTATCTTTATTTCATTTAGTAAAACCTTTCAAAGTGCATGTTTTACAAAATTATATATGCTTATGTATGTGTATGTGTGCTGTCTGAGTTATTATTTATCCATTTATTCATTTTACATATGTATTCAGTAAGCATGAAGCACCTTGAAAGCTATGATACTGATTCTGTAGGAAGTGGACAGGACTTTCAGTCTTTCAAGGCAGGACTGAGATAACCCCACCTATGCTAGAGGAAGATAACTCTAGTGACAGTGCTAGTTTCCTACCCAAAAGGTGGACAACTAGTATTTTTTGATGTTAGGTAACCAGCCAATGTTACCATCTGGTCCACAGTTAGTATATGGAAGAACCAGGATTCACATCCTAGCCTGTTAATAAACTATTGACAGTTTTTAGTTTCAGCACTGTCCCACACATGACATGTGGCAGAAAAAGTGCCAAATTGCCTGTTAGCAGACTTGTGTTCTCCTCCTGACCTTGACTAAGTGATGGACTTCCAGGCTTCCAAGGTTTTTGTTTAATATGTACAAAATGAGGCAGTTAGATTAAGTAACAAAATTCTCCAGTGATGAAGTTCTGTGACTTTAGCTTAATTACTATTGGACTTGCTTCCACGTACCTTCTATAAATAAAATCCATCATAGAAAAATAAGCAATTATGTCATACTAAAAGAGAAGGGTATACTGGCCATTGCTTCTTTGTCAATGAATCATGGCAACAGTCTATTTTTCTTCCTCTAATATGGCTGAAAACCACTAGTTAATCCCATAACATTGTAGTGGTTTTTAATATCGTTGGACCCATTATTCATGGGATATCATATCTCATTTATGAATTATAAGAATACGTCTCCACATCGAAAACTTACCTTAAAATCCTAACATTTTTCCCATTTGAGCTTAGTGCTATATTACTTCCATAGACATCAGTGAAGATTCTGCCTTGGATTGTTATTAGTGTACCTAAAAACAAAACAAAGAAAAAGCTCTGTGTAAGATTATCTATCCATATACCCATACACTTAATACGAAAACTTTAGAGGTTTTCCCAACAAAACAAGCATCCAGACGCTTACATCTTGTGCTCACTACTATTGTTTAGCATTGTTCTGAAAGTTCTAATAAACCATGAACAAATAATTATAGTATTAAAGAGATATCTATAAGTATTTATAGCTTAAAGAGGTGTTTCGTGGAAGATAGGATGAATTATTCAATAAATATTGCTTGGGTCATGGGTGATTTATTTGAAAAAAATGTAAATAAGATCCCTACCTTATGCCAAAAAGTGAAATAAATTCTAGGTGAAATAAAAATTAAATATAAACAATTAAACCATACAAACTCTTGAAAAATAAGTGAAAATTTATATAATATTTGTATAATCGGGATGGTGGGATCTTCTACAGCATAAAAATAAAGGGAGAAATAACAAAGGTTAAGATCTACAGATTAGATAATAAAAATTAAGTGTCTGAATGACAGAAACATCACTAATAAATTTTAAAAGCAAACAATAAATTCAAAAAATATTTCCCATCTCTATGACGTATATATGGTTAATATTCTTAAAATGCAAAGAATTCTTGCAACTTAATATGAAAAAAAATGACTAGCCTTAAAAAGAGAGATGAACCAATAATTTATAAAAAGAAGAAATACAGATGGTTAATAAATACAAAATTAATTACATAAGTCAAAGAACTGGAAATATTCAAAAAAAACCCAACTATATGCTTCACATAAATTCTTTTTTAAAAAAAAAAACAAAAGGAGAAAAGGCCTCCTGCCTTCCAGCACCCAGTGTCCACTGGGCTTGGAGCGGGTGGAGCCAGGGCCAGCACCCTAGAAGAAGGTATAGGAGTAGAATTTTTCACATAAATTCTTGAAATAAAATGAGTACCTAGAATTGTTAAGGTTATAGAAAAAGGCATTTTCATATATTCCTGTTGGAATTATAAATTGGCATAACTATAGCTATTATAATAAGCACTGGAAGCAAACTAATGCTTAATAGAGAGAAAGTTTAATACATTATAATAGATTCAGATGCAGCTATTAAAAAGCATTAAAAATTTTTTTTAGTTGTTTTATAATCAGAAAATGCTATTTATAAATTTTTAGGTATCATAATAAGTTTATGTACTAAAAATTAATTAACAATTATAAACAAAAAAGATATTTCAGCTGTCGTGTAACAGACCTGGAGTTCCAGATAAAGGTGTGATGCTCCTTATTGTTGGGGTTCTGAAACTTTTTGCCTGTAAAATAATATTGTTGATAAGCAGTCATCTCTATTTTGGTCCTAGTTTTATGAAATATCTCAGCTTCTTACATTATTTATATTTGAACAATATCCATAATATGACTGTCAAAATATTCCTTTTATATACGAGAAATAAAGTTTAGAATATTACTCTGATTATTCAAAATCTTTTCCTTACTCCCTAAAAATCCTCTTTCATTTCAAAGTGTTTCTACTTGGAATTTTAAAATTCAATCATCCTTTTGTTATCAGTGTAAGTCAAACCACAGTAATAAGGCTCTCTGGTAAAAACTTTTAAGAATTTGGTGGAATAAAATTAAAGAAAGCCTACTTTGGGTTAAGATTATAAAGGAAAAATAACAAAGCATTTTTCAAAAACATAGAAGCAAAACTTGGAAAGAGTTCATCAGAGTAAGCTTTAGTAACTAAGCTAACGATAATTTTCTAGAGTTATTATACAAAATATACTTAGAACACCACCTGACACATTGGCTATTATTATTCAAGTAAACATATGCCAACTTCTTTTTAAAAGACAAAATGAGAAATAATTACCACAAAAGGGAAATTTGAAAAACAAAGTTAATTCTGAACCGGCAAAAAGCAGAGCTGATAGACAAAGTTTCCTCAATAACTGGGATACAAGCAGATCAACATCTACACCTAAAAACAAATAATGTAGGAGAAAAACAAGCTAGAAATAGATCAAGAACAGTCCATCTGCACAAACACAAGGGTACCTCAGAAAAACAGAAGAGGACAGAAACATGGGCTGTAATTTTGAGGAATAACTGAAGCTTTTTGGAGGAGGAAGGTTTCTGGTGGCGAAAAAGATGGCCTCTACATGAATACAAAAATTATATAAGAAAAATAACCTAACACAAAGTAGACTCTCACTAAATGTCAGCTGTCCCCTCCCCCAATTCTCATTCAGGAATAACCTAAAAGAAAGATGCCCAGATACTTAAAGTAAAAGGACAGATTTCTTTCAGACTTCCAAGAAGAGATAAATTTTGAAATTTGAGGCTAAGAATGACTTCAGACTCATTCTTTCACACTTCAGAAATGGTTAATGGAGAATCTATGTAAAAGTAATAAGTAATATAATACCTAGTCAAATGGACTTTGGGCAAAATATCATTTTTAGAAGTAGTAAGGGAAAAGCTAGAGGAACTACCAAGTTGTGTGTAAATCAATCTCTCTAAGCCACAGTGTACTCATATAAATTACATCTGTGGCAAAAAATAATTGAAGAGTGCATATTAAACAACATATTAGTTACTATTATTACTTGAGGAGCTAGATTAGAAACAGATTTTCAATTTAATACACGATCTACAAAGAAAAGAATCAATGAAGATGGCAGAGCAAGTTATTTTATAGAAAATAGAAAATGAGGGAGAAGGTTCTGAAAATTAAGAATAATTAGTCTGAATAATAACAGCAGTCAAGGATAATGATAAAAAGTATTAAAGATAAAATCAGAAAATAGTATGAGAATTAGATGCTACAAGTCTGCAATTTTGTAAAGGGTTTTAAACAACCCAATAAAAGTGTGCAAAAGTTATTGGTCCTGATAAGAACAAAAAGTAAGGGTACGCACTTTGAGACGTTTAAAACAACTGGACATTGCTGTGACATTTTTATTGTATTTTACATAATACTGAGCCACAACAGACTGGAACTTTTAAAAAAGATGATCCTTCACCATGGGTTGTTTAAGACACAGGACCAAGAAACAATGGAGATATGATTTCAAAATTCCAAACTAGAGTTCTATACCCAACTAAACTGTCAACCAAATGTGAGAGTAGCATGGAAGTTTTAGTATTGGAAGGATTTTATTTTAACCTATTAGTAGAAGGAGTTTATTTTCTAAGTACACTTTGCTCCACTAACATGAGGGAGTAGTAAATCAAGAAAAAGGAAGACATAAGATTTAGGGAGCAAGTAGTGACATGAGGGAGAGAGGCAGGAAGTCCCCAGAAAGCTGGTGAAGGGAGACCCCATGATGATTGACTGCTGTGCAGCACATCTAGAGAACAGGCTGTCCAGACTGGAGAAGGAGCACAAAAGAATTCAGGAGTGATGTCTTTTAGGCAAAGATGATTTGATAAATTACCTAATGATTTAAATACATTGAAAAAATGTCATATTTCTGGTGCAGAGTTTGATACACAGAAAACTAGGCAAATACCTACACACACATAAAAACCCAGTTATTAACTCCAAGCAAAACAAAATACTGTATGAGAGAGAAATGTAGTCACAGTACAGTACTTGTTTCAGCTATGAATATTACTTATACAGACATAATCCTGTTATGAATATTGATCTAACCAAAACTGGGGCAAATCTAATTGAGAGAAGGAGTGGGAGGATATCTGTGTGTGTTGGAGGTGGGAAGGGGTAGCAGTTTCATCTCAAACATGGCTATAATTTTCCTCTCTCTGCATCCTCACCTGCAATGTCTTTGCAGCTCTTCCCATCAAGAGATGGAGGCTTGAATACGGACTGGCCTTGGAACTTGTTTCAGCCATTAGAATGTGGTTCTAGGAGCGTGACATTTCTGAGCCCAGGGCTAAAGGCTCCCTGCATACTTCTGCTCTCCTGAGGGATCCCTGCCTCCATCATATGAATAACTCTGGGCTACTTTTGGAGGGTACAGACACTATATAGAACAAAGCCTGATCAGCTCAGTTGTTCCAGCTGAGGCCTCCCAAATGTGAAAGCACCTAGCCGAGAGCAGCAAAGCCTCCTACTTAATGCGCAGCTGACCACAGCCACACGAGCAAGTCCAACAGGGATCAGTCTAGCTCTGCCCAGAACAGAAGAACCACACAGCTGATCCATGGCTACATAAGCAATATAAATTATTGCTGCTTGAAGCTAAGCTTGCGAGTTGTGTTACACAGTACAAGTTAATAGATGTAAGAATATAGGTGCTAAATTCTCATCTTCCATTGTAAGAATTATCAATAAATAGATAATATTGATAGTTAAACTTTATTCAGAAATAGCAATAAATATATTTCTAATTAAGAAGCCTATTATTAGAAATATCACAAAAAATCATATAAAACATTATTTGTACATACATTAGAAATAATATGTTTCTTCTTTAGAACAGGGGAAAGGAATAATAACGTGCATGGTCTTGAATGTTGCATGTGAACAGTGTAATGAAGAAGGACAGAGAGAGCAACAGGCTACAGCGATAATGGGTGAGAAATGACAAGGCCAGAATCAAAATCAAGGCCATGTCAGGAAAGAAGATAAGGGGACAACGAACTTTAGAGCTAATTTGCAGGGTAGGATCATCATGGTTTGGGGCTGAAGATGAAGGAAAGGGAGAAACCAAGGATGTAACAGGTTTCTAGCTTGAGATGTGTGAGAAATACCAGACAAAAAGTAGGGCTAAGGAGGAATACGAGAAGTCCAGTTTGAGATTTGTTGAATTTAGGTTGCTTTGGAGCCATTTTGGTATTTTATTCTAGGAAACAAAAGATGGCTCCACATTTAAGGAGAGAGAAGGGAGCCAGAGATATTTGGGATTCATATTTGGCAATATATTTGGGAATCGTAGACGCTTCTTGAGGACAGAAGTCATAACTAATTTCCTCAGCATTTCATCTTACATTGGAACGTTACAGCACTTGGTAATTGACAACTTAAAGCATAAATACAATTTTTTAAAATATATGGGATGGTCCTTAGAAGAAAATTTATTATAGTGAACACCTATATTTAGGGTAACTAAATTTTGAATGGCTCTGTGCTGCATGGAGTCACATCTTATCTCATTGCATTAGAAAGTACAAAGAAAGGGAAAAGAGTTATGTCTCTATTTAAAATGAAGGTGAGTCTGATGAAAACAGAAAAAGGAAAATCAAACTAAGAGCAGAAATGGGGAAAGAGAAAAAACAGCATGAACAAGAAAATAGTTTGGAAGTATACCAGTTTAATTCATTAATAAAATTAATCTAAAAAGGTAAACACGAAATGATAAAAGAGCTTCCATTACTACAGAAGATAATTAACAGTGGGTGAAATTAAACTTAGCTACATGCTAGTAAATTATTTAATGTGGAAATAGATAACAATCTGTAAAATTAAAAAATAAAAACCCAGTTCCGCAAGAAAGAAAGCGTACTATCGATTATACGTAAGTTAGAGAGGAGATGCCACGTACATTGAAGCTGCAGGCCCAGCTGTTGATGTGACCTTTGCAGATATTATTTTCTGCAATAGGAACCCCATCCACACTGACTCTAATAGTGTAGGAATCTTCTGGCATTGCTCTGGAAAGCAAATGAAGAACACATAAGGAATGCAAAACTCTGTTATTTAATATATAGCATTAACGTACATGTCATTTTTGAAAAGAAGTGTCTGAAATTCTAATTGTTATACAATTAAATTCAATTTTATATTATGGAAAGAAGATGATCTCCATCCTGAACTCTGTACTGCAAATTCTAACATTATAGACCCCAGGCAAATGCTTATTCTGACTAATGCATTGGTGCTTATTGAAAAGGAAAACAAATGTAATAATAATCATTTAAAATAGTAACATATCATCTCGGTACAATTATTTTATGCTTTACTTTTTAAAAAGTTTTAATAATGTTTCTCCCTAAGTAAGCTGAAAAACAGCCTAATGTAGATGGAATCCTCTGAAATCTGGGCTACCTGTTTCAGTACTGAAAGTTGCCATTTACAATGATTAATTTTTTTCTCCTAAGTTGTTAATAACAAACATCAATTTGAGCTGATAGTAAAGAACTTGAAATGTCAATCTACAAAATGATCATCTTTAATCTTAATGACTATGTCAAGATTCTGAACAAAATTAATCAAACTGGACAGGAAGGCATAATTTTGATATTTTGAAGAGCATCATCACAATTTAATAGTGGCCATTTATCTTCTAAAAAAGATCAATAATGATAACAGCTTTAATAACCTGGGAAAGGATATAGTTTTTTTTTTGTTTTTTTTTTTGGCGGTACGCGGGCCTCTCACTGTTGTGGCCTCTCCCGTTGCAGAGCACAGGTTCTGTCTGGATGCGCAGGCTCAGCGGCCATGGCTCATGGGCCCAGCCACTCTGCGGCATGTGGGATCTTCCCGGACCGGGGCACGAACCTGTGTCCCCTGCATCGGCAGGAGGACTCTCAGCCACTGCGTCACCAGGGAAGCCCTAGAATGTATTTTTATCATGCCAATATGTGGAAAGAGTATTATAACTGAATATAATAAAGGTATAAAATAGTCTAAACATCATGAAATCAAAAATAATAGCTGAAAAAAATAGCTGATAATCAGAAAAACATTATTGTAATAGCCAGAGTGATAAAACTATTATAATACTAATATGCATAACTGTGGTTCTGATATGATGAAAATCATTTTATTAAAGATACTTTAAAACATACCTAGTATAGCATGTAATTTGAGTTGAATGACTTGAATCTTTTTCTACATCACAAGAAATTGATCGGAAAGAAGAAACTAATTGCACACTGTTTCCCAACTCAGCATTATCAACTCCATAGTTAAACTGGTTTGCTTGAGCAAAACCTGGAATAATGAAAGCACTCAATTATTATTAATGGAACTCTGTTTTCAAAGATCCAACACTTATTTCGTATTGCATCATTGAATAAATAATAAGAAATAGTACTGATGTCAGCAATTAATCTATTTCATATTCACCTCTATGATTGTAATCCTCTTTGGAAACATGAAAATTAGCCTTTAATTAATTTATTCATAAAAGCAATGCTTGAAAACTTATTATTTGTCAGGTTGTTAAGTGCATTGTAATCAAATGGCTTATATCCCAGTAATAGGGTGGCGAGGGGTGGAGAAACAGACAATATACAAATATATACCACCAGATGCTATGTCTAGTGGAGATAACTACTATGAAAACAGCAGGCTAAAGGGCACAGAAAGAGGAGACAAAGGGAACACGATTTTATAAGACATGGGGTCCTTACCTTGAGTACCTATAAAGCAAAATCTGAGGTAAGGACTTGCAAGTAGATAGTTTATTTGGGTGGTGATCCCTTAGGGACAAGAGAGAAGAAAACCTGAAGAAGAAAACCTGGACACCACTGAAAACAGCTGGGGTTCAATCTTGCTGGAAAAGACTTTTAAGGAAAATATAGACTGCCTCTCAGAAGCAAAGAATCAATGGGAAGAAGCATTTATTCATCACATCCTGTCCCATGAGCTGACAGTTCCCCGTGGGGGACATGGCTTTTCCTGCACTTTTAGGCTGCACATAGGTATATGCCATCTGGGTTCCAACGTCCCAAGTCACTGCATCAAAGAAGCCCTGGGACAAAGACATGCTGTGGGACCTGAAGGCTAGAGCTGGAAGCACAGATGGAGTCAAAGTACATGGGGAACTTTTTGCCACTTCTGTGGCTAGAATAAGAGGCGGGAACCAGGATGTGAGGCTGAGTAAGAAAGGCATCTGACACAGTTGATTCCTTGTACCATATAGATATGCTCAGGCCCTACTTTTAAGTACAATCCATTGTCAGGTCTACAAGGCAGTGGCCACCTAAGAGTTCTGCTAAAGATTTCATACAAGAGGGTTAGTGGGACATGCAACAGGCCACAGTAATACAACTGGTCCTGAGGCTATAATTAATATGCATGTCCCCTCTCTATCACCCATTGTAATTTCCCTAACCATTAGCCAGCACTTCAGCTAATGGAGTGATGCTAACCTTTGTCCTGATGATCTGAGCCCAAAGTTGCCTTGCCCGTGTTTGGTTGTGGTTGCCACCTATGCCTATTCAGTTATCACTGCACATGGAAGCCAAGAGATGCTCCAGGAATACCATGAATTCCAGACATACTGCTCCTTATCTGCATTAGGTGAAAGCAACCCTCCCTCTTCACAATCATCAGAATGGACCATCTCTACCAGTCTATTACTTATGTTTGCTCAATTCAAACTGATCGGTTAGTAGTGGTAGTTTCAGTTCAGTGGAACCCATATTGGGACCCCTGGCAGAAGCATCCTCTATCTGGAAACTCAGACCCAGAATCCAGCAGAACCTAAAATTGCAAGGGCAGAAAGCACAGATTCAATTTTTGGATCACTGGGAGTGATAATGACAGGGAATAACCCTTCACTCCCCGCTCCATGTATTCTATCTGTTGGGAAACAACAGTGTGGATCTGCCACTGGCTCAGTGCATATGGCACATGATGGAGCACAGCGTCCCACTCCACAGGATGTTGCTCCCAAGCTGGGTTCTTGGTCTTGCCTTTTGTAGGCTGTTCCATCATTCTATTAGGCCACATGTTTCAGGGTGATGCAGGGTTCATGGTCATGTGTCCATTATCACTACTTTTTCGCTATAAAATATGTTCCTTGTTCTGAGGCCCTGTTTTATGGCATCCCGTGGCAGTAATTCAGACAATGTATGCTCTCAGAAGATGAGGCTGGCAGAGGCATGGTGGAAAGAGAAGGCAAAATCCATATCTGGAATAGGTGTCAGTTCCAGAAACAGTGAATCTCTGCTTGTCAATGAGGGAAGGAGAGTGATGCAGTCGACTTGTCACTGAGTGGCTGGGTGTACTTCTTGAGGGACAGTCCCCATTGACAGTCAGTATTGGTCTCTGCTACTGACAGAACAGGTATTCAGCAACAGCGGTAGGTAGCTTAGTGTTGGTAAAAGGGAGTCCCTGGTGTTGGTCCATGCACAGCCTTCACCAATGGCCCTCTGTTCAGAGGCCCATTGCACAAGCACTCAGGTGGCCAAGGAGAGAAGCTCCTGAACAAGTTATCCAATCGACCTAGTTGTTCCATTTCCTCTGCTGGGGATACTCTCTTGTGGAAATTAACTTGAGACCTATAGATTTGCATGCTCACTGTCGTGAGTGCATTCACCAGTCTCTTTCCAAGACTTTCTTATTTCTGATTTTCCAATCTTGTACTAGTCAAGTCATCTGCCACAGCCCAGGAGCTGATGTATATCTTTACCTTGGACCACCTTTTCCTCCTTATAAAGTTACTGACCATGTATACTACTCACAGCTCTGCCTACCAGGGAAGCTGACATTGAAAGTAAATTAAGAGCCCAGGGAATACTTTGCAACATTTATGATATCAGAGGTGATGCCAAGAAGGCACTTGTCATAGATGGTCATGGAAGCTTTTCAGAAGGAGTAAGCCATGAGAATATCTATGGGACGTACATTTTAGTTAGAACAGGGTGTTCCAAGTCCCTGTGGTGGGAGCATGTTTGTGGATTCAAGGCTTAACAAGTGTGGTTGCATTAGTATGAGTCAGGAGAAACAGTAGGAGATGAGATTAGAAATGGAGGCATTTCGATTGTTTTTATGAGTGTGGAAACATTGGAGGCTTTAAAACAGAGAAGTGGTATTATCTAACATATATTTTTCAAGATTCACAAGCTGCTGCTCCAGAAATAGAATGGGGCAGGGTGAGAATAGACGGGGGGCAGGGGTGAAGATGCTGTTTCAGTGAGCAATGTATAAATGACTGCTTGGCATGGGTTCAAGAGAAGATGGAGGAAAATAAGTAAAGAGTACAAATACTGGTAACCTTTAAAAGAGTTTTACTGTAAAGGGAAGCAGAGAAATGGAGTAGCTGAAGGGGGCGGTGTGGACCAAGGGGACAGTTGATGATTTTGCTTTTGCTTTTTTTCAGGTGGGTGAAATAGTATGTTTGCATGCTGATGGGTATGATCCAACAGAAACTGAGAAATGGATGATGTGAAACAGAGCAGAAGATTATTTTAATCTTACTATAAATATATGAAAATTCAAACTAGATTTGGAAGTAAACATCAATTATTTTTATGCCACATAAAAGTATTTTAACAACAAGGTCCTACCATACAGCACAGGGAACTATATTCAATATGCTGTGATAAACCATAATGGAAAAGAATATGAAAAACAATGTATATATACATATATATGTATAACTGCATCACTGCTGCACAGCAGAAATTAACACAACATTGTAAATCAGCTATACTTGAATAAAATAATTTTTAAAGTATGTTATATTGCTGAAACCACATTCAATTCTGAAATAAACCCAAGAAATAAAACCTATGAGTAAGATAATCAGATAATGTTCTATTGATTAAATCCTAAAATTAAGTATTCTAATAAAAATGTTAAAAAGGTACTTAATACTATTCTAGTATGCACAGTGAATCTACAAAGTTGTCTAGGTTATAACATATTTTTTGAATAAAGTCAAATTAGTAAATAAACATGTTTTGTCCAGATTACTTCAAAATCTAAAATTCCTAAATTCTGAGTTCTAAAAATATGTGCATTTTTACATATTATTTTTCTCTGAATATCACAAATTCTTAAGATTAAGAAAACAGTATAGCCACATTGATGACTAAAATATTTTTGAAATTATGAAACATTTTCTTTTACACTAAAAGATCTGCATCCATGTCATTAATGTAAATGTATAAGCTATGTAACTGTCATAACTTAATTAGCTACAGATCACATTGTCCCACAGTACAATAATAAAATCAGCAGGAAAAAAAGGTTAACCCAGAGAGGTACACTAAACTCTTTAAATCCTAAGTATTTACATTATTAATGTTAGAAAAAAATAAATATTAGGTATTTACCTTAAATTGTCAGTAGTTTTCAAGTATGTTTCAACAAAACAATCACCACTACAACATGTGCTCACATTAACCTTTACTAGTTAAAGTGGTTGAACTGGGGTTGCCAAAGGTTTGTGGTGTGGCTTTTTAAATTACTGAACATTTTCAATGTTCTACAAAGGTCTATGAGACAACATGAATACTGCCTGGTTTAACACAGGACTGGAAGTAGGGCTTCGCTATGCCAAATGTTCATCAAATGCCATAGCCCTGTGCCACAGCTCTGGTTAACACTGCATGTTAGGTGACAGTGTTGTGTACAGGAAAGGGCATTTGGACCCTGACATCCTGGGTTAGAATCCCAGCTCCAGTGAACTCCTTGCTGTATGAACTTGAGCATTAGTTTTAGACATAAACTCTCTCAGTCTTAGTCTCCTCACCAGGAAAATGACCATAATAATCTACTTAGCAGGAATTATCAGGAAGACTAAATGAGAATTTATATATAGTACTTAACATGGTCCCTGGCTCACAGGTTAAGAGCTCAATTAATATATATCCTTATTATATAATAAGTCACAAAATAGTTATTATTAGTCAGTATTAATATCGTTTTTAAAAAAATAACAGAACAAATAAGTGGGTGGCCAGGATTCGAACCCAGGTTGTAGATGCCAGCTTGGCATCCCTGTGATATTCAGAGAAAAGTAATATTTAAAAATGCACATTAGGGGCTTCCCTGGTGGCGCAGTGGTTGGGAGTCCGCCTGCCGATGCAGGGGACACGGGTTCGTGCCCCGGTCCGGGAAGATCCCACGTGCCGCGGAGCGGCTGGGCCCGTGGGCCATGGCCGCTGGGCCTGCGCGTCCGGAGCCTGTGCTCCGCAGCGGGAGAGGCCACAGCAGTGAGAGCCCCGCGTACCACAAAAAATAAAAAAATAAATAAATAAATTCTACATACAAATACTAATCAAAAAAGAAATAAAGAGGTCCTTAGAAATTAAAAATGAAAACAGAAATTTATAAAAAAAAAAAAAAATGCACATTACAAAGCTATTTCCAGTTATCCAACGTAACTTCCTCCAGACCCTATGTTCTTAGCTCCTCTCCTATTCTTTATACATAGAAGTAAGCAGAAACTCAACAAAAGATAGGGATTTTAATAAATGCTGCTCTCTTATTCTAAGCTTAAAACTTAACCGAACAGGACTCATCCAGCAATAGGCTAATGTACAAACATACCAATTGAACATGTGAAACATATTTGCATTGAGTTTGCAGTATTGAATATAGGAAGGCAGTTACTGCTGAAATGGAATTGTGAAAAGATACATGAAAACACAGAAAAGCAAGCTATTTGTAAAACCACTCTTTCCTTTTGCCAATTTCTGCTTATCTTTGGCGTTCACGTTGAGTTTGGAATACACAGAAGGGCTGCTGGCAACTAACTAAAGAATAGAAAGTTTTACTTGTAGCGTGGCTCAGGAAGTGATACATGTGTTTGTTTTCCTATTAGGCATATGTCACATCAGTGATATGGTAACAGCAGATCTGTTCTTCAGCATTCCTAAGAAAAAAACAATTAAAAAAGTAATGCCAACAAAAGATGATATATATTGTTTTTAGCTTAGGAGTTGTTTTAATATTATATGTGTATGTATGTATATATACACATACATATATGTGTCTCATATATATGTGATATATATATATCTATATATATTTCCTGGGAGTAAAATATATAGGAAAATATGAACCAAATCAATAAGATTTGTAAATATTCTCATTATAAATTTTAGTGAAAATAAAAACTACAGAAATATTTCTAATTTTGTAGCTAGCTCCAAAGAGTTAAAAAGCAATAGAAAGGAATCACCTTTAAAAAAATAATTTTAATTTAAAAGTATAATTCTAAATAAATAATTGGGTATAAAGAAGATAACTCTGGAAGTACTCCAAAGCACAAAGATTACAGGAAGGGATGGGTGTACCCTGGAAACAGAAAAGGTCGAGGCTTCAGATGGAAATTCCTGATATGTTGATGTATTTTTTTCCTTTTGCAGAAAAACTGGAGACAGAATTTGCCAGGCACCCAAACCTGGGTCTCCTGATAGCAGCCTGTGCTGCTATCACGAAAAATGCATGTGTTGTCAAAGCCAGCAGTTGCCATGTACAATGCAGGCTGTTTTGGGTTTCTCTGGTTAAAAAAAAAAAAGCAGGGTTGAGAGTGTATAAACCTACTTAAAAGCTGTAACATTCAAAACAATGGGAAAAAATGGTGCAGTGTGACGGAGCATAACTTCTAAAAAATGAAACCATCTGTATAAGATAAATGCAAAAGAATAATATGAAATAGCTCTAAATTATGGAGCAGATATGTATAGGTGCCTTAGATACATCATCCTTTTCAATATTCATAATAGACCCAACAGGTAGGAATTAATATCCCATTTCACGGATGAGGAAGCTGAGGCTTAGAGAAGAAACTTGTCCCAGTCCCCCAGTGGGAGTGGCAAAGTTGGAGCTGAAAGCCAGTCGGACCCGACTAAAGTCTATATGCTTTCCATAATATTGCAAAAATTACATAACTCACCACTTCAGTTAAACAACAATATATGTGCTAGACATTGTAATAGGGAAATAGCTAGAAAAAAAAGAACCAAAAGTAAAAAGTTATTCCTTCCGGCTCACAGATTTTTTTTTTTAACAAAGATAAATATCAAAGAAGACAATTGAGAAATACAAGGCATGAATATAAAGTAATAAACACAATAAAGTTAGAAACACTCCAGAACTTATCAAAATGATAACACTCCTCATCCAATCAGTCATCTTAGAAGGAAATACAATGATTTCCACGGTCATGCCACTGCTCAAAACGCTTTTTTTTTGTTTTTTGTTTTTACGGTACGCGGGCCCCTCACTGTTGTGGCCTCTCCTGTTGCGGAGCACAGGCTCCGGACGCGCAGGCTCAGCGGCCATGGCTCACGGGCCCAGCCGCTCGGCGGCATGTGGGATCTTCCCGGACCGGGGCATGAACCCGTGTCCCCTGCATTGGCAGGCGGACTGTCAACCACTGCGCCACCAGGGAAGCCCTCAAGACGCTTTTACTTGGGCAGCATAATTGTAAAATTATACATAATACATAATATTTACATAATTGTAAAATTTTACCTTTGGCTCCTGAAGATAGCCTTTAGAACAAAGTAATGCAGTAGCAAGTTTTTGCCTGTAAAGTTTCATTAGGTGTGAAAATAGACAAAAGACATTTGAATACACAAAAACATTAACAATAGATCTTTCAGAGGGTGGAATTTCAGAGAACTCAAGTCAAATATTTATTTTACATTTTCATTGTGGCCTTTATAAAAATAAAAAATTTTAAAGTCATAGGGGACCAACATGTAGGTGATCTAGCATTTACAATTCTATTTAGAAAGTGTTCTTCTGTGATTAATAAATTATCTCTGTATTCAATTCTAAACATGGAGTATGAGTCAGACACAGCACTGATGGATGATGTGAATGTAGTTCCTCCAAATAAACTTTGTTCAAGTACCACATTCATGTAGCTTTGGAGGTCTGGTGTGTTTTGTAAATTCATTATCATTACTTTACACACATTCTGTATATATCATGGGCCCCCCAAACAGTATTTAGACTCAGCCTCTTAGAAAGACATAAGGTATCACAATTTCAGTCCCTATAGTGTGTGGTTAAAGCAAGAAGAGGGAAAACACATCAGGGTGGGGTGCAGGTACCTGCAATTCAAATAGGATTTAACTATTCTATAATTCTTTGCCAAAAGCATCCAGAAATACAAACTGATGGGAAAACTAGAAAGTCACTGTGACACTTTGTGCTTCCTAAGTAAGAGGATTACTCCTGAGCCTCAGAAAGTCTACCAAAGAGCAAAGATTATAGCTAGGTTAATAAGGATGTTCTTCCAAAATGCCTTAAGAATGGAATGGTTTGTTTTGTTTTTTCCTATTTCTAACTAGGGATGCTCTGAGTTTATGTACCTAAACTCAAGCCATGGTTCCTGGATCAGAAAAAGTGCAGGTCTTGAGGCAGAAGGAAATAGCTGAGCAATTTTATTGTTTTGTTTGTTTGTTTGTTTTGGACATTTCTCTCATGGCATTTAAATCTCTGTTAGAAACCCAATAGCTTTCAAACACACTATCTAACCAAATGTTAACAGCAATATACAATATAAGGGAGCTATGGATAAAGACATTTTTAAAAGTCTTTAACAAACATTGTCTCCAGGTGTCTAACTCTAAAAAAACAAAAACACACTTTAATCCAAAACATATTGTTCACAATTTAGAGGCTCAAACCATTTCAAGTGTATCATTGAGATTAAATTCTACAGAAATTTTACTTAGAAGTATTGAAAGACATTTCAATACATACAACAGAATTATTAAATATCTTGCTTTGTCAATTTTCTGATTCCAAAAACTTCTCACTGTTCTTCTTATTTTAAAGACTAAATAACAGTTTTTATTAATATTCTTAAAAAATTTTTCTTTCCCATCCTTCAAAAATTTGTAAGCATCTGAATACTACTATCATTTAGATCGTAAAGGCCTAATGGCTAAAAGAACCACATATTTCTATTTAATCCTAGGAATAGTTGCTTATTAAATATATTCCCTAATTGCCTACTTTGTTTTCATCCCAAGACGAGGGAAGGAGAGTTATACATAACCCATGTTTTGATGAAGTATATGATAAGGATTGGGTGGCAGAAGAAGGGATCCAAAGCTTTGCTTTCAGTTGTCTTTCTCCATTCATTACCATTCTATTTCTCTATCATACCCTCCTACTAACATCCTACTCCCAGAACCCCCCAAAATGTTATATTTAATATAAACATAAATGTTATTAGACCCATGAAGAACAAAGTAAGTAACTGCAGAGTTGGGTTAAAGATGTTTCTTTCAATTCAATCATTATATTCCAGACCTTGGAGTTCAGCAAGTAATTATGATACAAATTCAGATGGTCAGGTTGATAGAGACTTTCAGGGTTTTTTTTAGGTGTCAAAGAGGATAGAGTTTCACTACTCTGGCCAAATGGAGAAGCAACTCTAGTGGATTTTTTTTAAAAAACCGTAAATCTAAATGTAAAACAGCCTTTGAAATACCTCAACCCTGATGAAAAAAAAAAAGGCAACAATACCTTCTCCTTTGATAGTCAGCCTTGTTGCTCCATTTATGCTGCCATATTTAGGTATTATTTCTGTGACTTTGGGAATTATTTTAGAGCCATCTGAAAGATATTAAAGTACAATAGAAGTAAAAGCATCAAGTACTTCATTTCAAGCACCAAATTTTGTACCACAAATTACAATGGTGTAAGAAAAACATCACGGAGATTATAGGACAGAAAGTAAGTACACCTAGGTTTTATTTTTGGTTCTATTACTAACCAGTGACTTGACAGGGAGTCAGTCATTAACTTTGTTAATACTCACTGGCTTTATGCAAAGCACTGTCTTACATGCTACAAAGAAGAGGAATAATACATGATCATTTTCATTATTCTTACCTATCATATTATAAAACATTTATTAGACCCTTAATTTCATGTAGTGCTCTGCTAGCTGCAGTTCCGTAACTACAGCTATCAGCCCACACAGCAGCAGACAGCGCTGGAGAAATAGCTCTGTGGAGAAATAGGTCATTATCAAAGCCCATAAGAAATGCAAAGCCAGGTAAATTGAAAGAATAGTCTAGGTACAAAAAAGGAATGTTGTGTTTTAAGAAGTAATTGTTTTCTGTGACAGAGTAAGACTTCAGGGAAGATCAGTTCTGGGACCTTTTTAGCCTTCTGATGACAGTGAGTTTTTTTTTTTTTTTTTTTGACAGTGAGTTCTTAATGTAAAGGTCACTAATTCATTCAACAAACAGTGTTAGGTTCCTGGGCATTTAAAAATCTGTGACAGTCCCAACTTTCCAAAAGCTCAGCTTAGGGAGCCCAGAGTGACAGAAGAGAGCACAGGGGCCACGTGACTAAGAAGGGGCATTTCATCCACACTGCTTCTTGAAAGAAGGGTGTTCCTGCTGCATCTGGGAGAGCAAACATGAATTAGCTAGACTGGACCAACTACGGGAAAGACAGACTTCTAGACAAAGAGGCGCCTCTGCAAACACAGGGGTGAGTGAGCAGCTTCTTTGGTGAACTGAAATTAATGCTTCAAAATAACTCAAAGTTACATCATGGCTAAAAGGATTTATTTTCTGCTTAAACTGTACAGATCTGGTAATTATTAGATCCAGTAACAAATTCTCAGGATAGGTGGAAAGATTTAAGTGGGAACACAAAGAAAAGCCACCTAAATTGTTTGAAACGGATGAATGAGAAAAAGGTAAAGAAATTATGATTGAGTTCATTCCTGCCTGAGAAAAGTTTAGTGTGGACTTCACCTACAATAGCAAAAGCTCTCCAGCATAAAGATGACTACCCCCCAGACCCAAGGACTCTGCGCTGTGGGTCTGTCTTTGGCAAGAGCTCCAAGGCTGCTCATGCTGCCGGCACATTTGTAACTTCGAGCAGCCCACAGCCAAGAGTAGGAAACTCCAGCGAGGGAGCTGGATCCTATCTCGTAGAAGCGCGGTTCCTCACCTGTCTCAGGTTCATCCTCCCCGTTATCTCCACGGACAACTCCAATTTCTTATCTTATCAGTCTCTTCCCAGCCCTCTCTTGGGTATTACTTTGAAGGCCCTGGGCAGCTGCCCTTGGAAATGACTGACACCCGCCACAAAGACCCATTCCTATCTTACTGGGAGACCCTGTCCTCCCTTCAAAGGGGAAGGGACCCAACAAGAGTGAGAAAAGGGAGGAGTTGGGTTGCGTCCCCAAGCCCCAGCCAAATTTCCGTCTCTTTTTCAACTGAGTGACCAGGGATGGAGGGGGTGAGGTTCCATAATTCAAGCAGCAACCCTCGTGGCAAGGGTTTAACCTAGTCCCCAGGATCGCCATGCAGCCGCACGCTCAGCCTCGTCCCAGGGCCAGTGCCAGACGGTGCAGCCTCTCCCGCGACCCCGGCAGCGGGGGTTGTGTCTACAGGGACCTCTCCGGCTTGCCTCCCTGGCGTCCCAACTGGGTTACCTGTGCGGGGGTCTGCGACGCACAGGAGCAGCCCCCAGAGGGCCCACGTCCCCCAGAGCCACAGGTGTCTCATCGCGGCGCCAGTTCCGCAGAGCCTACGCCCGCCGCTCGCTCGCAGCCGCCGCCAGCGCCCCGGCTCTGCTGGCTAGCTCGCCCGCCGCGTCCCACGCGCGCAGGCGGACTCGGCCGCCCCAGGGCCGCCCCGCCCTCGCCCGCCCGGGCGCCCCCTGGCTTTACGCGCAGACGCACGCCCCCCTCACCCGGGAACGCAGCCGGCCCCGGCCCCTCAGTAACCATGGAACCTCCACACTCAAGAGTTGGTTGCTAACGCCCCACGGCTGCCTCCGCAGGTGTAAGAGCCCCACTTTTTCTTGGCGAGAGAGGTCAACAGGCAAGTTTGCCGACAATCTCGCCTTTTCTGTCCTCCCTCCCGTCCTTCCCCTCCTCTCACCCCCTTCCTTCCTCCCTTCCTTCCATTCTCTCTTCTTCTTCCCTCCTCCCCGCCCCCGGCCATTTCTGGACCTGTACACTTTCCTCTGCCGGTCTGCCTTGGTTATTAATCATCCCCAGGTGAGCCTCAAAGTCCACCTAATACGCAAACCCCACACAGTTTCCCCCTTCCCATTCATATAATTTCGTGCTCCCCCTTTTATTGACAATCATACTAAGGTTTATTGGTCTCTGGGCACGTCCCCAAACACGCGCCTTAGAGACTTCAACCCACAATAGTTCCAAAATGACTATTACTATTATTATGATCCCCATCGTTACAAGCCGTAGACTGAGGCGAAGGTTAAGTAACTTGCCCGAGGCCGTATACATAGGTGTACAGCGAGGACTCAAGCAGAATGACTCTAGAGCCAGGGCTCTTACGCCCGCCACTGGCCCCTATTTGGCAGACTTCTAGCGAACGCTTGCAATGCTTAGGACATCCTCATACTAAAAACTATTCATTATTTATCTGAAATTCGTATTTAATTCGGCATTCTGTATTTTTATTTACTAAGTCTGACAACTCTAGTTAGGAGGGAAGAGAGAAGAAATAGAAGAGAGAACTTAAAATCAGTGAAATAAATAAAATTAAGTCCTTGCTCTTCAGAAGTTTTATCTACCTCATTGGGGTTAAATTTTTTTTGTTAGATTTAGTTAATTATAGTCGTCTTATAATTTTGTGCAAACGGACTGTCACCACTCTACTGAAAGCAGTGCCAGCAAAGGTACCCTGACCTTCCTTACTTCTTTTGGAACTCTCCGTAGCATGTGACACTGTCGACATCTTTCTTGAAATTCCATCCCTCCTAATAGCCTTGGGTTTCTTCCTGCTTCTCCAGTCACTTCTAATATTTTTCTCTTCCATCTTCTTTTGGAAATTGGTATACCTGCAGGGTTTTTTTTTCACCCTTCCCGAACTCTGCTATCTAGAAGCAGACCAATTAGCAGAAAATCAGCTAATTGAATGCCAATTTGCTCATTATTTGCCAAATTTACTAAATTTAAAGATTGCAGTGTTGTAGAGAAATAATAAGCAGCTTTAACAAAAATATTCACTTTAGGTTATTAGCTGTGAAATATGTAGAAGTATATATTTCAATATCAATAACCAAAATAAAAATTAATGTGGGAATTTCTATATGGAATTGTTTGGTTAATTTTGATTTATTTCTGGTGCTTTCATATTAAAGTTAAATTAATCTAAATTAAATTTTAGATGACTTCACTAAAAAGTGAATTCAATTTTATTCAAAATCCTGATTTTTGCACATGCTTTTAAATTTATAAATTTAAATTGAATATAAGACATAAGCTAAAAAAAAAAAAAGACATAAGCTAAATGATACTAAAAAGAATATTTACGATTCTTTTAGTATTAAAAAAGTAGAAAATGTCATTCAAAAGTATTATGGAAAAGAAGTAGGTGAAAAATCTTGTCACAGACATATACTGAGGTTATGATTTCTAATCAGGAATTATTGAAATAGGTAGACTTTCTTTAAAGAAAGGATCTATATTGTTTATAACAAAAAGGAAAACTTTTCTTAAGTTTTGGATATATCAATAAAGTGATTAGGGACCTTCTTTTTTTTTTTTTGCAGTACACGGGCCTCTCACTGTTGTGGACTCTCCCGTTGCGGAGCACAGGCTCCGGACGTGCAGGCTCAGTGGCCATGGCTCACGGGCCCAGCCGCTTCGCGGCATGTGGGATCTTCCCGCACCAGGGCACGAACCCGTGTCCCCTGCATCGCCAGGCGGACCACTGCGCCACCAGGGAAGCCCGATTAGGGACCTTTTTAATGTTGATTTCTGTTTTGCCAAACTTTTGATATTTTTAAGATTGTTTCACAAAATTCTTTGAGTATATCCATCAGCAAATGGCATCCACCAGCAAATGGCATAATATATAAGATGGTTATTCCTATTGTGTTTTATTTCATTTTTCTACTTAACTTGTACTAACCACACGGTCCCTTCTAGATTAAAATGGTCCCTTCCAGATATTTTTACTTCCTGTACACCTAATCTTGTAACAAGTTAGCTATATATGTACGTATGTACAAATATATATACAAACATACGTTTATATATGTGTATATGTACATAATATATACACATATCCATATATAATATGACATTATGAATAGTACATATTGTAATATGAAAAATGTGTGTATAGTTTTTCTATATATTTCACCATCAGTAACCAAAATCAAATAGTCTTGTTCAAGCTGCTAAGTATTTATGTTAAACTGCATTCATTTAATTTAGCAAACTTGGCAAATTAGTCATTCAACAAACTGATCATTTGGCTAATTGGCTTTAGGAAAACTGATATTTCAACAAATAGCCTGCTTTCCTGTCATGTAATATGTAAATTTCTTAAAGAGCCAGGCACTGTAATTTACATTTTTAGATTTTTACTCAATTCTTCTTGAATGAATATCTTTAACATTTCTATTATAAATAGTGTGTATTTATATGATAAATCAATGTCCTGAAAAATACAGCAGTGAGATTTTTTATCTTAAATTAACATAAGTGACAATAAATAATAACTAGATGGAAATTTGTATAACTAAAACATCAACTTGGAACCACAAAAAGTGGTTACGTAGCTTACATGACTAATGATTTAAATTGTATTCATCTTTAGAATCTTTAAACCTTTGCAATACAGACTTACCATGGAACATGGACATGGGGAAACATGAAAAGAGGATCCTAACTACCAAACTATGTGCTTCTTTTTAAGTTTTTTAAAAATCTAGCTCTAACAAAAACCTGCCTATAAGGCCAGCATCATGGGAATATGACTTGTGCAGTCTCATAGGGCCCCACGTTTGGTTTAGTTCTCTGCTGTCACCATCCTGAAATCCTTAATACTTTTTGAATGAGGGGGAATCTCTATTTTCATTTTGTTTGGGATCTCACAATTATATAGATGGTCCTGCCTGCCCTTATGATGAAAAAAAAAGACAGGTTTTTAACTTGTTGATCCTTCAGTGTAAACATAATAAGAAAAAGTGATAACTCTTGCAGAACTAGAATGAATAAGGAATTCACTGACTTGGAAAATGAGCTGTGTGCTGGAGCCTGATTTTGAATCTGCACCTAATTGTGAGAGATGGCGAACAAAATGAAGTACCTACAAAACAATAGTTTGCCTTCAACAATTATTCAGTATACTAGGCATTAAGAATATGGCAGTAATTTTTTTAAAAAAATCTCTGTTCTCATGGAACTTTTTAGTGGAAACAGACAATAAACAAAATAAATGAGTAAAATATACAGTATGTTAGGAAGTAATACATGCTAGAGAGAAAAAAATAAAGCAGGGAAGAATAGTGTGTGTATGTGTGTGTGTAGGGTGTGATGGAGTTTTAGATAGGATGAACAGGAAGTTGTTGTGGAGAAAGTGAATTTTGAGTAAAGTTCTGAATGTCTGAAGTGAGTAGCTTAGCCACGTGGACATCTGGGAGAAGAGCATTCTAGGCAACTGGGAGAACAAATGCCAGTGAGTGAGGAGGGAGTGTGCCTGGCGTGTAAGGGGCAGGAAAACCAGAGTGGCCGGAGTGGCCAGAACAAGCTAGGTGCTATAAGATGTGAGGTCAGAGAAGTAATGAGAAGAGGGGCAGGTCATGGAGGATCACGGATTTGACTCTGAGTGAGATGGGAATTCACTGTAGAATATTGAGCTGAAATGTGACATGCTTTAACTTATGGTTTCAAAGAAACACCAACTGCTATTTTGTTGCACTGGGGCAAGGGCAAACGCGGCAAGATCAATTAAATAGCTAGTGCACATGATCTAGGCAAGAATAATGGTCACTTGGACCAGGATGGGAACAGTGTTGGTAGTGGGAAGTGGTCAGATTATGGATATATTTGAGAGCTGAGTTAACAGGATTTGCTGACAAGGAGTATGGAGGGTAAGAGGAAAAATAGGAGTCTAACATGACTGCAAGGGTTTGGGCCTCAACACCCAGAAGTACCGGGGCTGTCAACTGCAGGGGAAGAATGTTGAAGGGGTGGGTTTGGGTGAGTGTATGAAGAGCTCATTTTGGACATATCAAGTTTAAGACCTATTAGACATCAAGTGAGATGTAAAATAGCAAGTTTGGTTTTGAATCTGAAGTTCAGGGGGAAATCCAGGTTGGAGATATCAGTCTGAGAATGATGAGCATATATTTTAAAAACAGTGAGACCAAATGCAATCACCTAGAGAGTAGAATATAGATGGAAACATGAAAACATCAGAAGCCTGCGCCTTGGGAAACTCCAATATTTAGTAATGGGAAAGATGAGGAAAAACAAGCAAAGCTGACTGGGGAGGAGTGATCAAAGAGGCAGCAGAAAAATCACTTGAGAGTATTGTGGGAAGCCAAGTAGAGAAGTATTTTAAGAAGGAAGAAGTAATAACCATCAATTGTTCCTGCCATGTCAAGCAAGAAGAGCACCTTTGGATTGAACAATGTGGAGCTTATTGGAAACTGATAAGAGTGGTTTTAGTAAAGTGGTGGGGGTGAAATCCTGATTGGAGTGGATTCCTGAAAGAATAGGGATAATTGGGGATGTTTTAGAGGCTGCCTGCCAAGATAAGCTAGAAGAGGTGGAAAATCAATAGCCCAGGGAAAAATAGTCACTGCAGGGAGCCAAGGGTGGTGGTCTTGAATTGAAGTGCAATCAATGAGAATGGTAGCATTTTTTTCTCCAGCTACTTGAAATGTGCAAGTACAAGCAAGTGAGTAGGCAGCTTTGGGAAAGCTAGTGGCTTTACTCACTAGACTTTAAAATCGCTTTCCTATATTAAGATGACACTGTCAGCAGCAGCATTCTCAGATAAAAAGTCAGGAAACTAGAAAGATGTTAAGGCGTAAAGAGGCTCTAAAACCTACTGATAGAATAAACTTCTGTTCTCGAGCAAGCCTGTGGGTTTGGTTTTGGTTATTGCTGCCTTGGGAATTTTTGTGTCCATTGTTTGAAGTAGGCAGTTGTTATTTGGGGGGGCACTCTTATTTCTCCCTTTTTTATATCATCCCAATTTCTCCTTTGTGGAATGATCTCTTCCCCATTAGATATAGTCTGTTGAGTCAAGGTGTGTGTGTGTGGTGTTGGGGGAGGTGACCTAGAGTAGGCCAATCAGATTCTCCCTGGAACTTGAATCTCAAGCAGAGGAACAGAGGAGTCTGAATGCTGGAGTTTGTTTATTGCCTTGGAAGTGACCTGACCAGATTGTTCACACAAGCACTGTTTCAGAGGTTCTTTCCTTGCAGTCCTAGAAAATGCCTTAGTTCCTTCCTGTTTTCCACATTCTGATTTGCCAGGTTTCCCAATGATAATGTAAGTTTTAGATATTCTTCCTATAAATTTCCATAGTTCTGTAGTTTGCCAGTCAGTTACGGTTGTTTGCAACCCCCCAAAATTCTAATTAAGAAAACATTTTTATCAGTAAATCATGCTTTTAGAGGGAGGGAGGGGAGGTTTTGTATTCTCTTTATTTCTCTTATTTTCATATTTCGTTATTTGACAGGATGGAAAAGATCTGACATTATAACCACTATGCAATATTTGATTAAAAGGCATGTAAAAGAAGAACTCTAGATGGTTGTAGCAAGCAGTACAAGTACCTTTTTCTTGAACAAATTTTGGAAAAATATAACATTAGTAATAGTGAATGAGCCACATTGGTACCTAGCTACATGGACTGATAGTAGAAATTAGCCCTGTATCGTGGCTCAAAAGTTTCTTGTGCATGCTTATTTCTTTTTATTATATATGAGTTGAAAGAAACAAATAAACTTTTTACAAGTATAACTTGTTT
Organism: Phocoena sinus; assembly: GCF_008692025.1. Lineage (NCBI taxonomy): Eukaryota > Metazoa > Chordata > Mammalia > Artiodactyla > Phocoenidae > Phocoena > Phocoena sinus. The sequence goes on along the minus strand of NC_045779.1, from coordinate 52,128,102 downwards.
AAAAGCCCTGGAAAATGAGACAGACCATTTTGAAAAACACAGCACTGGGTAAAATGATTTAATAAGGTAAGCAATGTTCTCAGAGGACTGAATCACTTGGTAATTCTTCTTTTTTCCAAAACCCTACATAAATTTACATATGGAAGCTATATTGACCCCCAGTTTTTTTTAGACACAAAGTTATTAAGCCTCCCTTCCTCAAATAACTATCTACATGGTAGGGTAATCCTAGCTGAGAAAACTTTTTCTAGTACAGAACTGAGAACAAGTCAGCCTCCTTTGAGCTTTTGCCAAAGGGTAATAAACAAATGCTTCAAAGTAGACAAAAAGCTGTTAATCTTGACTTTATATTATGAAACATTCCACAGTATTTCCTGATCAAGTAAGTGCTAATGGTTTGTAATTTGTCGCTATTGCCCTCTTCCCTCCCTTTTAAAATAAATGGCAAAGAAGGTTGAGTGAGAAAAAAAACACTGGGAAGGAAAAAAAATCCAGTGTAGCTGGTGATAGCAAATTGGAGGGAAGGTAGCGCGAGATGAGTTTGGAGAGAGAGGCAGGGGCAAATCAGAAAAGCTTTTAGGACTCAAGTAAGGAGTTGTCCAACTTTAAGTGGAGGTGGGTGACTTGACTGATTCATGTTTCAGAAAATGCTCTCTTGCTGCTACATGTTAAGGGATTAAATTGGAGACAAGAATGGAAATAAGATCAGTTTAGGATGCTGTTGTGGTGGTCTAGACTAGAGATAGTGAAGATGGAACTAGAATGGCAGTACTGGAATTGTCAAAAAAGGGGCAGATTCCTGGATATGGGTTGGAGATAGCACTGCTATTAACTTTTGGAATGGATTCACAGGGTAAGGGAAGCCTGGGATGCTCTAGGTTTTGGGTGTTAATGCCTGGTGGATGGTGGTGCTGAAATGCCCACGGTCGCGAGACCCCTCCACAAGACCACCAGAGACAAGAGTCAAAGCCAAACGGCAAGGGTCATTTATCGCAGGTTCGAACCTGGACCTCCGCGCACTCGTTGCTGGTGACGCTAAGAGGTCCCGATGGAGTTTAGTACAGCTCTTTTATAGACAGGTACAAACAAGCTCGGGACCTTCTGCAGGGCTTTCCAGGGGTGGGGAGTACTGATTGGCTAACTTTTAAACAAAGACACTAGTCACTGATTGGTTAACTTTTAAACAAAGACACTAGTCACCGTCTGATTGGTTGGGTGGTTGCAAAAGGGGGTTCAGCAAGCATAGTTACAGAAGCGAGAGCGGCTGGTTAAGTTTCGGTTTCCTGAGGCTTTGTTTTTCAATTAGGAATACTTAAGATGGGGCCATAGTTACAAACAGTACAAACAGGAAGATCGATGCAATCCTAGCAGCGCTACGGCCTAATGGCAGGGCATCAATTCAGTCCTATTTCTACCAAAGTAGAACATAGCCCTTCAGTGCCACTTACTATGATGTGGAAAGGCTGGAGGAGGTTCTGTTTTGGGGTAGAAGGTCCATACTCCTGATTTGCCCAACTTGAGCTCAAGGTGCCAATGAGGAGAAGGGTTGCTTAGAGGCTAAGAGTACGTGTTTGGGAGGCAGAGTGCCTGGGCTCCATTCTTCACCCAGCCACTCAGTAGCCGGGAAACCTTGGACAAGCTATTGAACATTTTTTTTTTTTTTTTTTTTTTTTTTTTTTTGAATTTTTGCAGTACGCGGGCCTCGCCCGTTGCAGAGCACAGGCTCCGGACGCGCAGGCTCAGCAGCCATGGCTCACGGGCCCAGCCGCTCCGCGGCATGTGGGATCCTCCCGGACCGGGGCACGAACCCGTGTCCCCTGCATCGGCAGGCGGACTCTCAACCACTGCGCCACCAGGGAAGCCCGCTATTGAACATTTTTATGTAAAATGAGAATAACAGAACTTACCTGATTAGTGTTGTTTTGAGAAGTAAATGACTTAGTAAGTGTAAAATGTTTAGAATAGTCCCTAGCATATCGTAAGCTCTCAACAAATGCTAACTATTCTTACAAACCAAGTGTAAATGTCAAGTAAGTGAACAAATGTGGGAGTTATTCATCAGCATATAGATGGAATTTAAAAACACAAAAATGGCTGAGATCCCTGAGGGCAGATGTTCATGAACTTAGATGGGAAAAAACTACAGCTTTATTTTCACTTTCCTCTAAGTGAAAATTTCCATTTCCTTTAATTATTAATGTAGACAACAAACCACAGTATTTATTCAGTATCTGCAACATCAGTATCACCCAAGGAAAGCATAGATATTTTCATATGATATTACAGTTGTTGGAGGTATCTTAAAACATCATTTACGCTCATCGCTACTTAAGGGAATTATTAGACCCACAATAAGACCACACATGACTACACTCTTCCTGTCTCAGACACTTGTGCATTAGTTAATGTGATGGTACACAAAGGCTACAGTGGTGTTATTTTTTAATAGACTATTTTTAGAGTAGTTTTAAGTTCACAAAATAGAATGAAAGGTACAGAAGTTTCCCATATACCCACTGCCCCTCCATATGCAAAGCCTGCCCTGTTATCAACATTCCGCATCAGAGTGGTACATTTGTTACAACTGATGAATCTACATTGATACATTATCACCTGAAGTCCATAGTTCAGGGTTCACCCTTGTACATTCTATGGGTTTGGACAAATTTATAATGACATGTATACACCACTAAAGTTTCATACAGAGTAGTTTCACTGCCCTAAAAATCCTCTGCACTCCTATTCATCCCTCCCTCCCCCAAATCCGTGACAACCACTGACCATTTTACTGTCTCTATAGTTCTGCCGTTTCCAGAGTATCATTTAGTTTGAATCATACAGTATTCAGTCTTTTCAGATTGTTTTCTCTCACTTAGTAATATGGATTTAAGTTTCTTCTATGTCTTTTCATGGCTTGATAGCTCATTTCTTTTGAGCACCGAATAATCTTCTGTTGTCTGGATGTACCATGGTTTATTTATCCATTCACCTACTGAAGGACATCATGGCTGCTTCCAAGTTTTGGCAGTTATGAATAAAGTTGCTGTAAACATTGGGTGCAGATTTTTTAAATTAATTAATGAACTTATTTATTTTTGGCTGCGTTGGGTCTTCGTCGTTGCGCGCAGGCTTTCTCTAGTTGCGGCGAGCAGGGGCTACTCTTTGTTGTGGTGCGCGGGCTTCTCCTTGCGGTGGCTTCTCTTGTTGCGGAGCACGGGCTCTAGGCATGTGGGCTTCAGTAGTTGTGGCTCACGGGCTCTAGAGCACAGGCTCAGTAGTTGTGGCGCACGGGCTTACTTGCTCCGTGGCATGTGGGATCTTCCCGGACCAGGGCTCAAACCCGTGTCCCCTGCATTGGCAGGCGGATTCTTAACCACTGCACCACTAGGGAAGCCCTTGTGTGCAGATTTTTATAAGAATATAATTTTCTTCTCCTTGGGTAGATACCAAGGAGTGTGATTGCTGGATCATGTGGTAAGAGTATGTTTGGTTTTGTAGGAAACCATCAAACTATCTTCCAAAGTGGCTCTACCATTTTGCATTCCTACCGGGAATGAGTGAGGGCTCCTGTTGTTGCTCCACACCTTCCCCAGCATTTGGTATTGTCAGTGTTCTGGATTTTGGCCATTCTAATAGGTATGTAATGGTATGTCATTATTGTCTTAATCTGCATTTCCCTGATGACACATGATGTAGAACATCTTTTCACATGTTATTTGCCATCTATAGATCTCTGGTGGGGTGTCTATTAAGGATTTTGGCCCATTTTAAAACCAGGTTGTTTGTTTTCTTATTGTGGAATTTTAGGGGTTCCCTGTACATTTTGGATTATAATCCTTTATTGGAAATATTTTTTTGCAAATATTTTCTCCCAGTCTGTGGCTTAACTTTTCATTCTCTTGACAGTGTCTTTTGCAGGGCAGAAATTTTAAATTTGAATGAAATCCAGTTTATCGATTAGTTCTTTTATGGTTTGTGTGCCAACACAGTGTTTTTATTTTTAAAAATTCTTGCAAACAGCAGGCTTTTTCATGCAAGAAAATCTCAAGACAAAGAGCTAGGATACTCCCCAAACTTGGATTTGCCATTTAACAAATTTCTTTTCTCTAACATCCTATAAACTAAAGAGAGACTTCAGTTCAACCATGTGCACTGAAAATGTTCAAGTTGGTTTTTGGACTGGAACAGAAGAGAAATTGTTGGAAGAGGTCAATGAATCAAGAATATGACCATTGGTTGACCCTCAAGATGGACCCAAGCAATCAGAGGCTCCTCAACCCCACCCCTGTCCTTGGAATATATATTCTGCCCACTGTTCCCACAGTGGGAGCCATTTTCAAGGATGCAGCCTTGAGAAGTAAGGTGTTGTTGAGACCATCTGGACTGAATATGTGACTGCACGCCGTTAAGGCCTCCATATAAACTTTAAAAAAGGGGGTGGGGGGAGGCAGGTGCAGAAATCTACTTGTCTCGAAGCCACCCAAGATAAGCCTCACATGTAAAGTTCCCTTATTTATTAAACCTTCCACCTACCAATCTGGAGTCATCTGCCTCTTTTTTCAGTCTCTCCTTGCCCTCCATGTATGGGGGCCAGTTTCAAATTTCACCTGGTTAGCTCCCAAGGTTTCAAACCAACAGAAATCTAGGAAAGGTTCTAATGTCAAATGTTTTGATACATTGTAGAATTATGGAAATATCTTAACATTTTGAAACAAGCAATGGAGGAGTTAACAGCCTCACCATTCCCCTTGAGTATGCACCTGGAAGAAGAATTCTTATTTTGTGAGTTTCTTTGGAAACTATCAAGGCTGTTGACATGTTGGAAATGGTGAAAAGTTGTTTTATTGGTCTAGTTTTTAAAAGTTATTTTTCCAAATAAAACTTCAACTGGAAAAAAAGCATTATACTCCTTACATGACTGGTCCCAGCAATGCTTGGTAATATATCTGGTATTGCCACCTTAATGGAATAGGAAGCACCTCATGATGTCATCACTTCTTGTTTTTTTACACAGACATGCACCAGGAATTAAAACTTTTCTTCTAATCTTGGGAGAAGCTTTGCCAACCATCAGAAAAGTCATCAACATTAACCTCTGATAATTCCTCTGAATCATTGCATTTTTAAGAGTGTCAATAAGAGGACCGGGTTAGGAAGTCCATCTTTACCAAATAGTTCACTGGCTTTCCCAGAGAACAAGACCTAAGGGCTTGTTTGAATTAAAGACAGTTGCTTTAGTTTTTCTGAAAGAAAAGAAATTCCGCACTCAATACCTTGAAAATAATGATTTATCCTTGTGCTGACTCACCTGGCAGTTTTTAATCATATGAATGGGATATAGCATTCATTTAAAGCCCATTATGGTTTCTACTTTAAAATAAAAAATTGTAATCTCTCTATGATTAGCAGCTGATTGGGAAGACCAGAACAGAGACTGACATCCTTTCCAAACTTTGAAATGCTGGAGAAGGTGCTTTACCCTGAGATGGCTATCAATTTTTCTAAAAAAAGAAATCTATGGACACCTAGGAACTACTGAGGACTCCTTCAGAAGTTACTTCTATCTTGATTGTATTAAAGCTGAACCACAGATCTATAACCCTTTTCTTCCTGATATAAACTCTATCAAAGATTTTGGGGCTTCCCTGGTGGCACAGTGGTTGAGGATCTGCCTGCCAATGCAGGGGACACGGGTTCGAGCCCTGGTCTGGGAAGATCCCACAGGCCGCGGAGCAACTAGGCCCGTGAGCCACAACTGCGGAGCCTGCGCGTCTGGAGCTTGTGCTCCGCAACAAGAGAGGCCGCGACAGTGAGAGGCCCGCGCACCACAATGAAGAGTGGCCCCCACTCGCCACAACTAGAGAAAGCCCTCGCACAGAAACGAAGACCCAACACAGCAAAAATAAATAAATTAATTAATTAAAAAAAAAGATTTTGTCCTAGCTTATGACCTTTGATCTTAGAACCAAATCATATTAGAGTTAAACACAAAAAGCCTTTGAGAATTCTGGTGTTCTTTGAGATAAGATTTTTGGCCTTGCAGAGTAAGGTAAAGAAGCTTTAACTCCATTTGCAAAAATATATATATCTTAACCAATCAAGAGTTTCAATACTTGCAACCATTAAAACAAAAAATTGAAATTGATGGAATGTCCAACATACCATGTATAGATGATGTATATATGTTGTCCTGTTGAATACCATCTCACAATTTAATGTTCTTATACAAGTTAATAAATAACTTGAATAAGCCTTTACACTGATATTTTAAAATAATAATACATGAAGCTTACCTGTGTTTGAAATACATTGCCTTATTTTTGCGTTAATAAAGAGGAATATCATGCATTTATTTGGAAATATCTTATAATTATATTTTAGTATAGTTTTCCTGCATAATTCTAAGAATTTTATCTTGTGCATTTAATATATTATTCTGGGAGAGAATTCATAGGCTTCACTTTACTGCTAAAGTAACACAAAAACAGCTAAGAACCCTTGATTTAGGGAGAGTGCAGATAGAGAAAAAACTAAATCACGTGATTAGGATTTGAGAAACTCTTAACAATTAGAGGTCTAGCCGAAGTCAGCAAACAAGACAGAAAGCAGCTGTGAGTTAGGCGGAAAGTCAGATAGTTTTGTAGCTCAGAAATCAAGGAAAGAATGTGTCTGAGGAAGGAGAGTGGTCACTTGTTACGGTGCTGCCAAGAGGTTGATTAAGGTAGTAAGTCTCTCTTGACCTTGACATGAATAGTTTCACTGGAATGTAATTTCCATGAGTGAATGAGTGGCAGGTGAAGAAGTGGAGACAGTACCTAGAGACAACTCAGTGATGCCGCCTTCCTTGCTTTGAATGGGAGCAGAGAAATGGGGCGGTTCCTTGATGGAGATCTGTGATCAAGGCATGGTTTTTATAAAAGAGGGACACTACTGCGCTAAGTGACTGTGCTGCTAGAGAGAAACTTCTGACGGAAGAGGGGGACAACCACAGGAGGGCAATCATCGAGAAAGAGAGAGAAGCACAGAGCACAGGCATAGGAAAGGCTGGATGTGTGGGTGCAGATTCAGGAAGGCTGGTAGTTTTGGTGATGCTGGGTTCTTGTCTGATTGCAGCTGTCCCTTGATAAAGCATAAGGCAGTGTTGTTAGTACAGGGGAGGAGTGTGAAATAAGCGTTTCATGGGGGTGGGAAAATGTATATATTCAATACTAGAAAAGCGCAGGAGAGTTCTTAAGCAGTGAAAAGTGTTCATTGAGATTTGTGATCATTTCTTCTTTTCAAAATTTTACTTTGAAATATTTCAAACCTATCTGAAATAAGCATTTACATCCTCTTCTGTTAGATTCACATGTTCTTTCTCTCTCTCTCCATATTAAATATATATACATTTCTGTTGTTGAACCATTGGAGAGTTAGTTACAATGTGACACTTCACCCCTAAGTGCTTCACCATGGAACAAGGTCATTCTACTTGAATACAAATGTAACATTCAGGAATTTTAAGTGCCACAGTTCATGTTTAAAGTTCTCCAATTACCCTAATAATGTTCTTAACAGTTGTTTATTTCTTTATTTACACATTGCTTTAAATACTAATGTATCTTCATTCTCTTTTAACATAGAATGGTTCCTGACCTTTGTGTCTTTTTTTTTTTTTTTTTTAGTCTTTCATTCTTTCTTGACAGTAACATTTTTGAAAAGTTCCTGCCAGTTGTTTTTGAGAATGTCGTTATTTTAGAGTGGAACTTACAGAAGGGTTGTGTGATTTTCCTCAACAGAGTTCAGGGGATCAGGTGCACGCAGCGAGGAAGCGCTCAGGGTAACTAGGTTTAAGCACGACTGTGTGAGATTAGAAAAAAAGAAGAGAGAAGTTCAGGGTAATTGTATAGGAGTTCTAATGATAAACCATCAAATCTAAGCGGGTAGGGAGGGAAGAGAGAACATGAAGGGAGTGATGGATAATAATGTAGATAACTGACGAGGTCTCTACAAAGTCTCTGTAAAGTGAAAGAATTGTATCAGGAACATAGGAAATGCAGCTGATCAGTGAAAGCCTCAGTGCTTTTTCATGAAATAGTCTGCTGAAAGCCCGATGTTTATGGATGGGGTAAAATATGGGAGATAGACTCCATACACAAAACTGTTTTATGAGCACCGTTACAAGGAGAAAAGTACAGCATATATATAAGGACTTGTAAAGTCCTTTACCATAACTTTGACTTTATGTCACACCTCCGAAGAGGAGTGCCCATAATTCCCATACTTTATTATACTCCCAGCATCCCTAGCGGAAAGGAGATGTGTTATTGATAGGCAACTGCACGTAGAACATTTAAGTGACTAATGAAGTCTTTAAGCACAATAGTGGTAGAACTGAGAAGACCACAGCACTCACATACTGTACTAGCCACACTGAACACTCCCCAAATGACACAATGTATATCACTACCTAAATCACCCAGTCACACAGGCTGTGGCTTAATGGACATCTCTATTTCAATTACTCTATTTAGTGCCTCTTACCCTGCCAAAGCCCAACTTTGATGTAATTAGCTGCCTAGGAAGGATAAATTCTCAAAGCTGTGCCCTCCACAAATAATTTTAGAATACGATGGTATAAAGTAAATGAAAGGCATTTATTATCACTTAATTCTGGTGATCCCAGGCACAAAGCCAAAGCATTTATAGATGTGGTAAGTACCAGCTGCTGTACTTGAAACTTTTTTATGAGCAACATTGCACCATGAGTGCAGGTTCTGCCTGCTTTCATTTGTTGGCTTTCTTCACCACTGTCATCATAAGCCAACGTTCATTGAATGTCCACAGGGTTTGGAACTATATAATGCTCCATTTATGCACATATGTATATTTTTTTAACAAAGTTACATAGTAAGAAAAAGGAAAATATGAATACTATTACCTTTTAAAAAAGGGCGTTCTGAGAGAGGAGCATGACGGAAAATATACTGGAAATTATTTTATTAATGTACATACTGTGCTTCTTTCTTGATAAAATAGCTGAAATAGAATCATTTCAGTTGTGGTGTATGCTATTTAAATCAATTTGCTGCCTGAATTACTAAACTGGCTACAGAAAATGATCCCAGTAAAATAATATCTACATTATTATTATTCTTATCCCAGTAAAATAACATCTCAGTGTAGCTTCATCTTAATTTATACTAGAAGCACATTCTGAGGTCCTCATGTTAAGCTTTAATTCAATTACACTTTCATCTTGAAAAAGCTGACTGGCCTGCTTTTGGGCCTGTTGAAATGAGAACACATTTCAGTGAGCCCCAGAGAGGATCAACATACAGGCTTCAAATGCCCCCTGGTGGCTGATAAGCAGAATAACCAAATAAATTAGAAGTCGGGAATAAACAGGTTTTCCCTATTGCCGTTTATTTATTAATTCATTTAAAAGAACATGTCAAGAATTTACTGTTTCACACCGAAGATCAAAAGATAAGTGGGATACAGTTTGTGTCATAGTAAAACGAGGGTAAAAAGATAATTTCAACTCACCCTGCTAAGTGCCATTATAGTGATTTTTTTCCTATTCTGATCAAGTTATGCTGGTCTTTATTTTTGTAGGTATTCTCATGGCAATTAATATTATTTATAAATTCCTGAAAAATAAAAGCAGCTATTTTCCACACAAGTGTAATTCATGTATCTAAATAAATCTAGAAGACACATAGTAAATAATTACATGTTTTTAGTTTTTCCTAGGAGTAATGTGAATCCATATTGCTTTTTCTGATTACCCAGATTGCTTTTTATAATTATCCTAATAATATTTACAGTTTTAAAAATTATTTTCATTCTTTCCAGGTCAGCATTATCAGATCTGTTGAGCAGATGAGGAAACTGAGGCAGAAGAGTCAGCCTTACCTGATAATTCAGTATAATAGATGAGACCACAGTTCAAATTGTCTGATTGCACCTCTTAGTTTTCTTGGAAGATTCATCCAGTGACTTTTGTGTGGTTTCTAATGGTAAATATGAGGGGTTTTTATGGAGTCACTGAGTAACATGAGATAGCCATTTACAAGAAGGGTTAGCGTGCGCACACACACACACACACACACACTGGATCATTTCCAACATCAGCTACTGAGCAGCTGTTACAATTCTCTTGAGTTGGATGGAGTCTTTTTTCAAGTTATGAAATGTCCCATATCCAATTACCAATCCCCAGAAAACCCAGGCCCTGGCTTTGCACTGTGCAACCAAATGATACACTTGTGATGCCAGAGCAAAGTGATTACATAAATAATTTACTTAGGTCTTCTTTAATCGTATACAAGAGAAGCTTATGGTAATCTTAATTAGTATTTTACTCACCCAGCACAGTCATGTAACAGTAATCTTCTATTGAATTTCCAACACTGAGCACGAAAGGGTGCAAGATTTTTAAAGAATGTGTTCCTAGTTTACATAAATCAGTGATGTGAGTCAAAATATACACAAAGTCGGTTTATTTAAAAGGTATCAGTGTTCTAGATGCAAACTATAATTTCTAAGATGTCAAAAAAAACCCTAGAGGTGGTGGGGGAGTTCTCAGCATTATTATTTTAAATCTAGGCTCTTTAGTATTTTGAATTGCTATTACATATTTTCGATTCAGCTATTTTTGTTCCATTTCAAAATATTTTCATAATAACTTGTTTTCCATTTTCTCATATTTGCTTTTGAGCTATTAGAAGTTATTTCTATGAGCAATTTTTGATTCGCTTTCATATACAGTACTATGAAATAAAAACTCATTTTTAACATTTATGTACCATTTAAGATTGTTTCCTTTTTGATAATCGGTAGCAGAATGGTGAATATAACTATCATTACTTTGGATCATTGCTTTACAAGAGAGGCGAAACAAAAAATTCTTTGGGGTAGTTTTATGATTTTTTTTGTGTGTATCTTGGACTCAAAATTTACATAATTAAGTCTAGTTGGTTCAATGACTACACTTAAACTAGAAACTCATCGGAAATATAAAGTTGTATCTCTAGAACATGAACCAAAAATTAACATAAAGGCTTTCCTCAGCTACACTCAATTGTTACCTTCTTTGGTGCTCCTATAATGTTCATTCACTAGTGCATTCATATATTCCTTTGTCCATTCATCCACCAATGAGTATCATACAAAGTAAAAATTAGTCATGTTTCCTTCCCTCCAGGAGATGCATGTTGAAGTTGGAAAACCAGTGTTGAAATTAGGCACAGGTGCTTCTTACAGAAAAACAGTGGTGGGGAATCTAAACCAGAGCAAGAAACGTCAGAATATTTCGGCAATGACTCAAGCTGAATTTTGAAGGGCAAGTAGGAATGCCGTAAGTAGAAAGGCTTTCCATTTTCGTGGATTTTCCAATGTATTACAGATGTAACAACTTGGTACTTTTGGGGACTCTTTACCCAGAGAAATAAGTAAATGGCAGATCAAGAAGGGCCTAGGTGGTACGGCAGAGCTTGAATTTTACCTTGCAAACTAAGAAGTTATTGAGAAATTTCAAGTAGGGGAATAAAATGACCAGGCTTGAATTTTAGTAAGGTCACTTAGGCAATAATGTGGAAGATATATTGGAGGAAACATGGAGCAACTGGAGTGCGGAAATATTAAGAGCCGACTGAAGTAATCTGGGCTTGAACTAAGAGGGCCTAAGTTAAGCAGGCAGGGGGACAATTTAGTCTTGCTACACTCAAAATGGTCTGGATCAGCAACACGAGCATGTTTGAGAAGCTTGCCTGAAATACAGAATCTTGTGCCATATCCCTTACCTTCAGAATCAGTATTTTAACAAGCTCCTCAGGTAATCTGTATGTCTGGGAGGCACCACACAGTAGGGGCCGTTACTGGAGGAAAAAGAAAATCACTGTCAGGTGGGGTCAGTTTGAGGTGTTTATGGAACATTCAAGGAAGCTAATCCATAGCAGTTGAGTATATGGATCTGGAGGCTGCGTTGGAGATGCAATTTAACATTTATCAACCTGTTAGTATTTGAAGCCATGGTCCGACCCAACTTTCCTGGTATCTGCCCAGGAAATTATATCATTAGGCAGAGGGCCCAGAGGGAGCACTAAGAAACACCATTATTTAAAGTTCCATACAGCAAAAGGTATCCACAAGAAACAGAAGGAGCTTCCAGTGGTAGGTATAAACAACGTGAGCAGTGGGAAGAGTTCCAAGTGGCCGGATGGTCAACATTCTTGTTTTCCAGCAGAGGTCACACAAGAATAGACAAAAGTCCATGGATTTGCCAATCTTGATGTCAGAGTAAAGCTATGAGTGGAGATTATTTCCCATTAAGTTCTTTCTTGACCTTAGTAAGTGGGGATGCAATTTAGTTTCTGCTTTCGAAGTTCAGATGAGTAGAGTATGTGAGAGGAGCTTGATATGGAGCCAGTTTGCAAATGTTCTCTCTTCCAATAAGATGGTAAATTCTTTGAGGAATAAGGAAGGCACATAAAGATGAGTAAGACCCGGTCCTAACCCTCAGCGTTTATAACAAATAAGAAATAAGATATCTGTAGTACAAGGTGGGACATATATTATAAAATATTATAGGAATTCAAAAGAGGCATACACTACATCCAAACAATCAGAAGAGGCTGCTTACCTCTCCTCAACTGTTATTACAGAGATGTGCTTACTTAACATTTACATACTTAACACTTAAACTATATTCACTGCTTGACTTTTTCTCTTAACAAATCTGATGAATTATTAATAAAGTCCCATTTATTCCAAAATCCAAGGAAACTTCAAACTCATTCATGAGATATTTATTAAAATAACACATTTAGGGAAAAAAATCAATACAATTGTATACATCATTACTGAAAACTGTATACCATCATACAAAAAAGGATTTTATTTTGGGAAATCAATTCCTAATTTATGGCAAGTTTTACTTTCAGAAATAAAACCACAAAACAACACAATCTAATTCAATCTTAAAGGCTGGCATGCTGAGCAAGGAATGTTCTTATTCTTTGTAGGAGCTCCTTCTTTACACTGTCAGGTACCAGGGCTGAAATATAAAAATAATAACATAAGAGTAAAGAAGATCCCAATTAATATATGTCAATTTGAGATTTGGTATTTTATTCAGGACTACCAACAAAATAATTTCAAAAGTAACCCTTATGCTTCAATAAAAAAATAAAGACATTTGAGAAAATAAAGTATATTTGCAATTCATTATTTGAATGAATTATCCAATACCTAAAAATATATTGCACATGTGAAAATTCTCTAAACTAGGAATAGAAAAGGCCTTTTTTAAACAGAGGCTGTAAAAGATTGATGAATTTGATTCAAATGCAACAACTTAATAAGCTTGGTCAAAATTACCATAAACAAAAACAAAAACAAAAACTGAGAAAACACTGCTAATCTCTCTACTACACAATTTCTTCAATTTGATATGAAAAAGATCAGCAGGCTTACAGAAAAATGAGCAAAGGAGATGAAGAAAAGGAGAGGCATATAGTTCTTGAATGTAAAAGTTTAACCTCACAACAGAAATGAAAATTAAAACCACATTCAGATAGCATGTTTTACCAATGAGACTGGCTAAAATCCAAAGGTCAGTAATGTATGTATTGGCAAGACTGAGGGAAAACTGGCCCTCTCATATTAGCTGGTGGGAGAATAAACTGACAAAACATTTTGGGGAAGGTAATTTGGCAATACTGTATTGAAATAAATGCATATACTTGAATGAGCAAAGATGCAAAAGCTTCAACAGTAGCTGTATTTGTTATAGGATTATTTTAAAAATTTTGAACCATGTAACTGTATTATCTACTCAGAATATTAAACTAAAAATGGGAAAATGGGAGTTCTCTGGTGGCCTAGTGGCTAGGATCCCAGGCTTTCACTGTTGTGTGGCCCGAGTTCAATCCCTGGTTGGGAAACGGAGATCCTGCAAGCCGTGTGGCATGGGAAAAAAAAATAATAATAAAGGAAAAAAAGCCCTGCTCTTTGAAATTTAAATTAATATTAAATGTCAATAAATAAATCTACACTATTTCCCCCCTTTTTGGCTACTAAAAATAAGAACAATAGGGAATTAACTATACGGATACTCCTCTTTATAAATTTACTGTAAGCCTGCCTAGAAATAAAGACTGCATAATTAATTCAAGTCCACTGCAAATGTGATCACTATGTATGTTAAATATACTTTTAATCAAAATTATGGTGATGGAGAACAGATCAGCTGCCTTGGGGTTAGAGATGTGGTGTGACTATGAAGGAACAGCTTGAGGGAGTTTTTTAGAGTGAATCTATACATGTGTATAAAGTTCATAGAACTGACACTAAAAAAGGGTCAATTTTACTGTATGTTAATTTAAAAAATAAAAACAAATACCTCTCTTGACAATAAAAAGAGCACTATGAAAATAAAAGAAAAGATTTATTTTTACTTCTCTTTCCTTTTTTGCTCATTCTCTAGCAAGGGAGCTACAACGGATTGAAATGTCCAACACACAAGTATTGAAGGAGAAGCAAAGGATGATTTCTACCCTGTTAACAGATTAAGTTCTTAAATGTTAACAGATTAAGCATAAATTACAGAAGAAAAGTAGAAAAAGAAATTATAGAAGTTTATTTTAAAACATAAATCCATGGGGAGAACAATAAATACTTTTTCCCCCTCCTTTTCCTGAGACATGATTGACCAAAAAAGTCATGTTGTTTAGCTGTAAACAGCCCTAAAAAGATGGCTGGAAAGGACCACAAGATGTTGTCGCTCCTTCCACATGGTAGCAGTTCAGGGGACTAGTATTCCCTAGTAATAATTTTAAAATCATTTACTTTTCACACTTAAATTCTTTTTACTATTTCTGTGTGAGAAAATAACTAACAGGTCATCTAATTTACCTGCTTCCACTTATAATACAACTCTCCCTCCCCCCACTGATTTCCTCAAATGAAATGATGAAAATAATCTCGTTACACTTAATTATATGATGTAATTCCTGACTTAATACTTATTACATATAAATATTTTGTTAATAGTTTGTTAATATACTACTTCCTCTCTTTCCTTTGGCTTCTCTAAACAAGGTATTAAAGGGAGAAATTAAGAAGATAGTTGAAGTATGAGTCTTAAATATGAATTACCCTGACCATGAAGTTATGGAGCTACCAAATTCTTAATTAGACATTCAAGAAGACATTTTTGTTTATTTTTAATAAGGAAAGAGAGCAATGACTCAGGGGCTGGTGTAAAACTCTGAATTATTAAATATCAGGCTAAAGTTTACAAATCCTAGCTTCAGGTAATATTTGCCTCTACAAAATCCTGTATTATAAAAATGATCTGTTCTAACAACCACATCAACTTACATTTGTGTACTGTTTTAACAGTGCAAAAACGTTTTACACCTCTTAGTTGTTTGTTACTCAAGACCATGCACAAAAGTTGGTGAGGCAACTATAACTCTTCCCAAAGAGGAGATGCAAGTACCCACATAATTTTGGAAAGGGTGCTTTTCCTTGTAAAAAGAAAGAAAAGCTGCACCAGCAAAAGAGAGAAAAAAAAATCATGTCTTAGCCCACAATTCCTTTCACACAATTTGTATTCATTCCTTACCTCTGCCTTTTGGTGTGATTTCAGCCACCAAGTCATCAACAGTAACGTGTTCTAGTCCTTTTTCTTTAATTACCTCTTATGCAAAAGCAAAAAACAAATCATATCATTTAAAATCATTATCTGTAAGAAAGATTTTCATAGAGGAAGGGTTAAGATCATGTTTTTAGAGTACAGACTGGTCTTTAAAAAAAAAAAAGAGGACACTTCTTTTTTCTTTTCTAATGAAGGTTTATTTCAACCTTAAACACAGTATGTATTCACCAGATCCAAAACATAAAATAATTATAACACTTAGAATGAATCTGAACTGTAAATTCAAATCTAATATTTGTAAAAAACTGGAAACTTACAACTGCACAGATCTTATTTCACGATAATCATATCAGCTCTTGAATGTATGGAGGGGAAAAAACTATAATTTAAGTCTAACTTGTAATTTCACAGCCCCAAATTAAAATATAGAACTCCTTTGCTCCTTTCTCTTCTCTAAGCTGGGCCAAAAGAAGGAGAAGGAGTTTACACTTATTGGACCCCTATTATGTGCTGGGTGCTTTGCATCATTTAATATTCACGATAAGCTGACAGGCTGGGCATTTTTCCCACTTCAGAGGTGAGGCAAGTGAGGCTTAAAGATTAAATAACTCATTCAAACACGACTTGAAATCCAGCTCTAGTCTTACCAGTGAAGGTCTGTATGACCTCAAAGTCTATGCTTTTATTAATTTGGCACATTGCCTTCTTCCGGTTAATGATATAAATAGTTTCTATTATCATTTGTAGAAACCAATACGAGAATTCATTATAAATATCCAGAATTCCAGCATACCAAAAGCTGAGCCAGAAAGGAAGGAGGCTCATCTTAGTGACACTTGTAATTGTATCTAATGGCATAATCATCAATACCTAATTGCAATTTAACAAGCTCCCATTTTATAATTTTAAAAATACATGTAATTTTCTAAGAGCTTTTATAGATGATTTTTTCAAAAATAACACTGTTAAAGATAGGAGATATAATTCCTGTAAGTCTGCCAACCGTAAAGTGCTCAATGTGTTAAGAAAAACAGACTAGGAATAATTAATGTTTCACTTTGAGTAGGCACAGCAAAAAAGGTGGGATTCCATATTCCATGCCAAAGGAAATCTTGCCTCACTTGTTTTAAGAGAAACAAAGAAAATTTCTAAAAATTAAGGAATAGGTCTACATATTATCACTGAGAGGAGGTAATCTATTACCACAAGCTTCAATTTTCTATTTGTTTAAAATTATGCTTGAGCACTCAATATATCTTAAAATACTGACTATAATTTTTCTAATGCATTCCAAACCAACACAGCTGAGAGCTATGGAATTAGCTTATCTTCTAAATGAAACAGATTACCTTTACAGTGTGCCTTCAACTGATCCTTCCAGCCACATTCAATTAATTTAGCTCTCAGCAACTCTTTGAGGCTGTTGAAAAAGAAGTGTTTCCAAATTAAACTACAATAGTGTTCAAGTGTACAATATCTTAGATAGGAATGCTTGAAGCAAAGCTTCAACTGTTCAACTAAAAATCCCATCTTCCAGTTATAAAACTTTAACCATGGCCTAATCTTGGTTCTACCACTAAAAAGTTCTTTGGTCTTATGCAAGTCATTTAAATGCTGGGCCTCATTTTTGTCATCGGTAAAATTCAATGAAGTGGATGGGGTACAATTCTTAAGAAACCCTACCCTCTGGCCTTCTTACACACTTTCTACTTCCCTCCACCAACAGGAATATTGTAGGTTTTGTACAACTTCAGAAGGGTATTAGTTGAGTTTGAAGCAGCTGTACTTCTGAAATCTTCAAACTCCAAAATCCATTCTTTAACTACAAATTCTTACCCATTAGCTCTCTTATTGCCCCGTTATATATCTAATCTCAGACTTGCCCCTCCCTTTTTCTCATTGTCCTTCTAAATTACACATTAACTATGGTATTTCATTAATTCTAAGACTGTGTTTTCCCACATTTTAACAAGTCAGTAATTGGCATGCCTATCATAATTTAATTGGCAGTATTTTCTTTATTCTTAAAGGTTAAAAAAATATTGGTGGGTATTACAACTAATGGCATCATGGGTGCAATAAAATATTTTATCCTTCTGCAAAACCTAGTCTTATAAAACCTCAATCTTCAACCTAAATCACCTCATTTCTCAGCTTAAACATGTCAAGTCCCAAACCAAACTGCTTCTTTTTCAGTATTCCTAACATCCACTATGTGACATTTCCATCTAGATGTTTAAGTCATTTAATCGTAACAGGGACAAAACCCAACTCTTGCTTCTCTTCCATCTCAAGCTGTTCTCCTTGTCAGACTGGCAACTCCACTCTTCTGGATCCTCAGACTAGAAACCTTGGCAGCATCCTTCACTCAGCAATTTTTATTTATTTATTATTATTATTTTTTGCGGTACGTGGGCCTCTCACTGTTGTGGCCTCTCCCGCTGCGAAGCACAGGCTCCGGACACGCAGGCTCAGCGGCCATGGCTCACGGGCCCAGCTGCTCCGCGGCATGTGGGATCCTCCCGGACCGGGGCACAAACCTGCATCCCCTGCATCGGCAGGCGGACTCTCAACCACTGCGCCACCAGGGAAGCCCCACTCAGCAATTTTGATAACACTAACATCCAACCCATAAGCACATCCTATTGGTTCCAGTTTTAAAATATATACCTGAAATCCAAATGTTTCTCACCACCTCTGCCATTACTACCTAGTTGAAGCCACCATCTTCTCTTGACTGGACTGTTGCCAAAGCCTCCTAACTCGTCCCCCTGCTACTTCCCTTGTACACGTCCTTCTCCTCTCACTGCTCAAAACCCTCCAGTGGCTTCCCAATTTACTCAGAATACAATTTCAAGTCCTTACTACAACCTAAATGACACTGCAAGGTCTGTTCCCTCCGAAGCAATGCCTCTGACTTTACTGTTTCTCTCCTTCACCCAGCTGACTCACTCTTATTAGTTTCCATGGGTTCCTCAAAATGCCAGGCAAGGGAACTCCCTGGCTGTCCAGTGGTTAGGGCTTGGCGCTTTCACTGCTGGAGCCTCGGTTCCATCCCTGGTCCGGGAACTAAGGTCCCACAAGGCACACAAGGAAAAAAAAAAGTGCCAGGAAAGCTCCTGTGTCAGGACCATGGCTCTTAGGAGTCCCCTCACTCCCTCATATCCTTTTGATCTCAGTGGAGCCTACTTTTTTTTTCTTATCCAAAATAACACACCTGATTATTCTCTGCTTTATTTTTCCTCTAGAACTCATCACCATCTGACATATTACACATTATTTTCTGTCTCCTCCCATTAGAATGTAAGCTGTGTAAAAGAACAGGCTTCATTTTGTTCACTACTATATCTCCAGCACCTAACAGGACATGGCATATGGTAGAAACTCAGTAACTTTAAGCTGCATGAATGAAAACAGATAAAAAAACAGTAATACATAATACCCTACACCCATTATTGGCAATACTATCCTCTCAGTTTCCCAAGGCACTGTTCTAGAGGCTTTCTTCTTCCTCATTCCTCATGTCAAGGGTTGCTGATTTTACTTAAAAAAAAAAAAAAAACCTGTAAGTTCTCCTTTCCATTTTTGCTGTTTTCCACTTTTAACCTATTATCTTCTGCAATTTATCTCTAGCCCTTCAAGTCTATCCTCCATACTGCCAAAATAACATTCCTAAAGTGCAAATGTGATCTAGTCAGTCCCTTTCTTAGAATTTTTTAATGACTCCCACCACCCAAGGATAAAGTCAACAACAGATGTTTTTGCAAACTACCACCTATTTTCCTGCCATTTCTTTGACAGTAAAAACACTCCACAACTCTCGGTGTAAGAAATCCGGGTAGGGCTCTAGCAATGGAAATGTGACCTAGGCAACGCTGATTATGAATGGCCTATTACCTTAAGTAGGACGGTAATCTAGCTAGGTCCTTTGCTGAAACTACTAGGAGAACGGTAGTCTCAGGTGGAGAGATGTAAATTTTGAACCGCTAATTTCTGCCACCTTGTGGGTAGTGCCTTCTTGAGAATAAAGCCAACAGAGAGGAAAGCAGAGATGAGAGACGGAAAGACAGACATGTTGTTGGCAACAATTTTTGAGTGCCTGAAGCACCTTCAAGCCCTAGACCTTTAGTCACACGATCTTATATAGAAATTGGCTGAGCCAGTTACTGAGTTCAGTTTCTTATCATTGTGAATGGAAAGATTTCTGATTATACAAAAGCCACATTTCTCCTGTCCACTGTCTTTCACATTTTAACTGCACAGTTCCCCAGAATATTATCATATTGTAACAAATCTCTTTGACTTTGCATATTCGGTTCCATTTGCCTAGATTGTCCTTTCTCCTTTACTAGGTTGGGGAACTGCGAATCCTTCTTACCCAGCTGAAGTACCACTTCTACTATTCTGTGAGAGCTTTACTGATTACCTTAATCCCCAGGTAGAACTGAGAGATCCCTCTTGTTCCTTATATATATTTCTCTCATACAATTTATCACCCTGCTCCTGGAAGACTTTGATTCCTTAGACTCTCCTCTGTACTTCCAAACCTGTTCATTCTTCAAATATTTACCTGGCCAATTATGTGCTAGGCACGATGCTCGGTATACAGTAGTATTTCTGCTGTCAAGGAACTCAGATTCTATTGATACAAACTAGCAAAGGAGGTGATTATAATACAAAGTGATTAAATACTATGATGGAACAAGGTATTTGGGAGTTAACAGATTTCTAGAAGAGATGATACTTAAATTAAGACCTGATAATGAACTAGAATTAGTTAAAGATGGGGGGAAGGAAGAAGAATGTTTCAGAGAGTAGGAATAGCACACATTGCTCTGAGGTTAAGAGAGCCTGGTAACTGAAACTGGTTCCATCATGTTGTCTCCCTGTTAAAAAGTGGGTAACATTTTATCTTCAATTGTAGTTATCTGGGTATGTACTTTTCTTCTCCATTAGATTAGACATTTTTTGAGAGAGACTCACTTCCTGTTCATCTTTGTACATGATCCACTTCCCTCCAAGTCTTGCAATATTGAACAGACCTAAGCATTTTTAACAGATGTTAGGAATTGCTTTTGATAATCTCAATTTTCTGTAATTATTTCCACTGACATCAGTTTTGTTACTTTTTAGATTCTTATAACTGTAATTTAAAGATGTTAAATGTAATTAATTAACACAATCGATTACTTACCGTTCTCTTTCTCCAGTTTCTATCAACTTTTGGTTAATTGCTGCTCTCATCTGCGCATCTTTGTTCATCTTGCTAACCTGAACATCAACATGTATTTTCAGATATAGAACACTTACAAAGCATTTTCTTCTAAATCCTCTCAAGCACCTCAACACATTTAACAGTCTGTCTATCGACTGAAGGGGTGATAAATTTCAACAATGTGTTAACAAGGTCCTTACTCCTAATATTATTTACTGCATCCCAAGAAGTCATGATCATGACTTTACAATTTTCTTCCCCCATGTACCCTTTATTAATGAGTCTCTGGATAATGACAATTACTGTAACATTTATTAAACACTTATGTACCTGGAACTGAGCTAACGCACTGAGTTTTTAATCTCATTTAATTCCCAGATCTTATTCTTTTATGCAAGTACTATTAACATAGTTTGTATTTTACAGATGAGGAAACTGAGGCACCGAGATAGAAAAGTGGTGAAGGCAGGACTTGAACTCAGGTACTGTGACCCCAGAAGCCGCAAAATACTTTAACCGCACATAATAACTGACTGCTAATCATTTCTGCATCTTAATTAACTGTATTCAAAATTTGGGGGAAGCTATATAACCTAAATATCAATAGCAGAGTAAGCACAGTTTGTGAAAAATGAAATTCCTGGGTAAGGATCTGAAGTGCTTTACTTTACTTTCCACTAGTATGTACCCAGAATTACAACTGCCAAACTAGCTGTAAGTATGTGTGTGTGTATATGCTCTTTATCAAAGCTTGCTGGTTGGGTTAAGAAGAAAACAAGTATCAAACTAATTCCTAACTTAGAAAATTCTCAGTTTTCAGTAAAAACGGACAACCAAAACGGTGTAAAAAGGACAGGGAGGATAAACTGTAAAACTTGGAATAAGCTAACGTTACTCCACTTATCTGTCACCAACTTGAGACTACTTTTGTTGTCCCCAACCTCGCCGCCTCTATGAAGACTCAAGACTGGCAGTGAGTTTTCAGAGTTGTTTTTTTTTTTTTTTTTTTAATGGAACAGGAAAAAGGAGAGGTTGAGAAGTGACTAGGATATGTTTGCTTTTGCAGTTGGAGGCTAACATTTTCAAAATAATACTAAGGTCTAGTCCGTACCATTAGCAGAATACTGAACTTGATCTTGCCTTGGCCCCCAAAATACGGAGAGTGACCTTGGACAAGTCAGTTCTTAAAGGCCTCAGTTTTCTCACTGGTAAAACAAGGGCGCTAGGGGATCCCTCCCAGTTCAGACAGTCTTTGGGAAAACAGAATAGGGCGGAGACAGCGGGAGAGGCGGGAGGGGAGGAGCCAGAAAACAAAGCGAGGACTGGCTTCAGGCCAACTCCGGTAGCACGCCCTGTCGGAGAGCCCTACAGGCCCGCGAGCGCGGGTCGGGGAAGCTAACGAAAGACAGCACATCGAAAGGAGCCTGGGCTGGGCCCGGGTCCCGGCCCTGAGGACCACGGGCATAGCTCACCACCATCACCGCGGGCGAGGGCCGTCCCTTCCCAGCGACGAAATGACCCTTGCGCTGACGACCGTTACCTACCACACTCTTCGGCTGCCCGGACCTAGACCCTCAGTAGCTCGGGCACCTAAGCACACAGAAAGCTAGCACACGCATTTCCGGGGCGGGGTCTCGCCACCCTGCCTATAATGTGAGAATTTAACCAGCGCGGGCCGCCTCCTGGTCGCTCAGCCCTCTGGGTAAGAGAGTCCAGATCCTGCTGTCGCACGGGCATTAAGTTCACTAAAAACTACATATCCCAATATGCAACAGAGCTAACTTCCCCGTGGGCACTACATTACCCAGAAGGGATGTTACGCCGCAGTGTTTTCTGGGATGGGAAGCACGCCGCCTCCCAGCCACGGTAATATGCGTGAAGCGCGGACCTTTCAACCCGAACTTTATTAATTCTCACGCTAGGCCCCTGGAAGGCGATGGAGGTGGCCGCTAATTGCTCCCTGCGGGTGAAGAGACCTCTGTTGGATCCCCGCTTCGAGGGTTATAAGCTTTCCCTCGAGCCACTGCCCTGTTACCAGCTGGAGCTTGACGCAGGTGGGTAGCGGCGGTGCCCCCTAGCACTCTGTTCCTTTCTCCTTTTGGCTTCCGAAACTCGACGCTTCCCGCATTTTCTTCTTTTCTGACTCCGGGTAGCCAGGCGACCGTGGCCTTTCTCACGGCCTGCCGGGCAGGGGTGGACCAGAGTGGCTGGTTCTGGAGAATGATGCCCATCCCCAGCCCCCGAGGGAGCCGCCTTCGAGTGGCTCTGCCGTATCGGGACCCTGGGCCGGCTCTAGGCTCCGCTGCCCGTGCTCCGAGGTCCTGCATGCGGGTGCTTTCTGGGCTCCGCCCGCCTGTCGGTCCTGGCCTGGCCCCTGCTGCGGAGAGAGCTCAGGGCAGGCTTTCCTCCTGGAGCATTCCCTGTAAACGTGTGCGTTGAGAAGTCACACCTCTTTGGAGGACCTTCTGCTTCTGTTTCCTCTGGCCGAGACCCAGTTCTTAGAAGAGAAACTCCATTGCAGTTAGGAGCGTTTTCAATTACCTACGGGCCGTCAGATTAAGGACTTTATCGTAGATTACATCTCGAGAAATATTTGAGGAAAAGTTGGTTTAGTACCCACACTTCTACTATTTGTTTTGTTTATCTGTAGGTGGCGGGAATATTCATCCTTGTTTTTACAAGGTATGTCATTTTTGTTAATGATAAAGAGCTCAAAGATTGCATTTTTAATACACAGTCCTGCTGATTCTGATGCATGTTGTCAGTGGATCACACTTTGAGAAGTAATCTAGAGTTAATAAGTTTTATAGAATCAAATACGTGTTTATTCATTTAATATATAAATTATATAAGTTCAGAAATCTCTGTTGAGAGCCTGTTTTATGTTACATGTTGATACAATCAAGATGAATATGACACAGCCAGAAACATAAAAATGCTGTTGTCTAGTTAGGAAGAAAAGTGTAAGCAAATAATTATAAGACAGTAAGGCAGTGATAGGGATATGTACAAAACATATTGATAACGTTTCACTATCTTTCCCAAACCAGCCTGGGACATCTGGGAAAGCTTCCAAAAGAAGTTGATATCTAAGTTGAGCTTTAAAGACTAGGTAGTTGATCAGGGTAAGAGAAAATGAGCTTGATGTTTCTTTTCATTCCCTTCCTTTCTCTCTCCCACCCCATATAAATGAATGATACCACCATGTTAGTTAGCCTTGCATTAAAAACCACCCCAAAACTCAGTGGCTCAAAACAGTAAGCAGTTATTATTGCTTACAAGCCTACAGGTCAGCTAGGTGGTTCTAGTCATGACTGTACTTTCTCATGTTTGGGGTTTCTCTGGCTGTAGGCTGGTTTAAGATGATTTCAGATGGTCTTAATCCTTCAGCATGCTGGCACAGGGTTATTCCAAGAGTCTTGTCTTGAAGAGTTTTTCAAGCTCTGATTGCAGTAAGTGTGCTATTGTCCCGTTGGCCAAAGCAAGTCGTATAATCAAGCTTAGAGTCAATATGGGAAGCTCAAACCAAAGGGCATAATAGGTTCAGGGAAGCATAAAAAATTGGGACTACTAGTGCAGGTTGACATAATTGCTCATGCGAGAGTAACCTTTGGTGTATTTCTTCTCTTTTATCCCCTATTGTTTCTCAGCAAATCTAGTCAGCTCAAAATCTTGACTTCTCCATGCCTCTACCGTTGTGCAAATCCTTGTTATCTCTTACCTGAACTATAGTACCTTCCTGACTAGGCTTCCTGCCTTCGATTTTGGGCTCCTTCATTCCATTCTTTGGAAGGCAGTACTTATAGTTTTTATCGATAACTCTACATTTGTTTGATATCTGTTTCCTCCAGTAGACTGTGAGCTCCATGGATACAGTGGTGTTTCTCTTGTGCTTGGCATAGTGGGTACTCAATACAATGAGTGAATGAAGAAGAGAGGTTGTTGAGGTCATTCCATTCATGGGAAGCATGAGCAAACGGAAAAAATTAGATTGTGTGCAGGGCACTATTGCTGTATTGCCTGAGCAAAATATCTACTGGGAAAATGAGAGGACTTAGGTGAGGGCACGTTTTGTCTTTTGGACTTTATCCTGTGAGTCAGTGTTTCCCAGACTTTTCCATGGGCAATTACAATAAATAAAGTTCAGCTGTCATTGATTTATCAACTTTTTAATTTGCTAAGTGCAGGTGTTTCTTAAGAACTGTCACATACTCACCCACCCTTTCATAAACAAAAGGATATTTTGACACCAAAAAAGCAGGAAGCAAAATCTCACAATAAATAGTCCTCTTAATCGAATACATTAACTTTAAGAAAAACTGAGTTGTTCTTTTTCGCCCCTCATTTCACCGGTGTTGGTCTTAGATGCTGTTTGGGATGCACAGGTGGAGGTGATGAGGTGCGATTTAGGGTTTTAAGTGTGGAAGGGAAGTGGCAGGTTTGGGGATTCAATAGTTCACTCCTAGGCTCTGTGGAGATTGAGTTTGGAAGATGAGGGGAATGGAGATGGGGAGACCAGCTTGGAGGCTTTGCAACAGTTCACATGAGGAGCTTTCATTAAGAATTAATTACTTGAGAAGGAGGATGAAGAAGAGGTTAATTCTTTTAAAAACTGCCATTTCTAGAGGTATTGTGAGGTGTGATTGAGCTACTTCTCCTGACAGTTTGATTTCTTTTATAACCAACCTAAGGGGTTCATGTTAATTCAGCAGACTGTTGGTGGGCACCTGTGGTGTGTGAAGCTTCCCAATTGGGATGTGAGAATGAAGATGTGGTGTCTGGTCTCAAACTGCTTGGAGCTTTGAGTTTTATTCTCTTGTCTTAAATGTTATTAAGTTGTTCTGAAACCCCCTATGCTACATAAACAGTAAATGTCACTTTGTCTTTTTCTTTTCCAAAGAACTAAGCAAAAAAACCTTTTGTATAAAATTGTAACTGCCCTTTGAGCCAGCAGTTCCACTTCTGGACATTTATCTTATATTTTTTCCCTAGACTCTTCATTAAGTAAATGTATATATTTTCCTCCTATATTTCACCTAGCTAACTCATACTCTGTTCTTTCATCTTGGTTTACATGTTACTCAGATTCCTTTCTTGACTATCTAGTAAAAATCTATACTATAGAATCTATACAAATTACAATCTGTACTTTTCCACAGTACCTGATTCTTCATAGACTTTATCACACTTTAGCATTTGGTGTTTCTCTGCTATATCCATTTCTCTGCTAAGACTGCTAGTTCTGTATTGAGGGTCCTGTGTCCGTCTTTTTCAGTGTTTCATCTCTGGAGCTGCAGCATGACTGATGAATAATAGAAGATTTTATATCACAACCTAAACAGCTTTATTGAGCTATAACAATAATCTACACATATCTAAGTGTATAGGTTGATAAGTTTTGACATATGTTCATATACACTCATGAATTCATCACCACAATCAAGATATTAAACTTAGGGCTTCCCTGGTGGCGCAGTGGTTGAGAGTCCGCCTGCCGATGCAGGGGACACGGGTTCGTGCCCCGGTCCGGGAAGGAAGATTCCACAGGCCGCAGAGCGGCTGGGCCTGTAAGCCATGGCTGCTGAGCCTGCGCGTCCGGAGCCTCTGCTCCGCAAAGGGAGAGGCCATAACAGTGAGAGGCCCACCTACCGCAAAAAAAAAAAAAAAAAAAAAAGATTAAACTTAGCTACCATCCCCAAAAGTTCCCTTGTGCCTTTCTGTAACTGGCCCTCTGTTCCTCCCTCTCCCCTCTCAGTCCCTAAGCCACGACTGCTCTGTCACTGTAGATTCGTTTGTATTTTCTAAAGTATTATATACATAGAATTACACAGTATGTACTTTCTTGTCTGGCTTCTCTTACTCAGCATAATTACTTTGAATTTATTCTTGTTGCATGAGAGAGAGATTTTGAAATCTCTGGCTATAATTGTGGATTTTCTCTTCTTCCTTGCAGTTCTGTCAGTTTTTGCTTCATATATTTTATGTTGCATAAACATTATTGATTATTATGTTCTCTTGATAAATTGACCACTTTATCATTATGAAAGAACCTTTATATCCTTGGCGATAGTCTGCCCTGAATTCTCCTGTTTGATAGTAAAATAGTCACTTCGGCTTTCTTCTAATTAATGTTACCATAGTGTATACATATATATCTTCCATTCTTTTACTTTTAACCTATTTGTGTCTTAGTATTTAACATGCATTTCTTTCTTTTTTTAAAATTTATTTTATTGAAGTATAGTTGATTACAATGTTGTGTTGATAACATACATTTCTTTTTGGCAAAAATAGGTCTTTTTTATTCAAACTGATAGTCTTTATCTTGTGATAAGACTTTTACATTTAATGTGTTTATTGATTTTGTTAGGTTTGGGTCTTTCATCTTGCTGTTGGTAGTCTGTTGGTCCCATTTAGTCTTTGGGAGAATGGAAGTTTCCTGCTTTTCTGCCTTCTTTTGGATTGAGTATTTTTAAATGAATCCATTTTTATCACATTTGTTGGCTTATTAGCTATAGCTCTTTGTTTTGTTATGTTAGGGTTTATAGTATACATCTTTAAATTATTACATGGTGCATTCAAATGATATTGTACTGTTTCATGTGTAGTATAAGAACTTTACAAAAGTATACTTCCATTTCCTTTATGCTATTGTTGTGCATTTTACTTTTACATATTACTATAAACTTGTAATACGTTGTTATTATTTTTGTTTAAATAGTTAATTATCTCTTAAAGAGAAGTAAAAAGTAGAGAAAAAATCTTATATATTTACATTTCTGGTGCTCTTCATTCCTTTATGTAGATCCATATTTTTATCTGTATAATTTTCCTCCGCCTGAAGGACTTTTAACATTTCTTGCAGTGTGGGTCTTCTGGTGATTAAATATTTCAGCTTTTGTATGTCTGAAAACATTTTTATTTTGCTTGATTTTCAAGATACTTTTGCTATGTGCAGAATTCTAGGTTAACAGCTTTTTGCTTTCAGTACTTTAAAGATGTTACCCTTGTCTTATTACTTGTATTGTTTCTGATGAGAAATTGTATGTTAGCCTTTGTTCTTTTATGCATACTATCTTTTTCTTCTCTGGCTGCTTTTAAGACTTTTCTCTTTCATATTAGTTTAGAGCGGTTTGATTATGTTGTGTGTTGATGTGGTTTTCCTCATGATACTTGTGCTTGGGGTTTGTTGAACTTCCTAGATCCATGGGTTTATAGTTTTCATCAAGTTTGGAAAGTTTTCAGCCATTATTTCTTCCAGTTTTTTTTTTTTTTCCTCTGTTTTCTCCTTTGAGGAATCTAGTTACCCATTTTTGGATTACTGGAAGTTAACCCCAGCTCATCAATGTTCTTTTTATCTTTTTCTGTTTTTTTTTTTAAATCTTTCTTTGGGTTTTTTTGTTTGTTTTTTTGGCCCTGCTGCGCAGCATGCAGGATCTTCGTTCCCCGACCAGAGATTGAACCTGTGCCCCCTGCAGTGAAAGCATGGGGAGTTTTAATCAACTGGACCACCAGGGGAGTCCCTTAAATCTGTTTTATTTTGGATAGTTTCTATTTTCATGCCTTTAATTTCACTAATCTTTTTTTTGCAATGTCTATTCTGTCATTAATCCCATCTAGAGTATTTTTCATCTTAGCTATTGTAGTTTTCATCTCTAGAAGTTTGATTTAAATGATTTTTAATACCTTTCATGTCTCTGGTTGTCATTTGAACATTTGGAATGTACTTTAATAAATATTTTAATTTAAATGTTTCATTAAACATTTTAATGTTTTAAAACATTTTAATGTTTTGTTCTGCTAATTATAACTTCTGTGTCAGTTATGTGTTGGCTTCTGTCGATTGGGTATTCTCATTGTGGGTTTTGTTTTCTTTCCTCTTTGCATGCCTGGTAATCTTTGGATGCAAAAAGTTGTGGATTTTACCCTATTGAGTGTAAGACATTTTTGTATCCTTATAAATCTTCTTGAACTTTGTTCTGTGATGCAGTTGAGTTACTTGGATTAATTAGATTAATTCCACTAGGTCTTGCGTTTATGCTTTTTTAGCCTTGTCTGGAGCAATGCTCAGTCTATGGCTGATTATTCCTCACCACTGAGACAAGACTTTTCTGTGTACTCTGCCTATGAATTCGGAGTTTTCTCTGGTCTGCCTAGTGGGAACAGTGACAGCTCCTAGCCTTGTGTGAGTACCCAACACTGTTCCCTCTAATCCGTTCAGATGGTTCTTTCCCTAGTCTGGGGTTGTTTGCTCAGACATATGCCATTAGTTCTCTGCTGAATATTTGAGAGAGACTCTCTGCAGATCTCTGGAGTTCTCTCTCTCTATGGCTCTCTCTTCTCTGGTACTCGGTCCGATGAACTGTAGCTGTCTTGGTCTCCCCAGACTTTCAGCTCAGAATCTCAACCCAGGGAGCTGGTCTGGTTCTAGCCTCACTTTCCCCTCTTTGTGCTGTGGGCTGGAAACTCACTCATGGCACTAAGCTGGGGCAGTAGTAGAGCTCACCTCATTTGTTTCCTCATCTCCTAACGATCACTATCCTTAGTTGCCTGTTGCCTTGTGTCTTGAAAATTATTGTTTCATGTAATTTTGTCTGGTTCATTTTATTTGTCTTACTGGTTGTTTTCTGAGGGAGGGATAAATCTGATTACTATTATTCCATCTTGGCTGCTCAATGCATATTTTTAAGGGAAAAATAATTGTATAGAGTGGTAGAGCTAGAAACAGAATTAAAATGGGTTAATGAGGGTAATGAGAAAATGGGAGTGTAGACTCTTTTTTAGAGAAGTTTGAGAAGTACAGGGTGGGAGAGAGCTCTGCTTTGAGTGCAGAGCGAAGAAGAGGAAATCTTTTCATGTGTTTTGAGAGTGGGGAAGTTTTCAGCATATTTAAGTGGAGGAGAAGGGGCCAGTGGAGAGGAGATAACCTGAGGAGAGGCCTAGAAGAGGCAGGAGAGATGGAATCATAAACAGCTTGTGAGAATTAGCCTTGGGAGGGAGAAGAGGAACTGGAGATTAACAGTTACTCTTTTCTTAGGTGTCACATAGCAAATACTTCACATAATTTAAACTTGTCAATAATTTCACAGGATAAGTATTATTAACTTTTATTACTGTGAGGAATCAGGGTAGAAAGTTAGGTAACTTAACCTTAGCCATCAGTGGCTAACCTGACCCTACAGCTCGTGCTTTTTCTAATGCACTTTGTGGTCTCTGGGCTGTTTCTTCAGGCAGGGAGAATAAAAGCGGGCGAAGGTTTAGGCTATAATTGGAGTAAAGGGAGAGAAGAGCCATGTAACTTATTTATGTAAGTTTACTATAAAATTCATGCCTACTCTTCTGGAGGAAAATTTGGGGAAGAGAAGCTGTGTTATGGTGCAGAAGCATTGTATAGAAGAGTAGTGGGAGCAATGCTGCTAATTCTAGCCCTGCCTTGTTCTGTACATTTGCTTCAGAACTAATACAAACCTGTACTCTTGCTTTTTACATCTTTATATGCAAAGAGCAAACACAGTAACTAGGTGAACAGAAAACTGATCAGTTTTTAGAAGATAAATGGTCTAAGAAGTGACCTTTATGAGTTAACGTTCTTTGGCCCTTCTCCTCCTTTAAAAAAAATACTGTACTTTGCTTATGTAAGTATTAGATTGAATCATATTCAGTTGGTGTCAAAAGAGTTGAATATTGACAATTTCATGTGGTTCAACCTAACTGTGTATTTTGAAAGGACAAGAGCAGTAATTGTGACCATTGTTAGCCCGATTAGGACACAGGGATCATGTCTGTTTATTTACCAGTATTTGCCCAATGCCAAGCACCATGTCTGGCAACATAGTAGACATTCAATAAATAGTTTGTGAATGAAAAACTATAGGTTTTTGAGGTTCCATGCATGTTTTATAAGAAATATAGGTAAAGATTAAGGGAGATTCCTTTTTGTTAGGCCCTAAGTTCTTTTCATAGAATAAGAGAGAAGGCTTTTTCAGCAAAGCTGTTTTATTTCTAATGTAAGATAATGTTAATAAATATTTACTACAGTGGCTTCTTAGCCCTCTGTTTAAAGAGGTTCCTCTTCTTCAGTCATATCAAAGATCAAGCTGGATTGGAGACTCCCTGCTGTCCACCCCTCCCTTAGTCTTTACAAAAGAGCCCCATCAGTGGTTAAGCTCTGTCACATTCTGGACATTGCTTTTCTCCTTTCATTTTTCTCTGCCTGCCCTTTATACTCAAGTTGATTGATAGGGTAAATGCAATAACTTTTCCTTCTCATTTGGGGCCAGAGAGGTGGCCTTTTTCTGAGCACTGTCAGCTTTGCAAAATAGGCAAGTATGTATGTGCCCTTCATTTGTGTCCTAATAACCTACATAAATTAAATCTTGTCAGAATGCAGCAACCTAAGACTTAGAGTATTTCATGGTTTCCTAATAATGGTTTTCCAGAATCAATACAGTTACAGACAAGGTGTTGTACCAAGGCAAAGGGCTAAGAAGTCTCTGGCTTGTTCAGGTTTGGTCAGGGGTCTTTGGTACAAATATGAAGAAAATGTATTTGTTGTATCATTGCCTGATATTACTGCTTTGGAACATTCTGTTACCACGTACACTTCCTGCAGCGTCGAGTTGAAGCCACACAGTGGTGCTAGAAAAACAATTAATGATTGTTTCCCTTCTAATCAGTGAATATGTATTTTTAACTTCCTTATAAAATAAACACTTCCTTGAGTCATGTAATAATTTCCTCAGCCTCTATCAAATCCATCACAAAGTTATAATGATTTAACCTCTGATAGGTCTCCAAATTTCAACCATCCTTTACCTGGATGACTGCAGTAGCTTCCTGGTGGATCTTCCTGGGCTTACTTTGCTTTGCTCTGGTCTGTTTTCCATAGGTAGTTGTAAGTAACCTTTTTAAAATTTTTTTATTTTTGGCTGCGTTGGGTCTTTGTTGTTGCGCGTGGGCTTTCTCTAGTTGCGGCAAGCGGGGACTACTCTTCATTGCGGCGCATGGGCTTCTAATTGCAGTGGCTTCTCTTGTTGCAGAGCATGGGCTCTAGGCACGCGGGCTTCAGTAGTTGTGGCATGCAGGCTCAGTAGTTGTGGCTTGCGGGCTGTAGAGCACAGGCTCAGTAGTTGTGGCGGGTGGGCTTAGTTGCTCCGCGGCATGTGGGATCTTCCTGGACCAGGGCTCGAACCCGTGTCCCCTGCACTGGCAGGTGGATTCTTAACCACTGCGCCACCAGGGAAGTCCCTATAAGCAACCTTTTATACATTCGAATCTGGACTTTACTCTCCCGCTTAAAAGTTCTTAAATGAGCTCTTATTACATTGAGTTTATCAACAATGATAAATAAAGGCAAGGCCTTTTGTGATCCAGCTTCTGCCCAGTTCTCTAGCTTTATTCACCTGTTGCCTTTCCTTGTGCAGTTCTCCATGTTGCTCTGTATTTCAGCCAGTCTGGCTGACTTTTAATTTTTTGAACACAAGTGTTTCCTTCTACTTTTGCCTGCTCTCATTTTGCCTGTGATAAGTAGTTTGTGTGTGTGTGTGTGTGTAGGGATGTTTCTTAAGTTAACTCTACCTTGTCCTTTGTAGCTTGGCTCAAATTTTTTAAAGCCTTCTTTAATCTCCCCAAGTAGATCAGCTTCCAGTGTTATTTGTTCTCACAGTATCCAATACTTTTCCTTTATAACATTTATTACAGTTTAATTATATATTTATTTATTTGACTAACGTCCATTTCCCCACTGGATCATAAGTGTTAAGAAGGTAGATTCTGTGCTCTTTTCCCATCATTGTATCATTTGTGCCTATTAAAATATTTGCTAAATAAATGAATGAATAAATGTAAGTC
Source organism: Phocoena sinus (assembly GCF_008692025.1). Classification (NCBI taxonomy): domain Eukaryota; kingdom Metazoa; phylum Chordata; class Mammalia; order Artiodactyla; family Phocoenidae; genus Phocoena; species Phocoena sinus. Next base: position 52,095,391 of record NC_045779.1, on the reverse strand, counting down.
AGCCAGGCCTCAAGGCAGGTAATAGAAGTACAAACAGGTGAGCATTTGGGGAAAAAAGATGAAAATACTTGCAATCAGAATACAGTAAGGTGAGCTTCATAATTAAGGTAAAATATTGGCCCAGCATAGTCTACTTATGTATCTCCTGTTGGAGCAGAAATTAATTCTAGGTCACTGGTAGCCCTGAACTATAAGTTTCTCTCTACATAGAAGGGAAGGAGGAGTGGGAGGCAGAGATCAGGCTTGGCAGATTTAAAATTACGGGAGCAGGACTTCCCTGGTGGCGCAGTGGTTAAGAATCTGCCAGGGTTTGAGCCCTGGTCCAGGAAGATCCCACATGCCACGGAGCAACTAAGCCCGTGCTCCACGACTACTGAGCCCGCATGCCACAACTACTGAGGCCTGCGCGCCTAGAGCCCGTGCTCTGCAACGAGAGAAGCCACCGCAGTGAGAAGCCCATGCACCGCCACGAAGAGTAGCCCCCACTCACCACAACTAGAGAAAGCCCGTGCGCAGCAGCGAAGACCCAATGCAGCCAAAAATAAAATAAATAAGCAAATAAATAAAAAGGAAACATAAAATTATGGAAGCAGCTAAGAGAGTAGATCTTAAAAGTTCTTATAACTAGAAGAACAGTTGTAACTATGAGGTGATGTCTGTGTTAAGTAAACTTATTTTGATAATCATTTCACAATAAATACATAAATCATTATGTTGTGTACCTTAAACTTATACAATGTCATATGCCAACTACATCTCAATAAAGCTGGAACAAGGTAAAATAAAGTTATAGAAGCTTCCAATGCCCTAGTGGAAAAAACACTGTTCTTTAAATAAGAAACCTTGTTTCTGTTCCAGATATGATCACTGTTTTGTTCTGTACTCTTGGGAAAGATGTGGTATAGCATTAGAGAAGTCACCATTTGCACTTACATTTATTTCCATAATTATTTTATGGGATAATAAAAACATTCTCTTTATTTCTTAATGTGTGGTAAAAAATGAATGAGGTGATAGAGGTAGAGCATTTTAAAAAGCACACACTTTATAAAGTGTACTTAATATTTGCCCAGAAAACAGGAAATCTTTCAATTTTATGATTTCTCTGTTCTTTTTATTTATAATTACAAGGAAGAGGTACCTAAAAGAAAAGAGTGTGGTATGAAGAGCTCTATCTCCTCTGGCCACTGTATTCTGAGTTCTGTAAGGGCAGGGGCCTTGTCAGTTTTACTCACTGTTTATCCTCTGCACACAGTGCCTAGTAGGGGCCCAGAAATTGTTTTTGAAATGAAAAATGTAGTGAATTGTCCTGAGGCCTTGGTAATTAGTATTCTGTGATTTTTTTGCCTTGTTGGCATTCTGCAGAAAATAACAATCTGAGGCAGTACTCTTGATGTTTGTTTATTTTTCTTATATTTCAGCTGTGGCAGAAGTAAAACTTCGAGATGATCAGTATACACTGGAACACATGCATGCTTTTGGAATGTATAATTACCTACACTGTGATTCATGGTATCAAGACAGTGTCTACTATGTTGATAACCTTGGAAGAATTATGAATTTAACAGTGATGCTGGTAAGAAAAAAATTTGTAATACTAGGATTTTCCAATAAATTTGTTACTTAATTTTCCCTTTTCATCTAATGTCTAGAGAATTGAGGTACACATACCTTTAATATACGGAATCCTATCATCAGTTTATGTAAGGCTTCATTTTGTTTAATTCAATTTTAATTTTTCCCCTTATTCCTGTTACTTAAATTTACTTATTCCCCTCCACTCTTACCAACAGGCAACTACTCTGATGTGTTGTATATCTCAATATTGATGTAACTGCTTTTTCTATGTGAGTAGTTAATCCTATGACAGTGGATTTATCTGTTTTTTCCTTTTAGTTAATTTTTGCTTTATGTATTTTTAAGTATGTTAATTGGGTGCAGACATTTTATCAATAGGATTGTTTTGTCTGTTATGCAACGTCCTTTTAACATTATAAAATACTCCTCTTTATCTCTGGGCTCTGGGAATAATTTGTCTTGAAGTCTTCTGATATTAATATAGCTGTCCTGGCTTTTTTTGTTTGTTTGTTTAATTAGTATTTGTCTTTTTCTTTCCGTTTTCTTTGAATTTGTCAGTGTTGTTATTTTTAAAGTGTGTCTCTTGTAAAGAGCATATAGTTGGGTCTTGTTTTTTATCCAGAATGACAATCTTTGTCCTTTAATTGGCTTAGTACATTTATATTTAATGTCATTACTGATATGGCTGGGTTTATGTTACCGTTTGCTAATTCTTTCCATTTTGTCCCATCTGCTCTTTGTTCCTTTGTGTCTCTCTTCCTATCTGTTTTTTTAATTCATCACAGTTTTTCTTTTTAAAAATTTTTTTTCTTAAAATTCCACTTAATTTTCTCTTTTAGCTTTTTATTTAAACCTGTTTGTATTATTATTTTTAATGGTTAATGTAGAGATTGTAGTACTCATCCTTAATTTATCCTACTTTGCCTCCAATTAATGTTATTCCACTTTAAAAAAAATGTAAAAATCTTATGGTATTATAATTCCTTTTACTTTTCCATCCTCTGAGCTATTGTCATACATTTTATACTTCTTCATATGTTGTAAGCTTCACAATACATTGTTAATGTATTTGCTTTAAGTAATCAGTAGTCTGTCAGTAGCTTCCTGACTATTCTGCTCCTTTCAGCTTTCCTTTGTGTTGCATCTACAGAATAATCTATCCAGTTTGCTTGTTTAATCTTATCACTTCTCATTTAAATTCCTAAAATATTTCCTTTATGACAAAATCCACACTTATTAATATGTAATTTTAGAATAGATAATGCATTCATGTGATTTAAAAAACAAGAAATTTAAAAAGGTATTTAGTAAAGTCTCTCTGACCCCAGTTTTATCTGTCCTGTGTTCAGTACCCCTTTTCTCTCCGTAACTTCTTCTTATTAGTTTCTTGTATATTCTTCCAGAGGTGGGGTTTTTTGTGTGTGTGTGTGTTTGTTTGATTCTGATTTTCCTAGCAAGTATAAGCATAAAGTGATGTATTTGTTTAAAAAATACAAACTCCTCACCTTGGCAAATGCAGCTTATAATGCCCTTTTCTCCAGCCTTGTCTTTCACCACTTTGTACACTACATTCTAACAATACTAAACTCTTGCAGTTACTGAAACATGCTCTGTATCCTTTTCCCTCCAGCCCTTTTCCCACATAATTTACTCTACCTGAAACATTCTCTCTTACTTGTGTGTCAGGTTGCTTCCCAGTCTTCACTTGAGTTTCAGCTAACTATTTCATCTAGGAGACTTGATGACGTCCTCCCTTTGTTCCCCCAGGGATATTCAAACCATTGGCTCTCAGATCTGCATGGACTTTGAATTCCTGCTAGGCCAGGGGTTGGCAAACTTCTTCTGCACGGGGCCAGATAATAAATGTTACAGGGTTTATGGACCAGTCTTATGTCACAGGTGCTCAGTTTTGCTGTAGTAATGTGAAAACAGCAGTTCACGATATGTAAACAGTGATTGTGGCTGTGTTCCAATAAAACTTTATTTGCAAAACCAACAGGCTAATTTGGCTCATGGGCTATAGTTTGCCAACACTTGGTCTAGGCTGTGGGTCTTTCTTATATTTCTGTCATCCTAGCAGCCAGCAGAAGCCTTAATCAGTATGTTTATACAATGGATAACAGTTGTTTAAAGCTTGTTCTTACTCTTTGGAGTTGGCTTTTCATTCTTTTTTTTTTTTTTTTTTTTTGTGTTACGCGGGCCTCTCACTGTTGTGCCCTCTCCCGTTGCGGAGCACAGGCTCCGGACGTGCAGGCTCAGCGGCCATGGCTCACAGGCCTAGCCGCTCTGTGGCATGTGGGATCTTTCCGGACTGGGGCACGAACCTGTGTCCCCTGCATTGGCAGGTGGACTCTCAACCACTGCGCCACCAGGGATGCCCGGCTTTACATTCTTGATAGGATCTTTTTATTCTTCAGGTACAAGTATGAGTCTGGTTTGTTGAGATAATTTTACTGAATAAGAAAGATTTATTTTTCTTCAACAAACATGTATTGAATACTGCTGCATGCTTTGTAGCCACACACACAAATAAATTGATAATGTCACAGCGGAAGTAAGGATAAGATACAGAAGTAGTATGGAGGAGGAAATAGTTTACTGCTATGCATGGCTAGGAGAGGGATGTGGATAGGGTCACATTTTAGAGCCAGAAGCTTGGTTTCATCAGTTCACTCATTGATAATCATGATTTGGGATACTAATTCCAACTTAAATCAAAAGATTGGAAATCTAGAATTAAAGTTCATGACTGCATTTGCGATACTGTAGATAAGCAGTGTGGACTGGTCAGTATATTTTTCTTCTATTGCAGAGTTTCCATAGGAAATAAAATTATTTTATTTATTTATTTATTTTGAGGAGACTATTTACAGCTTTCTTTTTTTTTAATTTTTAAATTTTATTTTATTTACTTTTTATACAGCAGGTTCTTATTACTCATCAGTTTTATACACATCAGTGTATACATGTCAGTCCCAATCGCCCAATTCATCACCCCCCCACCCCCACTCCATCCCCCTCCGGCTTCCCCCCTTGGTGTCCATACGTTTATTCTCTACATCTGTGTCTCAACTTTTGCCCCGCAAACCACTTCATCTGTACCATTTTTCTAGGTTCCACATACATGCATTAATATATGATATTTGTTTTTCTCTTCCTGACTTGCTTCACTCTGTATGACAGTCTCTAGATCCATCCACGTCTCAACAAATGACCCAATTTTGTTCCTTTTTATGGCTGAGTAATATTCCATAGTATATATATACCACATCTTCTTTATCCATTCGTCTGTCGATGGGCATTTAGGTTGCTTCCATGACCTGGCTATTGTAAATAGTGCTGCAGTGAACATTGGGGTACATGTGTCTTTTTGAATTATGGTTTTATCAGGGTATATGCCTAGTAGTGGGATTGCTGGATCATATGGTAATTCTATTTTTAGTTTTTTAAGGAACCTCCATACTGTTCTCCATAGTGGCTATGTCAATTTACATTCCCACCAACACTACAAGAGGGTTCCCTTTTCTCCACACCCTCTCCAGCATTTTTTGTTTGTAGATTTTCTGATGATGCCCATTCTAACTGGTGTGAGGTGATACCTCATTGTAGTTTTGATTTGCATTTCTGTAATAGTGATGTTGAGCAGCTTTTCATGTGCTTCTTGGCCATCTGTATGTCTTCTTTGGAGAAATGTCTGTTTAGGTCTTCTGCCAATTTTTGGATTGGGTTGTTTGTTTCTTTAAAATTGAGCTGCATGAGCTGTTTATATATTTTGGAGAGTAATCCTTTTGTCCGTTGATTTGTTTGCAAGTATTTTCTCCCATTCTGTGGGTTGTATTTTTGTCTTGTTTATGGTTTCCTTTGCTGTGCAAAAGCTTTGAAGTTTCATTAGGTCCCATTTGTTTATTTTTGGTTTTATTTCCATTACTCTAGGAGGCAGATCCAAAAAGATCTTGCTGTGATTTATGTCAAAGAGTGTTCTTCCTATGTTTTCCTCTAAGAGTTTTAGAGCATCAGTCTTACATTTAGGCCTCTGATCGATTTTGAGTCTATTTTTGTGTATGGTGTTAGGGACTGTCCTAATTTCATTCTTTTACATGTAGCTGTCCAGTTTTCCCAGCACCACTTATTGAAGAGACTGTCTTTTCTCCCTTGTATATCCTTGCCTCCTTTGTCTTAGATTAGTTGACCATAGGTGTGTGGGTTTATCTCTGGGCTTTCTGTCTTGTTCCATTGATCTATGTTTCTGTTTTTGTGCCAGTACCATACTGTCTTGAATACTGTAGCTTTGTAATATAGTCTGAAGTCAGGGAGTCTGATTCCTCCAGCTCCGTTTTTTTCCCTCAAGACTGCTTTGGCTATTCAGGGTCTTTTGTGTCTCCATACAAATTTTAAGGTTTTTTGTTCTAGTTCCATAAAAAATGCCATTGGTAATTTGATAGGGATTGCATTGAATCTGTAGATTGCTTTGGGTAGTATAGTCATTTTCACAGTATTGATTCTTCCAATCCAAGAACATGGTATATCTCTCCATCTGTTGGTATCATGTTTAATTTCTTTCATCAGTGTTTATAGTTTTCTGCATACAGGTCTTCTGTCTCCCTAGGTAAGTTTATTTTTATGTATTTTTTTTTTTTTTTTTTTTTTTTTTTTTTTTTTTTTTTTTTTTTGTTGCAATGGTAAATGGGAGTGTTTCCTTAATTTCCCTTTCAGATTTTTCATCATTAGTGTATAGGAATGCAAGAGATTTCTGTGCATTAATTTTGTATCCTACTACTTTACCAAATTCATTGATTAGCTCTAGTAGTTTTCTGGTGGCATCTTTAGGATTCTCTATATATAGTATCATGTCATGTGCAAACAGTGACAGTTTTACTTCTTCTTTTCCAATTTTATTCCTTTTATTTATTTTTCTTCTCTGATTGCCATGGCTAGGACTTCCACAACTATGTTGAATAATAGTGGTGAGAGTGGACATCCTTGTCTTGTTCCTGATCATAGAGGAAATGCTTTCAGTTTTTCACCATTGAGAATGATGTTTGCTGTGGGTTTGTCATATATGGCCTTTATTATGTTGAGGTACATTCCCTCTGTGCCCATTTTCTGGAGAGTTTTTATCATAAATGGGTGTTGAATTTTGTCAAAAGCTTTTTTCTGCATTCATTGAGTTGATTATATGGTTTTTCTTCTTCAATTTGTTGATATGGAGTATCACATTGATTGATTTGCATATATTGAAGAATCCTTGCATCCTTTGTCATGGTGTATGATCCTTTTAATGTGTTGTTGAATTCTGTTTGCTAGTCTTTTGTTGATGATTTTTGCATCTATATTCATCAGTGATACTGGTCCGTAAATTTCTTTTTTTGTAGTATATTTGTCTGGTTTTGGTATCAGGGTGATGGTGGCCTCATAGAATGTGTTTGGGAGTGTTCCTTCCTCTGCAATTTTTTTGACGAGTTTGAGAAGGATGGGTGTTAGCTCTTCTCTAAATGTTTGATAGAATTCACCTGTGAAGCCATTGTTTGTTCCAAGATTTTTAATCACAGTTCCAATTACATTACTTGTTATTGGTCTGTTCATATTTTCTGTTTCTTCCTGGTTCAGTCTTGGAAGGTTATACCTTTCTAAGAATCTGTCCATTTCTTCCAGTTTGTCCATTTTATTGGCATAGAGTTGCTTGTAGTAGTCTCTTAGGATGCTTTGTATTTTGACGGTGTCTGTTGTAACTTCTCCTTTTTCATTTCTAATCTTATTGATTTGAGTCCTCTCCCTCTTTTTTTTGATGAGTCTGGCTAATGGTTTATCAATTTTGTTTATCTTCTCAAAGAACCAGCTTTTAGTTTTATTGATCTTTGCTATTGTTTTCTTTGTTTCTATTTCATTTATTTCTGCTCTGATCTTTATGATTTCTTTCCTTCTGCTAACTTTGGGTTTTGTTTGTTCTTCTTTCTCTAGTTCCTTTAGGTGTAAGTTTAGATTGTTTATCTGAGATTTTTCTTGTTTCTTGAGGTAGGCTTGTATAGCTATAAACTTCCCTCTTAGAACTCCTTTTGCTGCATCCCATAGGTTTTGGATCGTCGTGTTTTCATTGTCATTTGTCTCTAGGTATGTTTTGATTTCCTCTTTGATTTCTTCAGTGATCCTGTTGGTTATTTAGTAACATATTGTTTAGCCTCCACGTCTTTGTGTTTTTTACCATTTTTTCCCTGTAATTCATTTCTAATCTCGTAGAGTTGTGGTCAGAAAAGATGCTTGATATGATTTCAATTTTCTTAAATTTACTGAGGCTTGATTTGTGACCCAAGATGTGATCTATCCTGGAGAATGTTATGTGCACACTTGAGAAGAAAGTGTAATCTGCTGTTTTTGGATGGAATGTCCTATAAATATCAATTAAATCTATGTGGTCTCTTGTGTCATTTAAAGTTTCTGTTTTCTTATTTATTTTCATTTTGGATGATCTGTTCATTGATGTAAGTGAGGTGTTAAAGTCCCCCACTATTATTGTGTTATTGTCAATTTCCTTTTATAGCTGTTAGCAGTTGCCTTATGTATTGAGGTGCTCCTATGTTGGGTGCATATGTATTTATAATTGTTACATCTTCTTGGATTGATCCCTTGATCATTATGTAGTGTCCTTCCTTGTCTCTTGTAACATTCTTTATTTTAAAGTGTATTTTGTCTGAGAATCGCTACTCCAGCTTTCTTTTGATTTCCATTTGCATGGAATATCTTTTTCCATCCCCTCACTTTCAGTCTGTACGTGTCCCTAGGTCTGAAGTGGGTCTCTTGTAGACAGCATCTATATGGGTCTTGTTTTTGTATCCATTCAGCAAGCTTGTGTCTTTTGGTTGGAGCATTTAATCCATTTACGTTTAAGGTAATTATCGATATGTATGTTCCTATGACCATGTTCTTAATTGTTTTGAGTTTGTTTTTGTAGGTCCTTTTCTTCTCTTGTGTTTCCCACTTAGAGAAGTTCCTTTATCATTTGTTGTAGAGCTGGTTTAGTGGTGCCGAATTCTCTTAGCTTTTGCTTGTCTGTAAAGCTTTTGATTTCTCCATCAAATCTGAATGAGATCCTTGTAGAGTAATCTTGGTTGTAGGTTCTTTCCTTTCATCACCTTAAGTATATCATGCCACTCCCTTGTGGCTTGTAGAGTTTCTGCTGAAAAATCAGCTGTTGACCTTATGGGAATTCCCTCATATGTTATTTGTCGTTTTTCCCTTGCTGCTTTCAGTAATTTTTCTTTGTCTTTAATTTTTGCCAGTTTGATTACTGTGTGTCTTGGTGTGTTTCTCCTTGGGTTTATCTTGTATGGGACTCGCTGTGCTTCCTGGACTTGGGTGGCTATTTCTTTTCCCCTGTTAGGGAAGTTTTCAACTATAATCTCTTCAAATATTTTCTCAGGTCCTCTCTCTCTCTCTCTTCTCCTTCTGGGACCCCTATAATGTGAATGTTGTTGCGTTTAATGTTGTCCCAGAGGTCTCTTAGGCTGTCTTCATTTCTTTTCATTCTTTTTTCTTTATTCTGTTCTGCAGCAGTGTATTCCACCCTTCTGTCTTCCAGGTCACTTATCCGTTCTTCTGCCTCAGTTACTCTGCTATTGATTCCTTCTAGTGTAGTTTTCATTTCATTTATTGTATTATTCATCTCTGTTTGTTTGTTCTTTAATTCTTCTAGGTCATTGTTAAACATTTCTTGCATCTTCTCGATCTTTGCCTCCAGTCCTTTTCTGAGGTCCTGGATCACCTTCACTATCATTATTCTGAATTCTTTTTCTGGAAGGTTGCCTATCTCCACTTCATTTAGTTGTTTTTCTGGGGTTTTATCTTGTTACTTCATCTGGTACATAGCCCTCTGCCTTTTCATCTTGTCTATCTTTCTGTGAATGTGGTTTTTGTTCCACAGGCTGCATGATTATAGTTCTTGCTTCTGCTGTCTGCCCTCTGGTGGGTGAGGCTATCTCAAAATAATTTTATTTGATAGCTTACTTGACATGAATCAGAGCAAAGACTAATATGTCTTTGATTCCTTTTCCTGTCCTATTGTCTAGCTTCTGTGGACACCTTAGAATAATTTGTTATAGTTCTTTATTTGGTTTAGTCTCTCTTTGCCTGTCTGTTGACTCATTAAAGACACTAAATACACACACACTCTATATACACTATATACTGGATAGTGTATGCACACAGCCAGATGCCCTGTAGACATACATGTGTGCTATATTGCTCATACATGATCATACACATCCATACTCTGCATATGCATAGTTAGCATTTTATTGTGTGTTTTAAATTTAAGGGCTTTTACTTTTTTTTTGAGATTCCGTTATATTTTGTTTAGAAAGACAGATCTAAAATCTGGATATTCTTTAAGAATATTTACTTATGGAGCCTAACTCAGTCACATAGTCTAATTTAATACTATTCATTCAACATTCAAAATGTTTATTGAATATTGCTATATGTTATGCATTATTGTAGGCACTGGGAATGCTGCAGTATACAAAGTAAAGTCTCTTCCAGTTTATTAATTTACAGTAGTATATGAACAGCTTCCTTCCCTCTCTTCCCCAATTTGAACTTAACATTGAAATAACAACCTCTTTTGTATGTTTGTACATGTTCAAAGCAATGTACATCTTCCTAATTATAGTGTACATTTAAATTTGTTTAGTTTCCTGGTAAAATTGGAAAGTTGTGTTTTTTTCTCCTCTTCAAAAGCAATAAGGAAACTATAATTTAGAATGCATGACTTCTGGGAAAGTTTCTACAAGGTGCATTCTTTCCTAGTTCTCAGTTGTCATTCTCATCCCTGAATTGTTTTAGCACTTCATATGTATTCTCTTTTTAGCAATTGGATTACAAAGTCCTTGAATTATTTAGTCAAAAAGATATAAGACCCACTCTAAAAATAGTTTATTAGACCCTCTATCAAAAAGACCTACCATATACCTATGTATACCTTTTTTGTTTTTTTCCCCAACTGTTAAGTGACAACTGTATGTTTGAGTGAGAATCCCCTGACCTGAATGTTAATTTTTGTAAGTTATATCTCCTGGGCTGGCAGGTGTCCTCAGAGAGGAGTCCTCTGGTTTCTTGTCTGAGAAGTATTAAGGCCTGATTTTGGCTTTCTGGGATCCAAAGGAAAGAAAAGAGTTTGTAGTCTCATCTTTTAATATGTGGGGATTTGCTGATTCCTCTGTTTTCTTTCATTGGTGTCCTTTACGCCTGTACTTAGCTAGGCCTGATGGCCAGAGTCAGTCTAGTTAAAACTTTCATTAGAGAAATCTCCAGTGTTTTGCTAGAGTGGGTAGTTTTTTTTGTTGGGGAGAATTGACTTTTTTTTTTTTACCCAAGAACATGGTATGTCCTTTCATTTATTTAGATCTTCTTTTATGTCCTTAAATAAGAGTTTATAGTTTTCCCTTGATCTTATGCTTATTAAGTTTATTCTTGAATATTTTATGGTTTCTGCCTCTCATTAATATAGTTTTTTCTGTTTTCTTTCCTAGATGCTTATTGATAAAGACTATTTGTTGTATAAGCAGTCACCTTATTTGACAATTGAGTAATTTTTACCTACTCCCATTTAGGTTTTCAAAGTACATAGACAGTTCTATCCTTAGCAAAAGGAAATGGTTTTATCTCTCCTTTTCCAGTATTTATGAAAGTAGAAATAACATTCCTGTGTCATTTTATTTTTGTCTTATTGAGGTTAGTAGACAGAACCTCTGAGACAATGTTGAATAATAATGTGGACTGCAAGTATCCCTGTTTAGCTTTTGATTTTAATTGTAATGGCTTTTAAATTAAGAGAATACTTAGTTTTAGATAAATAGCTTTTATTGTTCTAAAGTTGCTTCTTTGAGTTTCTGTTTCTGTTTAATGTTTTTATTATGCCTGCTGAATTTTATTGCATGCCTTTTCAGAACCCACCTATTAATGATTGTGTGCCTTTTATTAATTTGTCAATGTAGTGAATTAAATTGATATATTGTAGTTTTAAAATTCTTTAATTTCGTAATTCCTTAAGTTCCTGGAATAAATTATTTTTGGTTAGAGTGTGTTATTCTTTTGATACATTATTGGTTTCTATTTGCTGACATTTGTAATATTTGTATTTGTTTTCACAAGTTATATTGGTTTTTGGTTTTGATTTTGTTGATATCTGTCAGATTTTGATTAAAGTTTTTTGCTGGCTTCCTTGAATTGGAGAGCTTTTTGGAACTGGAATAGTTTCAGATTGGAATAATCTGTTGTTTTTCTGATCAGCAACAAAGGCAATTGACTTGCTCTTTGAACTGCGCTGGGGGCAGGTGGAGAGTATTGGCTGCTAGATACTTACTGACTTTTTTTAAAGCAGAAAACAGTTCTAAGATACATTTTATTGTCTGATTTTTTTTTTTTTTTGAGTCAAAGGCACACATGCACAAATCCCAGAGAGGTTCTTTTCTTGTGGCTGATTTACAAAAATGACCATCCATGTTAATCTGGGCTAAACACTATTGTGGTGAAGATGAAGGCTGTAGGGCCCAGGAAAGGAAATCCACAAGTTGCTTGACCGTTAGGTTTGTCAGGAGCCAGCAGGTGGCAGCAGTTCAACACACAGGTTTATAGAGGCATTACACTTCTAAGTCAGTCTAACTTGTGGTTTACAATTGTTAATTTTAGAGAAATGTCAATTGGGAGGAAGTACAGTTAGGAAGTAGAAAATTCCTTAGGAAAGAAAAATAAATTGTGTTTTAAAATTTGGTTCTTTATTATTTTGTCATTTTATTATGATATTAGGGCTTATGTTAAAGTAATGTGTTCTGTTTCTTAATATTTACGGAATTAATTTTGTCCTAATTTATTTTTCCGTTTATCTGAAAAACTCATGTTTTTGCTACTAAAGAAGAGCGTCATCTTGTGGTGTCTCTTTAAATTGCATGTAAAGATGGAGAGGAGAGTTACTGGATTCCATTTGAAGCATGCCTTTGTGAGGTTGCTTGTTAGTCCAGCTCAGTTGTATGCCAGTATGTTCTTATCTAGACCTGAATCTAGCTTATTTTCTACAGCTGAATTTATTAATAGGGAGCCAGTAATTTACCTGGTTAAAGAAAAACGAGTGGAGTAAGTTCTTGGAACTGTGTGTGCTTAATGCATTATTGAAAGCTTTGTGGTACATAAAGACGTTACTCAGTCAAATTGCAATTAATTTAAAACACCCTTCCTTAAAGCTTTAGCAAAAAAAAAAAAAAGGGTGGGGGCAGAAAAAGGAAGACTTTTTTTTTTCTTCCAAATAAAATTAATAGTTATTAGTGATAAAAGCCTTTCTCCAGAAAAAGATCACTCCCTTTTAAAAGGGCAAATTTTTAAATGTCAATGTCTAATAATACTAGTAAATGGCATCCTTATTTAATTTAGCTTGACCAGTTTTTTGAGTAGTGTTTTCTGTAAATGTACATGTATTAGAAAAATGCTTTGTTAGTTCAGAGCTTGTCTCCTTGTAGCTGTAACTAAGAGATCCCCAAATGGTTTTGAGATGTTTTCATAAATATGTACAGTTTATGAAAGCAGTACTTATTTACTGTTTAGTGTCATTTATATACAATATGTGGACATTGAGATTTTTGTATTATGTTTTGTTGACTCAGGAATCTAATTAAAATACTGCGTAATATATTAGCCTGAAAGAAAAACTGAATATGGTAGTTTCGTTCATATTAGGGTGTTTTTTTATGGCCGGATGGGGAGTTATTCTATAAGTTGCATTGAGTTCTGGGGTATCATTTGTTTAGAAAACCTCGAGAATTGGTTTCTTCTCAAGAAAGTGTGGAATACAGGAAAGACCAGCTTTTGGAGTGTGGTCAACCAAGATTTGACTATTGGCCCTGCCATTTTCTAGCAGTGGAATTCCAGGCAAATTATTTAATCTTTTTGAACAGAGTTCTTTTTTTTTTTTTTTTTTTTTTTAAATTTATTTATTCATTTATTTATTTTTGGCTGTGTTGGGTCTTCGTTTCTGTGCGAGGGCTTTCTCTAGTTGTGGCAAGCGGGGGCCACTCTTCATCGCGGTGCGCGGGCCTCTCACTGTCGCGGCCTCTCTTGCTGCAGAGCACAGGCTCCATACGCGCAGAGCTCAGTATTTGTAGCTCACGGGCCCAGCTGCTCCGTGGCACGTGGGATCTTCCCAGACCAGGGCTTGAACCCATGTCCCCTGCATTGGCAGGCAGACTCTCAACCACTGCGCCACCAGGGAAGCCCTGAACAGAGTTCTTTATCTTCTTAAAGTGGGATAATAATTTCAACTTCATAGGGTTTGGAAATAATTAAATGAGATGGCAAAAAGTCAAAGCACTTATTTAATACAATACTGTACATTGTAGTCATTCAATAAGTGCTCCATTTATCAATGAAATTTTAATTCTTTTGCAATTCACCTGTGAAATGTTAGAATGATTTTCAACAGCTTTGAACATAGTTACGTTAATTTTTTTTTTGACTGGAGGAAGAAAATGATTGGGTGGGACCAGGACATTATAGATGCACATTACATAAAGCTTTATTATTAGGACACTGTAAAACTGTTATTGAAGGTTATTCAGAAATAACTTAGTACTCTAATTTACACAAGAAAATCTTTTATTGGTACAGTCCATTTAAAATTAAAATGTACTCTTTGAGAATTAGGTTTCAAAAATCAGGAACATTTAGGTTCTTTCACATAAACTATCTTATAACTTTGAGATACTGTATGTTTTCTTTTGAATTTTAATTTAATTTTGGCTTCACATTTATAGACTTGAATATCTTAATCATTCTACTAGATATTGCACTCATTTATCTGATAATTAGATACCTAGCAATCTCAGTTATGTGGAACCTTGTATTTAAAAGAAGATGGCTTAAAGCCACCTTTATAATTGAATATGAAATGAAGAATAGTGGCTTCCTAATAATGCTTCCCTAGATTAGACATAGTGAAGAGCATGTAATGGAGGAGACCACTAGAAACTTTTACTTTGAAACAACTATTCTGAGGAAGGAGTTCCATTTTATTTTATCTTATTCACATCCTTTAATTATGTATATCACATGTAAATTATTCAATATGGAAAAAAAACAGTCAAGCAATGTATTTGAAGCAGTAATGGAAAATTCTTCTTCACCCCCAATCTCCCTTACCACCAGTTGCACTTTGATCTCATTTTCCTAATAGTCAACGCTATTAACAGAATAGCATGTGTCTGTCTACAGCTTACTCTGTGCTGTCATATCGCAGTGTTTGTTTCAACGTACATGGATTTATACATATTCTGCATCTTTTTTCCCAGTTATTATCTTGGTGATCTTTTTGATGTATTGTAAATCTACTTCAGTATATTTAACAGTTATTTGGTATTCCAAAGGATGATTATTCCACAGTTAACCATTCCTCTGCTAATGCTCTCCAGACAGTGATGCCAGGTACACATCTATAGTTGAACACATTGGATTTATTACTTTTTGCAGCAGAGGAGAATGCATACCATGCGGAACCATAGGGTATCTCAGAAGATGTTAGAAAGGACTTATTGTAGGATTGAGCTTATATTAGATGATTTGGGGGGAGGATTTAAGAGACGGGGGCTTTGCTCTGGATTGGATACTGTCAGGAAACTGGATAATTCCATGATGGATATCTTAATAAGTCTTATCCAGAAGGAGGGAAGAAGACTGGGCCAAGGCTCAAGCTGTGGTTAGTAATAGTGGCATGGATTAGGGTCCTGTTTGTAGCTTTGGCAATGTACATGTTTTATCTGTGTTCAGATACCATTACAGGGTGATGCTGTTTTTGTCTTGTTCTGTTATGGTGACAGAGGTCACACAGCGGTCTTGTCTGATGACAATGTTCTGTGAAGTTGTTTATATTCATCAGGAGAACATAGCTGTTAGTGTCACCAGCTCACAGCAAAACCAAGGCCTAGCTGATACTACCAGGCTAGCACTGGGATGCCAAGGGCTGCTATTTTCTTACTTACTGTTGATAAACAGCTAGGTTGTATCTTAGTTTTTATTGACACAGCTTTTCATTTTCATCGTTAAAATAAACATTCTCGTTATATGGACCTTAGTGTACATGTGCAAGTATTCTTATAATATAAATTCCTATAAGTGGAATTATATTAAATGGTATATAATGCATCATAAAATTTGATTTATAATCATTGCTGAAAGCCTATACTTATTTCTGTTCCCACCAACAGGGCACCTTAGCCAAGAATAGACATTAACAGTCTGAGATTTTTTTTTTCTGGCTAATAGAGGTATCTTATTATTTTAATCATATATTTTTTTTACTAGTGAGTTTGAGCATTTTGCTCATTTTTTTTAAAGCAATAGTTTTCCTGTTCATATTCTTTTCCCATTAAAAAATTTTTGATAACCTTGTCTTTCTTGTTGAGTTTTAAGGGTACTTCATATGTTATAGATATTAATACTGCTTTATATTTGTGGCAAGTATTCCTCTCCCTACCTCCTATATGTCTTTTATTTACATAGGAAGGCTTTCTCCACCTTGAGATTATTAAAACATTATTAATCTTCTAGCACAGTTATTTTACTTTTCCCTTAAGGCATTTATTTTATTAATCTATCTGGAGTAAGGAATATTTTTGTGTAATTTTTTCCCTAGAGATCCCTAGTGTTCCACTATCATTTGTTGACCAGTCCATTTCCTTCACAGTAATTGGAAATACCACATCATGTTCTAAATGCCTACGTAGACATCAGCCTGCAGGAAAATTTCTCTTACTTGCCCTTCACTTAACTAACTGGGTTAACTGATATTCTCTATTCTCTTTGAATAACATACTGACTGAAGACCACGGTAAGCTTAATGTTTATTGCCAGTAGGCTACTCAGTACTATGCTGTTACAATTCTGTTTCTGTTAGTTGAGATTTACATCACTAATACCCAGATTTTGTCATTCTAAAAACTTTATGCCAGCTGTGTTTGTCGTTGCATTTTCATTATTTAATGCAATATTATGTAAATCAGTAAAATATGAGTACAGAAAGAAGGAAAGTTGCTGTTTTAAAGAAAATTGCATGCTTTAGAAAGAAACAGTGGGTCACTAAAAAACTTGAGGCTAATAAGGACATAGTTTACTTAAATTTTTTTAATATGTACATATATTGATCTAAACAGTTCTAGGAGTAGAGAATGAAATACATGAATCAAGGATTATTTTTGTACTGCAGGAAAACCTGTTAACTAAAAACTAAAACAACAATAAAAAATTAATTGAGGGCTTCCCTGGTGGCGCAGTGGTTAAGAATCTGCCTGCCAATGCAGGGGACACGGGTTTGAGCCCTGCTGCGGGAAGATAGCACATGCTGTGGAGCAACTAGGCCCGTGAGCCACAACTACTGAGCCTGCGCGTCTGGAACCTGTGCTCCACAACGGGAGAGGCCGTGATAGTGAGGGACCCGCGATGAAGAGTGGACCCCGCTTGCCACAACTAGAGAGAGCCCTCACACAGAAACGAAGACCCAGCACAGCCAAAACTAAATGAATTAATTAATTAAAAAAAAATTAATTGAATTGAATACAGTTTGGTGTATGAGAGGAAGTTTATTTTCTCAGTTGTAGCCCTTTTTATATATTTTCTTGTAAAACATTTTAATGATGTGTAATCCATCTTACAACTTTATATTGTAAGGACATATACATGATAAAAATGTGTCAACAAAAACCCAAGCTGTTAATAACATAATACAGCATTTTCATACCACAGGAATGTCCGTGTAGGCATTTAGAACATGATGCAGTATTTCCAATTAATTAAAAATACTGATCATTAATTTTAAACTTAGAAGAATGAAGACTAGATTACTGCATTGTATTAGTTTTCTGCCATATTGCTATGTAACAACTTACTTCAGAGCTTAGTGACTTGAAACAAATGTTTGTCATCTCACAGTTTCAGTGAGAAATCAGAGTGGCTTAGCTGGGTGGTTCTGTTCCA
This sequence comes from Phocoena sinus, assembly GCF_008692025.1. NCBI lineage: Eukaryota > Metazoa > Chordata > Mammalia > Artiodactyla > Phocoenidae > Phocoena > Phocoena sinus. The sequence continues at coordinate 52,077,811 of NC_045779.1, read as the reverse complement.
GGGTTTCTCAAGAGAATGTAGCCAAGGTGTCAGCCAAGACTGCAGTGATCTGAAGGCTTTACTAGGGCTAAAGTGTACACTCCCAAAATGATTCACTCACAGGGTGCTGGTTTTTGTCAGGAGCCCTCACTTCCTCCTCATGTGTGTCTGCCGTGTGCAATCCAAGAGAAAGCAAGATAGAAGATGTAAAGTCTTTTATGACCGAGTCCAAGACGTCACATACCGTCACTTTTATTTCTTCGAAGTGAGTCAGTGGGACAGCTCACACTGAAAGGCAGGGAAATTAGGCACCTACTCTTGAAGAGAGCGTAACCAGTGCACTGAAGATATTTATTCTGTGTGTGTATGGGTCACGGAGAGGGCGGGATTCATTTATAATGTTCGGCTTCTTTTTAGGACACTGCCTTAGGAAAACCACGAGAGGTGTTTCGGCTTCCTACAGATTTGATAGCATATGACAATCGCCTTTGCGCATCCATGCATTTCACATCTTCTACTTGGGTTACCTTGTCAGATGGAACTGGAAGATTGTATCTCATTGGAACGGGTGAACGTGGAAATAGTGCTTCTGAAAAATGGGAGGTGAGTTTTTTTTTTTCTTCTTTAGACTTAGCAAAGTCTGGAAAGTATATTCAAATTAGATCTTAATGATTTTGAAATAACACTTTTTTAGGGATAGTTTACATGTGACCTCTTGACTTGTATAATATATAATGTTTTGGATATCTTTTTAGTTAAATTATAAAATGTATACCTTTTATGAAACTGATATATTAGCTATTCCTGTTTTGATCTGGGGTGCGTGCAGTTGTCAAGAATTGCATTTGCTTTTCAGCAAATACCTATTGAGTGTTTTATAAGTGTAAAGCAGTACACTAAGCAATGATGCTGCCATCTTCTTCTTCTTGAAGAGTTGGCCAGAAAATTGCATTGTCATGTCTTTTCTCCTCTACTCTTGTTTTATTTGCTGGTATGTTTAAGGGCCCAGCACACTGCTGCACCACTCTGCTAACTGTCTGGTATGTTTAAACTGGTCAAATAGTAACTATACCAGAGTATTCCCAACTTAGAAAAATATACTGTAGAATAAATAACTATAGTTACGTACCAGTCTCCAAGATGTCATTTTTACTTCAGTTTTTTAAAAACAATGTAACAGACTTAAATCTGAGGGGCAGGTGTTAGGATTTTAATAGTAATAAATATGGAATTATTTTCTCTAGAGCCACAGTTTTTGAAGGTAGAGAAGAATGACACTGAGTTGTGCTAATAAGTACAATGTGATATTGCCACTGTCTAAATCTCAGCAGGTGGCCTTTCGTTCTGGGTAGCTAAAGCGATATGAATTTAATATTTTACATCTTATAAAATATTTTTATCAGACCAATAGATGCCTACAAAGACCAGGCTTTAATTATTTGAGAAAAACCAAGAAGGCCTTAGTGGTTTACCTTTCTTACTAAGTTATACCAAATGCTATACTTCCAAATTGTAGTATGTTCAAAAAACTAAACAAAAAACACAGTAAATTATCAGAACAACAATAGCCTGTTTATAGGGGGCCTTTGTAGTCACAGTTTCAAATAGTTATTGGACATTGTGACATTTTCTGTTCTGGCCTCCAGTAATAACTTTTTTTTTTTTTTTTTTTCCTTGCTGAGGCAATGTGGTATATAGCACAGCTACCTGAAATAGTTGGAAGGAATTTGGAGAATGATGGGCAGGAGAGATATGAATGAGAATTTATCTGTTATCAAGCCGTGTGGATTCTGTTGGTTTTCAGTAGTAAGAAACACACTGACCTTGTTCACCTTCAGATTAAAAATAACACCACATATTCCACCAGAAGGAAATTCATATGGGTTTATATTTCATTTGGTTTTTGCTGTGTATATCTCCTTGGCACATATTAGGCCTTCAATAATATTTTGTAAATGAATTCAAAATTTAAATTCACTCCACATCCTCTTCAGTATTTGTACTATCATAATGAAATCAACACTCTCTGGGGAGGTGGGGGGAGTGGGAAAGGGATGGGGCTTGGGCATTACTGAGGTGGGAGGAATACTGAGGGATATTGGTCGCTTTGAGAGAAATAACTCAGTAGAGTTTTGAGACTTTGGGGGAATTCATGTAAGAGAGGAGGCTAAAAGTGAGCATGACGGGGGCATGGTAGGGCCTAAGGGGGCCAAGCAGGCGTGGTGGTGATGACTCAAATGTAGAAAGAGAAATAAAAGAAGGCAAGGAAGACTGCCTGTTTCCAAATGTGTGGCCTCTAATGTGATGGGGGTGCTATATATCAACAATATCACAGTTGATTTGCTAGGTTTGTTCAGAAGACTGGAAACTTCAGCCTAAGAATTTTTAAGGGTCCAGACATCTACTCCTCTGGTCTCATGAGAGAGAAAGAAGAGAAGGAAATAGTAAACTGGCTACTTGTGCTTGGTAGAACTTTCAATTTTTTCTCCCTGTGGTTTATTTCTTCTTTTCCCCCAAACAAAAGCAGAACCCAGTCAACCAACTATAAAAAACCATGTCTGTCATCTCTGTTTTGAGTATTTGAGGTGTTTTTGGTTTTTTATCCCTGCTTATGGAAGACTTTAGAATGGATTTCAAAGCTCTACTATTCGAATAATTTTGGCAGAGTTGCTCAAACACAAAGAGAAAATGATGACATTAAAGCACACTTTTTTTAAAATTTTCTTTTACTTTTTTTTTTGCGGTACGCGGGCCTCTCACTGCTGTGGCCTCTCCTGTTGCAGAGCACAGGCTCCGGACGTGCAGGCCCAGTGGCCATGGCTCATGGGCCCAGCCGCTCCGCAGCACGTGAGATCCTCCCGGACCAGGGCACGAGCCCGTGTCCCCTGCATCGGCAGGCGGACTCTCAACCACTGCACCACCAGGGAAGCCCTTCTTTTATTTTTTTATTGAAGTATAGTTAACTTACAATGTTTTGTTAGTTTCTGGTATACAGCAAAGTGATTCAGTTTTACATATATATATTCTTTTTCATATTCTTTTCCATTATAGTTTATTACAAGATACTGAATATGTTCCCTATGCTATACAGTAGGATCTTGTTGTTTATCTGTTTTATATATAGTTGTTTGAATCTGCTAATCCCAAACTCCTAATTTATCCCTCTTCCCCTTTGGTAGCCGAAAGTTTGTTTTCTGTGTCTGAGTCTGTTTCTGTTTTGTAAGTAAGTTCATCTGTATCATATTTTAGATTCCACATATAAGTGATGTCATATGGTATTTGTCTGACTTACTTCACTTAGTATGATATTCTCTAGGTCCATCCATGTTGCTGCAGATGGCATTATTTCATTCTTTTTTATGGCTGAGTAGTATTCCATTGTAGGTATACCACATCTTCTTTATCCATTCATCTGTCAATAGACATTTAGATTGCTTCCATGTCTTGGCTATTGTAAATAGTGCTGCTGTGAACATTGGGGTAAAGCACATTTTTCTTTATAAGGCTTTCAGGTAGGAGCTGATATGAGGGGATTCCAGATAATGGGTTTAAAAAGAATAAAAAAGCTAATTTTTGTCTCAGATTAGTATTCAGCTATTTATTTTTTCATTTATTTGAAAAGCTTGTTTAGAAATTAGTCTTAAAACCTCTCCTATTTGGTATTTAATAAAAACATAATAGTCTTTTAGATTATGTGTTTGTCTTATAAAAAGAATTTGATAAGATTTTGTGTGTCTTTGCATAATGCTTTGATTCGCTTTTTAAAAAGGAGCTTCAGTATTTAAATAGAGTTGGTGGAATTATACCTTTTAAATGTAAGTGGGCTCTTTTGTTTTTGAAGAACAAGAAAGTTTTTGTGATTTGTTCTCTAATTCCTTTGACTCTTACCTTTGTAAATTTCCAGAAAACAAAGACAAACAAACCAAACCAAAAACAAAAGGAAAAAAAGCATGCACACACCCACTCACAAATACTCACGAACTGTATTCAGAAACTAAGAGGAAGAAAGCAGAAATAAATCAGAGATGAGACAGGGGAAGAGATGCAGTAATGCATGTTGACTTGCTCATGTCCTGTACAGAACATTCTTTAAACTTGACAATTCTTTTCTAGAAGATTGCTTTTAATTCCCTTTCTCCTTTAGATGCTGTTTGGATGCCCTGTTGTTTTCTTTGTTTTTAAGCCAAGAGTACTGATCAGTTTTTTCTGTTAAACAATTAGATATTTTCCAAAAGTTCTTTCTTCAAGCAATATGATTTAAACTTGTAAGCTTTATTTAAGGGCTTTTTTCATTTTTGTATCCTTGTAGTAAATATGGATAGTATCCGAATTATTTGTTGGATTGTCAGAATTCTGTATATTTCCTCTGTGCCGTATACATTCATCTAATACATTTTTGTGAGTGTCATCTTTTTTCTTTTTTGTAGATTATGTTTAATGAAGAGCTTGGAAATCCTTTTATCATAATTCACAGTATCTCATTGCTGAAAGCTGAAGAACATTCGATAGCTACCCTGCTTCTTCGAATAGAGAAAGAGGAATTGGATATGAAAGGAAGTGGTTTCTATGTTTCCTTGGAGTGGGTCACTATTAATAAGAAAAGTAAAGGTAAAACAACAAAAATCTGATCTCTCTGTAGTGGTTGCCGTAATTTAGTAGGTTTTGAAATGCAAAGAAGTTCCTGTAAATGCTATTTGCTTTTTCTTAGGCACTGTGTTATGATTCTGGTACCTGCCACCCGGTGGAATGAATATTTATACATAGTTTCTCCTTAGGTGTGGATTATAAAAAAATAATAATGTGTTTCCATAGTCAGATGTGCCTTTTTGTGTAAAAGGAGACACTATTACATAATTTTGGAATAATTTAAGTGTATATTTTTAATATATACAAAAGTGTATGTTAGTATGTATACACACACACACACACACACACAGACACAGACACAGACACAAGATTTGTTCTTCGAAATATTTAATGTAGTTTGTTTTTTCTTTCCAGTGTTGTAGTTTTATCTCTGGAGGAACACAGTAACTGAAAACTTTAGATTACGTGTTAGAAAGTGTCTGTAAAGGGCTGGATGGTAACCATTTGACTTATATCATAACTACTCAACTATGATGTGTGGTGCAAGAGCAGCCATAGATGAATGCATAAATGAATGAGTAAGGCTGTATTCTGGTGTTTATGGACACTGACATTTGAATTTTATATAATTTTTACATGTATTTAAATATTCTTTTGATTTTTTGTGATTTAAAAATATAAAATTCATTCTTTGGCTCACAGCTTTCTTTTCTTAATATCTCAGTTCCTCTTGTCCCTGAATTACTAACATAATTGTGTTACTTTTTATTTTCCCTGAACATTACAGAGCAGTGTTATATTTCTAAACTCTTTTGAGTGGAACATTTGATAAGTTATATTTTATGGTCAGGTAAGTTTGAAAATATGGGCATACGATATCTCCATTTCACATTAAGCATATTCAAGTTTCTAGAAATTTTGAGTAGAAAAAATTTAATTTTGTCCCAGCATTTCCCAACTCATTTAGCCATGGAATAATTCACTTGAGACCTACTGTTTTCTGTCCCACACATGTTGGGAAAAACCATCCAGTAAAATATACAGTGTCTAAGTTTGGGTCTTTAGAGGAAGCTAGGACTCTTTGCTGTGCATGTACCTGTGGAGGAAAAATAGGAGTTTTTATTTCATTCATGAAATGAAAAGTCTATTCCTAAATATGTATGAAGTGAATGTGTGAATGTAGGTGAGGATTTAGAGAAAAAACACTGACAGATGTTTTAGAACAAATTGTATTATTATGTATGTATATGTGTTACTATGTGTAACTCATGACATTGAGTTATGATTTTTGACTGTTCATTATGAAGCTTACAAGCACTACCCACTGTAATAAAAATTTGTTACCCACAGTAACAATATAAGTAAAGGTACGGACTCAACTGAAATGTTTGGGTACTTTTTAAAGCAAAAAACAAAGACAAAAACCCCTTATTTTCATAGAATAAGTTCAGTTAATTTACCAGAAACTCAGAATACAGTTAATTGTTTATATCTTAAAAATTCCAAGTACAGTTATTTATATTTGGTTATAGTAGGCAGATAGATCTATATCTGAATGTGTATAAAAATCATTTCTGCCATAAACATATTTCATTTAAAAAAAAACCCTTATCAGTAGCTAGAATGGGAAGAAAATAGTCCACACCACACTTTTTCTGGTATCATCAGTTTGTAGCTTTTTTCAGAAGACACTTATCATATACTGGCTGAGAAAGTAGACAGGCTGTCGTCAAGGAACGGGTAGTTTTTTTCAGAGGTTGATGTTTCAGGTAAGGCAGTCACTTTTATGATTTAGAGCACTGCTCTCCAATAGAAATTTTTCCAAAATGGATGTGTTTATATGTGAGCCACTCAGTGTGATAGCAGGTAGCCATGTGTGGCTTTTGAGCACTTGAAGTGTGGCTAGTGTGACTGAGGCATTGAATTTCAAATTTTACTTAATTTTAATTAAATAGCTACTCTGGCCAGTGGCTACCACTTGGACACCACAATGTAGAACAAATTTCATCAGACCCAGTATTTTTTTTTTAACATCTTTATTGGAGTATAATTGTTTTACAATGGTGTGTTAATTTCTGCTTTATATCAAAGTGAATCAGCTATACATATACATATACATATATCCCCATATCTCCTCCCTCTTGCATCTCCCTCCCACCCTCTAGGTGGTCACAAAACACCAAGCTGATCTCCCTGTGCTACACGGCTGCTTGTAAAAGCTATCGGTTTTACATTTGGTATTATATATATGTCCATGCCACTCTCTAACTTCATCCCAGCTTACCCTTCGCCCTCCCCATGTCCTCAAGTCCAGTCTCTATGTCTGCATCTATTCCTGTCCTGCCCCTAGGTTCATGAGAACCATTTACTTTTTATTCCATATATATGTGTTAGCATACAATATTTTTCTCTTTCTGACTTACTTCACTCGGTATGACAGACTTTAGGTCCATCGACCTCACTACAAATAACTCAGTTTCGTTTCTTTTTATGGCTGAGTAATAGTGCATTGTATATATGTGCCACATCTTCTTTATCCATGCATCTGTCAGTGGACACTTAGGTTGCTTCCATGTCCTGGCTGTTGTAAACAGAGCTGCAGTGAACATTGTGGTACATGCCTCTTTTTGAATTATGGTTTTCTCAGGGTATATGCCCAGTAGTGGGATTGCTGGGTCGTATGGTAGTTCTATTTTTAGTTTTTTAAGGGACCTCCATACTGTTCTCCATTACAGTCCCACCAGCAGTGCAAGAGGGTTCCCTTTTCTCTACACCCTCTCCAGCATTTATTGTTTGTAGATTTTTTGATGATGGCCATTCTGACTGGTGTGAGGTGATACCTCATTGTAGCTTTGATTTGCATTTCTCTAATGATTAGTGATGTTGAGCATCCTTTCATATGTTTGTTGGCAGTCTGTATATCTTCTTTGGAAAAATGTCTGTTTAGGTCTTCTGCCCATTTTTTGATTGGGTTGTTTGTTTTTTTAATATTGAGCTGCATGAGCTGGTAAATTTTGGAGATTAATCCTTTGTCAGTTGTTTCATTAGCAAATATTTTCTCCCATTCTGAGGGTTGTCTTTTCATCTTGTTGATGGTTTCCTTTGCTGTGCAAAAGCTTTTAAGTTTCATTAGGTCCCATTTGTTTATTTTTGTTTTTATTTCCATTTCTCTAGGAGGTGCAGACCCAGTATTTTAAAATAGGGATTTATTTACAGAATATTAGGTTGTAAATTTTTTTATCCGTTTTATAAAAGGTACCTAATAGTGTGCTTTTTAATAGTACATTTAAAATATTTAGTTTAAATTAGAATTAATATACAAATATATTCAAATATTTTTATTATATAGTTTTTTATTTGTAATTTTTTTGTTCTAAAATGCTTTATTTTCTTACAGATAAAAAAAAATATGAAATTACTAAGCGTAATATTCTCCGTGGAAAGTCAGTGCCCCATTATGCCGCTATTGAGCCCAATGGGAATGGTCTAATGATTGTCTCTTACAAGTCCTTTACATTTGTTCAAGTTGGTCAAAATCTTGAAGAAAGTAAGGATGAAGACATGTCAGAGAAAATCAAAGGTAATTTTACTTCGAATATCCATAGAGCTCCTGTGTAAAATATATATGATTTGTCCTCCCAGCTAGGTTATGAGTTTTACCAGGTCAAAATAGGTGCTTAATTTTTCTTTATTTTCCTTTATATTTCCCAGAATGGTCTTTTATAAAATATACCACCTAAGTAGTGTGAACTGTTCAATTTAATACTTTTGTAATTACCAAAAATGTTTTTAAAACCTATATATTATCTTACCTGATTAGATATTTAATAAATACTTATTGAATGGATAAACAAATACTAATGTCTACTTGTTGTTGGTGTTTGAAAATCCAGCATATTAGTATTGTCAATAATAATTTTTAAAAATAAGCTAACCTCTGTTCATTATAGGTGTCCTAATTACATGTTCTTATCTTTCATACTAAACTGAAAGAAGGTTCCTTGGGGGTAGAATCACTAAGTTTTCTCAGTGTTGCATTCATTCATGAATGCATGAGTGAATGAATGAAGGTAATGTTTTAGAATGAAAAGAGTAAAAAGGTCTTTCAGGAGAAATTTATATTTGTATACAAAGAGTACATATTCTTTAAAAGTATTCCAGAGAACATTTTTCTATAATCATTACTGTTTATATTTCTGGTATTTATAGCCAGGGACTAGTATATTTTACTTAACAGAGATTTTCACAATATTTAACAATTATATATATTACTCTTTGAATCTACCCTTTTTATTACTTTAACAACTTAATTATTTAAAATAAAAATTAGTTTCACTATTTTTATAAGTATATTTTTATATATTTTTATAGCTTAAAAAATGAATCCTTCGAAAAGTATTTAAAAATACTTTTCAAGCACTTAATTTATATGTTATATAATATTTGAATATGAAATAAATATTTGAAAAATACTTTCTCCAGGTTTGTAAACATGTACAACTCCAATTATAAGGGTTGTGCTTGGTAGCGTTTTATTTAGCGTCTTGTGATGTTTTTATGTGAGATGCCTTTCTGAATAAATTCTACTATTTTGTCTTAATTATAATGTTAAACTCTCCTAAAGTCTAGCCAGAGCAGCTATCCATATCTCTAGACCACATGCGCTTTAGAACTCCTTTGGTGAGCGATTGTGGAAGAATGAAAGACTGCCTTAATCCTTAGAACCAGTCTGCCTAGTAGCTAGGACCATGTGGTTCCAAGACAGATTTGCAGGCTAGTTGGGACACATCATGTGTTTAAATCACTAGCCACTAGTCCAGTGTTTCTTTTGTTGACATCTCACACTATATTTTGCATTCCTCCTGAATTCGTTTTTCCCTTTTAGTGTAAACCACAAGTCCCTTCCATTTTTCTGTTGCCTTTCTAATAAATAGCCCTTTCTTGTACCCACTTTCTCTTGGGAAATTTCTTCTGTATTTATTTTATCATTGGACTTTCACAATAAGAAAGGAAAATTGTTCTAATTTTTAAAAATTATGCATAGTTTGTTAATTAGTATGCTTTCTTTTAAGCACTCTTTTGAGTATGTATACCGGTTTCATTTTCTATAAACTTCAAGAAGACTGATATTATCTATTACCTATTTGGTATTGTCATGATATTATAAATAATGATATTTTCTTTGAAGACCTAATACAGTCTATAGAGGTATAGAAAGGTACTCAAAGCAACCAATAATGGAAAAAATTATTTAGGTGTTTGTATAGTTTTGATGGAGAGGGCAGTAAGAAAATTCTGGCTTTCTCTTTAGTCTATGTCCATGGCCTTAATTTATACTAAAAGCTCATGTGATTTTGCAGGTTCCTCCCATCCCCATATCTGGCAGAAATGATATATTGCCTGATTATTATGTATAAACTGCCTTGTTAATGTTTGTGGGAGACGAGGGATGAGTAAAACATTTCTTAGAGAGCTTATAGTATGTCTTTTAAGCTATATTTCAAGCTTTTTCAGTAAGTTTTTATTAAAAGTACTTCTAAAGGCAAAAGATAGAGGATCTGAGACTTAAAGGAATGCGATGCAAGTTAGATATTACCCCGAAGTAACAATTTTATCCTAAAAATTCATGCTTTTTTTTTTTTTTTCCGGTACGTGGGCCTCTCACTGTTGTGGCCTTTCCCCTTGCGGAGCACAGGCTCCGGACACACAGGCTCAGCGGTCATGGCTCACAGGCCTAGCCGCTCGGCGGCACGTGGGGTCTTCCCGGACCGGGGCATGAACCTGTGTCCCCTGCATTGGCAGGGGGACTCTCAACCACTGCACCACCAGGGAAGCCCCCCATGCATTTTTTAAAAATTTATTTTATTTTTGGCTGCGTTGGGTCTTCTGTTGCTGCGTGTGGGTTTTTCTCTAGTTGTGGCGAGCAGGGGCCTCTTGTCTTTGCGGTGTGCGGGCTTCTCATTGCGGTGCTTTCTCCTGTTGCAGAGCATGGGCTCCAGGCACGTGAGCTTCAGCAGTTGTGGCTCGCAGGCCTCCAGAGTGCAGGCTCAGCAGTTGCGGTGCCTGGGCCCAGTTGCTCTGCAGCATGGGGGATCCTCCCAGACCAGGGCTCAAACTTGTGTCCCCTGCATTGGCAGGCAGATTCTTAACTGCTGCACCACCAGGGAAGCCCGCATGTTTTATATTTATTTCTATATTATCATATTTGTTAAAAGAAAAATTTTAATATCAGATAAAAGTGACCCTTCCAGGAGACACACCATGCTTATGCTATATCTTTCAGAATATCAAGTACCCCCCCAGGTTTTAACATAAAACCACACAAAAATAAAAAGAATAATAACCCACATTTAGTGAGAGTTTATAATATATTTAGCTAACAGAATTGATATTAAATGTTTTACATGCATTAACTCATTTAAATGTCACCAGTCAGTCCTAAGAGGTGTGTAATATTCTGTTACACTGTTTTACAGATTAGAAAAATGAGGATTAGAGGTATAGTTGTGTATCAGAATTATTAAATGGTTGAACCAGGATTCAGACCATGGACTAGCCAACTCTGGAGCACTAGTTCCTAACAGCCCTGTTATATTCCTTTCTGATGAGTGGATAGACAGATTAATGTTTATGGATGCCATTAAGCAAATATTTATTCATTTTGCATTTAAGCCCTATTTTCCTACTTCCATGGTGATAGTATGATGGGTCTCAAAGTCTCTTTAGTAGATAGCTTTTTATGAGACAAGCTGAGGAGTTAAGAGAAGGTGATGAAGGGAGGATTCTTTTATTGGGAACTTAGACAAAATATACTGACAGCCCTTGAATTTGCTATGAAATTGCTTTCATGTTGTGAATGAGGTAGAATAGCCAATACCTTTATAAGGAAAATATCTTTTATTTTTGTGTGGACATGTATCCCACCAAATAACAGTAGTCTCCTGTATCACAGAGTTACTATATTGCTCCAACATTGGCAAATCAAGGCTGTGGTGAAAGTTTCAGACAGGAGTTTTATGACATATTTGGTATTCTTTTGAACTCGGAATCCACTATGTGTGTGTGTGTGTGTGTGTGTGCGTGCGTGCCTGCGTGCGTGTATATAAGAGGAAGAGGGAGAAGTAGGGAAGTAGGGATACTGAGAGGCAGGGAGAGAAGGAATGGGGATGAAAGAGTTGCTATGATTTGTACTTTATGAATGTGTATCTCTTGGAGCATGAGGTAATCCTGGAACAGGAAAATGTCAAGTAAATTGCTACAACTCTTTAAGTGAAAATTCCCCATGGACATCTCTCTGTTTGTTCATAATTATTTTTTTGTGAGACGATCACTAGAAAATATGCTAAGATAGGTTTTCTTTTGTATGACCTAGTCTCAGCTTTTTAATTACATAATGCATTTTTCTTTTCCTAAAAGAACCTCTGTATTACTGGCAACAGACTGAAGATGATTTGACAGTAACAATATCGCTTCCAGAAGACTGTACTAAGGAAGACATTCAAATACAATTTTTGCCTGATCATGTCAACGTTGTGCTGAAGGGTCAGAGGTTTTTGGAAGGAAATCTCTATTCATCTATTGATCATGAAAGCAGTACATGGATAATTAAAGAGAATAATAGGTATTTTTATAGTTTTATTTATATTTAAAATTTTATTTTTTATTATTTCACTTTTTCCTTGTTTTCTTTTTATACTTTTTGCAGTGGTTACATCATAGGGGAATACTACAATAGGTCCATCATTATTGCTGATTATTTTTAAGATAGATTAAAAATGGAATTACTGTAGTTAAGATTAAAGATACTATTATTGTTTACATTATACTGCGTGCTTTTCATTACCAGCTCTGGATACAATAATAATAATAACAGAAACAATAATAATAATAAATAGGTGAAAGTGGTCATTTATTTAAATTTGTGCTTTTTAAACTTTTTGATAGAAATAATTTTTTTCTATTAACTTTAATTTGCTAATTAGTGGAATGCTACTCTGCAATATGAACCTCAAAAACGTTACGTGGACTGAAAGAAGCCAGAGACAAAAAGTATGCCCTGTGCAATTCCACATAAGTGAAGTTCTAGAACTGGCAGAACTAATCTATGGTGATACAAATCAGAACCGTGGTTACCTCTAGGGTGCAGGAGGATTGGCTGGAAAAATGCACAAGGGAACTTCCTGGATGTTTCACTATCTTTATTGGGTTATACGGGCGTATGCATTTGTCAAACAATGAATTCTACACTTAAAATCCATGAATTTCATCTATAAATTACACCTCAGTAAAAAGAATATGTAAATAAAAGGTAAACAAAGGTTGTGTCTTGTAAGACTCTAATCCTCTGTCCCAACTACCGTTCCTCTTTGTAAATCTATTGTTCCAGATACTTCATTCCCTAATCATTTGGATTAATAAAATTAGTCTCTTTCATTTTAGATCAAGTCTTAGTAATTATTGAATTCAGTGATGGTTAATGAATGGTATTAGGCACTTAATTTTTAAAATGGTCAAATTTTGTCAGAAGTGGGTTAAAATTAGATATTTTTATTAAATATAATTCTTGGTTAGTGGTATTTTACCCATCCATGTGAGTCTTGATGTGACTCTGAATTCTGCTAGTCTAAGAAATATATATCTAGTTCAAAATTGTTTTTAAATTAAGCAGATACCCTGAAATCATTTTATTAATGGAGAAATTTGGTGACTTCATTATACTTTTTAATGTATTATTTTAAAAACTCAATATCTGAGAGTTTCTTTCAAAAATATTTTATATTTCCATATATTCTATTTAAACATATCTTACTAGTGTGTGTGAGAGATGAGGATAGCATTTTTAAATTGGCAAACCAGCTGGAACATACTGCTAAATATAAGTCATCAAGCAGGAACCCAGCCAAGGTTTAGGAGAAGAGCTGGACCTTATGCAAATAGTTTCGGCATTTAACACATGAATATAGACCAGTGTTCTTTTTTCATTAAATTTGAGGTGCTTGATTACTATTTTATGTTACAAAAGATAATTACAGTGCTGTGTTGGTGGTATCATTGGTTTAAAAACACATGATTTTTTGGTACTTGATTATATTATTCATCTCATTTTCAGTAGTTAATGTTCCTTGTAGTTTTGGAAGGATTTGTTAACTAATCTGTAGTTTATTATGTATGGGGCTGTGTGTTCCTTTTTGCTTGGATGATAGGATGTGATTCTAGTTTTAAAATGTAGAAATGCATTTGTGCTAAAAGAGTAACATTGACTAGATATGCCAATTTAATGATGGTTCATAAATTCTTTATAACTAAAACTGTACGAATTCTAACTTCTTTAGCTAGCAACTAAGAACAGTATTTATGCATTCTGGTCACTAGGTACAAGTTCTTTAATAGTTATTTACATATATTTTTTCAGAGAGGCAGAATAGTGCAGTAGTGAAGAACATGGACTTGGAGCCAGACTGCTTTACTAGCTTGTGACCTTGGCAAGTTACTTAACCTCTCAGTGCTTTCTTTTCTTACTTGTAAAATGGAGATGATAATAGTGCTTACTTTATTTGTTTGTGGTGAGCAGTAAATGAGTTAAAACATGTAAAGTGCTTAAGATAGCACCTAGCTTACGGTAAGCATTAGGTAAGTATAAGCTGCTGTCATTATTTTTATTATCATCATTATCACCATTATCATCATCATTCAAGATTAGCTTTCTCCTTAGAAAATGTAACTAAATCTGGGCATTATTGACCATGGTGGTAGTTTTTAATGCTAATGATAGGAACTCATTACATAAGAAAGATATTATTTTGTATAGTCTCTTAAAATACAAGAAGTTTTAGAAAATTTTAAAGTACTGTAATTAATTCATGAGGTAGTGATAATAGCCTTGAAAAAGAATATCTGATAAGTTTGCATGTTCTATTTGATAATTACGATAATAGTTACTGTCGTGTTCTTGCAATTGTTTCCTTGCAATTGTGTTCCAGGGCATGGGTTAGTATGGCCCACGTGTACCAGAAATGGCACATGGAAAAGGTTGCTTTGCTGTGAAACAGCTACCACCAACATCACTTTTCTCTGTATTATAGCAACAGCCAGCTTACCTGGATTTCCTTTCCTATTCAAGAGGCACGTGGGCAACTCCCTATCCCATGTCCACAGTCTGCCCTGACTCAGCTCTCTCTCCCTTTTCTGCTGCATCAGTCCTTAATCTTTGTGTTCCCCGATGGGTCCTTCTTTATTGATTTAACTAACCTTCCTGATATTTAGGTTAATAATATATTATGGCTACTAGTTTGTGATAATGAAAGTAATTGTTGGCTCCACACAACAAAGAGGTACCTTTAGTTATAGGCCCTTTCCAGTTAACTTTATGTGCCCCCCCGACCATTCCCCAGTGAAATAGCTCATAGATTCATGCTGCTTGCATTTTTCTATTACTGAAGATTGGTAACACACAGCACACCTGAACTGCAGCAGTACTTTCTGAGTGGTGTTACTCTTCGCAGTCACTCCAGTGGTGCCTTCTTGTCTATTAAATCTATATTGTTTACCCTTGGATGATAGGTTTTCCATCATATGCAGAATGAAAATGAACATGATTTTTGGTAAAACATCCTCTGGACATCAGAGGGGTAATTTCTGTGGAAGATTCTTCTGTTTGGTATTGGCTGTATAACTTGTATAGTTGCTTAATGTAACATTACTTTTCTCATCTTAAACTTCTAGCTTGGAGATTTCCTTGATTAAGAAGAATGAAGGACTGACATGGCCAGAGCTAGTGGTCGGTGATAAACAGGGGGAATTTATTAGAGACTCAGCCCAATGTGCTGCAATAGCTGAACGTTTGATGCATTTGACCTCTGATGAACTGGTAAGCAATTGCAATAGCAGTGTGACTTCCCAAGGATCCAGAAGTATGTTATGTGAGGATTATACCATGTTTTTCAAACATTATTTTGCTTTTCCTAATGTAAGAGACAGATTAGGTATCACTGACTAGTGTTTGAATATGGCTTAAATTTCTAATATATATTCCTTATACTGTGTGAATATATATATGTGTGTGGGCATGTTGTACATATAGGGTGGGTGTGCATGTATGGTTGTATGTATATATGTATCTCTCGCTCTCTCAATATATGTACAGAGAGAAAAAAAGAGATATATAGTTGACACTTGAACAATGCAGTGGTTAGGGGACCAACCGTTGTGCACTCAAAAATCCAAGTATAACTTTACAGTTGGTCCTCTGTATCTCCTGCTCACATCCTCAGATTCAACCAGTTGGATATTATATATTTCTGTAGTATGTATTTTAAGTGGACCTTTCCAGTTCAGACCCATGTTGTTCAAGTGTCAACTCCATCTCTGTGTATATCTGTATTCTCTTTTAGAAGAATTGACTGACCAAAGCTGACAGGGACAAAAATTATGATTTTACCCCCTACCTTGCTAATAATCTACGTGTAGTCATTGAAATTTTCTGGGTGCTCTTAGAATATCACAAGGGGTGTTTGTGTGTGTGTGTGTGTGTGTGTGTGTGTGTGTGTGTGTATACATATAAAACATACAACTGTGAGATTTTTGTTGAGTATGTTCCTACTCCGATAACATTTAAGATAATGTTAAGAATTTGAACAAATTCAGCAATACACTAGAACTTCAGTTATGTTCCTTTACCAAAACATTATCAGCAAATTTAAAATGTCTGATTTATTGCCATCTGGAATTATAGCAATGAGGAAGATTATATAAAGAAGTATTTATACTGTGGGGTTAGTTGCATCCTAAGGTAGAAAGGAAAGATTAGAATATTGAAGGTAAATGTCTCTGACCAAAGAAAACATGACCAAAATGGAGAAACCAAGTTTCACATTTTCTAGCATAATGGAAAATTTCAAGAATCACTGGAATTCATATGTATGACTATAGAACTTTGATTTCATAGCCCTCTTGTTACAAGCCATGCAGACTGCCTTGCTCTGTGTTCATTCAATATTCAGCAAGTATTTATTGTGATAGGGCTCTGGGGATAATTATAGTGATAGTAGTGGGGGTTTGTTTTGAGATTGTAGATAATTGCTACTAACTGTCTTTTAAACTTGATGATTTCAAATGAATATTCATATATATGAGTAACTTATTTATGCCTAAACACTAGTGTGTTTGTTACTTTTAAAATAAAAAACAGAATCTTGTCATCTCTAACTGAAGGCAGTTTTGTGTTTTTCAAATCTTTATTCTTTTTCTTGCCTTACTGCCTTGATTAGAACCTCTAATCCACTGTAAAATAGGAATGGTGAATAGTGAAAGCAGATATTCTTGCTTTATTCATGATCTTGGGGAGAAGACTGAATTTTCACTATTAAGTATGATGGATTCTTTTTATCACTTTGAGGAAATTTCTTCTATTCCTAGTATGCTAAGAGTATTTATCATGATGGTCATGATGTATTATTATTCTTTTTTACATATCACTGGTTTGGTTTACTAATATGTTATTAAAGAGTTTTACATTTATGTTTGTGAGGAATATTGGGGCCTATGGTTATTGTTTTGTTTTGTCTTTTTACTGTCTTTATCTACTTTTGGTATCTGGGTAATGCTGAGTTCATAAAATGAGTAGCGAAGTGTTGCTATCTTCTATTTCTGGAAGAGATTGTGTAGACTTGGCATTATATGTTCTTTAATGTTTAATAGACGTTGCCAGTGAAACTATCTGGACAGGAGTTTTCTTTTTTGAAGGTTTTAAACCATGAATTTAATTTCTTTAATAGTTATAGGATTATTTGGGGCATCTATTTCTATTCACTTTATTTTTCCTTTTTTTTCAGTTTCCAATTTCATTCATTTCTGTTATTACATTTATTTCTCTCTTTTGCTTGCTTTAGATTTATTTTGCTCTTTTTTGAAGGTGAAAGCTTAGATGATTGATTTTTGACCTTTCTCCTTTTCTAATGAAAGCATGTAATGCTATACACTTCCTTTAAATACTACATTAGCTGCATCCCCAACATTTTCAGCCTGTTTTCTTAATCCCGTTACTGATTGATTTGATTTGATGCTGGATTTCAGTTTTTTGCATGGCTGGTTTATTCTTTGTTTGTTCTTAGTCCTAGGGTGGAACTTTTCATGAATCTCAACTGAAAGTCTGGAATGTTTACCAGGGTTTCTCCTCCTGTGTGGGCCCTGATCTCTAATTTTTGTCTCCCAAGCACCTTGATAATTATCAAAACTCAGCTTTTTAGCCCCTTATCCTCTGCTTTCCACTTGTCTTTTTCAGCTCAGCTTGAAATAACAGATAACTCTAGGAAAGCAGCACAGTCCTGGGTTCTCCTTGCTATTCCCTTTTCTCTATAATCTTGTCCTGTTAAATACTGGCTGCTTTGATAGTCCTTAGCTTTTAATTTTTGCCCTCCCATCTCTAACATATGGGTAACTGAAAGGAGAAGGGAGGGAGGAGTGGGGAGGGTGCTTTCTTTTCTGCTGGATGTATGTATCTTCTTGAGACACTGTGACAAAATGGCCCCAGCTAATTGCTGGAATTACCTTCTCAGCCAGCCACTGCAACCAGAATTGTTTCATTGGTACTTAGAAAGGAGAAGACAGCTACAGCTAGCTGGGTGCTTTCTTTTCTGCTGGATGTGTATATCTTCTTGAGATAGTGTGCCAAAATGGCCCCAGCTAATTGCTGGAATTACCTTCTCAGCCAGGCACTGCAACCAGAATTGTTTCCATTGATACTTAGAAAGGAGAAGACAACCACAGCTAGCTGGCTCCATATCCCAGCTGGAAAATGGACAGATTTGATAATGTCTGTAACTTCCAGACATTTAGTTTCACAGACTCTCTGGTCCTTTCATTAGGTTCTCAGTAACATGACTGCATTTTGGCAAACTAGTTGTGTGGACATTTTATCAGTTGTTATAGAATTGTATTTCTGTTATATGCATGTGAATGTATAACTTATCTTTTAAGTGATCCTTTTTTACTCTTTGAGGGATATAAGACCAAACAGTGATTTTTGCATTTCAAACAGTGAACATATTAAAATTACTTTAATGATTCCATTTATCTCTACTTTTGGCATATTTTTCACGATACCTCTGTGTTTTTGTTTGGGTGGACATTTGTGTGTGTGTTTAGTGGTTGTTCTAGAGTTTATAGTATAACATCTTCACCTTATCACCATCTATCCTCAAAATATATCACTTAACTCATAACTTAAAAACTTCACAGTATATTTCCATTCCATCCTTTGTATTATTTTTGTCATTTTATTTCTGTGTTATAAACTTCATGATATGTTATTATTTTAACTTTAGTCAGTCAGTTTTCTTTTAAAGAGATTAAAAATGCAGGGTGAAAAAGCCTTATATTGATCCAAATATTTGTCATTTCCTCTTTTTTACATTCCTTTGTGTTGATTTAGATTGCCATCTGGTGTCATTTTTTTCCTGGCTGAAGAACTTCTTTTGTCATTTCTTGCAATGTAGTTCTGCTGGATAAATTCTTTCAGCTTTTGTTTGTCTGCAGAAATACATCTTCCTTGTCTGCAAAAATACTTGAGTTCCTTTTTTTAAAGCTATTTGTTAAGCGTGTAAGTCAGTGCTGACAGGGTTTTTTTCCCTTTCAGAACTTCAAATATACTCCATTGTTTTCTGGCTTGTGTAGTTTCTGATGAGAAGTCAGCTGTCATTTGTAATTTTGTTCCTCTGTCAGTAATGTGATTTTTCCCTCCTGTAACCACTTTTAAGATTTTCTCTTTATTACTTGGAGAATAATTTCATTTTTCTCATTTTTAGCAATTTCATTGTAATGTGACTTGCTCTGTGTTTTTTTTTTTTCTCTTAATGTTTGTTATGCTTGGGGTTCTTTGACCTTCTTTAATCTGTAGGATTATAGTTTTCATCAAATTTGAAAAAAAATTGCCATTATTTCTTCAAAATTTTTTCCATTCCTCTTGCACTCTTCCAAATACTCATATGTTAGACCACTTGATATTGTTCCACAGGTCACTAGGGTTCTCATCTTTTGTGTGTGTTTTTATTTTTTGTCTTCTCTGCTTCATTTTTAGATAGACTCTATTACTATTTTAGATAGACTGTTACATTTTAGATGGACTCCAACTCACTGGTTGTCTTTTCTTCTGCAATGTCTAATCGGCTGTCAATCCCATCTAATATTGTGTTTTCCATTTCAGATACTGTATTTTCATATCTAGAATTTCAGTTTAGTTCTTTTTTATATCTTCCATATTTCTCAATGTGTTTGTTTTTGTTTACATCTCTGAGTATATAGAACAAGTTTATAATAGCTGTTTTCATATCTTTCTCTGCTGATTCCATCATTCTCTTTTTTTGTGTCTGTTTTTAAGTTTTTATTGGTCACGAGTCTAAAATTTAATATTTAATTATTGCTGTAATCTTAACATTGTTGAGTATGAAGAAATTCATTCTCTTGTTGTTATTTATTTTCTTTTATGGTCTAAGAATCCAAATCCAGATAAAGGTAAACCTCCTTGTAATGCTCAAGAGTTAGAAGAATGTGATATTTTCTTTGAAGAGAGCTCCAGTTTATGCAGATTTGATGGCAGTACATTAAAAACTACTCATGTGGTAAGTTCTTGATAATGATATTTCTAAAAATTTGTGAATAAATAAAAGTTATTCAGATGAGATGATAATTGATTGACTAAATACTATTTTGCAAAGACAGGTTGATTGTCAGTTACTGGCTGTGACGTAAATTTCTTCACTCCCTAAAGTAGCCATCACTTTATATCGTCATCCCTAATTAAACAATGTTGTATGTTTGGCACTACTGCATATTGATATCTTTCAGTGGGCTTTTTTTTGTGCAGTTTTTCTATGTGTAGTTTGTGCCTGTAATATATAACAACTTAATATCTAACTTTCCTCTCACTCACTGTCCTCTCCTAACTTTTTTTGGATACTTAACATTTTTTTAACTAATGGCTGGGTATTACAATACTCAAAGGTGTTATAAAAATGAGCATTTTTTGGATTATACCTATGTAGACAAATGAGGTGGAATGGCATAAGACCAGTGGGTAGAAAGAGGTGTATCATTCAAGCTTGTACCAAAATTACTTACTCTTACGATTAATTTCTGCATCTGCTTTGCTCTCCTATAACTAACTAACTCCAATAATTTCTAAAAAGCACAGAGATGACATTTTGCTTACCACAGTGTACCTAACACCCACCAAAGGTTCTGATTCTGATAACTGCTTAAAAACATTTTTAGACTGATCTCTTGGTGACAGTCATAGAAATAGAAATTGTTTCAGGTGCATCTTGGATCTCAAGAAATTTGCATACACTTTTATGTTTCCCTTCTTTGTCAATCACTCCTCTAACTGAAGAGTAAACAAAGTTCTTGGTCATATTATTTTATGCAATCTGGGCATTGATCCAAAGCCCAGATGATCAAAGTCGTTAGATTTTTTTAGGCGTTTTGCTTCTTAGATATTGTTTAGTTCTGACATAATCCCATAGATAACTCCCTTAATGGTGAGTGAAGAGCCATTACACAATTATTCTTACTTCCTTGGGTTAGATTTTAGAAAATCATTCTTAAGTGTGACTGATGAAAGACTCTTCAATCTGACTAACTGTAGATTATTTATTCTTGAAGAATCTGGCCTTTCTTCCTAAAGTTATAGTCTTAGGAGCTATAACTTTTAGGTACTGTTTCCTGCCTAACTTTTATAGAGAAGACACCTGATCTTAGATGTCGTAAAATGTTATTGTTTAAGCTTAGCTTCTCCAAGAATTTCATTTCATTTTAGTATAGCACTACTAAGTAGTACTGATCAAGTAGTTTAATGTTGGTCATTGAGAGGCATCTAGTTAATGATACCTCTCTTTATTTGCTATGTTTAAGCATACTAAAAATTAAAACCAAGGAGTAACAGAAGGGGACCAAAGTAAAACATTTATTATTTACAAATTAGGGTACAAAAGCCCCATCTGCTGACTAAATCCTAGAATTTAGCAAATTTAACCTTAGTCACAGGCAGTGCCAAACCAGATCTGGCTGACCCTGGTGGCGCGGTAGAAACATCTTATTCCCTGAGGCCTCTAGCTCCTTAGAGGAAGAAGTTGATACTACTACTTATATACTTATGTAAATATATACTCTCTTCTGTTTTTCTAAGCTTTGTTGAAGTTCTCACTTTGTTCATTCTTCTCCCAAGCTCAGTGGGCATCTTTATGACCATTATTTTGAACTCTTTATCAGTTAAATCACTTATCTGTTTCATTAAGGTCTCTTTCTGAGGTTTTATCTTATTGCTTCCTTTGAAAGATATTCCTCTGTTTCTTCATTTTCCTTGACTTGCTGTGTTGGTTTCTATCTGTTAAATAAAATAGCCATCTCTCCCAGTAAAGACGTGGTCTTATATAGGAGATGAGCCTTATTCTTCAACTCTGCCCCTAGTTCTTAGTTGCCTCTCAGACTTTGTGATTGTCTGAGCAGCTTTTTTTTTTTTGGCTCCCCGTAATTGAGGGTGTGCCAAGACCTGTTAGTGTCCCAAAACGGACGATCTCAGTCAGCACCTGAATTCAGGCTGGTTGGAAGCCAGACCCTCAGGCATCAGGTTTTGAAGTACACAAATGTGTACAGTCCTGTGGGATCTCAAACATAAGTCAGCCCCACTGTCCACCAGAGCCAGATGGTCTAGAGGTATACCCTGGGCGACAGTCGCAAAAATTGGGGCACCAGATGAGTATGCAAGCTCCTTTCCTGGAGATACCAGTGACTTAAGAGTAAGGCAGAAGGAATGTGCGAAGATGGCAGTCACTGGCCTCTGTCCACACAGAGCAGCAGCACCTCAGTAAGCCTCTAGGTGTGTGTCACACCAGAAACCTACCACTACTCTGAAGCTTTAGGACAAGCAGAGAGGGTTTTTTCACAGAAAGACTGGGGGTGTGTTTCGGTCTGCCATCTCCGTTGAGCCCTGTAGTTGTAGTCAGCCAGGAACTGTCTCTAATTGCTATAGTCCCATGGCACCAGGAATGCGAGCCTTACTGGCTACCAGAACCAGGCAATCAGTGAGCATCCCCTGGGCAGAAACCACAAAAATCAGAGCACCAGATGTGTGTACAGGGTTCCCTCTGGGAGATTACTGGTGCTCTGAAGTGAGGCAGAGGAAGAGTGCAAACGATGGCATTTACTTCCTCTCCCTGAAGTATATTTCAGATGTGTGTTGAATTAGATGCTTGCCCCTCCTTCATGGGAGGAGGTGAGTTCAGTATCTTTCTGTCTTGAACCAGTATCTCAATTGAGTTAAATTTGAGGCCAAAGTTTCTTTTTATAATGGTAAGCACTTTGATTTTTCTATCATTAGTCATTTTTTATGAATATAAGGCAAAGATTCAGTGAAGTAAAAATGCATAAACATTGATGTTTGGGAATAAGTGGAATGGTAATAACTGGAACAACAATTAAGTACTAAGTCCATCTTCTTTCTGAAGACAGATTTGGGGACTTCCCTGGAGGTCCAATGAAGGGGGTGCAGGTTCGATCCCTGGTCAGAGAACTAAGATCCCACGTGCTGTGCGGTGCGGCCAAAAAAATAATAATAATTAAAAAAGTAAAAATAAAAAATAAAGACAGATTTGGTAGGTCAGTGTATTGTATGAAAGTCAAGGTCTGTCTGGTCAAATGTAGCTTGTTCAAAAATAGTTTCTTGGTGTACCTAAGAGGATACCAGTTGGCATGTCATGGGGGAAGGGAATGAAGGAGGCGCCAATATTGTGGATATTCAGTGGTACATCCATTTTAGGCATCAGATAGTACTATATGGGTAATTCGTACTCCTTTCTGCAATGTTTACTTCAGATTTATCTTCTTGATATCATTTGTCATGACTTTGGACAATTTGAAATTACCTGTACATGGAAAGGTCAGTATATGTCCTTAATTTAGAAGAAAAAAAAATACTGTAACAAAAAGGTCAGAACTCTATATTGTAAATGACAGATTTTCCAAAATATAAAATTCCCTGAAAGAAATGTAAATTAGGGTTAGAATTTGGCATTTGGAAAGTAAAATGTTAAATGAATATATGCAGCAGCAGAATAAAAGAGAAATATTAAATTTCAGAAGTGAAGGAGAAAAGTAATAAGATGTGATCACTGGGGTGTAAAGCTCAAATCAGAATTTAGATACAGTTGAAGATGAATTATTTTTGCTTTTTTCTAGAGCTGTGTTATCCAAAATATTAGTCATTAGCCACATAGCTTTTGAGCACTTGAAATGTGGCTAGTTTGTTTGAGATATGCTGTAAGTGTAAAATACACAACCAGATTTTGAAAACTTAGCATGAAAAAAAGAATGTGAAATATATTATTAATAATGACTTTTATATGAATATTCATGTTGAAATGATAGTTGGTTATGTTTGGTTAAGTAAAATACATTTATTATAATGAATATATCCCATTTCTCTTTTTTTTTCTTTTAACATCTTTACTGCAGTATAATTGCTTTACAATGGTGTGTTAGTTTCTGCTTTATAACAAAGTGAATCAGTTATACATATACGTATGTTCCCATATCTCTTCCCTCTTGCGTCTCCCTCCCTCCCACCCTCCCTATCCCACCCCTCCAGGCGGTCACAAAGCACGGAGCTGATATCCCTGGGCCATGCGGCTGCTTCCCACTACCTATCTACCTTACGTTTGTTAGTGTGTATATGTCCATGACTCTCTCTCGCCCTGTCACAGCTCACCCTTCCCCCTCCCCATATCCACAAGTCTGTTCTCCAGTAGGTCTGTGTCTTTATTCCTGTCTTACCCCTAGGTTCTTCATGACATTTTTTTTTCTTCTTAAATTCCATATATATGTGTTAGCATACGGTATTTGTCTTTTTCCTTCTGACTTACTTCACTCTGTATGACAGACTCTAGGTCTATCCACCTCATTAAAAACAGCTCAATTTCGTTTCTTTTTATGGCTGAGTAATATTCCATTGTATATATGTGCCACATCTTCTTTATCCATTCATCTGATGATAGGCATTTAGGTTGTTTCCATCTCCGGGCTATTGTAAATAGAGCTGCAATACTTAAAATTATATATTTGCCTTGCATTTTATTACTGCCAGACAATACTGATTTATAGAGATCAAATTAAATATAGCCTGAACAATCAAAAGATGATAGGATGTTTTTAAAAAATTACAGTGAATTTTGCAGATCAGGTGTATTCATCATTTACTGCTTAAAACATGAGAATGAAACAGTTGAAAAGAATATTTGTAACTTATAAACTCACTGAGACAGTAAGCAGAGGAAGTACAAACAGGAAATAATTCTTTTAGGTTAATGTCACTAAGAAAGGTAGTAGAAATGGCATGTATTCAGTATACTAATTCCTTCAAAAAGATTAAGAATTAATATCAAAGGATCAAGTTTATAGAGAAGGAGGTACATTTAGAAAGTCTCTAAATCAGTGGTTCGCAAGCTTTTAAGCTCCTTGAGGTACTGAATTTATAATTTACTTGATTATATCAAACTTGACTATATTAGAAATGAAGCTATGTAATAATTTCCCCCTGCCTTCATGCTCAGAGTAGGTATATATCTCTGTAACAGTGCCTGAAAGTGGGAGGAGACAAATCCTAGTGCTAGTTGTTACTATGGGATGGACCTGAGGCTCACCATTAGGTTGGTGAGGAGGTATTCTCTTCTGGAAGAGTTAGAAACAACCCAGAGCACCCATTCAGGCAGCTGTCTATGAACCATATTCCCTGGAAGCAGTCTGCACCCCTCTCCCCAAGTCTTCCTAATTACCAGGCAGTAAAAATAGATGACCATTTGTTGCCTGAATGGCCATACAATTTGGTCAGAGGAATTTGCTACCAGTACCCACAGACTTACCTCAAATTGTATAAATTGAACCATAAGGCCCTCATATTTTTTCTTTAAGAGAGCCATGTCTCTATCAGCATCCCATCTTTCTCTCCAAAATCGCAGTGCGTTTGAGATTTTTAACTTTCCTATAAACTAGCAAGTTAGCCTGCCATAGTTTCATAGATGCTGGTAAAAGACATGAGACTCTTGGGTCAGAAACAAAGGACAGTTTATTACTGACAGCAGTAATATTAGCTAGAGTATCAACATTTGGACCAATTCCCAGTGCCCCAGTTCCCACAGTGTAATATGGGAGATGACAAGAAAGCTTGGCTGACCTTGCTCAGGAGAGAGATTATGTTCATGCCACTGGACAGTAAAAAAAGCCTGCCTTTTGCTCTGGAGGGAGGCAGTTTACCTTCCACAGTCGTTTGCTTTAAAAACACCTTGAAGTAGGGCTTCCCTGGTGGCGCAGTGGTTTGAGAGTCTGCCTGCTGATGCAGGGGACACGGGTTCGAGCCCTGGTCTGGGAAGATCCCACATGCCGCGGAGCGACTAGGCCCGTGAGCCACAACTACTGAGCCTGCGCATCTGGAGCCTGTGCTCCTCAACAAGAGAGGCCGCGACAGTGAGAGGCCCGCGCACCACAATGAAGAGTGGCCCCCACTTGCCGCAATTGGAAAAGCCCTCGCACAGAAACGAAGACCCAACACAGCCAAAAATAAATAAAAAAAAAAAAAAAAAAAAAAAAACACCTTGAAGTAGTAGTCTAGAACACATTAGTGCTTCTGCTAGAAAGATGTGCAGAAATGAAAGAGTCCTTAGGATAATTGTCTCCCTGCAAGTTAATGTTCAGGTATCACAGTAATACTGGTGTCATAATGAGTGTGATTCACCTGAAAGCACTTCAGTTTCTTTGAGGGTTATGAGAATTAATGGATAATGTCAATTATTTGTTGCCAGTGGTTATTATTGACATTACCTGTGACGGACCTATTTGAAGTAGTCTTCAATTCCATTTTTACCTTCTGTTCTCTGAAAGGAAAGATAATTTTAGTTGCATATCACATATTTCTTGATTCTTAAAGTTTCTACACAGTTATCAAGCCCTCAGTCCACTAGAATTTAGCCTTTCCCTTGAGATATCAATGAGATTGTTACTTGACTGACAGAATTTTTTCTTAGAATATGAGTTCATATATACTGAGCATCTCTACAGGAAGAAACTCTTCTTAGAAGTTTTTGTTTTAGATAGAATATTTAATAAACTTTCATCTAGAATCTTAAAGGACAAGGATATTTTCAGAAACTATCCTAAGTGACAATCCCAATTGGAAGACCTTTTATCAGACAACCTATGGCTCTTTTCTTTCTTTATTCAGCAGCCTTTTTCCCAGGATGATTGCCCCTCACACACCAGATAAGGGAAATTCCCTTATCTGGGAATTTATAGATACTTGACAATAAATGTAGTTTGTTTGTCATTATGGGCAATAAGCCTAACACAGGAATACAATTAGCCTGATTTGTGACAAGGATAATACTACAATATAGTGGGGAGAAAGATGGTCAAAATAAATGGCTCTTAGTCTGTTAGATATCCATAGGAAAAATAATTTATTGACATTTACATCACACCATATGCAAAAATCAATTACAGATGGATTGCATGTCTAAACATGAAACAGTAATTTAATAAAGCATATAGAGGAAAACAGACATTTTTGCGGCGCAGGTAGAGATTATTTGAACAGGACATGTAAAACACTAACTGTAAAAAAAAGATGTTCAGTTGGATCAAAATTAAAAACATTAAAAATATGTTTATCAAAAGATGCCATTATGAGAGTGAAAAGGAAAACTTGCAATGAGAAGATATTTGTAATACACATATTTGACAAATGGTTCATATCTGGAACAGGGTCAGTAACCGTACTGGTTACCTACAGCCACCTGATTGGTAAAAAAGTTTTATTGGAACACAACCATAGACATTTATTTGTATATTGTCTGTGGCTTCTAATATACTACATCAAGAGAGTTGAATAGTTTTAACAGAGACCATATGGCCTTTAGGCCTGAAATATTTACCATCTGGCCCTTTGAGTAAAAGTTTGCTGATCCCTTCTTTAGACAGTACTATACTGGCTTGATTCTGTAGCTATGTAGTGAGTCTTGATTTCAGATAGGGTTAGTCTTGATCTTTTTTTTATTTTCCTAAATTGGTTTTGTTTTTGTAAAAACTTTACAATCGGCTTTTCAATTTATACAAAAACATCTGCTGGGATTGTCACTGGGATTGTGTTTAATTTGTAGGTCAACTTGAGGAGAATTGATATCTTAATAATATTGAGTTGTGTCATTCATGAACATTGTATGTCTCTGTTTATTTACGTTTCCCTTAATGTTTCCTAGCAATATTTTGAAGCTTTTAGTGTTAAGTTTAACACCAGTATTTCATATTTTGGAAGCTGTTGTAATTAGTATATTTTTTTAATTCCCAATTTGTTTTGTCTTTTACACAGAAATAAGGTTGAGTGACTTTATATTGTAACTTATAAATTCTTGTTCCAGTGCTTTTTTGTAGATACGTCAGTATGTTTATGTACAGGATAATGCCTGTGAATTAAGATAGTTAACATTTCTTTTCAGTCAGTACACCTTTTATTTCTTTGTCTTGTCTTATTGTACTAGGTAGGACATCAGATGCAGCGTTGAATTTCATTGATGGGAGCAGAAATCCTTGTCTTATTCCTATTCTTAGGAAGAAGGATTGAGTGGTTTACCATCAAATATGACGTTAGTTCTAGGGCTTACATATGTTAGGTTGAGGAACTCACTTATAGTCTAGTTTGCTGAGATTTTTATCTTTTTAATCATGAATGTGTGTTGAATTTAAGTGCTTTTGGGGGCATTTGCTTGATTATATGGATTTTCTTTCTGTTAATATGTTCAGTTTTATCATTTAATTACAAAATTGTAACAGCATTATTTTAAGGATTTTTATTTCTATATTCATAAGGGATATTAATCTATGGTTTTCCTGTAATTTCTTCTTTAGATAACAGTAATGCTGTCCTCATACTATGAATTGAGAGGTTTATTTTCTGAAAGAGTTTGTATAGGGTAGATATTATTTGCTCCTTAAATGTTTGGTAAAATTTATCACTGAAATTACCTGTGCCTGGAGATTTTTTGTGGGAAGGGTTTTAGTTACGAATTTAGCTTTGTTAGTAGATACAGAGCCATTCCGATTTTCTCTTTCTTCTTTAGCTTGTGTTGATCGTTGTTGTCCTTCAAGATATTAATCCATTCCATCCAAGTTGTTGAATTATTGCAGAAGTCCTCCAGAATACTCTCTCATTGTCTTTTTAATGTTTGTAGGATTGTAGTAATGGCCCCTCTATTTACTAATTATGGGTTTAATTTACTCTTTTTCTAGTTTCTTAGGTGGAAACATAGGTAATTGATTTGTAGCACCTCTCCTCTGATAAATGCATCTAGAGCTATAGATTTCCATCAAAGTATCACTTAACCTTCATTCAATATATTTCATTTTATTTCAGCTTAACATATTTTCTAATATCCTTTGAGATTTCTTTGACCCATGTTTATTTATAAGGTGGTATTTTAATTTCCAACTATGTAGGGATTTTTGTGATGTGTGTGTATACAGGTTTTTTTTTTTTAAACTGATTTCTCCTTTAACTTCATTGTGGTTAGGGATAACCAGTCTTTTAAAATTTATGCAAACTTGTTTATAGCTGAGTATATACACGGTCTCTGTAGGTATTTTTTCCATATATACTTGAAAATATGTATATGCTGTGGTTGGGTGACTTCAATTTGTGTTTGGTCAAGTTGTATTAGGTTCAATAGCTGAGGTTTTTTTTTTTTAATTTTTATTTTATATTGGTGTATAGTTGATTTTCAGTGTTTTGTGTTAGTTTCAGGTGTACAGCAGAGTGATTCAGTTACACATATACATGTGTCTATTTTTCAAATTCTTTTCCCATTTAGGTTATTATAGAATATTGAGTACAGTTCCCTGTGCTATACAGTAGGTCCTTGTTGGTTATCTATTTTAAATATAGTAGTGTGTATATGTTAATCCCAAACTCCCAATTTATCCCTCCCCCCCCACTTTCCCCTTTGGTAAAGATAAGTTTGTGAGTCTGTTTCTGTTTTGTAAATAAGTTCACTTGTATCATTTTTTAGATTCCACATATAAGTGATATCATATGATATTTGTCTTTCTGTGTCTGACCTACTTCACTTAGTATGATAATCCCCAGGTCCATCCATGTTGCTGCAAATGGCATTTCATTCTTTTTAATGGGTGAGTAATATTCCGTTGTATATATGTACCACATTTTCTTTATCCATTCATCTGTCAGTGGACATTTAGGTTGCTTCCATATATTGGCTATTGTAAACAACGGTGCAATGAACATTAGGGTGCATGTATCCTTTTGAACCATGGTTTTCTCTGGATATACCCAGGAAAGTGGGATTGCTGGATCATACGATAGCTCTATTTTTAGTTTTTTAAGGAACTTCCATACTGTTCTTCATAGTGGCTATACCAACTTAAATTCCCACCAACAGTGTAGGAGGGCTCCCTTTTCTCCACACCCTCTACAGCATTTATTATTTGTAGACTTTTTGATGATGGCCATTCTGACTGGTGTGAGGTTGACACCTCATTGTAGTTTGATTTGTATTTCTCTAATAACTAGCAATGTTGAGCATCTTTTCATGTGCCTCTTAGCCATCTGGATGTCTTTTTTTTTTTTTTTTTTTTTTTGGCTGTACCGCATGGCTTGTGGGACCTTAGTTTCCTGACCACAGATTGAACCCAGGCCCCCAGCAGTGGAAGTGCCAAGTCCTAACCACTGTACCACCAGGGAATTCTCTGTATGTCTTCTTTGGAGAAATGTCTATTTAGATCCTCTGCCCATTTTTGATTGGGTTGTTTTTTGATATTGAGCCACATGAGCTGTTTGTAAATTTTGGAGATTAATCCCTTGTCGGTTGCATTGTTTGCAAATATTTTCTCCCATTCTCTGGGCTGTCGTTTCGTTTTGTTTATGGTTTCCTTTGCTGTGAAAAAGTTTTTGAGTTTAATTAGGTCCCGTTTGTTTATTTTTGTTTTTATTTCCATTACTCTAGGAGATGTATCAAAAAAGATACTGCTGCAATTTATGTCAAAGAGTGTTCTGCCTATGTTTTCCTCTAAGAGTTTATAGTATCTAGTCTTACATTTAGGTCTTCAATCCATTTTGAGTTTATTTTTGTGTATGGTGTTAAAGAATGTTCTGATTTCATTCTTTTACATGTAGCTGTCCAGTTTTCTCAGCACCACTTTTGAAGAGACTGTCTTTTCTCCATTGTATATTCTTGTCTCCTTTGTTGTGGATTAATTGACCATAGGTGCGTGGGTTTATTTCTGGGCTTTGGTATATCTTTCCATCTGTTTGTGTCATCTTCAGTTTCTTTCATCAGTGTCATAGTTTTCTGACTACAGGTCTTTTATCTCCTTAGGTAGGTATATTCCTAGGTATTTTATTCTTTTTGATGCCAAGGTAAGTGTTATTGTTTCTTTAATTTCTCTTTCCGATCTTTCTTTGTTAGTGTATAGAGATGCAACAGATTTCTGTGTATTAATTTTGTATCCTGCAACTTTACCAAATTCATGGATGAGCTCTAGTAGTTTTCTGGTAGCATCTTTAGAATTTTCTATGTATAGTATCATGTCATCTGCAAACAGTGACAATTTTACTTCTTCTTTTCCAATTTGGATTTCTTTTATTTCTTTTTCTTTTCTGATTGCCATGGCTAGGACTTGCAAAACTATGTTGAATAAAAGTGGAAAGAG
Organism: Phocoena sinus; assembly: GCF_008692025.1. Lineage (NCBI taxonomy): Eukaryota > Metazoa > Chordata > Mammalia > Artiodactyla > Phocoenidae > Phocoena > Phocoena sinus. The sequence goes on along the minus strand of NC_045779.1, from coordinate 52,046,488 downwards.
TGGACATCCTTGTCTTGTTCCTGATCTTAGAGGAAATTCTTTCAGCTTTTCACCATTGGGTATTGATATTAACTGTAGGTTTGTCATTTATGGCCTTTATTATGTTGAGGCATGTTCCCTCTATGCCCACTTTCTGGAGAGATTTTATCATAAATGGGTGTTGAATTTTGTCAGAAGCTTTTTCTGCATCTACAGAGATGATCATATGGTTTTTTTTCTTCAATTTGTTATTTTGGTTTATCACACTGATTGATTTGCAGATATTGAAAACTCCTTGAATCCCTGGGATAAATCCCACTTGGTCATGGTGTATTATCCTATTAATCTATTGTTTCTAGTTGTGGCCTTTTCTTTTCCACCTAGAGAAGTTCCTTTAGCATTTGTTGCAAAGCTGGTCTGGTGGTCTTCACTTCTGTTAGCTTTTGCTTGTTTGTAAAGCTTTTGATATCTCTATCAAGTCTGAATGAGAGCCTTGCTGGGTAGAGTGTTCTTGGCTGTATGTTCTTCCCTTTCATCACTTTATCGTGGCACTCCCTTCTGGCCTGCAGAGTTTCTGCTGAGAAATCAGCTGATAACCTTATGGGACTTCTCTTTTACATTATTTGTTGCTTTTCCCTTGTTGCTTTTCTTCTTTTTTTCTTTGTCTTTAATTTTTGTCAGTTTGATTATTATGTGTCTCAGTATGTTCCTCCTTGGGTTTATCCTGCCTGGGACTCTCTGTGCTTCCTGGACTTGGGTGACTGTTTCCTTTCCCATGTTAGTGAAGTTTCCAGATATTATCTCTTCAAATATTTTCTCAGGTTCTTTTTCTCTCTTCTCCTTTTGGGACCCCTATAATGCGAATGTTTGTGAGTTTAATGTCCCATAGTTCTGTTCGACTGTCCTCAGTTTTTCTTTATTCTGGTCTATGGCAGTGATTTCCACTGTTCTGTCTTCAAGCTCACTTATCCGTTCTTCTGCCTCATTTATTCTGCTACAGATTATTTCTATTGTATTTTTAATTTCAGTTATTGTATTGTTCATCTCTGTTCTTTATATTTTTTAGCTCTTTGGTAAACATTTCTTGTATCTTCTTGGTCTGTGCCTCCATTCTTTTTCTGATATTTTGGATCATCTATATATAGATATAATATAGATATATCTATTTATAGATATAATGACATCTTTACTGTCATTATTCTGAATTCTTTTTTGGGTTGACTGTCTCCACTTCACTTAGTTGTTCTTCTGGGGTTTTATCTTGTTCCTTTGTCTGCGACATATTCCTCTGCCGTCTCATTTTATCTAAATTCTTGTGATTGTGGTTTCCATTCTGTAGGCTGCAGGGTTGTAGCTTTTCTTGCTTCTGCTGTCTGCCCGATCTCGTTGTGCCTTCTTCTTTGTCTTTGGATGTAGGATATCATTTTTGGTAGGTTCCAGTGGTTTTTTTGTTGATGGTTGTTCAGCAGTTATTTTGGTGTTTTTGTGAGAGGAGGTGAGCTTACATCCTCTACTCCGCCATCTTGTCTCCACCCAACATTTGACACTCTTGAGCCTCTGAGTTCACAGGGGCAGGTGGTCCTCATGGTTGCCACCGAGTCAGCAGAGTTTGTGGCTGCAGCTCTGCCTCCTCTCAGTTAGTTGAATTTTTAATATCCTTTTTGTCCTTCTCTCTACTTACTACAGTTTCCAGGTGAGGAGGGTTACAATCTTCAACTGTAATTGTGAATTTTAAAGTTTCTCCTTTTAATTTTTAGTCTTGTCAGTCTTAATTCAAGTATTTTGAAGCTGTATAATATTAGGAGCATACACATTTAAGATTTTTTTTTTTTGTTCTCTAGATGAACTGACCCTTTTATCATTATGAAATGCCTGTTTTTATCTCTGGCTAATACTCCTTGTCATGAAACATACTCTGTTTGATATTAGTGTAACCACAACAGCTTTCTTGTGATTACTGTTTATAGGATTAAATTTTTTCCATCCTTAACCCGCAACATGTGTCTTAATATTTAAAACATGTTTATTAGTTATCTGTTGCTATATAACCAGTTATCCCAAAACTTAGTGATTTAAAACAGAAACATTTATTATCTCATACTTTTGTGGGTCGGGAATTTGAAAGGCATTTAGCTTGGTGGTTTGGGTTCAGGATATTTCTTACGGTTGTACTCAAGGTGTTGGCCTGGGCTGCAGTCATCTGAAGCTTGACAGGGGCTTCAGGATCCACTTACAAGCTCACTCACGTGGTTGTTGGCAGGAAACCTCAGCTTCTAGCCATGTGAGCCCCTTCATAAGGTTGCTCATGACATGGCCACTGCCTTCCCTTAGAGTGAGTGATCTGAGTAGGGTTGTGGGGAGAACAGAAGTGACCAAGATGGAAATTGTAATGTTCTCTATAACTAGATCTTGGTAGTGATATACTGTTATTTCTTCTATATTCTGTTGGTCACACAGGCCCACTCTAGTACATTGTGAGTGGGGAAGACATAAGGCTGTGAATAAAAGAAGGCAGGGATCAAAGGGTGCCACTTTGGTAGCTGGCTATCATAGCCACTGATATGGGCATTGGGGGCACTGGCATACCCATTGTTGCCAGTGATTTATGGCCTTCTCACATGCAAAATAGGTACCCTACAAAGGTCTCTTAAAGTCATATTCTAATATCGCATTCAATCAAAGGCAAGTATATCATCACCTAAATCTTGTCCGGGTGTAGATGAGGATCCTTTAAGGACAGCTCCTTGGGTACAGTTGCTCTTGATCTGTAGCCCTGTGAACTAAAAGACTAGTTATCTGCTCCAGTATATCCAATATAACATGATGGGATAAGCATAGGATTATCACTGTACACATTTCTGTACAAAAGGGGGAATATGGAAGGTACACAGGGGTGACAGGTCCAAAGCAATTCCAAAATCTAGCCAGGCAAAATGTTGGAAGTTTCTCAAGTAAGACTCAACCCTACTCTTATTTGGAAGTGTTTCTCCCTGGCTCTTGGTTCTTTCTTCTGCCCTCTGGGCTCTTGATTCCACCCTTTAGGTCATCTTTCCTTATTCCTGAGAGATTACAGGCATACCTCTTTTATTGTGCTTTACTTCATTGCACTTCGCAGATACTGCAGTTTTTACAAATTGAAGGTTTATTGCAACCCTGTGTTGAGAAGTATCCTCTAGTTGACTCTTGGCTTTTTTTTTTAGTAACATGCTTAATTGAGGTGGTATTTTAGAACTGACAACTTAAGATTCAGCATCTGAATTCCTCAGTTTTGATATGCACATGCCTCTGGCCAGGGCAGTAACTATTCCTGGGTGAAGATTGGTGGTTGGGAAGAATATGGTAGCTATAGAAACTGGCACCTGGATCGAGCTTCCAACAGCACTGTACAAGCTACCACTATAGTATAAATCTAACCATGGCTGGTGTTCCAAAAAGCCTAAATTTGTCAATACAAGCATACCTCACTTTATTACACTTTGCCTTGTTGTAGTTCTCAGATATTGCATGTTTTTGTTTTTACAAGTTGTAGGTTTGTCACAAGTGTGTGTCAAGCAAGTCTATCAGCAACTTTTTTCCAACAGCATTTGCTCACCTTGTCTTTCTTTGTCACATTTTGGTGATTCTCACAGTATTTCAGATTTTTCATTATTATGTTTGTTATGGTGATGTGTGATCAGTGATCTTTAAAGTTAGCATCGTAATTGTTTTGGGGCACCCGCAAACCATGCCCATATCAGATGGCAAACTTAAAGAGATAAAGGTGTGTGTTCTGATTGCTCTGCTGATTAGCAGATTAGTGTTTACTGTTCCCCCATCTCTCCCTCTGCTTGGGCCTCCCTATTCTCTGAGACACAATAATAGTGAAATTAGGCCAATTAATAACCCTACAGCAGCATCTAAGTGTTCAAGTGTAAGGAAGAATTGCATGTCTATCACTTTAAATCAAAAGCTAGAAATGATTAAGCTAAGTAAGGAAGGCATGTCCAAAGCCATGATAATCTAAAAGCTGGGCCTCTTGTGCCAGTTAGCCAGTTGTGAATGCAACAAAAAGTTCTTGAGGAAATTAAAAAGTACTACTCCAAGTGAACACTGAAGGGAAGTCTAATTAAAGTCTAATGGAAGTCTGAATTCTCCAGTCCTAATTACATGGAGAAAGTTTTTAGTGGTCTGCCATAGAAGATCAGACCAGTGACAACATTCCCTTAAACCAAGGCCTAATCCAAAGCAAGGCCCTACTTTTCTTCAATTCCATAAAGAACTGAGAAAGATGAGGAAGGCTGCAGAAGAAAAGTTTGAAACTAGTAGAGATTAGTTCATTAGGTTTAAGGAAAGAAGCCATCTCCATAACATAAAAATGCAAGGTAAAGAAGCAAGTGCTGATGTAGAAGCTGTAGCAAGTCATCCAGCTAACATTATTACACAACAGATTTTCAATGTAGGTGAAACAGCCTTATATGGGAAGAAGATAGCTAGAGAGTAGTCAATGCCTAGGCTTCAAAGGATAGGCTGACTCTCTTGTTAGGGTGAATGCAGATGGTGACTTTAAGTTGAAGCCAGTGCTTATTTACCATTCCCCAAATTCTAGGGCCCTTGAGAATTACGCTAGATCTCCTCTGGCTGTAAATGAAGCAACAAAGCCTGGATGACAGCACGTCTGTTTACAGCTTGGTTCACTGAATATTTAAGCCCACTGTTGAGATCTACTGCTCATTGACATTGTACCTGGTCACTTAAGAGCTCCAGTTGAGATGCACGATGAGTGTTATGTTGTTTTCATGCCTGTTCACATAACATCCATTCTGCAGCCTGTGAATCAGGAGTTGTTTCAACTTTCAAGTCTTATTAAGGAATACACTTTGTAAGGCTGTAACTGCCGTAGATAGTGATTCCTCTGATGGATCTGGGCAAAGTAAATTGAAAACCTTTTAGAAAGAATAGCATCATTCTAGATGCCATTAAAAACATCATTATTTACGGAAAGAGATCAAAATATGAACATTAACAGGAGTTTGGAAGAAGTTGATTCCAACCCTCATGGGTAACTTTGAGGGGTTTAAGAATTCAGTGGAGGAAGTCACTACAGATATGGTGGAAATAGCAAGAGAACTCGAGCCTGAAGATGTAACTGAATTACTGCATCTCATGATAAAACTTTAATGGTGACAAGTCACTTACTCCTGGTGAAGATGCTGTCAAGACTGCTGAAATGGCAACAAAGGATGTAGAATATTACTTAGTTGATAAAGCAGTGGCAGGGTTTAAGAGGATTGATGCCAATTTTGAAAAGAAGTTCTGTAGGTAAACTGTCAAACAGCACTGCATGCTACAGAGAATCAGTCGTCCATGAAAGGAAGAGTCAGTTTTTGGCCAACCCAATATTTTTAAGTAGGTACATTTATTTTTTCAGACACAGTATTACTGTGTGCTTAACAGACTGTAGTATAGTGTAGACATAACTTTTATATTCACTGGGAAACCAAAAAACTCGCTTTATTTTGATATTCACTATGTTGCAGTGGTCTGAAACCGAACCTGCAATGTCTTCAAGGTAGGCTTATACGTGTTCGCACTTTAATAGTTTTCTCAGCCTGTGTTATGGGCTGAATTGTATACCCGCCAAATTCATATGTTGGAATCCTAGCCCCTAGTCCTATCCCAACCTTGAGAATGTGACTATATTTGGAGATAAGACCTTTAAAAGATAATTAAGTTAAAATGAGGCCATTATGGTGGGTCCTAATCCAGTACGGGTTGGTGTCTTTGTTAGTAGAGGAGATAAGGTCACTGATACACATAGGAAGGACCATGTGAAGATAAAGGGAGAGGAGAGCCATCTATAAGCCAAGGAGAAAAGCTTCAGAAGAAACGAACCATGCTAACACCTTGATCTCAGACTTCTAGCCTCCACAACTGTGAGAAAATAAATTTCTGTTGTTTAAGCCATCCAGTCTATAACTAAGTATAGTTATGGCAATGCTAGCAAACTAATACAGCCTACCTCCTGGAACTTAGTAGAAATTGCAAGCGTGGGGGGGGGGGGTGGCAATCTAAGGACCACTTTTCATTTTGTACTGTGTCCATTTCAGTCCAAACTGTTGTTATTCCTGCTGATTTAATTTTCTTAAAATTTTGTGGATATTCTGTTAATCTTACTAGGATTTACTCCGTTATACAAAAGCCACACCCACAATATCCTGTAGATAAGGCCTTTCTCTACCTTGAGCTTCTGTTGAGATTCAGCTGATGAACAATGTCCTTAAGCTATTTAGAAGCCCGTTGTTGGATTAGTGAGGCATACTCTTTAAGTCTTTAGGGAGCCTTTTGTCTGACTGAGTGGTGCTTTCTTTGCACTTTGAGTTTTTTGAGTAAAGAGTTTTACAGTTATACCCTTGCTTTCATCTTTCGATTATGCTTTCCTGAGAGTACCCTGGATGTGATCTTTGCAGAGAAGCCATTTCTTAATTTTAAATTTAATAGGTAGAACAGTATGTGTGTGATGACAGAGTCCACAATACATGTGACTTCCTGTAGTCAGCGTTGAATTCTGAGGTTAAACAATGACCAGTAGAAAAAAGACTTACTGGCAAATAATATTTGTTTCATTTTTGTAGTTTGTGTAGGATAGGATTGTCCATGTTACATCTCTGAAGGCAGTGAGTATCTGATGGGCAGCAGAAAGATTTGGTATACATTTAACACATGGAAGCATCAGTCTTAAACCTTTAACCTTAAATCTTAAACTCTAGAATAGGTGAGATTTCAAATTACTCTGCAAAATAGAGTATGTAACCCAGCCTCTGTCTAGCTAATTTTTCTTAAAGGTGTATCTTAATGTATAACTAACGTATTAATATAAACTGTTCATGTAACACTAGCATTGACACAGCTGCATTTAATCCTTATAATTCAGTCTTGGAAGTTTCCATTTTATTATTGTCCCACTTTACAGAGTGTGTTGACAATTGATTTTTTTTTTTTTTTTTTTTTTTTTTTTATGCGTTACGCGGGCCTCTCACTGTTGTGGCCTCTCCCGTTGCGGAGGACAGGCTCCGGACGCGCAGGCTCAGTGGCCATGGCTCACGGGCCCAGCCGCTCCGCGGCATGTGGGATCTTCCCGGACCGGGGCACGAACCCGTGTCCCCTGCATCGGCAGGCGGACTCTCAACCACTGCGCCACCAGGGAAGCCCGACAATTGATTTTTATAAGCCAATTTTATATTTAGTAGCCACAGTGACCCATTTTATTTTAAAATTTTGACTTTGTGTTTTCAAAAAAATTCAAATTTACAGAAAAGTTACAAAAATAACAAACTACTATGTACCTATATTAGTTTTCTGGGACTTGCCGTAACAAAGTACCACAGACTGGATGGCTACACAACAGAAATTTATTTTCTCACAGCTCTGAAGGCTAGAAGTCTGAGCAGGGTTGGCTTCTGGAGCCTCTCTTCTTGGCTTGTTAGATAGCTGTCTTCTGCATTTGTCTTCACATGGTCTTCCATCTGTGTATCTGTGTCCTAATCTCCTCTTTGGACACCAATCCTATTGGAATAGGACCTACCCCAATGACCTCATTTTAAATACCTTTTTGAAGGTCTTCTTTCCAAGTATAGTCACATTCTGAGGTGCTGAGGGTTGGAACTTCAACATATGAATTTGGGAGGGGATACACCTCAGCCCATAACAGTATCCTTCACTTAGATCTTAGTAACTATAATATTAACATTTGCCAAATTTTTTCTGTTTCTCCATTTCTTTTTGTCTAAACACTTAGGAGTAAGTTGAAGATGCCATGCTCTTTTACCCCCAGTACCTCACAATATATACTAAAAATGAAGACATTTTCTTGTAGAACCACAATATAATTCAGGAAATTTAACGTTGGTGTATATCAATACTTTCATCTCATATAGAGTCCATATTCAAATTTTACCAGTTGCTCAAATAATGTACTTCACAGCAATTTCTTTTCCTAATTCAGGGTCCAATCCCATGTCTCATATTGCATTGAGTTGTGGTGTCTGTAGTCTCCTTTAATTTGGAATATTCAATTATGCAGCCTTATGACATTGACTTTATTTTCTATAGACTATGTCCAGTATTTCCTCAAGATCAGATTCTGATTTTGCATTTTTGCCAGGAATAATATTACATAAATGATGTTTCCTTTCCAGTGTATCACATTAGGAGGTACTTGGTTGACATCTACTGTTTTCTTACTGTTGTGGTGTTAAATTTGATTACGTGGTGTCCACCAGATTTCCTTATTTTAAAGTTACCATCTTCCCCTTTGAATTAGTAAGTACTTTGTGTGAAGTTCAAAGTAATCGTCGTAAAGGGCTTAGATTTTGTCATTCCCGTTTCCTCCCTTTACTGGCTTCCTGTCACATTAGAATAATGCCTCACTGTGGTCTACAAGCAGCCTTATGACTCACTGTATTTTGTATATTTTAAATTGAGAGATCAGGATACACATATATCATGAACATATCTGAAGCAAAGATTTCACAAAACAGTACTATCCTTATTGTACAAGACATATTTGAGTACTCTACTCCATACTATTTTTAGTGAAGTAAAATAGAAAATTCTTTTCTTGATCTACTAAATTGATTTTGCTACCAATGTTGAAACCCATAGTTAAAAATCACTGCCCTCCAGTACTTATTGCCTCTCATTTTTTACCATTTTTTCCCCAGCTTACTTTTCTTAAACCACACTGGCCTTCATGCTGTTCCTTGTACTAAACATGCTTCTCCCTGAGGGTGTTTGCATTTGTTATTGTCTGAACCTGAAATGTTCTTCCTTTTCTTATTTGTTCCCATACTTTATTCACACCTCTGTTCACATGTTAGCTTCCATCCTTACTTAACCTATAGGAACCACAACCCCATTATCTACTCACCTGTTTGCTCTTTTTTTTCTCTCACGGCACCTTCTATTTTCTGGTATGTGTTTCTGTTATCTGTTACATTTATATATATATATATATATATATATATATATATATATATATATATATATCCTCCATTAGAATAGTCAGTGAAATTTGATATTAATTATGATACACACAGCTAAAGATCCAACTTGATAATTTTCAAAATGAAAAAAAAATCAGCTTTTTCTCATATTTCTAAGTAATATTTTCTTTCTACGGCTTTTATTTAAAAATGTAAGTGCATTTCCCCCCATTTCATTTACACCACTTAGCTAAGATCTGACATCTTCCTATGCTACAGTCTCTAGTCAGTATTAGGACGTCTTTAATTATATGGTTAACTTTATGGATGGATATTCAAACAGAAATGTAACTCAGGATTTTATAAGACTTTTCTGTAGTTTTCAGACATCAATTTTAGACATATCACACATGTACAACTTAATCAACACAACTGACCAAACAGAATATATACATATTATCAGCTTCTTAACCTAAATCTCTTAACCTCTTGAGTTTGAGTTTCTTCTTCCATAAAATGGGAATTCTCAGGTAGTGAAGATTCAATAGGATTAAGTAAGGTAGCTGTGAAAAAGTATATATTGATCTCTGTCCAGTTCCTGATACAGAGCTCCTAAAACCTTTATAATTTCCTAAGTGATAAGAGCAGTAGGACCAGGAGCATATTTTGGTGCTTGGTCTCTGATCCCAGTTCCTGACACAGCTCTTAAGTCCCTTGGAATTTCCTGGGTGATAGGAGTGTCCTTTATGCTAATGAGGCGGTACTCTTGGTGAGCTCCTGGATAGCTTCATGATGGGGGATGGTCACCAGAAAGACCACGTCATGATTACAAGATTGGAACTTTCAGCAGCAGCCCTCCTCTAACCTCCAGGAAGGGGAGAGGGACTGGAGACTGAGTTAATGATCATGCCTATGTGATGAAATGTCCATAAAAATCCCAAAAGGACAGAGTTTGTAGAACTTCTGGGTTGCTGAACACATGGAGGTACTAGGAGGGTGGCGTGCCTTGCAAGGGAATGGAAGCTCTGTTCCCCTTCCTCAGAAGCTTGCCCTATGCATCTCTTCCATCTGAATGTTCACAGTTATCCTTTATCATATACTTTTATGGTAAACTGGTAAATATAAGCGCTTCCCTGAATTCTGTGAGCCATTTTAGCAAATTACTGAACCCTAGGAGAGTCGTTGGAATTCTTGATTTATAGCAGTCAGTTGGAAGTACAGGTGACAACTTCGGATTTGTGATTGGCATCTGAAGTGGGGTGGTAGGGAGAGCAGGGGAGTGGTACTCAGTCTTGTGGGACTGAGCCCTTAACCTGTGTGATCTGATGCTATCTCCAGGTAGATCGTGTCAGAACTGAATTAATTGTAGGACACCCACCTGGTGTCAGAATTGCTGGATGTGTGGGAAACCTACGTATCTGGGGTCAGAAATTTTTTGAGTGTGGTGGTATTGTGAGTAAAGGAGAAACACCAGGGAGTGTTTTTCCTTATTCAGTAGTAGATGCAGATCAACTCAATACTTCATGCCTAGTAAGAATAGAGTAAATTTTAGTAATTTATTCTATGTACAGAATATGAATTTGGAGTTAAAGTTTCATGCCATTAACTTTTCAATCTGACCTCCAACAGATACGTTATTTATGAATAGATAAAACCTTTTTCTTAATACTACTTTTCAGTTCAGTTTGGTAATAGCAGTGATTAAAGGTTGTTTAAATGTCTTCACTTTGACATATAATCTTCAGAAGTCTTTAATTGCTAAGTGTTCTACAAAGAGAAGAAAAAGACAATCGACTACTTGAAATTCATGTTCCAAATTTTTCTCTACAGAATATTTTACTCTAATTGTGATCTTCACTGGTACTTGAAAGATAAACATGAGAATAGAAGAAATGTGGGGTTACATTTTATTTATCAAAGGGTTTATGAATTTAAGAGGTTTTTTTTAAGGCAGTAGGTTATTGTTTTTGAAATATATACATAATCATTTATTTTTTTTAACATCTTTATTGGGGTATAATTGTTTTACAATGGTGTGTTAGTTTCTGCTTTATAAGAAAGTGAATCAGTTATACATATGTTCCCATATCTCTTCCCTCTTGTGTCTCCCTCCCTCCCACCCTTCCTATCCAGGCGGTCACAAAGCACTGAGCTGATCTCCCTGTGCTATGCGGCTGCTTCCCACTAGCTATCTGCCTTACTTTTGGTAGTGTGTATATGTCCATGACTCTCTCTCGCCCTGTCACAGTTCACCCTTCCCCCTCCCCATATCCTCAAGTCCGTTCTCCAGTAGGTTTATGTCTTTATTCCTGTCTTACCCATAGGTTCTTCATGACTTTTTTCTTCTTAAATTCCATATATATGTGTTAGCATACAGTATTTGTCTTTCTCTTTCTGACTGACTTCACTCTATATGACAGACTCTAGGTCCATCCACCTCATTACAAATAGCTCAATTTTGTTTCTTTTTATGGCTGAGTAATATTCCATTGTATATATGTGCCACATCTTCTTTATCCATTCATCCGATGATGGGCACTTAGGTTGTCTCCATCTCCGGGCTATCGTAAATAGAGCTGCAATGAACATTTTGGTACATGACTCTTTTTGAATTATGGTTTTCTCAGGGTATATGCCCAGTAGTGGGATTGCTGGGTCATATGGTAGTTCTATTTGTAGTTTTTTAAGGAACCTCCATACTGTTCTCCATAGTGGCTGTACCAATTCACATTCCCACCAGCAGTGCAGGAATGTTCCCTTTTCTCCACACGTTCTCCAGCATTTATTGTTTTTATTTTTTGATGATGGCCATTCTGATTGGTGTGAGATGATATCTCATTGTAGTTTTGATTTGCATTTCTCTGATGATTAATGATGTTGAGCATTCTTTCATGTGTTTCTCGGCAGTCTGTATATCTTCTTTGGAGAAATGTCTATTTAGGTCTTCTGCCCATTTTTGGATTGGGTTGTTTGTTTTTTTGTTATTGAGCTGCATGAGCTGCTTGTAAATTTTGGAAATTAATCCTTTGTCAGTTTAATCCTTTGTCAGTTGCTTCATTTGCAAATATTTTCTCCCATTCTGAGTGTTGTCTTTTGGTCTTGTTTATGGTTTCCTTTGCTATGCAAAAGCTTTGAAGTTTCATTAGGTCCCATTTGTTTATTTTTTTTATTTCCATGTCTCTAGGAGGTGGGTCAAAAAGGATCTTGCTGTGGTTTATGTCATAGAGTGTTCTGCCTGTGTTTTCCTCTAAGAGTTTTATAGTGTCTGGCCTTACATTTAGGTCTTTAATCCATTTTGAGCTTATTTTTGTGTATGGTGTTAGGGAATGATCTAATCTCATATTTTTACATGTACCTGTCCAGTTTTCCCAGCACCACTTATTGAAGAGGCTGTCCTTTCTCCACTGTACATTCCTGCCTCCTTTATCAAAGATAAGGTGACCATATGTGCATGGGTTTATCTCTGGGCTTTCTATCCTGTTCCATTGATCTGTCTTTGTTTTTGTGCCAGTACCATACTGCCTTGATTACTGTGGCTTTGCAGTATAGTCTGAAGTTAGGGAGCCTGATTCCTCCAGCTCCGTTTTTCGTTCTCAAGATTGCTTTGGCTATTCGGGGCCTTTTGTGTTTCCACACAAATTGTGAAATTTTTTGTTCTAGTTCTGTGAAAAATGCCAGTGGTAGTTTGATAGGGATTGCATTGAATCTGTAGATTGCTTTGGGTAGTAGAGTCATTTTCACAATATTGATTCTTCCAATCCAAAAACATGGTATATATCTCCATCTATTTGTATCATCTTTAATTTCTTTCATCAGTGTCTTATAATTTTCTGCATACAGGTCTTTTGTCTCCTTAGGTAGGTTTATTCCTAGATCTTTTATTCTTTTTGTTGCAATGGTAAATGGGAGTGTTTTCTTGATTTCACTTTCAGATTTCTCATTATTAGTGTGTAGGAATGCAAGAGATTTCTGTGCATTAATTTTGTATCCTGCAACTTTACCAAATTCATTGATTAACTCTAGTAGTTTTCTGGTAGCATCTTTAGGATTCTCTATGTATAGTATCATGTCATCTGCAGACAGTGACAGCTTTACTTCTCCTTTTCCGATTTGGATTCCTTTCATTTCCTTTTCTTCTCTGATTGCTGTGGCTAAAACTTCCAAAACTATGTTGAATAAGAGTGGTGAGAGTGGGCAACCTTGTCTTGTTCCTGATCTTAGTGGAATTGCTTTCAGTTTTTCACCATTGAGGACGATGCTGGCTGTCGGCTTGTCATATATGGCCTTTATTATGTTAAGGAAAGTTCCCTCTATGCCTACTTTCTGGAGGGTTTTTAATCGTAAATGGGTGTTGAATTTTGTTGAAAGCTTTTTCTGCATCTATTGAGATGATCATATGGTTTTTCTCCTTCAATTTGTTAATATGGTTTATCACACTGATTGATTTGCATATATTGAAGAATCCTTGAATTCCTGGAATAAACCCCACTTGATCATGGTGTATGATCCTTTTAATGTGCTGTTGGATTCTGTTTGCTAGTATTTTGTTGAGGAATTTTGCATCTATGTTCATCAGTGATATTTTCTTTCTTTGGGACATCCTTGTCTGGTTTTGGTATCAAGGTGATGGTGGCCTTGTAGAAGGAATTTGGGAGTGTTCCTCCCTCTGCTATATTTTGGAAGAGTTTGAGAAAGATAGGTGTTAGCTCTTCTCTAAATGTTTGATAGAATTCGCCTGTGAAGCCATCTGGTCCTGGGCTTTTGTTTGTTGGAAGATTTTTAATCACAGTTTCAATTTCAGTGCTTGTGATTGGTCTGTTCATATTTTCTATTTCTTCCTGATTCAGTCTTGGCAGGTTGTGCATTTCTAAGAATTTGTCCATTTCTTCCAGGTTGTCCATTTTATTGGCATAGAGTTGCTTATAGTAATCTCTCATGATCTTTTGTATTTCTGCAGTGTCAGTTGTTACTTCTCTTTTTGCTATCATTTCCTTCATTTCTTTTTCATTTATTTCAGATTTGATTTTTATGATTTCTTTCCTTCTGCTTCTTGTTCTTCTTTCTCTAATTGCTTTAGGTGCAAGGTTAGGTTGTTTGAGATGTTTCCTTGTTTCTGAAGGTGGGCTTGTATTGCTATAAACTTCCCTCTTAGAACTGCTTTTGCTGCATCCCATAGGTTTTGGGTCGTCGTGCCTCCATTGTCATTTGTTTCTAGGTATTTTTAAATTTCCTCTTTGATTTCTTTAGTGATCACTTTGTCATTAAGTAGTGTATTGTTTAGCCTCCATGTGTTTGTATTTTTTACAGATCTTTTCCTGTAATTGATATCTATTCTCATGGCGTTGTGGTCGGAAAAGATACTTGATACAATTTCAATTTTCTTAAATTTACCAAGGCTTGATTTGTGACCCAAGATATGATCTCTCCTGGAGAATGTTCCATGAGCACTTGAGAAGAATGTGTATTCTGTTGTTTTTGGATGGAGTGTCCTATAAAGTTCAATTAAGTCCATCTTGTTTAATGTATCATTTAAAGCTTGTGTTTCCTTATTTATTTTCATTTTGGATGATCTGTCCATTGGTGAAAGTGGGGTGTTAAAGTCCCCTACTATGAACGTGTTACTGTCGATTTCCCCTTTTATGGCTGTATTTGCCTTATGTATTGAGGTGCTCCTGTGTTGGGTGCATATTTACAATTGTTACATCTTCTTGGATCGATCCCTTGATCATTATGTAGTGTCCTTTGTCTCTTCTAATAGTCTTTATTTTAAAGTTTATTTTGTCTGATAGGAGAATTGCTACTGCAGCTTTCTTTTGGTTTCCATTTGCATGGAATATCTTTTTCCATCCCCTTACTTTCAGTCTGTATGTGTCTCTAGGTCTGAAGTGGGTCTCTTGTAGACAGCAATTATATGGGTCTTGTTTTTGTATCCATTCAGCCAATCTGTGTCTTTTGGTGGGAGCATTTAGTCCATTTACATTTAAGGTAATTATCGATACATATGGCAATAGGTTATTTATTCGGCATTAACAAAGAATGAGTTTGCCAAATAAATTGTCTAGTATAAATTACTTCTTCTCATTTAAGTGCTAAAACTATATTTAGAGCTTTTTTTTAATGGAATCTTACTAAAATTTATTATTTGCCCCAAATCTAATGTAGAGCATTCCGAAGAGAAAGTAACATTTTATAGATTGTTGAATGTCATCAGAGTGAATATTAATTACAATTCTGTATATGTCTATAGTAAAGCCATTAGAAGCATTTGAAGTTAAGTTGGGTTCTTTACTCCCACACTAAGTAGTCTCAGTGTACTCCATTTAAAAATATCTTCTCTGGTTCTGCATGGTTTGTTTTTGTTCTTTCCACTGCTAATAAGCTATTGGGTACTATTCTTACCTTTGACAGTGTGTGCCCTAAACAATCATCCTTTTCTTTTCCATCTTTCTTATTTGCTGTTGCATTTTGCTTTTGGCTACCAAGTTGTGAACTCAGTCGGATTTTTGGCATCTGTTTTTTTTTTTTTTTGAAGCTGATTTCCACTGTTGTGTTAATTTCTGCTGTACAACAAAGTGAATCAGTTATATATATTCTTTTTTATTTTATTTTCTATTGTGGTTTATCCCAGGATGTTGAATATTATTCCCTGTACTATACAGTAGAACCTTGTTGTTTACCCATTCTATATGTAATAGTTTGCATCTACTAATCCCAAACTCCCAGTCCATCCCTCCCCCACCTGCCTTCCCTCTTGGCAACCACAAGTCTGTTCTCTATGTCTGTGAGTCTGTTTCTCTTCCGTAAATAGGATCATTTGTGCCATTTTTTGATTCCACATATAAGTGATATGGTATTTGTCTTGCTTTCTGACTTCACTTAGTATGATAATCTCTAGATGCATCCATGTTACTGCAAGTGACATTATTTCGTTTTTGTTTTGTTTTTTTTTTTTTTTGTGATACGCGGGCCTCTCACTATTGTGGCCTCTCCCATTGCAGAGCACAGGCTCCGGACGCGCAGGCTCAGCGGCCATGGCTTACTGGCCCAGCCACTCCGCGGCATCCTTCCGGACTGGAGCATGAACCCGTGTCCCCTGCATTGGCAGGCGGACTCTCAACCACTGCGCCACCAGGGAAGCCCCTATTTCGTCCTTTTTTATAGCTGAGTAGCATTCCATTGTATATATATACCACATCTTCTTTATCTATTCATCCGTTGATGGACATTTAGGTTGTTTCCATGTCTTGGCTATTGTGAACATTGCTTCTGTGAACATAGGGGTGCATGTATCTTTTTGAATTACAGTTTTATCTGGATATATGCCCAGGAGTGGGATTGCTGGATCATACGGTAATTGTACTTTAGTTTTCTGAGGAACCTCCATACTGTTTTCCGCAGTGGCTGCACCAACTTACATTCCCACCAACAGTGTAGGAGGGTTCCCTTTTCCCCACACTCTCTCCAGCATTTGTTATTTGTAGACTTTTTAATGATGGCCATTCTGAGAAGCATGTGGTGGTACCTCATTGTGGTTTTGATTTGCATTTCTCTAACTAATTAGCGATGTGCCTCATTTCATGTGTCTATTGGCCATCCGTATTTCTTCTTTGGAGAAATGTCTCTTTAGGTCTTCTGCCCATTTTTCAATTGGATTGTTTTCTTGTTGTCAAGTTGTATGAACTGCTTGTATACTTTGGAAATTAAGCACTTGTCGGTTGCATCGTTTGCAAATATTTTCTCCCATTCTGTAGGCTGTCTTTTCGTTTTGTTTATGGTATCCTTTGTTGTGCAAAAACTTATGTTTGATTAGGTCCCATTTGTTTATTTTTGTTCTTATTTCTATTGCTTTGGGAGTCTGACCTAAAAAACATTGGTACGATTTATGTCAGAGAATGTTTTGCCCGTGATCTCTTCTAGGAGTTTTACAGTGCCTTGTCTTATATTTAAGTCTTTAAGCCATTTTGAGTTTACTTTTGTGCATGGTGTAACGGTGTGTTATGACTTTATTGATTTACATGCAACTGTCGAGCTTTCCCAGCACCACTTGCTGAAGAGACTTCTTCCCATTTTATATTTTTGCCTCCTTTGTTGAAGATTAATTGGCCATAGGTATGTGGGTTTATTTCTGGGCTCTCTATTCTGTTCCATTGATTATAGGTCTGTTTTTAGTGCCAGTACCACACTGTTTTGATTACTGTAGCTTTGTAGTATTGTCTGAAGTCTGGGGGGGGTTATGCCTCCCGCTTTGTTTTTTTTCCTCAGGATTGCTTTGGCAATTCTGGGTATTTTATAGTTCCATATAAATATAAATTTTAGGATTATTTGATCTAGTTGTGTGAAAAATGTCATAGGTAATTTGATAGAGATTGCATTAAGTCTGTAGATTGCTTTGGGTAGTATGGCCATTTTAACAATATTAATTATTCCAATCCAAGAGCATGGGGTATCTTTCCATTTCTTTAAATATCTTCAGTTTCCTTTGTTAATGTTTTATCGTTCTCAACATATAAGTCTTTCACCTCCTTGGTGAGGTTTATTCCTAAGTATTTTATTTTGGGGTTGCTATTTTAAAAGGTTTTTTTTTCTTTTATTTTCCCTTTCTGATATTTCATTGTTGGTGTAAAGAAATGCAATCAGTTTCTGTATGTTCATCTTGTATCCTGCTACCTTGCTGAATTCATTTATCAGTTCTAGTAATTTTTTGTGTGGAGTCTTTAGGGTTTTCTATATATGGTATCATGTCATCTACATATGGTGACAATTTTCCCTCTTCCTATTTGGATACCTTTTATTTCTCTTGTCTGACTGCTGTGGCTAGAACTTCCAATACTATGTAGAATAGAAACGGTGAGAGTGAGCATCCTTGTCTTCCATATTTTTGTGGAATGCTTTCAGCTTTCACTGTTGAGTATTATTTTGACTGTGGGTTTGTTATAAATAATTTTTATTATGTTAAGATATATTCTCTCTGTACCCACTTTGGTAAGAGTCTTTATCATGAATGGATGTTGAATTTTGTCAAATGCTTTTCCTACATCTATTGAGATGATGGTGGTTTTTATCTTTTCTTTTGTCCATGTGGTATATCACATTGATTGATTTACATATTTTGAACATCCTTGTGAACTTGGGATGAACCCACTTGGTCATGGTGTATATCTCTTTTATGTGTTGTTAGATTTGGTTTGCTAGTATTTTGTTGAGAATTTTTGCATCTATATTCATCAAATAAATTGGCCTGTAATTTTCTTTTTTGGTGGTGTCTTTGCTTTTGCTATCAGAATGATGGTGGCTTTGGGAGTGTTCCCTCCTCTTCAGTCTTTTGGGAGAGTTTGAGAAGGATGGGTAAAAGTTCTTCTTTGTATGTTTGGTAGAGTTCGCCTGTGAAGCCATCTGGTCCTAGACTTTTGTTTGTAGGGAATTTTTTAAAATTACAGATTGTATTTCACTTCTAATGATTGGTCTGTTCAAATTGTCTGTTTCTTCTTGATTCAGTTTTGGTGGGCTGTTTCTAGAAAGTTGTCCATTTCTTCTAGGTTGTCGAATTTGTTGGCATATAATTGTTCATAGCACTCTTTTATGGTTTTTTTTGTATTTCTGCGGCATCAGTTGAGATTTCTCCTTTTTCATTTCTTATTTTACCTTTCAAAGAACCAGCTCTCGGTTTTATTGATTTTTTTTGTATTGTTTTTTAATCTCTTATTTATTTTCTCTCTGATCTTTATTATTTCTTTCCTTCTGCTGACTTTAGGTTTTGTTTGTTCTTTTTCTTTTAGGTGGTAGGTTCGGTTGTTTGAGATTTTCCTTGTGTTTTGAGAAAGGCCTGTATCGCTATGAACTCTAAGAACTGCTTTTGCTGCATCCCATAGATTTTGTATGGTTGTGTTTTCATTGTCATTTGTCTCCAGATATTTTTTAATTTCCTCATTGACCAGTTGCTTTTTTAGTATGTTGTTTGGTCTCCATGTAATCTTTTTTTTCTCATTTCTTTTTCCATGGTTGATTTCTGGTTTCGTGCCATTGTCAAAGATGCTTGAAATAATCTTTATACCAGATTTTGTTTTGTGCCGTTTGGTCAATCTTAGAGAATGTTCCATGTCCACTTGAAAAGAATGTGTGTTCTGTGTTTTTTGGATGTAATCCTGAAAATGTCAATTAACTCTAACTGTTCTGTTGTATCATTTAGGATATCTTTGCCTTCTTGATTTTCTGTCTAGAGTATCTGTCCATTGATGTGAGTGGGGTGTTAGTCTCCTACTATCATTGTATTCCCATCAGTTTCTCCCTTTATGTCTGTTTTTGTTTTATGTACTTGGGTGCTCCTATATTAGGTGCATATATGTTGACGAGTATAAAGAGTGTAAAATCCTCTTCTTTTTTTTAACATCTTTATTGGAGTATAATTGCTTTACAATGGTGTGTTAGTTTCTGCTTTATAACAAAGTGAATCAGTTATACATATACACGTTCCCATTTCTCTTCCCTCCTGCATCTCCCTCCCTCCCACCCTCCCTCTCCCACCCCTCTAGGTGGTCACAAACCACCTAGCTGATCTCCCTGTGCTATGCAGCTGCTTCCTACTAGCTATCCACTTTACGCTTGGTAGTGTATATATGTCCATGCCACTCTCTCACCTCATCACAGCCTACCCCTCCCCCTTCACATAGTCCATGCTCTAGTAGGTCTCTGTCCTCTTCTTGTATTGATCCTTTTATCATTATATAGTGTCCTTCTTTGTCTTTATGGCCTTTGTTTAAAGTCTGTTTTGTCTCATATGAGTATTGCAACTCCTGCTTTCCTGTCATTTCCGTTTGTGTGAAATATCTTTTTCCATCCCCTCACTTTCAATCTATGTGTGTCCTTTGCCCTAAAGTGGATCTTATGTATGCAGCATTATGTAAGGCTCTTGTTTTTTTATCCAGTCTGCCATACTGTGTCTTTTGATTGGAGCACTCAAGTCCATTGACATTTCAGATAATTATTGATAACTCTGTATTTATTGCCATTTAAACTTTGTTTTCCAATTGATTCTATGTTTCTTCTTTGTTTCTTTTTGTTGTTCTTTTTGTGGTTTGATGATTTCCTTTTATTTTATGCTTGTGTCCTTTATTTGGTTTTTGTGAATCTATTGTTATTGATTTGTGATTACCGTGTTTTTCAAGTATGTTAACCCCTTCCAATAGCTGCTTGCTTTAGACTGATAGTCATATAGGCTCAAACACATTCTAAAAAAAAAAACAATCTACATTTTCTTACTCTCCCCCACATTTTATGATTTTGATGTCCTCTTTTACATCTTTATGTTTAGTTTATCCTTTTGCTGTCCCTTGTGTTTATCATCACTTTCACAAATAGCTTTTTTTTTTTCTTTTTGATGTGTATACTGGCTTATTTAAGTGATTTACTTTCCAATTGTGAGCTTCTCTTTCCTATATCTTCTTGCTTCCGTTCTATTTAGAGAAGACCTTTCACTATTTCTTTTCAGGATAGGTTTAGTATTGCTTTAGTCTTTTGGTTTTTGCTTGACTGAGAAATTCTTTCTCTCTCCTATTCTAAATGATAATGTTGCTGCGTAGAGTATTCTAGGTTGCAGATTTTTCTATTTTAAGACTTTGAATTGAACATCTTGTTCTTGATTCTCACAGGTTGATTCTTACAGGTAACTGCCAGATAATGAATAACATCTTATTTCCCTGTTTTGTCTGCTTCAAATTAATGATGACATGTCTTTGTTGTTCTTCAAACATTTTCTTTCCCTTATTGAGTTTTTTTGTTTCTATAGCATCATACAAAAAGTGCACTTAATTTGAATTGTACTTTTTAATTTTTGCACTTTATTTTCATTCACTTAATTAACTTATTAGCAAAACTAGTTTGCTTCAGTTTGCAATCTTAATCCTGATTTTCTTTTTTGGACAAAATCCTTTCATCTGGACTTGCAAAGGTTGCAAAGAGCAGAGAAGACCTCTCGTTACCACAAGTCGTAGATATTTAGTGTGAACATATGTGGCGACTATAAGGAATAGTGGAAACAATCTCTTTAGATCTCATAGAGAAATAATAGAAGGTCATTCTGTAAACAAATGCATTTGCAAGTTCGACCTAAAAGAGAAGGGAAACATTGTTTAGAAAATAGCACATAGTTCTGATGACAAGGTAATCTCCTTGTCTCCTGAGAATCAAGTGTCCCTCGCTGTCTACTGTAGTGCTGTGCCATTATCATCACATCACCACTTCTTTACTTGCTTCTGCTGCTCATACCTCTGTGATTCACTTCCTACCTCATGATTTCTGCTTTCTGTAGTCTCTCTGGGTATGTCTTTTGCCTCTCTTTCTTATTGGCTGTATGTTTGTGTTAATTGTTCATTTCTGGCATTTCAGAAGAGGATTTACTGTTTTTGGCCAGCCACCATCCCCTATGGGAAGCACCTGTTCAAGAAAACACTTCAGTCTAACCATTTCATAAATCAATGGATAAAAGATGTTTGCCTTTAAGTTAGTTATCTACTCTGGTAGAAGCCAGGGTGTGGGAGCCTACTTGGGTATATGGAAGCTCTTGTGGATATTGAACTATCACCAGTCTGCTCATTATAAGTGGCTTGCTTTTTAGGCAAGTTTGTAAACAGTGAGCAGGGGACTTCTAGTTCAGTCTAGGGTCTGGAAAGCTGGAAAGAGTGTCTCTCCCAATGTAACAACAAGAGAAGCCTGGATAATCTGTAGAATCATTACTTTAAAAAAATTTTTCAGAGGTTAAAAAAAAATCTGAGGTTACAGCACAATCAACTAGCTTGAAATCCAAGGGAAAAACAGGTACCACCAAGGAGAGATTGGATAGGAGAGCTGGTTCATCTGAACATGGGAAGAAGAAAGGATTGCCATGTAAGTGGGTAAGGAAAATCCAACAAACTGCTAAAAGCGTAGTGGGGGCTAACAAGAAGGTATAGAACCCATGGGATTTACAAATCCTCTTTATGGACCTTGACCAGGGCCTGATGCGGAAGACGGGGAGCAGGGGAGGAGACAGACAGGGGGAAAGCCACCCTGGTGATGCAGCATTGGAGAAGGGAAGTATCTTCTGCTGTGAAAAGAAGAATGAAGTCCTGCCTGGTTTATTTTCCTTAAGTAGCAAAAGCCTTAAGCTGCTGAGGGAAGAGCATCAGATCTTATCCTAAGGGCTCAGAATAAGACCCACAGCAGCCAGGGGAAAATAAAAATAATTTTAAAACACCACCGCTATGCCTGGGGCAGGGGCAGGAAATCAAGGGTAGATTATTAGAATTCTCCTATGGCAGTATCACTAAAAAGGCCCAAACCCAAGGACACAAGGCCCAATACTGAGGCTGAACCAAGAGAACCCTCTGCCTATATCCTTCCATCCACCATCATCAAGGCTGAGAAGCACCAAGTAACAGGCAATAATAATCTACCACTAGGGAAGGAGTAAGAGCATAGGGAGACTCTCTGAAATGAGGATGTATGGTGAAGGCCTAAAGTTAGGGGTGGAACAGTACAGTTGGGGAAAATCCTCCAGCATCTCAGTCCCCACCGGAGTGCAAAGTAACACTGAAGGAATTTGAAGTTGGTGATGCACTGAAGGTAACCATAGCAACAACAGAATTCAAGCTCAGATCAGCCCTTTCTTAGCCCTTTCTCAACCTCCCTCTGTCATGACCACCCACACTTTTGCTTTGGCCTAGCAAAAGAAATGTGTCCATTACCAGGCATAAATACTGCTTACCTCAGTCTCTACAGTTTTTTACATCCAGTATTCAGTCAAAGGTTACAAGACACACAAAAAGAAGTAAAAAATATCCTGCTGTCAAGAAACAAGGGGAAACAAACCAGACCCAGAGATGACCCCTATTTTGGAACTACCAGACAAAGGATTTAAAGTAACTGTGGTTAATATGTTAAAGCCTCTAGCAGAAAAGTTGCAGAGAGAAACTGTAAGAGTCGATTAAAAATGCTTGAAGTTTAAAAAAAAAAAAAAACCCACAGCAACAAGAGAAGAATGCCTTCAACAAGCTCATCAGTATACTCAATACATCTGAGGGGAAAAAAAATCAGTAACCTGGAAGATTGATTTCAGTTCTGCTAATTTTTACTAACCTAAGAGGGTTGAAGTGGGGTGGGGTTAAAAACAAAAAAACAGAGCATCCAAGAGCTGTGGGGCAATATCAGATGGTCTACTATACATCTAGTTGGAATCCCAGAAGGGACATGGAACATTTGCCAAAATAGACCATATTCTGGGCCATAAAATAAATGTCAATAATTTAAAAGAATAAGAATCATGAACAGAATGTTCTCTGGCCATAACAATTAAATTAGAAATTAATAATAGAAACATCTGGAAAATCCACAAGTATCTGGAAATTAAATACATTTCTGAATAACCTATGAGTCATAGTGGAACTCACAAAGGAAGTAGGAAATATTTTGAATCGAACGAAAATGAAACAGCACATATGGGATGCAGCTAAAGCAGTGCTTAGAAGGAAATTTATGGCATTACATGTTATATTACAATAGAAAAAGTGTCTCAATTTTATAATTTAAGCTTCCATCTTAAACCAGGAAAAGAAGAGCAAACCAAGTCTAAAGTAGAGGAAGGAAACTTACAAAGCAGAAATGAGTGAAACTGAAAACTGAAAATAATAAAACCAATGAAAAGATCAAAATTGGTAAGTCTCTAGCCAGAGTAACCAAGGAAAAAGACAACACAAATTACCATATCAGAAATAAAAATGGACGTGTCAGGACAAGTCCAAAAGACAGTAAAGTGTAATAATGGGATGTTATAAACAACTCTATTTTCATATATTTGACAATTTAAGTGAAGCTAATTCCTTGAAAGACAAGCATTACCACAGTTCACTGAAAAAGAAATAGATAACCTTAATAGTCCTGTATCTGTTAAAGAGACTGAATTTATTGTTAGGAACCTTCTGTCAAATCTCCAGACCTAGGGTGCTTCACTGGTTTGCTCTACCAAATGAACAAACAATACCAATTCTATACTTCCAGAAAATAGAAGAGGAAGGAACACCTCCCACCTTGTTTTATAAGGCCAGCATTACCCTGATAGCAAAGACATGACAGAAAGGAAAACAGGAAAAAAATTAAAAACCACACCAGTATCCCTCATGAATATAGATCAAAAGTCCTCAGTAAAATATTAGTAAATGAAATCCAGCAGTAAGTACAAAGAATACATCATGACCAAGTAGTGTTTACCCAGGGAATTCAAGGCTGATTCATCAACATTCAAGTATCAATCAACATAATTCAGTGTATCATCAGACTAAAGAAGAAAAATATTTGACCGTTCTAGTAGATGCAGAAAAAGAATTGACAAAACTTAGTATCTGTTTATGATAAAAGTGCTTAGCAAACTAGGAGTTGAAGGTAACTGCCTCCTTGAAAAACCTAGTGTTAACATCGTATTTCATGGTAAAAATAGTAAAAATACTAGAATGCTTTCCCCTAAGATTGGTAACAGGCGGGCTTCCCTGGTGGCGCAGTGGTTGGGAGTCCGCCTGCCAATGGCAGGGGACACGGGTGGGAGGATCCCACATGCCGCGGAGCGGCTGGGCCTGTGCGCCGTGGCCGCTGAGCCTGTGCGTCCGGAGCCTGTGCAAAAGATAGGCAAGGGTGTTTGCCCTCATTACTCCTAGTCAGGATCATGCTGGAGCTCCTAGCTAGTGCAGTGAGGCAAGAAAAAGTAGTAAAAGGAATAAAGAATTATCAAGAGGTTTCAGTAACTACCATGAGAAAGATGAAACCATTTTTAGGTGTTATCTTAAAAGCAGTGTTTATCTGCAGTTCCTTTGTCTACTCTTAGCTTGCAACCTTTGAATGGAATTATAAATTTTCCTAACATGGCTGCTGACCAACCTAATAAGTATCATACATCTTAAGTGGTGTAATCTTTTTTATTTATCTGTATGGAATACTTGATTTTAAAATGAAGACTAGGAGGGCTAGAATTTATTAAATGAATATCACAGGTCTCTTACTACATAAAGAAAAAATTATCTCATGTAAAGGGAGTGTTTTATCTCACAGTAAATTATATTTGCAGTTAGTTCCATCAGACTAGTTTATTATAATTTGTTTGTAAAACTTACAGATAATTATATTTAAAACATCCACATCTTATTTGAGGAATAATGTGTTCACTTTCTGAGGGGCAGATCCACAAACTATTTGCTGAAACATGCATTAAGGAAAAGTATAAAACTGAAAGTAATGAGAACACAGTTCAAACTACAGAAAAACTGAATTTGACAATAAAACTTACCGTAATATAAAAGGCCAGTCAGTTGGCAGTGATTTTGAAAATAAACCTCACTTAGCCAGTGATTATCAGGAGCAAAGGGAGAGAAGAAATAGTCTGTGAACACTGTGTGCCAGCCTGTTCCTCTTCTGCAGAGAACAAGTACCGGCCCCACCCAAAAGCCCTATCCCTTGGCATTGTTGCAGCAACACAAATCAGGTTGCTCTGTCTCTGGATGCTCCTGTGACCAGTAGCCTGTGTGGGAGAGCCACTTCACAGCTTTCCCTGTTGAACATAGGTCAGGTCTCCACCTTTAATTTCAACCCAACATTTTATTCTCGTCTGCTCTAAAACTCATGGAAGCAATTCATTGTTTATTAAGTGCTATGCATATTTTATGTTTTCTGTATCTGATATGATTTTTGTTGGTATTTAGGCATTTTTAACTGATAAACAGCATTTGTAATGAAGAATGTCACTGCAACCTCTTTCCATTAAAAAAAAAAGTATTCCTATAGATGGAATCCAGTTATGAGCCTCAACCTAATGAGTCTGTAGTAAAATGAGTTCCTTTAGCCATCAATATTGCAATAAAGTTATTAACATAATGAACATTCTTGACATTTTATTGTAAATAGACAATACAAAGTCAATAATTTGTAAACAGATCTGCGTTTGAATCCTAGCATTGTGATTTTTCTGTGTAGCCTAGAATAAGTTACTCAAGCTCTCTCAAGTATATTCTTCCATCTATGAAGATAATAACAGCCTAGTGGGTTATTGACGTTAATATTTGTAACGTGTCTGGCACATAGATTGTGCTCATAAATCATAGTAGCTGTCGTTGATTCTTGGTAGTTATTATTACAAGTTAGCATTTGTAAACTTCATATTTGTATTCTGTGGTTTAAAAAATATTCTGCCTATAAAATTGGTGCTTTATAGCATGTTGTAAACTAGTTACTAACAGTTGACAAATACTATAGTGTAGTGGCTAAGAACACAGACTCCAGATTCAAATCTCAGCTGCACAACTTATTACCAGGCTGACCATGGGCAAGTTACTTACATCCTTTGTTGCATCACTTTCCTCGGCTTTAAGATAGACCTAACAGTAGCACATTTCTCCCAGGAGCGTTATGAAGATTTATTCATCAGTTTTAGGTGTGTAAAAAGTTTAGAACAGTTGTTGACATGTAGTTCTGTGTGTCAGCTGTCTTCCTTATTACTATTAGTTTGTTGTTGAGTAAATGATTTTTGGTCACTTTTTATTTTAGGTGAATCTTGGAAGCAACCAGTACCTTTTCTCTGTCATAGTGGATCCTGAAGAAATGCCCTGCTTCTGTCTGCGCCATGATGTTGATGCCCTTCTCTGGCAACCACACTCTGGCAACCAAGACGATATGTGGGAGCATATCGCAACTTTCAATGCTTTAGGTATAAGCAAGCTCTTTGACAACTTTTTCCTTTATATTGAAAATTAGTCAATTCTTTTTTTTTTTTTTTTAAGTTTTTGGGTTCATTTAAATTTGAGCTGTCCTAAGTATGCTTGGATTGATTTGTGCTATAATTTGGTTGCTTGCACATAGTTGATGAATGTTAGTACTTTTGGAACAGTAGGACTAATTTGTTTTTATGCTTGTGCAGAAGATCAGCACAGAATAGAAATCAAAGTGGTTTATCTAACTGCATGAATCATTCTAATCAGTTATTTGCTTATTCCAACTAAGCTATACAATATCAGAATATGAACAAGGGGCTTGACAGTACCCTACATGGAACTTGTATTCAGGTTTCTTCAGAGTAGTCTTCAGTAATCATGGAATTGCTCTAAGGTAAAGCACATTATGAGACATCTTTCATGGAACTTATGTGAAAAACAGCCATTATAATGAAAACACTTAGGGAAGATGATGATAAGCAGAAATGAAATTTATTCTGTAGGATAAAAGGGAAAATACTGGTTTTTTTTTTTTTTTGTGGTACACGGGCCTCTCACCGCTGTGGCCTCTCCCGCCGCAGAGCACAGGCTCCGGACGTGCAGGCTCAGCGGCCATGGCTCACGGGCCCAGCCGCTCTGCGGCATGTGGGATCCTCCCGGACCAGGGCATGAACCCGTGTCCCCTGCCTGACTCTCAACAACTGCGCCACCAGGGAAGCCCCGAAAATACTGGTTTTAAACCTAGAGCTTGAAACATTTTGAGCTACATAATTGTAGACTTACACAATGATAAAATACATTAGTATTGTGTGGGAGAAATTTTTTATATGAATTGACCACAGCTATTGCTTTATTGAAAGGTTATTTTAAACTGCCAGCAGGAAGTAAAATTATGCATTGTGATTGCTGTATATGTACAACCCTAATTGTAGAGGAGATTTTTTTCAATTATCCCTTATAGTTAATAATATGGGCTGTTAAACTGGTTAATTCAGACTCCAAATGGATTTTTATGACCTGAAATAAAGTTTGATTGAATAATTTAGCCACGTAATTTCTAGTTCTACTAAAATTCCGGATTTTTTATTCTCCTGTTTTTTTCAGTAAGAGGAAAGCTTTATCTTAATTTTCAGATATTCCTTTTGTATTCCTAAATCCCCTAGTATAATGGAATTCTATTATGCTTGAGTTTAAGTTAAATCAACATTACATTAGGTGTGTAGTCTTGAGATGTTATATACATTATTTGTCAAGATTAGCCTGGAGAGCTAAATCTAGGCTCTCAAATAGGTGTCTGTGTCCTCTCTAATTTTTCCTCCTCAAGCCCTGCTTAATATTAAAAAACCAGCATTGATCTGCCTGTGCTCAGTGGTTCCTTCGCTCATTCATTGTTTGATGAGGTCTCAGTTTACATTAGTGTTATATTTCCTCTCTCACATGTTATAATGTTCAGTAATCATGTCCCAATCTGAAAATTCTAATTTTTATTTCAGAACATAAATGCTCTTTTAGACTATAAAGATAATTTTTAAAAAGATTATTTCAAATTTTAATTAGTTTTCAAGGGACATCCCAGTGGAATTTTTTTAAAAAGATACTTGAATTTTCTTTGAATTTGTAGTGGTCTCAAGGCTCTGCTTATTCTGAGAGGTGAAGTACAAATCCTGTTACAGTGTTGGTATTTGTGTATAAAAATACCACTAACATTACAGAAATAATGGGAATGCATTGTGCATATTAGTACCTTTGGGCATGGGGTCTGCATTATGCACACACTCCTAAAATAACTTTATAATACATCCTATAAACATTTTCCCATTTATTTGATAAGAAAAAAGAAAAGCTGCAATGCCACATCTCTGATTGATGTACTCTATTATTTAAAGATATTTTGGCATGTTTTTAGTGTGTTAGATTTTTAATGTTTTAATTATTCATGGAAATTATATAGGAACTATACTGTGCTTTTTTTTGAAGGGATGAAACTATTTTCCTTAGGAATTAATGCTTTAATTTTGCACCATTTGGGAGAGATTGATTGTGGTTAGTCATTCATGGTTCAGAATTTAACAACTGTTGAGTATCTATGATATATATTTTTTATTTAATCCTTTCAATTTATAATAAGATTTATGAACTACTGAATGTTAAATCACTGTTTTTCCCTTCTGTTTAATATATACTTTTTCTTTTTTTTTTTTGTCTCATATTTCTTGGCAGGCTACGTCCAAGCATCAAAGAGAGACAAAAAATTTTTTGCCTGTGCTCCAAATTACTCTTATGCAGCCCTTTGCGAGTGCCTTCGACGAGTTTTCATCTATCGTCAGCCCACTCCCATGTCCACTGTACTTTACAATAGGAAGGAAGGCAGGCAAGTAGGGCAGGTTGCTAAGCAGCAAGTAGCAAGCCTAGAAACCAGTGATCCTATTTTAGGCTTTCAAGCAACAAATGAGAGATTATTTGTTCTCACTACCAAAAACCTCTTTTTAATAAAGGTAAATACAGAGAACTAATTACTCCAACATGTTGGCTTCTCTGTACTGAAAAGTATTCAGTGGTAGCTGGAAGGCTGGGCAGTTGTGCTGTAATCTGTTACGTTTTTATTGTGTTAAAATTATCTTGTATGAATTTATTTTTTAAAGGATATTGGAAATATATTCGAGATTATGAGTCTTTAAGAGCTATAGAATGAAGCTGCAAATTTAGAGAAAATTAGCTTCTGTAAAAAATGTAAAGATAGTATTAGCAAGTAAAATTAATTTTTTAAAAATAGGCTAGAATCTCATCTTTTATATGAAAGATGTACAATAAAACAGGCTAGAATCTCATCTTTTATATGAAAGATGTACAATTCATGTTTAAATAAAAATATTTATCATGTATTCTTTGTTCACTGATACAGTTTCTACTTCTTTACCTATAGAATGTATAGGATAATAGTTAAAGTGTTGATTCTTGTAAATACTTTTTAAATGGACTGAATAGCTGGGGTAGAGGGAGAAATATAACAGGTACAGCAGGTCTAGTACTGTTAAACTTTGCTGAGAGACCTTAAGTGTTTTTTCATATTAAATATAGCTTTATTTTATTTAAATTTTATCCATTTGGTCTTCCACAGACATAAATAAAGAGAGATGATAAGGTTCTATGAAGTGTAGCTCTTATCCATTGCCATATAACAAACCACTCCAAAACTCAGTGGTTTAAAACAGGATGTTTTATAATTTTTCATGGTTCATTGACTTGACTGTCTCTGGTCTGCATGGCCTTTCCTCCTCCAGTAAGCTAGACCGTGTTTCTTCCCATGACAGAAAAAAACATTACAAGAGGGCAAGCCCTAATGTACAAGAGTTTATCAAGCCTGCACTTGCATCATATTTGCTCATCTTCCATTGAACAAAGCAAGTCTAGAGTCAGTGTGAGAGTGGAGTACACGAGGATACAGATAGCAGGTGGTATGATTCACTGGGAGCCACTTATGTAACAGTCTACCATACAAATTATAATTCATCCTCGTAGTTCTCCTTACATTTCTACAGTTAAGAAAAAAGTAATCCTGTTTGTTTATACATTAAATATGGTTTGCCATGAATTTTAGCTTCTTATAGTATTTCCTTGGATTTCTTTTGGTGTGCATTTACCTGGAAAATTGTTTACTTCTATACCATTTTTGTATGCTTCTTATATATACTTCAAGTTAAACTTTATATTATAATAGGGGAATTGAGACTTTAATATAAGAGGCAGAAAATGAAGAAAAGAGTACAAGATAGGAAACATTTGTTCCTAACATATCTCTTGCCTATCTAGACTAGTGTTTGGCTGAACTAAATTTTAGTGAAAGAAGGAAAAATAAGTTTGAGAGACAGAAAAGGAGGAAAAAGATGGGGATTACATGCATGTTCTAAACACTATGTCAGAAAGCGGTTTCCTGGAGAGAAGTACTGGGACGCTAGATAAAAAGTTGGGAAAAGTCCTGAGAACTGGTAGTGACAGTGGAGTCCTAATGGTACTCTGTTAGTACTAGGAAAGAGGACTAGAGAGCTATCTAGCATCAAGAGATCATGACCACAGGAAAAAAAAAAAAAAAGTATGGCTGAACCAAAAAACAAAACAGTGATATTTGCAGAACTTTTTAGTGTCACTGTAAAATTTAATGAAACAAGACTATTTTGACAGTGAACTATTAAAAGCCTTTGTTATGTGACAGTACATTTAAATTTTCTTTAAAATTTACCTCAGAGATTATAAATACCCTCTTAGGGAATTTAAGAAAAATACAGATTAATGTGCTTAATTAACCATATGACAATATATATATGCAAATTTACATATGGTAATTTCTTTCCTTTGTATATGTGATTTTTAACATGATTAATGTTGAATTGAAACCTATCAGGATAACTAGTCCTAAATATTTTTGCATATTGATCTATGTTAAGAGAGTAACAGGTCTAGAGCAGTGATTCCAAGTCATGTTTTCTTGAAATGTTTCAAGGATTCCACAAATATTTAACTCAGTTTGAATAATGTTCTAAAGAGATATATACAACAAGTGCTATGAACGTAGTACCTTGTGTTTTGTTAATCTTTTTTACCATAAATTATAAATGGGAATTTATAAAATATTTATGATAGTAATAAAGTGGTATTTTGTGTTTTTCATATGGAGTCATTTAACAATATTCATTATATCAGTGTTTAGTAAGCATCAGCTATGTACCATAACATATTTTCAGGGCTAATGATAATACAGTGTTAACTTAAAGACGAATAGTCTAGTGGTTTCCAGGTGAATTTTCTCTTTGAGTAAAGAAGTAGGTGGGGGGTAGGTGGAGTTGCTCTATTAGAAAGACATTTAACCAGGTCTGGAACCCATATGAGAACAGACAAAAGAGTTGCCAGTGGGAAGGGTCAGGAAGAGGATAATAAAGTTCAAGAAATTAACCAAAGAAAAGCATCATAAGGGACTACTATGAAAAATTATATGCTAACAACTTTGTAACACAGAAAATGGATAAATTCCTAGAAACGTATAACCTATCAAGACTGAATCATGCAGAAATAGAAAATCTTAACAGACTGATTACTAGTAAGGAGTAATAAAAAATCTCCCAACAAACAAAAGACCAGGACCAGACGGCTTCACTGGTGAATTCTACCAAAATTTAAAGAATTAATACCAATTCTTCCCAAACTCTTCCAAAAATACAGAAGAGGGAACCCATCCAAACTCATTTGAGGTGACCAGCATTACCCTGATACCAAAACTATACCAGGAATGCCACAAGTAAAGAAACTTACAGGCCAATATCCCTGATGAACATAGATATTAAAATTCTCAATAAAATATTAGCAAACCAAATTCACAATATATCAAAAGGATTACACACCATGATCAAGTGGGATTTATTATAGGGATGTAAGGATGATTCAATATTTGCTAATCAATCAACGTGATACATCACATTAATTTAGATACAGAAAAAGCATTTGACAAATTTCAACATCCATTTATGATAAAAAGTCTCAACAAAGTGAGTATAGAGGGAACATACTGCAACATAATAAAGGCCGTATATGACAAGCCTACAGCTAACATCATACTCAATGATGAAAAGTGAAATCTTTCCCTCTAAGGTCAGGAACAAGACAAGGATGCCCGCTCTCGGCACTTTTATTCAACATAATATTGGAAGTCCCAGCCATAGTAATTAGATGAAACAAAAGGTGTCCAAGTTGGAAAGGAAGAAGTAAAACTCACTATTCACAGATGACATGACTATATATATTAAACACTAAAGACTCCACCAAAAAAACTTAGATCCAATGAATTAGGTAAAGTTGCAGATTAAAAAAATCAATATACAAAAACCTGTTGAGTTCCTATACACTAATAACAAACCATCAGAGAAATAAAGCAATCCCATTTACAATTGCATTAAAAAAGAACAAAATACTTACAAATAAATTTAGTCAAGGAGGTGAAAGAAACTGAAGATGACAAAATAAATACGAAGGCATCCCATGCTCACGGATTGGGAGCAAATGCTACTCAAAGCTATCTACAGCTCTAATGCAATCCCTGTTAAAATTCTAATGGGATTTTTCACAAAAATAGAACAAACCTGAAATTTATATGCAACCACAAAAGACTACAAAAATCCAAAGCAGTCTCTTAAGAAGAACAATGGTGGAGGCATCATGCTCCCTGATTTCAAACTGTATTACAGAGCTATGGTAATCAAAACAGTATGGTATTGGCATAAAAACAGACACAAAGATCATTGAAACAAAATAGCCCAGAAATAAACCCACCCATATATATGGTCAATTAATTTATGACAAGAGTCAATAATATACCAAGGGGAAAGGAAAATTTCTTCAATAAATGGTTTGGCAAAACTGGACATCCACACACAAACGAATGAAAATAGACCACTGTCTTACACTATACACAGTAACTCAAAATGGATTAAAGTCTTGAATAAGATCTGAAACCATAAAACTCCTAGAAGAAAACATAGGCAAGTAAGCTCCTTGACATCAGTCTTAGCAATGATTTTTCTTTTTTGTTTTTTTTGGATCTGACACCAAAAGCAAAGGCAACAAAAGCAAAAATAAACAAGTGGGATTGCATAAAACTAAAAAGCTGCACAGCAAAAGATACCATCAACACAATGAAAAGGCAACCTACTGAATGGGAGAGAATATTTGCAAATCATATCTGATAAAGGGTTAATATCCCAAATAAATAACTTACACAACTTAAAAGTAAAAAAAAATCCAATTAAAAAATGAGAAGATCTGAATATTTTTCAAAAGAAGACATAGAGATGGTCAACAGATACATGAAAAGTAGTGCAACGTCACTAATCAACAGGGAAATGCAAATCAAGACCACAATGAGATATCACCTCGCACCTATCAGAATGGCTATTATCAAAAAGACAGGAAATAACAAGTGTTGGTAAGGAGGCAGAGAAAAGGGAACCCTTGTGCACTGTTGGTGGAAATGTAAATTGGTGCAGCCACTATGAAAAACAGTATGGAGGCTCCTCAATTAAAAGTAGAACTACCATATGATCCATCAGTTCTACTTGTGGGTATTTATCTGAAGGAAACAAAAACACTAACTCAAAAAGGTATATGTGACCCCATGTTAACAACAGCCAAGATATAAAAACCTAAGTGCTCATTGATGGGTGAATAATG
Source organism: Phocoena sinus (assembly GCF_008692025.1). Taxonomy (NCBI): domain Eukaryota; kingdom Metazoa; phylum Chordata; class Mammalia; order Artiodactyla; family Phocoenidae; genus Phocoena; species Phocoena sinus. The sequence continues at coordinate 52,012,614 of NC_045779.1, read as the reverse complement.
GCATATATATATAGTTCAGCAATAAAGGAAATCTGGCCATTTATGAAAACATGTATGGATTTTGAGGGCATCATGCTAAGCAATATAAGTCAGACAGAGAAAGACAAATGATCTCACTTTTATGTGGAATCTTAAAAACACACACACAAACCAAAACCGAACTCATAAAGAAACGGAGTGGTGGTTACCAGCGGTGGGGGTGGGATGGGGTGGGGTGGGGGATTTGAATGGGTGAAGGGAGTCAAAATGTACAAACTTCCATTTATAAAGTACATAAGTCATGGGGATGTAATGTACAGCATGGCAACTATAGTTAATACCACACTGCTTATTTGAAATCTGCTAAGAATAGAACTTAAAAGTTCTCATTATAAGAAAAAAAAATTGTAACTATGTATAGTAACATGTTAACTATCCTTACTATGGTGATCATTTTGCAATTTATATAAATATCAAATCATTATGTTGTACACCTGAAACTAATATAGTGTATGTCAATTTAAAAAATGAGCGTGAAAAATAATTACGGAAACAATCTGCAGAATATTTAATTGAGTCACAATTCAGTTGCCACATTAAGAAAAAAAACCAAAAAGGGCCTGAGGGATGATCCTAGGGCAGGCAGGGATAATGGCTGCTGGGGCAGGGCTCTCCAAGAGGTCTTTTCCAAATGGGATCCAGAGATCCCATTTCTTCTTGGCCCCAGCCCGCTAGGAAGACAGGTCAGCAATGCACTGTAGCACACGTAAGAACTACACTTGGTGGCGTGAAGTAAAGGAAGTTAAAGTGCTTAGGGAGCTACCTGTGGACTGGCAGCATTTGGGTCTAGTTCCCGCCTGCCCACCTCCTCATGGTCATATTCCCACCTTTCTTCACAAGCTGCTATCTAGTTCTGCCTTGTTCTTCCGGATAACCCCTAAAATTTCAAGTGTTGATTAAGGGAGCCCTTTTCACCATTTTATATCCAGGGTCCGATACAGGTCTTAATGTGTCATAAGTATTTAATATATGTGTTAAATAACTGATTTTTTAAAAATATATTAAGAATGGTTAACAATATTAAATAATGCTTTGAAATAATAAACTACCACATTTCTACACAGAATGGAAATTACAGGTTAAATTATCATTGCACAGGTATTTCTAACATTTGTGATTATAGAGATAAGAACAATGGTAAGTTTATGTGTGGCAAATAATAAATAAAATTGGTATTGTACTAGTCATTGATGATAATGAAGAATATTTTAATTGCTTAGTACTAAGTGTGTCTTACTGAACAAGTGATAGTAGTTGAGCTAGTAAAAATTAGGCCTAATGTTGGGATGTTGGAGTAATAAACGAGTGAGAAGTAAGCCCTTCTAAAATTAGTATGAAAGAAAAATAGGCAAAAACGGCCAAGCCAACTAGATACCCAGATATGTTATGAGGCAGTAATTAAATGAGGTGGTATCATTGAATCAGTAAACAAATACACATTTAGCTTCTATTTACTTACTAGAAGGAAATGTTTATAATCTCAAGGTTGAGAAGGCTTCTTTAAGACCCAGAAAGCAAAAATAAATTAAGGAAAAGATTAATGAATTTGATCATTACAAAATGTAAAATTTCTTTATGCCCTTTTCTACTAACAGTGGTAAAACATAAGCAACAGACTGCGAGAAGATCTTTGCCAGTGCATAGTATATGAGGGAACTACTATCAAAGAGAACTATTAATAATAAAAAAGGAAACAAATCACATGATAGAAAAGCATGCAAAAGAAAGAAAAGTCAATAGGAAAAGAAATAAAGATGGCCAATACAGTTTAAAATGCCTGGTCTTCCAGGTAATCAGAGAAATAGGTAAAAAATTTTAAGTTTTATAATAGTAAATATTGGTCAGGATATAGGAAAATGGGAACTCTCCTACCCCGTTGGGGGCGGGGGGCGGGTATAAATAGGTATATGTGAAGGACACTTGGCAGTATGTTTTTATATTAGAATTCTATGTATTAGTGTTTTTTAGGAGAATAGGTTAAATCCCTCTTAATGGGCCTGAAAACTTCCTGACACTCATATGTAAGTAATATTTTTTTCCTTTTCTCACTGAAGAAAGATGGAGTTAAACTGTAACATATTGGCAATTTACAACAAGATTTGTGTGTTTTCTAAGAAAATAGATACTCCTGCGAAAAGTCTTGGTTCATAAAAACATGTTTTCCTGCTCTTTAATGCATCTATTAGAAAATAAGAGGGAAACACCCCTTAGTGTCTCAAAGGAAATAAGAAAATTGAGATTTTCTTTGGGTTCCAAAGTTTCTGTTGTGGGAAGGAAATCAAAGGAGCCACCCTTTCACTTTGCTTTCAGCAAGTATTTTGGGTTTAAAAGCAGGCAAGTCATGTTTCAAGAGAAGCAACTTATGATGGATCCACTGCTAGCCACATCCATCCTGAGATTCTGTTCCACCTGTCTTTTTCTCCAGCAGACTAGCCCAAACATGTATTATGGCTATGTATCAGAATGCGAGAAGGCAAGATCAATTGCACAAGCATTTTTCAAGCTTCTGCTTGTGTCACATTTTTTGACATCATATTGGCCAAAGCAAATCACAGAGTTTATCCCAGAGTCAGAGTGGAGTACTCTGCAAAGTTATGTGGTAAAGACATGAAAATGGACGAGGTGAAAAATTGGAACCATCTTTGAAATCTACCACACATATCCATACTATTTCCCAGCAATATCATAGATTTCTAACCTTCCCCCACCCCGACTTCAGGGCACACAGAAAATTATATGGCAGAGTGGGGCAAAAAAATGAAGCTGCTCTTGGCCAGAAGTGACCTTGGCTATCCAAGGGCCTAAATATCTAGGCAGCTGGTAACCTATTTGCAGCACAATGATGTAAAGTCTATAAAGAGGTGTGTGCATACATTGAAAAGACTGCCAATTATAGTTAAGTGCTGTACTCAATTCTCAAAAAAAAAAAAAAATTATTGAAAAAAATTTAATTTAGAAAAATATACTGGGTCATTTAGATCTAAAATCTATAATTATTAATATTTCAAATGTACATATTATCACTATCAACGTTTAAAATAAATTTTATTGAGGTATAATTTACACACAATAAACTGCCCATTTAACATGTACAATTGGATCAGTTTTAATATATTTAATATATATTTTGATTTAAAAGTATTCATCTGTAATAATATGTACATTGTATGTATATTCATATATATGAAACCACCAGTATAAAATTAGTTGGAGTGGCCATATTAATATCACACAAAGTCAATTTCAGACCAAAGAATAATACCAGGGATAAAGAAGATTATGTCATGATAATACAGGGATTAGTCATTTAAGAGGACATAATTCTAAATGTTTATACACCTAAAATAACAAAGTTTCAAATACAAAAAGACTGATGAAACTGCAGCAATAAACAGGCAAATCAACAATTATAGCTGGAGATTTGAATACCCTTCTTTCAATTATTGATAAAATAGACAGAAAGTCAGCAAGGATATAGAAAATTCAAATAACACTATCAACAAAGTTGACCTGATTGACATTTACAGAAAACATTACCCAATAACAACAGAATCTATAGATTCAATGTGATCAGTCAATCCTAGCAGGGACCAAAAACAACAAACAGGTCTTACACCACCTGACTTTAAGGCTTATTGTAAAGCTACAGTAATCAAGTCAATGGACAATGTGGTATTGGCATCAAGATAGACAAATTGATGATCCACAGAACAGAATAGTCGAGATACAGATGCATATACGGACATACACGGTCAATTAATTTTAGACAAAAATGTGAAGACAATGCAGTGGAGAAAGGGTATCCATTTTTGCCTCTGGGGTAGACTGAATAATGGTTACCCAAAGATATTAAGTTCTAATCCCTATAACCTGTAAATGTTAACTTATAAAGAAAAAGGGTCTTTGCAGAAGTGATTACGTTAAGGATCTTTAGCTACACTGAGAGATTATTCTGGACTATCTAGGTAGACCCTAAATCCAATTACAGTATCTTTATAAGTGAGAAAGAGATTATAAACACACAGAAGAAGCCATGTGAAGACAGAGGCAGAGACTGGAGTGATAGGTCCACAACCCAATATGCTGACAGCCACCGGAAGTGAGAAGAAGCAAGGAATGGATCTCTCCCAGAACATGGAGAGAGAGGATGGCCCCACTGACACCTTGATTTTAGATTTATGTCCTGAGAACTATGAGGTAATATATTTCTGTTGTTTTAAGTCACAGATTTCATGGTACTTTATTAGAGTAGCCATATGAAACTAATAGCCTTATACCCAAAGGAACTCAAAATGGGTCACAGATCTAAATGTAAAGCCTGAAACTGTGACACTTCTAGAAGATAACATAAAAGGAAATCTTTGCAAAGATTTCCTTGCAAAGATTTCTTGCATGTAATAACAAATGTGAGATCCATTGAAGAGAAAGCTGATAAACTGAACTTTGTCAAAATTAAGAAATTATGTTCTTGGAAAGACAGTCTTAAGGAAATGAGAAACGAGCCACAGGCTGGGAGAAACTTCTGCACGCGTATGTCTAATAAAGGACTAGTATCCAGAATAAAGAACCCTCAAAACTCATAATAAGAAAATAATCAAATGAATAAACTTTTTTAAATGGGCCAAGGTATTAAACCCGACATCACATTAAAGAAGATATATGAACTGTAAGTAAGCCCACGAAAATATGCTCATCATTATTAGTTATCAGGAAATTGCAAAATGAAAGCACGAGATATCACTACACTTCTATTGAAATGCCTCAAATTTAAGACTGACTATACCAAGCTTTGGCAAGGATGTGGAGCATCTGAAATCCCATACACTGCTAGTGGGAGTGTAAAATGGTAGAACCACTTTGGAAAACAGCAAATAGCATTTTCTAAAACGTTAAACTTACATCTACCATATGACCCAGACTTTCCACTTACCCATATTGCTCCCTCATCTGCCATCTTTACTTTTTTCCAGGAAAAATGTAGTTAAGCATGCAACATTAATTCAGTCACTGGAGTCACAAAATGAAGAACTTTCAAGGAAACTATATTCTAAGGTCCTTTACTAAATAGAAAATATGTACTCAGTGTTTTTCTCTGCCTGCAAATATATACCTTACAAGAGGAAAAATGAGAAGGGTGAGGCTATCTTAGTGGAGGAACAGGGTAATAAAAGTATGAAGCATATTATTCTACAATGTTGGTAATAGTATGTTCTGCTGGGAGAATCAGGTGTGAGAAAAAATAACAGAAATCAAGAGCTATGAACAACAATGCAAGCTGCTTTGGAAAACAGTCTGACAGTTCCTCAAAAGGTTAAACATAGAGTTACCATACGACCCAGCAATCCCATGCCTAGGTATATACCCAAAAGAAAGAAAAACTGGTACACTTATGTTCATGGTAGCAACATTCATAATAGCCAAAAAGCATAAACAACCCAGATGGATGGATGGATAAATAATACGCAATATATCCACACAACAGAATATTATTCAGCCATAAAAAGAATGAAATACTGATACATGCTATAACATGTATGAACCTTATGCTAAGTGGAAAAAACCAGTCACAATGGGCTATACATTGTATAATTCCATTTCTACGAATAGGCAGATCTAGAGAGATAAAGGAGATTAGTGGTTGCCAAGGACTGGGGGGAAACAGGGAGCGGCTACTAGTGGGTATACATTTTGGGCAGGGGCGGGGGATGATGAAACTGTTCTAAAATGGATTGGGGTGACTGCACAACTCTGTGAGTACACTAAAAATCACTGACATATACTTTAAATAAATGGATTGTGTAGTACATCTCAATAAAAAGCTATCATAGAAACAACATCATGAGAGAAATGAACTAAAAGAAAGTCTGTAGTCATCTTCCATGCTAAATATGCATGGATTTTTAAAACAGTTTTGGTATTTTTGCCTTTGGCTTCTTGAAGTATCTTATTTTTAAAGAAATTTGAAAAGATTTTTGGTAGGGAAATTGTTAAAATCAAATTGTTCATGTAATTTTATTGGGGGAAACTGGGTAGATACAGTGGTGATCCCCTCTTGCCGAAAGCTCTCAGCTGGAATACTTTTCCTGTAATATTATGAGGAATTATTCGGATGAAAGCACCCTCTTTATTTTAGTGTTTTTGTTATATTCTACTGATATTTATATTTTATCTAAAACTAGTGCATCTATAAGAAATAATTTAAACCTATTAACATTTTTGTTCTTGATAACGTATACAGTCTATGAAAAACCACAAAGAATACTACATTTCTGGTTTAGGATCAGAGCCTCCAAAATTACAAGTATTTAACCCTTTATCCTAGAAACAGAACCTATCTCCTGACTTCAAGACTGCAAAAATACATGGACCATCTAAGTGGTTTTGTCCTTAGAGCAAACTTTGATATGTAAAGTTTTTCTGAACATGTTATAGTTTAATATTTCCATTTACTTTGAGTTTATCATTTATATATTTTTGGTAATGAATGACTTAGACCAATAATGAAAACAATCATTGCTTACATGTCCAGAGTCTAGTTGAAAGTCATTACAGGGGGCCTAGAAGAAATATCACAAATTATATGCAAGGGTATGAGACCTATGAAGGCCCTTTGGATAAGGGAAAAGCATTAGTGAAAACATCCATGCACTGGAGTTTCTCATGATCTAGAACTTCTGGCTTTCTTTCTCTTTTCTTCCTCCCCCTCTCTCTCTACCTACCTTCCTCCTTCCTTCTGCTTCTCCTCTTCCTTCTCATTTCTGTCCCTGTCTCTCTGTCTCTCCCCAACCTTCACCCCCCAATGGCAGCCACAGCCTCAGCAAAGTTTCCTCCCTTCTTCACTCACGTACTCACCTGCTGTACACCTGCCAGGAGAGACCCAATATCTAATAGAAAAATCTATCAGCACTAGCACAAAAAAATTAAGAGAATGCATTTGACTGCTGGTGTATTAAGTTGATCTCCTTAATACATAAAGACTTACCAGTCTATACACTTCTTTTTTATCAAAACATCCTATGTCAAAACCACTGTAAAAAACTAACACTCCTACAGCAGAGGGTGAAGGTCTTAGATAATGAGAGGTGCTTGACATCTGAGCAGAGTACCTGGAAAACTGTTTGAAAGAAGAGGTTGGTGACAAAAGGGCCTGATCTCATAATTACCTAGTCAGCTTTATTTTACACTATGTGTGGGAGGAAACTGCTTTCACACGATTTTTGTTGTGCATAATTATGAAGGTATCTGTATCTATAATCCATCTGTTAGTGGTAACGGCTAGAACCTGGCTGTGTTCAGTATCATAGCTATTCTATGTGGGAGATAATTAAATATTCTCCAAAGAGAGAGCCATTTCCCAAGTGTGAGCAAGCTTCAGGTACATCAGTTCATTGTTCAAATATTTCTCGTGTTGCAATTATATGTTTTTCGGGTAATTTTGCTAGGTGCTGAGGATGATCAAAATGTAAACACAGATCTTCAAGGAGTTTTGTTTGGTAAAACGAACATGATTTAGAGAGTCAGATTTTCCCCAATACCTACTGTGCAAAATGGAGACAATACATTCCCCAGAGTTGTGGTGAGGGTTATATGTTATGCAGAGTGTCTAGTTTTCAATGTGTGCTAGTTTCCTCAAAAGGTTTTATATCTTAAAGAATATACAAGAGATAAGAAATGACTTTGACAGCTTGATATTTGATGTTTAATGAGATTTTTTTTTTCCTGTCATTGACTACTGGAGGAGCTCCCAGAAGGAAAACAAAGGTTGCTTTGCTAAGCACCCTACCTGATAGGCCTGGGGGAGCACCTTCTATGAGAGTAGGAGGGCTTGCTGAGGCGTCAGTGTTCAGCAGAACCTCTGTTACCACCATGCACTTCTACTGTCTTCAGGGAATTGTAGAGGGAACTATAGGAAGTTTGGGGCTGGAGAGTAGTGAGATTCAAGTAGTGCTTACAAGTATGTCTAACATACTTCATCTGTAAAAGTATGTAGACAACGGAGAAACTGGAGGCCTGAGACCAGCATGAGGGCCACTATAACTGCAAGAGCTCATGAGAAACTGATCTGGAGTAATGACAGTGGCAGTCAAGAAGAGAGGACAGAGAGACCGTATCAGAGGACAAGAAAAAGTAGGAAGAATATACACATTTTCCTTTTATCACACATTCAGGATTAGGAGTAAGTTGTAGAAGGAATACACCATCTTTAGTTTGGGACATATTAAAAGTCCAACCTTTTGGAACCCTCCTACACTGTTGGTGGGAATGTAAATTGGTGCAGCCACTATGGAAAACAGTATGGAGGTTCCTCAAAAAACTAAAAATAGAGTTGCCACATGATCCTGCAATCTTACTCCTGGGCATATATCCAGAGAAAACTCTAATTTGAAAAGATACATGCACCCTAGTGTTCACTGCAGCACTATTCACAATAGCCGAGACATGGAAACAATTTAAATGTCAAATGACAGAAGAATGGATAAAGAAGATGTGTTACATATATATACACAATGGAATACTACTCAGCCATCAAAAAGAATGAAATAATGCCATCTGCAGAGCAACATGGATGGGCCTAGAGATTATCATACTCAGTGAAAGAAGTCAGAAAGAGACAAATACCATATGATATCACTTATATGTGGACTCTAAAATATAACACAAATGAACATATCTACAAAACAGAAACAGACTCACAGACATAGAGAACAGACTTGTGGTTGCCAAGGAGGTGGGGGTGGGCAGGGGAGGGACAGATTGGGAGTGTGGGATTAGCAGATGCAGACTATTATATAGAGAATAGATAAACAACAAGGTCCTACTCTACAGCACAGGGAACTGTATTCAATATCCTGTGATAAACCATAATGGAAAAGAATATGAAAAAGAATGTATATATGTGTATAACAATCATTTTGCTGTGCAGTAGAAATTAACACAACACTGTCAATCAACTGTACTTCAATAAAATACTTAAAAAAAATTTTTTAAGTCCAACCTTTTAAATTTCTTTGAATTTTTTCGCAAGTTAAGACAGAATTCTCCCTTCAAAAACAAAAATCAGGGGCTTCCCTGGTGGCGCAGTGGTTGAGAGTCTGCCTGCCAATGCAAGGGACACGGGTTCAAGCCCTGGTCTGGGAAGATCCCACGTGTCACGGAGCAGCTGGGCCCGTGAGCCACAAATACTGAGCCTGCGCGCCTGGAGCCTGTGCTCCGCAGCAAGAGAGGCCACGACAGTGAGAGGCCCGCGCACCGTGATGAAGAGTGGCCCCCGCTTGCCACAACTAGAGAAAGCCCTCGCACAGAAACGAAGACCCAACACAGCCAAAAATAAATAAATGAATAAATAAATTTATCAAAAAAAAAAAAACAAAAAAAAAAACAAAAATCAAAACTGTGGAATCTTGAAATAGAAGATGGATTAATAATACTGTCTTAAACTTACACATTTATCTAAATGACAGGTTGACATCTTTGTCTTAATGTTCATAGGAGCCACAGGCATTTCAAAATCCTACTTCTTAAAGGCAATAACAATTACAACTAGTACATAAATAGCACCTACTATGTACCAGCCACTGTTCTAGCACTTTACATGTTAACTCTTTTCTCACAACAACCCTATTATTATACCACAGAAGAGGAAACTGGGACACAGAAGTTAAGTAGCCTGCCTTAGTTACACATTAGTTCTTCAGCCAGTAAGTGGCAGAGACTGGATCTGAAACAAGGAAGTATAAACTCTAGTGAGCTTTTAGAAGCCACTTGTTAAATCTGCTTTGCACACACAGGTAGTGACTTGTCCACATACTTCTTGGTGATGTCTTAAGTCATATATGTCTTAAGTTTCTCAGATTTTAAGCAGATGGAGTTGGGACACAATTTATTTCTCAATCATTGTTTTTCTTTTGCTTTTTTTCTTGCTGTTGTCAGTATTCAATATCTTCAGAGACAGAGGCTTTGGGAAAGTAATTAAAAATATTCAAATCAATGGGAACATTTAGAAACTCGTGATCTCACCCCATGCTTGGTGGGGTGGGTCTAGAGAATTTCCACTGTGGTTTCCATAGCAGTGCTTTTGAACTCCTTCCAAATGCATGCTTTTTAATGGCTTCCCCAGTGATGATGAGTGACTGACCCCAGCTGTATGATAATTCCAAATTAGGCCTAAAAGGATTATCACAGTTTGGTACAATGAGAAGAAAAACTGCTATCCATTTGAACAACCTTCCTTCAGGCAATGCTGTTTTTCATAGTTTTTTTGACTTTCTTTTCTCCAAGTTTTGGCTCCTGTTTTTTTTTTTTTTTTTTTTTTAATGTCACTTGATCTGTTTTAGTTCTCAAGGTATCACTTCAACCTGTGTTGAATCCTGGGCTAAAAGTACTTGTTTACTTACCCAAAGACTTTGTTTTACAAAGATAGCAGCCAGCTAAGCTCCCCGATCCACCCGGTGTCCATGAGTCATTCTAACAAAGCAGGAAAGCCTGTTGACCTATTTACCAAGTGTCTGCTCTGGAGCCAGTTGCAGTGACAGATTTTTGAGATGCAAGAACTCCTCTGGTAGGGATTTAACTAGTGGTTTCCACTGCATTCCTAGTAAGACTCTGGAATAATGATTCATAAGAATTGAATCATTATAGAAAATTAAAGAAAGGAGTGGTACAGGCCATCTGTCCCTCAGCAAATGTTCTCACTTTGGTGATAACAAATATTGATACCAGGTCTGACAGCAGTATGAAGGCAAGTATGCCAACTTTTCAAACTAACGTGAAATTAGAAACCAAAGTCAGTTCGCAATCATCAAACACCAAATATAATGGGATGAGTAGGAAATGTTGCTTTTAATAAACAGGAGAATTCAACATTGCCATAAGCACTTTAAGTTGTTTGAAGAGAAGCTTTTGGCAATTGTATTCCCTAATTTCCTCTAAGAATTGTATTGAAAATCACATTAAAAAAGAACTATTATTCTTTTTTCACCCAGAAGGAAGTAATATGCTAAATGACAGCATTCTCTGACTAGTACTGCCAAGCTGGTTTTACCCATTCTGAACTCCAGAATCTTAATTGCAATAGGAATCCTAAAAAGATTCTTTAACTTGGTATATTTATTGTTGTATTAGGATACTAATTACTAATTAATTATCACAAACTTGGTGGCTTAAAACAATACAAACTTACATTAACAGCTCGGGGGGGTCAGAAGTCCCAAATGGGTCTCACTGGGCTAAAATCAAGATGTAGAGGAAGATTTGTTTCCTTGACCCTTCCAGCCTGTTGAGTCTGCCTGCTTTCCTTGACTCAGACCCTGTCTCATCTATAGAGCCAGCAATGGTGGTGCAGATTTTCTCATGCTGCCTTACTCTGACACTGAGTCTTCTTCTGCCTCCCTCTTCCACTTTTTGGTACCCTTTGGATTACACTGGGTCCACCCAGATAATCCAGGATAATCTCCCTATCTTAAAGTCAGCTGATTAAATAACCTTATTTCCATCTGCAGCCATAATGTCTTTGCCTTGCACTGTAACATATTCACAGGTTCTGGAGATGAAGATGTGGACATCTTTGGAGGTGGGAGGGGTGCTAATCTACTGACTATAGCTGTCTACAGTCTCCTACCTAGAGTACATAGATTTTTACATCAATATTTTTATTTTATTATTTATTTTTGTTATCTACACACACACACACACACACACACACACACATATATATAAAGCAATCTGTATCCTAAATCCTGTTTGAATGAGGCAATATATAAACAAAAAAATTAAAATGTAAAACTGGTAAAAATATTTCCTATAATTATGATAAAAACTCATATATAAAATGCTCATACACATGGATAATGAAAACCTAAAGATCACCCACAAATAAACAGGAAGATAGCGGATTAAGCACATTTTGAAACAATTTCTGGAAAACAGAATTGGAAGTGGGTTGATGATGAAACAGCTAGAGAAGATGATAATTGTAATATACCATAAGAACCCTGCCGAAGATATAGGAGCCAGTTTACCAAAAGAGAACCCCAGGCTGTGGGATCAGATTGGGCAGACTGGGCAGGTGGGACAGTGAATGAGACAAATCTGAGGGATTAATTACATGTCCCTGTATGGGTCAACCGTACCTGTAGGTGTCCCTATTCTCTATCCTGCTCATGGAGCAGAAGCAGATGGTATTTTCCAAGGCAAACCATTTGTTGCCTTATTTTAAGAAGGAAGAAAATAAAAACTGATTATCTAGAGACAATTAAGACTTCTGGTGAAGATTTTGGAGCTTGCAAGAAAAATATTTCTCATTCTAGAAATTGGACAGATTCGTAGCCTAACAACTGGTTTTCTGATGGCTCACAATGAGGTGTATCATACTAACTGACATACCCTGAATTTCCTCACTAGAGTTCCAGTCAAAACCTGGAAGACCTGGTCAGAAAAGGGAACAAAGACACCCAATATAGAACATCCACAGTAGCAATCTGCCTATCTGTTTTAAAGAAAAATGGACAACTTGCAGTGGCAAAAGTTGTGGCGAGAATCCATGGAACAATTATAGGAAAAAATTTTCCAGAACCGAAGAAGAGTCTTCAGGCCAAAGGACCCACCTGTATTCAGGAAAATAAGTGAAGAAAGACCCACACCTAGAGCGTATCATGAACTTTCAGAATACCAAGATTAAATGATGATCCTAAAAACTTCAACGACAAAAACCCACATCACTTACAAGGAATTAAAAGTCATACAGATACTTCCTCCCCGCCCCCGACCATACTAGAAAATAGAAAATAATGGCAAAACATCAAAAATTCTGTCATAAGGTTATTTTCAATCTAGAAATTTGTATCCAACAAATTATCAATTCAGTGTGAGGGCTGAATATACATATACTTTCTTGCATGTAAGTTCTCAGAAAGTTGAATATTTGCTTAGTACAAATGTAGTCCCACAAGATGAGAGAATAAACCAAGAGAGGGAAGCATATGAAATACTGAAAACAGTGGGCCCAACAAATAAAGCAATAAGAAGGGTGTCATGAGGTCAGTGTCTCTCAGAGTAAGAGCAAATAGTCCATTTAGGGAAAAAAAGACAGAGGGCACTGAGAGAAAGAGCTTCCTAAAATATAATCAGTTTGAACTTAGAAAAGGCTCAGAGTCACAGTATGCTAAATACAAATAATGCAAGAGAAAAACTTACGAATAGAATTCCTGAGCAAAATAAAAATTTGGAGAAGAAAGTCAAGGCTCATATGTGATGGTAAGTGATACATGGTAGGAGGTTAAGCATGTTAACTTTAATTTTCTCTTCACGTGGCTTAGGTCAAGCTATTGTATTCATGATGGAGGAAACACAATCCAAACACATTACTTGAGTTTTTAATGACAGTGTTTGTATAGAAATGTTGTTTATTGGGTCTCAATTTTTAGAGTCAATCTAAAGACAAAAAAGGCTTGACTGTGGTTGCCAGATACACGTAAATATTAACAACCTTGTTAAAGTGTAGCTGAAAGGGCTTCCCTGGTGGCGCAGTGGTTGAGAGTCCGCCTGCCGATGCAGGGGACACGGGTTCGTGCCCCAGTCCGGGAAGATCCCACATGCCATGGAGCGGCTGGGCCCGTGGGCCATGGTCGCTGAGCCTGCGCGTCCGGAGCCTGTGCTCCGCGACGGGAGAGGCCACAACAGTGAGAGGCCCGCGTACCGCAAAAAAAAAAAAAAAAAAAAGTGTGTAGCTGAAAGAGGGTGGGATAGAGAAAGAGGGAGGAAAAAGTTGAGAAATGGCTGAGCGGGGCATGGTGCTAATCTCCTTATCTCACAAAGCAGGGAGTCCATAAGAGATAATGTCAAAAGTATCTGGAGTGTCTATTTTAAATTATCAAGGTAACCAACAGAACTATCAAAAAATAATTGAAGCATGAATATCATACTTTAGGAGGAAGAATGTAACGGATGCTGTGGTGTCCTACCCAAATCCCTGTAGCCTACCCTGGAGGCCACCACAGCCAGGTCCTGCACACACTGACCTGGTGGTCTCCTATGTCTCTTTCTCTCTGCTGGAATGGGATTGGCCCGCAAGCTGGACAGGCCAGAAGTGCAGGGAAGATGGCACAGGAATAACCCTCAACCAATGAGGATGAGAATCTGTTTTCAATGAGACACCTTCGAGTGGTCCATTTTTAGAGGGTCCCCTGAGATACTGAGCCCAGTTGCCCAGGTAACTCATTAATCCACCTTTCATTGTTTTTTCTCCCTTCTGGGTTACACTTCTCACTCCTTCACTGTGCTTCCCAGAATTGCCTTCCCAAATAAACTACTTGTACATAAATTCTTGTCTCAGGGTCTGTTTTTAGTGGGAACAAAACTAAACTCTAAAATGTGATTCAAATCCTTTTTTTCATACTCAGGAGCTGATATATATTTTCTATAAGAAATGGCAGTTTGAGCATATTATACAGTTATGGTGAAAACCACCAGAACAAATTCAAACAGTAACATTAAAAGAGTTTTTCTAGAACTTCCCTGGTGGTGCAGTGGTTAGGAATCCCCCTGCCAATGCAGGAGACATGGGTTTGAGCCCTGGTCCAGGAAGATCCCACATGCCGTGGAGCAACTAAGCCCATGTGCCACAACTACTGAAGCCTGTGCTCTAGAGCCCACAAGCCACAACTACTAAAGCCTGTGCTCTAGAGGCCGTGAGCCACAACTACTGAGTCCGTGTGCCACAACTACTGAAGCCCGCGCACCTAGAGCCCGTGCTCTGCAACAAGAGAAGCCACCGCAATGAGAAGCCTGAACACCCCAACGAAGAGTAGCACCTGGTTGCCGCAACTAGAGAAAGCCCACGTGTAGCAACGAAGACCCAATGCAGCCAAAAATAAATAAATAAATAATAAATAAAATTTTTTTAAAGACAAGTTTTTCTCTGATGGACGGAGAGGTGGGATGGGAGACTCTGCTTTTTATTACGTAAGTGGCAAAGGACATGAACAGACCATTTACAAAAGAAAAAGCTAAAACGTGTATAAAAATTTCTCAGCTTCCCTACTTAATCAAAGAAATATAATGATGAATTATTTTTCACTTATCAATTAGAAAATCTTTAAACACCTGGTAACTAAGTTTACACAGGCAACAAGGGTGAAGCGAAAGGAACACATTTTTTATACAAGATGAAGTGAAACAAACACAAGGTAACAGGGATGAAGTGAAACAAGCACTTTTCGTACACTGCCAGAGAGATTTTAAACTTACATAATCTTCCTGAGAAAGCAACTGAGTGATTTGGTTAAGAGCTTTAATATTTTTCATAACCTCTAAGTCTGTAATTTCATTTCTTGGGAACAATTCCAGAAGATGAATAAAAAATACAAACATTCATGCATAAAGATGAACTGTCATTTACAGTAGTGAAAACTAGAGTTACCTAAATACTCAAAATTTAGGGGAATTATAAGTAAATTATCATATATTTATATAACAAAATACCAAGAAGACATTAAATTTGGTTTTGAAGAGTTTTTACTCACATAGGAAAATACATCTGGTCTCAAGTGAGGTGAAGAAAGTAGAATATAAAATTAGATGTACTGATAATTTATCTCAAATATCTAAAACTGTATCTAATTTTTAAAAAGATAAGAAAAAATGTTATGTAACATGGTAAAACTCGAGCTGGAATCAGACTTTAAAAGAGGACTTTATGAGGAAATTATCTTAAGACATTTGGGGTTGAACTGAAATATCAAGATGTGTAGGTAACAGATAATGGTTAGTAAATTTCTACATACCAGAAAAATGGACTAAAAATTTTTTTTGTATTGCTGAGAAGAGGCCAAGAGAGAATGAGGCCCTGAGGTATATGACATGGCTGTGCCTCAGGACACAGTCTCCACCAAACCTTTCGTACAGTTTCCTAAACTCACACAATATGATTTTTGTGAAGGCCGTCACATTGTGTGATTTGTTCACGGTGTGGTACAGGTAATACGCAAGGATGCTAGGTCCCAGTCACTGGTGTGGTGGGGATGATGTAAACTTCCCAGGAATAAGCTAATGTCTTTGGAAGGGTCATGCGCAGCTGTGGTTTCCACAGATGATGGGTTTGGAAGGGGGTTTAGGAAATTTCACTTATATGGGAATCACCAGACTTACACCTGCATTACAAACCATAACAAGCAAGGACTTTGGTTGTAAGCGACAGAAGCACTTGTTGGAAGGGTCTGAGCTACAGGAACCAGGGCCTGTCTGCGCCTTGGGGTTTGAACTAGAACTTAAACACCATTTACATACACACCCTCTTGGTCCTCTCTCCTCCTCAGCGTATTAGCTTCATTCTCCTCCGGCTCATTGGATTTCTCCATTTGCTGTAATGTGATTGGCAACGGTTTTACATCCTAACAGCTTCGTGATTAGCTTACGCTGGAAGAATCCCAGCAATGGCCTCAGATGGGCTTGACTTGGTTCGTGTGCCCATCTCTTTGCAATCATTGTGGCTAAAAGAGCAAGTTTCTCCAATGGCTCAGCTGTGGAGTGGGAATTAGGCCTGATGCTAGATTACAGGAGGTCAAACAAAGCGCACGGGAGAATTCTGAACCCAGTTTTGTCTTCACAACCCAAACAAGCAAGCAATAAAAAATCCAAGGTTAACACAAAGAGTACAAAAAAATTGTAAATCAGGGCTTCCCTGGTGGCGCAGTGGTTGTCAGTTCGCCTGCCGATGCAGGGGACACGGGTTCGTGCCCCAGTCCGGGAAGCTCCCACATGCCGCAGAGCGGCTGGGCCTGTGAGCCATGGCCGCTGAGCCTGTGCGTCCGGAGCCTGTGCTCCGCAACGGGAGAGGCCACAACAGTGAGAGGCCCGCGTACCGCAAAAAAAAAAAAAAAAAAAAAAAAATGTAAATCAGGAATTTAAAGAACTTTCATTTGGCTCCAGGAAAGAGAGTTGAAACTATGGACTGAGACCTATTAACCCATCGGGTTACGGAGATCAGGATACGTGAACACCTGTTCTACAAGCATCCAAGAAGAAGAGCTGCCCACATTACTTAACCTTATAAACCCATACAAGGTAACTTTCTAACACAGACTGACCACCAGAGGATCATGCAATACACATTAATCAGTACATAGGAAATCTGCTAAACAAACAACAAACCCAATAAACTTCCCTAGCAATTCCATTATTCTTTTTTTTTGTTAGTTTCTGCTTTATAACAAAGTGAATCAGTTATACATATACATATATCCCCATATCTCTTCCCTCTTGTGTCTCCCTCCCTCCCCCGCTCTGCCTTTATCTCCCTGTAAGACAGCTCACCTTCCCTCCTCTCTCCCTTACCTCTTGTCATCCTCCATAGAAACCCCTTCTCCTGTGCCCCCTCCACTTGTCTTCAGGTTCTGCTCTCTGCTGGTAGCAGCTTATCGCATAAACTCATCTGTGTTAATGTGTTAACATCACCCAGGTAACAGAACCTACTGTTGACTACCAGGGATAAATCTCCCTGTATCTAAACTCTGTCCTCCTGGGCTGAATTAGTTTCCTCTAAAAGCCAATGTATTTTTCATTAAAAGGCTTGCAAACCCTTCAGGTTATTAGGTTTACGGCAGCCCCATTAAGCAGAACAATAATGATTTATGTAAGAAGTCAGGCCAGGACCTGTGTTTTTTTCAATAAGAAGGTTCATGGTCTACAGCTGCTCTTTGGGGCACTGTAGTCTTGCATTACAGGAGTGTTTCTGTGCGGCTTAAATCATTTCCCTATTTTGTTTTCCAGGAGGATATCAGTCTTCCTTGGAATTGTTCAA
This sequence comes from Phocoena sinus, assembly GCF_008692025.1. Classification (NCBI taxonomy): domain Eukaryota; kingdom Metazoa; phylum Chordata; class Mammalia; order Artiodactyla; family Phocoenidae; genus Phocoena; species Phocoena sinus. The sequence goes on along the minus strand of NC_045779.1, from coordinate 51,994,781 downwards.
TATTTACAGCCTGGGAAGTCCAGCTATGATGTTCAACCCTCTGCTGAGAGAGCAGCGGGGGCTTTAGATCAGGACGGACTTTGGTAAAACCTCCAGGTTTGCCCCTGATGGGCCTTATGACTTTGGGCAAGTCACTTAATGAGTTAAGTTTCCTCGACTGTAAAAGTGGGTAATAATACCTTACTGAGAGTGTTGTCCAGATTAAATAAATACTGAGTGAACTACCCTGCCCGGCTGTGGGGGGCCACTCCTTGTCTTTCCCCTGCCCTGCATCACAAGTGGGTTGATCCCTAAAGACTGCATTTACCAGGTTCCCAGCTGGGGTCAGTCAAGGGGTTGGGGATTATTCAAAGTGTCTGGGAACCAAGAAATAATAACCAGGTGAGCAGAAACAGCATAAACACTATTAATTTAAATATATATTGGTGGTATTAAATATCATCTCCCTGAATGGAACACTTAGGAGTATTTCATTTAGCCATACGATGATCGATATTCTATGGGCTCACGAACAGCTCATACAACTCAACAACAAAAAACCAAACCCAACTGAAAAATGGGCAGAAGACCTGAAGAGACATTTCTCCAAAGAAATACAGATGGCCAGTAGGCACATGAAAAGATGCTCAACATCACTAATTATTAGAGAAATGCAAATCAAAACTACAATGAGGTAACACTTCACATTGGTCAGAACTGCCATCATTAAAAAGTCTACAAATAACAAATGCTGGAGAGGGTGTGGAGAAAAGGGAACCCTCCTACACTGTTGGTGGGAATGTAAGTTGGTACAGCCACTGTGGAAAACAGTATGGAGGTTCCTCAGAAAACTAAAAATAGAACTACCATAGGATCCAGCAATCCCACTCCTGGGCATATATATCCAGACAAATCTACAATTCAAATAGATACATGTACCCCTATATTCATAGCAGCACTATTTACAATAGCCACTAAATTGTAAACAGCACTATTTACAATGGAAGCAGCCTAAATGTCCACTGACAGATGAATGGATAAAGAAGATGTGGTGTGTGTACACACACACACACACACACACACACACACACACACACACACACTGGAATACTACTAAGCCATAAAAAAGAATGAAATAATGCCATTTGCAGCAACGTGGATGTGACTAGAGATTATCAAACTAAGTGAAGTAAATCAGAAAGAGGAAGACAAATACCATGATATTGCTTGTGTGGAATCTAAAAGATGACACAAATGAACCTGTCTATGAAACAGAATCAGGGACATAGAGAATACTGGTGGTTGCCAAGGGGGAGGGAGTGGGAGAGGGTTGGAGTGGGAGAGGGTTGGACTGGGAGTTTGGGATTAGCAGATGCAAACTGGTATATACAGAATGGATAAACAACAAGGTCCTACTGTGTAGCACAGGGAACTATAGTCAATATCCTGTGATAAACCATAATGGAAAAGAATATGAAAAAGAATGTATACATATGTTTAACTGAGTCACTTTGCTATACAGCAGTAACTAACACAGCACTGTAGTTCAACTATACATCAATAAAAAATAAATTAATAAAACACTGTGTGGGCTTCATTCACTACTATTATTCTGATGTAGAGGTTGAAGAACTAACAGTTTTTGTTTCCCTACGTGACCGCAGCAAGAGGTGATATATAATCAAATAGCATGCAATTTCCCCTTTGGCTGATGATCTACCTTCACTTTGCTGGCAGGTGCATCATAACAATGGGACATGTGGACAAAGAATGTCACCTGCCATTTCAGTAAGCAAAGAATGCTGACCCTAAAGCCATCAGCCATTGCAGCCTTGGGACAGCCTTCCCCTTGCGCCACGGGGAATTCAGGATGGAGAAAAACAGGTCCTAGTTAAGGAGCATATCAAAGGAATAATTTCAAAAAGCCCCAACTCTTGCATTTTCCCATACACAGAAAAACACTAAAATCATTAACTTGAAATGTCTAGTTTTTCTGTGATTAGCAGTAATTTTTGATGTTCAACTACATGTTTGTTTGTTTTTTCAAGCAAAAGCTCCTGTGTATTCCGGGTTTTCTCTTGCCTCTTTGGAACAGTCCCTCAGAGCTACCTGAAAGGCTGTATTCTGGGCCGTAGTCCTCAGTAAGTCCACCACATAAAACACTTATTCTCAACTATTAGGCTGTGGGGTTTTTTTCAGTTGACAGACAGGAACCTGTCCGAATGCGTCATTAGCATCTCCACAAAGCCCTGCTTCACTTGTTCTCAGTTAACTGCTTCAATAGCCACCTAAGCTCCTGGGACAGCTACCTCAGAGTCACGGTGGACCCTTCTCATTGTGTTACTCCTACATCCGACTCACTTTGAAAGCATCTTTACAAACGCGTTACAGTCCCCCAGCCACACTCTCAGACCAGGGGTGTCTCAGTCTCAGCACTATGGACTGGGTAATTCTTCCTTGTGGCAGCTTTCTTGTGCATTGTAGGACGTTTAGCAGCAACCCTGGCGTACTGCCAGGAACACTCCCCAAGTAATGTAATACAAAACATCTCCAGATACAGCCAAATGTCTTCTTGGGGGACACAACTGCCCCCAGCTAAGAATCAGTCTTAGGCTAGAATCTGGAGACTATTGAGAGAGCCTTTCATCTGAAACCTCTTTTATCTCCCTGTTGTTTGTAGACTGAGTTTAATCTCTAATACAGCATATGAGGGTCTTGACAGCACATAAAACCTTTTGAAAACTAGCCTCCAACCTCTGTGCACCATTTCAGGCAACCTATGCTCTGATCACATTGAAAACAACTCTGTGGATACTCCAGACCCTTCTAGGCCTCAGCACTTTGGCAAGAGGTGGTTCCTTCAGTCGGGATGCTTAGTGGCAAACTCACGCTCATCCCTAAATGCTTGGGTGAAATGTACCTTTGTTACCATTTCCTGATGTCTTTAGGCATAATTACTAACGTCCCTATTAGCTGAGCTCTATAATTATTCTTAAATGACCCCATCTCCTGGTGACACCTGATAAGCCACAAGCTGGTTTAAAACCTGAGATTCTTCCCTCATAGTTTTGAACTTGGGAACAGAACACATCAATGTCTTCCTGGTGGCTGAAGCTGGACACTATAAAACTTGGAAGTTTTTGTTAGAAAAAACAAGGAGAGAAAAAAAATGACATTGATATGTAGGAAAGAGAGAAAATATAGGGTCCTAAAGAAATTCAAGACCCGGGTTCTAATATTCCTGAAACCCAATGTGTTGGTGAGATTCCAACATTCTTATCATACATCCTCCTTTTTGCTTTCGTTAGCCTGAGTTCAGCTGCTGGCACTTGAGAGCAAGTGTCCTACATATGGCCTCAGCAGGGCCACTCCCTGACAGAAGAAAAAAAAGAAGAGGCCATTAGTTACTGGTCTCAAAACAAACAAGATCAGAATTTAAGACAGTGACTAAATAAGGTCCTTTCCTTGTCTCACCACGCATATTCAGGCATAGGAGAAAATTTGGAATTTTACTTCAAACACTCACTCTTATTAAACCAGGAGACTTAAAAAAAATTTTTTTTTTTTTTGCAAATTCTCCACTATTCAACCTATGAAGTCTCAAGTCAATTGTAAAGGATTTTGTGAAAATTTAAACATTTATCATGACTGGTTTCTAGCGTCTATCTTACCCTCACTCTCCACCCTTTTCTTAATATATAAATCTGGCTTATTTCCCCAAGTTGTAACAAAGATGTTTGAACAAAGAACAAGAACATATATTTTCTAACCTCTTCCCACTTTCGCCAATGGTTTGGCGATTATAAAATATTTTAATTACTTGTGTTTTGGTAAGAATAAAAGGATGTATGTCAAGATGAATATATTTCCAATTTAAAAAACAAACTAAAGAAATAGGACATGTGCCCCAAACAATTAAAACCAGTAAAGAGAAACATAATACAGTGTACCCCTTGACACTGATCTGTGGGTTGCCAAGTGAGACGCTGCCTTAAAAAGCAATTTTGCAGGTACTTAACCCATCTGCAGTTGGCTCTTGATAGGCCTTTTCTTTATTGCCCAGATAGCAGGGACGGCATATTTCTTAGCTTCTTTTCTCCAAGCCGAGTACGGGGCCTGTCTATTCATAGATGTTCAATACATGTCTGCTGAAGGATGAAAAACATCCCCGGCTTCTGCCAGCTATGTGGCTTGGTCTATGCCAAGGTTATAGTCATTATCACTCTATTAGCCAAACGCCAGTTCAGAAAACAGAAACTTGTGTTCGATATTTCAAACAGAGGGGATTTAATACAACTAGGGGATTCTGACGTAAGCCAGAGGTAATGTCCCCGGGAAGAAGCCCTTCCACCATTGCCTCCTGGAGCCAGGGAAAAAATGGGTCCAGTGGGAGTTAGCTTGCAGCTCAGAGCAGAGACCAAGAGGAGCTGATCAGACCTTCGAAGAGGGGCACCACCAGTGTGGCAGCCACTAGTAACTCTAAGGGGCCACGACGGGGTTGATTCTGGTAGTGCCAAAGGAAGCCAGAAACGAGAGCAACTGCTACCACTGGAGAAATGCTGAAGGAAACAGGAACAAAGCACAGAAGTCCTGCTCTATTTGTTCCTCCTTCCGACAAACAACCCAATCCAAAAATGGGCAGAAGACCTAAACAGACACTTCTCCAAAGAAGATATACAGATTGCTAACAAACACACGAAAGGATGCTCAACATCACTAATCATTAGAGAAACGCAAATCAAAACCACAATGAGGTATCACCTCACACCAGTCAGAATGGCCATCATCAAAAAATCTACAAACAATAAATGCTGGAGAGGGTGCGGAGAAAAGGGAACCCTCTTGCACAGTTGGTGGGAATGTAAATTGATACAGCCACTATGGAGAAGAGTATGGAGGTTCCTTAAAAAACTAAAAATAGAACTACCATATGACCCGGAAATCCCACTACTGGGCATGTACCCTGAGAAAACCATAATTCAAAAAGAGTCATGTACCACAACGTTCATTGCAGCTCTGTTTACAATAGCCAGGACGTGGAAGCAACCTATGTGTCCACTGACAGATGAATGGATAAAGAAGATGTGGCACATATATACAACGGAATATCACTCAGCCACATAAAGAAATGAAATTGAGTTATTCGTAGTGAGTTGGATGAACCTAGAGTCTGTCATACTGAGTGAAGTCAGTCAGAAAGAGAAAAATAAATACTGTATGTTAACACATATATATGGAATCAAAAAAAAATGGTTCTCATGAACCTAGGGGCAGGACAGGAATAAAGATGCAGATGTAGAGAATGGACTTGAGGACACAGGGAGGGGGAAGGGTAAGCTGAGACAAAGTGAGAGAGTGGCATGGACATATATACACTACCAAATGTAAAATAGATAGCTAGTGGGAAGCAGCTGCAGAGCACAGGGAGATCAGCTTGGTGCTTTCTGACCGCTTAGAGGGGTGGGATAGGGAGGGTGGGAGGGAGGCTCAAGAGGCAGGGAATATGGGGATATATGTATACACATAGCTGATTCACTAAGTTATATAGCAGAAACTAACACAACATTGTAAAGCAATTATACTCCAATAAAGGTGTAAAAAAAAAAGATAGTGCGCGATCAATCAAATTAACCACAGACTTCTGCTAAGGTTTTTTGTGTTTAATTGTGTTTAATGTGGTACTGAAGATGAAATTTTAAAGTGACAGCATTCTAATGACCGTATTAAATAAATCTTTGTTATAGTGAAAGCTAACTTCATTATAAATGCATTTCATTTCTAGAGGATTTATTATTGTTCCTACTCAGGAAATTATTCTGGCCAGACTCATCTGTCTCCTTTAATCAGGTAGAGAATAAATGATGGCCTAGAATTTTTAATATCAGTAAATCCAGTGAATGCTATGCTTTGACGACCCATTCCTAGTCCAATGAAAATTTATGGTCTCAGTGATGATCCTGATATATTCAGATTCCCTATGTGCCTTCTGAATTACCAAAGGGAAATTAAATGGTATGCCTTATACTTTCTCATACATAAGAGTTTGAGATTTTATAGTTCTTTAAAAATTATTAATCCATGTATACAGTAATCATTCCAGAATAAGTGGTTGAATAACTAGATCACTCCATTCTGTTACCATAATATATAACCAAGGTCATTGTAAAAACAAGAGGATTAAAAATGAGAGGCTTTTCATGCTATCATTATCATAACAGAAAGTGGAAATGTGCTTTAATAAGATTTAGGATTGAGGTGTTCTGGAAAAAATATTTTTTAGGGGAAGTATTATTCATTTTCTTACACTCACTATCTCTGTCAACAATTGTTGCTTTTTTTTCACACAAGCTTATCTGAGCCTCAAAAGTGAAAGAAACCAATTGAGAGAAAGAGAGTGAGGCCTACTGTGCTGGCATTTTATCTACTGGACACACAAAGGGAATCTACACAGTAAAATATTTTTTTCCTCGAAGAGCTCTTTCATTCTCCTTGCTTCTCTGACCTTCACTAGGTAAACACTTCCCACTCAACTACCAGCTCTGAGCTCACTTCTGGGCTCAGGGTCTCTATTCCCAACTGACCAGTGAACACTTAGCTGTTCAACGACCACATTAAAGCTCAGATGTCTACAGCTGAATCCCCATCCTTCCAACCTAACATTTCAGTGGTACCATTCTCCAGCTTACCCTGACATGAAACTGCAATTCACCCCTGAATTCTTCCTATTTCTTCTCACCTCTATCCATTAGTCAGTTGACAATGTTGCTTCTTTAAAAAGTCTTTAGCAGCTTCCTGTTGATGCTTTCATTCTAGTTGCAGCTCTTACCTTGCATGTGAACAGCGACAGTAATTTCCCATCTGACCTCCTCGTATTACATGTTTTCCTTCTCCAGACTGTTGTATTACTTCCACGATAATTAATATCCAAAAATAATGCCAGCAGGGCTTCCCTGGTGGCGCAGTGGTTGAGAGTCTGCCAGCCGATGCAGGGGACGCGGGTTCGTGCCCTGGTCCGGGAAGATCCCACATGCCGCGGAGCGGCTGGGCCCGTGAGCCATGGCCGCTGAGCCTGCGCATCCGGAGCCTGTGCTCTGCAACGGGAGAGGCCACACAGTTAGAGGCCTGCGTACCACAAAAAAAATAAAAAAATAAAAAAATAATGCCAGCAGTTTGAGATCAACCAGGAGAAATAAGGACCAGAAGGGGTCTGGTGGATCAATGTTGCAGACAGCCAGTGAGAGGTCAAGTTCAAAGAGGCATAGAGTGGGTAGAAAGATCAGTGGGTTTTATAGGTTAAGCGGGGAAGAATTTGAAGCTCAAAAGATTCTTGAGCCAGAAATGATCAGGTGGTCAAGCACCGTTAAGTTCTATAAAAGGAGGACCTTGAGTCTCAATGTCAAAAATGGTACAACTGACCAGGAAGAATAGCTATTATATCCCAAATGGGTGGCCAGCTCCATTAAGTCTGGAACTATTTGCTAAAGGTGATGTCACCGTCCCTTCTTATCTAGAGCATACCTCCCATACACATAGAGCTGTCATCTCACAGCAGAAGGTGTTTGTCTCAGTCCTGTTCACTTCTCACAGCTGCTACTGGACTACCCTGGACCTACTATAACCAAAGAGTAGTGAGAGAATTGGGCATGAACTTTGACCTTAAACAGATTAATTGTACTGGTTTTACCTAGAGGTTCCCCTGTAGGTGGTAATTCCTAATTCAGTAGCTCTGACTCAACCTAATTCTCTAGCTCCATCCTGCTATTACGCAGTCTTTCTGTCTGAATGCTCTCCTACTCTACTTTGTCTGTCAGAGTTTATCATGTTGATCTGGAGTGTCAGACTGCATGGGTTGAAATCTTTGTTTTACCATTACCTCGCTGTGTGATATGAGAAAATTACTCAACCTAAATTGTAATATCCTCATGCGTAAGAAGGTACCGTTGACCCTTGGAGAACACCGTTTGAACTGCATGGGTTCACTTACATGTGGATTTTTTTTTCACTAAATACATACTACAACACTACACAGTCTGAGGTTGGTTGAATTCCTGGACACAGAACTGTGGATACGGAGGACTGACCATAAGGTTTTATGTGGATTTTCCACTAAGGGGAGGGTGGGTGCCCCTAACCCTTGCTTTGTTCAAGGGTTAACTGTAACGATAATAGTACCTGCTTCATAGGGGATTTGTATGCGTTAAATGAGACAATAAATGAAAAGCATTTAGTACCTTTCCTGGGACTTATTGATGATGTAAATAATAAATGTTAAGCTGATACTAATGCCCAAACTTCAGCCACCTTTCAAAGTCCAAATTAAACTACTATGAGATAATATACTGCACCAAGAGTGTGGACTCTGGCTTTGCATCCTAGCTCTGCCACTTAAACTAGACACGTAACTTTGTGCAAATTTCTCCACCTCTGCAAAGCGTGATACTATTTCCCGCTTCATATGCTTGGTACTGGGCTCAGGTAGAGGCCGAAGTCTGACCACGCAACACGACGCAACTATGCCTGAGAACTGCACATTACTACGTTATTAACCAGTGTTATGTGAATTGCTGAATCATAAAAACTGAAAGGGATCAGCAAGATACTATTGTAAAGCGGGAACTGCTCATAGGTACTGGATCTGAGGAGGTCCAGATGCACAAGGAAGCTGCAAAAGCGGATGGTTCAGACTCATCTGTTTCTATTGCTTTACTGCCTCTCTCTCAGCGCATATTTTTAGCCTCACAGAGAATTCCCAGGACTAGCTCATGAGGGAGGAAGAACACGTGGGCCTGACTTACTGATACACCTGCCTGGGATACTGGCACCAGGCAGGGGTGAATGCTGTTGCACTACAGCTGCACTTAAGGGAGGCTCCAAAAGACGGTGGTGAAAGTGTATATACATCAAGCCAGTAGGCATAACTAAGCGAGACCGATTGCTCACTTTATCTGGAAAGACAGTGCCTGCATCATAGATCCAAACTGACTTGTGGGCAGGAGCTAATGGGCTGACCAGGTGATCAGGCACTTGGAGACACAATCGGAAAATTGAGGATATGGAAAGATAAGTACATAGACCTCTTAGAAGGGCTTCTTTCTCTTCCTGGAGTGAACATTCCAGGATTCCCCAGGATTTAACATGACTTCTCATCTTTCAAAAGGACTATGTTTAGAACCCTGGCGATTCCCTCAAACGCCTGTTAGCTTTCCTCTGTTGGCAGTTCGGCTCAATGGAAAATAGCAACAACCCCGAGCGACAAAACCACCAAGTACTTGGATCCTAAAGGTTACCCTTTCATGTAAAACTCCTTTTGCAGCTGAAGGGCTTGCAGAGGGTAAAAGAAACATGGACTGTGTAGTGGCAGAAGGCAATTTTTGCCTCTTGACCAGCTCTGGGAGTGGGGACTGAAGCAGCTGTCTTATGTTAATTAATAACTTTACAATCTCTCTTTTTCATTCTACAACCTAATATGCAAACTAGGGTTTTAGATTTCAGGTAGTAGTATAACCAAATTGATATCGACTTATGATGGAAGTTTACTCACCCGGGTTGAAGATATCGACTTTTCAATTACATAAATGACAAAAGTAGTAGCCAAAGAGCAAAAGCACTTTGATGGGCATCAGCATTTGTTTTTCCAAATCTACACCCTTGTGCCCCCTGTTCTATATCCGAAGAGGCTGACCTGTCCAGGTTATATTCTCAGTCAGAGCTGTAAGTAAGAGAGTCCAAATCCAGTGTTTTATCCACCATATCATACATAGTTGTATCCGCCTGAAGACGCCTTTGTTTTCTCAGCTGAATGATAAGAGACCTAAATTATTTGTGGTGGAGCAGCTGAGGTACCCAATGTCACTATCCATTAGCTATGGATGCATCTAGTGGCAGTGATTGCCAGGTTCTGCGATGGTGTCCAGGGGCAGAACTGTTGTATAGCTGTGTCTGGTGGTGATGGCCTGTATCCTTATTCCTGATGCTTAGTGTTCTTGGCCTCTGGGTTCCAGCCTAATTTCCCAACCCGCTCCTCCAGCTTTCTGTCAATTCTCTGAGCCACTAAGTGCCTTTCAAATTGGACGCTATAAACCAATTTTTGTGTTTTAGACCACCAGATACAGCTTATAATTTAATGGTCGAAGGGCAGTGCCAATAAGCAAACGAATAAGCAAAAGGAATATCGAAAAAGTGACAATTGTATATAGAAGACTGAAGCAGGTTTATTGAGAGGTCATTTTATATCAGGTGTGTCCTGGGAAGACCTCACTGAAGAGAAGACACTTAAGATGAGATCTGAACGATAAGAAGGAACCAGCCATGTGAAGATTATGAGGAAGAACATTCCATAAGGAAGAAGCAGCCACTCAAAGGCCTCTAGGTGGGGAATGAAATCAGCATGTTAAAGGAACCAAAGATAACAGTAATAGGGTCTGAGAAATGAGAAATTGGGGAGGCCAGGATTATAGGGCTTCATGGGCCACGGTGACACAAGAGGGAAGAGATATGGGAACATATGTATATGTATAACTGATTCACTTTGTTATAAAGCAGAAACTAACACACCATTGTAAAGCAATTATACTCCGATAAAGATGTAAAAAAGAAAAGTGTGATGGGAAAACACTGGAGGGTTTTAACTGGGGAGAGTGATGTGATTGCATTTCTATTTTAAGAACAATCACTTGGGCTACGGTGTGAAGAAAGGATTAAAGGGGGACAAGAGTGGAAACAGGGAGATAATATGAATTAGCATCATAGCCTAATGATCTCTACTCAGAAGGTTCAAGAAAATATAATGAAGGAATTATTTATCGAGAAATGGGGAAATGGGGGAGGTTCAAGTGTTCCAAGGTTCAAGGATTCAAGAAGAATTAAAGATGACTCAGATCTCTGGCTCCACCTGGAGTATTGATTTATCACATAATTATATTAGTATGTTTGTCTTAATAGCTGATTAAGGGCAGAGACTGGATCTTATTTATCACTTTCTATCTAGTTTCTAACCCATTGTCAGAGTGGACACAGAGTAGGAATGAAATAAATACTGCCAAATGAGCCTGTGTGCACTTTGAATAATAACAATAATTAAACAAGTACTCTCATCTAGTTATAGAGGCAAGTAGTAGAGACCGTTTAAATACCGCTTTCTCTTTTGCTCATTTATGCTTCTCCTTTTTCTTTACCTTCATTTGTGTCATTTATTTTTAGATGTAAAATAATTAAATGTAATAGGAGGAAAGAGAATCAGATATTATATGTAGAGTAGGAGCTTCTTTTGTCCTTTGCAGGAATGTTTTTGTATTGCTTGTTTTGCCATTTTCTTTAGACTGAGAAGAAAATAAAAAGAGATAAAGATGGGGGGTGGAGAGGGAGAAAGGAGCTGTGGGGCTGAAGTATAATCTGAAGTGAAGACAGGCATAGAGGGGAGAAAAGAGGAAGGAAAAGGGGGAGCTGGGATGAAGAGATGAAGGCAAGAATAAAGGCCACCTAAGAGAAGCTGGAGGCACAGCAAGGCCCGTTATCTAACAGGTCCCTTCTCCCCCCAGCCCTGTCTCCCACTCCTTCCCACGATCCACTGCTACTACTACAATCTACATCCATGCCCACCCCACAGACAGTTTAAACACAAAATCCCTAACACACCAAGAACCTCTTGGGTATGTGCAGGTGGTGTATCTGGATGAAATGACTACATTAGAACAAACAGCTTTTCGACTTTGGTTTCATAGCTTCAATTTAAATGCTTCTGTTGTGCTTCGTGAGGTCTAAATATAGTCAGCATAGCTGTTCTACAACTTCTCCATTATTATGTGTAGATTTATCTCCACGAGGGCCTTGCTACCAGCTGTCTCCCCTGGGCACCCTGTGGAGGGTATAGTGATGTATATGGGAATAGAGAGAGTCATGCACGACTGGTAGAAGTGTGGAGGTCATATACAACTAGAACTCCTATGGACCAGAGATGAATCCTTTGCTCCCTTCCCCCACCATTTTGTTCCTCTGTAAAAAAAAAAAAAAAGAAAAAGAAAAAGAAAAAAGGATATTTATAATCCAGGTAACAACGTTAATGGCTGTATTGTTTGACATTCAGTTGTGGAAAAAATATTCTACTCTAGCTATATAGCTAGAATCTACCCTGGCTGAAAATTTATGTAGGAAGAATTTTATTCTAGGGTATCAAATGGCTTAAGAATTGTTGGGTGGGATAAAGCAACAAAGTCTATGTTGTGCTTTTAGGAAAGAATCCCAAAGCCCCACACAAAACTCGGCTTTTAGAAGTGTTGCTGCCTTACTGTTATAACAGTATTTTTAACCTTCTTACCCTATCAGTACAGAGGAATGCTCTTCTACCTTCCTCTTCTTTTGCCAGCTCCATCCTGTGTGTAACCTCTTTTGGGGCTATGTGGCAAGGTAACGCATAGTGGTTTGTAGCTTTGGCTTTGGCTTAGGAAGCAAAACTCTATTTTAGCAATTATCTCTTTATACGGTAATTACCTATTTGTGGTTTTTTTTTTGCGGTACGCGGGCCTCTCACTGCTGTGGCCTCTCCCGTTGCGGAGCACAGTCTCCGGACGCGCAGGCTCAGCAGCCATGGCTCACGGGCCCAGCCGCTCCGCGGCATGTGGGATCCTCCCGGACCGGGGCACCCTGCATCGGCAGGTGGACTCTCAACCACTGCACCACCAGGGAAGCCTCCTATTTGTTTTATATATCTCAAATTCCTCATAGATAGTGAATAAATCTTATTTATCTCCTTAACGTCAGCACCTGGAACATAGCGCTCAATATCTGTAGAACACATGAAGAAAGGAATTTTATTTTTGCCATTATTGAAACTACGCACAAGCCTGACCAATATGAAACTGCACAGGCTTGATTCCCTCTCACTCCCTACCAAATGTGCATAGTTATATTACTGGGTATGCAACAAAATGTTTGATTGTGATGAATGCTATTATAGTTAAGGCATGTTGCTAACATTTGCTGCAATAAACAAGGAATGACTACTTAAAAAAAAAAAAGTGTTGCTGCCTTTTCTGTGATCAGGAAGCTGGTGTTTTCAGCCCAAACCACTATTACTACAGTCAGGATAGCCTACAGTAGGAAGGTGTTGCTACTGCTGCCAGAGATAGAACAATACCACCTCTTAAAATCTGTACTTGTACCTGGAAAATGGATGCCCGGTATGTATCACTCATGAAGGTAATGACTGGACACTGAAACCTCTTCTAATATAGCCAATGGAAAAACAAATGTCTCCACAATCTGGGTCGACAGCAAACACAAAAGCAACAGGAGCAGAGGAGGAAAGAAGGACAGCGTGCTCCTTACTCCCAGTTTTAGGCAAGTTCACCTTATTTCCGAAATTAAACCACCTCCAGGTCTTTGCAGTGATTTCTTCTATCTGACACCAAAAGTACAGTCAATAAAAGCGAAAACAGACAAGTGGGATTACATGAAACCAAAAAGCTTCTACACAGCAAAGGAAACAATCAGTGGAGTAAAAACGCAACCTACAGAATGGAAGAAAACATAAGGGGTTAATATCCAAAAAACGTAAGGAACTATTGCAACTCAATAACAGAAACAACAAACCCAGAACACCAAATAACCCAATTTAAAAATGGGCAAAGGACTTGGATAGGTATTTCTCCAAAGAAGACATACAAATGGTCATCAGGTGTATGAAAGAGCGCTCGACGTCACTAACCATCAGGGAAATGCAAATTAAAACCACAATGAAATATAACCCCACAGCTCTTAGGATGGCTATTATTAAAAAAAAAAAAACCCTCCCCCTCACAAAAAATAACCAGTGTTGGTGAGGTTGTGGAGAAACTGGAAACTTTGTGCTCTGTTGGTGGGAATGTAAAATGGTGCAGCTGCTATACAAAAAAGTATGGAATTCCTTTAAAAATTAAAAATAATTAAAAAGTAAAAATACGATCCAGCAATCCCATTTTGGGATGTTTATCCAAGAGACTTGAAAGTATACTATTACCTTAAAATGCAAATAGTAATAGCTTAAGGATAATATGTACCATGCATGTTTATAGTGAGTAATCAATGTGATAAAGCACATAAAGGGCCTAGGACACTTAATGTGCCAGGCACTTACTAAAATAGTAATTGCCTTTTATCCAAGAAATATAGAACTTTTATTCCTTAGAAACTCAAAGCTTTTTGCATGTATCATGTCATCTATTTTCACAAAATCCTTTAGTGCTTACCCATGGACCTAAGACATATGTCTTGTTCACTTTTGAACTCTAGATGTTTGCTAAACATTCATTGAATTAATAAATGCATTAAAAATTGGATAATCAAGGGGAGTTCCCAAGATGGTGGAGTAGAAAGACCCTGAGCTCACCTCCTCTCATGTGCACACCAAAATCACTATTTACACAACAACTATTGATGAAAAAACGGGAACCTACAAGAAAAGTTCTTCTACAACTAAAGATACCATAAAGGAACCACAATGAGATGGGTAGGAGGGTTGGAGTCATGGTATAGTCAAGACTAACACCCCTGGGTGGGTGACCCACAAATGGGAGAATAATTACAATTGCAGAGGTTCTCCCCAAGGAGTGAGGGGTCTGAGCCCCACATTGGGCTCCCCAGCCTAGGAGTCCTGTGTTGGGAAGACAAGGCCCCAGAACACATATCTTCAAAGCCCAGCAGGGCTTAATTTCAGGAGACCAAGAGGACCGTGGGAAATAGAGACTCCACTGTTAAAGGGTGCATACAGAATCTCACACGTTCCAGGACCCAAGGCAGAAGCAGTAATTTAAAAGGAGCCTGGGCCAGTAGGCACATGAAGAGATGCTCAACATCACTAATTATTAGAGATATGCAAATCAAAACTACAATGAGGTAACACTTCACATTGGTCAGAACTGCCATCATTAAAAAGTCTACAAATAACAAATGCTGGAGAGGGTGTGGAGAAAAGGGAACCCTCCTACACTGTTGGTGGGAATGTAAGTTGGTACAGCCACTGTGGAAAACAGTATGGAGGTTCCTCAGAAAACTAAAAATAGAACTACCATATGATCCAGCAATCCCACTCCTGGGCATATACCTGGATAAAATTATAATTCAAAAAGATACATGCACTCCTATGTTCATAGCAGCACTATTCACAATAGCCAAGACATGGCAACAACCTAAATGTCCATTGACAGATGAATGGATAAAGAAAATGTGGTACATATATACAACGGAATTTACTCAGCCATAAAAAAGAACAAAATAATGTTATTTGCAGCAACGTGGATGCAACTAGAGATTACCATACTAAGTGAAGTCAGCTAGAGAAAGACAAATATCATATGATATCACTTATATGTGGAATCTAAAATATGGCACAAATGAATCTATCTATAAAACAGAAACAGACTCACAGACATAGAGAACAGACACATGGTTGCCAAGCGGGGCGGGGGGGGGGGAGGGAGAGGGATGGACTGGGAGTTGGAGTTCGGGGTTAGTAGATGCAAACTATTACATTTAGAATGGATAAACCAAAAGGTCCTACTGTATAACACAGGGAACTATATCCAATCTCCTGGGATAAACCATGATGGAAAAGAATGTATAAAAGAAAAAGAAAAGAAAAGGAGCCTGGGTCAGACCTACCCGCTGATCTTGGAAAGTCTTGCAGAGAGGCAGGAGGCAACTGGAGCTCACCCTGGGGACATATACACTGGTGGCAGCAATTTGGAGAAACTTGTTCTACCATGTGGGCACTGATGCTGGGAAGCATCATTCTGGAATCTTCCCTCTAGTCTTGTAGTCTCAACCCAGACCTGTCCCTGCCCACCAGTTTGTAGGCACCCATAATGGGATGCCTCAAGCCATGCAACTAAATGGGAGGGGACACAGCCCCACCTAACAAGACCCCCTGATCCCACATTCACCCCTGAACATGGCCCTGCCCACCAGTGCATAGGCACTAGACCTGGGATGCCCAGGAGCCTGCAGCCAGGGACCCTTTAGCTCTAAATTTTATTCCACTTCCCCTATAGAGTTTCATATTAACATATATTATGCTTAAAATTCTTTTACTGATCCCCTATCATACTTGTTTTAAATAAAACTATGTGTAAAAATCTAAATTAAAATATTTTGTTGGAAGAACTGACATCTTTACAGTACTGAGTCTTCCTATCTATGAATATGGAATATTTCTCCTTTTATTTAGCTCCACTTTGATTTCTTTCATCAGTTTTGTAGTTTTCCTTATGTGAATCTTGTACATATTTTGTTAGATTGATATGTAAGTATTTCACTTTGGCGGTGCTGATGTAAATGGTATTGTGTTTATAATTTCAAATTCCATTTGTTCATTGCTATATATAGAAAAGCAATTGACTTTTGTATATCAACCTTCTATTCTGAAGCCTTGCTATACTTGCTTATTAGTTCCAGAAGTTTTTTTGTTGATTCTTTTGGATTTTCTACATAGATAACCTTGTTATCTGTGAACAAGGACAGTTTTCTTTTTTCTCAATAAATATCCTTTATTATTATTTTTGTCTTATTGCATTAGGTAGGATTTCTAGTGTGACAGGAAAGGAGTATTGAGAGGGGACATCCTTGCCTTGTTCCTGATCCTGGCAGGAAAGCTTCTAGTTTTTCACCATTATGGATGAGAATAGGTTTTCAATAGATACACTCTCTCAAGATGAAGTAGCCGCCTTCTATTCTTAGTTTACTTAGAGTTTTTACCATGAATGCTGGATTTTGTCAAATGCTTTTTCTGCACCTGTTAATATGATCATGTGACTTTTCTCCTTTAGCTTGTTGACGTGATGGATTACATTAATTGATTTTTAAAAATTGAAGTATAGATGATTTACAGTGTTGTGACATTAACTGATTTTTGTCAATTCCAGTCTTTCATACATGGAATAAATCCCACTTGTTCATGATGTATAATTCTTTTTATTCATTGATGGATTTGATTTGCTAATATTTTATTGAGGACATTTGTATTCATTTTCATGAGAGATATTGGTGTGTGGTTCCTTTTCTTATAATGTCCTTATCTGATTTTGGTATTAGGGTAATACTGACCACATAGAATGGGTTAAGAATCATTCCCTCTGTTTCTGTCTTCTGAAAGGGATAAGGAACTGGTATAATTTTTTTCTTCAATATTTGATAGAATTCAACAGTGAACTCATCTGGTCTTGGTGTTTTGTTTTGGAAGTTTATTAATTATTGATTCTATTTCTTTAATAGATATATGCCTATTCAAATTGTCAATTTGTGTGTGTGTGTGTGTGTGAGTTTTAGCAGACTGCATCTTTCAAGGAATTGGTCCATTTCATCAAGGTTCTTAAACTTGTGGGCAATATTGTTCATAATATTTCTTTTATCATTTTTATATCTATGGGGTCTGCAGTGATCACCTCTTTCATTTCTCACACTAGTAATCTATGTCCTCTCTCTCTAGCTTTTGCTTGTTTAGTCTGGCTAGAAGCTTATCAATTTTACTGATTCTTTCAAAGATCTGGCTTTTTGATCTTCTGTTTTCAATTGTATTTATTTCTGCTTTAATATTCATTACTTCTTTTCTTCTCCTTCTAGGAAACTAGAAAAAGAAGAGCAAATTAAATCAACAGTAAGATCTTTTTTTTTTCTAATATATGCATTCAATGCTATAAATTTCCTCTAAGCACTGCTTTTGAGATATTCCACACATTTTCATAAGTCATGTTTCAAAATATTTTCAATTTGTCTTGAGATTTCTTCTTTGATACATTTGTTATTTATAAGTGTGTCATTTAGACTCCACGTATTTTAGGATTTTTTAGATATCTTTGTATTATTGACATTTCTAATTTAATTCCATTGTGGCCTGAAAGCAAGAAAGTATATGATTTCTATTTTTAAAAATTTGTTAAGATGTGCTTCATGGCTTGAAATGTCATCTATCTTCATGAATGTTCCATGTGAACTTGAGAAAAATGTCTACTCTGTTGTTGGATGAAATAGTCCATAGATGTCATTATATCTAGATGATTGATGCTGTTGAGTTCAACTATGTCGTTGCTGATTGTTTGCCTTCTGGATCTATCCATTTTGGATAGAGAGGTGTTGAAGTATACAACTATAATAGTGGATTCATCTATTTCTCCTTGCAGTTCTATCAGTTTTTGCCTCATGTAATTTTCACTTTGTTAGAAGCATAAATGTTAAGGATTGCTATGTCTTCTTGGAAAATTGGCTCCTTTATTATTATGTAATGTCCCTCTTTATCCTTGATAACTTTTCTTGCTTTGAAGTCTGCTCTGTCTGAAATTAATATAGCTACTCTTGCTTTCTTTCGATTAGTGTTAGCGTGGTATAGCTTTCTCTATCCATTTACTTATAATACTTATATGTCTTTATATTTAAAGTGGGCTTTTTGTAGACAACATAACCTTTGGTCTTATTTTTTGAATTCACTCTTGACAATCTGTCTCTTTTGATTGAGGCATTTAGATCAGTCATTCATATTGATTATTGATGTATTTGGATTAGTATCTGTCATATTTGCTATTATTTTCTATTTGTAGCCCTTGTTCTTTGTTCCTTTTTTTGTCTTACACTCTACTTCTGCCTTTTAAATTTTTAATTTCCTTTCCTAGACCATCAGTTATACCTTTTTTAAAAAACTTTTTTTTTAGTGGTTGCCTTTGAGTTTGCAATATGCACTTACAACTAATCCAAGTCCATTTTCAAACAACACTATGCAATTTTACAGTGTGAGTGGCATAGTAAGTACCTTATAACAACAAAATAATCCTTATTCCTTTCTTTCATCTTTTGTATTATTGCTCATTTCACTTATATATAAACCTACATAAACATATGTATATGATATATAGGTTTAAGTTTCTGACCTGTATTACTTTTATTCTCACTAAAGAACTTCTTTTAACATTTCTTGCAAGGCATATCTCCTGGCAACAAATTCCCTCAATTTTTGTTTTTTTGAGAAAACCTATTTCTCCTTCACTTTTGAAGGATAATTTTACAGGGCACAGAATTCTAGATTGGTGGCTTTCTGTTCTCAACATTTTAAATGTTTCATTCCATTCTCTTCTTGCTTGGTTTCTGAGGAGAAGTTGGATCTAATTTTTATTTTTGCTTCTATGCAAATAAGGTATGTTTTTCCTTCTTGCAAGATTTTTTCTTTACTTTCCTGTAGTTTGAATATGATATGCCGAGGTGTAGTCTCGGGGGGCATTTTTCTTCTTGGTATCCTCTGAAATTCCTGAATCTGGGGTTTGTTTTCTGATATTCATTCAGAGAAATTCTCAGTCATTATTCTTTCAAATATTTATTGTTTCTTTCTCTTTTTCATCTCCAGGTATTCTCATTATGCATATGTTATACCTTTTGTAGTTGTCCCACAGTTCCTAGATATCCTGTTCTGTTTTTCCCAGTTTTTGTTCTCTTTGCTTTTCAGTTTTGGAGATTTCTCTTGTTTTGGAGAATCTCAAGCTCAGAGATTTTTTCCTCAGTCGTGTCCTTTCTACTAATAAGTCCATCAAAGGCATTTATTTTTTAACATCTTTATTGGAGTATACTTGCTTTACAATGGTGTGTTAGTTTCTGATTTATAACAAAGTGAATCAGTTATACATATATGTATGTTCCCATATCTCTTCCCTCTTGCGTCTCCCTCCCTCCCACCCTCCCTATCCCACCCCTCTAGGTGCTCACAAACCACAGAGCTGATCTCCCTGTGCTATGCGGCTGTTTCCCACTAGCTATCTATTTTACGTTTGGTAGTATATATGTCCATGCCACTCTCTCGCTTTGTCACAGCTTACCCTTCCCCCTCCCCATATCCTCAAGTCCATTCTCTAGTAGGTCTGTGTCTTTATTCCTGTCTTACCCTTAGGTTCTTCATGATCTTTTTTTTTTCCTTAGATTCCATATATATGTGTTAGCATATGGTATTTGTTTTTCCCTTTCTGACTTACTTCACTATGTATGACAGACTCTAGGTCCATCCACCTCACTACAAATAACTCAGTTTCGTTTCTTTTTATGGCTGAGTAATATTCCATTGTATATATGTGCCACATCTTCTTTATCCATTCATCTGTTGACGGACACTTAGGTTACTTCCATGTCCTGGCTATTGTAAATAGAGCTTCAATGAACATTTTGGTACATGACTCTTTTTGAATTATGGTTTTCTCAGGGTATATGCCCAGTAGTGGGATTGCTGGGTCGTATGGTAATTCTATTTTTAGTTTTTTAGGGAACCTCCATACTGTTCTCCATAGTGGCTGTAAGGATTAACCTCCAAAATTTACAAGCAGCTCATGCTGCTCAATAACAAAAAAACAAACAACCCAACCCAAAAATGGGCAGAAGACCTAAATAGACATTTCTCCAAAGAAGACATACAGATTGCCAACAAACACATGAAAGAATGCTCAACATCATTAATCATTAGAGAAATGCAAATCAAAACTACAATGAGGTATCATCTCACACCAGTCAGAATGGCCATCATCAAAAAATCTAGAAACAATAAATGCTGGAGAGGGTGTGGAGAAAAGGGAACACTCTTGCACTGTTGGTGGAAATGTAAATTGATACAAAGGCATTTTTTATTTCTGTTGTCGTTTTTGATCTCTAGCATTTCTTTTTGGTTATTTCTTAGGATTTCCATCTGCCTTCTTACATTGTCCATCTATTTTGGGGTACTGTTTATCCATTCGAGCTCTTAGCATTTTAATTAATCATAGTTGTTTTATATTCTTAGTCTGATAATTCCAACATCGCTGCCATGTCTGGTTCTGATGCTTACTCTGTATTTTCAAATTATGGTATTTGCCTTTTAGTATGCCTTGTAAGTTTTTCTTGATAGCCAGACAAAAGGTACTGGGTAAAAGGAACTGCCTTTAGGAATGTGATTGTAAGGTGTCAGGGAAAGGAAATGTTCTGTAGTCCTATGATTAGCTCTCAGTCTTTCATTGCCTCTGGAGTCCTTCTCATTCTCCCTCCACCTTCTTAGGTAGAACAGGATGACTAGAGCTGGCTGGAGTTGGGTATTTCCTTTTCCCCAGGTCATTTAGGTTCTGATAAAACCTCAGAAGATTAGGCTTTGGTTACATAGTTTGTCCTGCCTTCTTCTTGTCATGAAGAACGGTGTTTTGACATATTGCAAAATGGTTCATTCTCCTCTCCATGAGGGGATTTTTCTCAAATATTTACTCTGAAAACCTGGTCAAACTCCTGCAGGAAAAACTCACAAGTGGGGCAGACCCCTCTATGACTGTGTCTCCCTGGTGATTTTTAACTCTCAGACCATCTACTCTAAGCCTCCAGCAATTTGCAATTACAGTTCTGCTTTTCCTACCCTGGCACTGGCTCCCATGGAGGTTTCAGCTCATATGTTTCTGCTCTGGTAAGTTTTGATTCTCTGTGTTTGCCTGTTGCTCTCAATGATTTTGGGGGCAGCAGTTTGCCCTGTGACCTCACTTCTCTTACAGATCTAAGAAGACTTATTGATTTTTCAGTTTGTTCAAGTTTTTACTTGTTATTATAAAGGAGTGGTGGCTTCCAAGCTCCCTGCATGGAGAACTAGAAACTGGAAGCTATGTGTTACTTTTTTTATTATTTAATTTGTATTAATGCAATGTGATGGATAGTTAAATAAGTAGTTGGGAGCAGTATAATAAATCAAACATGGTGTGTGTGTTTTTTTTTTTCATGGTGTGTTTTTAACCTAAATGGGTTTTAAAGCACATATTGTATCAGTTTTGGGGAAGTGTTAAATAAAGAATTGTAAACAAATATTCAGAACTCTTCTGATATGATGATAGCATTTTTCTAGGGACCTTACGAAAGAAAAATATTTTTATTGTTAAATTTACCTGGTAACTAACATATAATTATATATTATGTAATAGGGGATAGAAAATATTAACCACTTTATAAGATGAACTAATATACAATTAGAGTAAGTATTTTACGGTCTGATTTGATAAACTACACTTTAATGACCTCACTGAATATTGCACATTAATCTAAAAGAAATCATAAAATCTTTATTTGTGGATGTACTCTCCATAATAACCAGAAAGAATTGAATACTCTTGGAAAATATTCCAGTTACTCTTAAAAGACTCAGCATCACCAAGCTATATACTGCTTTGGCAAAAAGGTGCTTTTCTTTTATAAATATTGTGATATCTGAAAAAATTGTCCCTTTCATAAAAGCAATTTTTAGCCTTTAGTGTTTCTTAATAATGCTCTCTTCACTTTGTTCTCAGATTCTGTCTCAGGGAGTCATGTATGCTTTGAAAAGAGTCTGGGGAAGGGAAGAGGTGAAGACTGCTTACTCTATTATACATGTAATTTTGGAAAATTCTTATAAGGGCCAACATACCACTATATCTCTAATGCCATATACTTTAGTTTTATCAGAAATGTGTGTAGGACAAAGGAAAACCGGAAGACAGTCTTGATTAACCAACAAAGGACACTTTCTACACTATTTCAATTGTCTAGGCTCATGCCCTAGATGTTTTTACGCCCCAGAACAATGACATAATTAGATACAGGATGAGTCATGGGGATACCTTTCTTATGTAAAGTGGGAGAAGGGCTATTTTGAAAAGGGAAGTAGGGGAATGGAATCTACCTGATGACAGGAAAAAGTACCCCTGAAAGTTGAGGATCTGAAAAATAGATCCTCTCAAAATTATACCCCAATTGAAGACCACATCTTATTCTTCTCCTGTCCCAACCCCACCTTTGTTTGTACCACGGAAATTTTGTTATCTTGACTTTGCTTTCTCAGTATGATATTCCAAACCTGCTCTATATTGTGCTCTGTATATATTAGCTTCCTCTTTGAAAAACAAGGAACAAAAGAGTTCTAATAATATTCTTCCTCAACAGATAACGTCCATGACCTCATATTCAGGGTCTCTAGCAACATTGCCATCCTTTCTAGTTGTGCAACATGCTGGCCCTTTAGGGGCACCACAGTAGCAACAGGAAACTGCAATATGACCAAATCAGAGTACTAAGGCAATGACTATAGATTGAGTACTTCTTCTTTAAAAAAAATCATAAAATACATGCACGGGCTTCCCTGGTGGCGCAGCGGTTAAGAATCCACTTGCCAATGCAGGAGACGTGGGTTCGAGCCCCAGTCCAGGAAGATTCCACATGCCATGGAGCAACTAAGCCTGTGTGCGACAACTACAGAGCCTGCACTCTAGAGCCCATAAGCCACAATTACTGAGCCTAAGTGCCACAACTACTGAAGCCTGTGCACCTGGAGCCCATGCTCTGCAACAAGAGAAGCCACTGCAATGAGAAGCCCATGCATAGCAACTAAGGGTAACCCCTGCTTGCCGCAGCTAGAGAAAGCCCGCGCGCAGCAACGCAGACCCAAGGCAACCTAAAATAAATACATAAATAAAAAATAAATAAAATACACGCACATAATAGCAAAATCAGAAAATACAATAAGAAAGAGATACATACTGTCACTCAGAAATATTTTGAAGTGTATCTTTTTTCTATCTATCCTCATCTAAATAAATAAATTTATCTTTGAGATTATATAATGCAAGGTGTTTTAAAATGTAAGTTTTAGCTCTCCAGCTCATTAATAACATATTTCCACATTAATAAATTCACCTCTACAACATAATCTTTAATGGCTTCAGAATGTCCCATGGTGTGATTGAATCACAATTTAATCAATTAATATACTACAGTTGGATGTTTAAGTTGTTTTCAGTTTTTCACAATTCCAAACATTATGTGATTAATATCTTTGTAGCTAAATCTTCTCATACTTCCTTAGTTATTTCCTTGGAAATTACTCCTAGAAGAGATAGTTCTGGGTCAATATTTGAGTCTTTTGATACATAACCTCCAGAAAGGTTATATCAGTATGCACTCCCACAAGTAACATATGAAAGTCTCCTTACAAAATTATGTGCTTCACTTGAGGAATGCTAACACATCAAGCTTTGGTAAGGAGTGTATATTAGAGGTAAGAGAGTGTGTACGTTGCATACTGATTCATGTACATGTAAATAATCTTTTTCTAGATGGAAGACTACAGAGACTTTTGGTTTTTCTGCCTTTCCTAGAAGTCTCTTCATGGCTCCTGTATTCATAGGCTTTATAAATAGAGCTTTAAATATCTACTGATTTGTGGCAAACCAGGCAAGATAATTATTCTGCCACACCTGAAAGCATGTCTTGCTCTCAGCATCTGAGTAGTTTGAAGCTTTGATTAGCTATACAATCTGCAGAGTCCTGAAGTTTGGCTTATTTTATTTGAAGAAAGTCTGCCAACTAACTTGAAAGTCAGAAAGTAGCAGAGGCAGATTTAGAGAGACAAACTACACATTGCAGAGGAAAACCTGGTTCTGTATTCTGAATCCAATGAATTATTATTGCCTGAAAAAATTACTACCAATGATGATAACAGACAGGATACTGAGAGAGATTATGAAATTCCTTTTCCTAGAAAGGCACTGAATGATGACTTGAATTGTCATTAATACAGAATTTATTTCTTCCACTGTTATAAATATGTGAAAGGGGCACTATGAAACAAACAATATGAACTGGTAACAAGACTGTCTGATGACAGAACGAGATCAGGGAGGTGTATGTGTCATAGAAGAAAGAAAATTGGAATTGTATCTGAACTTAAGTTATTCATTTTTTCCCCACCCATTAAACAAGTACTTGTTGAGTATTTGCTGTGTACCAGAAGTTGAACTAGGTGCTTAAAGACAATAGTGAGCAACAGACACAATCTTATCTTTACAGGGCTTAGGGTTAGGGAAAAAATGGACAACAAAAAGTAAATAAATTTTTAGCTCCAGCAAGAAAAGGGCTTGAAAGTTTTCACTCCCAGCATTACAACAATAAAAAGCTGAACAAACTGAACATTCACGACTTTTCTTGGATCCATCAGAGAAATGAAGTCAAGGGCTAGGCGTCATGCTGAAATCTGGAGAGACAGGTGAAACTGGAGAGTCACAGCTGAAATCTGCTTACTGAAGCAGAAGTTAACCAGTATGAATGTTTAAATGGTGATTTTGACAAATCATTTAAGCGCATGCAAATCTTCAGGAAATCATTTAGGAAGTCAGCAGGCGAGAGAGCAGTTGGAGTTAGAATCACAGCTCTAACCCTAACTAGCACTGACTAGGCGGTTTGGCCACAAGTAAGTCACTGACCTTTCCTGCCTCTTAACTTCCTCTCTTGTTAAAGATGCGACATTCAGAACAGAATTCAATTCATAGTTGTCTCTTACAAATATTAAATTTCTACAAATTAGCAATGTTTGTTGTTTCAGAAAATAACCTTGTTGTTTATGTCATAAAAATTGAGAAGTAATTTTCCTGCTTACTAAAGCATCATGTCCTGTTTTGATCTTCGCATTTTAAAGGACGTTTTTAGTGCTGAGAATCAAAACCAATGAGATCTTAAACAACCAGTGAGGAAAGCTTAAATGAATTGAAGTCATTTAGCTTACATAAAAAGGAAGATTAAGTGATGATTTGATGACAATTTTTCAATGAAAGAAAAGTTATAGAAAAGGACATAGCTAATTATTCTCTCCTTTCATGAAGGTTTTAATGAGAAGTGGCTTAAATTGCTAGGAAGGAGTTGGGAAGTATTGTTGACTGAACCTGTGAGGTGTACTAGCATAGATTATAGAATTTCCCATGACCAAAACGTACAGAACTAGGTCAGACAATGATTTGCCTTAAGTATTCTGAATTTTCCTTTGTAAAGACAGGTGATTGGTCCAAAAGGCACCTGGAGGTCTCTTCCAATCCTTTCATTCTGCAGGAGAAGGGATTAGTACCTATTGACTCTTGCTTGGTGACAGCTGCTTTCATAATGTTCCTTAATCCTTACAATAACACTATGAGTTGGGATAATTATTCCTGCTTTAGAGATAACAGACACTTTTTTCCCCATACCCTGGAAGGAGCATCTTTTTGCAGGTGAAGGGAATAACAACTGGGTCCTCAAAACTGGGCATCTGTTTATGTGCATCACCCATCCCGATGGGTGCCTGGTGGGGTCAGCATCTGCTACTGCTGTATCTGCTGATGGTGTAAATTTCCTCCACAGCCTTCAGTTATCTGGGTACTACCATCTGTGTTAGCCTTATGTCAGCCATGAGCTTTCTTTCAGTCTACTATTAATTTTTATGCCTCTCTTGGGACCTAAGAACTGTTAGATCCTTTGCCTTATGGCTTTAGATCTGGAGGAGACTTGGGGGATGTATCAGGTCTGCTTTCTCTCTCCACCTATCCTATACCCATTGCTCCTCTACTGCCTGGTGCTGTTTGGATGCAGGGCTTCTCTCAGAGATTTGCAGTCTCTTTGGGCTAAGCCCTGGGCAGAAAGGCCATGTCCCCTGTACCCCATGATTCCTCTAAACTGGTCTACCGTCTGGGATTAGAACGGGGTGGAGAAGTGTGGCAGAGGCTCGGGTGTTTCACAGGCACATATAACTCTTTCGCTTTACTTTTTGAGTTCTTGCCAAATTCCCCTTTCCCCCATAGCCCATAAAAGGTTCTGATCACCTGCCTGGGTGTTAGGAAAGGTATTCTTGTGCCATCGCACATTCTTCCCTGCTCTATGTTTTGACTTTTCCAAGCTTTGCTTTTAGTCAATAAAGATATGCTTTTAAAATTCCCCCCTGAAGTCCACCAGCAACTGCCCACAGGAAAACCAAGCCACATAAAATTTATTTTCTCTTTCAATTGCCTGGCTTTTGTAATGGAAAGTTACTGCTTTCAAGACTATTTTGGAAAAAAAATTCCAAATTTGACAGTTTTTTTCTTACTTGTTTGCTTTATCTTCTTTCTCCTTGGGCAATAAACCTCATGTTTATGATCTATGCGTTTTGTTTTAAGTAATTTTGACATTAAAACGTAACAAACATATAGAAGAGTGCAAAAAAAAAAGAAAAAGCATACAGCTTGGTGGCTTACTACAAAGTGATTACTGGTGATACCACCACCTACATCCAGATATAGAGCATTACCTGCACCCCAGGAACACAGCCCCCTTCCAGAGACTAGTCCACCTTCAAAGGTCGCCACTGATCCAAATTCTAATACTCTACCTGTTTTCAAATTTTATATAAACGAAATCATGGAGATGACTTATTTGTGTCTGACTTGTTTAGCTCAAATTTACATCACTTCTATTGCTGTGAACAGCAGCAGTTTGTTCATTTTCATTGCTGAATATTCCACATTGCATGTATATCCCACAGTATGTGTATCCATTTCATGGCTGATGGATATTTAGATTGTTTCCAGTTTTCTGGCTGTTGAAAACAATACTTCTCAAATCACGCTTGTAAATTTCATGTGGCACATGGTCTGCATTCTGTCGGGTGAATTCTTTGAAGTGATAGTCTTCACCTTTTAATTACAGTGTTTAGATACATTATCATTATTTTAATAGCTTCTTATCTTGTCTTCTTGCCTTTTTCTAATGCCTTCCCTGTACTATATTCTTTCTAAAAATCAACTAGATCCTGTCATCTATATTTTTAAACCACTTCAGTTGTGAACTATTGCTCTGGGGTAAATTACAGACTCTACATGGCCCGTAGGGCCTCCTATGATTTGACTTCCTGCACCTTTTGCTCTGCTCTAGCCAAACCTTGTTCACCTCTCCTAAATGCACTCTTTCACGAGCTGCTTCCTCTGCTTTAATTGTTTTCTGTCACCCCTTGTCCATTTCCCTCCCTACCCCTCACCATGATTTCATCTGGCCAACTCCCACTCATTTCTTAAGTCACAACTTGTCATTTCCGAGACAACACTGAAGGTTGAATTGTCAAATTTGGAGCATACAAACACTCAAGTGAAACATGGGAAAGTCTGAGCCCATCAACAAAACTATCAAAGTCTGTTCTTCTCATATTAGGATGTATATTAGAACATGTGAAGTTCTCAGAGGTGTTTGGTGGATATGCACAAAGGGAGCCATTTCAGTTATGGAACAGCTCCTTTATATAGCCCATTAATACACAGTTCCATGACATTTTCTAGTGACCTATAAATACCAAGTTTAGTGACAATAAGCAAACTTGATAGACCATCTCTTAGAAATGATTCCTCTACTTCCCCCTAGAAAATACCATTAGGTCTTCACGTTTACAAAGGGATTTGACTGTGGTAACTCTTGCTAGGCATCCCTTAGAGGAAGAAAATAGATTTCAGACTTGCGGTTAATCTTTTCCTTTCCAACTTCTTAATGGAAGCGTTTCCAACACTCTAAGTCTGGACAAGTGTCTCTATTAATGTTTTCATAGTTTCTTGTGTTTCTCCCATCTAAGTGATTTCTGATGTATTGCCCGTAACCCCCTCAATACTATGAATTCCATTAAAATAAGGATTATGTATATTTTATTTACTGTTGTATGTCTAATGCCTGGCACCATTGCTGAGACATAGTAAGGCCTCAACAACATTTGTGAATTGCTAAATTGTTTAAATATATCTGCTCTTTTAAAATAAGGTCTTTTGCTTACTCAGTTTGACACTGTTGGTTTTTAAGCTTGTTTGAATAAAGTTTATACATAGTTAACTTTGATGAATGATTCTGGCATAGCAGAAAGAAAAAGACTCATGGGTTTCTTGTATAAACCTTGTCATAATAATTAGATTTTATACTCTCATTGAATATAAGGCATAATATGTCTTTGACCTTTCCAGAGATGTATTATTTATTTCCAGATTTACTTCTGCCGACTTTCTCTGTATTATTGTCTTCTTTCTTTCATTTTCTCACTCTTCTCCATTTTTCTATTTTTCCATCCTCATCTGTTTGCAATTCGTATTTCCTTTTTGTCTTTCTTTAAAATCCATTCCTTTTCTTTAGTTTTTGTCACCTCATAGAATTAAATAAATCAGATTTCCCTAGCATTTGAATTTAAGATTGAAATAGTAAGCTTCTTGTTTATACAATTAGTGGTTTAGACCTACCTTTGCTCCACAAAGGCTGACCTCCAGTTTATCCATAGGCTGACTGATAAGGTTATGATAAGACTGATAAGACTGAAAAGATTATGGGTTCTGGCTATTTCTAAGTTATGCCAAAGCATCTCAGTGACAAGGGATATATTCTCTCATGTACCTGGATTCAAACAATACTTCACTCTAATATAATTCATAATAATAATATTGAGTTTATGTGACAACTGACATTTTCCTGAAACTAAGGCAGCATTCGTGAAGAGACTATTACACTGACTGCTACTGAGTTCTTTTGAATTTGACCCACGTATACTTTCTTGTGCCATGGAATGGTTCAACTCTGCCGATCCTTTTGCTCTAGCGCATTTTTCTATGCAAATTACTGCTAAATCTCTATTCAAGTAGCACTTAGAATTTCATTTGGTCTTCACTGAATAACAATGCACCCTTTATGCATTTAGTCCTTATCCCATTAGCCAGTCTTATTAGCAACAATTAAAGTAATACTGTTCGGTGTAAGATGTAATTATAATCATAAAGGCATATATGGGCACTGACATTATACGACAATAGTTAGCAATAAGGTGGTTATCTGATGTTTTAAAGTAAGTTGATAATAATTTATTTCAGATAATTATTAAAAAGATACACAAAACTCAAAAATTTTAGAGGGCTCCTGAGCCCTTGAGACTGTTTTTTGATCCCCATATGTCCACATCTTTGAGACATCGTAGCTTCTTCCTTGAATTCTTAGACCAATAATTCTCAAAGTTTGCCCCCAAACCAACAACATCTGCATCACCCCAGAATTCATAGAGATGCAATTTTTGGCCTCACACTGAACCTACTAAATCAGCAATATTGAAAGTGGGGCCCAGAAACCTGTGTTTTAGCCTTCCAGGTGATTCTGATGCACACCAGTTTGAGATCACTGTCTTAGACCATGAGGAGATACTATCTGCCCTGGGCTAGAATATCAAAGTAGGGCAGTGTGCTGCACGTATTCTAGAAGGTGCACATGACTTGATGTATATGGCATGAATCATTTAAGAAGCAGTATTCGATCTCAATTCTATAGTGGGGCAAGGGTCTTGTAAGTTTAATGCATGAAGAGGGCAGTAATAAAACTAAAATAAAGTTACTATTCTAAGATGGGAAGACCAGGAGCTACTGCTTATCTATGAAGATCAAACTGAGTCAGGAGAGAGCAGAGGTCAGAGAGTCCGGAGAGTGTGTGTCAGAGGGAAAAAATGTGAAATCCAAGGATTAAGAGTTCAAAATCGGTGTCTATGGACAAACCAAACTGAGATTCTAAACCAGCTGGAGACAATAGCTGATTGACTTTCTGCTGCCATCGGGAGTTTGGACCAGATAAGACCCTGTTGCTGTGAAAGGGCATAGCTCTGTTACCCTTAAGCCTTTGGTGTCCTGACAATCATGGTTTAGATACACTGAAGGCTATATAATATGAAATTATATTTGAGAAAGGAAAAGAATCTTAAGATCAACTGCATCCATGTAGCTAGTACCTTATTCAGGATTCAGTGGGAGCTTCACTTCTCCAGGAAGATTTTCATGACCCTGTAAGGATAGGGTCCTGAGGTAAGTACCATGTGCTCCATAGTACGCTGAAGCTCTGCTATCATAGAAATCTCATACTGTAATGTAAGGGTCTTTTACCAACCTGTCCTCTCTAATCATAGTAGATTACAAACTGCA
This sequence comes from Phocoena sinus, assembly GCF_008692025.1. Taxonomy (NCBI): domain Eukaryota; kingdom Metazoa; phylum Chordata; class Mammalia; order Artiodactyla; family Phocoenidae; genus Phocoena; species Phocoena sinus. The sequence goes on along the minus strand of NC_045779.1, from coordinate 51,964,077 downwards.
TGAGGGACTGTGTTGGGAGTTCCCAAGATTCCCCTACCTTTGGAGATTCCCTAGAAATGTACACGAAACTCTTCATATAGACGTACTCATGGCTAAGATTTATTACAACTGTGTAATAAGGAGACACAAAAAGATGCAGGCAGAGTCTGGAGGAACCCATTATATAATACACTGAATGAATGAATGTACGTGAATTCCTTATGTTGTCTCTAGCCCATCAGGGGTCACACAGAATGTGCTCTTCCCCCAGCAATGAAAATGCAGCAAACTGTGTGTGATGTTTCTGCCCAGGGAAGCCCACTAGAGACATGATGCCCAGGATTTCTACTGGGCATTGGTTCCATAGGCATGCTCTGCATAGCACATAACAGAATTCCAGACTCCCAGAAAGAAAACACGTGTGCAGCATAAACTCTCTAGCCATAGTCTAGCCCTTATCAGTTCACTGTTGACTGGGAACACTTGAAAGCCAAGTTTTCAGAGTCCAGACAAGGGTCAACTTTGCAAGTAGGGCTTTCTAAGGACAGCAGTGTCAAACCTAGTATTATAGGGCTTCCCTGGTGGCGCAGTGGTTGGGAGTCCGCCTGCTAATGCAGGGGACACAGGTTCGTGCCCTGGTCTGGGAAGATCCCACATGCCATGGAGCGGCTGGGCCCGTGAGCCACGGCCGCTGAGCCTGCGCGTCCGGAACCTGTGCTCCGCAACGGGAGAGGCCACAACAGTGAAAGGCCCGCGTATGGCAAAAAAAAAAAAAAAAAAAAAAAAAAAAAAAAAAAAAAAAAACCTACTATTATAGCTCTTTCTGCACAAGGACCATATCTGCCCTATTCCCTGCTTTTTTCCCAGCAACTAGCACATTGCCTGAGAACCAGTAAATCTTCAGGAAATACTTGCTAAAGGAATTTTAGACCCATACAGATAAACAACATATTTCTAGAAGCTTTGGCCTGAGTATGGTTGTGTGTACATGCATACACACATGCCTGCGTACACACATACACACATGCCTGCGTACACACACGTACACACACACACACACGGCAAACACTAAAATATGCTTCACAATTTATTGACTGTAAACCTTTCTCAAGAGTTACTTAAGTGCCACAGTGCTACAGAAGATTTGGTTTCTGGATAGTTTGCTATCTGTTTGAGGGTGCAGGTCACTGACTCCCTGGAGCTCTCTGCTGAACTGTCAGAGAATCTAGGGCCTGGTCCAAGCTTCAGGGCACCCTTTAGTGAGGCCTAGGGGTGGGGGTGGAGTGGATACGCAGGAGCATAGGATGGAAGCCATCCTCTCTTCCAACCTATTTTTAGGGGTAATAGGTCTCTTCCTTCTTTCCTCTCTTCCCTCCTTGCCACCTGCCTGCCTGTTAATCTCTCGCTTTTTCTCTAATGCATATGGACACATCAGCTTTGGAGTAAAGTGAGTACCCACCTTTGTTGACCATTAGTTTAAAGGCATCCCTGCCAGTACTCTCCAGTCAAATACCACCAGGAACATGCCTGAAGTTCAAGTTGGATCTATGACTTATTGACACGAGGGAGAAGACAATCCTTGGGGTGTCGCAGTAAAAGTGTGTTAGGTGAAACTTATTATAGGATTTGGGCTTGTGTTAGGTGATTTGGGGAGGGTTTAAAGAAGCAGAATTTTGCTGTTGATTGGATGCTGTGAGGAATCGGGTAACTCTATGATTTAGTATCTTAAAAAATCTTTTTTTAGGAGGAGGAAAAATAGAGAACAAAGCCATAATTGGTAAAGAAGATGCAGTTGCTCATATAAACTGGGAGAGGTAGTTTTTTGTGCCTCGGACAGTATTCATGTTTTGTCTGTCTAGACACGATTACAGAATGGTCCTATTTTTGTCTTGATCCATCCTGGTCACAGGGTGGCCTTGTCTGATATTGACATTCTGTGAAATTGTTTATGTTCAACAGTAGAACACGAAGGCCTGGCTGGGAGTACAAGGCCAGCTCCTGGATATCAAGGACTGCTTTTCTTTCTCTCACCCCCGTGGCTGAGCTGGAATTGACGTACAGGGCAACTGATACACTTTTGGGGATGAGGCGAAGAAGCTGTGCTCCTATCAAAAGATAAAAAGTGATGGATCTACTTAACAGGCCCATGAACTCAGAGCTTAGGAGGGATAAATGTACCAAAAAGAGAGACTTTATAGACAAAGCAATCAACAATTTGATAAGAAAATGCACTAAAACTACGCTAACGTTACAGACTATTTTGGAGAAGGTGGGAGTCAAAGTTTTATTCTTTGTTTCTATGCACATAACTCTTTTTTTCCAATTCAAGAGTAAGTTATAGTTCATTTTCTTGTCACTTAATAGTTTGAAAAGTGCTTTATAGCCTGTCATTAGTTTGATTCTCATAGTAACCTTGAGGCAAGTATTAACTTTTTATTATTATTATTTACAGATTAATAAACTGAAGCTCAGAGAGGTTTAACAGACTTGCCCCAGAACACAGAATTAACTTACAGGAGTGAGTGACAGAGGATTTGACCTCTGATTCTGAATCTCATGCTCTTTCAAAAGGGACACCCAGCTTCCATTGGGGGGACTTCTTCCTTCTCATATAATTTAAATAAGTAGCATCAACACCCTCTTTGAGTCACAGTCATAGTGCCAACTTACATAGCACTTCCTGTGATTCAGACATTTTTCTAAGCACTTTATATAAATTACCTCCTTTAATCCTCAACCCTTTGTGTAGATACAGTTGACCCTTGAACAACAGTGGTTTGAACTGCATGGGTCCACTTATAAGTGGATGTTTTTTTTTTCCAGTAGTAAATGCCACAGTACTATGCAATTCCCAGTTGGTTGAATCCGAGGATATGGAATCTCGCATACAGAAGAAACTTGGATACAGAGGACCGCTTATAAGTTATATGTGGATTTTCTACTGGTGGAGGGTCAGCACCCTTAAACCTGCTTTGTTCAATGGTCAACTGCTTTCATGTTCCAAAGGATGAAACTGAAGCAGAGAGGATGAAATTAAGGAAGAAAGAGATAACTTGCACAAGGTCATGCAGCTAATAAGGGGCAATGTCGGAACTTAACCCCAGGTAGACGGTTTCCAATGCTCATGACTTTTAACTACTGTGATTTACAGCCACCTGTGCTCTCTCCATTCTTACCAGTGGGTGATTAAGTTGCTCTTGGGGTGCAGAAATTATGGATCTAACTGAAGTCTGTTATCCTCCTTTGGCCATCTCCTGTCTTCTAGGGTTCACACTCCTCAAGAATACCTGCTGCCTTTATTAGCGCTTCCCACCCATTATTTCTGATGAGAAATATTTTCAACTTGTTTATCTCAATCCTGGCAGGAGGACAGAGAGAGAGGCAGAGAGGGAGAAAGAGAGGGAGAGATGGGGGTGGGGGGGAGGGAGGCAGAGAGAGAGAGGAGAAAAAGGAGGAGGAGGAGAAGGGGGAGGAGAGGGGAGGGAAAGAAAGATCTCCAGGCCTATTTTTTTTTTTTTGTGGTATGCCGGCCTCTCACTGTTGTGGCCTCTCCCGTTGCGGAGCACAGGCTCCGGATGTGCAGGCTCAGCGGCCATGGCTCATGGGCCCAGCCGCACCGCGTTACGCGGGATCTTCCCGGACTGGGGCATGAACCCGCGTCCCCTGCATCGGCAGGCGGACTCTCAGCCACTGTGCCACCAGGGAATCCAGGCCTATTTTTGTAATCTCTTGACCTCTTGCCCTTACCCAACTTTTTGTTGAATTTCACAGTCTTTGGTAGTGTCTCTGTTTCAGCTCCATGTTCATTCCTCGACCTTCATGGTGAACCTGACCTTTCTGGTTTGGACTCTGTTCACTAAGATCTGGGCCTGTACTCACTTCCTGCTTCTGCCCCCCAGCTCCAGACCACAGGGTGCACATCCTGGAAATACTTCTTTCAAAGTTTCCCCTCCCAGGAGCTATGAGGAATGATCTAGACCCTGGGCCCAAAGATCACCTGTGCCTCAGCTCCTGTGGGGCCTCCAATGCCTTTTGCCTCCAGCAAACCTACCAGCTCTTCCTCCTCTGCTACTAAACTATTCTGAAGAACAGAGTTTATGCCTCAAAAAAAAAGAAGTGGTGCCTTTGTGTCACCAGCATATAATTTTCCTGAAGTTACTTGGAGAAGCAGCTTCAAAGATGCTCTACTGTGATAGGGATGAGTGTGTGTAGAAAATAGAGAACTAAGCACTCTTCCTTGACTCTGCTAGTTGTTCTTGTCCTATCTTTGGTAATCCAGGCACCGGAGTGGGGCTGATCAAGTATATAAAGATCAATTCCGCCCTTCCCTGGACAACAGCCAAGTGAAGACTGTTCCAGAATAAGTTTACACGGTCAGCAGTGGAAGGACCAATCAGTTGTGTTACAATGTTATCTTAAGAAAGCAACAGGATTTAAGTCTTTCTGTAATATTTCCTTTATTTTCTGCTAGATGCTATACTAGGAATCTGTGGAAGAAAGATAGATATTATTTGGCCTCTGCCATCAAGGGATTTACACTTGAGTGAGAAAAACAGGCACATAGACAGATTACAATATGATGTGATAAGTACAAAAAGGGACTATTGTATAGTTCTAGAAACAGCATACAGGAAGAAGCTATCAGTTCTCTGTATAGGAAAGCTTCCTTATGAGGTTGTTTCTAAACTGGGTTTTGAAGGACGAATAGGAGTTGTCCAAAAAAACAAAGGGAAGATATTGGGTAGGAGGAAAGAATTAAGACCAGGATCCTGGTCACAATTAAAACCATAGAATGAGGACCTACTTCTAACAGTATTATGGACTAAGGTACTATTAGAGGTCTCTCTGCCACAGCAAAACACTTCCAAAATGACATGTTACGCTCACAGGAAAGTATGGAAAATCTTAAAGGGCCAGATCATAAGAGTGAATGCTGAAATCACAGAAGCAGATGAACACAGACACGGAAGCTGCTGTTGCTCTGGGGATAAAAAGTCTTATTTATAACCCAGAGTTTTATGTACCAAGGACTACTGCGTGGAAAGACTAAGTTTGGGGTATGTGACTCTATGTTAGACAACATCACAGCTTGAAAACTGCTGAGAAAAGCAGATGACTAATTCCAGAGATTGTCTTTATATGCAAATCTCTTTGCAATAAAAGTTTCACTGTATGGATAATCAACATAAAATGAAAATGCTGTGTGACTGTTATGAATGTATATTCAAATTTCTGTCTTACTTTTGTAAGACTTACTTTTGAAATTATATTGCCAAGTATAAGAACTAGAAAATCTGAGAGAATATGACTAAAAGAGGATGAAAATTAGAAAGGTGAGCTAAAAGTAGCCTAACAGTCTAGTCCCCAGTCACCATCAGGAACTTGGATGGTAATGAATTTATACTTCCCAAGGCCACAGGGTTTTGCTGGGAGTCCAAATCCTTCCAAAAGCTAAGATAAATAGTAGTTCCCAAGACAACTCTCTGAAGCTGTACAAGTGAACCCTTTGAAGAATTTCCATAAAATACAAATGACAGTGGTTAAAATAAGGAGTTATTCAGAACCCACAGAGGAACATAAGTGAAAATAAATGAAATGTTAAAAAATTATAGAAAGTTGCTGCAGAAGCCATTAAAAGAGGGGGGAGAATACAGTCTTTGAAGGATTTTCGTATTGTCATTGAATGTATGAGTTTCACAATTAACTCTTTTTGAAGAAAGATATTTATTTGTGCTTGCATTGATTCACTTAATAAACACTGAAAGCCAAGTATGTGCCAGATACCACATCAAAAGCTGGAGATACGAAAATGAATAGACCTCACCACCTGCACTTCTGTAATTCCACAGTCTACAGTAGACTACAGTGTGGCCTTCGTGTAACAAATAATTGCAGGGCTGTGAGATAAGTGCTGTAATAAGATATAGTGGTGACACACACAGCCCGGGGTGGATAATGGGATGGAACATATATTATCTTTTCATCTGGGATGAGCATCTACTTATGGCCGTGATCTTCCTTGCATTTTTAGAGTGGGGGCTGCACCAAGTCAGGGAAGCCTTGGGGGCTTTCTGACTCCCTTTCTGAGCTTTATCAGTGAAATTTTATACAAGTTATATTCCTATCTGTGTATATTTCACGTCTCTGTATACTCTAGCCAATGCACGCACAATGCAACAGCAAAATAAAAATATAAGGAAACAATAAACAAAGACGCATTCAGGTGTATCAAGGGAATAAATGAAGTGGTATGACTTTCAGGGCATGAATCTGTTTTCATTCATAGTACCTTCCTTTTTCTTTGGGGCTGGGGGCTCACAGAGAATTATAAAGAAATTACTTTCTCAAGGAGGTGTGGTGTAGAGTGATGACTGAGAGTGTGGGATACAGAACCTACATGGTCTGGGCTCAACTCAGGCAGGGCCACTGACTACTCAGGGACGTCAGGCACAATGTTTAACTTAGCGGGCTTCCCTGGTGGCGCAGTGGCTGAGAGTCCGCCTGCCGATGCAGGAGACACGGGTTCGTGCCCCTGTCCGGGAAGATCCCACATGCCGCGGAGCGGCTGGCCCCTGAGCCATGGCCGCTGAGCCTGCGCGTCCGGAGCCTGTGCTCCGCAACGGGAGAGGCCACAACGGTGAGAGGCCTGCATACCGCAAAATAATAATAATAATAATAACTTAGCACAGCCTTAGTCTGCTCATCTGAAAAATGGGGATGTAATTTGCAATTTTTTTTCCCTTCATAATGTTATTGTGTGGATGCTTGCAAACAGCTTAATACATGTGATGACCACAATGATGATGAAAAGTCACCCAAGCTACAGGAGTGGGGTCTGGCCAGGGGAAACATTTGGTCCAAAGGCTTTCCAAGTTTTTAGCGTATTAGCATCACGTGGGGCAGGGCTGGCTTCATGGATGTGAACCTGTATGGGGCCTTGTCCAAAGAGGGGCTCCCCCCGTGATTTAACGCTCTGCTGTTGCCATCTCAACACTCTTAAATTTAAACAGGAGCCCTATATTTTCATTTGAAAATGGGCCCTGCAAATTTATGTAGCTGGTCCTGTCTGGGGAGCATTTAAAAATCCCAATGCCTGAGCCCCACCCTGCATCAATTAAGTCAGGATCTCGGAGGCTGGGACCAGAGATGCTTCTCATTTTTTAAAAGTTCTATAGATGAGTTTTATATGTAACAAAGTTGAGAAGCAGTGCCTTGATTTTCCAGTTGATTGCTGGCAGTCTAGGGCAGCTTTTGCCTCTGTGGCCTATGTCACCTTGGTGGGGGAAACTTGTTTTAGGTATAAATTTCTACTGCAAGAGAATTAACATATGTTCCTCAACTTTGAATCATGTCTATTACTGCACTGCACACACCAGAACGCCCACCAATATAGCTGAGTGGTGACTGTTCCTGGAGTCAGACCATAGGAAACTTTCTTTAATCTGTAAAATGGGGCTTGAAATAACACCTATCAATACATCAGACAGTTGTTATGAGAATCAAATAATTCATATTAAATGCGTAACAGAAAGCCTGACACATAATAGGTATTCAATAAACGTGAGCTATTATTAATGTTATAATCATGTTGTTTTGGCTGTATTAGTAACAGGAAACTTTGATGACCTAAAAGATTCCTGTCATGAGAACATCCTTAAGGTACTTGTTTCAAAGTCCATGGTTATTCTTCAGAGTGTACAAGGCATTTAGTCCAAGGAAGTACAGCGGCTTGAGGCAAGCCACGTCACAGCACATAAAGGCAAGCTGTGAATAATTTACTCATCCTGCCAATCTGTCAAATTATTGAAGTTTTCCAAAGCACCATCTGACCTGATTTCTCAGACCACCAACCCCCACCCCCCCTTTACGGAGGACACGGCTAATTGGAAGAGAAAAGACATCCACAACCCTCATGCCCTTTGTACATCAAAACATGCCATCTGTCACCCCTATCCTTAGTCACCACCCCAGCCAACAAAATCTCTCCATCATCGATGACTGTACTTATATTTGTTCCTTAACTATTGATCATTATTTTTTGTTTATTCTGATATCCTTCATTTTTGATAGTAAGATGACAGAATGGATGCTGCAATACACCTTTAGAGCCTCAAGCACTGCTAAGACGCAGACGGATAGGTTTTTAAGCCTTATAGGGGGATGAGGACAAAAGGAAATATAAACGATATTTCAAGGCATAAACGAACCATAAACTTACAGCTTTAATTTTGCAGTTTGAAATTTTGTTTTCCTATTTTCCTCCATCTGAAGGATTACTTGGCATTTTGCTAGTACCGCAGAGGGAAAAAATTTATGAATGCCTTTTGGTAGGGAATTACAAAGAACTGTGTAAATACTAATTTAATTAGAATTCAGCATGGAAGCCAAAAGCCAGAAATTATTTATCTGCCTGACACCTGGTTGACGTGCTTACTTGGCACGGTGGTTCTTAACCCAGCAGCACTTCAAGATCACGTGGGAGCTTCAATGAAATCATACCTAAACTCTGGCTCCTCTTTCGACCAGTTAAATTTGAATCTTTGGGGATGGGGTCTGGGCATCATTTTTCTTTTTGTCTTTTAAATAGACGATTTTTAAAAAGCAGTTTCAGATTCACAGCAAAACTGAGCAGAAAGTACAGAGAGTTCCCAGCTACCCCCTGCCCACCCCCCAATAGCCATCCTCACTATCAACATCCCATACCACAGTGGTATGTGTGTTTGTTATAACCGATGAACCTATACTAACACATTGTTATCAAAGTCCACATTACAGTTCACTCTTGGTGTGGACAAATGTTTAATGACATGCATCCAACATTGCAGAATCATACATCACTGCCCTAAACGTACTCAGTGCTCTGCTTATTAATCCCTCTCTCCCCACTAACCCCTGGCAATCCCTGATCTGCTTACTGTCTCCATAGTTTTGCCTTTTCCAAATGTCATATAGTTGGAATCATACTGTATGTAGCCTTTTCAGATTGGTTTCTTTTACTCAGTAATATGCACTTAAGTTTCCTCTATGTCTTTTCATGGCTTGATAGCTCTTTTCTTTTTAGTGCTGAATGATATTCCATTGGCTAGATGTACAGTTTTTTATCTATTCACCTATTGAAAGACATCTTAATTGCTTCCAAGTTTTGGCAGTTAAGAAAAAAGCTGCTATGAACATCTGTGTACGGGTTTTTGTGTGGATGTAAATTTTCAACTCATTTGGGTAAATATTAAGGAGCAAATCGCTGGATCGCATGGTAAGAGCAGGTTTAGTTTCGAAAGAAACTGTCTGTCTTGCAAAGTGGCTGTACCATTTTGCATTCTCACAAGCAATGAATGGGAGTTCCTGTTGCTCTACATCCTCACCATCATTTGGTGTTGTCAGTGCTCTGGATTTCAGCCCTTCTAATAGGTGTGTCGCAGTATCTCATTATTGTTTTCATTTGTATTTCCCCAGTGACGTACAATGTGAAGCATCTTTTCTATATGCTTACTTGTCATCTGTGTCTCTTTTTTGGTGAGGTGTCTATCTGTTCGGGTAGTTTGCCTATTTTTAGATTAGGGTTTTTTTTTTTTTAAATCAGGTTCTTATTGCTGAGTTTTAAGAGTTCTTTGTATGTTTTAATAGTTCTTTATCATCTATGTCTTTTGAAAATATTTTCTCCCAGTCTGTGGTTTGTCTTCTCTTTCTCTTGATGGAACATCAATTAAAAAAAATCTCCTCTGGTGATTCTAACATGTAACAGGATTAAGAACATGGAGCCCCAGCTAGAAATGTGAGGGATCCTTATAGAACCCTCAAGAGCTACATGCTTTAAGGGTTGAGAAAGTACAAAAGCAATCTTAAAAAACACCCTATTTGATTCTGGTGGGACTGTACCAGTAAGCAAACAATGTTGATGCCTGGTTAAAAAAAAGCACACACAAACACACCTTCAACCACGTAGGAACAAGAACTTTCTCAAGCTAAAAGCAAATTCAGAGCTGCTAGTTCCCTGGCCCTGAGGGCATCACAGCAGCAGAACAAAGTCAGTGCAAAACACAGTGTGGCCTCTTTTCTTTCTCACTTTTAGGTTTTCTCCACTTAGCTCAGGCATTTGGAGTTCCCCTTGCACACTTCAGTTAGACCTGAGCCTCCCTGAAAGGCAGCCACACTAGCTGTTCCCAGCGGAGCATGGGAAGTGTTCTTCACTGCCGTGTGCAGTGCAGCCCACCCCCACTCACTGCTGGGTTCAGGGCCTTGAGGGACCAGATACTGCCCCCCACAAAAACGAATGTCATCCCACTTCTGAAAGACTTCTGCCTTGAATCCCTACCTTTAGAGAACTTCCTGCCTAATATAGAAGGAATTGTAAAGGTCTCCTTCACTCTAATGCCTGAAAGCCTACAGCAGTGTAGGACCTGCTTGCAACCTCTGGGGCCCCATCCTGACCCCTGTTCAATTCTGCAACAAAAGAGCCCCCTAAAACGGCAGCTCTTCTACGCTGATGATATGTGGGAAGCAACTCTATAAAGGGAGAGAGAGAAGGGGAAAGGACAGAGGTAGAAAGCATTTAATTATTTGGTAACCACTTAGAGTGAGCTACCCAATATAAATAATCTGGATTATGCCTGTGTGAAGTCTCTTCTTCACCCAGTAACCAGTGATCCTTAGTTATATGAGTCAGATCATGTCACCCCTCTTCTCAGAAATCTCCAGTGGTCTCCCAACTCACTAAGAAGAAAGTCCAAAGTCCTTATCATGGTCTACAAGGCTCTATGGGACCTGCACCCCATCGGTTCTGCAACCCTGTCTCCCAGTGCTCACTGAGCTTCAACTGCATTGGCCTCCTGGCTATGCCTGGTATGCACCAAGCATCTCAGCTTGTAATTGCTATTCCCTGGGTCTGCAAGGTTCTTCTTCTGGAGGTTGGCATGATCCCTCCCTTCCTTATGGGAGAGACAAGCTGACCCTCCTATTTAAGACATCACCCCATCCACCTCTGTCACTCTCTCTCCCCTTACCCTGCTTTGTATTTCTTTATAGTATTTACAGCCCCTTGACACGTCAGAGAGTTTTTGTTTATTGTCTGTCTTCTACCACTAGAACGCAACCTCCATCAGAGCAGAGGCTTTGTCTTGTCCACAACTGCATTCCCAGAGCCTAGATTGGTGACGATTAGACCTACACTGGTGTCAAGTAAAGTTTCAGAACATGTGCGGAGGGATCTTTCAAATGACATCCCTTAGCAGAGCCCTTTCTCCAGAACGCTAAGGACAGCTGTCCAACATTTCCACTTGAATGTCTCAGCATGTTAAAAGACTGTAAGCCACAGCAGAGCAAGGACTCTATTGTTTTGCCCACCAGTTTCTCCCCAGCACCCAAGACAATGTGGGTCTATGGCCTGTGCTCACTGTTTGTTGAATGAATGTTCAGAATTGAACACTTTTCCCACCAGCCCAGCCATTAACCTGGGAGACAACCTTGATTTCTCCTCATTCTTCATCTTGTACATCAAATCATATCAATCCTTGGGGATTGTATCCCATTTACATCTACGAAATATACAGATTTCTCTCTAATCCTATGGCCATTACTCTAGTCTAGACTTTGTAAATCTCTGATTTCCTCTAATTCATTCTTTAGTTGACAGGTTTAAAAATTTTTCTATTAAAGCAGATCTGATCACGCCTTTTTTATTATGCTTAAAACTTGTTAAGGACTTCACACTGTGCTCAAGATACAGTCCAAACTCTTCAGTGCGACTGGCACAGATTGCATGATTAGATCCCTGCTTTGCTCTCTCATATCAAATTCTATACACCAAACACACTGGCCCAAGGCTCTGTCTTAGCTCTGGACCTTTGCACAGGGTGTTGCTGCTGCCTGAAGAGCCTGGTTCTCGTCTCTCCATCCATACAGCTAACTCCTGCTCCTGTCTTCACCCCCCTTCGAGATTGGATCATGTGCCTTTGCTGAAGCACCTCCTCAAAACACATGCATTCATTTGTACCCCTGTGAAGGTAAGGGCAGTGTCTAACTTGTTCTCCATTGTGTCACCAGTACTAATCCATCCCTGATACATAGCAGAAATTTAGCAAACTTTTTAAAAAAATAGATCTTTATTGGAGTATAATTACTTCACAACACTGTGTTAGTTTCTGTTGTATAACAAAGTGAATCAGTCATGTGCATACATATGTCCCCATATCCCCTCCCTCTTGAGCCTCCCTCCCACCCCTCTACGTGGTCACAAAGCATGGAGCTGATCTCCCTGTGCTGTGCGGCTGTATGTTTCTTGATCAACTGAATCCTGTGTAGCCACAGTGGTTAGAGTGCGTGGTGGTGAGGAGAGCATGCTGTGTTGTTTAAGTTTAAACATCTAGTATTTAGAGCAAGCCCTGTATTTCCACAATTGTTAGTTTCTTTATATGGACGGGGTAGGGTTCACGTATGTATCCCTGTTGCCTAATACTGTGCCTGGCATGTTGTAACTGCTCAGAAAATGTTTGAAAAATGAAGGCTGCATATATTATTGCAGAATTTAAAAAACACACACATTGCACCTCAACTCTGGTAAAAAGGCAAAATAGTGGAAAGAATGAGAGCTTAGACAAAGAAAAAAATTCAGATAATTTTGGTTGCTTTAATGTGGACTCTACTCCTGACTGTAGCAGAAATGGTCTTAATGCCTTAACCACCAAAGAATTTCCAGTTTTACCACATTTTCTAAGATATTTGAACTGTTTAAGGGACATGCAGTATGAGTGTGAATGTGATGCTCACAGGATAACAAATACACACACACACACACACACACACACACAAATCCTGACTCTTAGGTAATATGGTGTAGTGGTTGAGAACCTGAACTTAAGGGGTCAGACAGACTTGGAATAACATACTGATGTGTCATTCCCTACATGTGGGAACTCAGGTAAATTACTTAATCTCCCAAGTCTCAGTGTATTAGACTGTAAAATGGTAACAATAATACCTAAATTTTAAAATGATGTATTGACAAGAGGGAGGAGATATGGGGATATATGTATATGTATAGCTGATTCACTTTGTTGTAAAGCAGAAAATAATACACCACTGTAAAGCAATTATACTCCAATAAAGATGTTAAAAAATAAAAATATAAAATGATGTATTGAAATACTGTATATAGCACTTGATATACCAAGCATAAAGTATTTTAGAAACTGTGCCTGATTATTACTAATTATTATTAAAAGATAATCCAATTACCCTTCATGTAACTGAATTCCTACTGAGCAGTAGTTCATCCTTTGCTTCAACAAAGCCCTGAAGCTCTCTAGTCGTCCTTTCATCAACACTAACTCGCCGTAATACCACCCACAACAGGTCTAATATTTTAAGGTTGCAAACGGAATACTGCAGGCCCATTCTTCACTAGTCAACAGAATTTCTGATACAAAAATATCAAAGATTATGCATTCTGGAAGGAGAACTAGGGAACCTCTAGGTGATATCTCTAAGGGAAATAGTCTTTAAATTTTCAATGTAGGGGACATCATGGTGGGAGTTTTGGCTATTTTAATGTAAGCCATGGATTAAGACTTGTTTGGAGGCAGGAGGATCAGATAGCTATTTTATGAACATTCCCTCTGAAGATGAACAGTTAAGAGTGACGCACTGTGCATGAATGACAGGACGCAACACACCATCCTGAACTTTCAGCCTCTTGAGAAAACTGGGGGAAAAACACGAACATTTTCCATATAAAAATGGAATGCGTTGAATTTTCTGAATCTTAACAGGACAGAGCAAAGAAGCTGACTTGCCAGAAGGCTTTCTCCAAGTTTCGAGTAATGAGTCATTTAAAAGAACAAAACATCTGTTGCATCTAGAAATTGACTATTGGGAGCAAAAACATTCACTGGAAAACAGAGAATTTGAACCTATGTCACAAGCAGTTTCACAAATAGTTTCCAAGACTAAAAAAAGAGAATTAGATTCCGCTCTCATGGCTAACAAACCAATATTGTTGCATCATGCCAATTTTATTGTTTTTGTTCTATTATGAGCACTGATCTTTAAGATTCTCCCGAGGCAATCAGAGTGCAATTCTGAATGTCATTCTCATTTGATTACCTGTCATCCAAAACTCTGTTCTCTAAACTTGGCGTGCACATGTATTTGTTCTTCTAAACTATAGTTACATTGAAAATTAGAAGACCAACCTGCCCAAGATTGATTCTCAGTGGCATTATTATGTGATGAAAAGATAGCAGGCTTTGCAGTAAGGTCTAATTTGAATCCTGGCTTGGCCATTGATGAGCTGTGGGAATTTGGAGTTACTTACCTTCAATTGAATGGAGTTGCCTCATATGTAACATAGGGAACATAATACGTATCTCACAGATTTGTTGTAAAGATTCATGAGTATCCACTGCGCTCATTACAGGGTCGTTCTAAATGCTTTCCCTGTAGCTTCCCGAACTCCAGGGCAACTCTCATACAATCTCCTTATAAATATCCTGGAATGCAGTACAGGGACAAAAAGTGTTTTTGATGGAAAGGCATCTTGCATTGGTCCTTGGACCCCGTGGGTAGCCACTGTCAAATTCTGTTTTCCGATGAAAGGTGTTTCAGAAGGGATCTCACGTACTCGATAATCAGCTTAGAAAAAACCTAAAGTTTATTAACTGTTTCATGGTTCACAGAAAACCGAATAATTAAACACTAATATGCCAGTTGTTTATTGACTGACTTCTACGATCTTGGCCCGTTTTACACATCATTTCAACCTTAAAACAACTGGACTTAGTTTGTATTTTGATCACCCTAATTAACAGAGGGAAGCCCTGAGATGCAGAGTTGTGCTCAACGAAAGTGGCAAATTCAGTGTCTGATTCTAAAACTGGGCACTTCCACTTCATCACTCTGCCTCCCCCAAATAATAGCATCTTTGGAATGTGTAAGTGGTTCAAGATACAGGATTACTTAACACACTCTACTCAGTATATTCACATTGTAATTTTAGGAATTTGATTTCCTTTGCTCCTTTCTATGTCCTTTTCCAACAACTATAAATTGTTTTTTATTACTTTAAAAATTTGATTCCAATCTGATGTCTAAATAAGCCAGACTTATACATCTAAATTGTATTTCTCCCTGAATTCCTACCTTCCTCCCTCAGGGCCTTCCCCACCTTTTATTCTCCTTCCTTTGGTCATGTCACTCTATTAAATATTATATATGCATTTACAAATACATACATATAGAAATACATCAAAGAACTCCAGATGTCTAGTCAGAAAATGATGCTAAAATAAACATGGCCTCCTTCCCGTTTTACCTATTAACTAGTCCTGGCCATTCCACAGTCGTTTGTAAAATATGGACATGCATCTCTGAACCTGGACCAATATTTCTTCCACATCTTCTCCATGGTTGGGGCATGTCTGGTCTAGGCCAAGAGTCAAAACTCCTTCTAATTTTAGATGTATACTCTCTAAATGAAAGAAATGCTATCCAATAAATTGTTTGGCAGTTCTTTTTCTCCTTTTCTTCCTGAGGAAGCAGATTACTACCTAACTTTCTTCTATTTGGAAACATTTCACTAGCCATTGAACGAGAGCCTTTGAGGTTCATTCATAACATACCACGTGAAGAGTCGGAAAACATTCTGCTTTGATCACCAGAAAAAGCCCAAAGGTGGAAACAGTTGCAGAAAGGAAAAGAATGAAGGGTCAACATATATACAAACTAACTGCACTGAAGTGAAATGAAATGAATTCCAATGAAGAATGGATTCCCATGGATATATATGTTCTGGTTCTGAATTAAGTTTTTTAGAGCAAAGGAAACTAACAACCCCTTTTAATGATAAATAATTACAGAAACTTTTATATAAAAACTTTAAGAAATTAAGACATTAGTTAAAGGAATTTTCTCTTTCCCTTTTCCATGAGAATTTCTGCCTAATTTACTTGGCTTACTGTTTCCAAGGCTTCTGATGCTTTATTTGCGTTTGGTTAGAAATCCCCTAAAATTATACACTAAAGAATAAGTATGCTATAAACGTATATACCTAAAAGTGAATATTAAAGAATATTCTAAAGGATAGGTACTACTCTAAAGGATAGGAGAAGGATGATGCTTTAATTCGTAGCATCAACTTATCCTAAAGACGATGGAGGTCATATATGTTACTAGGGTAAAATCCTCAAACACCATATGACATGTATAAAATAATGCCCCATATTTCAAAAACAGTCCTCAATCTCCTATCTTCTGCCATTGTATCAGATACCATGTATATGTTATAACCCATGCCTCAAGTTTTGGATTAGGAAATACTACCAAAGCACACATGGACAAAAGAACAACTAAAACAAACAAAAAAACCCACAACAAAATCCAGCCATTTCTTGTTTACAAGTGACTCAGCCAAAGGAAAAAAAATCAGGACACAGAAAGTCTGGAAATAACAAGATACAAAAAATGTACTAGGAAAATATTAAGAGTAAAAGAGAACGTGTTAATATTAGTAGAGAAAAAATTATATTTCTATGAATTACTATAATGGATCTTTCTGGGATGAGAGTGTTAGATGAGAAAAAGAGATACTGCATATTTTAGAGGTAAAAGATTTTATATTAAACAAGTAAATATGACCTATATACATCTAAATGCATAGCTATAAAATATGTAAGGCAAAATATTAGAAATAGAAGAAATGGATATACCTACAATTGTTGCAGAAAAATTTAACAAATTTTTCTTAGAAATTGATAAATAAAAAAGTATATGGCAGATATAAATAATTACCAAACTATATCTAATAAACATGCAGAGAACTTTGTATCCATGAACTGAAAATATACAGTCACTTTTTGTATATATGGATATGGAAAGTCTCACTAAGAAAAGAGACTATATACTAGTCCACTAACTAAACAGAAAAATTATTTTAAAAATGGGTATAATAAGGAGTATTTGATCATAATGCAATCAAATTAAATAAAGAAATTTATAGTAAAACTCTAATCACTTAGAAATTTAATCTTTTCTAAATAAATTTTGGCTTGAAAAGGAAATCAAAAAATTAAAATTTATATTGTAACAGAAGACAAATGAGAACAGAATTTGAACATAAGTTTCATATGTTCGTAAGTTCCATGGCCCTCCTCTGTGTACTCACGGGACCTGGTACTTCCCCCAGAAACATATCACATCACACATGTACAGGGAGCCCTTGGTTTACTGTTGTATTTCGGTGCCTGGCTCACTGGCTGGCACATCAATAGTTGCTGAAAAAACAAATGAGTTGAAGCAACTGACGAAGGATTAATCTCCAAAATATACAAGCAGCTCATGCAGCTCAATATCAAAAAAACAAACAACCCAATCCAAAAATGGGCAGAAGACCTAAACAGACATTTCTCCAAAGAAGATATACAGATCGCCAACAAACACATGAAAGGATGCTCAACATCATTAATCATTAGAGAAATGCAAATCAAAACTACAATGAGGTATCATCTCACACCAGTCAGAATGGCCATCATCAAAAAGTCTACAAACAATAAATGCTGGAGAGGGTGTGGAGAAAAGGGAACCCTCTTGCACTGTTGGTGGGAATGTAAATTGATACAGCCACTATGGAGAACAGTATGAAGGTTTCTTAAAAAACTAAAAATAGAACTGCCATATGACCCAGCAATCCCACTACTGGACATATACCCTGAGAAAACCATAATTCAAAAATAGACATGCACCCCAATGTTCACTGCAGCACTATTTACAATAGCCAGGACAGGGAAGCAACCTAAGTGTCCATGACAGATGAATGGATAAAGAAGATGTGGCACATATATACAATGGAATATTACTCAGCCCTAAAAAGAAATGAAATTGAGTTATTTGTAATGAGGTGGATGGAACTGGAGTCTGTCACACAGTGACATAAGTCGAAAAGAGAAAAACAAATACCGTATGCTAACACATATATATTGAATCTAAAGAAAAAAAAGCTTCTGAAGAACCTAGGGGCAGGAAAGGAATAATGACGCAGACATAGAGAATGGACTTGAGGACACGGGGAGGCAGAAGGGTAAGCTGGGATGAAGTGAGAGAGTATCAATGACATATATATACTACCAAATATAAAATAGCTAGCTAGTGGGAATCAGCTGCATCACAAGGGGAGATAAGCTTGGTGCTTTGTGACCACCTAGAGGGGTGGGATAGGGAGGGTGGGAGGGAGTTCAAGAGGGAGGGTATGTGGGGATATATGTATACATATGTGTGATTCACTTTGTTATACAGCAGAAACTAACACATTGTAAAGCAATTACACTCTTATAAAGGTGTTAAAAAAAAAGAAAGAAAGGAAAGTGCTCCCTGAGAGAGTTTAATAATGAGCCAAGGTATCTCAAAACCCACTACAGTTAAAATCCCAGGAACAAATCGAAAGAGAAGATAAGAAGGGTTATATACTCCATGCAAGCCTACCTTTTGTTCTAATATAAAAATTCCACTCTTGAGTATATATCTGAAAAAAATGAAAACACTAATTTGAAAAACTACATGCACCCCAGTGTTCACATCAGCATTATTTACGTTTGCCAAAACAAGGAAGCAACCTAAGTTTCCATTAACAGATGAATGGATAAAGAAGATGTGAGATATATACACATATTCATACAACGGAATACTAGTCAGTCATAGAAAAGAATGAAAATTTGCCATTTGCAACAACGTGGATGTAGATGGAGGGTATTCTGCTAAGAAAAATCAGTCAGACAGAGAAAGAGAAATACTGTACATCACTTACATGTAGACTCTAAAGATAAAACAAACTAGTGAATATAACAAAACAGAAACAGATTCACAGATATAGACAACAAACTAGTGGTTACCAGTGGGAAGCGAGGAAGAGGGAGGGACAAGAGAGGGGTAGGGGACTGAGAGGTACAAACTACCATGTATAAAATAAATAAGC
Source organism: Phocoena sinus (assembly GCF_008692025.1). Classification (NCBI taxonomy): domain Eukaryota; kingdom Metazoa; phylum Chordata; class Mammalia; order Artiodactyla; family Phocoenidae; genus Phocoena; species Phocoena sinus. The sequence goes on along the minus strand of NC_045779.1, from coordinate 51,945,143 downwards.
TGGGCTTCCCTGGTGGCGCAGTGGTTGAGAGTCCGCCTGCCGATGCAGGGGACTCGGGTTCATGCCCCGGTCTGGGAGGATCCCACGTGCCGCGGAGCGGCTGGGCCCGTGAGCCATGGCCGCTGAGCCTGCGCGTCCGGAGCCTGTGCTCCACAACGGGAGAGGCCACAACAGTGAGAGGCCTGTGTACCGCAAAAAAAAAAAAAAAAAAAAAAAAAAAAAAAAAAAAATAAATAAGCTACAAGAATATATTGTACAGCACAGGGAATACAGCCAATATTTTATAATAACTATAAATGGAATATAACCTTTAAAAATTGTGAATCACTATGTTGGACACCCAAACTTATAATGTACATCAATTATACCTCAATAAACCCACCCCACACACAAAATATATATATAAATTCCTAACTTGGAAGACAAGAATTAATATGTTCATTTTATGGCTGAAAATGAAATTAGAGCACTTCAGTGAATGAATAATCTGTGTTGCTTATCTTGCTAAGTAGCATATTAATTTATGGTTTCTTACTGGTGCCCAAACACCAGGAATCATGGGAAGCAGTGTAATGTATTCAAGAAGGATGCTTTTACGTATCTGAAAAACATTCAGGTCAAATTAAGTAACAATTCACATGGTAAGAATTAGGTTGTATCAAGAAGTTAGTCAATTTTTCAGGCAGACAGGGTTAATCCTGCTAGTGATGGGGTGGGCAGCTATCAACATGCTATGATGGGTCGGGGACAAAAGATCTGCCTGCCCAAAGAGGCTTTTTCTTCCAGCCTTTCTGAAAATCCTCTTGGAGCCACTTGTACTGTCAGTGTCTCCAAGTGGATCTGGCAAATGAATTAATGCCTCATTGGACAGCATGATACCTTAACCTCCTTTATAAAAATGACAATTTATTTTGACACGAGTGTCTGTCTGGTGGATCTAGGGCAAGGGCTCTCCGTGTTCCCAAGGTGATCAGGGATCATCTTGTGAATCAGTTAAGGTAGAGTAACACTCGTAATCTACCGATGATTGATGGTTAAGTGGGAATAAGGGTTCAGTGTCTTAGAATCTAAGTCCTGTCCTTTACTGATTCCTACACCACTTATCCATTCTTTCCTGAAATCTTAGCGATTTTTCTGTTCATTAACATTCTTTGACATTTTCATGCTTGTTCATATTTTGTGCTTTGCCCATAACGTTCCCTTTTCCTGAAAACTGTATTTTTCAGTTTTTTTCTCTATCTCAAGATTTTACCTATTTTAAGGACCTTTCTTAAATGCTTCCTCCTTTGTAATGGCTGTCCTGGTATCTTCAGGAAGAATCTACCATTTATTGTATGCGATTCCAAATACTTTGCAGATTGCTAGGTTAAAAAGCTTATTTCAGTGTAGCTGTGCATGTGTCAATTCACAACTGAGGATGGGGGTGGCCTTGACCTTGCACAGTGCACATTGCAGGTGCTCAATAAAAAATTCTTACTTAGTGAATGAGCTTTCATTATATAATTCACGGACTCCAGGGGGCATGGGTCGATGACTCGGAGAATGTGTAATCTAAGCTAACTCTCGGGAACTAACACTTGCAGACAGCTTGTATCTGAAGGATTTATAAACTCAAATCATTGCCTCAGATCGCAAAGTCTGATTTAAAAAAACTGGCCTTTGGAGTTCAACAGGCTATGCTCTAATCAGATCATATTCATTCTTCCATTCGGTGAAATGGATTTCAGCTTGAACAATCATTTATTCAATTCTCTGCAGAGTACAGCTTAGACTTAGATATATGCAGGTTATTCTGTCATTCAGGTTTAATTCTGTTTTTGATGCTGGAGGCTGCTGACATAGTGGAGTCCCGGATGGAAACCTAGGCTGCGCACCCACAGGGGGTTCAGGACCAGGTGCATCCAGCCTTGTCTGAATGGCTGACAGTGGGGAGTCACCAGCAACTGATTTTCTGGAGGTTATTTGAAAGCCTCGTTGTGAGGAGCTCACCCACAAAGAAGGAAAAGTTACGGAGTGAAATCCTGTTGTGAATACAATGTGGCATTTTGAATTTAGGAGCGTGATTCATGGCTCAACCCTCTTAGCATCAATTAAGTTATCTGTGAACTCAGACCAGAACCATTTTTCTTTTTCATGCTACTTGCATACTGATGACAGAAACAACTGTAGACCTTTAGAAAGTTGCTCTTCCAAGTTGCTCAAAATAAAGAGAAACCCCTGCAATTTCCAAAATGTGTAAGCTACTCCCAGGTGGTTCTTGGTCCATAGTTTCTCTTTCCTACACCCTCTTCCTCAGGAAAACAATCTCCCCACATGACTACTAAACCCAGGACTGCTGGCTGATGGCCCTTCAACACACCTTCTTCCTTCCTGCCAAAATCCTGATTTTGCTCAGCTATCCATCCCTGCACCACACAGCACACATGAGTAAGAGGAAACTGACACCATCTCCAGTACCAAGTGTGGATGATAATTAGCCTAAAGGGATCATCACATGGAATTCTCTTGGCAACTATTACTGAGGCAGGAGTGGGCTTCTGACTTTAGTTGGCTCAATTAGATTAAAGTGAAAGACACATTCCTTCCTTGAGAGCAGTGATTTCTCTCTCTCCACCCCTTTCCCCTCCTTCTCCCCCTCCTTCTAGATGTGAACAAGAGACCACATGGCTATAGTTGCTGCTGGCAGCCATCTTAGGACCAAAACAAGAAGGACCATTAGGATAAAGCAAACACTCTATAGACAGCAGAGCAGAAAGACAGAAAAATCTGGGTCTCTGATATTGTAGCTTGAGCCCATGAATCAAATCACCCTGCAGTTTACTGCCATACTTCGTGTTATGCGAAATAATACAGTTCCATATTGTTTAAGCCTAGACGAGTCATGGCTTCTGTTACTGCAGTTGAAACCATACCAACAGATATATTATGAAAAGCTAATTATGAAACTGCGAACACAAAATTTCGTGTTATCCTCAAACAAAACTTAAAGTTAACCTGACTCATTTAGTGATTTACATAATTGTTATCACACTGCATAATAATTAGATAAATTATAAACAATGCACACAAATGACTAATTTCCCAGGGAGACGGTGGGAGAAGGTGACATGGAGCAATGAAAAGCTTACCTTATTCAGAACTATGGATGGAAATGTTCTACCCCACTTACTTCTAAGAAAAGGAGCTGCACATACGTTTGTGATCAATAATCAGCTCCCAATTGGAAAGGGACTATTGCTTATTGAGTACTTACTGGAAGACAAGCAGTCTCCTGGGTGCTTTTTATATAGCTGGAGTCATGCAGTCATTGAGAGCAGTAGATGTGGAAGAGTGGCTTAGAACTTGTTCCATTGGGGCACGTGCTGGATGCAGCCAATTTTGAATTGAAAGAGCAGATGGGGTATACATCTTCTCTACTCTGCTTCACCCAAATTCCACACTTGGATTCCCAAGGTGACTGTTCTCTTAGCGAAATCAGTCTTTCCCAGAGCACAGCCACTTTGCCCCAAGGGGCTGGTTCCAGAGGAACTTCCGATATCAGCCACATACAGTGTCAGAATCAGCCCTTCCACATAAAACTCTTAGGCCCTGGTGTTAAGGCTGGATCAACAGCTGAAATAGCTACCCTTTTTTGTCAAGGTAAATTTATTTCAGGTGCCGCACTGCTTGCCAATGAAACCTGACTGGCGCAATCCCAGAAAGCCCCATCGGGTCTCACCAAGTTCTGTTCTCAGGAACAGTGTTGGATCTGTGGTCCCTTATTCCCCAGAAGTCCTCTGGGCTCCTAGGTAACGCTTTTGAGATCCTGACTTGATCAAGTTTAAAAAGCACTAATCTAAGAGTGCCTGCTTTCCTACACTTGAACAACCAAGGGGGCTGCACGAGTGGTTCACAAGTGATTCATCACTTGATAAAGGATTGTTAAAATTTATATAAAACAACACATTTTACATACATATACATGTGTATAATTTGAATATCAGATCATTACACAAATGTTCCATATCTTTTTAAAGGTCTCATGGAATTCCATCTATAAGAATACCATAATTTACTAAATCAATCTTCTAACGTTAAACTTTTAGATTGTTTCTCTTTTTTCTCTTCTATAAATATTTCCTCACAACACCAAATGCATAAGTTTAAACGTTCCTGGTAACATTTTAAAAGAACTGTTCAAACTGACCTTGGGGAAATCCAGAATCATCGTAAATGAATATGGGGACTATTGTGGAACGTGTCACTACCTCTACCAGAGAGATTACGAGCCAGAACCACATAACTGCTCCTTTTCAGAGCAAACGCTACCCGCGAAATGGACCCTAATTCCTCTTCTTTGACCGTTTCCTTGCTGTGTCCTGTTGGGCCCTATTAGCCTCCCACATCTACTTCCTCAGCTTTTCGTGTTTCCTCTGCTCTCCCCGCAGGTGCCTCCTGACCAAGGCCTTGCTCCGATTCCGCCAGCCAGGCACTGGGGTGCTTCAGGGAGCCCAGTCCACGGCTCTCTGCTTTCTTCCTCAACCTTTTTTGGAATTGACAGCTTGCCCCAGCCCACCTCTCTGTGACCACACGAGGGTTTTAAATTGTTCTGAGTAAGGCAGGAGCTATGGGAAGGCTGAAGAGCAGTGCTGAGGCCGGGAAGTTGAAAACTTAGGGAAAACCCGCCATTGGGCTGCACCCACCGGCCCTGCAAGGCCTGTACTTGCCCAGCTTTAAGACCCAAGAAGGGGCCTGGAACCAGCAACAGAGACATCAGTGGTTTAATGCGTGGGGGAAACTTACGTGTCTGAAGCAAGGTCCTGGAGCGACACCCCACCGTGTGCAGCTGACTGCGGACAGGACATGGCGGCGGTCTTCTCCAAGATTGCTAGTTATAGGGGGAATTGACAGCAGGTGGGCTCATTAGTTACCAGGGAAACCAGCAGAGGGGTACGCCCCTTCCGGCCCCTTTGATGAGAACAATCACCAGCTGGGGCCTGGGGCAAGTACTAGGCAAGTCAGTCAAGTGCCTAGGGCTTAGGTGAAGCAAGCCCTGGTCGAGAAGGGGATTACAGAAAGCGAGAGAACAGCCATGTTGAGTGGCCTGACCATACACCCACTTTCAGAGCACAGATCCCACTCTTTCCCTAGGTGCCTTTTAGCGATGATATTTGATATTCTACTTTATTTCCTTTTTGCCCCAGGCTAATGTTTCAACGACTGCACCTGAGCTGCAAGTTTCATTTATTTTTATCTTCTGTTGGTAAGCATCTGGACCCTACATTTTGAGAGGCACTGGCTTCTGATTCTATTAGTCCTTCTAGCCCTTCTTGGAGCTCCTGGAGACCCAGGTGCTTCCCCTGCCTCTGCTCTCGCGGTAATGAAGAGGCCGTGCTGCTCAGTCATTTAATCATTCATTCATATTCATAGAAAAACATAAAGACAATTTGCTTAATTACATGGCTTGATGCTGCCATGTGTCTCCCAATTTTCCGTGTGTGGTTTCATCAGTGTAACAGTCACTCTCCATGAATTTAAGACCTTTAATTGCTGGGGAAATTTCTCCAGGAGAAGTAAGATGCAAAGAGGGAAATTGACTTCCAGGATTCCATTTAAAGGATGCTTATTTGACTCCGGTCTTATTGAGGCTGAGCTGCTGCTTTGTGATTTGCATGTACAAACCAAAATTAAACTTCTGGTTTGCATTCTTCATTTGCTAATGAAAGTTTGTATTTACCTGCAGGTGAAGATTTAGACCTCACTCTCTCCTGAGATCACTGTGAAAGAAGGGAATGAATAATTGGATGGTCTCTAAAACATGGAGAGAAAAATGCTGCAGGTTTTCACCATAAAATTGAATTACGTGAATCTATCAGTTAATGTCTACAGGTTGTGAGGAAGTAGAGTGTAGCCTCTGTGGCTTTCCTCCAAATGCACTGAACAAATCCAGCCGTTCTAGGTTTGTTGGGTAGAATGCTTTGCGATGTCAGTGCAGAGTCTATAGGATTTCAAAACAACAGCTGAGGGGACTTCCCTGGTGGTCCAGTGACTAAGACTCCATGCTCCCAATGCAGGGGGCCTAGGTTTGATCCCTGGTCAGGGAACTAGATCCCACATGCTACAACTAAGAGTTTGCACAACGCAACTAAGAGTTTGCGTGCCACAACTAAAGATCTGGCAAGCCGCAAACGAAGATCCCTCTTGTGGCAATGAAGATCCCGCATGCCACAATTAAGACCCAGTGCAGCCAAATAAATAAATAATAAAAAACAAAACGACAGCTGGAAAGTAGAATAAATATCATCAAATACATTTGCTTTGAGCATCTTAAGAGCTAGAGCTCCCTGTTTGATTTCAAAATTCCACTTTTATCAGATGTCAGTTGGTCAAACTAAGCAGTATTTTTTTCTTTCCAGTCATTTAGGATCTAATGAAAGAAATATATGTTTCACTCTGGCTCTGCCCCTCACTCAAGCTGTCTGAATGCTTGAGGCTACTGCTGGCTGAGATATGATCTGAGACCAGGACTGATCATGTCTGAAGCTGGCATTAGTATTACTTGTTTGGGTAGGATTGAACTAAGATTTGAAGTAAGCTAAGGATCCCTTGAGTTTTGGGTTTTTTTTTTCCGTTTGTTCTTACAAGTTACAGAAAGAAGAAATAAACCAGCACATCTACTTTGTTCCTCAAATTTAATCTGTTTTCAATACAGCTGTAATTTTTACGGACCCGAAACTGGGATTTAGTCACCACTCTGGTGGGCCAGTGCCCTTCATTATTTACATTCATGAGCTGAGTTGTATTAAAGGAGAAGAAGATGCCAGAGTTGGGAAGTTTTGTGATGAGTGTCTGAGAGGAGAGGTGGGGGAGAAGAAAAGGATATTATTATGGTGCTTTTTCCCAGCCTTTCAAGAGCTTATTTTTATAGGAATCATTGCTACACACAGAACATAAGCAGTGGTATGCAGAGCCAAGCTTATCTCAAAACATGGTATAAAATAGGGGAAAGAAGGGGATTCTACATGGAGTAAGGAAAAAAAATGCAGTTGGGTTTTGTGTGTGTGTGTTCTTTTGTGGGGGGTGGGGGTTTGGGCAACTCTAACACTTTACATCTTTCAAAGTCAGAAGAGATGTTTCCTTGGGCAAATCTACATTGTCGTGATGAGAACGTCAGCTAGGAGATACTATCTTGTTGTTTTGCCTCAATAAAGAGGCTGAAGTTGAAGACAAATAAGACAGGTCCTGAGCAAAGCGATATACCCCCAGGTCTGCAAGAAATACCTGAAAGGGAGACTGAGGCCTTGTTGTTAGGCAGGCGGGTTGACCAGCCAGTGAAATTATGTATAATACTAATGTTACTGTGACTTCATTTATATCCATAGACCGGTGAATCCCAGGAAGATCCAGAATATATTTGCTTCTGTTTTAGGCACAACTATCTATTTGGGACACCGGATTTCAATTTGCTTGGAAACAGACACTGCACTCTTGCCTTAGGGCACTTTGAGTTAATGTCACATTATTGGCAGACAAGATCATCCTCTTTTGCTTCATTTCCATTGTTTCAGCATATTTGCATTCAACATCTTTTTCTAAAATCTGATGAGAAAACTTTTCTGTTTGTTTTGTGCTGTATCAAAATAGGAGATTGTGGAAAGTGGTATCCTCCTAGGGGTGATAAGAACAAATGTGAAAGCTGCCTCTTGGCAGTGGATAGCGTATGGAATGAGTTAGCTGCCTTTTTAAACAGAGGGCTGAGATTGGAGGGGGTGGGATGTAGGAAGGGCAGCACATAGGAGTTTTGGTGAGTCTTCTAGATTGTGGACTTGCAATGAGAACAGTAAGAGGATGAAGGGTACCAAGAGTAACTCTTAAAAATTTTAAAGAAAGCATTTGTCACCCATTAGTAACTTAAATATTCAAATAGCTGCCTATCTGGTTGGCTCAGCTATCTATCATCTGTCATCTATCAGTCATCTATCTATCCATCCACCCATCTATCTTCCTTAAATATATGATGCCAATCCTCAGTACAATAAGGATATTTTCTTCAATTTATAGTACCAGAAACAGAAAAATTATAACTTTATGTGGTTTTGATTTTAAAAATTGTATATTTAACTTATGACTTAGATTGCTTTTTTGGTGGGTAAAACAGTGGTAAATTGAATACACACCTAGGATCTTTTCTGGGAACTAGTCCCTAATCAGAGTAAAAAGAGTCTCTATCAATGAACTCTTGCACCATGCTGATGGTTTAGCATCCTGACCTTAATAATGCTCCGTGAGGGACCAGGAGGAGAATGAATGGGAAGAAAATGAGAACGGTTACGAGAAAGAGATGGTGGAGAAGGAGGTAGCATACTAGCTCATTTAGCACAACTAGTCACATGGCACAACTTGCCTGCAGAGGGGTTGGGATATGTAGTCTTCCTTGTGTCCATGATGGGGAATAGAGCCAGTAATCTTTATGCTTTATACGGTGCTCACAAAGATAACTTTATTGGACATGGAAGCTCCAATGCCTTTGAAATTCTAAAAAAAATTCTCACAATGTCTATTGTTATCTATCCTTATTTAGTGACTCTCATGTGTGTGTCACTGTGCCAGATACACTGCACACATTTCTTATTTAAATTTACCTAAATGTTGTTTTGGTCACTTTATAGGTGCTCAGGGAAATTACACAGCCACCCTGAGATTACATAGTTAACAGTTGTACTAGTGGGATTTCAACCAACATCTACTTTAAAGTCTCAAAAGTAAGCTTCCACATTGTGATTTGATATTCACCAAAGCTGGACCCGTCAGTTTTTGTAGCAGCTGGTGAATGTTGAGATCATCTTCCCTTTGAGTTGACTCCTTTCTTCCACTGGCTGGAATTCTAAAAGTCTGGAGAGTCTAACTCCTGACACACTCTTCTTTTGGAGAACCATACTAGAGGCCTGGATTATTCTCCATTACCATAATGATCAAAACATTTTTTTTCTTTTAAAAACTCTATATAAGCCTCAGCATATAAAATGTCCTAAAACAAAATAATCCTTTCAGTTATTCTGTTATAAACTGTATGGGTCACTACTTGTGATCCCAAATTAAAATCTGTCATGTTACTTGGGATAGATTTTTTTATAATAATACACACACACACACACACACACACACACACACAAGATTTTAATAATTTTTATTGGTTTCTGGGACATTTTTCATTCCTACTTTGGTGGTTAATCAGAATTTTAAAACCCATAACTAAGAGGTTCTTTCTCTTCCCAATAAACACTTGTATTTAAAATACTTAAAACATTGATGATCAAATTCTTCAAACATGCGCCTGCTTTGCTCTGGGAAATACACAGTCAGTAGCTGGGGCAGCATGTGTTTCTGCTCGTCCCATTCCTGAAAAGACACTGAAATTCCCCTTCATGTGAATGGTAATCACAACGTTCAAGTGAGAACATAGGAGCTTAACGTTGGTCAGGTCTGCCTGGTCTCTGAGTCTCTTCAGTCTCCTTTGTAGGGCTGGGGTCACTTGACCTCACTTTGAAAGCTCAGTCTCATTCCAGGCTCTCGAAGAAGTTGTGACTTCAGCTGGGTCTGTGTAAACACCTGCAGCTCGTGACTGTACTGCTCCACGCAGCACCGAGTCACCCACACTTCAGCATGGCTCTGATTATTTACATTGATATTTGTCCAGTTAGATCTCTGAATATCATTAATTTCTTTCAAGTGCTCTCCTTGTCTAAGTCAATAAACAATTATGATGAACTTCCCAGTATCAAGTATATGTAGTGTAAGATGTATGCTACCAGTCGTGGTGTTGGCACGTTGTAGATGCTTACTACCCATTTGTTGCCTTAAATTGAATTATGTAGATGCCATTTTTCCTAATAGACTGGACTCCCTCTCTGTTTCCACAGATGGATGGGCCCTCACCTCAACTTCCTTCTCACAGTGCCTGTTAAATGCAGGAAGCAGTTTTAATGCTGGGTTCCAATCTCTTTGGGTCTCCTAAGTGCCACTCTATTGATTATATCATACCAGTAATAAGACATGGTCATATTAATTTTCATAAAATCCCAAACATATGTAACTGATATAAGAAATTAAAGGACAGCAATTCGTACTCATCGTATCCATTGCTGTTTCCGATCAGCGAGCAGAAGTACAGTGTGAGGTATAACCTGGGAGAACAATATGAAATGTGGGTAAACTTAGCAAATGCTCAATTTGAAAGAAGCTGTAGTTCACCATTTGGCTATAAAAGTGAGTGTTTCCACATCCTTCATATCTTGGCATTAAGAAGAATGTGTTCAATGTTCCAAGCAAAGGCCATGATTCTTTCAAATGTCTCCGATCCTTCTGGTAGACAATTACATTCTTCTCAAAGAAAATGACTTATTATGAATGAAGTAGCAGTGCTCCTATTAAATGTTGAATATTAAATTCTGAAAGAACTTCTTTCAATAAATCCAACACAATATGATACTTGGAAAAGTTATTTTCATTAATCCTTGTTTTATTTCCTTTTAGTTGTTGTTATTGTATTTCTTCCCTTCGACTGTTGGGATACTGTCTAAAGACGTTTCTGTACACCTCTGTCCAGTCATAGCTAATAGTACTAAGAAGCTAAACAAACAAACAAGTATTTTAATTGTTGCTATTGTCACCTCTTTTTCAGGTTTTTTTTTTTCAGTTTAAGAGTTAGTCTTTCTTAGACCTCGGAAATTGCCACAACCATGTCACCTGCCATAATAGCTGAAGACATAAGACGTGATTTTCAGGGTCTGGAGTGTGAGGTAAAAGTTGAAACACTGTTGAAACATTGTTTAATCAACAATGATGGAGTTTCTCTGAGGGTACCTTGGCAATGGCAGAGTCATTAGAAACTCCTTGAAGTCAACTAGTGTCCATTTTATAATACCTGTGAATGACTGAAGTCATGTAGTAGATGCATGATATATTTTAGTCAATGTATGGTTATACGGATGAAATGAAGAAAGCTGTCTATGGTCAGTTTGGTTTTTTAATTATTTTATGCTTCTCTATATTCTGTAATCTGGCAGTGTGTTTGTGTGTATTTGGGGTTAGGATGGGGCTTTTCTGGTTTATACTACTATATAACAAAATATGAAGCTAACTGATTCAAGTGAGAGACATTCAAAGAGCTCCTTGCAAAAAAAAATCCCTGCACTTGAATTATGCTTTGACAGTTATGAGCTTTGCTAGTGGTTTTGTTAAGAAGGTTTGCCTAATTTTGCCATTTGACTAATTTAAAAAAACTATCTTAATATCAAGATAATTCTGGATCTCATAGGGAAACATTCTAGGTCATACTTAGATGTTTCTATCTCCATTTTACAAATGCAATGATTATATGCTGAGTTAAATACTTATAAATTACATAAGAGAGATTGAGAAGAAAAAAGATTAATTGAAATGACAGGATCCTTTATGGTAGTATAGAGAAACAACTTTTTTTTCCTGTGATTCATAAATTTTGTGCTATATTAGAAGTGTAAAAACTGGTAACTATATGCAATGTCAGTTCTTTGAGATTTTAGAAGGCAATCTGACTGGAAATACAGTGAGATCTATTCTTGATGTTACTTTCTGATGATGATGTTTCTGACCTGCCACTGAGTAGACATTCACATAAAAATCGTAAAAAAGTTGTAAAAATCCCAAATCAGAGTCTCAAACAAAGATTTGGGTGTGAATTTATATTTTGGAGGTGACTCCAGAAAGCAGAAGTGAGAAATTTAGGAGAGAGGAACAAGGTAGGAAGAAAAGTTAATGAAGGTTATGTCTTTGAGCTGGTTACCAATATGGAAACTGGGGGCTGGTCAGGCTGAAGACCTTCTAAAGAACCTTTTGAAGATGCTCAGAAAGTTGAGCATCTTCCACCAGAAGATGAGAGGCTGGCGCTTTTGTCCACTGGTTTTCATCCCTCACTGTCTTAATGTTGTCCCCAAGGACATTAACTGCCTTGAAATCTATGCTCAAGCTGAGTGGCTTCCCACAGCTTTGAAGAAAGTTGTGAGGCAGAAAAGCAGAGTCACCTCTATTTGCTGGAGCTGCGAGGAGGGAAGAAATGTGCATGGAACTGTCCACCACAGCTGTGCTGAAATCATGGAAGCCAAAGAGGAGATGGGATGCAAGTCTCCACAGGTGGCTGCTACCACTGGTTGATTTGCATAGATTCATCTAATATTATCTCACCTTTTACAACAAATCTATCAGCAGAGGTCACAGTTTTGTGGAGTGGATGGAGTGATCACATTTGGTGGATTTTTATCTTATTTATTTATTTTTATTTTTAAATTTTTTGACAGCACCGCGCAGCTTGCAGGATCCTAGTTCCCTGATCAGGGATCGAACCAGGGTCCATGGCATTGGAGGCTCAGAGTCCTAACCACTGGACCTCCAGGGAATTCCCTGGTGGATTTTTATGTCAGAGGAAACAATATTAAATCATGAAGCTGAACATATTTTAAGGTTAGTATAAATAAGTGGATGGTGTTTGAGACTGAGGAGATCTAAGACTTTCAGTGTCCACATGCAATTTATACTCTTAGTAGTTATCTGTGGCATAAAATGCTTTCTGTCCATTAAATTTAACCATTTGCTAAACATATTCATTCACATCCATTAACAGATGCTTTTGGTGGGTCCATTATGTGCCAGGTAGTGTGCTAGTTGTTGCACTTTACTGACCATGGTGCATGAAAACGTGTCTTCATTGATTTTTATAGCATTTTTAGGAGATTTGGGAAAGAGGAATATGCTATTTGGTAAAATCCCACTAAACTAATGACCTGGGATGGGGGCTGAGGAAAAGTGACATTGCTGAAGGTACTATCCATCATGATATAAGAACAAATGTTTTGGAAGATAAATAGGGTTAGTGGTGGCAAGGTTGTTTTATTCTTGAATAGAGAGGATTCAAAGAATCCACTGTTGTTCACTCAATGCTGCAGTGCTTCAAATGTTATTTTTTATTTTATTTTTCTCATGTTCTCCAAGTATGAAAGAATAAGGTCATTCCAGCAAAGTCTGAGATTTACTTAAGCAAGCATTTTCTTTTACATGGCAAGATGAACTTTATCAAATAGAGTCTGTATACTAGAGCAGTGGCCCCAGGAATAAGCCAAATCCACTTCTACAAGAGCTGAACTTTATAGTCCACGTATTTTTTGCCTTGCTTATTCCAGGTAAGTTGGAGATTACTTGGAACTACAAAGGTAATGCAGCAATCTGCTTTTCAATGATACACACAAGTATCTGGGTTTACTTTGCTATTGTTCAAAAAGGGACAGACACCTGAAACAATGACTTCAGTGCTGTCCACACTTCAGCCACTTGTTTAGACCTCATGATTTTTCGTCTTATCTAATATCAACATCAAGCGAACTCATTAACATCGTTGACATCGTGAATTTGACGAGCTAGTCATATTTGCTCCAATACACATTAAAATGACTATTGAAATGGAAAACGTCTATCTCTGTGTTACTTATAATCATCTCAGAAAACCACACTGGTACATGTTGGGTGCCACTGGATTAAAATGATGTTCTTCTGACCAAGTGGTTAAGAGTCAAGCTGCACCAAAATGAAATAATTTGGAAGACAAAGAAAACTGAAGAGCCAGTTCTTTCAGTTTGATGCTTTATTGCTCACAATACACATATTGGTACAGACAGTTTCCCACAGCAGAGCACACGATACTGTACTTTCTTAAAGAAGAGTCCTTGTCCCACAAGGACACAGTGATTAATTCCCAAGTGATGAAATGAGTCAGCATACAACTTTCTAAAACTGATAGAAGGAAGCCAACGCATTCAGGAGCACATCAAAAGCAACATGCAAGTCCATGGTGTCACAAGTAATCTGATGCTAATCACTACTCGCTTTTCAATACAAAGTTAATCTTAAAGCTTAAGTTCATGAAAGGCCTAGGTCCCTGAGCTAGCTCTGATTTCTATGGTTAACATAATTGGATAAATCCAGGGTTGTTAAGGACCCCTGGATAATATACACAGGTATAAATACTTTAAAATATATGGTGATGATACGATATAGAAACAAAGATATACATGTATATGTATATATACACATATTTTCCACTTCGAAAATTAAGACTATAAGAGTACTTTTGGAATTATAATGCTTATAAGACAAATAGTGTACTATATTTTCTATACATAATAAATGAAATATTTAGAAAGTAAATATAGCTGACCTATATGCTTTTTAACTCTATATTCTAGTGTATGAGTGAATATTTCCTCACCAAATATAAGCACAGGTAGGTTCTTGACTTCCTTTACTTGGAGTTTTATTGGTGGTGGCAAATATGAAAGGACTAGCTGCCTTCCTTAATCTCTCATGAAATGGACATACTTTGGACCCGTATCCATAATGTCCAGAGCCTTGCTCTAATGTTTATTTGTACCTCCCTGACCTCACTCGTCTTATTTCTCCCACATGTATTGTCTTTTCTTTATCTAAATCAAACGTATCCTTGAAAGAAGTCCTGTGTTCTCTACAACGTTATCCTTAATGACTCCAGGCACCAAAGATGTCCCTTTACCTCTGAAGAGTTCAATTGTTTGTAGTCTGAAATCACACAATTTGGCTTCCAATTATGCATTCTGTATTTCGTATGTTTCTGTGTTAATATGTTATCACGAGATTGTAATCTCCTTGAGGGCAGAGGCAATGCATTCTTCTTGAATTATTAAATTAGGATGTGGAAGTGCTATTGAAATTGTCAAGCACTACACATATGTAAGGAATTGTTCTGACCCTCATCTAGCACACTTAATGTAGTGCCTTTCACTGAGCTGGGAGAACTGTTTAGAAAAATAAAAACCACATAGAACTAGTTATCTTATTGTGTAGAAAGATTTAAAGGCAAATTGGACCTTAGCAGAAAATTAAAAAATATATTAGCTTGCAATTCATTGATTTATTCATACATTTACCAGATACTGAGGGACATCATCCAAGTTTAGATAATTTGTGGAATACAAAGATGAAATAGACTTACTCTCAAGGAGTTTTTCATGTAGTTTGTTTATTAAGAATTATGATATTAAAGAGCCTTGAAGGTCTACATTGGGGGCTATGACTCAGTGGTTTTCAAGGTATGGTCAGAGGACTCCAGGGATCAAAATTACCTAATAAGAATCTTGGGGCAACATCAAATAAAGTGCATTTTAAGATAAGCTTCCAGGGCTTCCCTGGTGGCGCAGTGGTTGAGAGTTCACCTGCCGACGCAGGGGACGGGTTCGTGCCCCAGTCCGGGAGAGGCCACGGCAGTGAGAGGCCCACGTACCGCAAAAAAAAAAAAAAAAAAAAAAGATAAGCTTCCAGATAATTCTTATGTATATTAAAGTGGGAGTGATTTATTATTCTTGGCTAAGGTGTAAACATTTAGCCTCCTTACCGGGGCATTTTGTGCCATTTCAGGAATACAGAAAATGTTCTTAAATTGTCTTCTAAATTCAGACCTGTGGTTAAGTTCAATCTTATTCTACTGCCATGTTGTGTTTATTTTTCTGTTCTGGAAAGTCTCCATCTTTATCAATATCAGTTCATAACATTCTTGAGAAAGTTCATTCTCCCTTTCTTACAAGTCAGAGAACGACCATATGCACAAAAATTAAGTCCATTATTCTGTGAGGAATGAAATATTCACTTATGGGTGTTGCTTAGAGGCTCAATAAGTTGCAGGAACTCTAGCCAACTCCATTGTTTTTAATCCCATCCTTTTAACTTGTATAACATTCAAAATGCTTTTATTTCCATTATTTCAGTTGAGAGCCTGTAGTACAGACTTGACCCAGATGCTCCTCCACGAGGATATACAGGTGATCATTGTGTGGATTTGCTGTTTATTGGCCATAAAGCTGTCTTTTGTTCTCTTGCAGGATCCAGATTTGACAGTTCGGACAATGTGCTGTCCCAGCTGAACTATTTCATCCAGCTTAATTTTTCCAGACGTAATCTCTAAAATATAAACCAATCACCTCATGTTGGATTTGCCATAAATGTACTTGGTGTAGAATAATGTAAACAAGCCTGACAACACTGTCTACAAACATTCTTGGCAATTCTTTTCACAGAGATTACTCGAATATTAAAATCAGAACCATATAGATTTAGTTTATATCAGCATAGTCCATTTGGTTCTAACTGTCTCAGAAACAAAACTATTCCCCAGTGGGCACTCTCGTAAATGGGCTTTTCTGCTGAGTGACTTGAGATTACAGACTAAACATAAAAACAAAATATTACAGGGCTGTATCTGACCTTTCTCCCCCGTGTGATCAATGAAGTTAAAAATTAATCAATATATCTAATTATAGTTCATAAAATAGAATCATAATACATGAACAATCTTAATTGCTTCTTTAAAACATTTCTGTTTCTAATTCATGTTCTAAATATTGCCAAAATGTTATAACTTGAGATGATATTATATTGATTTAGTTTCTTCTCATTGGATTGTGAAATCCTTAAGAATGGGGAGAGCCTTTTATTTTCTTAAATTTCACATATGGAGTATCCTTTATTGGTTTCTCAGTGAAGCTCTGAAATGCCAGACTTGCACTTATCTGTGAGGGAAAAAACATTGAGCAGCTCAACTCTACACATGACTCCCCACCATGAAAATTGGGACCTAAATAGAAACTTTAGAAGCATCAGTTCTTCCACAATTTGAACATGATTTTATGAAACACACAAGTGTTCAGAGCAACTATATATATACGTACATATATATGTGTATATATACACATACATATCACACATATATACACATACATACATATCACATATACATACACATACATACATATCACATATACACACATAACATATATACACATACATATCACATATATACACACATACATATCACACATATACACACATACATATCATATATACACATACATACATACCACATATATACACACATACACATCACATACACACACACACCACATATATACACACATACATATCACATATATACACACATACACATCACATACATACACACACCACATATATACACACATACATATCACATATATACACACATACATATCACACATATATACACACATACATACATATCACATATATACACACACATACATATCACATATATTTGAGAGTACACTTAAGATAGTTCATGTCCAGGTTTAGTCTTGAATAAAGTCACATAAAACTGGCTGCTCTGAGGAAAACCATGTTTGCGGAGGGAGAAGAGTTTGATAGGGGAGGTGGGGAAGGAGAGAAAAATATATTTATTACTACAGAGTGCTGTAAGACTTCTTCATGTGTATTACTCTAAAAACTTATATTTGCTCAGCCAAATCTTGGTTTTGATGGTTATTTGCTGTGGACAACTACAGATAAACAGAAAACACATTGCTAGAGATGTTCATACTCTGCTTTTTCCAAGGAGAACAAGTGACTCCAAATATTTTAAATAAATGTCCTTTTAGCCTGGATGGACTGGTTGTCTGTGGCTGTTCCATCATTCACATCCAGTTCCCTTACTCCATGATCAAATAGTCCAACCCCTTTGTGAGCTGCACTTGGGAGACATAAATAATGTTGCATATATTATTTATAGAATTCATAGAGCCATGGGTAAGCTATTTAAAATCTCCTTTTCCTCCCAAAAGTTAATCTTTTCTCTCTTCTCTCATGTTTATAGATTTAACATAGTCTGGAATGATGTAACTCTTATTCTTTAAGAGTAAGTCCATAACCATGAGGACTCAGCTTTACTATGACATACTGTCATTATTACTCCAACACATTCTTCTGAAAATGAAACAATTCAAGTATCTATTTAAGACTTAGTTACACTAACCTAAGTTTTATGGCTATAGTTTTCTTTGACTTAACTAGCTGTTTAGCACAAATCAGCCATGTGTTTGGGTATATTGTCAAGGTGTACTGTTCCGTGCATTTGGCCTGTTTAAGAGTGATTACAGAGTTTTCACTTTTCTCATTTCTCTTTAGCGTTTAGAATATTTGTGTTGGAGTGAAGCTCTAGAACTAAACTCATAATACTGATGGAGAAGTCTTAAGAGGAAATTTATGTCTGCTTGTTTTATTCATGATCTGTGCCCTTTACCTAATTACCTCAGGTCCAAGATCTAACCAAAGACACTCAGCAATTAATGAAATTGGAAGTAATAAAATAGCTCAAGGTATTTTATTAAGGGAGGCCTTAATAACATCACTCCGTCAGCAATTTTTAATCTATTTTTCATTTGATGGTTTGTTAACTTTTGATTATTTATGGCAATATTTTATGATTTAGTACAGTGTGATAAAGAATACCTTAAAAAGTTATATTTCTGCTGTGTAAACCCAAATATCTATTGGATATTGCATGGGAACATTTAATTTCATAATGGCATTTGCTTTAGAGTTGAAACGCTATGAACTGTGTTCTTTTGAATTTCCCACGTGGTCTAAAACTAACAGATTATTAGCAAATAACTTTTTAAACATTAAAACAAAAACTGAGCCCATATATTAAATTTCCAAAGGTGGGAAGAGTATATTGTGTTCTGTGTATAACATATAAAACTAATCATAATTTTTTTCAACATCTGATATTACCACTCTGCAAAGAATATTTTTTTAATTATTTAAGCCATCAGGTCACAAGAATTTTAATCAGCATGCTGGCTTATAAAAAGAAAAAAGAAAGACATTTCTTCATTTTCTTTCCCTAATATCTATACAGTTCAGGGAATTAATCCCTGATCCCTGGTCTTATAAGAAAATCACAGCTGTAGTGAGACTGTGATGAAGATAATGTTGATTAAGTACCTACCAGCACGCCTGAGACAGAGTAGATGCTCAATGTTATCAGTTCTTTTCCATAATGAAAAAAATCTAATATATTCCAATCCCCATGGATAAGCAATTTACGCACCCATGTGTATGTACTTGTATGCACCTGCATACGTGCATGTGTGATTTGGGGTTGGGTCACTCTAGTGCTCTATCTATATGATCCCCAAATTAATATTTAATCCAGGATGAAAAGTCAGTTAAAAATAGTTTTCTTAGTGTCGTGCATATAGACCTTTAGTGTATTTCCTGTAAGTGTTTGCTTGCATTTGTTTACGGAAACAGTGACAGGATAAGAATGTTTTCATGGAGTAGATGAGGCCAATTTTCACCAAAGCATGTTCAGGACTGAGGTTCTGGGTGGCAGAGTCTCCATGAAGCAGCATTTAAAAACTGAAGTTTGAAAAATATTCTTCGTAAAGAAGGTGTTTATGTGGGTAGTTATCATTAGCAATTAGGTTTCAGGGAAAAATCCACAAGATAAGTATATACCTTGGAAAGGGAAAATGCCAGTCTATGGGGCACTTAGAAGTACACAGTACTTTTTGACCCAGTCATTAAAAGTCAGACACAGACCTACTAGAGAACGGACTTGAGGATATGGGGAGGGGGAAGGGTGAGCTGTGACAAAGTGAAAGAGAGATATAGACATATATACACTACCAAACGTAAGGTAGATAGCTAGTGGGAAGCAGCCGCATAGCACAGGGAGATCAGCTCCGTGCTTTGTGACCGCCTGGAGGGGTGGGATAGGGAGGGTGGGAGGGAGGGAGGGAGACGCAAGAGGGAAGAGATATGGGAACATATGTATATGTATAACTGATTCACTTCGTTATAAAGCAGAAACTAACACACCATTGTAAAGCAATCATACCCCAATAACGATGTTAAAAAAAAAAGTTATTACTGAACCAACACCAAGGACGATTTTTACACTTGGTCAAATCTTAGTACGTGAGTCGATTGAAAGGGATTAAAGTAGGACCTGACAGATTCACATTCACAACTCTCTAATAATCACTGGAATAGAAGAGCAGGCCTTAGTCATAACTATAAAGAGATATTAATAATGAGATGAAATTAGTTTTAGCTCTATTGGAAATAAAGCCAACAAAATTTTGCATTGCTTTGATTTAGAATCTGTAAACAAAATGTCACAAGCATTTGGAAAAAAAAAAAGAGAGAGAACCTACAAATGACAAGCAGGCAGGAAGGAAAGACACTTGCAGACAAGTTGAAATCCATAGGCTACAATGCTCAGTGGGGAGTCTTCAGCTGGAAGTGTAATAGTCAGCCTTTGGCTGACTTAGAATAGCAAGTAAGCTTTTGAGAATGTTTCAGACTTTTAGCTAGATTCAGCTACAAGGATTTGCTTGACATGGCTCAGTAGTTTATAGGATTTTCTTCTCAAATGCTCAAATAGGATTTTCTTCCTTAAAAGTCTCAGAGGAAGAAGTAAAACCTTATTTTGAATACTTGGTCTTGTCTTGGTTACTTTTCAATATTAATTATATGTTAGTATGTATCTTCACAGTTATTTAATCTTGATATTTCTCCTGTCTCACCCATCATTTAGACGCCTTGCAGAGTACAGAGCTGGATTTATCTAAATATCAAATCTACATGTCTTCTCAATGAGTAATTTTGGCTATTTTGGGGTTTGGCTATTTACATTAAAGTTGAATGGTGATTCACCATCTACACTTTGTAAGATATAAAAATCAACTCAGAATTTTATAAGCCTTATGACTTTTTTTTCATATGGTGAATATATTTGTCTGAAATCTCATTTTTACTCCTCGAATTTTTTTTCTATTTTCCCCTGTAGTTTCAAATATTCATGAAAGTAGCGCTGTACTTTATTAAAATGAAATGCTAAATGAACACATTAAACATTTTCATGTTGCCAAATTACCACATGTATAAATAATTTGGGAGGGGTGAGAAAATACATTTGATAAAATTATTTTGAAGAAGGTAAACTGATGTCTAGATTTTATCTAAACTTCACAGCCCCAGAAAATAAAGTCTCCAATTAAATGGAAAGTTTCCACCATTTGGGTTTTTCACAGACCTGCTCAGTTTTTCTATGATATACATTTTCTTGATACGAGAAGGAAGCTGTGAATCGTTCTAATGGGTCAGAGTGTCTTGGGGCAGTAGTGTTAGAGCACTGGCGAGGACTTTATCTGCTCTGTCATCACATACCAGCATTGGCTGTTTCCTCTCTTGGGTTGATAACTGCACAGATTCTCACGTTCTTTATCATCCATTTTCTTCTACTTCATGAATCAACTTTGGCTAATGGTTATTTCAGAAGCCAAGCAGGTGTCATCAAAAGACACTTTCGTGGCAGACAAGTAAGTGTCAGTGACAGTGACGTCATCAAGCTCTGTGCTGAAATGATCTGACTCCTTGATGACGCTGTAATGGAGGGCCACGCTGTAGCTAGCCGGTTTCTCCACGGGCTTCTGCTTACAGTTGCAGAGCTTTCTGAAGGCTGCACGGAATTTCTGGGACATGAGATTGTAAATCACTGGGTTGATGGCACTGTTGAGATAAATGCAAATTCTGCAAAAGAGCAAGAACCAATTTTCTTGGAAAGGGCTGGAGAGAAATGAGTTGACAACCACAAGAGTTCTGTAGGGCATCCATAAAAGGGCAAACAGAATGACAACCACTGCCAGCATCTTGGTGACCTGTGGAGAAACAGAAATGCAAAGCAAACACAAATTAAAACAAAACAGAACCGAAACATGAAAATAAAACGACGCCTCTGCCCTCCTCCAGCATTTAGTTCCCAAGATGTAGTCTGAGACAAGGACTTAAGTGTAGGCAGTTTACAGTATTTGGGAGATGAACCCAGGAAGCAGGATTAAAGGCATAGAAGAGAGTGTGACAGGGGAGGAAAAGCCAAAATACGGTGTGTTTTTGAGACAACTCCTACTGCGGGCAACTGTGGATCAAGTAATGTGTTTCGGGATCATCTGTCCAGAGACAGGGAAGCTGAGGCATTTATCTACTGGCTGCCATCTCCCCTTTGTTGAGAGGTGCCTTAGGGGCTTTAAATGCACGGTACTTTCAAGTTTCACCTACCTGGAAACTCCTAGGGGCTTTAGACAGAACCTTGAGGCGGAGAAGAGAAGAGACAGGGGACATTGGATACCTGTAGTGCAGTGTTCTCAGCAAGCAGGAACCATCCACAATAGCCATGAAATCATGGCTGAAACCACAGTCTGTCTCAGAGGATGTGACCCAGGGCACCAAAAGTGTCTGCTGTGAACACTAGGACACCTAGGGTCTAATCCCATCTTTACTCACCTTTCCTTCAACAGCAACACTTTACATATTTTAAAATAAGTTTTTAGATATCTATAGTCTCTTACAGAGTTTGACAAATTTCAGCTTCCTCAGCCCAGACTTTCTAGATGTTCTGAACTTGAAAACTACCGCAAATAGAAGGAACTGATACTTCCTCTTTCATCCTTCCCAACCTCTCAGCTGTTTTCCTAAAGCCCTCTCCACCAGCCTCTATCTTGTTCTGGCATTGAGAGAGATCCTGTTTTTACACAGGGCTTTTAAAAGTTCTTTAGTGTAGAAATAAGGATTCCACAGCTAGATACCCACTCTGTCATTAGTATCTACTATAAATTCAGCTCCTTGTACTTAATCCTGATAATAGAATCCATCTTGCTCTCCTGTGTTAGAATACCTTCCGTTCCCCTCCTGGCACTCTTTCTGATACTGGGGCTCTGTCCTACCCTTAACTATATCTTGTCCACCCCAGGAACTCCCCATGAATCCCACATCGTGGGGGTAATGCTACCCTCTTGCTGTTATTCTATAGTAACTGCCTTCTTCCGTGGCTCATATCATTTGCTGTAAGACTTCTCACTTAGGGACACACATAGCCTTTATCGTTTTTTGAACCACTACTATCTTTTTTTGAACAACTCCTACAACTTCTTTGCAATGGCACCTATGAGCTATCTATACACCTACTCTCAAGCTACTGTGTTTCCTCTGCTTCCAGGGCCATTTGATCACTTTCTTGAAGTCCTTCCTACCCTCTAAGAATGTGCCCCACGCCCTCCAGCTCTACCTCACTCACCATTCCCTGAGTGACCACTGTTCACTGTCCTTCTGACTCACCACGTGTAGGATAATTACATTTTATATTTGGCTTACTGGGGTAGGGAAGTTGTTCAGTGGGAAGATATGACTTTCACATTGGTTCATTTAATAACAAGTAAAACATTTCAGAGATTCTTGACTTCTTTCAGAGATAAAGAGGATCTATTCAGACAAGAGGTTAATGGAAGCCTGCTTTTTCAAAGCTGACTTTTAAAATTATGAGTAAATACTTAAATTGATGCTAGGAAACTAAAGGCTTAATTCAGTGATAAATACTCTGAGCTTTGGAAGGAGCCATAGTAATTATCATCTTCATCGTCATCATCATCACTCACATCCCTGCCTGTTTCCACCGCCCGGTACTCCAGGTTCTCTGATATCAGGTCACTGCTTCACACTTACCAATATCCTCTCACTCCTTGCCAAGGACTAAGCATCTTATATTTGAGCCCCTGGTTTGATTTACAATTGGATTGCTAGCATCACATTTGAGTCTTTATAAATGGCCCATCATAAAGATATGTAAACATAATCTTATTTAATGCTTTTAATAATAACTCCGTGTGTAAGCTAGTATTGGTTCTCTTTTGCCTATGAAGAAATTGAGGTTTAGAGAGTATATGTGATTTGTCTAAAGACACATGGCTAGTAAGTGACAGCCATGATTCGAGCTAAGTCTGCTTAAGCCAAAGCCCATGCTCTTTCCTTTATACTTTGCTCTCCCTGTGAAAGTCTTTTGCATTTTCATTAATGATATTTCTACCATGTTACTCCCACATGGTTGCCAAAAACATTTAATCTCTTCTAAGTATAATTTCAACGTACTTATTGCTGCTTAATTTCTGAACTTAAAGGTTAAATTTTATCTGTTTATTTTTCCCTACTATTTTAAGATGAAACACTGACTTCACATATAATATCTACCTACCTCTTTTTAATTCATGTAAGGGGGCAACTTTCATTGTCTCAAAGAAAAGCAATCTGTTTCTAGGTTAGTATCTCTGCCATGCGCTTCCACAGGCCCCCATGCATACATTGGCATCACTCCCCAAACTTTTAATTGCAATGAGTTATATTTGTCCACCTGTCCAATAGATGGTGAGCTTCTTCAGGACATGAGTAAAGTTTATTCATTTCTTTCCTCAGGTATTTAATACAGTATGTGACATAAGATAGCCCTCAATTAATGTTGAATAAATTCAGGCATGGAAAGTATTAGTTCAAAATATGTAATCATGATCCTTTTCTGTTTTTTTTTTCATTCAGTGAACATTTATTAAGCACTTGCCATATCCTAGGGACTTTTCTAGATGTTGGGGATTCGAACAGTAAGGCTCTCTCCTCTTATCATGTTGCTTATATCAATGCATTGTGAAGTCACTGACTTTATACATTAAAAATAAGCAGACTGTGATATGTGCCTTGTGATATACATGAGTCCAGGGTTCTGAGGAAGGATTAACTTACTCCACCTGCAGGGAAGGGGAGGCTTCATGAACCTGGTTCCCTTGGAGCTGCCCCCTATTCATTCCATACTCCATCCTGGAGGAGACACCATTCCTCGAGTATTCCTTTTCTGAGTTTTTAATGCTCCAACATATTGTTAGAGGATTTTTGCAAACACTTAATTTTTTAATATTAAAAATCCCTTTTAAATAGAGATTGGTTAATTAGTAAAATGAGTCCTCAATATACTTCAGCTTTTTGTTTGAAATATACATTTTTTAAATGTTAAGGAGGTGTTAAAATAAAACAAATGCAGTGATGTTTCTAAGACTGTCCCGGAGGAACATATGTCTCCAGTGGGATAATAGAGAATACATTCAATCTCACTCATAAGTATTTTTAGTTAATTCCAAATATCTTTGATTGAGCTTAATCACTTTCTAACATGTTCCCAAGTTTTTGGTGTAGCCATAGCTTGGATTTTAATAGTTCTTAATACAGGAGCAAATACCTAGAAAGGAAATGTCCTAGAGATTGTCTTCCATACCCAATTAATTTCACTGTTGGTTGCTGAAGTTTTATTTCTGTTGTGGTTCCAAATAAGTGACAAAAATGCAAATTTGAAAATATTGTTGGGCCACTGTTTTTAGGCGTTGACATTTTTACTGGGGAAGTGCATGGGATACACAATGGGTTGAAAGATTGCTTATTTACAGACGCCTCTGCCCCAGGACCTAAAGGTCTTTGAGAAACAGCATGAAACAATCTTCAGGGGAAAATGATCTTACCATATACATATATATGGTATATATATACCATATATATATATATATATATATATATCTCCATATATTTTTGACTGGGAAGGAATTACTTTACTCATTTACTCTAGGAGATTCATTGGCATTCCTACTGTGTACCAGTCAATGTCCTGGCTGTTGAGGATTCGACAGTGACCCAGAGACACATTGCCAATAGCTTCACGTATCTTATAATCTGATACAATGTGACAAATGCTAAGACAGGGGAAAGTTTTGGTTCTATGAGAGCTCCCGATCTGGACTTGAGGTTGAGGATTGGTGAGTGAGGATTTGGTCTCAGTGGTAGTTAAGCCAAAGTCTGAAGATAAGGAGAGGCAGGACAAGTGTTACTGCAGAGACTGGGTGTGTGTGACAATCTGGAGGCATGAGATAGTGGGGCATAGCATGAAGACTAGAAGTAATTTAGTGTGCAAGTTCTAACTGCAGACCGTGGAAAGAAGTGGAGCGATCTCTCTCCTCTAGGAAGCTTGTGGAAATCATAACAAAATCCATCACTTTCTGTGGGGTGCTTGGCATTCCTTCTGCTAGGACAGAAGGGGAGATGCAGCTGCCAAAGGGGATGTAGAGTGTTGAGTCCTAAAAGGGTCAGCTCCATGGAGCTAGAAAGTCAGCGAAGAAGTAGGCAGCCATTTTTGCAGAGTATATTGAGGGCAAGGAAAAAAGGTCATAAAAATCAGTTGATTAAAACATAGTGTTCAGCTGGAGAAACTGCTTACAGGGATGGCTGAGAAGAGCAGGGTGGGAACAGGAGGGTCTAAGGTGGGCAGGCCCCGTCCTTGGCCACCATGGTGAAGGGTTAACTTTTTCATGAGTATCAGCTGGAAACTTTAGAATCAAGCCCTACTATATATATTTTACTCTTCATGATATTTAATTATGTGGAATAAGTGCCATATAGTTCTCACAAGAGAGTTTAATTCAGTCCTCAAAACATCATTTTGTAATCTATAAAATCTCTAGATAAAGACCCTATTCAAGGATTTCTTTTCTTCCTTTAAAATTTTTTTTTAAAAATACATGAACTGGGCAGATGTCTATCTGACTGTTGAGATGTCTATCTGAAGGTTGAGATTACATTGCCCTGAGTGGACACAAGCTCAACTTTGCATATGTGTGCTGTCTATGAAAAACCAGAGGCGAACTAGTTTCTCTATTCTAGGATGCTGAGGAAGCTCGTTTTACTAACTACTATCTCTAGTACTAGTACTATGACTTTTACTACAAGTTCTAAAACTATTAGCTAACGTTTGTATATAACCTTTAAAAAGATAGTGTTAGATTTATAGAAAAGTTGCAAAGTCAATACAGAGAGTTTCCAAATACCATGCACAAAAGTCTCCCTATCACTAAGACCTTACACTAGTATGGCGCATTTCTTTGTCACAATTAATGACTATTCTTACACAGAATTAGTTAACTCCATACTTTATTCAGATATCATTGGTTTTTCTCTAGTGCCCTTTTTCTGTTCCAGGATCCTATCCAGGATACCACATTATATTTAGTCATTACATCGTCTCAGGTTCCTCTGGGCTGTGACAGCTTCTCTAACTTTCCTTATGTTTGATGGTCTTGATAGTTTTGAGGAGAACTGTTAGGCATTTTATAGAATGTCTTTCAACTTGAGTTTGGATGATGTTTTCCTCATGGTTACAATGAAGCAATGGATTTTTTGGAGGAAGGTCACAGAGGTGAACTGCCATTTTCAACACAACATATCAGGGGCGCAGGCTATCAACTTGACTTATGACTAATGATGTTAACCTCGTACATTGCTTTATTGAGACATAATTTACATATAATTAAGTTCACCCACTTAAAGTGTTCAATTCAGGTGTTTTTAGTATATCCACAGAGCTGTGCAACCATTACCATAATCTAATTTTAGGACATTTTCATCATCCTGAATAGAAACCCTATACCCATGAGCAGTCACTGTTCACCTTCCCCAGCCCTAGGCAACCACTAATGTACTTTATGTTTCCATAGATTTGCCTATCTGAATATCTCATATAATCGGGATCATGCAGTCTTTTGTGTATGACTAGTGTCTTTCACTTAGTGTAATGTTTTTAACGTTCATCCATATTGCGGCTTATATCAGTACTTCATTTCTTTTAATTGCTGAATAACATTCCATCCTATGTATATACCACATTTTATTTATCCACTCATTTGGGTGGTTTCCACTTTTTGCCTATAATGATTAATACTGTTATGAACATTGGTGTACAAGTTTTTGTGTGCGTGTATGTTTTTATTTTTCTTGGGTCTATAAGTAAGAGTGGAATTGCCAGGTTGCATATTGCTTTTTAAGTTACAAAGTATTCAAGAATATTAAACATTTAATATTTGATGTAATTCTGAAATAATTCTGATAATTATTACAATGATGCCTAGTAAAAAGTACTAACTGATTTTACAGATCAGGACTCAAGAAAGATAAAGAGTAAAAGACAAAACTAAAATAGTTGGGACAACCCTCTTAGGCTACTCTTGTAACTTGGAGAACACCTACAAGACAGAATAGCATGAATAAGAGGAAATGAGTAGTTTTGGAGAAAAGGATTATTTATTTATACAAATAAAAATAAAAACTTTAATTTATCAGGCAAGCCTGTTTAGAGTGGGCTCAAGAGAAGATGGGAAAAGTGGATAGTGATTATAAACATATCTTTAGAGTTTTTCTGGGAAAAGCAGTAGAAAAGCAGAAGGGCTGCCAGAGGGTGATGAAGAGTCTATTTTTCTAAAGATGAGAGACATCACAGCATGTTTGTTTGCTTAGGGAACAATCCCCATAGACAGGGGAAATCCTACGATCCAGGAGAAAGAGAAAGAAGACAATTGGAAGAACTATGTTCTTGAATAGGGAACAGAGTCCAGTGCCCAAGTGGTGTGGTTGGCCTCTTCTCAAGTGTAGACACAAAATTACTTTTTCAATATCTGCTTTTCTTTTCTTTTCTTTTTTTGTTCTTAGCCACACTTGATCTAAGCAATCAAGATAATCTGGGAGAAAATGCCACTTTCTTGTCAATACCCTGAATCCTGAATGGAGTCCTGATAGCAGTTAATTGTTTAATTCCTTGGAGTTAACAAAGTACTTTCACTGTCCTTAAACCATTTTCTGTTCATGTCCCAGTGAGATCTGTAGGACAGGTGTTATTATTCCCATCTCATTGATGAATGGAAACAGCTCAGAGAAGCAGAGAAATAAGATCATACAGCTCACATATAAATAGCAAAGCTAGTTATTAAACTAAGGTCTGCCAACTCTAAGTCTAGTTTTCTTTCTAGATAATTACAAAAATCAACATATATGGTAAGCTGAAGCCTTCAAATTTGCTGTAACATATATGCAATGGAATATTACTCAGTCATAAGAAAGAATGAAATAATGCCATTTGCAGCAACATGGATGGACCTAGATATTGTCATACTGAGTGAAGTAAGTCAGACACAGAAAGACAAATACATGATATCACTTATATGTGGAATCTAAAAAAAATGGTACAAATGAAATTATTTATAAAACAGAAACAGAGTCATAGATGTAAAAAAAAACAAACATGGTTACTGGGGGGATGTGGGGGGGAGGGATAAATTGGGAGATTGGGATTGACATATACACACTACTATATATAAAATAGATAATTAATAAGGACCTACTGTATAGCACAGTGAACTCAGTACTCGGTAATGACCTATATGGGAAAAGAATGTAAAAAAGAGTGGATATATGTATATGTATAACTGATTCACTTTGCTGTACAGCAGAAACTAACACAACATTATGAATCAACTATACCCCTATAAAAAATGTTTTTGAAGTATTTGGAAAGGATAACATTATCGGCAGGAATCATTGGTAGCCCTGGAATCACATATGATTTTTTTGCCCCAAATTGGAGCGTTGCATTTAGAAAGTACTGATTAGGGAGAAGAAAATTGTCATATCAAGGCAGATAGGAATCCTTCATACCAATTTCCTAGGGAAAAAACAAACAAAATTTAAAATGTGAAAGTAATAAAATAGAATAAAAAATAAAATGGAATAAAAAAATAAAATGGAAACTTCTTTTTTGGGTTACAGCTCAATTAATAGTATGCCATTTATGAGGATCTGCTTACAGAGAATCTGAGGACATTTTGATTAATTATCAGAGATTGGTTTATTTGTCTGCCTAGGAGGTCATGGAGAATGGTTGATACCTCAGTACTCTGGGAAATTTAGTTGGAATTCTTGTACTGATTCAGAAAAAAAAATTGATTTTTGATTCTATGTATGATTCAGAAAAAACCCTGTGCCTGGTCATGGGCCCTGCTGTTATCTGGACATTCTCCCCAGGGAGATAAATGCTGTGGCATAGTCCTTCTGTGTGTTAGTGAGGGACAAAGTGCAGTGGGCATAGAAGGAGCTGGAATTGGTGTCCAGCATCTTGGTTTCACAATCCACCTCTGAGTTCTGAGGAGACTGGGCAGGTCACATGACTTATGTCTGAACCTCATATTCCGAGCCAGTAAATGCACAATCTGGATTCCTCTCAAAAGTCTCTCCGGTTTGAACATTCTGAGAAAATCGAACTTATATATTATTAATAGTAACACAATATTCAGACATGTTTGTGATCTTTTTCACATAATAGGATTTTGTTATTTGGGGATTATAAGGCCAGGCAAAGGGAGATAACACCAGGAGCATATGTATCCCTCAAGATGCTGATGAACTATAGGAAGAGATTCAGTTCCCAATCACAGTGATTGTTGGTAATCATCTTAATTGCTGCATTCATAGAGGTGATGAAGTTTCTTGAAGTGTTGAAGACATTACTAGAATTTATATTAATTTCCTGTGGCTATCTAAGAACACAGTGCATCTCTAGACCCAGGACCCTGGTTCCCAGACCAACTATTATTTATTTTTTAAAGTTCATTATAGGGCTTCCCTGGTGGCACAGTGGTCAAGAATCCGCCTGCCAGTGCAGGGGACACGGTTCGAGCCCTGGTCCGGGAAGATCCCACATGCCGCAGAGCAACTAAGCCTGAGCGCCACAACTACTGAGCCTGTGCTTAGAGCCCACGAGCCACAATTACTGAGCCTACATGCCACAACTACTGAAGCCCGCGTGCCTAGAGCCAGTGCTCTGCAACAAGAGAAGCCACCAAAATGAGAAGCCCACACACTGCAATGAAGAGTAGCCCCTGCTCACTGCAATTAGAGAAAGCCCGCATGCAGCAACGAAGACCCAATGAAGCCAAAAATAAAATAAAATTTAAAAAAATAAAGTTCATTATAACTGAAATATTGTTGAAGACATGGAGTTATAGAAAGATATAGAGGTATCACTTTGAGAAGAAAGCAAATAATTGAATCCTTTTTTAGGGGTACTGTCAATTTAAAAACTGAATTTATAGAAGATTTAAAAAGAATAGCCAGACGAAAATTACTTAATAAAATGTACCAAGGTCCATGCAAACCTTTGGCTGTCATTTAGGGGCAGAATATCTAAATTTCAGGGCAATCTGAAAAAGCTTTCTTAGAACTAAAAAGGCAAAGCCATATTACAGGAAGTGACAACCACGTCAGTAAATGTACTCAAAGAATATTTACCACTTTTTTTTTGCGCAGGCTCAGTGGCCACAGCTCACGGGCCCAGCCGCTCTGCGGCATGTGGGATCCTCCTAGACTGGGGCACGAACCCGTGTCCTCTGCATCAGCAGGCGGACTCTTACCACTTTTATGAGTGATCATCAAGAGCATCTTAGGCTAACTTCAGTTTGTAAAGAGGCTCTTTTATCAATATTGGATCCCACATTCTATAATGCTAAAGCTCTGTTTTTGGCTTCATGAACAAAGTAAATGAACAACTAACTTTTATAGGATTGCATCACAGGTTGGGAGAAGGCCTTTGTATGCATGCCTGTGATATAATAAGTGTTCAATTAACAGTTGAATTATTATTGAGTAAATACTTATTTTTTGCAAATGTTAAAATGTAATTGTGGAGGTCTGTGTGGGTGCAGGGCTCTTTAAATTAGCGAAGTGCTCTAGTTCTTGCACTTCTGACTGGAATGTCCCCGTTTTCAGAAGTGTACATCCTTCTGGACACAGTTTGTTGGTTAATGGATATAAAAGTTAGCCTTTAATCTTCTAATGCCACTTCTTGAAGGGTGACGATACATTCTCCGGTTGGAGACTATCCACGTTCTCCTGCATTGCTACATATTAGCAAAGTGTTCTGTTACCGGGAGTATTTTGCTCTCAGATGGCCTATGATCAATGTGATCGATGTCCTCTTGCATTTTGTTACATCAGTTGAGCCAATTGAAGGAAAAACTTGACTAGACAATTATATAAATCTGAATTTAGCCACGCTTCTACACTGATTGGGGTGCTCTGGAATTTTCCACTTTCAGCTTGTTCTGCTTTGTTCTCACTTAGAATCTGCACAGGCAGCTTAAAAAAGACAGTTCTAATCAATGTGGGGTGCTTCATATCCTGGTGTGAGATCATTGACGGGATTTAAAAATTAATGATGGGGCCAGAAAAGGCCTTGGAATCAACTCAAAGTCAGTTAAAGTATAATAAAAGTGAATAAAGGCTGAGTGGTGACTCATGGTGGAGAGATTGTGGACTGTCATATCCTGTGTTGTGGATTACTTATAGATTTCTTCACAAGAAGCCACACAGGGATGCTAATGCATGGGTTCTTGACTCCACCTGTCAAGTACTATATCTAAATGTTCTACTCAGAATAGCCATTCTGGCAAGAATTCTGAAGTGTTTTCTGGGCTCTAGTCTGATTAAAAAGGTCCATAAAAATGTTAGCAGAGGTTCACAGTAGAGAAACTGTGGTTGTATTTGGTGATGCTGAGGAAGGAGAAGTAGTGATTAAGTGAAAAAAATGGTGATACAAGATTTTTCAAGTATAAATTTGTAAGTGTGGTATATCCAGTGAAATTGAAAAAAATTTCTTCACAATTCTAGGGGTGTTGAGGAAGGTGGACTTGTCCAGCAGAGCTGTTTCTTGAGTGAGACGATTGTGGGGACAGAAACTTGGACTCTGTGTCCCGGGGGGGGGGCTTCGTGTGCCAGTAGAGCCACAAGTGGCCACTGCTGTTGGTAAGATACAAGAGCACAGATGAGAGCTGAAGTAACAGGGTGGCATATTTCTGTGCAGAACACGATGTGACCCTTCTGTTGTGACACGTCCAGGTCTCCAGAATAATCACTGAGCGTCACCAAAAATACCAAGCATGAGTCACTTCTTGTGGGAAATGGGCAGAGCTCTGCACCCAACTCTGATGTAGGATGAACCCTCAAAGCTTTCTTTCAAGAGCAAAGACAGGCAGAGGCACAGACACATGAAGAGTTAGAAAAAGTGATGGAATGTTGAGCTGTCCCAGTTAGTAGAGCTAGGGTTCAGGGTAAAATTACACCAACACCTCTCAGGGTAAGAGAGAGAGACCCTGAGTGGCCGGCTGTAAGCCTCACTTTCTGAGAATCTCTGAGAATCTGTGTTAGATGGGGACTGTGCAGTATTTCTTAACATGTTTCAATCTAGAATGAAGAAAACTGGATGAAAATGAAAGGTATTCCAATCTAGCAATGGGAATTAGTAGATGAAGGAGAGAAAGAGAATTAAGATTTATGAAATACTTACTATGTATCAGACAATGTGCTTGTCAGTTTCTTCATGATAGCCCTACTTTATCTGCATTTTACGAAGGGTAAGACTGATGCTGAGAAATGTCATACGTTAAGGAATAAAGCCACAGTTTAAAAACATGTATATTTGACTCCAAAGTCTCCTTATCCTCCTTACTATAATGCCTTGAATTTGGGGAAGAAATACGTTTTTCCTGAAGTTTGCAAAACCAAAAAGAAAAAAACAAACCCATAAAACGTGCTGCTTAAAGGTTGGAATTGATGAAGGCTGTATGTGCAGGGGAGCAGGGAGGATGAAAAACTAATTCTTAAGGGAACCTTCCTACACTGTTGGTAGGATTGTAAATTGGTGAAGCCATTATGGAAAACAGTACGGAGTTTCCTCAAAAAAATAATAATAGAGTTACCATATGATCCAGCAATCCCAGAAAAGACGAAAACTCTAATTCCAAAAGATACATGCAACCCACTGATCATAGCAGCGCTGTTTACAATAGCCAAGATATGGAAGCAACCTAAATGTCCAATGACAGATGATTGGATAAAGAAGATGTGCTATATATACACAACGGAATACTAATCAGCCATAAAAAAGGATGAAATAATGCCATTTGCAGCAGCATGGATGGACCTAGAGATTATCATACTAAGTGAAGTAAGCCAGACAGAGAAAGACAAACACCATATGTACCACTTACATGTGGAATCTAAAATATGATACAAATGAACTTATTGACAAAACAGAAATAGACTCACAGACATAAAAAGCAAATTTGATGGTTACCAAAGGGGGAAGGGGTGGGGAGGGATAAATTAGGAGTTTGGGATTAGCAGATATAAACTACTATATATAACATAGATAAACAACAAGGTTCTACTGTATAGCACAGGGAACTATATTCAATATCTTGTAATAAACCATAATGGAATAGAATATGAAAAAGAATATATATATATTTATCAAAATCACTTTGCTGTACACCAGAACTAACACAACATTGTAATTACTTCAATTTTTACTCCAATTAAAAAAAAGGGCCGAGATGATGTTAAAAAAAAAAAAGAAAGCCTCATTCTTAGTTCAACACAGTGTTTATGTCTCAGCACCTAACAAAGATATTCCCATTCATACTGCAATACTAAGTCCGGACAGAACATATTTTTGGAATGTTTCTGATTTCAAGTTCTTCTGCTAAGAGTAGAAAGCAGCCGTGTGCTAGGTAACATGCAGCTGGACTTGAGGATTAGATGCGAAACTTGCTGCAACACTAGCAGCTACTGTAGGGTGGAGGTTTCGGTACTGGCTACAGAGACTGATTACTGCGCACGATGAAAGGCTGGCTTCCTTCCTGTGGCTTGGATGTTTTCTTGTTCACAGGAGGAGGATATTTGGAAACATGCTGGGAAGGGAAGAACTCAGCTGGCACACCTGGGATTCAAATTATAATAACATCTCAGTTTAGAAGATGAAATGTCAGTCTGAATTCTGTCATGAGCCACGCTGGAACAATGCTGCAGTTCATCTGCTGTGGGCTGAATGTCCTATTTAGTCTTTTCTGAGTGTTCTCTCTTCCAGGTAAATTATTGGAGAATGGCTAAGCATGTGGAAAAGCTTGTCTTAATAAGTCTTCCTTTGGTTTCCTTACCTTTGTACCTAGGGTATGTTTAGTTCCTTTGATCATTTTTCTCATTGGAATGAGACCTTAGAAATTCTGAATGAGGCATCTTGGCTGGCTCTGAGCTGGGAATCCGGTTACTGGCTATCACACATCTATGAAGATACTGATCCTTTCTGAGGGAGCTATTTCCCAATCTCATCTCTCCCTTGTGCTTCTCTGGCCTCTTACGGGAGACACTGTAGACTGTAATACAGACAAGCGATCCCTCAGCTGCTCACCCACCAGGGGATGGGAAATCAATGAGAATATTTTAAGATGTAGAATATGAATGATGGAGGGGAAGGGAGGTAATCTCTAAATAGCAGTATAGCTCTCAGGGCTGCCAAACTTTTAGTGGGCATTTAGTTGTCTTGCTTCTAAAGGTCTTGGACAAAGTCCCTTATCACGGGGCTGAGAGCACTTGGGAGGCAGCCAGCTCCTTCTCTACCTGTGTCTGTCCCTGGAGAGACAGCCCGTACCATGCTTGGGTCCATCTGGAGTTACAGAGCTAATTTTCTAGCTGTCCCAAAAGAACCCAAAGAGACAGCCAAAAATGGGGGAGATACGTTTCTTTCCTTCAGCAAGCCATAAATTCAGCATTTTCACTGAATTTAACTTTCTGATGTGTTAAACATGGGTCTTAGAAGATCTGGTTTGAAATTTTAGCATCACTAGTCATTACCATTCAAAGCTTTCTGGAGCCTTGGTGTCTGCATTTAATATAGGAAAATATATGTTTGAAGATTAATTGCGAGGAAGACATGAAAACAATACTCTCTAAAAATAGAGAGTGGTGGGTATAAACCCTTCTCTAAGTTCCTTTCATCTCTTCCTGTTTATTTTTTCTGTACTGATAATCACATTCTGAAGAGATCCTGTTGCTTCATTTGGTTCTTTGTTTATAGTCTCTTTTTTGTCCTTAGAATGATGAGGCCTCCTTGAGGATCCCTGTTCTACCTTCCGTGCAAGGAACAACGTGAAGGTCTGGTACCGAGTAGGTGCAATAAATGTTCAGGAAAGAAATGAAAGTACAAATGAAGAAACAATTCACTAACGCTATTCTAAGTTTTGCTACCTCCGTGGAATTCCACGTGGTTGTTTGATACTTCCAGCCCTAACTGCAAATGTCATTCTTATTTTGGGTCTGTTCTCTTTCCTGGTACATAAGATCTTGATGGTGGGAATAACGTGTAGTGCACATTTTTATCTCTAGCCCCTGAGGCAAGGTTTGGCATAAAAAAATGCTTGAAGTTAAAAATTAAAATCAGTGTGTAAAGATTCAGTGTCCAGAAGGGTCATGATAGATCAGACTGAAATTATGCTGAAGAAAAATTTCTGGGGAATAGTCTGTAGAAATAAAGAATTGTTGGATATATTGTTATGAAGAACTTATGAAATGTAAAGAGCTAAAGAGATGTTAACTCAATATGATTTATTCTGAGTTCATTTCCCATTACTGGATGTTGACTGTACTCTGTTAATATATACCAAAGCTTACCTCCAAAAGATATAAATCTCACTTTATAGCCATTCTTGTTCTGTTCTTATCTGCTGCTGTCAAATTTAGTCATCTGTGGCTTCTCTGTCACTCATGAGACCGTAGAAAACTATTTTTCTAGATATCACTCCGCATCTTAAATTTGTATTTTTAGAGCCTATTTAAATCAAGGATCCTCCCATGTAACAGGCAAAGCATTTTCTTTAGGAGATAGAGTCAAGTGAAGGCAGGGGATATACTAGCTGCTAACTTAGCCTGCCTGTGATAAGCTTGAACTTTTCTGTTTTGAGTAATTTTGTGGAATTCAAACATATTTATTTAATATGTACTTATCATTTGTTTTTGAACACCTGTCATTTACCAGTGCCTGTACTAAGTATATAATATTTTTACAAACTCTTTTTTTTTTTTTTTTGTGGTACGCAGGCCTCTCACTGTTGTGGCCTCTCCCATTGCGGAGCACAGGCTCTGGACGCGCAGGCTCTGTGGCCATGGCTCACGGGCCCAACCGCTCCACAGCACTGGGACTCTCAACCACTGCGCCACCAGGGAAGCCCTACAAACTCTTAAATAGGAATAGTTCAGGGGTCAGCAAACTATAAAGGGCGAGACAGTAAATATTTTAGCTTTTTTTGGGCCATATAGTCTTTGTCTCAACTACTTAACCTGGCTATTGTAATGCAAAAGGAGCCATAAACAGCACATAAATGACCAGGCATGGCTCTGTTCCATTAAAACTTTATTTAGAAAAACAAGCAGTTGAACAGGATTTGGCCCATGACTGTAGTTTGCCAACCAACTGAAGAGTTGAACACTTTAAATAAAACAACAAATGGCATATAATGTATTTCAAACTATTGTTGTATTTTATGACTAATTTTTTTCAAGTTCTTCATTTCATTATCAACAGAGCTTATGAGAAATATAAACCAAATAATGCTGGCTTTTAGCTCGTGAACCAAAGTTTTGATTTAAAATTTGATTTCTCTTATGACAGAGTCATGGTTAGAATTACCTCTCTAAAAAACATCACCTAAAAAATGTAATGTTGGACTTTCGGGAAGATGGCGGAAGAGTAAGACGCAGAGATCACCTTCCTCCCCACAGATACACCAGAAATACATCTACACGTGGAACAACTCTGAACTCTGGCAGAAGACCTCAGACCTCCCAAAAGGCAAGAAACCCCCCCCCCCCACCACCACGTACCTGGGTAGGGCAAAAGAAAAAAGAATAAACAGAGACAAAAGGATAGGGACGGTACCTGCACCAGTGGGAGGGAGCTGTGAAGGAGGAAAGGTTTCCACACACTAGGAAGCCCCTTCGCGGGCGGAGAATGTGGGTGGCGGAGGGGGAAAGCTTCAGCGCCGTGGAGGAGAGCGCAGCCACAGGGGTGCAGAGGGCAAAGCAGAGAGATTCCCGCACAGAGGATCGGTGCCGACTGGAACTCACCAGTGCGACAAGCTTGTCTGCTCACTCGCCGGGGCGGGCGGGGCTGCGAGCTGAGGCTCGGGCTTTGGTCGGAGCACAGGGAGAGGACTGGGGTTGGCGGTGTGAACCCACCCTGCAGGGGGTTAGTGCGCCACGGCTAGCCGGGAGGGAGTCCGGGGAAAAGTCTGGACCTGCCGAAGAGGCAAGAGACTTTTTCTTCCCTATTTCCTGGTGCGCGAGGAGAGGGAATTAAGAACGCTGCTTAAAGGAGCTCCAGAGATGGGCGCGAGCCGCGGCTAAAAGCGCGGACCCCAGAGACAGACATGAGACGCTAAGGCTGCTGCCGCCGCCACCAAGAAGCCTGTGTGCGAGCACAGGTCACTATCCACACCCCCTTCTGGGGAGCCTGTACAGCCAGCCGCTGCCAGGGTCCCGGGATCCAGGGACAACTCCCCCTGGAGAACGCACGGCGCACCTCAGGCTGGTGCAATGTCACGCCGGCCTCTGCAGCCGCAGGCTCGCCTGCCCTCCAGGCCCCTCCCTCCTCCCCCAGCCTGAGTGAGCC
Source organism: Phocoena sinus (assembly GCF_008692025.1). Classification (NCBI taxonomy): domain Eukaryota; kingdom Metazoa; phylum Chordata; class Mammalia; order Artiodactyla; family Phocoenidae; genus Phocoena; species Phocoena sinus. Next base: position 51,907,048 of record NC_045779.1, on the reverse strand, counting down.
AGAGCCTCCGAATCAGCGGCTCCTTTAACCCCCTCCTGTCTGAGCAAAGAACAGACGCCCTCTGGTGACCTACACGCACAGGCGGGGCCAAATCCAAAGCTGAGCACCTGGGAGCTGTGAGAACAAAGAAGAGAAAGGGGAATCTCTCCCAACAGCCTCAGAAGCAGTGGATTAAAGATCCAAAATCAACTTGATGTACCCTGCGGCTGTGGAATACATGAATAGACAACGAATCATCCCAAATTAAGGAGGTGGACTTTGAGAGCAAGATTTATTATTTTTTCCCCTTTTCCTTCTTTTGTGAGTGTGTATGTGTACGCTTCTGTGTGTATAGCTTTGCTTCCACCATTTGTACGAGGGTTCTATCTGTCCGTTTTTTAAAAAAATTTTTCTCTTAATAATTAATTTTTATTTTAATAACTTTATTTTATTTTACTTTATCTTCATTCTTTCTTTCCTTCCTTCCCTCCTTTAGACAACGAATCATCCCAATTTGAGGAGGTGGACTTTGAGAGCAAGATTTATGATTTTTTCCTCTTTTCCTCTTTTTGTGAGTGTGTATGTATATGCTTCTGTTTGAGATTTTGTCTGTATAGCTTTGCTTCCACCATTTGTTCCAGGGTTCTATCCATCCATTTTTTTGTTGTTGTTGTTTTTGTTTTTTTTTCCTCTTAATAATTACTTTTTAATTTTAATAACTTTATTATATTTTATCTTACTTTATTTTATTTTACTTTATCATCTTTCTTTTTTCCTTCCTTCCCTCCTTCCTTCCTTGTTCCCTCCCTCCCTCCTTTCTTTCTACTTCTACTAATTCTTTCTTTCTACTTTTTCTCCCTTTTCTTCTGAGCCGTGTGGATGAAAGGCTCTTGGTGCTGCAGCCAGAAGTTAGTGCTGTGCCTCTGAGGTGGGAGAGCCAACTTCAGGACACTGGTCCACAAGAGACCTCCCAGCTGCACATAATATCAAATGGTGAAAATCTCCCAGAGATCTCCATCTCAACAAGAGCACCCAGCTTCACTCAACGACCAGCAAGCTACAGTGCTGGACACCCTATGCCAAACAACTAGCAAGACAGGAACACAACCCCACCCATTAGCAGAGATGCTCCCCAAAATCATAATAAGTCGACAGACACCCCAAAACACACCGCCAGACATGGCGTGTGTTTCTGCCCACCAGAAAGACAAGATCCAGCCTCATCCACCAGAACACAGGAACCACTCCCCTCCACCAGGAAGCCTACACAACCCACTGAACCAACCTTAGCCACTGGGGACAGACACCAAAAACAACAGGAACTATGAACCTGCAGCCTGCAAAAAGGAGACCCCAAACACAGTAAGATAAGCAAAATAAGAAGACAGAAAAACACACAGCAGATGAAGGAGCAAGATAAAAACCCACCAGACCTAACAAATGAAGAGGAAATAGGCAGTCTACCTGAAAAAGAATTCAGAATAATGATAGTAAAGATGATCCAAAATCTTGGAAATAGAATAGACAAAATGCAAGAAACATTTAACAAGGACCTAGAAGAACTAAAGATGAAACAAGCAACGATGAACAACACAATAAATGAAAGGAAAAATACTCTAGATGGGATCAATAGCAGAATAACTGAGGCAGAAGAATGGATAAGTGACCTGGAAGATAAAATAGTGGAAATAACTACTGCAGAGCAGAATAAAGAAAAAAGAATGAAAAGAACTGAGGACAGTCTCAGAGACCTCTGGGACAACACTAAACACACCAACATTCAAATTATAGGGGTTCCAGAAGAAGAAGAGAAAAAGAAAGGGACTGAGAAAATATTTGAAGAGATTATAGTTGAAAACTTCCCTAATATGGGAAAGGAAATAGTTAATCAAGTCCAGGAAGCACAGAGAGTCCCATACAGGATAAATCCAAGGAGAAATACGCCAAGACACATATTAATCAAACTGTCAAAAATTAAATACAAAGAAAACATATTAAAAGCAGCAAGGGAAAAACAATAAATAACACACAAGGGAATCCCCATAAGGTTAACAGCTGATCTTTCAGCAGAAATTCTGCAAGCCAGAAGGGAGTGGCAGGACATATTGAAAGTGATGAAGGAGAAAAACCTGCAACCAAGATTACTCTACCCAGCAAGGATCTCATTCAGATTCGATGGAGAAATTAAAACCTTTACAGACAAGCAAAAGCTGAGACAGTTCAGCACCACCAAACCAGCTCTACAACAACTGCTAAAGGAACTTCTCTAGGCAAGAAACACAAGAGAAGGAAAAGACCTACAATAACGAACCCAAAACAATTAAGAAAATGGGAATAGGAACATACATATCGATAATTACCTTAAATGTAAATGGACTAAATGCTCCCACCAAAAGACACAGATTGGCTGAATGGATACAAAAACAAGACCCATATATTTGCTGTCTACAAGAGACCCACTTCAGACCTAGAGACACATACAGACTGAAAGTAAGGGGATGGAAAAGGATTTTCCATTCATGCGAATGGAAACCAAAAGAAAGCTGGAGTAGCAATTCTCATATCAGACAAGATAGACTTTAAAATAAAGACTATTAGAAGAGACAAAGAAGGACACTACATAATGATCAAGGGATTGATCCAAGAAGAAGATATAACAATTGTAAATATTTATGCACCCAACAGAGGAGCACCTCAATATATAAGGCAAATACTAACAGCCATAAAAGGGGAAATCGACAGTAACACATTCATAGTAGGGGACTTTAACACCCCACTTTCACCAATGGACAGATCATCCGAAATGAAAATAAATAAGGAAACACAAGCTTTAAATGATACATTAAACAAGATGGACTTAATTGATATTTATAGGACACTCCATCCAAAAACAACAGAATACACATTTTTCTCTACTGCTCATGGAACATTCTCCAGGAGAGATCATATCTTGGGTCACAAATCAAGCCTTGGTAAATATAAGAAAATCGAAATCGTATCAAGTATATTTTCTGACCACAACGCCATGAGACTAGATATCAATTACAGGAAAAGATCTGTAAAAAATACAAACACATGGAGGCTAAACAGTACACTACTTAATAACGAAGTGATCACTGAAGGAATCAAAGAGGAAATCAAAAAATACCTAGAAACAAATGACAATGGAGACACAACGCCTCAAAATCTATGGGATGCAGCAAAAGCAGTTCTAAGAGGGAAGTTTATAGCAATACAATCCTACCTTAAGAAACAGGAAACATCTCGAATAAACAACCTAACCTTGCACCTAAAGCAATTAGAGAAAGAAGAATAAAGAAACCCCAAAGTTAGCAGAAGGAAAGAAATCATAAAATCAGATCAGAAATAAATGAAAAAGAAAAATGAAGGAAACAATAGCAAAGATCAATAAAACTAAAAGCTGGTTCTTTGAGAAGATAAACAAAATTGATAAACCATTAGCCAGACTCATCTGGAAAAAAAGGGAGAAGACTGAAATCAATAGAATTAGAAATGAAAAAGGAGAACTAACAACTGACACTGCAGAAATACAAAAGATCATGAGAGATTACTACAAGCAACTCTATGCCAATAAAATGGACAACCTGGAAGAAATGGACAAATTCTTAGAAAGGCACAACCTGCCAAGACTGAATCAGGAAGAAATAGAAAATATGAACAGACCAATCACAAGCACTGAAATTGAAACTGTGATTAAAAATCTTCCAACAAACAAAAGCCCAGGACCAGATGGCTTCACAGGCGAATTCTATCAAACATTTAGAGAAGAGCTAACACCTATCCTTCTCAAACTCTTCCAAAATATAGCAGAGGGAGGAACACTCCCCAACTCATTCTACGAGGCCACCATCACCCTGATACCAAAACCAGACAAGGATGTCACAAAGAAAGAAAACTACAGGCCAATATCACTGATGAACATAGATGTAAAAATCCTCAACAAAATACTAGCAGACAGAATCCAACAGCACATTAAATGGATCATACGCCATCATCAAGTGGGGTTTATTCCATCATCACATTCCATCGTATTCCATCATCAAGTGGGGATTCTTCAGTATACGCAAACCAATCACGTGATACACCATATTAACAAATTGAAGGAGAAAAGCCATATGATCATCTCAATAGATGCAGAGAAAGCTTTTGACAAAATTCAACACCGATTTATGATAAAAACCCTGCAGAAAGTAGGCATAGAGGGAACTTTCCTCAACATAATAAAGGCCATATATGACAAACCCACAGCCAACACTGTCCTCAATGGTGAAAAACTGAAAGCATTTCCACTAAGATCAGGAACAAGACAAGGTTGCCCACTCTCACCACTCCTATTCAATATAGTTTTGGAAGTTTTAGCCACAGCAATCAGAGAAGAAAAGGAAATAAAAGGAATCCAAATCGGAAAAGAAGAAGTAAAGCTGGCACTGGTTGCAGATGATATGATACTATACATAGAGAATCCTAAAGATGTTACCAGAAAACTACTAGAGCTAATCAATGAATTTGGTAAAGTAGCAGGATACAAAATTAATGCACAGAAATCTCTGGAATTTGTATACACTAAGGATGAAAAATCTGAAGGTGAAATCAAGAAAACACTCCCATTTACCACTGCAACAAAAAGAGTAAAATATCTAGGAATAAACCTACCTAAGGAGACAAAAGACCTGTATGCAGAAAATTATAAGACACTGATGAAAGAAATTAAAGATGATACAAATAGATGGAGAGATATACCATGTTCTTGGATTGGAAGAATCAACATTGTGAAAATGAATCTACTACCCAAAGCAATCTACAGATTCAATGCAATCCCTATCAAACTGCCAATGGCATTTTTCACAGAACTAGAACAAAAAAGTTCACGATTTGTGTGGAAACACAAAAGATCCCGAATAGCTAGAGCAATCTTGAGAACGAAAAATGGAGCTGGAGGAATCAGGCTTCCTGACTTCAGACTATACTACAAAGCCACAGTAATCAAGACAGTATGGTACTGGCACAAAAACAGAAATATAGATCAATGGAACAGGATAGAAAGCCCAGAGATAAACCCACGCACATATGGTCACCTTATCTTTGATAAAGGAGGCAGGAATGTACAGTGGAGAAAGGACAGCCTCTTCAATAAGTGGTGCTGGGAAAACTGGACAGCTACATGTAAAAGTATGAGATTAGATCACTCCTTAACACCATACACAAAAATAAGCTCACAATGGATTAAAGACCTAAATGTAAGGCCAGACACTATCAAACTCTTAGAGGAAAACATAGGCAGGACACTCTATGACATAAATCACAGCAAGGTCCTTTTTGACCCACCTCCTAGAAAAATGGAAATAAAAAGAAAAGTAAACAAATGGGACCTAATGAAACTTCAAAGCTTTTGCACAGCAAGGGAAACCATAAACAAGACCAAAAGACAACCCTCAGAATGGGAGAAAATATTTGCAAATGAAGCAACTGACAAAGGATTAATCTCCAGAATTTATAAGCAGCTCATGCAGCTCAATAACAAAAAACAAACAACCCAATCCAAAAATGGACAGAAGACCTAAATAGACATTTCTCCAAAGAAGATATACAGACTGCCAACAAACACATGAAAGAATGCTCAGCATCACTAATCATTAGAGAAATGCAAATCAAAACTACAATGAGATATCATCTCACACCAGTCAGAATGGCCATCATCAAAAAATGTAGAAACAATAAATGCTGGAGAGGGTGTGGAGAAAAGGGAACCCTCTTACACTGTTGGTGGGAATGTAAATTGATACGGCCACTGTGGAGAACAGTATGGAGGTTCCTTAAAAAACTACAAATAGAACTACCATATGACCCAGCAATCCCACTACTGGGCATATACGCTGAGAAAACCATAATTCAGAAAGAGTCATGTACCAAAATGTTCATTGCAGCTCTATTTACAATAGCCCGGAGATGGAAACAACCTAAGTGTCCATCATCGGATGAATGGATAAAGAAGATGTGGCACATATATACAATGGAATATTACTCAGCCATAAAAAGAAACGAAGTTGAGCTATTTGTAATGAGGTGGATAGACCTAGAGTCTGTCATACAGAGTGAAGTAAGTCAGAAAGAGAGAGACAAATACCATATGCTAACACATATATATGGAATTTAAGAAAAAAAAATGTCATGAAGAACCTAGGGGTAAGACAGGAATAAAGACATAGACTTACTGGAGAACAGACTTGAGGATATGGGGAGGGGGAAGGGTAAACTGTGACAAAGCGAGAGAGAGCCATGGACATATATACACTGCCAAACGTAAGGTAGATAGCTAGTGGGAAGCAGCCGCATAGCACAGGGAGATCAGCTCGGTGCTTTGTGACCGCCTGGAGGGGTGGGATAGGGAGGGTGGGAGGGAGGGAGACGCAAGCGGGAAGAGATATGGGAACATAGTTATATATAAGAAAAAAAAAAGATACGGGAGATTTATGACCTTAAAAACAAATGTAATGTTAACACTGTACTTTCAATAATCCTGGGAGCTACTCCTGGGAGCTACTTTTCTAGAAGGTATGATGCACTTTCATGGGTGATTAAGGCAGGAGTATTTCAGAAACCAGTATAGGAGCCAGTTGGAGAAGGTGCATTTACATGTTGATTGGTAGTTGGTCCTCCTGTCCCTAAGCAAGCCAGTCCTCTGGTTTTTATATCAAACCCTCCTAATTTACTAACGTCAAAGACTCTTCTTTTACAGCAGTCACTCTGTGCTGGTACCCCGGTCCCACCACTTACCAATTGTTAGACTTTGGGCGCTACTGAAACTGCTTCTGAGTCTCAGTTTTCTCTTCAGGGAAATGGTGAAAGAAATTTTACCTGCCTCCCAGGGTTTTTGTGTGGAAACATGAGATGATGTAGATCAAGTGCTTATGCTAGGTCTTGGGACATAGCAAATGCTAGAACGGCGAAAGGTATTTTTGAAACTAATAATAGAAAACACTCATTACTTACTATGCATCAAGTGCTGTTCTAAGTGCTTCATTTACACATTAGCTCATTTAATCTCTACAATAGTATCGTGAGGAAGGTACTATCATCTCCATTTTACAAATGAGGGAACCCATATACAACTTACAAGGGGTAAAACTGGGATTTGATCCAGACAGTTTGTCCCAATCCCAATTATTGTGCCTTCCTTAAATGCTACCAAGAGTTTCATAATGGTCATTAAAAATTATTTGAGAAAATTCATACCATCACAGTCTAGAAATTTCTGTCTTTTGGCTGAGTTTAATAGGACCATGAGTTTTCTTTTGGTGCCTCAGTTTTCATGATTTAAAAAAAAAAGTTCCAGAGTGCATGGATAATTTTCTATTTTAAAGCATGTTTAGAAGGGGACAAGAAGCCTGGTATGATTTAATAACCACTCCGGCTGCCATCGAAAAAACGGAATTCTCTTATCCTGTCCCTAAAAAGGCAACTGTCTCTTCTTTCCCAGTTGAGAAGGGAAGATAGAGGTTGTCAGACTTTCTCTTACAAAAATGAAGAGGCCTGACGCTGTACCTGGATAAAGGAACGTTTATCACAAACCTCTCTCAATCACTGACCTACCTAGAGGTCCCTATTCCCACCGCTGGGAAATACTGCAGTTCTGAATTAGAACGTAAAATTCATTTTCTTTTAGAATAAGTGCTATACAAGTTTATGAAATATTATTAAATAGTATCACTAATTCTACACTTCCTGTGCATAAAAGCCAAACGACTAATGTTAAGCCAGCCTGTTTTAACATTTCATCAATGGGAAAAACCCTGTTGTTTCAGGCATTGATTTATAAATGACATTTACTAATGCCTGCATATAGAATCAAAATAACACTGCGCTCTGCTAATGGGCTATTTATTTGATATCTCTGACTGTCCGATTTAAAAGCATAGCCCTCCTATTTCAAGTTCTCATATCCTCCTTATCTGCTTAATTCTTCTCTAAAATCTGATACACTATGTGTGTTTGTTTATATATTATGTGTATTTATTCCCTGATTCCCACCTCCCACTCCCCCTTTAGAATGTAAGGTCTACGGGACAGGGATTTTTGTCTTATTTTTTCATCTCTGTTTCTCAAGGTCTAAACAGTGCCTGGATCATTCAAGCAGGTGTTCAACACATTTTGTGGAATGAACGAATCAATTTAACTGTCACATATACAAGAGGAAGTTCCCCCTTTCTTAGGCAGATAGGCCCACTCTATACCTAATCTCTGAGATACTAGTACCGTGGACAGGTATGTGAGAGAGTAGAGTGTAGCGTTGCTATTAGAGGGCTTCGATCAGATGTTGGGATTAAACTCTTTCCCCTCCTAGTTTTTGACTGGGGGCCCTGAGCTTAATGTTGCTAAACCTCAGACCCCTCACCTTTAAAACTGAGATGAGAAAATTATGTCTATGTCAGAGGCAGAAATGAGATGAGATGTGAAAATCCCTGAGAAACATGCCTGGCTCAATGTAGCAAAAGCTCAATAATATTACCTATCAAAAAGGTTAATAAACAACTGACACCTAGGCAAGTGGGACAGACTACTTGCTTGCTTACATTGGTGGGAGGAAGACAAGGCAAGTGGCCTGGGGCATGATTTTAACTGAAGAATCTAAGGTAGGTATTTAAACAGTGACTCTCCACCTGGGGTGGGGAGCCCTTGAGGAGGGTTGTAAGAATCTCTTGGAAGTTTCAGCCTTTTCCGGTAAGCGGCCTGAGGTGACTGCTAAAAATGGTACACTATTCATTTGACCGAGAAAACCCCACAAAAGCATGCGAGTCAAGAGGTTCAAATCTTTGTGCTCACTTGAAGAACACTCATGAAACTGCCCAGGCCATTAAGGGTATGCATATCCATAAACGGTTTTGTGAATTTTATCCTTGCTAATCACCACGCTTCAAGTTGTCTTCGTGACAAATTATTGGTGTTTTTGAAAGAATAGTTTATATTCCTCCATGTTACTAAATAACTTGACTCTACCCTTAATATTGGGATTGTACTGAGTCAGTTTAGTTGAGGCAGGAAGATGGCCTTATTGAATAAATAGAATTCTAGTTATAATATCTTTGCTCTGTAACTCTTTAAAAGATAGCAGCAGCATCTGAAGGTGGGTCTACATTTACATCAGTTTGCAAAAATTATTGTGCCTTCCTTAAATGCTACCAAGAGTTTCATAATGGTCATTAAAAATTATTTGAGAAAATTCATACCATCACAGTCTAGAAATTTCTGTCTTTTGGCTGAGTTTAATAGGACCATGAGTTTTCTTTTGGTGCCTCAGTTTTCATGATTTAAAAAAAAAAGTTCCAGAGTGCATGGATAATTTTCTATTTTAAAGCATGTTTAGAAGGGGACAAGAAGCCTGGTATGATTTAATAACCTCTTTTGATTAATTATTCTGAGGAAATAGGTGGAGTTGGGGAGGCGCCAGCAACAGAAGCTGTTATTCATGAGCTTAAGAGCCACCGTGAATAACAGCAGTTTCCCACCTGTCTGAATTTTGGGTCTGCACTGGATTTTGAGTGGCTGGCACAGACTTCTTGAGATGGGAGAGCTCCCCTGAGGAATAAAGAAATATTCTGCGTGATGCTGAAGTGTGAAGAGTAGCACTGATAGGAGAAAGTGTTACTACGTGGAGCCTCTCTGGCTTTTCCCTTTAGCATCTCAAGAGTCCTGGTGAGGCACGGCAAGCTGGTATGCTTGCATTTGGACAAGAAGGGTCAAGCACCCTCGATCATGTGGATCCCTATTTATTAAGGGTGTCTGCATCTCATGATACCCTCTTTCTCTGAGATAAAGTCAAGAGCAAAGTTAAAGTAAAGGACTGTGTGCAAAATGGAGTGTGTTGCTTTTGTCCCAAGGCTAATTGCTTTTACGTGTGTTTCCAAAATCCTCTAAAGATAAAGTGGACAAATATCATATATCACTTATACGTGGAATCTTAAAAAAAAAGGGTACAAATGAACTTATTTACAAAACAGAAGTAGAGTCACATATGTAGAAAACCAACTTATGGGTACCAGGGAATGGGGGGGGTGAGGGATAAATTGGGAGATTGGGATTGACATATACATACTACTATATATAAAATAGATAACTAGTAAGAACCTGCTGTATAGCACAGGAAACTCTACTCAGTACTCTGTAATGACCTATATGGGAAAAGAATCAAAAAAAGAAGAGTGGATATATGTATATGTATAACTGATTCATTTTGCTGTACACCTGAAACTAACACAACATTGTAAATCAACTATACTTCAATAAAAATTTAAAAAATACAATAAAGTGGCAAGAGCCAAGATGTTTGAGGGGAAGGAAGAACAGACTGAACACTAGGCATGTCAGCTGAGGACGCTGATAACGGAGAGATCTGGCTCTAGGTGGTGAGGAAGGAGTTACTGCCCATGAGCTGGTCCTATTCACGGTATTTTTTGAGTAAGGGGTTTATCCAGGCACCTGGCTCCTCTCCATTTGGAGGCAGGGCTCCCCGTGGCAATTTTGGCAAATGTAGAAATCCCTGCCCTGTGGCAATGCATCACATCTGATGTGATCTGGCCCTTTGTCCTAAGATCCTTGCCTCAATAAAGGGGAATGAAGTGCTAAATGTGAAATTGTACCCATTGTGGATGTGTCACTTGCAACAGAAAAGGAAACAACCTTGAGGACAATGAAATGGCTCATCTAAATAGGGCACCATGCATAAAGACCTCTGATTGTCCGAACAAAGTGATAGATTTTCCTAATTTGCTGGAGAAGATGTTTACTGGAATAAGTCCCAGAGGAGGTCCACTGCAATGTCACTAAGAAATTAGATCGCCTGTAATTTACTACTGCTCCAGTTCATTTTTTCTAAACAGGAATGCGACTGAACACTGTTACCATTCTACCTGTCATCTACTTTTCCCATTTCCCACAACGAACTGCCATGTCCCCTCCCTCTGCCATTGCCCTTTCATTCTCAATCAATATTGTCCATCTTATCACTGAGAAAATAGAGACCAGCTTGTGAGAACTCACCACTTCCTGCCCCAGAACTTAAAACTGACCTGCAACAGTCATCCTCATCTCTTTTCCTTGTATCTTATTCATTTCCTCTTTCATTCACTCACTTTTCCATTTATTTACTTAACAAACATTTATTGGGTACCTCTATGTGCCAGGCACTGTGCTAGGTGCTAGGTGATGTAAACGGGTCAGTGACTTAGAGACAAACCCTGCTGACAAGGAAAACAAGGATGCACCCTTTTCTCTCCAAGGCTGACTGCCTTGCCCACACTCTTCATGGTATCCCTTGTTGCATCCTCAGGAACGGTGCTCTCTCCATACTCAGTCTCACGTGTGTATCTACAAATAATTCCTCCCACTCTACCAGCTCTTTCCCATCAGGATTTATACAGGCTCAGGTTTCTTCATCTTAAGAAATAAAATACAAGTAAAACAAACATAAATGCCCTGCCCTGTTTCTCAGTGTCATTATTGTTCTCTCTCTCATAATCAAGTTTCTTAAGACAGCTGTTTACTCTTACTCTCTTTCCAGTCTTTTTCCGCTTAGAAATTCATTCACCAACTCCATGAGATCCGATTTATTCCCCCCTACACTTTATGGAAACGCTACTCACAAAGGTTACTAATGCATGTTTTAGGTGCTTTTTCAGTTCTTATCTTTTCCTCTTTATTGATCACTATTGAAAGTCCCTTCCTCTGGCTTTTGGGACTCTACTTCTCCTGTTCTTCCTCCTTCCTCTTTGGCAATTTCTTTTTCTTTTTCTTTTTTTTTTTGCGGTACGCGGGCCTCTCACTGTTGCGGCCTCTCTCGTTGCGGAGCACAGGCTCCGGACGCGCAGGCTCAGCGGCCATGGCTCACGGGCCCAGCCGCTCGGCGGCATGTGGGATCTTCCCGGACTGGGGCACGACCCCGCATCCCCTGCATCGGCAGGCGGACTCTCAACCACTGCGCCACCAGGGAAGCCCGTGGCAATTTCTTCTGTTTATTTCATAGGCTGTTCATCCCAGTCTTCCTACAATTCTAGCTACTCCAGGGTTTCCGTTCCATTCCACAGAATTTCTTCCTGTAAGTATACTTAATCCGGAGTCTTCCACAAACCTGATTTGTTCTCAGATCTGTATCTCCAGGCCAGATGTTTCTTCTGGGCTCTAATTCTATATTTCTAACTGCACCCATGTATCCTACTGACACTTCAAATACTGCGAAGGCAGAACTGAATAACATGCTCACCCCCACACCGTGAAATATGTTCCTCCACCAATTGTCTTCATTTAGGCAAATTACACTCTCCAATTAATAATAACGTTTATTATTTTCATGTTCCAGGTACTCATATGGGCATGAGATTCCAGAATGCAGACTCTCAACTGTCATACCACTTTTTTTCTCAATGGTGCAGGTGTTTGAGTCCTTTCTCTCCCCCTTTCTACACATCTGCATATATCAAATCTATTGATTCTATTCCAGATGTATCTACTTCTTTCTATCCTCACTGCTATTTACCTCATCATGTTAGGCCTTTGCAGAATTACTCCGATTATCTCGCCCATATGGTTGCAGCGCTGTCCTAACTAATGCCCTTGACTTTGATCTAATCCTTTGCCTACTGAAAACAGTGATCGTCCTCAAGCGCAAATGTAATTATAATACACCTTGCCTTGCAGTCTTCCAGTGACTTTTCATAGCCTTTAGAATATTGTCCAAATTCTCAGTATCCTAGATTAAGACTTTATTTCCTGGTTTAGTCTCCTCTATTGTTGCCCAGCCTTAATGAAATACTTGCAGTTCTTTGGACTGATTGTGTTCTTTCTGGACTCCTGGTCTTCAACGGTAGAGTCTCCTTTGCATAAACCATCTTCCTTCCCTTCTTCACCTACAAAGCTTCTATTAATTCACAAGGCTCAGGTTAGGAGTCTTCTTTTCCAGAAGGCCTTCTTGATGCCCACCTTTCCCCAAGCCATCTAGGTCAGGTAACACTAATCTGTGCTTTTTCCCGTGATAACACTCATTCCTTTATGGCTTTAATGATCAGTTTACTTTCACGTTTTTTCCTGTTAGACTGTGACCTTTTTGTGAGCAGGAACTCTGACTTTTTCATTTTTATATCCTAGTGCCTAATACAGTGCCTGACATGTAGTAGGTTCTCAATTGACTCATAAATGAGTAGGTACGAATTTGTCCTTATTTCCACTATTTTCCCATTCCATATAAGAATGCACTGGAAGGGACTGTAATAATTGAACAAGGCCATCTTTAATTCCAGGGTCATACCTCCACTGTGCACTACAGTTGGTTTATATAAAAGTAGTGACTCGATTGCTCTTAACTTATTCAGAGACTTGTCTAATTGATTTGTAAAGAAATTCCTGGTGGTCCATTCTAGCACTTTATAATATCTAGTCAAATATTTCTCCTGTAAATTCACCCTGAATCTGAGCTTCTTTCTGTCTTTCCCAGTAGAGCAGAAACTATCTCAGTGCACACTTTTCTCTCACTCTTCCCACCCAGAGTTTTCTATATGCATAATATTTCAAATGTTTGCCAAGTAGAATCACTCACAAAGCTGAACCCTTATCAGAGGAAACATGGCAGGGTGTCAATACTGCACTTGGGTCACTTGACTTTAAAAATGATCTTTGAAAAGTGATGGGGTGCTCTGCATTTACTCTCTTTCCTCTTGCATTCTCATGATCACGCCACCTCGCTCACTGAGTCACTTCCTTATTTTCGAAGCTAAGAGCTGCTGCCTGAGGAAAGTATGCTGAGTTCTCCCATAGTCATAAATCCACGTAAGACTCAAACAACAAAGGCACGGAATGGAGAGGCAGAGGATGCTGTACTTACTTGCAGCTACTAGAAAATTATGTTCAGGCAATCTATCCAAGAGAGATAGCTTTTGGCTAAAAGTGTTGTTTACAAAAGGTTGCAATGTTTTCTTTTCCAACATAATATTATCTATTTTTATTTCAACTAAATATGGATGTCAGGTGTTTTACATTATTCATCCTATCCCATGTGCACATGTATTTAGCCTTGTTTAATTTTCAGAGCTAATTTAATTTTTAGTTTATTCGAGTTCTTTTCAGGTGCCTCCCATGCAGCTCTGAAGAGCTGTGTTTGACTCTAGTGGCAAGGACACGACGCCCCAGTTTTAGATAAATCCACTTATTCATTTAACCGAACCTCCTCGCTCTCCCTGGCTCATTCTTCTTTCTTTACTTTCCCTCCTAACTGGAATCATCCATTACAGCTATGCCTTTGACACTCTGGCTGTTCGAGGACAGAGAAATTGTGTGTGGTGTTTTTTTTTAATCTGTAGCAAAGAACCCAGTCATCTTCTAGCCTCCTAAATGCAGACATTCCTCCAGAACTAGGTTTTTGTCAGTCAGTCCTTCCATTTTAAAAAATTCAACTCTAGCCAGAGTCCGGATCAAGATGGTGGAGTAGGAAGACCCTGAGCTCACCTCCTCCCAGGGACACACCCAAACTACAACTATATAGAGAACAAGTGTCTCTGAGAACAACCTGAAGACTAGCAGGACAGCTTTTCTACAACTAAGGATATAAAGAAAAGGCCACATCGAGATGGGTAGGAGGGGCAGAGATGTGGTCCAGTCAGAACCCACGACCCTAGTTCAGTGATCCACACGTGGGAGGGATATCACAACCATGGAATTCCCCTCTGAGGAGCTAGGGGTCTGAGCCTTACACTGGGCTCCTCAGCCCAGGGGTCCTGCACCGGGAAGATGAGCTCCCATAACAGCTGGCTTTGAAATCCAGAGGGCCTTATGGCCCGGAGAGCTGGAGGGCTGTGGAAAACTGAGATTTCACTCTTAAAGGGCTTGCACATAAACTCGTTCCCTCTGAATCCCAGCACAGAGGCAGCAGCTTGAAAAGAACCTGGGTCATATACAAAGGAGAATCATTAACTAACATAAAGGCAGGTACCGGAGGCACAGGTATCTGGCGGCACTTCCTCTGGGGACGAAAGCACTGGTGGGTGCCAGTTTTCTTTTACTTGCCTTTCACCTAGCTGGCCCAGCGCTGGCAAGTGCCATTTCTGTCACACTCCATCAACCTAGCTAAAACCGTGCTCCCCACCCTGGTGTTCTCTGGGACCCACCTCACTCAACCCACCTGTCCTGGCTGGCCCCTCTGAAGTGGCTCTTGTCCTCCCCAACCTGTCGGGTTATTCTAGCTGGCAAAGTGCCCCTTCAAAGTGGCTTCAGCTACAGGAAGCCAGCCCTACAAATCGATGTACCAGCAGCAATCGAGGTTGGACCTCCCAGCCAGCTGCACTGAGGGCCAGCCCTCATATCAGCATGCCTGCAGCAGTTGCAGACAGGTTTTGTAGACATTTGGGACAGGGACCAGCCCTGTCCACCAGGGAGTCTGCAGCAGTTGTGGCTAAGCCACACAGCTAGCTGGCCTGGGAACCAACTCTGTCCACCAAGAGGTCTGCAGCTATCATGGCTCTATCACAGTAGGAGGACATGCACATCCCACACAGGGGATACCCCTGGAGCACCTGCCTCTTTTGACTAGGTGAGATCGTACCATTGAGCCCCACAGAACACCTTCTACATAGGGCCATCCTTTCAAGACTGGGAGACATAGCTGATATATGTAATATACAGAAACAAACGCAGAAAGTTAGGCAAAATGAGGAGACAAAGAAATACCTTCCAAATGAAAGAATAAGAAAAAACCTCAGAAAAAGAACTAAATGAAACAGAGATAAGGAATTTACCAGATAAAGAGTTCAAAGTAATAGTGTTGTAAAGATGATTACAACAGGAGTAGAATGGATAAACTCGGTGAGAACTTCAACAAAGAGGTAGAAACTATAAAAAAAGAACCAATCAGTAATTTTTAGTAACTAACTAGAACTAAAAAATACACTAGAGGGAATAAACAGCTATTTAGAGGATGCAAAAGAATGGATCATTGTTCTGAAAGACAGGGTAATGGAAATCACCCAATTAGAACAGCAAAAAGAAAAAAGAATAGTTTAAAAAACGAGGATAGTTTAGAGACCTTTGGAACAACATCAAGTGTACTAACATTCACATTATAGGGGTCCCAGAAGGAGAAAAACGAGGGAAAAAGACAGAAACCTACTGGAAGAAATTATGGCTGGAAATTCCCTAACTTGTTAAAGGAAACAGACAATCAAGTCCAGGAGGCAGAGACACCCAAATGAGATGAATTGAAAGAGACCCACACCAAGACACATTATAATTAAATTATCAAAAGTTAAAGATAAAGAAAGAATCTTAAAATCAGCAAGAGAAAAAAACTAGTTATGTACAAGGGAATCCCCATAAGTCTATCAGCTAAATTTCCAGAAGAAATTTTATGGGCCAGAAGGGATTGGCATGATGTATTCAAAGTACTAAAAGAAAGAAACACTTATAACCAAGAATATTCCACCTGGCAAGGTTACAATTCAGAACTGAAAGAGAGATAAATAGTTTCCCAGAGAAGCAAAAGTTAAAGGAGTTCATCACTACTAAACCAGTCTTACAAAAAATGTTAAAGTACTTCTTTAAACAGAAAAGAAAACGCCATAACAAGAAACAAAAAAATTATAAAAGAAAATATTTTACTAGTAAAGGCAAGCATACAATAAATGTAGTGGATCGACTATCTATAAAGCCAGCATGAAGATTGAAAGACAAAAGTAGTAAAAATCATCTATACCTAAAATAATTAGTTAAGCAACAAACAAAATAAAAATATGTAAAATACAATGTAAAAAACATACAATGTGGGGTAAGGGGAGTAGCAAACTGAATTCAACAGTACATTAAAAGGATCATATACCATGATTAAGAGGGATTTATTATTATAGGGATGCAAGGATGATGGTTCAGTATCCAAAAATCAATCAAAATGATATACCATATAAGCAAATTGAAGAATAAAAATCATATAATCACCTTGATAAATGCAGAAAAAGCATTTAACAAAATTCAACATTCATTCATGCTAAAAGCTCTTAACAAAGTGGATATAGAGAGAATATTACTCAACATAATAAAGGCCATATATGACAACCCACAGTTAACATTATGGTAAAAATCTGAAACTTTTCTTCTAAGATTGAGAACAAGACAGGGATGTCCTCTATCAATAACTACTTCTATTCAACACAGTATTAGAATTCCTAGCCACAGCTATCAGACAAGAAAAGAGATAAAAGTCATCAAATTAGAAAGAAAGAATTAAAACAGCTGCTGTTTTCAGATTATATGGTACTATATATAGAAAATTCTAAGGACTTTACCCCAAAACTATTAGAACTAATAAATGAATTCAGTAAAGTTGCAGGATATAAAATCAATACAGAAATCTGTTGCATTTCTATACACTAATAACAAACTATCAGAAAGAGAAATTAAAAAAACACTCCCACTTACAATTGCATCAAAAAGAATAAAATACTTAGGAATAAGTTTAACCAAGAAGATGAAAGACCTCTACTCTGAAAACTATAAGACACTGATGAAAGAAAATGAAGATGACACAAACTGGAAAGATATATAGTGCTCATGGATTGGAATAATTAATATTGATAAAATGTACAAAGTAATCTACAGATTAAATGCAATTCCTATCAAAACATCAGTGGCATTTTTCACAGAACTAAAGCAAATAATCCTAAAATTTGTATGGAACCACAGCAGAATGCAAATAGCCAAAGCAATCTTAAGAAACAAAAAGAAAGCTAGAGGTATCACACTCCCTGATTTCAAACTATACTACAAATCTATAGTAATCAAGACTGTATAGTACTGGCACCAAAACAGACACATAGACCAGTGGAACAAAATAGAGAGCCCAGAAATGCACCCACACTTGTGTGGTCAATTAATCTACGACAAAAGAGGCAAGAATAAACAGTGGGGAAAAGAAGGCCCCTTCAATAAATGGTGTTGGGAGAACAAGACAGCTACATTCAAAAGAATGAAACTGGACCATTTTCTTACACCACATATAAAAATAAACTCAAAATAGATTAAAGATTTAAATGTAAGACCTGAAACCATAAAACTTCTAGAGTACACTCTGA
Organism: Phocoena sinus; assembly: GCF_008692025.1. NCBI lineage: Eukaryota > Metazoa > Chordata > Mammalia > Artiodactyla > Phocoenidae > Phocoena > Phocoena sinus. Next base: position 51,888,950 of record NC_045779.1, on the reverse strand, counting down.
CATCAGTCTTAGCCATACTTTTTTAGAGCTGTTTCCTTAGGCAAGGGCAACAACGACAAAACTAGACAAATGGGACTATGACAAACTAAAAAGCTTTTGCGTAGTGAGGGAAACCATCAACAAGAAGAAAAGGCTGAGTACTGAATGGGAGAAGATATTTGCAAATGACATATCTGAGAAGGGGTTAATATCCAAAATATACAAAGAACTCATACAACTCAACATCAAGAAAACAGAACAACCTGATTAAAAAAAATGGACAGAGAGGCTGAATAGACATTTTTCAAGGAAGCCATAAAGATGGCCAACAGGCACATGAAAAGAAGCTCAACAGCACTGATATAAGGGAAATGCAAATCAAAACCACATTGAGGTATCACCTCATACCTGTCACAATGGCTATTATCAAGAAGACAACAAATAACAAGTGTTGGTGGGCTTCCCTGGTGGCGCAGTGGTTGAGAGTCTGCCTGACAATGCAGGGGACACGGGTTTGAGCCCTGGTCTGGGAGGATCCCCCATGCTGCGGAGCAACTGGTCCCGTGAGCCACAGCTACTGAGCCTGCGTGTCTGGAGCCTGTGCTCCACAACGAGGGAAGCTGCGACAGTGAGAGGCCTGCGCACCGCGATGAAGAGTGGCCCCTGCTCGCCACAACTAGAGAGAGCCCTCGTACAGAAATTAAGACCCAACACAGCCAGCATAAATAAATAAATAAGTAAATAAATTAATTAAAAAAAAATACCAAGTGTTGTCAAGGATGTGGAGAAAAAGGAACACTGGTGCACTGTTGGTGGGATTATAAATTAGTGCACCCAGCTTAGAAGACAGTATGGTGGGTCCTCAAAAAATTAAAAATAGAATTACTGTATGATCCAGCAATTCCACTTCTGGTTCTGGGTATTTATCTGAAGAAAACAAAAACACTAATTCCAAAAGATATATGCACCCCTATGTTCAGTGAGGCATTATTTACAATAGCCAAGATATGGAAACATAAATATCCATCCACAGATTAATGGATAGAGGATGTGATATATATATACATATATATAATGTATCTATTATATATAATAGAATATTACTCAGCCTTAAAAAAGAATGATGTCTTGCCATTAGCAACACATGGATGGACCTAGAGGGTATTATGCCAAGTGAAATAAGTGGGACAGAGAAAGACAAATACTATATGACTTCACTTATAGAGGCATACCTCAGAGCTACTGTGGGCTTGGTTCTAGACCATGGCAATAAAGGGAATATCACAATAAAGCGAGTTACATGTATTTTTTGGTTTCCTAGGGCATATAAAATTTGTTTACACTATACTGTAGTCTATTAAGTGTGCAATAGCATTTTGTCTAAAAGAAACCAATATACATACCTTAATTAATTCTTTACTGCTAAAAAATGCTAACCATCATCCAACAACCCAGGGTTGTCACAAAACTTCAGTTTGCAAAAATTGCAATACGTGTGAAGTGCAAAAAATGAAGTATGCTTGTGTGTGAAATCTGAAAAGAAAACAAGAAACAAAATAAAACAGAAACAGAGTCATAGATACAGAGAACAAACTGGTGGTTAGCAAAGGGTAGGGTGGTGGGGTGGTGGGTGAAATAAGTAAAGAGGATTAAAAGGTATAAATTTCCAGTTATAAAATAAATAAGTTACAGGGATGTAATGTACAGCATAGGAAATATAGTCTGTAATATTGTAACAACTTTGTATGGTGACTGATGGTTACTAGACTTATAGTGGTAATCAATTAATAATGTATGTAAATGTTGAATAACTATGTTGTACATCTGAAATGAATACAATATTGTATGTCAACTGTAGTTCAATAAAAAGGATAGATAAATAAATAAATTCAACGCTAGTCATACCTTCTTTCCTTTATTCTATTGGTTCATAAATGCACATATCTGATCCTGACTACTCAACAGTCTAAATTTTTCCAAATCCTAAATACTTACAATGTAAAATTTCCATATCCTCATCTTAAGCTAAAGATTTCTGACAGTGTTTTTAACATCTTTTCCCTTAACATTTCTTTCAACAATTTTACCATTTTTGGTCTCCTGAAAAAAATCTTTGGAGTCATACTTGATCCTTCTACCTTTATATCCAGTCTTTACTAGTTTAGTCATTTATCGGTATGTCCCTAGGTGCCGTGACAGGCACTGTGGACACAAAAATGAATGGGATAATGTTTCTGCCCTTGTGGGATACACAATCTGGTGGGAGAGACATATGAACAAATTACTACAGCAATGTGGTGCGCGCAGGCCCTCATTGGACCCTCTCATAGGTCATGACGCAGAGCAGGCTTCCTTTTTCTCCATTGGCAGGGATTGGTGTTTGTCCCTCCCATTTGTAGCATTTTGTTCTCGCATCTGTATGGAATGCTCGTGGCAGGGGGAGTATGCACACTGGCTTGGAGGTAGGAAAGAGTGTGGCCAGATAAGGAAACTGCTTGTAGAATGGTATGTTGGGGACAGAAAGGGGATGAGCTTGAGAAAGTAAGTGGGGAGCAGAACATAAATGTCCCAGTGTGCTATGATTATGACCTTGGATTTGAACCTATAGGGAAAAAGGATATTGGAAGACTTCGGGATGATGCTGTTATCAAGTTTGCCTTTTGGATGATTCTAGCAGCACCCTGGGGGTGAATTGGAAGAGGGCAGCTAAGAGGCAGGGAAGGTGGTTAGGATGCTTATGCAACAGTTCGGCGAGGCAGAGAGACCAGCCTCCTGGTCTACAGTGCAGGGATGACATGCTGAGACTGGAATTAAGGAAGTAGCATTAGAGAGGAGAGGTTGGATGTTGGGGGCGGATTTCAGAGGGAAAAAAATTCCAGGTGTGACAACTTCAGGAGAGTAGAAAGTTTTGAAATAGGCATGAAAAGAGGGAACCGGGGATGGTCCTGTAAATGGATCAGCAGAGGTTAACGAGGGCCCATTGGAAGGGAAACTCCAAGGCTGGGATAGCTGCACCCTATAGAATGTGATTTCCCTGGTGTTGGTCACCAGCCTGATGATGGGCTTGGGGAGGCAGGTGGTGGTCCTGTGCTTGGTTTTCTGGTCTCACTGTTCCAGCCCCAGTCTGCATGTCCTCCAAATTTATTTCCCATAAACTTTTGGCCCACATCTGACTAATCTCATTACTATTCCTCAGACAGAAAATGCTTTTTAAAATTCTGGGCTTTTTTCTCCTGTTGATAATACTGTCATATCCTTCCCATCTCTCTCCTTTATCTGGAACGACCTCTTTCCTCTCAGCCTCTTTAACCCGGCCCAAACATCCACCTCCAGGAAACTTACTTTAGCCCTCACCAGTCTCACCTTTATTTGATTTTCTCTTGCCCTGTGGTTGAAATGGAGCAGGTGTGCTGGGTCAACATTCTGGCTTTGCTACAACCAGCAGGTCATTTTGCATTCATTTGCCTCCAAATTCTCTTCTACAGTTAGTTCCTACTTCTCAGGATTGTTGTGAAGATATATTGAGTTAGTTCATATAAACTTATGTATTTCTCTCTGGGCACATAGCAGAGCTCAAGAAATATTAATTTGATCTTATGAATATGCTGTTAGATCAGCCTGGAAGATCAACCTCTATTATAATCTCTAAACTTTGTCGTTTTGGGGAATTACCAGTCTGTATTTTTTGCTATTTCATGAATAAGGCGGGGTAAATAATATTTTAACTATAGCATATAATTTAAATGTAGTAAATAAGCATTTTTAAACGCTTACTATGTACTAAGCATTTCCTCACAGCAACCCTATGAGTGGGTATCATTAGTATCCCATGTTACATTTGAACAAACAAGTATCAAGGAGTAAAATAACGTATCCAAAGTTACAGAGATAGGAAGTAGAATTGAACTTACGTTTTTCTGAGTCTAGAGCTCATGCTAGACTCTGCCTTCAGGTAGATGTCCAATGTACGGAACCCCTGGCTCTAACTGCAGCCTGAGCTGGGAACTTGAGCTTTTCAGAGAGGTGGGAGGTATGAAGAGTGGGGAGGGCTCTACAGGTGGGAAAAATTACATGAGCAAGGTTGCAAAATCAAATGAGCTTATTATACATGGGAGAATCTGGTGAGACACGCCCTTCTATGCGGAAGGAGTAAATATAGTTAAGACTGTTCTTCCTCTTGTATTCTGTGCCATGCTTGCTAACACCACTGTCTGCCCAGTCACTCCAGGTGAGAATCTGGGACTCACTTTAGGAACCTCTTTTTCATTTGCCAAATTAGTAGTTAAATTCCACTGATTTAACTCTTGTATATCCTTCCTAGACTTCTCTACTCTTACGCCCTAATTCAAGTCTTCTTTGCTTTTTGCTCGGATTGCAAAAGCCTCATTTCTGTTTCCCTGGTTATGGGCTGGCTTCATTGTAAAATTTTATGAGTGAAGTTCCCGAAAGTCAAATCCAGTTTGCCACTGTCCTTATTAGAGTTCTTCAGTGGTTCCCTGGTGCCTTAGAACCAGATTTAGTTGCTTTCAGTGGCACACACAGGGACTTCCAAGGTCTTACCCTGGGCTCTGCTTGGCTACGTAAATTCTGCTGGTTTCACGTTGGCCTGGTGAACACCTACTCGTTTTTCTAAAGTGAAGTGACTCTTCTCTGTTGAGGGCCTGCTCTCCAGCCTTATGTATGGTGTTCACTCATTCCTTGTTGCCTCTTCTGCACACTGTACAGCCTAACTTTGTATTTTCCAACTGTTTTTTTTCAACTTAAAAAAAATTATAGTTGATGTACAATATTATATAAGTTACAGGTGTACCATATAGTGATTCACAATATTTAAAGGTTATACTCTATTTATAGTTATTATAAAATATTGTCTATATTCCCTGTGCTGTACAATATATCTTTGTAGATTATTTTATACATAATAGTTTGTACCTCTTAATCCCCTAACCCTAACTTTCCCCACTCCCTTTTCCTCCCCCCACTGGTAACCACTAGATTGTTCTCTATATCTGTGAGTCTATGTCTTTTTTGTTATATTCACTGATTTGTTTTACTTTTTAGATTCCACATATAACTGATATCATACAGTATTTATCTTTCTCTGTCTGACATATCACTTAGCATAATACCCTCCAAGTCCATCCATGTTGCTGCAAATTGCAAGATTTCATTTTTTTTTATGGCTGAGTAATATTCCATTGTATATATGTACCATATCTTCTTTATCCATTCAACTGTTGATGAATGCTTAGGTTGCTTCCATATCTTGGCAATTGTAAATAATGCTGCTATGAACATTGAGGTGCATGTATCTTTTCAAATTAGTGTTTTTGTTTTTTCACACCTGTCAGAATGGCTATCATCAAAAAGACCACAAATAACAAATGTTGGTGAGGATGCAGAGAAAAGGAGACCCTTGTGCACTGCTGGTGGGAATGTAACTTGCTGCAGCCACAGTGGAAAACAGTATGGAGGTTTCTCAAAAAATTAAAAATAGAGCTACCATATGACCTAGCAATTCCACTCCTGAGTATATATCTGAAAAAAACAAAAATACTACCCCAATACTATCACCATTTTTGAAAGGTGATCTTTTGTATTTTACAGAAAGTTCCCATAAGACAGTGATTATTATTGGTTTTCTGGAGTAATGCCTGACATGAAATTGGTGCTCAATAATTGTCTATTAAATTAAAGAAACAATGGATGAACAAAGCCAGAAAAATGATGAAAAGGTCAGATTTTAGAGGGCTTTGAAAGCCAGTCAGAGGAGATTGGGGATGTTTCTTTTTGAAAGAAGATGATGTGTGCAAATTGTTTTAGGAAAATTAGCCACATAGGAGTGCTTGGATAGATTTATTCTCATCTTAATACTTCTGCTCACACTGTTTCCTTCCTTAAGTTGCCATCCCTCTGCATCTCTGTGCATTCAGTCTAATGTAGCTCTCTCATTGGGGAGGATATCTGAAAGGCTCTTTGGAAAGCCAACAGGATTCTGTACAAAAAGTAAATTATGATTTGAGTCCGCCATGTTTCTAAGTCAGTCTGTTCTGTCTGGAAGGTGGAAATCTTGCTCAAAAGTCTTATCTAGTAACAAACTCACTATCATACTAGCTGGTTGCTAGTTTTTCTGTTTTGGAATTCAAAAGACATTCAATAAAAGACAATAAATTTTAATTAAAATCAGTGAAGGATATGGAATAAATAAACAATAATTTTTCAGGGAGCCAAATAGAGTGTTGGAATTGACTTAGCTCCAAAGTATTCGTGTATGTACTCTTTTACACTTTCATTTATTATGTGTGATATGCACATAGAGAGAAGTGTACTGATCAGTATTTAACAACTGGCTCTCCACAAAAAAAGGGAGGGGCCCTGAAGTGTCATATTTGCTGATTTCTGCAGTGTTAGTACTCCAACCATGACCAATTTTAAGCAACTAGTGTGATGTCACTGAACATAGGTTTGGGAAGAAATGCTAGCCACCTGCTGTATTGCAAAGCCTGTACTCTTTGGCTGCAACACACGACTATCTATAAACTCTTCTGGGAGCCTGTGACATGCCAAATTCAGTGCTGAGGGCACTGGGGATACGGGCCCTACTTTTACAGATGTTAGTGGCAATGGGAAGACCAACAGGTAACAATTATGATACATAAGAATTACTAAACCAGAAGTATAGGCAATGTACTGTGGACACATAGGTAGAATACCTAACACACATGGTTATAGCTAGGCATCCAGTTACATAGATCTGCCTGAGACATTCAGGGAAGGCTTGATGGGATGCATGGGGGGCACCGTTTGATCTGAGACTTGGATGATAATTGAGAGTTTGCCAGATGAAAGGTATTCTGGCTGAGAGAACATAGCAAGTTCAGAGAACTACAAATAATTCAGTATCAGCGGAGCATAAAGTCTGAGTTAGGAAAGCCATAAGCGATGAAGCTAAAAACATATAAAGGAGCCAGGATCTTACCTGTTATGCTAAGATGTTTAAACTCTAGGCCTCCGGGAACTTGAAAGTATTTTAATAACATATCTGTTTGTTAGAGAAACCCCCTAGTGAGAAATGTGCAGAATGATGTGGGGGAACAGAGGAATGGGAGTCAGAGAGGCTTGGTGAGCTGTGTCCTGAAATAGAGCAGGTGAGAAATAGTGAACTAGGACAATGGTAGTGTGATGGAGTAGGTCCAATAATGAGTTATCAGCTAGCGTCACTAGCACTTGACTACTACTTGGATTTGGGGCGAGTATATAGGACAGAAAAGAACTTAGAAGGACTCCTAGATTTGTGGCTTGGGAATCTAAAATAGGAAAGAAAAAAAGAGGTAGGGGTTTACGAAGGAAAAAAGAATGGATTTAGTTTTAGACATATTGGATTTGATGTAATTACACGATGTCCAAAACTCAATTAGGCGTAGGGGTCAGGAAGATGTCTTTGCTAGAGCTGTGTACTAGACTCTCATAGTTGGGAGTTGTAATCATGGGTGTGGGTGTAAGTAGGTAGAGTGACAAAGGTCAAGGATGGGGAGGAGAGATGGGAGTTAGATATAGCAGGACCACAATCTGGTTCAGGCTTCCCTCAGTAGACAGTTCACTTTCATTGCCCCACTTCAATGATACTAGACTACTCTCTCCTCAAACGTGTCCAGTCCCTCCCCTATCTATTCCTCTCTTTCTGTTGAACTTTCTTCCTTTTCTCTCTGTCTCCTTATTGCTGCTTTTAGACATTCTGCCCATCTTTACAGGCCCAGATCAATGCCATGTTCTCCATAGAGCTTTCCTCCATTCTCCGCCATCTTGCTTTTCCCCTCATGGAGGCTTTGTCCTCTACTGTAGAACATAATGGTCTGCTCAGGATTATTTGCGTACATGGCCAATAGTGAGCTCCTTGAAGATGAAGAGTGTGTCTTTCTATATCCCAGTAGCCCCCCCCACCTAGGACAGCACTAGGTGCTTTTAGGGTTGTGAGTGAATGTTTCATTAAGTTGAGGAGGACAGTGAATATAAAGTGACCTACTGCAAAATTCTGCTTAATGTTGACCTAGCTCTAGCTTTATACCTTTCACCCTTCCCCCAACTCATAAAAAAAGTAAAGGAGACTAAGAACATGGTTACAGCCCAGACTTAATCTGTCTGGAACTTGGAATATCTGCAATTTGAAGAATTCACAAGAGGCTATGTAAAGAAATATAGTTTGTCATTTTCAAGGTTAGCTGATTTTAAGGTGTTTTTTGGTGTGTGGTAAAATCAAGAATTCTGTACGAGTGCAGGTTTTTCCTTTTTGTAGGCATACAGGAAAATTTATATTTCTTTACTGGTGAAATTATGTCTCAAAGCTGCAGGCATAAAATTGGGAATACACAATGTGCGCTCATCTAACCAAAGGACACAAAACATGTAACTGCAGGGCACTTTCACTGAGGCAATTTATGACATATGTAGTTTTTCCTTATATAGGATGTGAATTGGAAAATGGAAAACTTTTCTTTAATAATAAAATAAGATTGCACACTTAGATAACTGTGTGCTAAGTTACAAAAATTAAACTTTTTTCCCATCTAAGAGATCTTTATACTGTTAAGGATATAGTTGAACCCAGAAAAATGGAACAAATAAAACAAATAAAAATGAAAGGTGGGGCTTCCCTGGTGGCGCAGTGGTTGAGAGTCCGCCTGCCAATGCAGGGGACACGGGTTCGTGCCCCGGTCCGGGAAGATCCTACATGCCGCGGAGCGGCTGGGCCCGTGAGCCATGGCCGCTGAGCCTGCGCGTCCGGAGCCTGTGCTCCGCAACGGGAGAGGCCACAACAGTGAGAGGCCCGCGTACCGCAAAAAAAAAAAAAAAAAAAAAAAAGAAAGGTGGACCTGTGAAAACAGTACAAAAACAGTCCCAGTAAACTTGAGGAACCTTTGATTTAGGCCTAATGCTGGAGAGTTTAGTATCATTAATACACTCTTTTTTGTTGTTTTTTGCCGCACCTGCGGCAGAATTCTTAATTTTCCATGAGCACATCCTACTCGGTTTACTCAGAGTCAGAGTCAGGAGGCTGCCTAGGGGAATGGAAGTCACTGAGAAGTAAAGGACTGATGGAAGGGTAGCTGATGGTACAGGAGGGAGGAGAGACAAAAAAAAAACCCCACAAATTTTGTCTGATGCATCTTATCTGATTTGAGTAACTCCATGAGGAATTGTTAGTATCATTTTATTAATGAGAAAACTGCGGCTGAGAAAAACTGACTCACAATCTTATCCATTTTCTTTTACTCTGTGCTATCCTTGAGAAGATTAATTTCACATTTTGTGTAAAAACAGCATATAAAACTACATATCTGTATATTGACTATAATGATATAAAAAAGATCAAGTGAAAACATGAAAATAAATATGACTAAATGCTAATAAATTGTGGGTTTTGAGAGGTGGGGTAAAGGATGCCTTTTTTCTCATTCCTAGTTTTCTGTGTTTTCCATAATACATGACTGCTTTTCTATCATCAGCAGCGATAACAGCAACAACAGCAACAAAAGGCATATATTGCTTTAAAAGGAAAGCTGCCTTTGTCTCTTGGGCTACCAACATTCCTCTAGGAAGGTAGAAGGCTTTTAAGAAATTTATGTAAACAAAGACTGTTTGGCATTTCAAAGGCTTTTTAAGCCAAACAAAATCCATAATGAAAATTTTGCCATAAACTTTTGGAGTTGCTACTTGGACTATGTTGCACAGTATCCCACCAGATATACTGTAAAAAACAAACAAAAAAGTATGTTAGTGTGACTCCACTGAAAATGAAACTGATAGCCTGATCTGTAAAATATTCTGCATACCCCGTATCCTGTGGAAATAATATATTTGAATTGAATGTGTTTATCCATAGTGTAGTCCTTTACCAAGATATTTCTGTGTCTCCAAAATACTGAAAGATCCAGTCAATTCCTTTGATATATGCACTCAATGATAAAGATATTTTATCTACACAATGCTGAACACCTGAACTGACTGAACAGAGAGAGATCTTTTGGGAGTGTGTAGAGCTGAAATGGGAAAAATGTGATCATTTAAACCATGTCTCCATTATCATCACAGCCAATTGTAAAGCAAAAGATTTCGTCAATCAGATAATTCTTTTGTCTACACAAATCCAAGCCATCATTCTGAGTAATTTGTTTCATTGAATGTACCAAATATTTAGTTGGTTTCCTAAAACATAATTGAATCTGAATAATAGGAAGAAAAAGGATTCTGGTCTGAATTTTCTGCATAGGGGATATAAGTTAAAAGCAAACAAATGAATGAACAAAAACCCCACACTTGTCCCTTACATATAAATACTCTCTTATTTCTGCTTAAAAAGTAGTTCTTTTAGGCTATGCACATTTAACTTTCATTACTTGGTTAGAAAGACCTGGTCCAGACAGAATATTTATTAAAATGTACATTAAAATTGCCTGAAAGAGGGGCTTCCCTGGTGGCGCAGTGGTTGAGAGTCCGCCTGCCGATGCAGGGGACACGGGTTCGTGCCCCGGTCTGGGAGGATCCCACATGCCGCGGAGCGGCTGGGCCCGTGAGCCATGGCCGCTGAGCCTGCGCGTCCGGAGCCTGTCCTCCGCAACGGGAGAGGCCACAACAGTGAGAGGCCCGCGTAACGCATAAAAAAAAAAAAAAAAAAAAAAAAAATTGCCTGAAAGAAAAAACATGCAGAGAAAATATTAGAATAATAGTCCTTGGGTTATAGGAGGTGGAGTTAGAACCTTTGGAAGGTTTAAGAAAAGAACCGTTTCAGAAGAGGAAGAGCCAGATCAAAGGGTCACTGATTTTGGACAAAACTGACTCCCCTTCATGGCTCTCATTCCATTCATTGGAGGCACGACCGTTCTTCCAGACTCGGAACCCTGAAGCCACATTGAATTGTTCCCTCTTCATCCTTTGTATCTGATATGTTCACATCTCACCCTCTCTTTCTTTGAAAGCTCTCTCTGGTTCACACCTTACTTTACATTCTCCTGATAGAGAGTCGGACTACTTCATGCCTGAATTACTACCAACAACTTCCAAAGTGGTCCCTCTGCCACAAGTCTCTCAGCCTCCAATCCTGCCTGGTCCGCAGCTGTCAGATTTACTGTCCCCAAACATCACTTTCCTCATTGCTGCCGCCTGCTCACTGCTCACTTCCTTCATTGTCCCTGCACTAAGTTCAAACTCCTTGCTCTGCCTGATAGCTGGGACCCTCTACAGCCCTTTCTCTCATTCTCCTTCTCTCTCTCTCTCTCTCTCTCTCACACACACACACATCAATCCAATCGTACTTTTTGCTGTTCCCCAAAGACTTCATTTTAGTCAACCAAATCACTACATACTATAAAAATCCCCTTCCTGACCCCTTCTCCAAATCCATACCATTCTCATCCCAGCCATGTCCTTTCTGTGTAAAGTGCTGTCCCTCTTGACTTTTACTTTCCAAATTATCCTCATCCTTCCAGAGCCTTCTCAAATGCCACCTCTTCCATGAAGGCTTCTCTGATCCCTCTAGACCCATAATTTCCTTTCTTTTCTCTGAACTCTCCTCCTATCTATAATCAAGACTGAATTACATGACATATTACTTCAATACACTTCTTTTGATTTATATGGCATCCCTTGTTACTCAAGGAGGGTGTTTTGACATTTGTAACAGGGCACTTCATTGTGCAGGGCTGTCTAGCACATTTCAGGTCATTTGGCATCCCAGGCTCCTGATGCTAAGTGACAGGGATGTTATTGTGACAACCCCAAATGCTCTGAATACAATTCCAAATGCCCTAATTATTAAAAAGTTCCTTGGAGAAGTTGCTATATCATATACACACCTGCTCAACAAATGATCTTTGTTTAAATGGTGAATGCATATTTTAAAGAATAAATATTTCCCTTACAGTTGCCAACATATTAAAAAAACTCAGAATGAGACTAATTAAACATTCAGATGAACCAACACTCTATTTTAGGTGTCATTCATAAGGTATTTCATTAAACCCTCACACCAGCCCTGGTTGTTATTTATCCTTATCCTTAAAGATGAGGAAACTGAGGCTCAGAGAGTTCTGCTTACCCAAGGTCATACATCCAAGCTTGATTAGAGCCCTGGCCTTTTAAAGCCCAGGGTATTTGGAGTCAAATCTTTGGCTTTTTCTCTCACCACTCAGCCTCTATAAGGGCAGCCTATTTGTAACAGCTTTGAAATAAGAGTGTGAACATGTAACACAATTAGCAATTTGAAGCACGTTATTAATGCTGATAGGTGCTAATGACTATAATTGAAAGGGAAGATATTAGACCAGACAAACAATATTTTAGAATTTAAAACAAGGATCTAAATTAGAGTCTAATGAATGAATCTACTCCTTGACCTTCTTTGCTACAGACATTACCCCATGTTTAGTCTCTAACTGAGAGGTATGTATTCTTTACTCTCTTATTGTATTCTTTACTCTCTTAATGTTTGTCTTGGCAGGTGGCCAACAGATCTCTCTAAGTTTCCCTTAATCAAGTTTTGGGTAACAGATGCCCAATACAAGGCCCAGTAAATATGCCTTGTATTAGGTAGTACTGCTAGACCCAAACAACAGAAATCTAAGAGCTGGCAATAGTTGTTCAAGTCTTTTCTATCACCTGGGCATCTTTAATACTAAATGTTATATAAATCAAGTATCATGGTATCATTTAAAATGTTGTATATATTTCTTTCTAGTGACAGTTCATTATTCATTTCATGCATGTCTAAAACACCTACATTTATTAGTAACTTATTTCACTATGTGCCCAATGTCCAATTACAGTTCTTCATATTTCAGCTGATCTAGAGTTTAGGAAGTGATAGTGTGGATGATTCATGTGCTTACTTTAAAAAGTACACTCATGGGCTTCCCTGGTGGCGCAGTGGTTAAGAATCTGTCTGCCGATGCAGGGGACACGGGTTCGTGCCCCGGTCCGGGAGGATCCCACCTGCCGCGGAGCGGCTGGGCCCGTGAGCCAGGGCCGCTGAGCCTGCGCGTCCGGAGCCTGTGCTCCGCAACGGGAGAGGCCACAACAGTGAGAGGACCGCTTACCAAAAAAAAAAAAAAAAAAAAAAAAAAAAAGTACACTCAGTTTCTATCTGTGCACATAGGAAGAACTGCATTCCTGCAGGATTTTAAAAAACAGAAAGAAAATTCAACCCATTTGAAAGAGCCAGTATTGTTGATTTCAAGTTTTTCTTTTCAGCTCTGAGGATGTCTACCATCTATTTTTTTCCTGCTTAACAAAGAAGGAAAAGGACCTGAAAGCCAAGTTCACAGATAACTTAGAACAATTGTGTAACTATAGGTAAATGTGCATATGATATAAAAGTATTTCATTCCTGTATTGTCTTATAAACCATATCTACTGAAACAAAGTGAAACCCTTTGTTTGACTCATATAAAACCATTATTCAACTGTAACCACCTGAGCATTCAGGTGATCTGAAACGTAAAAGGATTTTTAGTTATGCTTAGCAAGAAAAGCAGACATTTAAAAAAAATTCAATAATTGTTTGTAACAAATTGAGCTTGGTGTTAGCCTTTGCCTCTCACTGTTGTGGCCTCTCCCGTTGCGGAGCACAGGCTCCAGACGCACAGGCTCAGCGGCCATGGCTCACGGGCCCAGCCGCTCCGTGGCATGTGGGATCTTCCCGGACCAGGGTACGAACCCGTGTCCCCTGCGTCGGCAGGCGGACTCTCAACCACTGCCCCACCAGGGAAGCCCTGGTGTTAGCCTTTTATTAGAACATTTCCTGAGCAAAGTGCATTTTGAACTGCTACATGCTGGACACTTTGTAGGGAGGTGGAAGAGAAGGTAATAGAATCTTTCTCCACTAAGACTAAAAAAAAAAAAAAAAGTCCAGTAACCCCTCTCAGTTTCATTACTGTTTTGACTCATCTTTTCTCAAACTATCTTGTCAAATATTTGTCAGACAATAGAATTCTTAAAAATATCCAGCTGCTCCCTATAGAAGCCAGAAATGGTCTAAATATTTTGATAACATTTCTCAGAGAGACGCAAACATTTTAAAGGTGGAATTCTAGGGGTTTTGTTATATCTCCTTATATCCTAATAGCACGTGAACTGGTATCTGCTGATGTGCTATCAACATTTTCCCATCTATTTTTAGATCTTCAGTTGTTTTAGAGGTGGATTTAATATGTAAAGCAGAAGCTTACACTGTGAAACATTTGCATGATTGTATTTTAGTTTTACCAGTAGCTAAGTAGGGCAAAGTTGATCCCATCTCACAAGGAACTCTCTCCCACATTTCCTCTGTGGACTTGGAGGTTCAGATTTGCTTACCTGCTTCCTTGAAGATACTGTGCTGTTGAAATATCTACTAGAGGTCTTTGAATTCAAATTCTTGTTCTGATGGGTTGAGTCATTTTTCCATGTCTTAGAGTTTTCTTTAGGATCTGAAGGAATGGGATTTAAGAAGAGGATCCTAGCTATGAATCCATAGAGGACAGTGGCCAGGATCATTGGAACAACATAAAAGACACCAAAGTCCATTAGGTAAATAGGTGAGTAGTAATTCCTGGAGATCTTGTAGCCACAGGACACCACAATAGCATCTTTATAGGTGCTAATATTGAGATCCAGCAAGAAGAACCACAGCATACAGTAAATGGATGTGAAAGCCCAGACAAAGATGATGATCTTTTTGGCTCTGGAAAATGTGCAGAGAAACTGGGCTTTGATGGGGTGACAGATTGCTATGTACCTCTCAATGGTAAATGCTGTGATTGAACAAGAGGATGCATTAATGCCCAAGTACTGGAGGTAAGTAATGCAGAGGCATCCAACGTAGCCATAAACCCAGGAACCATAGATACTGTCCGTTATGTTGGGGAGGCCTGCGGCCACCAGGACCATGAGATCAGCTACTGCTAGACTCACCAGGTAGCAGTTTGTGGGCGTCCTCATGTGCTTGGTTCTCATGACCACCAGGACTACCATGATGTTGCCCACGATGCCCAGACCACAAATAATGAGCACAAGTAAGATGGTGACCACTTGGTATTCTAGGGCCACCACGGCGCGAGGCTGAAGCTGGGTTTGGTTCAGTTCACTTACTGTCTCGTTTTCCATCTTTAGTGGCTTGAGGTTTCTCTGAAACACTTCTCAACACATCTTCTTGCCAGTGCCCTGCCTTTATCACAGTGGTTCTCTCCCCCTGTGAAGAGTTACAATTCCTATTCATTCACAGCATCACCAATTCTGAGCAAGTCACAGTCACTTACAGGTAATTCTCCTCTCCTTTCACCTCCCATTTTTCTGCAGTAATAGGGCTCATATGTACTCCCCAAAACTCCTTTTATTGCAACTCTAGCGTAGGATGGAATAACTGTTTTGACTACCTTACCATAAGAGGGACCGGTTTTTTTCTTAATGGAGAAAAATGCTCAAGAAAAGAGACACAGAAAATGCTCCTTGTTTTGCAAGAGTGCTCAATGGAAAAAAAAAAAAAAAGAAAAGAAACAATATCTGCTACCTGAAAAATAAATACAAAGACATCTCTCAGATGCTTGGGAAAAGTACAGTGGAGAAGAAAAAGATACGAGGGGGGAAAAAGCCAAGAGGCTCAATGATCAAGCTTGACAGAAAATTAGCATCTGCCTCCTCTGCTCTCAAAGGGTGAGATCCCTTTGCTACAAAATAGCAAGCCTTTGAACCTACCTCTCCCCATGCCCTCTGCCCTGCAGACCCAACAGAGAACAATTTCTTCTCTTACCTTTTCCTCTGTAGCTTTGCCTGCTTTTCCAGGTAGATGAGGCAGTATTAAGCGTGAGTTTCCAACGCTGCAGAAAACCTCGTCTACTTTGTTTGACAGGGAGACTACTTAGCAGTGCTCTGTCTTCAGAACTGCGGTTCTTCTAAACCCTTGCAGCCTTTCCAACTGATGACAGACCATACAGCCGCAGCAGAAGCAGCAGCAGAAGCAGCAGCAGAGAGCCTGCCAAATCGTAGATCGCCCCCTAATGAGAACACGCTCGCTCTCTGTCTCCCCCCGCCCCCCTCCCACACACGCGCAAACACACACACTCACAATGGCAAATGCCAGTCAGTCCTCACTGATTCATAATCTTCTCCCCTTGAAGGATTTACTTTTAAATGTGCTAGTGATACAGTTCTAATCTGGAAGGCTGAAATCACCAGCAAGGGGTCCAGAGGCAGCTGGTCTTATAGTTGTTTATAGTCTAAGTTCTACAGCAACTCCAGTACCTGAGGCAGCCCTGAAATATATTTACACTCCCTGTTTGATAGGACTTGGGGATGGCAAATCCTTCTCAGTCCAGACACAGCCCTTGAAGCTTGAGATATGTGACTGAGCTGAAATCAACTTCTTTCCCTACTAGGGAAACCCTTAGACTATTTCTCCAGTGAACGAGTGAAATTGACTCCCTCCTCTCATATTATATGAATGGAAAATGAGTTGAAATGGATTTTAAACCATTTCAGCTGCAATCTTCTGAGGCTTATAAAGATTATTTTTTAAAAACCCGTTTGAGCTAAGAACATCAATTCAAACCTACATATGATCTGTGAACTTTGTTTTTCACCTCTGGCTCTGCGTCACTTACTAGGATCTCTCTAACTGCTCTGGACACCTCTCCCCTCTTCACCCGCCCTGTGGACTGCCAAGCAACATGTAGCGCCCAGCAATGTTTTGTGTCAATTTACTTCTAGGTGGAAATCTAAACCAGGGCCACTCTGGTAACCGCCTCTGAAACAAAACTTTATAAACAATCTTTTTTAGGAAAGTGTACTTCGGCTTGATTTTTATTTCTCTGAAGTAGCCCATGGGCAAATCTTTATATTTTTTAATGGGATCTCAGAAAATATGTCTTTCTTCTCCAGGCACCAACTGAATACACCAAATGTTAATGTTTGTCCACTTTTATTTCAGACTGACAACGAATAACAGCCCTTAACTTAATGCCCTATAGAGTGAACAGGTTGATTCTCTACTCTAAGAATTTTAGATATTCTTTTTGATAGAAGATGTCAATGCAAGAATAGATTCGGTGTAGACAGGACCATGAAGGAATCAGAGTCACGTTCAAGGCTAGGTAACAATGGGATGAAGGCGAAGCTTGGATCGTATTGAGTGAATTCCACCCTCTGAACCATCGAGGGCTCCTTGAGTATCTACTTCTCCTTCTAAATCAACCAGAGTTACAAATTAATGACCCATGACTCAGATTCAGGCTTCAGAAATGTATTGTTTGGCCTGCACAATGTAGGCTCAAAGGTAGACTATCGTCTGTCTACCTTTCAATATTGAGAGATTGTATAGTAAATCTGGATTTCTGCCTCTCATAAACATGGAAAGATCTGGCAACCAAGAGTCCATATTCCTGCTAGAAATAACCATCTGAAGCTGAGTAGTGGTTGTGAGTAGCAGTCTGTGGGGGGACAGGATGTGTCCTCTCCTCTTTTCCTCCCTCTTTTCTGTCACACACGCCAGCTTCACTCAGTAATCCTGCACACCTGGCCTCTGTGAGTCTTGACTCTTGTATCACATGCAGTTCCTGAGAGAGACAGTGGAGGGTACCAGCCAAATACAAACTCTTTTACCCTGAATAGGATTTCTGCCCACCTTCTAGTTTGTTCCCTCAACTGGTTTAGCAGATTGGGTGCCAGCTTTACTTCTCTCCCTGCCCTAGAGGACAGAGATTACTCTGAACACCTTGTTTCTGGTCAAGTCCTCTGCATTTTGGAATGAAAAGTGCTTTCTAAGGTGAAAGCATTGCCTCCCTACCCCATCCCAGCCCCACCACCTCCAATCTGAAAGGCCTCTTCAAAAGTCACACTTCATAAAGCACATCTTCCCCTCTCATTATCCCCAGGATTTTAGTCAGCTTTCAGGCCTTCTGAAGAGACCTTATTTTAAGTCTTGGGTAGTAAACATGAGGGGAGAGAACATCTACAGTGCTACCTGCCCTGGCAATTCCACCTCCCTCCAAATCTTAGCACATTCTTCAGCATTTCTATGTAAGGACACCATTCTGAGTCTTCAGTCTCGTTGCCTTGGGGCTGGGAAACCATTTCTCCAGGCTTCTTCTCCCCTCCCCTGCCCCCCTTAGGAACAGGATTGGTCTTAGCTTCTGGGCCTATCTGCTGCCGTCCTTCTACTTCCTATTAGCTCTTCTGCTTTCCTTTGAGCTCTGTTTGGCTTAGGGAATCTTAGTTTTTATTTCCCAGCTCTTCATTGTTTTCTTCTGATGATTTTTAATTTTTATTACTATTATTTTTTGCTTCTGAGAGAGCATTTGCCTTTTTTCCCCTTTCTTCCTCTCCCAACGTAACAACTGTGGTAACAGAATGCAACTGCTGATTTACTGCTGCAGCCTGCTGCAGTCTTCATTCTTTCAGCACTTAATTGTTATGCTCTCACTATGTACCAGGCATCTAGTATATAACATTTTGTTTTTACCTTCAGATAGGTCATGGTGTATTGGGAGAAGCAGACTTATGAACAGTTACAAATATGCATAGATATGTTGAGAGGGCTTAGGTTGTGAAGGGGAAAGCATTTGTGGGCAGTAGGCACGACAGACGGAGGGGCCAGCGAGGGCTTCCGAGGCAAGGTCACATCTGAGAACAGTCTTGAAGAGAAGTATAGCTTCTTTTTGAAGGGTGGGATGAGTGAAGCTATTCTGACTGGAGGAGACAGAATATATAAGGCCCAGCTGTGTAAAATGGCAAGGATTGTGGGGGGTGGGGGGGTAATTCTCTGGTTCTGCTTTGGTCGCGAGGCGTATGAGCTGGTGACCGCGAGGCAGCTTTCAGAGTAATGAGCGCCCCTTTCTGCGCTGACTCACACCACCCCTGGCTCCTCCTTCCCTCCCCTTTAGCTAGCTCTTTCCTCTCTGGAGAGTACAAACTTCTGCTTTCACCATCCCAGACTTGCCTGTCCCTTACGTTCCTGTCTGTTTTCAAGCCAATTTATGCTCTTTGCAAAATTATATTTTCAAAGTAACTGTGATTTCATAAGGTAGGTTTTTTATTTGTAAATCTCAATCAGCTAATATCTAATAAATGCTCCCTAAGTGTAAAGAACTGCACAGAAATGGACCTAGAGTCTGTCATACAGAGTGAAGTAAGTCATAAAGAGAAAGACAAATACCGTATGCTAACACATATATATGGAATTTAAGAAAAAAAAATGTCATGAAGAACCTAGGGGTAAGACAGGAATAAAGACACAGACCTACTAGAGAATGGACTTGAGGATATGGGGCGGGGGGAAGGGTAAGCAGTGATGAAGCGAGAGAGAGGCATGGACTTATATACACTACCAAGCGTAAGGTAGATAGCTAGTGGGAAACAGCCGCATAGCACAGGGAGATCAGCTCAGTGCTTTGTGACCATGTAGAGGGGTGGGATAGGGAGGGTGGGAGGGAGACACAAGAGGGAGGGGAAATGGGGATATATGTATACGAGTAGCTGATTCACTTTGTTATAAAGCAGAAACTAACACACCATTGTAAAGCAATTATATCCCAATAAAGATGTTAAAAAAAAAAAAGAAATAGTGTACAACTAGATTACACTTTACATTTTGGGTTGAGATTTTTTTCTCACAATAATGTCTTAAATTCTAACCAACTGTGACTTCTGTATCTTTTGAGTAATTCTGACTAGAGAGAAATGCATCCTTTGAAAATAGTTCAGTGGTGTCTGTTTTGAAAAAAAGTTGCTAAGTCATGGTTACAGCATGTAGATGGTGCATGAACTTCTCACTGCCCACTTTCAGTTTTGCTCTGTTTCCTCTGCCCTTTATCCAGGCCTTCTCAGTCGTGTGCCACTTGGCTAGCATCAATAAGAATGAGCGTCACACTTACAGGCTCCTTTTTAAGAATGCCCTTGGACTCCAAGCTGGGACTTTTTTTTTTTTTTTTTGGCCTGGCCTCAGACTTGACCCTCAAGCTTGAGGAAAGATTTAGCACTTCTGCTTCCCACTCTTGGCATTCCCACCCAGAGAGCTTGCTCTTGGTATCTGGCTTTCCCTTTCTTAGTTACCCTAGGAAATCATCTGCTTGGCCAAGTCTCTGTCCCTGAGACACAGTGGCTGACATGATTTTACACAAGAGGAATTCTACAAGAATTCTACATAAGAGGAATTCAGGAAAGCCCTACCCTGGTCTCTGAAGGTGATCTTAGCTGTCTAGGTAGTAGCTGGCTATCAGCTGGTTGTCATGAACCCTTTAGTAGAAAGATGATTATTTATGCTATCAGCATTTCTCAAACGTTAGCGTGCATCTGGATCTCCAGGAGAGCTTGTTAAAACCGTCCCCAAATTGCTGTTTCAGTAGCCCTAGGGTGGGGCCTGAGTATATGCATTTCTCATAAACTCCAGGTGATGCTGACGCTGCTTGTCTGTGGACCACACTTCGAATAACCTTGTACTATATGATCTAGCTCAGCGGTTCTGGTGTGGGAGGTGGGAGCAATGATGAATCAGAATCACCTAGAGAAAGTTCTAAAAATTTACATATCAGGTTAGCCCTCCTAAGTATTTTGGGTTTTGGTATATGTCCTCAGATTGGACCAGGGCCTGAGAAAGAGAGTGGGGCTCTGGACAAAAGCAATTGACTTGTTCTCCTTGGTATCTATCACTCTTTTTCATCTCTACTATTATACCTGGAGCTTGGCTTGGCAGGTGGGGGACTGCTGCGAAAGAGAAGATCTATGATCACTGTGGTCAAGTGGCACTGGGGTCAGAGATACTGTAGAGCAGCCAGCTAGGTCAGCGGTTTGCAGGACCCAGACCATGGTGAGGAGAGGGCACAATTTAAGGGGGTGCCCAAAACCTCAGTAATTTATACCATCAATATTTTAATGCAATATTTTTAAAATTAAAGTTTATGCAAAAAAGTCTATGATGAATACAATATCAACTTTTTAAATAAAGACAGCATCAATATTATGAATTTTCCCTTGTTTCCGTCCCTTGTTGAATTTCAGAATCGTCTGGGGAGTTTTAAAAAATATAGATAGCTAGATCCCTTTCCCAGATATTCTTATTTAATTAGTCAGGAAGTGAAGCCTAACCTTTGGTATGTACGGTGATGATTAAGAACCACAGAGCTACACCAACCAGTGTTGGTCTCTGGAGGTGAGGGAGTGGTGGTATGTGGGTGTCCAGGCTGCGGGAGGGCCAGGGAGATGAGTAAACTAGGTGCGGGTAACCCACCCAGATTTGGAAAGGTGACAACAGAAAATGTTGGCAACAGAACACTAGCACAGACTCTGGCTCCCGGGAAAAATTATATAACTATACAGATTTCTAGATTTAGAAGAGCAGAGTGAGGTACAGCCTATCGAGTTGAGATTCTGACACAGAAACCACAGAAGACTGGGTCACTGGAACTGGGATAGAAGGTTTGGATTCTGGAAGTAGTAAACAAAGTCAACTCAGGATTTGATGCTAAGTCACCTAGATACTGAACTAAGTATCCTTCAAAATTTCCCTGTTCAGGTGTAAGCTTGATCACAGAGCTTTGAGTAAAAGAAAGCATTTGGCAAACATTATA
The DNA here is from genome assembly GCF_008692025.1 of Phocoena sinus. NCBI lineage: Eukaryota > Metazoa > Chordata > Mammalia > Artiodactyla > Phocoenidae > Phocoena > Phocoena sinus. The sequence goes on along the minus strand of NC_045779.1, from coordinate 51,867,384 downwards.
GAAAAGGTGTCAAAATTCATTTTCACTGAAATTTAAACGTTAGCTAGAGAAAACTGTTGGCTGTTGATCAACAAAGAAAAATACTTTATGAAATGGGATTATGAAGTTGTGTTTGTGCTTATTGGAAAAGGTACAGAACCTGAAAGGTAAATAAGTTGTACAGTAATACTGTATATTTTGGGCACAAAGCACCCTTCCTTTCTATTTCTCAACCATATATACTCTTATTTTTCCATTCCCTAGTGTCCACACTTCTGGAGAAAATAAGATCTTAGATTTTAAAATGAAGTATAGTAGAAGTCAACCTAAAAATATTTCAAAATGAAAAAGTAGAAACATATATACATAGCTTCTTACCCTCTGCAGTCTGTAGCATTTGTTATCTGGTTGGGTGAAGCATGTTCAGGAAGTGTTAACACCAGTTACAAAAGTTTCCCCAAAGTGTCGTGACCTACACAAAAGATTGAAGAATAAGAATTTTAATCAAAACTTCTGAGCTCATAAATCAACTATACTTCAATTAAAAAATAAATAAAAAGAAAAAACTTCTGAGCTTCTGATTATTTTGATTTATTTCATGTTTTATGGAACACTAAAGTTATTTTTAAAAATTCATATAATATTAAAAAGTTACTGTAATTTAGTTATTATAAAATTCTATTCTGTAAGCTGAACATGGCTGACTCTGGCTGCTAGGAATTTCAAGTCCGAACTTGTATCCTTACATAAATGGTTGTGTAAGGCTTTATCAATAAAATGTTTTTTTTGCTTACTAAGTCTATCAACTTTGTATTTGACCTTCAGTTCCTCCTCTGCTCTTATTTATTATGTCAGACACACAGATGCAGACACATAACACTGCTTCCCAGATATGTATATATCATTTAAAAAATCAATTTTATCGAGGTAAATTCACTTTAAATGTAGAGTTTTGTGAGTTATAGCAAATACATGTAACTTTGTAGCCACGACCACAATTAAGATACAGAAAACTTCCATCGTCCTAAAATGTTTCCTGTGTTCCTTCCCATGCAATTCTGTATTCCCCGAACAATTCTATGTTCCGGTAAATGTTGCTCAGCTTTCTATCTCTAGACTATATTTATCTTTTGAAGAGTTTCAAATACGTGGAATTATACAGTACGCACTCTTACGCACACACAAGTCAGCACAATGTTTTTTATATTGACCCATTTTGTTGCCTGAATCAGTAGTTTGTTCCCTTTTATTGCGGCACAACATTCCATCGTATGGCTATACGGATATATCATATTTTATCCAATTGCCTGTTGGTGGATATCTCACTTGTTTTTAGGTTTTGGTTAATATGAATGAAACTGCTATAAATATGCATGCAAATACAATGTTTGTAAAAACATTCTGCCATTTTTCTTGGATAAGAATTACCAAACTCCAAGTGTGAAAATTGTTGGGACATAAATTTAGTATATGCTTACATTTTTAAGAAATCACCAAAATGTTTTCCAAAATGATTGCACCATTTTCATACAAATTTATGTCATGTTTTGTTTTCATAGAAACCTACGTAATGGCTACATATAAAAAATTCAAAGCAGAAAGTAACTGTACACATTTAGGGTGAAGTGTGCTTTATGCATTTGTTTGTCCCCCAGCATGCAGCAGAGAGAATACACAGAGTATACAGAAAAGGCAGTTCGTGTACAACATGAATTTGTTGTATAAATGAGTGAATAAATTTTCCCAAACGATTACCTTAAACTTAATTCATAGAACAGATATGCTGAGTAAATGACATAATATATATCAAGCACTCAGTCCAGTACTTGGCACATAATAAAAGTTTATATTTATTATTCTATAAACACAATGTGTTCATGGAAAATAAAACTGGTATTATTAAATTTGCTAAAACACCACATACCACCTTTAAAATCTCTAAGTTATAAAATATGTCTTGCTGAATCCAATGGGGTTTTTTAGTGGTTTGGCTAAGATATGTCTCTGTGGAGATCCTAGTGCCGTATCTCTCTTATTCTTCTAAAACCCAGTAAATGTGAATTATAACATTAAATGTTTTCATGCCTCCATAACTGTTTATTAATTAATTAACAAAATACAAGCATTTGTTCATTCACCATAATTATGTTCATAATGAATGAGGGAATTTGTAGAATTGAAATTCTTACTGACGCCTTCGAAATTACAATTGTGATAGGAAACGTTGAAAAAAATGGCTTGTTTTAGTTGTCAGGAATTGTTGGCTTACATAGTATGCTAAGTCAGAAAGGAGAGCACAGAATACTGAAACTGTACATATTTAAAAAAAAAAAAAAGGGAAAGGAAGACAGTAAGTAGTTAAGAATAAAATCCGGTCACTTAATTATTAGATTGTAGTGGCAGCTGACTATTTGGTGTTACTGATGAAATCATCCAAGCACTGGTGTGCAGAAGGGATGCATCTCCCTGAGGAAATGTTTTTGGACCCCCGCACAGGTGGCCCAAACCCTTGGAGAAGGTGGGTGGGGCTTGTTGGGTGTGACGGTGATAGGAAACAGGGGTTTGTTTGAAGGAGATAAGTAAGATCTGCCAAAATCAAAAGTATAGCATCTTAGAGAATCAAAGGCCACCTCAATACTGAAAATTATCTTTTTAAAAATAAAAAGAGGCATTAATGTGGAACAAATTTTCAGTTTGTGACATCGTCATAGTAATTTCCTCTAAGGTGAGATACTTCTGTAATATTTTGTTACAATGTTTCTTAAACTTTCAGTCTTCTGGGAAATACTTTTCCAAGAAGAATGGCAAGAAAGAAGTGTGGTCAATGAATTAAGAGACAACATTGCAGAGTGATTTCTCACCTTCAGTGTGGAGGTTCATTTGTCAGTCCACCTGCTCATACATTCACACTTGTTAAATGCTGCCTTATTGAGTGCCAGTTATTTGACAGGCTCTCTGCCAGACTCTATAGATAGAAATGTGAATATGAAAAGCACAGAGGAGTTCCCAGCCTGGCAGGGGTGACTTATACAAGCTGCCAATTATAATGCAGTGTGTTAGCTGCTATAATTGAGGTATGTACATATTTTTAAAGCTGTAAGGTGTTAGGAGTGACTAATTCTATGTGAAATGGTATGGAGTAAATTCACAAGACCAAGGAGAAGGACTCCTTGGTCCAGGAGAGAAAAAAAGCAATAAAGAGTTGGACAAATGGCCCCTGACCAATCAGCTGGGGTGTAGGGAAGCTACCATGCATGGAAAATTCTCAGTGGACAGCAGTAGGTGCCACGTTTTCCCTGAGGATGTCCCATGGTGAACGCTACTCTATCACATGTGCAGTGCCTGACTCCTCCACCCTTGGACAAACATAGAGCCCAATGCAAAGGCATATACAAAGCCCATCGTTCTTGACAGACTGACTGGGTCTTTCATCCCGGTTCACTTACTGTCTGTGTGACTTTGGTGAGTCATTTAACTTTTCTGCATGTTAATACCTTCATTTGTAAAGTAAGGATAATAATAGTAGCTATCTCATAGGGTTGTGTGTGGGGTTTTTTTAGGATTAAATGTAGTAATACGAGTTAAAATTATTAGAACTATGCCCACACAAGAGTGTACTGAGTAAATGTTAATGGCTACTATATTTAGAGGAGAAGAAAAAGACTGTTTTCTAAATCTGCTGATTCTTTTTAAAAATAAACTTATTTATTTTGGCTGCACTGGGTCTTTGTTGCTGTGTGCAGGCTTTCTCTAGTCGAGGTGAGCAGGGGCTCCTCTTTGTTGTAGTGCGCGGGCTTCTCACTTCGGAGGCTTCTCTTGTTGCAGAGCACAGGCTCTAGGCACACGGGCTTCAGTAGTTGCGGCACATGGGCTCAGTAGTTGTGGCTTGCAGGATCTAGAGCGCAGGCTCAGTAGTTGTGGCTCATGGGCTTAGTTGCTCCACAGCATGTGGGATCTTCCCGGGCCAGGGCTCGAACCCGGGACCCCTGCATTGGCAGGCGGATTCTTAACCACTGCACCACCAGGGAAGCCCAAATCTGCTGATTTTTGAGGCATGGTCCTCTGAAGTTGTACCCAGCTAAATTCTTGTTGATTTCAAGAAGTGGCAGGGCTGTCTACAGAAGCTGGATGCTCATCTGTATTACAAAGAAATGACAAAGCAAAGACAGGATTCGAATCTATTTAATGATGAAAGGAGTGGAGAGCATAGCTCCTTTTTTGCTGAACAAATTCTTTTTTGTTTTTTTCAAGAGGCAGTGATATTTTATTTTATTTTATTTATTTTTTGCTTCTCACTCTATTTATTTATATTTAACATCTTTATTGGAGTGTAATTGCTTTACAATGGTGTGTTAGTTTCTGCTTTATAACAAAGTGAATCAGCTACACATATACATATATCCCCATATCTCCTCCCTCTTGTATCTCCCTCCCACCCTCCCTATCCCACCCCTCTAGGTAGTCACAAAGCACAGAGCTGATCTCCCTGTGCTATGTGGCTGCTTCCCACTAGCTATCTATTTTCCATTTGGTAGTGTGTATATGTCCATGCCACTCTCTCACTTCGTCCCAGCTTACCCTTCCCCCTCCCTGTGTCCTCAAGTCCATTCTCTACATCTGCATCTTTATTCTTGCTCTGCCCCTAGGTTCTTCAGAACCATTTTTTTTAGATTCCATATATATGCGTTAGCATACGGTATTTGCTTTTCTCTTTCTTACTTCACTCTGTATGACAGTCTCTAGGTCCATCCATGTCACTACAAATAACTCAATTTCATTTCTTTTTATTGCTGAGTAATATTCCATTGTATATATGTGCCACATCTTCTTTATCCATTCATCTGTCGATGGACACTTAGGTTGCTTCCATGTCCTGGTATTGTAAACAGAGCTGCAATGAACATTGTGTTACATGACACTTTCTGAATTATGGTTTTCTCAGGGTATATGTCCAGTAGTGGCATTGCTGGGTCGTATGGTAGTTCTATTTGTAGTTTTTGAAGGAATCTCCATACTGTTCTCCATAGTGGCTGTATCAATTTACATTCCCACCAACAGTGCAAGAGGGTTCCCTTTTCTCCACACCCTCTCCAGCATTTATTGTTTGTAGGTATTTTGATGATGGCCATTCTGACTGGTGTGAGGTGATACCTCATTGTGGTTTTGATTTGCATTCCTCTAATGATTAGTGATGTTGAGCATCCTTTCATGTGTTTGTTGGCAATCTGTATATCTTCTTTGGAGAAATGTCTGTTTAGGTCTTTTGCCCATTTTGGGATTGGCTGGTTTGTTTTTTTGATATTGAGCTGCATGAGCTGCTTGTAAATTTTGGAGATGAATCCTTTGTCAGTTGCTTCATTTGCAAATATTTTCTGCCATTCTGAGGGTGTCTTTTCGTCTTGTTTATGCTTTCCTTTGCTGTGCAAAAGCTTTTAAGTTTTATTAGGTCCCATTTGTTTACTTTTGTTCTTATTTCCATTTCTCTAGGAGATGGGTCAAAAAGGATCTTGCTGTGATTTATGTCATAGAGTGTCCTGCCTATGTTTTCCTCTAAGAGTTTGATAGTTTCTGGCCTTACATTTAGGTCTTTAATCCATTTTGAGCTTATTTTTGTGTATAGTGTTAGGGAGTGATCTAATCTCATACTTTTACATGTACCTGTCCAGTTTTCCAGCACCACTTATTGAAGAGGCTGTCTTTTTTCCGTTGTATATTCTTGCCTCCTTTATCAAAAACAAGGTGACCGTATGTGTGTGGGTTTATCTCTGAGCTTTCTATCCTGCTGAAAAAATTCTCAAAGTAAGTCAGAGAGACTAGGATGCCCATTCTTATGACTCCATCTGACTGAGGCTTTATAGTCCCTCTGCCTGTTCTAAAGGGATTCTCCCAAATGACTAATGTTTACCAAGCTCTACCAAATGAGTATTTAAAAAGAGTATGAAATTGCTAAGCATTGTTATCCTCAAACTGCAAGTTGAGATGCAATATTGAGTTGTGAAATCAATTTAAAATTTCAGGACAAATTTTTTTTAGATTGCAAATAATATGGGTATTATTTCATAAACTTCTAGTTTCACTTAATTTATATAAGCAATAATATGATGGCTGACGCTGTTCTAACAACTTTAACGTATAGTAACTCAGTTAATTCTCATAACAATCCTAGGAGATAGAGCTCATTTCCAACTCCATTTTGCAGGTGAGAAAACCAAGGGGTTAAACAACTTCACAAGGACAGAGAGTTGATATATTCCAGAGCCAGGGTGCAGACCTGGAAGTCTGGCTCTAGATGGTATGAGGTACATGGTGATAATATATAATATACATCTTACCGTGGGTATGGGTCAAATGGGTTTGAAAGCCACTCTGATGCAGAGAAGATAGACAGCCCCCACCATACCAGCATCCCTGGGCAAATGCACTAGCTCTGTAGAATTTCCAACCTCTTGGCAATCACAGCCAGTGTTAATATTCAGGTTACTTCTGAATCTTAGCCAAATGATTTAATCAATTTAAGAATGAAAGAGGAAGGTAAGTGTATGCAAACGAGTAAGATGTCCAAGTCGTCAAGGGCATGCTTTTAGGGAGAGAAAATGGTGAACTGCTAAGATGTGCAGATTACAAAAAATTCAGTTAATATCCCGCACAAAGTGTTATTTCAGAAAATAAATGTTAACTGTGCACCTTCTTATTCTAAGGATTGTGGGAAGCAAAGATAAGTAGAACAGGGTCCAATGTTCTCAAATAGTTTATAGTCCAATGGGCGAGACAAGCAAGCACAAAATCTGAGTTATACTATGACTTGTAAGTCCAACAATAGAAATGAGAAGAAATGCAGTGAGCTTCTCAGTTGTACATAAGAGTGGCCACCAACTTGGCCTGGAGGATGAAAAAAGCTCATGGAGAAGCCAATCCTGGACCTGAATCTTGAGAGTAGAAGGAGGAGGGAGGATTTCAGGCTGAGGGAAGAATGTGTGTAATAAACTGAAAGGGTGGGAAGGTGGAGCATGTTTCAAGAACGCTGGGGTGTCCCAACTTACTCACTACCATGTTCCCTAGTAATGAGAATGTCTTTGGGAATAAACATTCTATTTTTTTCTACAACGTCCTAATATTTGAAGACGCACTGAACCTTGCCAAAATCGCTGCATTCTCCTAGGCTCTACTGCGTGTGCGTAACTGAATACTAATGCAGCTGGAAAAAGAAAATTTCTACAACATTATGCCTGTCCCTAATAAATTCTAGCTGAATCTGCTAACCTAAGGGCTCGGTGTACGTCAAAGACCGAAACTCGATTGATTGATTGATTGCCTTCCGTGGGAGCTGCTGCAGGCAGCAACTTTCCTTGCTTGTCTCAGTTAGATTAGTGCAAGTGTTCGCCACCTCTCCAGGGCAGAACAAGTCATGGGAATACCTTCTCCTCACTCTAGACACATGCTTTTAACAACGTTTCAACAAGCAACATTAGCTTTTTGCAAACCAGGTTCAGTTTAATGTGAAGCGATCCAATGGCATATGAAAAAATAATTGGCTTCATGCTTGGAAGAGCAGGGAGGCAAGGTGTATGTGTAGTGGAAAGGAAAGCCTTGAGTGTCCCATAAAAGACTTGAGTGTTCCATAATGAGCCTGGACAATTTACTTCAATTCTCTGAGCCTCAGTTTCCTCATCTATAAAATGAAGATGTTGGAATAATTGACATGTTCTGGTTTTAAATGTTTGATTTTGAGGTTATTTTAGACTCTTGTCGAGAATCAAAAGAAATGATGTTTAAGGTTCAGGTAGCCCAGAGTCATACTCTATTGCCTCTCCTACACCGACATCTTGAGGGAACCAAAATGGAAAAAGTGGGTTTCCTCTCTAAGCTGGACAAAGCTGTCCTCTGGACCTAGGCAGGGAAGTGGGACCCTCTGATTGTGCCCCTGATATTTTATCACGTCTGTAAAACTGCATTTGCTGGCAGCCTACAAGGCTGCTCTATTTGGGTCTCCTGTGTTGGTTTACCTCAGCGTGGAAAATGCCCAAGTTCTTGGGCATCATACACGCAAGGCCACTAGCTTGCAGAGACTGCAGAGGCTAAAAGCTGCATAAGGGAACAGAGCAGAACAACCCACGCGATGCCAAAGAATCAAGCTCTTGGGGACCTTTAAACCCACTGTACGTATGCAGATAAATCCCCTTGAGAGTACAGGGTAGTATCTCCTCTTTGGAGACAATTATTATATTTACTTCCTTGCTTTCTGTTCTTGTGGAATGCACGTTAACACAAGAGAAAGCCAGAGCTCTACTGGTCTAATGATGTATATTTTATGGTTCTTTTGTTGAAAGTTCACCTCTTTTATTGCTTGTCTACTTGACTGTGGTTAAGGAAATGCCAAATCCTGCTCCTGTCCTGTTGCTATAGTGATTCCTGAGAGATAAAAGCCAGGCATGAAATATGCAGGGGCAAGTTTGATTAAACTAATGTTTAAATTAAAAATGGATTTTAATTTATTTATTAAAATATTTGAAATTCGGTGATCATGGAAGCTTAACTTTTTCCTCTGCCTTTTCCTCCTTGATTGCTGTTTCGTGCAAACAGGTGCTTTCAGTGAGTGACTCACTTGTATTTTCTTATTCTCAGGTGAGAATCGCTGGACCACAGTGAAGGCAGTTGAGTGGCTGGATCAGCTGAAGGGACCAGCAATTTTTTTTTTCAACAGTTTAACCATCCATTATTTGATGGGAGCCACATAATTAATTTCAAATAAGAGATTTAAAAATACTTCTTTCCCTTCCCACTTGAACACTGGCTCAAATGTTTTTAAAGTCTCAATAATTATATTTTGGAAACTTGGTTTTGTTTCTACAATAGTTCCATTTTGTAGAATGCCCTCATCCAGTTTTGCTGGTGCGCCATGCTTCCATTTCTGTCCATACATTTCAAGACAGAATAAGCTAACCTACTGGTGGTAGGTCAGAAATGTGGTACTGTGTCAGGTTCACACACAAGAGCAAAGACTGGAGAATGAAATATCAATAGATGGCGGTAGGTGGAAAGGAAGGCTTGCTTGGACAGCGGGTCGTCACTTGGGTATGGCAAACTTGGAGAATCCTCCCCAGCCCTTTCTTAGCATTGCATAGACCAGGTGCCAGAAAACTTTTTCTGTAATAGGCCAGAGAATAGATATTTTTGGCTTTGCAGGCCATACCGTTGTAACTGCTCGCTTCTGCCATTGTAGCATGAGAGCAGTCATAGGCAGTATATAAATGAATGAGTGGCTGTGTTCCAATCAAACTTTTGTTTATGAACAATCAAATTTGAATTTCATGTGACTCATGTGTGAATTTCATGTGTCACAGAATATTATACTTCTTTTGATTTTTTTCCCCAACCATTTAAAAATGTAAAAACTATTCTTTGCTTATGGCCACTAAAATAACAGGCAGTGGGCTGATTTGGCCAGCAGGCTGCTGTTTGCTCTCCTCTAGCATAGAATGTTAACAGGGTGGAATCTGGGGTCAGATTGTCTGTCTTTGAATTCTGTACTCTTCCATTCTACCTGTTTTATCTTTTTTTTTTTTTTTTTTCGGTACGCGGGCCTCTCACTGCTGTGGCCTCTTCCTTTGTGGAGCACAGGCTCCGGATGTGCAGGCTCAGCGGCCATGGCTCACGGGCCCAGCCGCTCCGCGGCATGTGGGATCCTCCCGGACCGGGGCACGAACCCGTGTCCCCTGCATCGGCAGGCGGACTCTCAACCACTGCGCCACCAGGGAAGCTCCCTGTTTTATCTTGAGCAGTTAATTTCTCCTTGTCTTGGTTTCTTCATGTATACAATGAAGTTGGTAATAATACCTACTCGTGGAGTTTTTACGTTTTAAATAAGGGGATAGATAAGAGTGATTAGAATTCTTCTTAACACAGTAGGAGCTCACTAATAGGAGTAATTATCATCCACAGAGGACCTCAGGGCACTAGGGGAGATGTTCTGTCATGGTGGGACTGGAACAAAGTCAGTCGTAAGATCTGACATCTGTGGAAAAAGCCAGGGTGACTTACAGTGAGAATACGACCACCCCTCCTTTCCTCCGCAGTCACCAAAGCACTACAGGCTGCCTTTTGCCCACCTACCGCCCACCATCTATGGCCTATTTATGATGAATGCTTCCCTGCGGAAATGGCTGCTGGTGCTTTGCATGCTGGTACCTTCTGTCACACAAAATTTAATCATTTTTATTTGCCTTCCACAGCACTTTCTGAGTGTTGGCACGGTCATTTCAGGACTGGTCTCATCATTTCCGGATCTTATGATGGCCATTTTTTATACCTCATAAATCCAGAGAGGCAAATTTTTGCAGAACATCACACAGCTGTTGGGCAGCAGAGAACTGCCTTTCCAGAGTTGTCCATGAAAATACAAAGTTGTCTTTATGATGTTTACTGTTTTCTCTCCTTGCTTTACTGTTCCCATTTATTTTTGGTTCCTGGTCCTTTAGGGGAGCTTAGACCTAAGGAATATTTGTTTTGAGGGGGAGGAATTTTTAAAATATCTTGAAGTTATCCTTCTGATGATTTTCTTTTTTGATGATTGTTTTCAAATCTTGCAAATCAGTTTTCCCCAGAGGCCAAATCATAATCTTAATTAATTTTATTTTAAAGGCACAAGCCATAAGAAGGAATGACGTACCAAAATATTCTAATTTAGGAAAATCCAGGTGGCAATTTGGAGAATTTCGTAATGGCGACCGCTGACGACACTTTTTATTGTTTCTTAAAAATGGTGTCAGACATTTTCTGAGATTGGTGATTTTCATAGGTTTGTGATTCCTATGAAAAATTTTTTAGGTGGATGATTCTCTACTGAGTTGTGTTGTAATTAGTTCTGTTTTTAAAAAACTTAATTATATTATTCATTCATTCAAATCATAAAAACCTGGGCTCTGGAGTCAGTTCTAATCTTGGCCCCATCATTTACTAACTTTGTAATTTTAAATAAGTTATTTAAGCTCCCTTTGCTCAATTTTCTTCTCTGTAAAAAACAGGAGGGTAATAATCACACGCATCTCATAGAATTGTAAAGAATAAAAGTCATAATTCATAAAAATTTCTTAGAATGGTGCCTAGCACAGAATAAGAATTCAAGAAATGTTAACTCTTTTTATTCTTTAATTATTCATTAGGGAGCTCATTTGTCTCTATTATGCTCAGACCTTGACCCTGTTGACCTGAAACAAATAGACTGCCAGATATTTTTGCAGCAAAGATGGGCTTATTCAGGATCAGCAGAGAATTACAATTCAGGGCAAGGCACATGCAAGTCCCCACACAGCAAGGGAAGGAGAACATTTTTATAGAGGGGGAAAAGAAGTTGGGAGGGTTACAGTAAGCATAGAGCCCATGGCTTTTCATTGGCCGAGTTGTTGCCAGAAAAGAAGAGTCTTTCCTCTCTCTGTTGGGCTCTGCTATCCTCACAGGGTGTGGGAGCTCTCCCAACTCTATTTTACAGGTTTCTGTTTATTAAGTTTTTACAGCCCCTTTCACTTACTAGCTGTGTGACCTTGGGCAATTTGCTTTAACTCATAATGAGCATCTTAAATTTTTTTAAGGAATCTTTCTCAACACATCAGATTAACAATTTGAAATAGGAGAAAGAAAGCAAATAATAGGAAAAAAGGAAAATCAGTAGTTGAAATTCATTCAACTCCAAAAACAGCCTTTCATCTCAGATTTGAAAGAATCCTGCTTGTGCATTAATAAAGGTTTCCCTCCTGTCTGATCCAAGCTCATGATATAAATTACTTTCAGGTACTGCTTCTACAATGCTCACAATCAGAAAGAGGGGTTATACACGATGCATAGGCAGGGATATCCTGCCTGAAAGCAAATGTATCCTTTTGAAGAAGAATGAAGGGAACAGCCATGGCCAAGGCCAGCCACCAGAACTTTCTACCTGTGAGCATGAGTCACAGAGTGCTTAAACAGACAAGCAAGAACCTACCTGAACTTTTCAAATCCTGGTAATAAAGAAACATACTTTTGGTCAAAACTAATTTTTTCCATAGCCATCCACAAGTCTGAATTCACATACTCCTGCAAAACTCCAAATGCAAATGAACATTTCTAGAGCACGTCGACAGTTTCATGGCCAGCATGCTTGATTGGTCTGCTGTCCCGGGCTCTGAGTTAGTCATGGAGCCCAGGGGATCCATCTGCACTGGGGCTTTGTAGGTAGAGCAGATGGCGGTCCTGTTTCTACATGGCGGTTTGGGGATAACTGCTCCCTTCTTAATGGGGAATAAAAATAGATTTAGTTAAGTTCAGTAAAGGCTGCAATTAAACAATTTGAAGATCTTTAAACTGTCCAATAACTGATCCTACTTTTCCAGTTTGTTCCCTCAAACTAAATTTGAGCTGTCAGACTGACACAGCTTTATGTACATTGGATTATTGAAGAGAGGAAGTAAAATCATTCCAAAGCATAGAGCTTAGACTTCACAGTCCTGAAGGCAAGCTAATGAGGAACTAAAGACTGCCTTTAACTTCTCAATAACTTTTGTCTTCAAAACAGTAATGCTAATTTAGAAATACCTCGTTCTGCTCTTTCTTTACATTATTATTTTTTAAATTTATTTATTTTTGGCTGCATCAGGTCTTTGTTGCTGCGCGTGGGCTTTCTCTAGTTGCAGCGAGCGGGGGCTACTCTTCGTTGCGGTGTGCCGGCTTCTCATTGCGATGCCTTCTCTTGTTGAGGAGCACGGGCTCTAGGCACACAGGCTTCAGTAGTTGTGGTGCACGGGCTCAGTAGTTGTGGCTCGCGGGCTCCAGAGCTCAGGCTCAGTAGTTGTGGCACACGGGCTTAGTTGCTCCGCAGCCTGTGGGATCTTCCTGGACCAGGGCTCGAACCCGTGTACCCTGCACTGGCAGATGGATTCTTAACCACTGCACCACCAGGGAAGCCCCTTTACATTATTGAGAATCCATTATTTTTAGAAGATTTAAGACATTAATTATAAAGGTGTTACATTTTTATTTATAAAAAAACTGTAAGTACTTGGCTGTTCAGATTTAACTTAATTGCTTAAGGATATTTTATGAGGTAAAAATAGAAGTTTAAAGTTCATACTTATTTGTTTACCAATACCAAATTCCTCTTCTGGTTACTCCCAGGGATCTTATTCTCACAGCTAAAGTTACTTAAACTCTAACTGAAGCCACAGCCCTGCCTTAGGCCCTATGATGCAGAGCTATTTTTAGTTTCCCCACTTTGCTGGTGAGAAAACTGAGGCAAGGAGATGGGAAGAAACTCACCCAGGATTGTCCAGCTCATGTGGAGCAGAGCTGGGATTTGAACTTGGATGCCCTGTTCCCGGAGCCTGTGCTCTTAACCGCATGCTCTGGGTCTCCCCAATGCCTACCACAGAGAACAGACTCATTCTTTGGGTCCTCCTTTACCCAAGCAGGATGGAAAAAGAAGAAGCACACACAAGAGTGGCAAAACCTCCCACGAAAACAAGGAACAAGAAAATGCCACAGACTCTGTTGAATTCTAAAACATGAGCCCCCAAAATGTTTGGAACTGTAGCAGCCACCATAACTGCCTTCTTCCCCACGACACTTTGAAGGAGGTGTGGCATTCCCTGGGTTTCATAAATGCCACTCCATTGTGAGACATTAGTCTCACTACACTGTAGTTACATGTCATATATAGGAATCAGAAGGGCTACATGATGAGCAAATTTTGACAAATCAACTCTCTCTTTTCTTAAAATGCTTGAGGGGGAAGGCAGTAAAAGCAAAGACAGAACATTATATTGGTTTCGTTAAGGTTTTGCTTTGTCTGGTGTAACATTCTTAATTATGAAGACAAAAAGTGTTTTGATGAAGTGTTTTTGATCAGGTGGATGAATACCTATCTTTAGTAGGTGGGTAATTCAGGTTTACATGCAGTGATATTAAATAGACACTAATGCTGTGGCCAAAGTCAAGTCTGCATAGCTTCCTCCACTTCTGCTGGCCCTCAGAATTCTTACTAAATTTTTCTTCTCAGGGCCCCTTCTTTCTCTCAACTGGAAAAATGCCCACTGGCATTTAATGAACCCCTGTACTCTCCACAACCTGGTTCACATCATGATACAACTGCTTTAAAGCCCACCATTGTATTTGATGATATTCACATCCCTAGGGAAGAAAGCACTGTCTCGGCTAGTATGGTTTGTGTCAGGAGTATTTCTTCTTAGGAATTGTGGCAGATATTGTTGTTTGCTTCCCAACATTCATTTTTCCTTGAGCAACGTACTCAGCTCTGGGCTATAATTCTCAGCTTCTCTTGAAGCTCTGAGATACAAGTGGAAATTGCTTTTCAGAAGTTCTAGGAAAGCTTCAAGAAAGCTATAAGGGATCTGGGAAGTAAGCTCTTTGAATTTTATTTTTTCCTGGAAAGTAAGTGTGATGGTTGGAGATCTAGCAGGCTTCATGGATCATAAAATAACTTTTTTTTTTTTTTTTTTTTTGCGGTACGCGGGCCTCTCACCGTTGTGGCCTCTCCTGCCGCGGAGCACAGGCTCTGGACGCGCAGGCTCAGCGGCCATGGCTCACGGGCCCAGCCGCTCCGCGGCATGTGGGATCCTCCCGGACCGGGGCACGAACCCATGTCCCCTGCATCGGCAGGCGGACTCTAAACCACTGCGCCACCAGGGAAGCCCATAAAATAACTTTGAAGATGCTAAGACTTACTGAAAGAAAAAGCCTGGGTTTCTGATGATCATGGACAGACCAGCTCTAGACTTCCTACTTTTTTTTGTGAGAAAGAAATAAATTTTTACTTTACTTAAGGCATGACTTTATTTATTTGTTTGTTTGGGTTCAAATTTGCAGACGAATACATTTCTAACCAACAGAGAAGTTAAATGAATATCCAATTACATTTTAAGTGGCACGGAACAGCAAGAAGTTAATGGGAATTCAGTAATACCATCAGTACCTTTATAAAAGAAGGAAACATTGTTCCTCAAGTTTCTAGTCTAAATTAGGGTGGGATTGTTAACAACTGACAAAATAGGAATGCAACAAGTTGTCATGACCAATTCATTGGAAGATATGAGAGGCAGTCTCGTAATGTGTCAACTTGGCCAGGATGAGCTATATTTCTCAGATTCCCTTTTCTGTACATTTCCAGACAGGGTCGGCCACGAGAAAGAACCTTGTAGGATATGTGAGGGCAGAAGTGAAGCCACAGCCATTTCGTAACTTATACAACATGTCACATACCTGCTAGTTCACCTCATCAACCGTGAAGCAGTGGCCAGGCCTGCAACTACTCCGCCTTCCTTTGGATCCTCTTTCAGTGTCTCTGAATCCTGGACCAGGTATGTGTGTTTAATTCCATGATGAAAGGCCTAGATTTCTGCAGATACCCACACCATCAAGGTCAGAAGTAACAGGAAATGACACAGGTTTCAGTTCTTCTTCGTGGATTCCAGGATGTGTTTATGGATTCCAGCTCTTTCTGGCTGTCTCCCACTTTATCTCCGTCTTCCCTTCCTGACTGGCTAATGAGAGAACCTCAAGCTGTAACATCAGACACAAAGACAATAACCTTACAAAGATCACTTAACCAGCTCCTACAATTGTAGAAGGTCAAATCCCTGTAACAAATCCCTTCATATTATGGGTTCCTCCAGTGGTTCTGTTTAACTGATTGAAGCTTGACTGATGCAATGATATCAATATCATTAGCATCAGCACATTTCCAAAACAGTTTGAAATTTAAGAGGAATAAATAAATGAAACGTGGACCAATTAGGGATGAAATGCCAAAAATAAAATATAACTAGGCAGAAGCAGAAAAGGAGTCTTGTATGTCATTCTTGATCTCATTAATTAATTCAACAAATATTTATTGGGTGACACATAAATGCCAGACACTTTGCTATGTTCTAAATGAAAATAATAGGCAACAGATTTGGTCCTTGCCAGCCTGGTACCTGTTCTAGGAACTAGTGATACAGCAATGAACCTAACAAATACCCTTGTCCTCATGGAGTTTACATTCTAGTTGGCTGATGCAACCAATAAACGTGTAAATAAATTAATTAAATATGCATATGTCAGATCATAATAAGTGAGACAGAAAAACCAAGTAGAGGTAATAGGCCCTTCATTGCATGGTGGGAAGTGGCAAGGATTTAGAGATAATGTGGGTAAAGTATCTGACCCACAGTAGACCTTTCATAAACTACAGTTATTGTTGTTGGCCTTATTAGAATTGTGGCATGAAGATAAAATATATATATATATATATATATATATATATATATGGAATCTAAAAAATACAACAAACTAGCGAATATTACAAAAAGGAAGCAGACCCGCAGATATAAACAACAAACTAGTGGTCACCGGCAGGGAGAGGGAAGGAAGGTGGGGCAAGATAGGGCTACGGGAGTAAGAGGTACAAACTATTAGGTAGAAAATAAGCTACAAGGATGTATTGTACAACACGGGAATATAGCCAATATTTTATAATAACTATAAATGGAGTATAACCTTTAAAAATTGCTAATCACTATATTATACACCTATAACTTATATAATATTGTACAGTAACTATATTTCAATTAAAAAAAATAAAAAAAGAAGGGGGAAGATGTGATAAAAATCCATGGAATAGGAATCATTAGAACTCAGTAACTGATTACTCTTGATATCTAAGGGCAGACAGAGTAATGGGATTTGAATCCTGGCCTCCAGAATATGAGGAGTTTAAACAAAATAAAGAAATAGTCCTCCTATCGGTAAGATAGTGAAAGAAAAAACTTCATGAATTAGGAGAACTAAACATGATAAAGCAGTCTGGAATGTGGCAAGGAAGAGTGCATATGGGCATAGGGAGGAATGTGCGACCCTCCATAACATAAACCCAGGGTTCGTTGCCGAACCCGGATCTCTGAAGAGCCCTAACGAGAAATTTAAACAAGATGAAAACTGACTGGTTGAGTCACTTTTGTTCGGAGGGACCCAATTCCAAGCCTGTGTAACTTCATGGTCTTCTGATTCTTGGACGATGCTTCTGCTGGTACCTGGACTGGACCATGAAGGGAATCAGGAAGGCAGCCTGGCTGCTGGTGGGGCTCGGCTGAATGATGGACTGCTGGGGCTAATGGAACAACTGTGTGAGACTGGACATGGGCACCAAGCGTTGCACCTGCCTTGCAAGCTTCCCTGCAGCCACTGCACACTCCTTAGAAATCATCCCCATTTGCCCTTAATAAATAAATACACAAGGTAGAAGAAAGTGAGAAGATCTAAGTACCATCTTTAAGACACTTATTTTTCCAATGAAGAAAACTGAGTAGTAGGCGCCATGTTGTTAAGAGAATTAAAGAAAATGTTTAGCAATTAATAAAACCAAATGAGATATGATGGGCTTCATTTCAGCAGGAGATATTATAATAATAATTACACTTTCAATAATTGTACAGAGCAGAAAGTCATTGATCATCCCCCTTGTGTGCTGAAAGTTGACTCTCACTGAAGGATTAGTGAGGGACTGAGGAGAGGGTGGGAAAGCAGTGACAGAAGAGACTGGGTAGAGGTGGGGGGTTCTGTCCCAAACTGTCACCATGACCACAGATGTTGACAAAGGATATTGTCCGCTTAACTGTCTGAGTGAGATATCCTCAATTACACTCACATTTTTACTGAATTACGTGGAAACCAAATTCTTCAGCTTTCTAATGGAGGAAATATTGATGTTCTGGCAACATTTCCTTGCAGAAGACAAGCTATGAAAAGGTTAGGATGAAAACAAAGAATCTTTTGGTTTGGAGCACTGAGGAATCAAATTAGTAACTCAAATATTCAAAACAGAAGGCCCTGAGACATAGACAGAAGCTACTTTCATTGACCCTGGTATGTACTTGAAATGTCAAAAGTCCTGATGTTCAAATTGGGGGGAGAAATTATTGAAGACTAAACACATTTAAAACCTGGAAATGATTTGGAATTAAGGTTTTCAACAGGAGAGTCTACTAAGCTTAGATTAGGCCCCTTTCCTGAGTTAAAGGGAGAGACTAAGCATAGTATTCTCTAGGATAGCCTTGCTTGACACCATGATCCTGGATTGCCTCCCCTAAAGCATTTATAATACTCACATAATGCTCCTTGAGGGCAGTAACCACCTTTATTCAATAGCTTGTTCTTAGTGCCTAGTGCTGTGATTGGCTGAAAGTCATAAGAATGGTAAAATACTTTTGAGAATACCTGCTTTGTGCCAGGTATTGTTCTACACTCTTCTCCTGTATCCAACCATGTGGTCCTCATAACAATCCTAGGTAGGAGGTGTTATTATTACTCCCATTTTACAGATGCAGGGTATAGGCAGAGTGAGGCTACACAACTGGCTCAAAGTCATACAACTCATAAAGGGACGGTCAGAAATCTGTTTTCAGAAGCTTGTTGCATACCAGCATATCATCCAGTTTATGGAAATATGGTCATCCTAGAAAAATATCTTTATAAGTATCTGTGAAATGCTCACTGGTGAGAGCAGTACTTAAAATGATCTCTCCTAACTTATCCTTTTTGAACTGAGAAGATATTTGTACTATAAATGTTAGAAGGAGGGTTTTGGGACTCTCATGACAGAGTATTAGAATACCAGAAGAGATGTGAATTCTTACAATTGACTAAACATAAAATAGAGTTGCTTACAGATATGGCTGGATATGAAATATCTGTATGAAAGAACAAAAACTTCATGTATAATACTTCCTTTTAACTTCTGAATTTTAGTAACCATCGTGAATTCATAGGAGCACCATTTAGTACTAAATTTTAAGATCAGAAAAGATAACATATGTAAAACTTTCTTCATCAAGATTCTGTCTTCATGACCATTACTACATTTGACCTTCACAACAGCCCTAGTGTAATGAAGACCAATGTTCCAATTCCATTTTATAAATGACAACCTTGAATGTTTGACTGACTTGCTGAAATCACAGAGAGTGCAAGGCAAAACAGGATGTTATCTGAAACCTGCAACTCTGAGTCTAAAATCCAATGCCATTTTTACCGCACTTCATTTTCTAATGGTTTGGAATATTTTAAAGACAACTGCAATACATTTGTTCAATATGAATGATGTAGAAATACCAACTGTCCCAGTTTGTCTGGGATCAAGGAGTTCTCTGGACACAGGACTTTCAGTGCTTAAATCTAGAAAGTCTCCAAAAAACTGGGACTACTGGGTTACCTTCTGTAAATCTAATTGTTTATATAATTCAAAAGAAACCAAAAAAAAAAAGAAACCAAAACAACAGTTGTTGATTTTAATGGCCATGTGTATTTATAGGGGAAAAAAAGCCATGGAAAGATTAGCATGCCATTCAGTGGGTTGTGACTAAAAGTGAATTAATAAATAAATGAGAATATTATTCACATTAAAAGCTGGAGGGAATAAATGTGGCAAATTGTGAATGCTCGTCTTTCGACTCATTAGAAACACATAATCATAAATTGTAGAAGCATGGAAAAACTTTGAGTAGAGGGAGGTTAGTGACCAGTGAGGTTTGAAATATTGTTCAGAGACAGATGGGATATTTTCTCCTGAGTATTTAGTGAGAGTCTGATGAAGTCTGGAACAAAAACACGGTTTTTCACAATTAAATTGAAAGTATAAATGGAATTTTTATAATTATATTGGTGTGAAGTTGGAGAATTAAACTTACAACTTCTTCAAAATATTAACAATAGCTAACACTGATTGAAAATGTACTCTTGTTCCAGGCATTGCTATAAATGTTTTACGTTTAATCCTCAGCACAACTCTGTGAAGGAGATACTGTTCTTATCCCCATGTTATATATGGGGGACTGAGATACTGTTCTTATCCCCACGTTATATATGGGGGATTGAGGCATATGCAACATACCCAAGACCATGGCAAAACAGGAAGACAAAAACCAAGCCAAAAGGTTCCAGAGTCCATGTGTTTAACCTCTATGCTGCATCTAGTAAGGGTGTGGCAGAAAGTGGGGTACTTCTGTTTATTTATAGCTCTCCCTTTGAAATCATTTCCAAATATGTAGGAAGTAAAGTAGTTGGGAAGAGCCACAAGGAGGAGGTGTTATTGGAGGGTTAGAGATGGAGTTTGGGAAGTAATATATTGGTGCCAAGAGACTGGTGCCTTATTAATGGGAATCTTAGAGGCATTATTCTCCCCTTCTTGTGTTCTCATTAAGTAGAATCTTCCCTTGGGTGGCATTCTCTGAGCTTCCCTAACTCCTGTGTTTTTAGAATACCTAAATAAGATTAGAAGAAAAGGAAACGTCAAATCCACGTGGCAGTTCTACCCCCCACCCCAGTTTTCCTGAGGAAATCTGTAGTTCATTCTGTACTTTATTCTTTTTTAAATGGAATTTTGTTGAGGTAGATTTTCAATAATTCGAATAAGGGAGGGGATTAATGGTTAATTTATTATAGCAGTAGCTACATTCCTGTAGAAATGTATGATATTCAAGATGATGTTTGATATTCGAGATGAAGGGGAGAAAATGTTCTCTGCCTTTGTGATTATATTGAGACATAGGTGTAAATTTTTTTCTATAGAGTGATATTTAAATGCAAACCTTTATAAACAGAAAAAAATATATTAATTCTGGGTATCTTCTCTTTAGAATACTTTACATAAACTTTTCTACAGAAATGGGTTATTTCAGACTATTTCCCCGTGACAATAAAGTATCGCCTTTATGCTGAAGGAAAGAAAACTACTGATGTACGAGTACTAGGAGTAAAGTGACTACATATTCCCAGCCACTAACTTCATGTTTTAAAAAACTTATATAGGACTGGCACTTTGTGGATATGTAAGATAAAGCAGAGGCTTTGGAGTTCGATAGACTTGAATTCAAATTCTGGTTGCTCCTGGCTGTCATTGGTCAAGTTTTTCACCCTAATTTCCTTTACCAGCAAAATGAAGATGATAAAACCAACGTATCTAACTCAAAGAGGTTTGAGAGTTAAACTAAATCATGGAACTAAAAAATCTAATAGATACTAGGCATATATTCCATAGACCTCTTGTGAAGTTCCATAAACTAAATCATGGAACTAAAAAATCTAATAGATACTAGGCATATATTCCATAGACCTCTTGTGAAGTTCCCTAAAAATCCTAGACTTTTTTTTCTTTTGCGGTTCTCGGGCCTCTCACTGTTGTGGCCTCTCCCGTTGCGAAGCACAGGCTCCGGACGCGCAGGCTCAGCGGCCATGGCTCACGGGCCCAGCCGCGGTGGGATCCTCCTGGACCGGGGCACGAATCCGTGTCGCCTGCATCGGCAGGTGGACTCTCAACCACTGTGCCACCAGGAAAGCCCCCTAGACTTTCTTATGGCAAAAAATAGAGCAAAACTGATTAGTATTATTAGTTCGGACAAGTTTGTCAGTTTCCCCTAACTCTGCACTTAGAATGTGCTGTTCCATCCTTGGACATATGCTAATTTGCTAAAAGAAAATGTGCTTATAGGTTTCAAATAGACTTTGATTCTATCTAATGCTACTTGTGTGATTACAAGTTCATCCAGAAACACTGATTTTTAATTGCTTCTTAAGAGCTAGTCAGGAAATATTCTCACATGTGTGTCACACAAACCCAGATCTGGCAAAGTATTAACTTTGTATTAATTACATTAGTATTAATTACGTTAGTCCTGGTAATTAAGGATTTAGGCCGAGAAATTAAAAATTTTTTTACAGTTAAAATATGTGCTCATAGATTAAAATGAATAAATGTTGGCCTTGACAATTTATCTTCTTGCAAGTTTTTCACAAGTACACCCGAATAAGGCAACAGGGATATAAGGGCAATGGGGAAGGATTAACCCTTTTTTTCTAGTGTACTTTAAAATTAGTATTATTACCCTTAAGTATTCAGATGGAAATGCATGACCTCATATACACTTGTTTTCCCATTTATGTAAACTACCTGGAAAAACTCCCAAAGTACAATTGTTACTTATACATTATATATAATTCCGATTTCCTTCTTTTAAGGGAGATGGTAAATTCTGAGGTCAGTTACAAGAAAGTGAATAATGGGTGTCCTTTAGATCTATCTCTTCAGTGTTCCTGGTTTTTCGCTTTTATTCCAGTCCTTTTATATCTTCATTAAAGGCATTTATTATAATTGGACAAATCTAATTGAAATGAAGCTCTCAGAAGCTTTTGCTGCAAGCACAAGAAAAAAAATGTTAATTTTCAGACTGATTAACAATATTTTGAATTACAGAATGATTTTATGAGCTTCCCAACCATGACAACTCAGATAAAGTTACTAAGTTGGGGAAAACTTAGAATACATAATATGTTTCAAATAATTATATTTGCTTATATTCAAAATGGTAGATCTGTTTGTTGTGATACCCCCAAAAGCTGAAATGACATATGGAAGGTGGTTTAATGTTTCATTAACTAGATATTATGACATGCTAGAGAATGCTAACCCAGTCTATGGAAAGGGAAACAATTTATTCAACAAGTTCATGATGTCAAAGGATCGAATTGACCAGTGTTTTGACTCAGAATGTCATCTCTAGCTTTCA
The DNA here is from genome assembly GCF_008692025.1 of Phocoena sinus. NCBI lineage: Eukaryota > Metazoa > Chordata > Mammalia > Artiodactyla > Phocoenidae > Phocoena > Phocoena sinus. The sequence goes on along the minus strand of NC_045779.1, from coordinate 51,844,822 downwards.
TTCCTTAATCCCCTTATTCTCAAGTCTTGCTAGACTAGACTATTATCAGTTCCTGGAACTCATCATACTTTCTTGTCCTTTTTTTTCTTTTGTCTATACTTTTGCATATGCTATTCTCTCTGCTTAGAATAGTCTTTCCCATCCCTGAAATGTCCACATTCCCAGGCTAATACTTTTGTGCATCTATCATTCAATCATTCATTCACTTATTTGATGTTCATGAACAATCCAGCACCAGTGTGTATGCTGGGTGTGGGAGGGAGGCGGTTATAGCCCTGAACAAGACTCTCATGGCTCCTCCCTTCAGGGGATTTACAGCTCTGGCAGAAGGAGATTTCTCCATCCCATTCCCTTCCCGTGTCTCTTCTCAGCTTTGCCCCTAATGGGGAGGGTCTGTTAGCCTAATAATTTTCACATTAAAAAGAAACCTGCATCTGTTAGCCTTATAGATTAATTTACCTAATAGATTAATTTGCCTAAGAGCTCTATAATGAGCCAATAACTCTAAGAGTCCACCATCACCTTCCTGAAAAGGAGCCATTCCTGCCTTGACCATCAGTGCACTAAAACTTTTGTGGAGCAGAAACCCTGGGTTGATGTTGAGGAGTAAAAAGCCAAAGTCGGAGAGAGAATAGAGCCAAATCCCAGATATTCATCTGCTCTCTGAGTTAGAAGTCTCTCCTAAGCGTTACCATTTTACTCTGCTCTCACTATAATGTACTGCCATTTTCTGTCCCTTTGCCCATTTTCCCCACTAAACTTTAAGACCCCTACTAATCTCTGTGTCCTCAGAACGTAGCCCAGAGCTTAGCACATACCAGACACTCAATAAATATTTGTTTAATTAATGAATGAACCAGAGCAGCCACCAGGTATGGCTGTGAAGGTGACCTGCTGCACAACTGCGGGGGAACCATTCACGTAGACCATAGTGTGAACGGTGCTGACTGGAGTCCTCCATTGTACAACCATATGCCCTGACTCTGGAATGGACTAATACTGTTACTCTCTGCTAGATAGTAACCCATGCTAGTGTGTCTAACTTCAGATACTAAAAGTATTTCATTGTCATTTTTAGTGCTTGGTCATTCATTTAAGTGTGAGGGAAAATAGGAGGGAAAACTTGTCTGTCCATACCACCCTGTAGTCCATAATCTACTTATTTATTGCTGACTTATTGAAAATAAAATGGAATCGAGACTCAGACTTGGGTTTGAGTTAAGACCCCACCACTTAATGGGTAAATGACCACAAGAACATTAATTCTTCAGTCTGAGACTTGGTTTCTTCATTTGTGACAAGAGGACAAAAATATCTAGCTCCCATATTCGTGGTCTAGAGGTCTATCCAACTTATTGTTCTCATCCAACGATCAGCTTTTGGTTTTACTGACATTCTGTATTAACTTTTCTGTTTTCTATTTCATTGATTTCTATTCTTATCTTTATAATTTTCCTTCTTGTGCTTTATTTGAGTTTAATTTGCTCTTTTTTTTCTATTTCTCAATGTGGAATAGATCACAGATCATTGACTTTAGACCATTCCTACTTGATAAAATTTAACATTCGACGCTCTAAATTTCCCTCTAAGCACTGCTTTAATAGCACCCCACAAAATTTTTTCCTTAATTTTTTTTTTTTTTTTTTTTTTTTACTGTGGGTTTGTAAGCAATGAATTCTCTTCAGTTTGGCTTGTCTGAAAAAGGGTCTTTATTTCCAGTTAATTTCTGAAATAAATTTCTTCTGGGTAAAGAATTCTAGGTTGCAAGTTCATTCTACCTAGAATAAACTAGAGAGAATTCTAGGTTGAAAGAATTTTGTATTTTAAGGATGTCACTAAATTTTCTTCTGTCTTGGACAGTTTCTGATGAGAAGTTTGTTGTAATTCTTATCTTCCTTCTTCTGTATATAATAATCTTTCCTCTGGCTGTTTTTAAGATTTTCTACCTATTACCATGTTTTCTTTATGCATACACTCCTTGGGATTTATTGAGTTTCTTGGAAATATAGGTTTATCATTCGTAACACATCTATAAAATTTTTGGTTATTATTTCTTAGACAAATGTTTTTGTCTCACCTTCTTTCTCTTCTTTTTCTGGGACTTCAATTACAATGTGTTAGACTACTTGATGTTGTCCTATGCATCTGTTTGTTTTTCATTCCTGTTTTTCTTTCTCTGCCTCATTTTGGAAGGTTGTGTTATTATATTTTCAAGTTCACTGATTTTTTTCTTCTGCACTGTCTAATCTGATCTTAATCCCACAAAAAATATATATATTTATTGATTTAATATTTAAAAATACTTTTCTAAAGTTTGCTGGGGTATTATTTTGGCTAGATTAAAAACAATTGAATAAACCTTGTCCACAAATAACTATTTTAAAATGGGTGTCTAGGTACTGAAGAAGTTACAGGAGAGTAAAAAGAATATTGAGCTTCAAAGCAGAAAATCTGAATTTTATTCCAAATTTCCTTACTTATTAGCTAAGTGATCTTGAGCAAGTTGCTAGTGACTTCAAGAGCAAGTTACTAATGTTTTCAGTGTGAAAACTATGGTTCAAGCACCTGCCATCTGTTTTGGGGACACAGTTTTATTGGAACACAGCCACGCCCATTAGTTTAAGTATTGTCTATGGCTGCTTTCACATTATGGCAGCAGATCTGAGTAGCTGTGACACAGACTTAATGGCCCACAATCTCTAAAGTAACTAATCTCTGTCCCATTTTAGAAAAAGTTTACTGACCTTAGCATTAGAGCCTCAGCTTTTTATCTGCAAAATACAGATAAATAAGCACGTGATCTGTTTAAGGCGAACAACTAGTCCAATCCAGACAGTTGTCACCATGTAGGATTGCAGCCCCATATTGCCAGACTGGAGGTTTTGGAGAAGCCAGAAGTCTCCATTTTTTAATATAAACATCCCTATCTTAGATCCTAGTGGCAATAAATTCAGTTTAAAGATTCTTTGGGGGCCAAAAAACCTGGCTGTTTCCAGCATGGGACCACCAATGTGTCTCTGCTGGTGATATCTGGTGATATTTCAACCAGGATTTTTTGCTGCAAACTATAAAAAACAACTTTAGATATCTGATACAAAAAAAGGTAAGGAAAAAATTAAATATATTGGAAGGCTATAAGAGTAGGGATAGACAAAGAATTGGAGGAATAACTAAATAACCAGATTTGAGGCAGGACAGAGCCTGGGTAGTGCTAGGGAATCTTGGAGGCAAAAACTAATGGATACTGGAGTAGCTGGACTCCATCAGGCTTCTATCTGTGCCAAGTAACCATGACTTAAATTACAGGTAGGGTTGCCAGACTTAGCAAATAAAAACACTGGACACAAAGTTAAATTTGAATTTCAGATAAACAACCAATAATTTTTAGTATGTCCCATGCAATATTTTATTTTAACAATCCTAATACCAGTAACCAGAGTCTGACTTGCTTAATTTGGGTCACACATCTATCCTTAGCTCCCTAAGTGAAACATCAAGGAACACTGCAAGTCATGGAAGAGGGATAGATTTCTAAAAGAAAATCTGGGTCTTCAACCACAGGAAAGGGCAAGGAATGTTAGGATGTCAAAATGGACCATTCCCTTCCTTCTCATTCTCTCTCCCTCTTTCATCATGACAACTCATAAAATAATATTTTATAATAAAATAATAATAATTTATAAAATTAGTAAATACTTATTGAACAATCTGCCCTAGCCACTAGGACAAGCACAATTCTAAGTACTAGGAAAACAGCATGAACAAAACAGACACAGATTTATATATTTTCCAAGTCAATTCTGTCTCCATTCTGTTTCACAGAAAAGAAAATCACACATTCTTTGACCCACCTTAAGAGAGGAGTATAGTAACTTTCAATAAGCTGCAGAAACTTGCCTTTGTCCCACTGTCAAAGCAGGTCCTGGGCCTATTTCTGCTGCCTTCCAGATTTCTAGAGACAAAGGTCAGATCTCAGTCCACTGTGTCCCTAATAACAATGGCTCTCTGAGTGTTCTTGTTGAACCCCTCTCCCCAGCTGTCTCTCAATCCTGAGACTTGTTTTGAGAGGGCTGGAGCCACCCATCAATCTTATTGAAGGAAGAGGGGCTGGGGCTCAAAAGATGGATTTTGCCAAAGAAACTTCCTCACAAAATCCTCTTTCTCACCTGCACTCTCTTTCATCACCCTTTTGTAAATAAGATTTTTTTAGTGTTGTAAAACCAGCTTCTGGCTGGCTGTTTCCTGCAAATCTCTGCATATGGTCAGTCTCTAGAGCTATCTCAGTATTTTATGCAACATTTTTGGCCTGCACTCTAAACCAGAATGCCTGGGCTTAAATTGGAATCTGAAACCCATGACAATAGCTGTGAGACATTGAACAAGTTACTTGGCCTTTTTGTGCCTCAGTTTCCTCACCTAAAGAATGGGCTTTATAGAAGTTCCTGCCTCATGTCTTTATCATAAGTTTTATAATATGAAAAGTTCTTAGAACAGAGCCTGGCCCACTGTAAGCCATCGTTATTTTATAGCCTTTCTCTGGGTCTCATTTGAAACTTCCAAATTAGCATCTTGTTGCTTTATTCTATTCCCTCTTAACCTTTTTATTCTCCTGTCCTTAGACTGATTGGGATTCAAATCCATCCAAGTCATTCATCCATACCTAGGCTTCTGCTGCTGATGACATTCTCACACATAAAAGATTTTTCTCTTTTCTGCTCACTATGTACAGTTTACATAATTATGAAAAATGAGGCTTTTCATCAAATTTTTCCTAAGCTCTCTGAAAAATCAACTTCTAAACTATTACCAAGCAAGAAAGAGAGTATGATAATCGTTTTTCTTTTTCAGTGGCAGCTAGAAATTAGAGCTTTCTGGGGGAGGAATTTAGTAGTAACTGTCAATGCTGGTTTCTTTATTTTGTCTTTTAAGCAGGTAACTTTTCAGTGATAGTGAGTGACACTTTTGAAGTTAAGGTAATTATTTCCTACTATGTTGATGATGGCTGTGAATAATACTCCATTCTCAATTTGTGGCGTATTCAAGGAAACACATCTTTTTAAAATTGCTTTTCTCTGATTTTTTCAAGGGTTATAATAGTTGAACTCTGAGTTCACAATAAGGTCGTTGGAATCATAATTCAAATAATGTGAAATCGTACCACTGATTTCTTGATGCAAGACCTCTTAAATGACAACATAACAAAATTCAACATTTTACCTACTTAGTAGATTTTGGTTGACAGAAGAGTACTTAGCATCTTTCCTTACTGAAGGTCTTGGAAGCTTTGAATATTCTCCAGTGGAGATCAAGGCAGCTTGTAATTCACAGACTTTAGGTAGGTTTTGTGAGCAGAAAAATTCCCAGCTATAAAAAAAAGCAGGAAAACAAACCCTCTAAGGAATTAGAACCTCATCTATCTCAGCAAAAAGAGATTAAAGCTCTTTTTTTTTTTTTGCGGTACACAGGTCTCTCACTGTTGTGGCCTCTCCTGTTGCGGAGCAACAGGCTCCGGACATGCAGGCTCAGCGGCCATGGCTCACGGGCCCAGCCGCTCCGCGGCATGTGGGATCTTTCCAGACCGGGGCACGAACCCGTGTCCCCTGCATCGGCAGTCGGACTCTCAACCACTGTACCACCATGGAAGCCCAAAGCTCTTTTTGTGAAACAGTTCTTCACATAGTAAAAAAGATTAGCCAAAAGACTTTTTTCTGGATTGTTTTTTATTAACTAAATAACTAGTTTTATGAATTCTTCTTTTCTTGCTTGTTTGAATTTAGTTGGTTGTTTGGCTTAATCAAATCTATCGGCTGTTTTGCATTATGAGAACCAACAATTCCTGAATGTATTCCATTAGATGCTGATCTGATGGGATATTCATTCATTAAGTCTTTATTTATTGAGCACCTGCTATGTGTCAGGGATAGTTACGGGGGGTAAAGATGCAAACAAAAGAGAAAAGATCTATGCTCACATCTAGTAGGGCAGAGGTAAAATAAGCAAACAAACAAATAATTCTACATTTTCATGTAGTGAATAGTACTATGAAAAAAAAATAAGATGAGGTAAGAGTCTGAAGGACAGAGAAGGAGCTTATTGTTTTAGCTGTGATGTTTTTTATATTAATAGAAAGGTAAAAACTTTCTGAGAAAGTGATACCTGAGTAGCAATCAGAACAGGGTGAATGTGAAACGCATAGAAATATCTGGGGAAGAGCAGCGCAGGCAGAAGAATAGCAATGGGAAGGGTCCTAAGGCAAAAGAGTGGTTGACATATTCCAGAGACAACGTGGTCAGTGTGGCCCAGGGAGGCATATGTGAGGCTGGTGTTGGTGGAGGCGAGAGACCAGATTGTGTAGGACTTTGTGGACCTCGGTCAGAACTCTGATTTCCATGCTGAGTTGATGTGAAGCCACTGGAGATATTTGAGTGTGTATGTGTGTGTGACATAATTTGATTTATGCTTTAAAAAAGATCCCTTGATCATTAAATAAAAAACATATGGTAGGTTGGGAGTGAGGGGTAGGATATTAATAGTGTTTTTTTTTCCTTAAGAGTTCTGTGGTCAAAAAAGTTTTGGAAACACTACATTAAACAAAGGTAAGAATTAATGGATTCTTAATTTGTGATTAATGGATTCTTAATTAATGGATTCTTAATTCTTTTGTTTTCGGGGAAAACACAAAGGGAGATTAGATGTACAAAGGAGCAGAGTGAAATAACCCGCATCCTTGGGCCCAGTGAGGCTTCCTGCCTTTGCTCAGGAGGTAGAGTCTGGAGCAAACCGAATGAGCACATTGCTGTGGTGGGAGGGCTTTGGAATCAGGCATGCAGCTGTGGAATCCTGACTTTGCCACTTTCTAGGCGTGGGGCTGCCAGTTGCCTTTTTTTTACATTTTGAGCCTCTATTTTCTCTTCTAATAAAGAGGTGGTGATAGCTCCTTGATGGGGCTGTTGTGTAGACCATTCCAGATGATACATATGCAACTCATTTGTCTCTCTCCCTGGGTGGAATCTTGTTTTCACCAGTGTGCCAACTGTGAAGCAGAACTTCACTCTTTACATTCACTAAGAGAAACCACTCCAAATGTCAGTGAACAGTGTGTATTTTACTAAAGATTTGGGGGTACAGTTGAGGTGGGCATTCATGTGGTACAGGATGTAGCATGTCACTCCAAAACTCGCAGTTACTAGTTATCTTTTGCTGAGTGGGTAGAGACTGCTAACTGTAACATTATATCCATACATCCCTTCTTCCTTTTAGCAACAGAAGCCTCCAACTTTTAATTGAGAACACAGCTGCCCAGCTAGAGATTGCATAATTTTGGCCTCACGTGCATCCAGGTGTGACTAAGTAACCAAGCCAAACCCGTGGGGTATGAACAGCAATGATATATGTGCAATACCTGGGTCATCTTCTCAGAGTTAAAGCTGCTTGTCTTGGACTCTCTTTCCTATTTCCTGTGACCTAAAGAATACTGACAACCCAAACCACCTTAGAAACTACAACTATTCATCCCTGAACTATTAAGTGGTAGCAAAATAAACCACCTCATTTAAGCCATTATATTTTGAGGTCTTCTTGTTAGAGCAGCTTAGTCTATATTCTAATTATACATAGACCAGTTCTCAGTCTCAGATCTCTCTCTCTCTCCTCTTATCCTCCAGGGCCTAACTTGCCAGGCTACAGTCTCTCCCCTCCTGGATCTGATGCTCCCATCTCACTCCCTTTCACTCCTTCTCATGCAGTTCAATTTAACTTTTTTCTATTCCCTTCAAACATCTGTCCCCCACGCATCATTTTTTTTTTCTTTCTTTCTTTCTTTTTTTCTGTATACAAGGGGCTCTCCAGTCACTGGGGTGTATCTTCTTCAGAAAGTAGAAGAGAATTATAAATCACAAATGATATTTTCCCATGTTACACATGGAAAACCCTCAAATAGAACCTGGTAGGTAATGGGTGCTCAGTGACGAGTTGTTCCATTTCCCATTTAGGCCTTTGTCTTCTCCAGGAGTTGACGCTAGTCCTGGGACAAACTGGGAAGATTTAAAGATCTACTGTGGTGCTATAACCCTGCTATAGATCAAAAGTGAGCCCTGGGAAAGATCCAGATCAGTGATAACCTAAGCCAGGTTTAGACATCTTAGGAATGGTTTGGGTCAAAGAGAACCTTCTCAGCGAATCCTAAACCTGGCTGATAATCTAAAGGTTAAATAATGTACAGATTCCAGGGTCCCACCACTGGAAAATCTGATTCTGTAGGTTTGCTGAAGGGTCAGGAAATTAGTGTCGTTAGCAACCGTATCAGGTAATTTTTTTTTTTTGCGGTATGCAGACCTCTGACTCTTGTGGCCTCTCCCGTTGTGGAGCACAGGCTCCGGACGCGCAGGCTCAGCGGCCATTGCTCACAGACCCAGCCGCTCTGCGGCATGTGGGATCTCCCCGGACCGGGGCATGAACCCGTGTGCCCTGCATCGGCAGGTGGACTCTCAACCACTGCGCCACCAGAGAAGCCCCATATCAGGTAATTTTGATGCAGCCATTTAGCTGGTGCATGGACTAAAACTTTAGATATCATGAATCTAGGTCTTCGCAAAACTTTAGGTAGTTCAGGTAATGCTCATTTCCACTACCTTTTCTCCCCTAACTCTCAGCTTCCCTGATAACACTAGAAAAGATTAAACTGATAATTCAGGCATAGGATAAGGAGCCTTAAATTTTTCCAACCACTTCAAACTATGGGCCAGATTCCACTCTCAAGTTCAGTCACATATGGCCAAAAACTACAATGGGTTTTGAGCACATCCACGTAAGTATCACAATTTGGCTTGGTACACATATAGAAATTGCCAATGAAGGACAAAGAGAGAAGAACAGGAAATGGGAACACATCTGTTTGGAGGCCCAGCTACCTGATATGTTAGTTTTGGCAAACCTTGCATACTCTGTCCTGCCAAAGAAGCTGCTGACAAGGAAAATTGAAACACTGACCTCATATGGCTGGGATCAGTACCAGTAATGCCACTGTACATATTAGGTCTTCAAAACAGTTCCGGACGTTGATCTGGGGCTCAACTTGGCAGCCCTCAGCCACACAGATCATTACCTACAATGGAAATTATTCACGTTTATTATCGAGATGATTTATTTTGAAAATGTTCATGGCCTAGAGCTCTAGAACTTGCATACAGAGAATACATTCAACATTTAAACTAAATACAGCAACTTCCAAACAGAAAAATGGGTAGTAAAATTTCAGAGTCCAAACATTATGCAGCAGATGCTAAAGGTCAGAAGAATGTATTAAAGGGAAAAGTGCCAGGGATCAGGGAATCAGAGGCAAGGAAAAGGCCTTTGGAGGCCCTCTTTCCCATCCTCTTCAAGGAGAGGGATGCCCTCCAAGTCGTCTCCCATTGCTGACCATCTCCCTCACAGTGAAGAAGATGGGAGAAGCTGGAGGCTGCAGAGACAATGTTTAGGGGCCTTCACCACAAGACCAGGTACATGGGATTTTATTCTCTTTGTATATTTTAGTTTTAAGGAACATCAAGAAACACCATTTATAATGTAGAAAGTCTGGGATTTAATTACATTTAACTTAAAGGAAGCACTTATACAACCTTCTGATACTACTTTTGGATGTAGTTGTATTGAACTGTCATGAGAACAAGAGTTATTATTCAAAAGGCTCATCCCCTAGATTAGCACAATGGATTATGCAATTTGCCAAGATGTCAGGCATGAGGAAGAAATTACTCGCTCTTGTTCTGACAGAAATATGTTCAAGCACTCTGGATTATCTTCTGGGCCTCAAGTGTTCAGAGAATCCCAACACTTGTCAAGAGATCCGTGCCAATTCAAATTATCTTGTTAGCCCGTTTTTGTGACATAGAAGGAGGTCTCAGTTTGGGCAGGAGGAGGGAAAACATAGTTGTGTTCTACATGTCTGATGAGCATTCTTCTGGACAATTCTATAATGTAGACTTTCTTATCTTTATCCCATTCCTCTTGTTTTTCTTCCCTCCCTCACCCTGGATCATGCAACTCATTCCCTAGCAAGTTTCCAGTACTAAGGCTTATTGAACCCCTACTGTGTATCAGGTTTTGTACTTGGAAAGTCACACATGTACATTTATTTAATACTTTAAACACCTCTAAGTAAATGATATTATTCCCATTTAATAGATGGAAGAAATTATTACTGAGAAAGGATATTAACTTGATCAAAATAATGAAAGTAGCCAATGTTAGAGCTGGAATTTGAATCTATGTCTTCTAATTCCAAGCCAGTGATATTTCCATTATGTTACTCTGCTCTTCCATCATTGAAAACAAACACTTGGAAGTTAAGCACTTGGACTTTTTTTTTTTTTTTTTGCGGGACGCGGGCCTCTCACTGCTGTGGCCTCTCCCGTTATGGAGCACAGGCTCCGGACGTGCAGGCCCAGCCACTCCGCGGCACGTGGGATCCTCCCGGACCGGGGCACGAACCCGCGTCCCCCGCATCGGCAGGCGGACTCCCAACCACTGTGCCACCAGGGAAGTCCGCACTTGGACTTTTGAAGTAAATGAATTCCAGAGCATATCTGAATTCAACTTGAGAGAAATGTCATTTGATGAAAGGATTGATATACACAGACCATAGAGTACGGTACTAAATTCAAGTCTTTTTGTTTCACGTCAATTAAGAAGTTTCAGTGAAAAGAACTGTACGAAGTCTGAACCTGAGAGACCATACTCAACTCCCCAGGGGGCAATGACACAAAATAAAAAACTTGCCTTTACCAACTGGCACCCATGCTAACATGGTCTTAGAAATCCATGTTATGATGGAGCCTCTCAGGTAAAACAGTATTTCCCCCAGTTACAAATTTATTTTAATGGGGAAAGAAATACATTTGTAGTTGTAACATCTACTATTGAGCTCTTGCTCTGACTCTTAAAAGCTATGTAGTTTTGGCAAATCTCAGCATCTCTAAGCCACTGTTTAGAGTTCCCTGTAAAATGGGCATTTATAACACTAGCCAGGCCAGTCCTCCTATCCACATTCAATGCTAGATTATACACTCTTTGGATTAGGGATTGTGTTTTTGTGTGTCTAGAAGAGTACTTGGCACAATGGAGGGATCAATTCTTCATTGAATTTATGAAGTTAAAGTAAGTTAATGAATATGAAAGTAACTTGGAAACTATAAAGAGAGTTCAAAGTAATTATTTTTTTAAATAAACTACTTATTTTAGAATAGTTTTAGATTTACTAAAAAAACTGTGAAGATAGTACATAGAGTTCTCATATACCTCCACCCAGTTTCTTCTAGTATTAAATCTTACACAGGCGTGGTACATTTATTACAATTAATGAGCCAATACATTATTATTAACTAAAGTCCGCATTTTATTAATATTTTCTTAGTTGTTATGTAATGTCCTTTTCCTTGCTCCTTGTTCTAGGATCTCACCCCATGGTACTGCATAACATTTAGCCATTATGACTCTTTAGACTCCTTTTGACTGTGACAGTTCTCAGACTTTGCTTATTTTTGATGACCTTGACAGCTTTAGGAAGGACTGGGTGAGTATTTTGCAGAATGTCCCTCAACTGGGATTTGTTATAATTAGATTGCGGTTATGTGTTTCGGGGAGGAAGCCTGAAGAGGTGAAGTGTCACCTTCATCACCTCATAGCAAGGGTACATACTATCAACACGACTCATCCCTGTTGGTGTTAACCTCGACCACCTGGCTGATGTAGGGTTTGTCAGGTTTTGCCACTGTAAAGTTACTCTTTTTTATCCCCTTTCCATACTGTGATCTTCGGAAGGAAGTCACTACGAGCAGCCCATACTTAAGTAGTTGGGTGTTACGTACGTTCCATGTCCTTGAGGGTGGAGTATTGACATAATTTATTTGGAATTCTTCTTCATGGGAGATTTGTCTACTCACCCCCACTTATTTATTTATTCAATCATTTATTTATATCAACATAGACTATAGATCTTTATTTTATACTTTGGGCTATGATCCAGTACTATTTTATTGTGTTGCTCAAATGTAATTGTAAATTTTACTATTAATATTATTACCAAGCAAAATCTATAGTGGACTAGTATTCTGCTGAATTTTATTTGGTAGCCAGAAAGCTGATGGTGAAGTTCAAGATTTGTGTCTATTTTGTTCATTTCTGTACCCAGTGCATGGCTCATGTGCCTTATTAATACTTTTTGAATTCATATCTGAAATACAGTACTGAGTTACAGCTGTCATTGATTATAAAGATCATGGGTAAAGAGATTTGTTGTTACAGGATTTATATCCAGGATCACAAATGTTTGGTAGCCACTGAAACAACTTGCAAATTTATCACTGGACTCCTGAATGTCCTTTCCTGCTCACACCAACTCTCTCATGATTGCAGCTGGAGCAGAAAATGTTATTCTCAGTGAACACCCACTGTGGGTACCATAGAGAAACATCACATGTAACACTGAGAAAGTTCCTATATTCTATGAAATTCTCTGTTAACATACAATGACCAGTATGGTTCTCCCCAGCTAGGCTCCGAAGTGGAGTGCAACCACATGGTTGAAATAGCAAGAAGCCTGTGAGAAGAAAGCAAAGCCCTGCTTCTTATCTGCCTTCAAAGCTCCCTTCATCTATCACTTAGAAGCACTCAGTTTGAGTTTGGAGTGGGCGCCTTTGACTGTGTGCCCTGCTATGCTCTGTTAGAGAACGAATCTTGAAGTTCCAACTAGTGCCAGTAGAACAACACAGGCATCAGGTTAAGCGGACTCCATCCCTCTCGTGCTGCTCCACATGGATATTTGTCCACAGTCAGGGACAAGTCCAAGTGTTGGCTTTAATTTATAGTGTCTGTTTGTTCCTACTGCTGGGCTCTTAGCCAGAGCCAACCTCTCTCCCTCTGTCTGTCTTTATCCATCTAATTCCTCAGTTAATATTTTGAAGTATTCTTCATGAATCCCTAAATATGCCTTTTGGAACTTGACTATGATCCTCCCAACATCTGTACCACATTATTTCTAAATCATGATTTTGCCAAATTCTAGTTCTTTCTGGAGCAGAAAAATATGGAGTTGACTTCTAATTGTGTCATTCTTGGGCCAGTCATTAAAACTCTGTGAGCTAATGTCCTTATCTGCATGGAAGATAAAATAATACCTACTTGAACAAGATGGTATGGTGAGGATTAGAATTGATTATATAAAAGGTATTAGCCTACTGCCCGGGCTAAGTAAGTGGTAAATACTTGTTTATCTAAAGGTGCACAGGGGGCTTCCCTGGTGGTGCAGTGGTTGAGAGTCTGCCTGCCGATGCAGGGGACGTGGGTTCGTGCCCCGGTCTGGGAAGATCCCACATGACGCGGAGCGGCTGGGCCCGTGAGCCATGACCGCTGAGCCTGCGCGTCCGGAGCCTGTGTTCCGCAACGAGGGAGGCCACAACAGTGAGAGGCCTGCGTACCGCAAAAAAATAAAAAAATTAAAAAAGGTGCACAGGGAACTCTTCTCATAGAATAAATGAAATAATACACTAATAAGAAAACCAAGTGGGAAAATGTATTAGAAAATGATTCTGAAGGAATTATACATATCCCTCATTGATGGGAGGGTGAGACGGTTATTGTGCTGATTGGGCCAGTTTGTATTTATTACTTGAATGCCATTTTTCTGATCATGGCTGGGAACAGTCCAATTAATGAATTCTCTGGGACAGAGGAAAACTGAAGGAGTTGAGACCAGGAACTCAGCCCACCCCCAAATATGGGTCAATAATGGGAATAATGGACTTGATTTTGGAGTTCACCTTAAACCCTGAAATGAATGGAAGCAGGCAGCAGAGGCATCGGGCTGGGGGTAGCGGTTGTGTTCAAGGACAGACAGTGAGCCAAAAAAACCAAATCTGGGACTCAGGGATACATAAAGGAATATAGAGTACAAGGGAAGGAGCTAGGCAAAGTCAAGAACCAAATCTAGTGGTGGTGGAACTGGTCAGGTGACCAAGAGCAGAACTGGGGTCTTGGTATAAAAAGGATTGACTAAGGATTTGCTCTAATTCTAGCCAGTTTCTAAAATAAGCTATCATTTTTAGGGGGTGCATTTTATCAGTTTCCTTTTTCCATACCACTGCATCTGCAAACCTACTCTATTGGCTTGTTTTTCTCCTGCTCTTGAATGAAATTTAAGTAGGTTCCATGGCTTCCATGCTAGTTCTAAAGTGTAACATGAAGAGTCTTAATTTTTAAGATAATAAACTGTCCGATCTAACCTAATGTTAGAATTTCAAACCTTCCTTCAATTTAAGACTTCTACACTCCATGCCAACCCACCTGTTGGGCTCAACTCTGGCTAGTGACCTGCAGTGGAGGAGAGGGCATGGTTAGCTGCTTCTTCACCTTTTCCCAAGACTGCCTGGTTGCTTTCTGCTGTCATTCATAATTCTATATCAAAGGCTGGAAGGGAAGGGAAGGGCTGCAGCATGGAGGAGAAAAGGAGAGGGAGCTTTGGATAAGTATACTTTCATCCATCACTTAATGCCTTCCAGGATGCCAGCTACCTAATCATTCTTTCTTAATTGGTGCTTCAGTGAGTATTTGGACGTGTTCTCCTCCTCTGGGGGTCTCTCCAGCAGTTCTCCTGATGTAGGCAATTCCTCCACAGGCTGGTTGCTCTGTATTGTACCTGGGATCAACGTATCCCCCTGGGAGTTTACAGGATATTCGAGCCCTGCTCCTGTCATAGGGTCCACATCAGTCACCTTGTTAGGGAAGTGTAGACAGCTCCAACGGAAGCCCATTTTACTGCAGACTGTGTATCCCTGGCCAGCCTCCCATATTTGGACTTTGATTTTTCTGGAGATCTGTTGCTAAGTCTTAGAGTGGCTCCTTTGAAATCACCCTCATACGGCTTGAGACGGGCAGTGGCAGTGAAGTCTGGCAACAATCTCACAACTCTCCTCTAAGGAAATCATCTCCGTGGCTCTTGAAACCAACTTTATCACACGCTTCCCCTTTATATATCCTGGAGATGAGCTCTGGGCTCAGCATCACAAAATTGGAGTCAGGGTCTCTTGGCAGCTCATGCACAGATGGTCAGGTGCTTATGGCTCATGGCGTCTGGAGGTTGGCCAGCGTTCCAAGACCACAAGAAAAGTCACATCTAACATCTGGTTACCCAACCAGAAGCCTCTCTAAAGAATTTTCTTCTTGTGCTGCAGTCTTAGCTGCTGTTCTTGCATTTCCCTGTGGGGATGTTCAAGGGGCTTCACCGCTTCTCACACACAGTCTAAACTTCTTCTAAGAAGTCGCTACAGCTTCATGGTTAAAAGTACATGGTTTACTTTGAATGTTCAGTTAATAAAACTCTGCCCTTTATTTCTTGATACAAACTGTTTAGATCTCTCTGTGCCATACTTTCAACATTTTTGAATGGCATGATACTTAATGGATTTTTGTGAAGATTAAACGAAACACTGGTTGTAAAGTACTGACCACAGTTCTTTGGAAAATTTGACTTCATGAAATAGATCAGCCTGTTTAAAGGAAGGCTCTTTTTGTGAGGATCTGGGGAGAATTAAAGCAGGGTTCATTTTATGTACCGGAGGCTTTGGCTCAAGAGTACCCTTCTCTAGTAGAACAGAAGCAAAGTCATATTGATATATATGTATGGTTCAGATAGTATGTTCTGGTGAAAAATCAAAATAAAGCAGAGATATTTTGACAAATAAGCTTGCTTTATGATATATATATATGATGATATATATACATATATATAAAATTATATAATACAATTATATATAATACTACAACCAAATATATATGGTTTTAAATGATCAAATCTTGTCTCTCTACATTTGATGAAGTGTTTGAAGCAATGATAACTAAATGCTGCAAGGCTGCCGCTCTGGGACCTAGTAGGAAATTATCCTGGGAAAACATGGCCTGTGGTTAAATGCATCTGAGTTGAGAGACTGAGAGAAAAGCTTCAGTGTTCATATTTTCATCACAGTTGCTGTACCAACTGTACTTTTTCTTCAGATTCAGTCTTTATCTCATTTTTAAGAATATTCTATGAGATTTTGCTAAACAGACTGCACAGTTTCACATAATTTCTAAAGAGGCCCCATCAATAAACCCTGTCACTGTAACTTTAATAGTCATGAATGTGGCTTAATAAACTCCATTTTAGGAAGGCTTGCATGCCCAATAGCCCTCTGTACCCTCTTCTCTGTTACCAGCAGATACACCTAAAATAACCTAGCATGGACTTTCAAGTTCTTTTTTAAGAATCCAATTCTCAGCATTCATTATTTTTACTCTCTAGTTTTTGAGGTATTAGTCTAAATGTATGGAAACCAGTTGCATTTAAGAATGGTCTAAAAGACCATTCATTAGACCTGAAGGAGTATTTAGGCACCCACCTATGATCCAGTTGAGAAATTATATAGCTAAAAGGTTAGAATAGAGCTAATGGATCCAAATCAGTTCTTTGAGTGTGGAAACATTGACTATGGAGTTCAATTTGGTATATTACTGTAATCTGTAAGAAAGAACTAACGTAGTAAAATTGATCCAAAATATTTTTTTAACAGATACATTTTGAGTTACCACCTTCCTTCTTATGAACAGGATTTTCTTAATGGGCAACACCAGTGCTCTAAAAGGAACCCTTAATGGTAGAGACAACTGTGGGACTGAATTCACATTTACATGTGTATGTGATCCGGGCTTTCAACTAAATATTGCAACACTAGCTTATCCTGTAATATGGTTGAATTCCAATCCATCTGAGTAATTTAAAACCAGGTAGTTGAAACACTTCTGTTTTTTCAATATTTTCTTTTGACATTAGTTATTTTCTATGAGAGGTCCAGAGATAGTCCTAGAAAAGACAGAGCCTGGAACAAACTACATCTTTGCTCCCTTTCACAACCTCCCTCATAGTATAAACTTGTCTAGTACAGGGGCAAGTGGTTAAAACTTTCTTCAGAATCTGAAAAACAGGGAAGAAGTCCAAAAACATGAAGGCTGAGAGAAGTGGAAATCAGGAGAGGAATTCTCATCACCTTGTCTGTGATGGGTACGTGGAAGGGTGAGTTATAGAGTGGATGGATGGATAGATCTGCCTTTCCCCACATCCTCAAGTCTACCCTAACAGGTCAGGTAACATTTAGGATGTGTCCTCTTACCAAAGAGGCTGGACACAACTATTCTAATTAATCAGAAAAACAAAAGGAGCATAACCGTCCTTGGGGGAAAAAAAACAAAAGACCTGTCTAAGTTTGAAGTCCTATTTGGCTATTTAGTGATTGTGTGAGCTGTGAGAAAATTCCTCAATATCTCTGAACTTCAATTTCATCCAATATAAAACAGGTACATTAATACATACTCAACATGGTTTTGCTAGAATTCAATGAGAAAATATATACTAGAACTTTACAGATAAAGAGTGAATATTTGGACACATCACATGTTATGTTCCTCACTTCACAGGAGGTTTCTTAAATATAAAAAATACAATGTAAGTTTCAAAGACAGGGCTAGCTAGGTTCAATACCTACCAAAGATGTTAGAAAAATCTACAGGCTCTGATATCTTCTGTGCAAATTTGGCTGAACCAAAAAAAGTTCATCCAGACCTGAAGGCTATCTAAGAGTCAAATAAATTCACTCATTCAAAAAATAAGTATTGGATGGACTACTCTGTGCTAGATACTATGCTAAGTTCTGTGCATTTAATTTTTGCCTGGGCAAAGGTAAACTTAAATATGGGATTTATTCTGTCACAATTGTTTAAATGACACCAATTAAGACAAGTAGTTCCAGAATTAGAGCTTTGTTTGCACTTCCAAATTAAATATGTGATGCAGCCAGGTATTAAAAAACAGGGATTGGTGGGGACTGTGGCACACTGGAGAGCTCACATCCAACCCAAAGAGAGTCAAGTTCAAATTTACTAGAAATAAGCTGTCCCTCCCAAATAAAAAGATGGCAGCGAGTTGAACTGGCCTGATGTTTCTGAGTTTACGGTTCTCTCTTATACGGTCAGTTATAGACTCTGTTTATGATAGAAAGGAATTTGCAAATTCTAACATGCTATAACATTCTGGAGTTTCTGTTTTGTTTTGCTTTGTTTTTAACTGTTCTCTCTAACTAACATTGATAGATGGCAGAGATAGCTGAAGATAAGAACTATGTGAGTCACCTCTTTTCAAGTCCTACTTCAGATCAGAGAAGAGAGAAGCAAGGAACAGGTCTGTCTCTAATTGAGGCTAGCAGAATTATACTCTTTTTGATAAAACTCATCAGAAACACAGTAGGGCACCTGCTCTCAGCCACAACATTGGGGCCCCTTGTAAGTAATATAAGGAAACAAATGATAAGTCACTTTTCTGGCCTGAATAACAGCAACATAGGATGACCACCAGCAGCTACTAAGAACCCACACACTGTGGGCTGTACTAGTTCCCGTGAAAAGCATGTCAAGCACCTTGGTGGACAAAATATTCATTTGGAACCATTTCCTTAGAGGAAAAAATAAGCAGAATTTAATTTCTTGGGGGGGAAGAGATTTTGTGCTAGTTGATAACAGCATAGACAGAGCTAGTAAAGACAAACATGTACATAAACATCAAGGTAATTCAAGGGGTAAATGCATATAACGGGCTGATCAGAGATAGTACACATATTTCTTGGTTTAGGTAAAGTTTCCTACGAGAGGCAGGAATGAGAGAGTATTAGCACAATTCTGCTTGTCATGTTAACAAGATTCTAAAACAACTCACCTTTTTTGATACATTGTGTTTCTATGAAGAAATAGTATGTTTGTGAGTTATACTGCACATTGAGACCAAGGCACACCCTGGCCCACATACCCTTTCTTGTGTGCCAGGGCTCAGTTTCTCAATGACTTTTGGGAATCTCCACCTAGATATCCTGAAGATATCTCAAATTCTATACTCTAAAACAGAAACTAACATTTGTCCCCAGTCTTCTTATCTCTCACACCTCCTATTCCAGTTAATGTCATTTGTATATTTATCCAGTCTCCCAAGCTACAAACCTTAAATTTAGTCACAGTTTTTTCCCCTTTTGCACATGCATCTAATTGGTCATAAACGTTTACTTCATTGTTACAATTATTATTATTATTATTTTTTGCGGTACGCGGGCCTCTCACTGTTGCGGCCTCTCCCGTTGTGGAGCACAGGCTCCAGACGCACAGGCTCTGCGGTCATGGCTCACGGGCCCAGCCGCTCCACGGCATGTGGGATCTTCCCAAACCGGGGTACAAACCTGTGTCCGCTGCATCGGCAGGCGGACTCGCAACCACTGCGCCACCAAGAAAGCCCGAAAGATTGTGTTTTTAAAGACTATTTGCGTAGTCAGTATGGAGACATGATGGTGATGTTTTAAGTGAGATTATGCAGGGTTATGCAGATTCAAACTGGTAAAAGAATTTTTCTCAAAAGGTGTTAATTTAAAGATGGGTAGGGCTTCCCTGGTGGTGCAGTGGTTGAGAGTCCGCCTGCTGATGCAGGGGACATGGGCTCGTGCCCCGGTCCGGGGGGATCCCACATGCCGCGGAGCGGCTGGGCCCGTGAGCCATGGCCGCTGAGCCTGCGCGTCCGGAGCCTGTGCTCCGCAACGGGAGAAGCCGCAACAATGACAGGCCCGCGTACCGCAAAAAAAAAAAAACAAAAC
This sequence comes from Phocoena sinus, assembly GCF_008692025.1. Taxonomy (NCBI): domain Eukaryota; kingdom Metazoa; phylum Chordata; class Mammalia; order Artiodactyla; family Phocoenidae; genus Phocoena; species Phocoena sinus. The sequence continues at coordinate 51,825,113 of NC_045779.1, read as the reverse complement.
CCAAAACAATCTTTCTCTAATATTATTTTGATCTGCCAGTTGTATAGCTCTACCTTTTCTATTATAGTTTAAAATAGTTACAGGCATAATTACCTCCAACTTCATTTGTATTCTCTTAGTGTTTAAGACAGTGTAAATAATTGTGCTTGAGAATTTAAGTTTTTAGGCTTTAAAATTCCATTAGCTTTACTTAGTGAAGAGTGCTATGAGATTCTGAATACCAGTTTTAAAGTTGTCATTCTGATTTTTGAATGCTTTATATGAGTTTAAAGTTAAAACATTAAGTTTTTTAATTTTTCATGAATATTTTAAAAACCACATTTTTTAAAGTATGGATTTTATTTCATACTTTGGTGCTTATTCTATTTGTCTCTCATGCAATGTATTTCATTAGAAAATCAGGGAAAGGTTTCCTTGACAACCATAAACATAGATAAGCGCTTTTAATCTTGAGGTATGTGTTGCAACAGTGATTTTTTTGTGTGTTAATGATTGATTTAATGCCATGTGAAAGTCTGCGTGTTTTCAATATGGGAGTTTTCCTGGGAAACAAGTCTACAGAACCCCTGACTGTCATATTATTTTGCATTATGTGTTCTATCATTATAAGGGGTTAGCTTTTAAATGGCTTAAAAAACAAATATTGGACATTAAACCTAAGTAAATGAGCTGTGGATCAAGAAAGAATGCGCAATTTCCTTTATTTTCAAATAGAATTAATTTTTTTCTTATATTCTGCTCCAGAGTACATTTTGAAGGACTGAACTTAGATTTTATTTATAGTTTAATTTTGAACTTTTAATCAAACATCTCCAACAGTAAGATTATACAATGATAGAATCATCTGCCTCTGGAGGTACTGAGTTCCCATCATTATAGAACTTGAAGGACAAGATTGAATTTTTAGCAGCAGATGTGGTAGTGCAGAATCCTGGTACATAGTGCTCATAAAAAGTAATGGTAAAAATGATGGCGGTGATGGTGATAGCAGTAATATATAGTATTTATCATTATTATTATAGTTAATAATGGAATGATTATATATTTATTATTATAAATAATAATGAGATAGTGTATTGTAAATTCAAACATACAATAGATGGCCAGATTGCATGTAAATTAGGAATATTTCCACACCTTAGATTTACTGGTTCCCTAAGATTTATATCTTTAAATTCTTCTTTCTAGATTACTTTAAATCAATGTTAATATATGAAACACTATAAATAAAATCTTATATTCTAAACGGAGGAATTATCTTTTAAACTAATATTAATAAATATTATACACAGAACTAGTGCTGCAGTCATTCTGTAAGCATCAGATTGTCCCATATATCAAGGCTTTGACCTAACTTGAGGAGTGATGGGACAAATTATTTTCCTGGTGCTGTTTGCTGTTCCAGCAATAGGATTGAACTGACTTTGTTCACTATACAATTTGGGTATATAGTCTCAGCATGGGACCCAGGAGGGACCCAGAGGTTTGTAAATATTTTCTTTTAAGGGTATAGATTATTTATTTACATTCTTTCTAATTTGAGGTAAAAGCCACTATTATAAAAGGATTGTGGCACATTAAGAAATGAGCTTCTCAGTTCCAGCAATGCCTGACTCTGACTTGACACTGTCAGCTGCTAAGGGAAAGTATACAATAGATGCTGTATCTGCCCCTGCTCCTAGGGGCCACCTTGTTCCTAATAAGTCCTTTGGAAATTTTATTGTATTGGGAATTTTATTTTACTTAGAGTGGAACGTGTACGTGGCCTCTAGCCACGAATCCATCTATCTATCCTCTACCTACCATATATATATTAGTTTTTAGTTATAAACCCTATTTTATTTTATTCTTTTAAAAGTATTATTCTGAGAAAGTGAGTATAGGCTATGTCCAAGGGGATCCAGGAAACAAAACAAAAAAAGAATCAGGAAATCTTGAATGAGACAAAATTTAAAGATCAAGAAACATACAATTTAGCTTCAAATCGGGGCCTCCTTTCTTCTCTTTCAATTATTAAATAGAATTCGAACTGAACCTTCAGAAATTCCTTTGTATTGTTGCAATCTTTTCAAATCTGTTGTCATTCCTGTTCCTAAAATACCACAGCGTTATGTTATTCTAGAACTTTGGGACTCAGTCTCTAGAAGAAGCAAAGTTGTCTGAGGACCTCAAAATATTTAAACTCATAGAGATCTGTTATATGTATATTCTTTAAAATAATGTGATATTGGGGAATTTTAACTTAATTACTCTATCTTAAAACACAAAAAATAGCATAATATCTTTTTCAGAATAGTACAATAAGAATAGAGGGCTCTCTGCTAGAGAGCATGAAATCAAAAGCATCACATTTTATATTAAAACCCCTAAAAATCTAGTCATTTCCATAAAACCATTTCTGGCAAACCTTTATTGCTTAATTATTCATTAAGGTCTTTGTGTAGTAGATAAACTTCTGAAGCAGAAATTTTAAAATACGATTTAATAGGAAGAGTTAGCAGAGTATCTGAGAATTTCTGTTTTTAATTATAAACCTTTATTTGACTTTTTGTCTGTCCAATGTTTTAAATTGAAAAATAGCACGATAGGAAATCAGTAGCTCAGAGTTATAGGAAAGAGAGAGGCACTTTGTGCTGTGCATCCTATAAAACATAGGTTCTTGGTACTTACTTTTTGCATTGCGCTCTAGCTGTTTCCTACTTTTAGTCTCCTCCTCCTTTTAGTTCAATGATAAGGCATCCCTAAACATAGGGCAAAGTCCTCATTCATCTCCCAGCATGAGATTCTCCTTGCTTGTTGTAAGATCCTGTTTGCCTGGCTTATTGCTGCATATGGGCAGTTTAAATGGCAGCTCAATGGCAATTGTCTCACATTGATGGGGTTATGGAGGAAATGAACCCAGCCCCGTGTGCAGTCTGGGACATGGCACTGTATCAGTACCGGCTCATTGATTTGTGGACTGCCATTAGAATAACAAACAATAGAAATTACACTATGAGAAAAACTAGATTTACACTATGAGAAAATATATGCACTGCATATATTCCTTTCTTGGTAGAAGTGTTCCAGCATTGATGAAAAAAGCTTCTTAACTATCTTTTCATTTCACAGTTGACAATGTGACTTGAGATAATCACCTGAAACTTGAATTGTGGATCATAATAGTTGTGACTGGATTTCTGTTAACTATTGTTGAATATAACTCTGGTCTTTAGAAAAACAAAACAAAACTCAATCGATACTGAAAAAGAATTGCCAAACATTATCCAGACTCCCATTATGATTTTTATGAGCATATCACTGGTGGCCAAGTTGTTTTTAAAAGTTATTTTTCTTTGCCCCAGTGGTCTATAGAGTTTGAGATGTCTCTCATTAGTGATAAATCCATTTTGACCTTGTGCAAAGTTAGTGCCGAAGCATAAAGTAGAGCTCCATATTTCAAAGTCTATCCTTTGCTCAACAACACAACCACAAAGTATATTGCAAATGATAAACTATATGAAATGAAAGTGTCAATAGTTATCTGGCCATTTTCATTCCAGTCTAGATGGTACAAAACACAGAAATTCATTATTATTGCAGAGAACTCAATTTTTTTAGAAGACCTTCAGGGAACCAAGATCATGGTATGATTTAAACTGCGTGTATCATGGTTTCAACTCATTTAAAAGAAGCTTTGTCTACACGACCTTAGTCAGAAAATAAAAAATTAGAAATTAACAAATGTGCTTCATTTCTCTTTTTTAGGAATTACAACGAAGATCTAACAAGTTGTTCACTGAGTCTAAAACTGTCCCTCAGCAGAGAAACCACTTTTATCAGCAATTATTTTGTTCTAAATGTATTGGTTTATTAAGCTTATCTTATTTAAGAATTAAAATTCTACTGCAGATATTAGCAGGGTATAATTTGATTTTTGCAAAACATATTTTGTCAGAGTTAATTGTAGAAATTGATTTTGCAGATAAACCAGTACAAAAGAGAAGCTTCGAGGGAAACTAACAATTAACGTTTCATGTTCCTCTTTAATACTGTACTTTGAAACCACATTTTGTTAAAATTAAACTATTTTCTTTTTGCTCAGAGTAGTGTGGGTAGACTGAAGCTGTAATTTCTGAAGAGTGATGAGATCATTTTTGTTTAGAAAATATGTGAATTAAAAATAGCAAATATTGGGCTTCCCTGGTGGCTCAGTGGTTGAGAGTCTGCCTGCCGATGCAGGGGACATGGGTTCGTGCCCCAGTCCGGGAAGATCCCATATGCCGCAGAGCAGCTGGGCCTGTGAGCCATGGCTACTGGGCCTGCGCGTCCGGAGCCTGTGCTCCACAACGGGAGAGGCCCACGTACCGCAAAAAAAAAAAAAAAAAAAAAAGCAACTATTCTGCAGCCACCTAAAAGCTAATTTTCCACAAGCTCTTCATTAGGTACATGTTTTAAACTAGGATTTTAATAGTCAGGATTGAAGTTATGATAGGGGAAAAAAAAACAGTGAATTTCATTTATAGACTAATTTTTTTTGTGTGTGTGTTTTCTTATGGCCCTATGACTTTCTTCTGTTAACCATAGGACATAATTTGTCTTGGTAGTCATCCTTCACTTTTTACTAGGTCTAGAATAAGAATATGTTGTACGTGATTGAGCAATGCTATTATTCTAAGCCAATAAATAAGTTTCAATATGCTACTTACAGTTTGTTTCTACAACTCACATTAATAAAAGGCTGAAGAAGCACAAGGATATTATGAAGTGCCTTGCCACGTAGAATTGCAAATTCAATGTCAAATTTTAATATTTAAAGTTGCTAAACTTTATTTATATATTTAGAACTTGGAGCTTGCTTATACTTTAATAATTAAGTTAAATTTAGGACTAGCCGTAGCTCTATTTTTCAATAGCACAGAGAAACAGTTTACAAAAAAAGAAAAACTTAGTTTTAGTCTTACTAGTCTTACTAATGTTTTTATCACATTTCATTTGAGAAGGGCATGGTGGGAAATTTGTTGGTTATTTCTCAGAAGATGTCTTTGAGGTAGATGGGGAGGTAAATACTACTTTTTTTGTAAATGGAGAAATGTAGTTTAGCTGACTTTCCAAAGCTCCTTTGGAAGCAGAAGTGCACAGGGCATGAAGCTTGAGTTCCTGACGCATCTACCTTGTAAAACAGCACATCTCCACACTCATCAGTCTGCTCACCTTTCACACCAGCTAAGCAGTGAGAACCTTGGTTTCTCAACTGACAAAGGGCCGAGAAGTTCTGCACTGCCGGGTCTCAAGAAGAAGTTTCTAGGACGTTCCCCACCCCCATACTTCTGCCCTTGATCTGCTTACTCTTTTCTTCACACTCATACCATTTGCCTTTGACAAGGGAGAGAAAACCTGTTTGGAAAGGGATTTTAGACACATCAGCACTGATAGCTGTCAATAGTGATAGAGTTTCAGAGTTACCCATTTGCTTATTTCTTAGCATGGGTTTTCAACTAAACAGAAAACGTCGTCTGGGTAGTCATATCTATGTAGTCTGACAAATTCAGCCCACTCTATTATTTATTATTAGTAGTAGTAGTAATTATCCCAGAATAATTCTGTTGTTCTCTTTTCCCTCTATATCTCTATGTGCTAAGTAAGAGTGAACGAGCTAAATGGGAGCTACAGGTTCTTCCTCCCTGAGGACCAGATAGTACCCAGGTAAAGAGAGAGGTCCATCTACCTTCAGGTCCCGTTTGAGTCAGGTATTTTTGCCTCAGAGAATAGGAAGTTATGGTTCTTAATTTGGAACTTTTATGGAAATAATTTCAGTTAAAAACAACAGAAGGAAAAACAAAGTAAGGTGCTCATGAAATTTAGGTTAATAGTTCAATTTAAAATATACATTTAATTGCAGAGACCTTTAAAAATAAGTACAGGGGGCTTCCCTGGTGGCGCAGTGGTTGAGAGTCCGCCTGCCGATGCAGGGGACACGGGTTCGTGCCCCGTTCTGGGAGGATCCCACATGCCGCGGAGCGGCTGGGCCCGTGAGCCATGGCCACTGAGCCTGCGCGTCCGGAGCCTGTGTTCCGCAACGGGAGAGGCCACAACAGTGAGAGGCACGCGTACTCCCAAAAAAAAAAAAAAAAAAGTACATATTTTTGAGTTAGTTTATTCATTGGTCATTGGTCCCAAGGTAGTTCTATTGTTCAGTGGTTTAGAGAGCCAGGTTCCTTCTCACACTATCTTAAAATCCCTTGGGGCTTAATTTGTTGTGCTCTCTCCATGGGTACCATTTTTCCCTATTGATGCTGTCCTTATACTTGGTTGTCATCTCTTTGAGCATCTCTTGTATGTATTTTAGAAAAAATTTGTTAAGTCTCTGAGTACCTTACAAATCAGGTTTTACTATTACTAGCAGGATATGTTGCACTTAGTAAAAAGTCTAGTTATTTCCTAATTTTCTCTTTTAAAACCAAGCTGCTGATGCTGTTTCTCCCTTAACTGTTATACATCTTACTGCTCTTTATTTGGCTGAGATGCCCTTGCACTAATTATTTCGGTTTTCTATTCTTGGCTTGTTTTCTGACTCTGTTCCGGGAGTTATTTATATTCCTCTCAATTGGGTAGTAATATTTGGACTTACAGGTGGTGCCCCCAGAAGGAGAGAGGGCCTTAGGAAACAAAGCAAAATACCTCTTGATGACACTTGAGGTTTTTTCTGTTTTGGGGAAATAACTGTACATCAAAATGTGCAATGACAGAAGTTCCATCACTGCACATAATCCACTGCACATTATATGGGGTTTCATAAATATTTAGCTATATCTAGAAGATGAGAAATGTCACTCATTCTTTCAAAATGCAACCCATTTTCTGCCTGTGGTAAGCAAAACAGTCTGAGACATATGTTTTTTGTGGGGATTTATGTATGTGTGTATGTTCTTTTTTCTTGTGGTTACAACACTCTAATTTTGCTTTGAGGATCTTTCTTTCCTGACCACCTATAGTGTGGGTGAAAGTGCAATCAAGGACACTGGTGTGTCTGTGTGGCCAGTGGGTGGGAGAGCTTCCCGGAGGACACAATTGACTCAGTGTTTTTCAAAGCTGGTGAGCACAGGCGATAGGATGTCAATAAAAGGGTTTCTCTCCTCAGGCTCATGGGCTCAGATCTTTTCAGCATTTTCTCCCTAAATCCACCCTGCCTCTCTCGTCTGCTGTTTGTTGGTGAGCTTAACTCTTCTCAGTGTTCCTTGTAAGCTTGTGCTTGTCCGCAATTCAACTGTAGTCCCCATTTTCACTCTGCTCCAGAGTCAGTGTTAACTGCCAGTGTATCAGCTGGGCCAGCCCATCCTCTAGTCTTGCTTTTTCAAGATAGGTGGTCAGTGCAGGTTATAGTTGAAGAAGAAGGAGCTAGCCAGTTAGAAGTGAAGAGGGGGCCATATTCTGGTTCTTGGAAATGATTTAACCTATTGAATGAGGTCCATATGTTGAACTCCTTTTTTCTGTTTAAAAATTCTCTCTGGACACATGTTTCTCTTCTGGTGTTATGGACTCTGAAGTAAGAACCACAGGGTTACACAAACCTAGGGAACATTGCTTAGTTCCTTCCGACTCATGACTGTGCTGTCACTGCATAATTAATCAAAGGTTGCCCAGTCAACATTCTCTCTTGCCTACTTTGGATACAACACAATCTGACACTTATTAAATGTACTACAAAGAAAAAGGTGTTCTTTGTTTTTTATTGGTCTACCTATAATTCTTTGCACACTATCAAAGACACCTTAATCATATCTCAATCAACAGCTATGCCTTTGATACATATTGTTTTTTTAATGTTTTCTAATTCATTTTATGCTTTATTTTTCCTTTATATTAAAAGGATTTTTCAATGAGTCAATCTATCGACTATTTTGAAAGAACACTTGCGGTAGTTTATTCTTTCTTTTGATCTGTCCAGCCTTTCTTTGGGGAACCACTTTCTTCCTTTATCAGTCCCTGTAGTTCTACTCAGGTTGACACCACCCTTAGCAGTTGGGGTCCAAAATGAGCCAGGTTTGGCCATCAGGGCATCAACTTTCCATTAGCCACAGTGATTGGTTCAGGGATAGGCATATGACAAAAACCAAGCAGATCAGTGTATATCTGAGGGATTTGGCTTGAGTTTCTAGAGAAAGTCCCACTCTTTTCCAATTGGTGTTTGCTAAGCTGGTAGGCTATCAGCCTGAAGCTTCTGGTCATCATCTTAGCCATGCCATGCGGTAAACCTAAGAATAAAGCTCACATGTAGAAGAGCAGAGATGTAAGACCTAGAGGGAGAAGTAACTCAAGGACAAAATTTGAGGTCACAATTCAGCTAAGTTTGAAGCCTTATCACTTCCCCATCCCCAGATTTGTAGGCCACTATTTTATTAAGCTAGTAGACAAAAAGAAAATATCATTAACTTTATTGGAGAGGCAATCCAAGAAATTGAGTAAGTATTGCTTCTCCCAAAGAAATGTAGTGTGTGGTTTTTTTTTTTTCCTTTCAATTTTTTCTGCTGATTGTCTATAGTCTCTTAATTTAATGGGGAAATCACTACACCTTCTTTATATAGTATTTAGTGTTAGGTTTTCAAATATGTGAAACAGAAAAAATACTATAATCCAGGACTGCCACCTGCTCAACGTGACTTTCGTATCTTTTCTCTCAGATTATCACCTGTGTGTGAGATCTTCCTAACTGTAGCAAAGAGAGTTTCCATCCTCTTATGATAAAGAGAAGAAATTTAGAGCCAAAGAATGTTCCAGATCTGTTGCAGGTTCATGAGACCTTGCTCTGTTGTGCTGTTTTAAGTCATATTATATATTTATTAATCTGAATATATACCATAGGAATCTTCCATCATAATATCCATGCATATTCCTGGGTTTATTTACTTATGGTATGATTTTAGGAGTGTGATAAAGGAGTGTTTGCACAAGTGTATAACTCCTTGCCAGCTCTGCCTCAGTATCTAGTATTCTAACAAGAGAGGGTCATTCTAGTGGGTTGGAGCTCTCTGTCTTCTGCTGTGTCCTAGGAAACATGCAAGGATAGCTGTAATAAATGAACTCACTATTCAGCCATCAATATGGCTTGGATTAACATATGAGATTATTTTTCTACCAGTGTAGAGAGAACCTGATTTTGAGAGGGAGGGCAAAAGATAGGTAGGTTTTGAAAGCGTCAGAGCACCGATTTTATTTTAAGTGGCATAACTGTGTTTCAATGAGTTCAGGACAGAACATCTTGAAAGAGGAAGCTGTTGGGGAGTAGAAGAACTGAAGTTGGATTTTTAAAATTTAGTTTAAAATGTTTGATATGATCTGCCACATACCCATTGTATGACCTTGGGAATATACATAACATTACTGAATCTCAGTTTCTTAATTTATAAAGTGTAAATAACCAGAGTTGTGGTGTGAGGATTAAGTGGGAGCACATTACATCTGGCATATGTATGCATCTAGGAATTACTGAGAAAAAAAGGAAGAAAGCAAAATTGTACATTACAAAAAGCAAGGCTTATGGAGCTACATAAAACAGAATTCACATCCATCCCCTACTAGCTGAGTGACCTTAGATTTGTGCTTCAGTTTCCACATTTGACTAATGAAGAATGTAACCTTTAACCATAAAGAGTTATTGTAATGATTAAATGAGGTGATACACATTTAGCCTCTGGCACAGTGTCTACTTCTTGGTATGACCCCCACTGAAGCTGAGTCAACTTGAATTCCACTGGAAACCCAGAGCACAAGTGGCTTTCTTTTTTTTAAAGTCAAAATGTAAATTTCAACTGTCTTCCAGTAATACTGTTAAAGTGAAATTGTGTAGGAAGTAATCAACTACGTGTCTGTGCCTGTGACCCCCTACCATTAATCAGTACATACTTAAATGTGCAAAATTGAGTTTATTTGGTTGCCAGGCAACCTGCCTTACACAGGATGTAATTCCAGACAACATTTCCATTTTGTGTTTTTGCTACCTTGTTTTTGTTTGATCTACTGAAATGTAATGCTAAGTCATACCACTCAGAAGTCACTTTTTTTTTTTTTTTTTTGCGGTATGCGGGCCTCTCACTGTTGTGGCCTCTCCCGTTGCGGAGCACAGGCTCTGGATGCGCAGGCTCAGCGGCCGTGGCTCACGGGCCCAGCTGCTCCGCGGCATGTGGGATCTTCCCAGACCGGGGCACGAACCCGTATCCCCTGCATCGGCAGGCGGACTCTCAACCACTGCGCCACCAGGGAAGCCCCAGAAGTCACTTTTAAGAAAAGAATATTCCTTGATTTCTATTTAAGTTAACTCCAAGTTGACACATGGACTTGAAAGGTGGTTTGGAATTCCAAGCACATCTGCCCATTGAAACAATATTAGCCATGGTGATTAGGTCTTCAGGTCAGCCAGAAGGAAAAAAAATAAATAAATTAATGCAACACACAGGGTCCCTGAGCCGTAGGATTAATAGTAGTAGTCTGAAGGCTGCATTCTAGAAAGAAAGGACCTTGACCCTTGGAGGCAGGGTCAGCTCAGGAACATTTTTAGAACAAGTGAAGTTTGTATTTAGCCCTTTCACATTTTCCATTCAGCACTCCTCAAGACTGCTTAATCTTTCTTTTCCCAGGCCTCATACCACACTACCTTTTAATAAAATACTCCATATAATTCTACTAGATTTCCATCCGCTCTCTGTCCCTCCCACTAAAGCCATCATGCTTCAGATTAACTCAACTTTCCTTCATCTCCAACTCAAACTCATTCCCTCAGTGCCACTATTTCCAACTAGGGAGAATCAAGAGGTTCTTTACATCTTTAGAGAACAATTATTCTCCCAAATTAACACCTAATAAGTGGAATTTTAGGACATATAAAGATAAAGGCAAAACAAAAGACAGGCTGTGTGTCTCTGTGTGCAGATCTTCTGCCTAAGGTCATTCAGGTTCAAGGTTGGGGGGACCAGAGGAGTTACAAGTCGGGGATGAAATCCAGTCTCCATTCTCTTGGCCAAGACTTGCACCCAGGTGCTGAGTGACTTCAGATAGGAGACACCTTTTTCTAATTTGTTTGAAGGTGTGGGAAGGTCTAGCAGTGGCCCTATGTGTGGGCAAGCTAATTTGGGACAAAGGATAGACTGTCCGGAGGTCAGCTCTGTACTGGAGAGCATAACCTGGACGTGCCACTTCCACTTTAACCAGCTAGTTTCCAATTTATAAAATCTTTAAATGTTCTAATTTCTTTTCCCCTCTGGAATGGATTCTTGGCAGCATAGCACTGAGAGAAAACACGATGAAGATCACTGTCGGTCTATCCTGGGCAGAGTCCATCAATGATGAGAAAGAGGCGTTTTCTTCGGTGACATCCTGTGCCCCCAGCAAGCAGACTTTTTTTCTGCTAGCTGCTATTGCCTAAGGCTATTTCCCAAACTCTTTAAACGGATTTTCATGGTTATTTGTAAATGACTCTGCATGTACCTTTCCTCTAGCCATAGTGAAGTACTTTCATTTACCCCCCAAACCAGGCATTCTCTTACCTCTAGAGTCTAGACCTTTACATCCTATTCCCTTTATTGGGATCCCTTTCACACACTACTTTATCTGGCTAAATTCTGTTTAGTTTTCAGATTAAATGTCAGGTTGCCACGTCTGGGTTGTCTTGTCCACGTCCTTCATCTGTTATTAACTCCACTCAGGCAAGACTGGGTTAGGTGCTACCACCAGGAGATCTTAGAGCTTTATTACTTTTCATTTTAATGACTTGTTTTCCTAGAAAGACTGGAAGCTCTGTGAGGGAGCGGCCCACCCCCTTCTCACGGCTGTAACCCCAGCACATAATGTATCAGAGGTACTCAATGAATACTTGCTGAATGAATATTCGTATCACAGAAGTTGTACCTTTAGATCTACAGGTCTGTGCAGGAAAAACACCACCTGGATATGAGGCAATGTACCTAACCATGATTAGAAAATGGTCTGAATCAGTTATATTAGTGAAAGGCTATGCATGATTCATTTCACCTGCATCTCCAAAATCATTTAATTTGAGAAACACGTGAAAAGGTAAAAGAAGAATTAAGGGTCATTTGGAGATAGCAGTTGGTTTGGTCAGGAAGAGGAAAAAAAAATTGTAAAGCATTTGGTAAGGATTGGGGAGGGCATGAGGGAGAAGAGTATCCCCACTCTCCACTGGTGTTTTTGGTCTGTGAACAACACTTGGGAGTGAGCTGTTGCCAAAGCCCTAATCTCACTTTCACTCTTTTCTTTCTCTTCTCTGTTTGCAACAGCATACCCCAACCTTTTTGGCACCAGGGACCGGTTTCGTGGAAGACGGTTTTCCACGGATGGTGGGGGTGGGGGGTGGTTTCGGGATGATTCAAGTGCATTACCTTTACTGTGCACTTTATTTCTATTATTATTACCTTGTAATAGACAATGAAATAATTATACAACTCACCATAATGCAGAATCAGTGGGAGCCTTGAGCTCATTTTCACTTGCCACTCACTGATAGGGCTTGATAGGAGTCTGCAAGCAACTGATTTATTATGGTCTCTGTGCAGTCAGGCCTCTCTGCTAATGATAATCTGTATTTGCAGCCGCTCCCCAGCGCTAGCGTCACCCCCTCAGCTCCACCTCAGATCGTTAGGCATTAGATTCTCATAAGGAGCGCACAGCCTAGATCCCTCGCATGCGCAGTTCACAGTAGGGTTCATGCTCCTACGAGAATCTAGTGCCACCGATGATCTGACAGAAAGCGGAGCTCAGGCGGTGATGTGAGTGATGGGGAGGCTCTAAATACAGATGAAGCTTCGCTGGCTCACCCGTGGCTCGCCTCCTGCTGTGCAGCCCCGGTTCCTAAAAGAACACTGACCAGTACTGGTCCGTGGCCCCGGGGGTTGGGACCCCTGGTTTACCACACACTTGGAAATAACAAAATTGTATCAACCCCAAGGCAGAAAGCCAGTTTGTGCCATTCAAAACAAAATTTGAATGCATTTATCCTAACAGGAAGCCAGCAATTACAATGAAGATATTTATAGAAGAGAATAGAATCTGCATGTATCTGGAAGCCTAATGTGCCTACCTTTTGCTCTGTGTTCTTCTGCCCTTTAAATGGAGAGACCAGGATCACAGTGTTAAACCTTTTGGCTTTATAATTCCATCAAAGATACACCCAGGAAGGATGTCATTCTATTTAATTCTTTTCTTTTTTAACCCTAAGAAAAGAGGAAACTGTCTGCATAGCTACTTTGGATTGTGAAGAAACCCCACGGTTCAACAAGAAACATTGAGATTTCACCTAAAGACTTTTCTTTATTTAGGAGTCGGTTGGAAAACTGCTAGGCACCACAGGACAGCTTATTTGCATTCTAGCACGGGCTGTGACTCAAGTCTGTAACTCCAATCATGACTATGTGCATTTCCAGTGGTTGCGTCCCACTGGTGTTTTGTACAGTGCAGTTATATGGTAATTTCCCATGTACTCATGGATGCTGTCACACCAGTGCTCACTTTCCTGGGGCTGTAAGGCAAAGAGGGATTTTTCTCTCAATGCCTAAGCACCTCTTGACAGAGCAAATAGATGAAAACAGAGCACTACCTGTTTTCCTTGGTGGCACCAATTTTAAAGCAGCGTTATTTTAAAACAAAGAGACAGAGGGAGAAGTTAAAGAAAATGAATCCTACATTTGCTGTTTGGAAAGCACTTACGGGTAATTGCTGGGGTCTGAGTGATTTGAGGTGGGAAATAGGATGCAGATTTAATGAGATCCAGCCTAAGGGACCATTAGCGGAAGCCCAGAATGGCAATAGTAGAGGGTTATTTTCATACCTCTTGATTTTGCTTGCTTGACCTCTGTGAAATGACCGAAATTTCTTAGTCTAGTACTATGTGATGCATCCTGCCCCATTTCAATGGCATCCAGGGACACCAGTATGCAAGAGCACAGAGGCGAATCAATGGCTGGGAACCTAATGCCTTTCCAGGACTAAAGGTCAGCCTGTTCCATTACAAAAGGGTTGACTGAGATGGCTGTAATATTCCCCTCAGCTCTGCTAAACTTTAGATAGATTTCTTCCTACTACAGCTCCCTGACCTTCCTTTTCTTAGAGCGTTTACTTTAGAAAACTTGCAATTATAAATTCTTTCTCTGCCCCTTTGAAATATATGAAAGTCTTCCCCAACTTTTTGCCAGATTTACAACCCAGGAATGTCTCTCTCAAGGACCTGGGAATCAGCTCTTTGAAATGGAAACTCCGAAGGCAACAGCACCCCTAATTCCCAGCTGTGTGGCAGGGTAGGAACCTAACTTCAATGGAGACCAATTAGGAAACACAGATGGCCTAATTACTGAGACATTTTGCAAACTCAGGAATAACCTATCATGCTGGACACATCCCACTGATAAACCTTCTTCGCAGTCTTCCAGTAATTTTCCATTCACTCACCCAGGGCTTAAAAACTCTTCTGCCCTTTTTTGACAGAGTTGAGTTCAGTCTCTCTCCCCTCTATCAATAGTCTTGAATAAAGCCTTCCTTGTCTATTTAACTTTGTCCAGTACAATTTTACTTTGAAAAGGGTCTAGTACAAAAAATTGTGGTGAGGATCTTGACAAACTGGGTGCATTCATTTGCTGGGCAGCTGTAAAGAAAATGCCATAATAAAATAACAAAATCTCACAGTTCCAGGGGCTGGAAGTCCAAGATTGAGGTGTCAGAAGGGTTGGTTTTGAGATAGTCTGGGATCTGGGACCCTTTACCAGAGTACTTGGGATCTGGTAAAGTACTAGAGTGCTTGCACCTGGACAAACGTCTCCTGGAGCAACAGAATACAAAGAAACTATAAGGGACTAAAAATAACTGCACGCATGTGCAGTTGGGGCAATTCTATACAATAAGACACGAAAAGGCCACAAACCAACTGGCATTCCTGAGGTGCTGAGAGCAAAAGCAGACACTGAGCCTGATCCCTGTACACAGTACCACCAAGGGGGTGGGCAGACCACCTAAGCTACACCTCCGGCCCAACCCAGGAGCCACCCCTGCTGTTACCACGTTTAAGGAACGACCTCATGCCCCCACGCCCAGCAAGGGCACCTGTTACTTGTCCTCCCTCCCTCAGGATGCAGCACGAGTCCCAGTAAAGCCTTGCCTGAATTTCACCTCTGGCCTCTTATCAGTTTCTGGTGATTAAAGAGTCCAAGGACCTGAGCTGGTAACAGTTCCTCCTGAGACCTCTCTCCTTGCCTTGCAGAGGGCCTCCTCCCTGTGTTTCCAAATGGTCTTTCCTCCGGGCATGAGCCATCCCTCCTGTTTCTTTCTGCGCCTAAATTTCCTCTTCGTATAAGGATACCAGTCAAATTGGATTGGGATGGCTTCATTTTAACTTAAATCACCTATTAAAATGCCCTGTATCTCCAAATATAGTCACATTTTGAAGTACTGGGGATTAGGGCTTTGACATACAAATTTGGGGGGACACAATTCAGCCCCCATAGCACAGGAACTCTATTTCTGTTTCTCCTTCTGAGAGGGAATGACATCTAAAAGCTGCATTTTGTGAAATGGCTCCAATCATTTTGAGAAAACTTTTCTCCAGGATAACAACCATGCATATCATATTAATTTCCTACCCTCAGTACCGAAAGAATAGTAGGTGAATATTCAATGCTTGCCGAATAAATGATATGGAGAGGGCTGGGGGGAGGGGAAGCCAGGGCTACTCAACAGGGAATATGGTTTCGGAAGATGAAGATATTTGTTAACACAAGTTGAACTTTTGTTGCATTACATTACACATCACCTTGAAGTGCCAATCAGTATATCTCTTTTTTAAAATTCTCTAATTGTGTTGGAACTGACATATTACATTTTTTATTGCAAGTGAGAATCAAACAAATATCAACATTGAATTTAATGACAATTTTGATAACTCCAGTTTGGCACTTCTCTTTGAATCGGCCATCATCCATCCACACACACATAAACCAACTTCTAAAAGACCCTGCCTAAGGCCACCCAAACAGTTCTTTGAAAGTGTTCCAAAAGACAGAACATAAAGCTGACAAGAAAAGTTCCTTTTACAAGTCCACATAAAATCCCCAGTATTATCTCAGACCACATTCTACTTTATCTTGGAAAATGCCAGAAATTGTAAAATCTGAATAGAACAATTCCATTAGTACAAGATATATACTTGTGGAAGGCGTGCTATGTTCTGTGACATCTGACTGCTAATTTAAAGGATTGATAAGAAGATTGCAAGCCAATGCATCTCATTAGTAGCCTACTGCCTGCCCAAAATTCATCGGTGTTCTCTAAAATAAAAATGTATAAATATAAGCAGAGGCATTTATAAATTGGGACTAAAAACTCCTTTCAGAATGAGAAAGTTGTCCTTGGCAAGGTGAGGTTAAAAGCCAATTTTTCTGTTGTCAAGCTATTGGGTGAGCAAGTAAGTAAGGGAATTGTGTACTTGGCTAGTTACATGGAAGTTTTGCTGTCCCAATAAATTTCTTTTTTTTTTGCGGTATGCGGGCCTCTCCCGTTGCGGAGCACAGGCTCCGGACGCTCAGGCTCAACGGCCATGGCTCACGGGCCCAGCCGCTCTGCGGCATGTGGGATCTTCCCGGACCGGGGCACGAACCCGCGTCCCCTGCATCGGCAGGCGGACTCTCAAGCACTGCGCCACCAGGGAAGCCCACAATAAATTTTTGAATAGTATGTGTAAAGATGTACTTCTTTCCCATCTGAATTTATTCTTATCGTGCACGATTTAAGTATGTCCTTTTGTGGGTTTGTTTTTGTTTTTTTTTGGTTTTCTAAATTTACCTGAGACACATTTTTAACCTTAAAGAAAGAGATTTTACAGATAGATTTTTTTCCCAGAACTCTACAACTTTGCCCACACATACTCATTACTTAACTTTCCTGACCCCAGTGTTTAATGTACTGATTCTGCATATCCATGCGATTCAAGTCACCAGGCCCCTGCTCTTATTCCTTTTTTGTGGTTTTTCTGTGGGTCTTCATTTCTCCCAAAATATTTCCAGCCTCCCAAATCCAAACACAGGTCACTGACTTTTCTTTCCCTTATTATTTTTAGCTTTTATCTCATTCTTTCTTCCTTCTCCACTCATCCACTTTTTAGCGGTATTATTTGCCCACATACCAACAATTAATAATAATAATAATTACAGTGCGATTTACTTGGTATTTACTATGTACCAAGAACTAAGTACAGTGTACGGATTAATTCATTTACTCTCCACAACAAACTTATGAGGTCATTGCCATTGATTGTTATCACATTCTACAGTTTAGGACTCTGAGGCACAGAGAGGGTAAGTAACTTGCTTAAAGACACACAGGCAGTTAGTGGTAAAATCAGGATTTGAACCCAGGTAGTCAGGCTCCCGAGTCTATGACTAGTATGAGTAGTAGGAATATGAGTAGAAATGATGTATGATAACCCCACAGAAACTTTTCTAGCAATTCTCCATGCATTTTTCTTTCTCAGTCTATCTCTGGGTGATGAAGATCCAGGATAAGGATGCATAGCCCCAAGACTTGCATTAAACCGTTACACGAGTGAGATATTGGGGGTGAGAGATACTAAAAAAATACAATGCCTTTAGCTTCCAAAACAAGTAAAACAGCTTGTTTAGTACTTATTCAAGGAAGGACCCTAGATTTGAAATCATAAACCTGTTTGGTGGCAAATGGTGTTAATAAGAAGAAAATTTGGATGGCAAGCCTATTTTTTAAAATAAATACCCATCTCCAGAAATTCTTAGCCATATTTTCCTTTGAGACTGGGTTCTCAAAGTAGACCTACCTTAAGGTCATCTCAGGCAACCTCCTTTAAGCACACAGATGCCACTCTCCTCCTTTCAGAGACATAAAGGAGGGGTCCAGAGGTGATTCAGAGAGGAAGAGCTGGAGCTGCTGTAAGTTGAATTGTCTGCACACATTGGATCAGTTAGAACCATAAATGCAGTGAACTGCAAAAAACAAAGAGCAAATGCAGGGGAAACTAAGATCAGATTGTTAGCATTATGTATGTTTGGATTTAACTTTTAACAAGGTCTTTTGGCACTTTCATTGCTATACAAACTATGTTTTTATAAATTTATTTTAAATTAATTTTTAAAAATTTCTTATACATATACACACCTATGCAGTTTTACATGAATGTTTAAATACGATCCTTACATATCCTTTTATTTTTTGCTTTGTTGTCTTTTCTGAGTGCCAGCGTTTTTCTTTCCCTCTTTGTCCCCGTTATTTCTCCTACTCGACCCAAACTCTTACCCTTCCATTTTCTCCATGATTTAAAAATAATATGTAAATACACACATTCATATACTAGACAAATATATGTACATAATGATAAATCTACATATAAACTCATGTATAAATATACACACACATTATGCATATACAGTCAAACATATGCACATATATACATCTATAAATACATAAATATACACATATGTGTATTTATAGATGTATACATGTATATCCCTTTCCTCCCATCAAAGTCTGCCTCTTAGGTCATCAGTGCTAATTCCACCACTCTCTTATCCCTCTTTAATGGGTAGCCACCCATTACCCAAAGATCCCAGGTTCACCTCAGTCTCTCAGCTCCATATTCTCTGCAATTCTGTTCTCCCACTTGCCCTGTGCTCTCTGGAACTTAAGGTCCATCATCAACAAAGTCCACTCTCTTCCCATTCTTTTCTTTGACTCTTTCCTTCACCTGTATATCAGTTTCCTATGTAACAAACTTCTACAAACTCAGTAACCTAAACAACAGAAATTTACTCTCTCAATTCTTGAGCCCAGAAATTTGAAATCAATATCACTGGGCTGAAATTAAAGTGTTAGCAGGACTGTGTTCACTCCAGAGGTTCTAGGGGAGAATCAATTCCTTGCCTCTTAAAGGTTCTGGTGGCTGCTGGCATTACTTGTCTTCTCACACCACTCTAAATTTCAAAGTAAGCATCTTCCAATCTCTCTGATCCATCTCCACACCACCTTCTCTTGGGATCTTCTCTTCTATTTGTGTTAAATCTCCCTCTGCCTCTGTCTTTTATAAGGAAACCTGTGATTGCAATTAGGACCCATGTGGATAATCCAGGATCATCGCCCACCTCAAGATCCCTAACTTAATCACATTTGCAGAGACCTTTTTTTTCTGAATGATTAGGTAACATTTACAGGTTCCAGTATTAGGAACCGATCTTTTTGCAACCACAAAAGCCAACCACAATCTGCTTTCTGTATCTCAAACCTGATTCTTCCCTGTGAAAACTGCTTCTTCTGCAGCACCCTCAGAGGGGGCTGGGTTTTGTTTATTTTTAATCTCCCATAGGCCAGAAGTAACTGTCTTCCTCGTTCCTGTCAATAGCACTGTCCCTCTCTCCTTCCAAAGGAATGCTAACCTTAAAGCTCATTCTTTCATACTAAGCCATTCACTCCCACCCTGCCCTTTCAGCAGTCTTCTACAGACCCTCAAGCTACTCCTCAAGATTTTGTTACACAGCGTGCTCTCACTCCTCCCACGTGATTTCAATATCCATGTAAAGTGAGCTTGTTTCGCAGTCTTTTAACCTCCTCTCCTTTAATGATCTTGAAATTTCATTCTATCTCAGTTTTTCAGTTCTATGACTGTCTACTAGATCCTGTCAATAATAATAAAAAACTACATCCCTTTCACAATCTTGAATTTTAAGCGCTCCACTCTCTGACCATTGCCTTCAATCTCTTCAGCTCATTCCCTTTAATACTCAAACTCCAAAAAAGCTATGGTCTGTCTGGGACCTATAATTTCTTGAGCCTATCACCTGTCTTTATCCATCATCCCTTTTATGTCATACTTCCTCCCCCGCTTCACTCAGGGCCAATCTTTGTGTCACCCTACCCTGTTTATATTCAACACTACCTACTCCAGATGTGTCCCTAGGCTGCTGAATGTGGCTGGAGAAAAATCTTCGTTGTACTCACCTTAAATGTATAACCTCAACAAGAACATTAGTGCTGACAGGAAATCCTACTGCATTTCTGTACTCATTCACTCTACCGCTCTCCTAGATGTTTATTCCTTACTTTTCCCTCTCTCTTCAAACTTCCAGTACTTCCTTCCATGTTCACCCTCACACATCACCTCTGTGCCAACACCCAGAATCTGTACCATATACTCTGCTTTCCTCTTTGTTTATGATACAGGAAGAGTTATGCACCTTCTAAGACCATTCCCTTCATCTGTGTACTAAAATCTATTTCCACTTATTCACTTTAAAACATCAGTCTAGCAATTGTCTCCTTATTCTTCCATCAACAATCTTCCTCTACCAGATTGTTTTCATCAGCATACAACCATTCTGAAATATCTACCATCTTAAAAGTCAACACGAAACAAAGCACCCCCTATCAGCTACTGCTATATTACTGTATTATCCTTTCTTTTCTTAAATCAAAACTCTCTTGCAAGATTTGACCGTAGTTGTCTCTTATTTCCCCCATTTTCCCCTTCTGTCTTGAACACTCTCCAATCAGGTTTCCATCCCCATTACAATAAAAAAATCTTGAAAAGATTACAAATGCATAAATTATTTTCATGTTACTAAAGCCAATGGCCCATTCTCCTCTATCCAGCAGTAACTGTTGCCACTCCTCTTCTTGAACTGCTTTCTTTATCTGGCTTCCTGGAACTTGCTCCCTTGTTTCTCTTCCTACTGCACTTACTAATCATTCTTCTTCAGTCACCCTTGTTGGCTGCTCCCCTATCCCTAAGGTTTGGCCTTTGTCTGGTCACTATTCTATAACCAATGCAGAGAATCAAATACAATGAATAAATATACAGGACACTTTTTGTTTTTGTTCTATTAAAATAGGGCCATCATTCACAGTTTTCTATATATTGCTATTTTAATGCAACAACCCTTCATGGAAATTCCTCTAAGTCAATTGGTATAGCTCTAATTCATTCTTCCTAATGTCTGGATCATATTCTGTGGAGTAGATATGCAATAATTTATTAAACCATTTCCATCTTATGGGCACTTCTTTGTATGCAGTTCCCTTATACCTCATTTCCTCATTTCTTCATTTCCTCTTTTAAAATGAGAATAATAATATTTTTTATCTTAGTAGGTGGTTGTGAAGATTAAATGAATTAGTGCATTAAAATAACATAGAAGAATGCCTAGCACAGAGCATGACTTGATAAGTATTATCTGTGTTCTTAATGGTAGTAGTAAATATTTGTTAAAATTGAGTTCTCAAGTCATTCTATGAAGCTGCCACCACCCTGATAACAAAACCAGACAAAGACACTACCAAGAAAGAAAATTACAGGCCAATATCTTTGATGAACAGAGATGCAAAAATCCTCAACAAAATACTATCAAACTGAATCCAACAACACATAAAAAGGATCATACACCATCATTAAGTTGAATTCATCCCAGGGCCACAAGAATGATTCAACATATGCAAATCAACCAATGTGATACACCACATCAACAAAAGAAAAGACAAAACCCACATGATCATCTCAATAGATGCCAAAAAAGTATCTGAAAAAATTCAACATCCATTCATCATAAAAACTCTCACCAGAGTGGGTATAGAGAAAACACATCTCAACATAATAAAAGCCATTTATGACAAACCCACAGTCAACATAATACTCAACAGTGAAAAGGTAAAAGGCTTCCTGCTAAAATCTGGAACAAGACAGGATGCCTACTCTCACAACTTCTATTCAACCTAGTATTGGAAGTCCTAGCCACAGCAGTCACATGAGAAAAAGAAATAAAATGTATCCAAATTGGAAGGGAAGTGGTAAAATTGTCATTATGTGTAGATGGCATAATACTCTATATAGAAAACCCTAAAGACTCCACACAAAAACTATTAGAACTGATAAATTCAGCAAGGTAGCAGGATACAAGATTAACATACAGAAATCTGCTGCATTTCTTTACATTAACAGTGAAATATCAGAAAGAGAAAGTAAAAAAACAATGCCTTTTAAAATCATGTAAAAAAAAAAAAAACCTGACCAGTGAGGTGAAAGACTTATATGCCAAGAACTATAAAACATTGATAAAGAAAATTGAAGATGATTCAAAGAACTGGAAAGATATCCCATGCTCTTGAATTGAAAGAATTAATATTGTTAAAATTGCCATGATACCCAAAGCAATCTACAGAGTTAATATGACCATTATCAAATTACCAATGACATTTTCCACAGAACCAGAACAAACAATCCTAAAATTTATATGGAACCATAAAACACCCAGAATTGGCAAAGCAATCCTGAAGAAAAAGAACAAAGCTGGAGGCATAAACCTCCCAGACTTCAGACAATACTACAAAGCTACAGTAATCAAAACAGCATAGGGCTTCCCTGGTGGCGCAGTGGTTGAGAGTCCGCCTGCCGATGCAGGGGACACGGGTTCGTGCCCCGGTCCAGGAAGATCCCACATGCTGCAGAGCGGCTGGGCTCGTGAGCCATGGCCACTGAGCCTGCACGTCCGGAGCCTGTGCTCCATAATGGGAGAGGCCGCAACATTGAGAGGCCCGCATACCGCTAAAAAACAAAACAAAACAAAACAAACAGCATAGTATTGGCACAAAAACAGACATATGGATCACAGGAACAGAATAGACAGCCCAGAAATAAACCCACACACCTATGCTCAATTAATCTTCATTAAAGAAGACAAGAATTTACAATGGGGAAAAGACAGTCTCTTCAATAAGTGGTGCTCGGAAAACGGGACAGCTACATGTAAAAGAATGAAATTAGAACATTCCCTAACATTATGCACAAAAATAAACTCAAAATGGATTGAAGACCTAAATGTAAGACTGGATGCTATAAAACTCCTAGAGGAAAATATAGGCAGCACACTCTTTGACATAAATAGCAACAATATCTTTTTGGATCTGTCTCCTAGACTAATGGAAATAAAAGCAAAAATAAAAAAATGGGACCTAATTAAACTTAAAAGCATTTGCACAGCAAAGGAAACCATAAACAAAATGAAAAGACAGCCTATGAACTGGGAGAAAATATTTGTAAATGATGTGACTGACAAGGGATTAATTTCCAAAATATACAAACAGCTTATACAGCTCAATATCAAAAAAACAACCCAATAAAATATGGGCATAAGACCTAAATAGACATTTCTCCGAAGAAGACATACAGATGGCCAATAGGCACAGGAAAAGATGTTCAACATTGCTAATTATTAGAGAAATGCAAATTAAAACTACAATGAGGTACCACCTCACACCAGTCAGAATGGCCATAATCAAAGTCTACAAATAATAAATGCTGGAGAGGGTGTGGAGAAAAGGGAACCCTCCTACAATGATGGTGGGAATGTAAATTGATACAGCCACTAGGGAGAATAGTATGGAGGTTCCTTAAAAAACTAAAAATAGAGTTGCCATATGATCCAGCAATCCCACTCCTGGGCATATGTCCAGAAAAGATGAAAACTCTTATTTGAAAAGATACATGCACCCCAATGTTCAGAGCAGCACCACTTACAATAGCCAAGACATGGAAGCAACCTAAATATCCATCAACAGATGAGTGGCTAAAGAAGATGTGGTATGTATACATTCATACACACACACACACACACACACACACACACACACACACACACACACAGGAATATTACTGAGCCTTAAAAAAGAGTGAAATAATGCCATTTGCAGCAACATGGATGGACCTAGAGATTATCACATTGTGTGGGCCAAAAGGTTTGAACGTTTTTTTCTGTAAGATGGCTCTAGTAGCACTTAGTTGTCTTTAACTTCATTTGAAACAATTTTGTTAGATTGTATGTGGCAGCTGTCATATCAGCATGCATTTAAAAAAAGACTTATCAAAATTGGTGAATTTTTGTGTAGACATTTTAAAATTGAAGATGACGGAAAAAAGCAACGTTTTTGGCATATTATGCTTTATTATTTCAAGAAAGGTAAAAACGCAACTGAAATGCACAAAAAAAATTGTGTAGTGTATGGAGAAGGTGCTGTGACTGATTGAATGTGTCAAAAGTGGTTTGTGAAGT
This sequence comes from Phocoena sinus, assembly GCF_008692025.1. NCBI lineage: Eukaryota > Metazoa > Chordata > Mammalia > Artiodactyla > Phocoenidae > Phocoena > Phocoena sinus. The sequence goes on along the minus strand of NC_045779.1, from coordinate 51,801,021 downwards.
TTCATGCTCGAGATTTCTCGCTTGGACGATGCTCCACAGTCGGGTAGACCAGTTGAAGTTGATAGTGATCAGATCGAGACATTATTGAGAACAATGAATGTTATACTATGCAGGAGATAGCTGACATACTCAAAATATCCAAATCAAGTGTTGAAAATCATTTACACCAGCTTGTTTATGTTCATCACTTTGATGTTTGGGTTCTGCATAAGTTAAGCGAAAAAAACCTTTTCGACCATATTTCCACATGTGATTCTCTACTTAAACGTAATGAAAACGTTCCGTTTTTAAGACAAATTCTGATGGGTGATGAAAAGTGGATACTGTACAATAATGTGGAATGGAAGAGATCATGGGGCAAGAGAAATGAACCACCACCAACCACACCACAGGCCGGTCTTCATCCAAAGAAGGTGATGTGTATATGGTGGGATTGGAAGGCAGTCCTCTATTATGAGCTACTTCTGGAAAACTAAATGATTAATTCCAAGTACTGCTCCCAATTAGAACAACTGAAAGCAGCACTCAATGAAAAGCGTCCAGAATTAGTCAACAGAAAAAACATAATCTTCCATCAGGATAACGCAAAACCGCGTGTTTCTTTGATGACCAGGCAAAAACTGTTACAGCTTGGCTGAGAAGTTCTGATTCATCCACCGTATTCACCAGACATTGCACCTCTGGATTTCCATTTACTTTGGTCTTTACAAAATTCTCTTAATGGAAAAAATTTCAATTCCCTGGAAGACTGTAAAAGGCACCTAAAACAGTTCTTTGCTCAAAGAGATAAAAAATTTTGGGAAGATGGAATTATGAAGTTGCCTGAAAAATGGCAGAAGGTAGTGGAAAAAAAGGGTGAATATGTTGTTCAATAAAGTTCTTTGTGAAAATGAAAAATGTGTCTTTTATTTTTACTTAAAAAACCGAAGGCACTTTTTGGCCCACCCTATACTAAGTGAAGTAAGTCAGACAGAGAAAGACATATCATATCAAATATCATATCACTTAGATGTGGAATCTAAAAAAATCATACAAATGAATTTATTTATAAAACAGAAATAGACTCACAGACATTGAAAACAAATTTATGGTTACCAAAGGGGAAAGGGTAGGGAAGGAATAAATTAGGAGTTTGGGATTAGGAGATAGACACTACTACATATAAAATAGATAACCAACAAGGACCTACTGTATAGCACAGGGAACTATATTCAATATCTTGTAATAACCTATAATGGAAAAGAATCTGAAAAAGAATATATATATTCTTTGCCGAATCACTTTGCTGTACACCTGAAACTAACACAACATTGTAAATCAATAAAATACTTCAATAAAAAAAAGAAAAATAATTTAGTTCTCATTATTTACATCTGCTTCAAATATAATTATCTTCTTTATTAAGGAAGAAAAATTAAAGGAATGGTTTGTTATTTATATTTAACAAAGTAAAGTTATATCTAAAAGGGATTTATAAATATGGAATCATTTTGGTCTTAGCTATCGCTATAAAAAATGCTGAATTTCTTTTTACCATTGCTTCTTAGTAATTCTGATAATGCCCAATGCAAATATGTTTCTGTTCCCAGTGAAATTTTAATAATTTTTCAAGGAATTGTTGTTGAAAATATTTAACAATAGTAAATTAACTAAAGGTATATTTTTCTTTTCTTTTTATAGAAAAACAAATAGTTATTTATCTTTCTGTTAAGTTTTTAATACTATCAGTCAAGAAAAGGCATGAAGTTTTGGTCTTAAACTCTTTCTCCTATAAATCTACTGCTCTGTATCAGGATTACTGGATGGAGTGTTAATTAGCCTCAAGTATCTGAACTGTTTGGGGCAGTACCAAGAACTGTCCATCAATATTCATTTCAGAGACAAAACCTCTGAGCACAAAGGAAGGTCAAGTGTATCTGAAGAAAGGGAAATTATAGAAAAATGTTTATTTCTTCTCCCCATCACTTTCATGTTTGTTGTCATGGTTCAGGGAAATTTACATGACATCAGGGAAATTTTCCTTTTATCTGTTTTAGAGCCTACCCAGCAGTCATGACATTCATTAATCCATCTCTTTAGTCATTCATTTATTTATTCAACAAGTATTTATGGAGTGCCTGGTGTGTTCCAGCCATTGTTCTAAGAACTGGGGAAAGAACATAAGAAAAACAAACAAAAGCAAAAAACATCGCCAAAAAACAAAAAGTTCCTGCCTTTCTTGCTTTTGAGGAATGTACATCCTGGTGGGGATTTCAAACAATAAGCAAGTAGGTAAATAAATCTATAACATACCCAGGAGTCATAGATGCTACGTCTATACGGAAAAGGCCACACTGATGAGATATCTCATTTGCACAGGGACTTACAGGAAGCCAGGGAGCCACTGCTGCGGAGGCCTACAGGAAGAGTTCAGAGTACAGACAGAAGACACCAAGATTACAAACGTGCTTGAAATGTTTGAAAACTGGCAAGAAGGCCAGTGAGTCTGAGCATGGAGCATGGGGAAGAGCTCTGAGAGATATGGTCAGAAGGAAGCTGGGAGCGGGGTGGCAGGCAGATCATGTGGGACTTTGCAGATCAGAGTAAGAACTTTGGACTCTACACGTGAAAGGAAGACATCAGAGAGGTGAGGATAGGCAGAGGTTTCTACTTACATTTTAAAAGGATATTATTTTTATTCTTTCCTTTGCCAAAATCATTATCTCTTCAATCGCTGCATTTACCATACCTCTACCAGAACTTGGGTAAAGTTGAAAACTTGCTCCACTCACTAGTGTGGTACCTGATGGTGTTAAACATCTCCATCTATGGGGTGTAATTGGCTAGATGCCTCTGGAGCCACTTCTAACGCCCCATAAAAAGACCAGCTGGGTCTTGTGGCGTTCTCTCCAAGAAAATGAAAATTAGAATCTCTGGCCTCAACTTGAGTGAAGATTTAAGCCACAACTGTAAGCAAGGCTTTATTCATTCTTTTCTTTTTTCATTCACTAATTCCATAAATGTCCATTGAATGTCTATTCTGTGCCATCACTATGCTGAGCATTGAAGATACAACCATACGTGAGATTGACAAGGTTTTTATCCTCACAGAGCTTTTAGTCTACTGATTTACATATGACTAGGGCATGCTGTTGCAGGACAGAAGTAGTTAGACCTACTCCTCTAGTTTCAGAGAGCACCTATCTTACACCAACGTATTATACAAACTGAACCCTGAATGGTCATGCATTTGCCAGGCATCTGTATTTATAACAATGAGATGTCTGGATTTATAGTTATCATTGAATAAATACTTTGTGGCATGTTCTTGGTAGTAGTACCATCTTCAGGCAAAAGGCAGTTTCAAGCTTCTAAGTGAAGGCACTTTGCCTTTGCACACTGGTGAGGGCAAATCTGACTTGACTGATAGTATGTCTGAGGCTAGCCACAGACATAACTTATTATGTCTTTAATTATCTAAGACTTTAAAATAACTTATTAAATTTAAGCATTAAAGACAAAAAGGCAATCATGCCTTATGAAATGAAATATATACAACGGGACTAAAATCTCACTCTCTTCTAAGAAGAGAGCCAACAGAGAAGTAACTCGAGATTTGGGATGTGAAATCAAATCATCTTCTCTCTACTTGAGGGAACTGACTATTTTAAGGGTTTATGAAGAGGCTAAAAAATATCTCTCATAGCTTTATGTAGTCATAAATGGATTCAAAATGTGACCAAATCATGTTATTCAGTAAATGAAACTGTTAATAACCCCACAAGCATTTGCTGAGAATCTATATAGAGAACTGAGGCTGTTCTTTGATTCTTTCTGAGGATGCCTGGGTGCCTGACTTTGGCTCTTGGCCAAGATAAGGGCAGTGGGATTTATGATGTGCTGTTTAAAGTTCAAAACTCCCCTGAGGACAGCTAAGCTGGCTTGTTTACTGACGGCTTTCCCCTGTGTGATGGTAAATTTTAAGTGTCAACTTGACTGAGCCAAAGGATGCCCAGATAAGCTAGTAAAACATTATTTCTGGATTCGTCTGTAAGGGTGTTTTGGGGAGGGATTGGCATTTGGAGCAGTAGACTGAGTAAAGATTTGCCCTCACCAATGCCGGTGGGCATCATCTTTTATAATCTAATTCTTTGAGGGCTTGAGTAGAACAAGTCAATTTGTACCGTCAGGAAAGATCAGGCTGGGTGATCAGGAGTCTGAGGGGAGTTGTCTCAAAAAAGAATAATAATCTCTAACCCAGTTTCTAGACCTCAGGCTGTTTTCCATTCAGAACTGACTGACTGAAAAAAGGCTGGGTTCCTAGGAAGAAGGAACCACAGCGAATGCACACGATGACGATTAACCCAGTTCTTCCCCAAAGGCACTTAGTGCCATTTACTTAGATAAGTACACACTGGAAAAAGGGAAATAAGCAAACATTCTCAAGACTGTTAGGTACACAGTGATACCAGGAGATCCAAAGCATCATCGTGTTCCCATCCTACCCTCTGGTTATAGTGACAGCATGTAGTACCCATGTGATAAATGAGATTTTAGCTAAAGTTTGTCTCACCTGGGATCACAGGTGCACCTGGTGATCATTTCCCCAGTTCCATAATATTTACTTGGGATGGAAATACTTGGGAGTTGGCATAATCTCCATATTGGATATTTGACCTGTGGATTATATCACAGTGGGTAAGGCCAAGTGGAAGCATCTAATGCTTTATCTCTTGTAACCAACATAATAAATACTACATCTGGGGGAGGAGAAGGATGGCATAAACGAGTCCCATCTCTTAGAGTGGTGTTCCCTATCATATCTCCACTTAATTCTCCAGTCTGACCCACGCAGAAACTAGAATAAATATAGACTACTGAAAGCTCAACCAATTAATAAACTTGCCTACAGCTGTTGTGACTTGGTATTTTGCTAGAGCAGGTTTATATGGCCTGAGGTACTTGCAGCATTCCTATGAAAGAAGAGGATCAGAAACAGTTGGTATTCCAATGGAACAGAAAATAGTACACAGCTAAGGTTTTGACCTTGGACTAGCTTAACTTTTCTGCTCTCTGTCATAAGGGGAATCTAAAGAGATCTGGATCATCTAGATATCCTGCCAGAACATCCCAGTGCGGAATATGCTTCCACCAGAATCTGAAGGAGCCCATCAGGTTTTGTTTTATTCCCCATGGTAGGAAGTGCACAGTGCAAAATTTGTCCTTTAATTTGGATAGGATGTCTCAAAATGCCCCTGACCACTGAACCCCTGAAAACTTTTACTGATGTGTCAGGCCTCTAGATTTCTGTAAAGTTCATCCCTCCAGCAACTGGATCTCATGTGTTTTAACAATCACTCTAAAGCCCTAGCCACTTCTTGTGTATCTGGCCTAGTAAGCATGGTGACTTTAATACAGTCAGGTCTGTATGGCACACGTGGCAAGATTTCTTCCACCTCAACCTGAACCTCCTGCAGAACCCTTTCCTATAGGCCACCACTCAAAACTGGCAGACATCCATGAGGACCAACTGGACTTAGCACATGACATCACATTGATCAACTATGCAGACGTCATGCTAAGTCATAAGGTTGAGCAGGCCTAGCAACAATTCACTGTAAGATGGAAGTGATACATCCAGCATTGAGCATGAGTGGGATGAGGGGGCACAAACAAACTACACGAGCAGGTAGCCCTGACTCTCATGTTCAACACTATTGCATCAGCACCCCTCTTTCAACTCACACTTAAGGTCTTATAGGGTATCTCTTATGACCCGCTAATGGAGGAAGAAAAGCCTGAGTTCTTGACAGATGAGTCACTTTGGTATTTGGATGCAAGCCTAAAGTGGACAGTGGCTGTACTCAAGGCTTAATCAGGGGTGGCCCTGAAAGATAGAGATGAGAGGATAACCCTTTCAATGGATAGTGCAGAGGTCATCCACTTTGTTGGACGGAGAACTTACCCAACATTAGGAGATAAACAGAAAGTGGATCATGGACAGTGGAGAATGTCACTGCTGGTTGATCACACGTATGGAAGGAGAAAGACTGGAAATTTGAAGATAAGGAGGTCTGAGATAGAGGCATGTAGATGGCCGTATGGGAATGGGCACCAAGTGAATCGATATGTCTGTCACATGTTAATGCTTACCAGAAAGCAACTACCATAGAAGGTGTACAAAACAACCAAGCAAACAAAATGACTTAGGCACGGCTGAAACTAGCATAGGGCAAGTGAGGCACCTAGGGTGCAAAAATAGAAGGAGGCACTCACTCTTAGCTGTGACTCTGCACTGCACAGCCCTAGAGTGAGTGCCTCCTTAAATTCTGTGCCCCAGGCGCTTCTCTTACCTCCCCCTAGTCAGTGGATGTAAGTTAGGCTTTGCCATTGTTTGCATGAATGGATTAGTCATGGTAGCTATAAACGAACTTGACAACATGGGCTCCAATTTACCAAGGCTGATCTAGCCTCTGCTGCTGTGTTTCTAACCTGCTAGCCACAGAGACCAACATTAAGTCTCTGATATGACATCATCCCTCAAGTAGAACAATGCGCCACTTGGTGGTGACTATGTTGAGCTCCTTCCAGCTTGGAAGAGCCAATGATTCATTCAAGCAGGAATCAGCACACATCCTAGGTAGAGGTTTGCCTTTTCAGCCTGAAGAGCCCAACCAACCCTACTCTCTGACGGTATATGGCGTGTCTGACCTACCAGCAAAGGATCTTATCAGAATAGGAATTCACTTTAGAGAAAAAGAGGTATGGGAGTGGACCCATGACAATACAATCTACTGGTCATAAAACATACCACACCACCAAGAAGCTGCTACCTGATAGAGTGTTGGAAATAGTCTTATAGAGGCATAACTTAAGTGCTAGTTTAGAGGTGATACTTTTACTAGCATGGGGCATCATCCTCCAGGTCACTGTATATACCTTAAGTTAAAGAACTTCATATGGAAGTGTGTCTTCCATAGGAAGAAAATGATGGTTCAGGAATTAAGGCGTAGAAACAGGAGTGGCTCTACTTATCATCATTCTCACATTCCCAATGACCAACTGCAGGAATTTGTGCCTTCTGTCACAGCAATGCTGGGTCTTTCAGGTTTATAATTCTGGTCCCTTAAGGGAGAATACTTTGGCAAGGGGGCAGAGAAAAGTTATGATTGATGTCTGGGTACTTCATACTCCTCATGTCCAAAGGTCATCAAACACGAAGAGGAGTCACCGTCTTGGCAAAGATGTTTGACTGATCATCAGCAGGAGGAAGGGCGGCTATTACACTACGGAGGAATGTTATTGACACCTAGATGATCCATTTGGGCACACTTGGTACTCCCTTGCTCAATTTTGATGGAAAATGACAGTTCTCAGGCAACCTCAGTCTGAAAAGTACATTGTAGCCAGCCCAAAACTGCCAGAGGTGCTTTCTGAGGATAAGGGGAATTTGGAATGGGTAGTAAAAGAAAAAGACGATGCGTCTCAGTTGTGACACTTAGATCAGCCACAGCTGCAGGGTTTATAGCCAGTACCATTAACCTTCCTTTTCTAAGTTTTCCCTAGGTAGAGAGGCCCACCAGAATCCTGGAGGAGCTGCTTTCTGAACTTGTATGAAGAAGTGGATGAGCACAACATGGTGATGCAATTCCTGGGTTCCCCTTCGAGGAAGGACTTGTTAATTCAGCTAGCGGAAGGGCAGCTGGAAGACAGTGTACAGTTGTCAGTCCCTTTGGGGATTGCTTCAGCTACATAGAGCTACATACATGACCTTGGGCAAGGTCACACATGTCCTAGGAGTACTGATCAAGGCTGTGGTGTAAAGGACCAGCCATCTTGGCCCAAGGCAGAATAAGTCTGATGAGGTGGCAGAGGCTATCTTTGGGCCAACTTGACTTCATCATTTGCCCAATCCTGCTTCTTTCCTGTCTCGGCCACAGGAGTTGACCCCAAGGGTACACTTTGGTAAACCTCCCAACCACTGAAATTGTCTAAGTCTACTTCTGACAGTTATCTACTGCTTTAAATAGAAAAATTAGTTAATTCCAATAACCAGTTGACTTTTTTCCATCTATTTCATGGAATCAATGTTAAACTCCTGGAAGATCATTCTGTCATATTGTGAATGCTGTTGTACATTCAGTTAAGAAGTTTACCATTAAAGATAAAGTTATTTGTTTTGTGGGGGAAAATATGAATACAAATTTTGGTAGAGTATAGCATCATTGTAAAAAATATGAATACTCAATTCAGAAACTCATAACACAGAAATATACTTGGAATTCATTATATTGTTCGCTTAATTGAGGAGTTGGCAAATTTATGTCTTGTAAAATTGCCAGATAGTAAATATTTTAGACTTTGTAGGCTGTATAGTTTTTGACACAACTGCTCAACTCTGCTGCTTATTGCAAAAGCAGCCATAGAAAATCCATAAACAAAAGAGCATGGCTACGTTCCAATAAAATTATATTTATAAAAATAGGCAGAGTTCCAGACTTGGTCAGAGGGCTGTAGTTGGCCAGCCTCTGCCTTAATTCATTAGCATCCAAATGAGCTCTAAAATTTTAACAATCAAAATAGAACCTATGCTTAAAATTTAAAAATACATTTGTACAAACCAGTAAATGAAGCTAAAAATTTTATTTTAATGAAAACAATGTCTACTACAAAAAATACAATAGCATGGCTTACAGTATTCTCTCCTTGTACCTAATATCAATCATATTTTATGTTTGAACATCTGAATAACTTTTTGCACAATAATTTATGTCCTATGATGACTTTTCTAAATTCTGACTGCATTTTGTTCCAAATTAGTTAGAAAATTTTAAGCAACATGTTCATAAATGGAGTGCCAAAAAAGTCCAGTGTCTGAAGCTCTCAGCATATTACAATTATTGAAAACAAAGCTTGCAAGCAGTAAGATAGTGAAATTTACCCTTGAAAAAGAGAGAAACGATAAGTTAACTTGTTAGAGCTCAATGTGCAAGATTTAATTTTGAATTTCAAAAATTGCACTTTTGAGTATCTCAACTTAGAAGAATCTTTTGATGGAGCTCCTATTTTTAATCATATATATGTATATTTTGCATCAAAATGAAATGAAATTGAGAAGGCCTGTTATTTTATATCATATATGTTTTGTGAAATATTCAAGAGAATCATAAATAGTAACAATTTACTTCACAGGTTTTATCCTGTAAGAATATTTGTTGACGAAAGATACTCTAAATGGAGGAAAAAAGATAATATATATGAAAATGTTTGGGCTAAAATATTTACACATTTAAAAAATAACAGAATTTTTTTCCATTCAGTAGAATTTTTCCAAGCTTATTAGGTAATGGAGCAATAATAAAGAAAGATTTCCCTCAATTAAAACTTTACGTTTTACAGAGAAGAGACAAGAATATCAAATTTATTAATCCTAAAGTGCAAATTTAAAAAATGTTGCAGGCAATTAAAAATGAAAATAATTTACCATATAGAAAAAATATAATTTTCAGAAAATACCAGTAACAATATTAAAAATGGACACAGATAAGAAACTGATTAAAGTGCATGAATATGTACACAATTATTCTGCTTATATTCTATTCATAAGATAATCACTGTAAAAGAAATTTAAAAAATTTTTGCTTTATTTTACATTTTATGTACATTTAAAAAATGCTTACTTTAAAGAGAATTTAAAATTCTTATTTTAGAAAAAATTTAATTTTGAAAATAGTTTTGAATAGAACTATTTTATAGGCCAGTTAAAATAATAAACCAATATATACATTTTTAATTATATAATTTTAATTGATTTTAGTGTCCCTTCTTATTCTCAAAACTATCCTGTTTCGAATATAAATTATTTACATCTTTGTGATACAGATCAACAAAAAACAAAGTATCTCTTTCAGAATTCATGTTCTTTTCATGGCAAAGAATGAAAGAATTCTAATAATTCTAATATTCTAATAATTTTCATTAAATACCTCTGATCATGTCACACACATAATTTCAACTAATTCTCACGAAAACCCTGCTCTAGATATTATTTTCTCCATTTAAAATGCAAAGAAAAGGAGTCTTAGAAAGGAAAAATGCTGAAGATCACATAGCTATTAATTTGCAAGGACAGAATTAAGACTTCACTTTGCCTGCCTCTAAAGTCCAAGTTCTCAATTATTATGCTATATATTGGAGGCCAGATATTTATTATTAAAATCATACTTGATGTAATGTGATTATGAAATTGAAAATACAGAAAAAAAAATTTTAATCTGTGGTAAAACCCAGAAATAACTTTGTTAGTACTTGGGGTATTTCCTCAATTATTTTTCTGTGCGTGACTTTGTATTTAAGTGACTGAGATCATACATTCCTTTAGTCTGAGAGAAGAAACAATGCGATAAAAATTGACAATAATCATCCAAATCTCTTTGGGATGTTGTCCTTATGGCAATTTAGTCTTATCCCATTAAGTGCTGATTTTTGCACCACAAAAACAAACAAACAAACAAACAAAAACAAAACCCATTCTGGATATCTGAACTCTTTGCTCTGGCTAGAACTTCCAATACTATGTTGAATAGAAGTGGTGAAAGCAGGGATCCTTTTCTTGCTCCTGATCTTAGAGAAAAAGCTTCAAGCCTTTCACCATTGAATATAATGATCACTGTGGATTCTTCATACATGGCTTTTATTATGTTGAAGTTTTTTTCCTTCTATCCTCGTTTGTTGAGTGTTTTTCTTTTTGTTATCAAAAAAGAGTGTTCTATTTTGTTAAATGCTTTTACTGCATCAACTGATATTATTATGGTTTTTTCCCTCTATTTTCTTAATGTGGTACATTACAGTGATCGATTTCCATATCCTGCACCTTCTTGGTATCACAGAAATAAATCCCACTTAGTCATGGTATATAATCCCTTTAATACACTGCTGAATTCAGTTTGTTAGAATTTCGTTGAGGATTTTCTGTCTATGTTCATAAGGGACACTGATTCATAGTTATATTATAGTGTCTTTTTCTGGCTTTATCAGTGACTTCAATATCCTTTTTTGTGAAGTACCTGTTCAGGTCTTATGCCCATTTAAAAAAAAATTGTGCATCTTTCCTATTTGTGTTGTATTGTATGCATTATTTATGTATCCTGTATATAAGTCCTCTGACAAATATAGTTTTATAAATCTCTGCTCCTAATCAGTGGCTTTCCTCTTTGGTATAGTAAGTGGTATGATTCAACGAACAAAACGAGTATTCTTTCATAGTGATTTTTGTGTGCCACTTAAAAAAAATTGCCTATTCTAGAGAGACCTTAAAGATGGCAGAGGAGTAAGACATGGAGATCACCTTCTTCCCCACAAATACATCAAAAATACATCTACATGAGGAACAAAACCTACAGAACACCTACTGAATGCTGGCAGAAGACCTCAGACTTCCCAAAAGGCAAGAAACTCCCCACGTAACTGGCCGTGTGGCTAACAAGGTCTTGGTACTCCAGCCTAATATCAGGCCAGAGCCTCTGAGGTGGGAGGGCCGAGTTCAGGACACTGAACCACCAGAGACCGCCTGGCCCCATGTAATATCAATCAGCGAGAGCTATCCCAGAGATCTCCATCTCAACGCTAAGACCCAGCTCCACCCAATGGCCAGCCAGCTCCAGTGCTGGATGCCCCATGCCAAACAACTAGCAAGACAGGAGCACAACCCCACCCATTAGCAGAGAGGCTGATTAAAATCATACTAAGTTCACAGACACCTCAAAACACACCACCGGACGCAGTCCTGCCCACCAGAAAGAAAAGATCCAACCCCACTCACCAGAACACAGGCACCAGTCCCCTCTACCAGGAAGCCTACACAAGCCGCTGAATCAACCTTACCCACTGGGGGCAGAAACTGAAAACAACAGGAACTACACCTTCAGCCTGTTAAAAGAAGACCCCCAAACACAGTAAGTTAAGCAAAATGAGAAGACAGAGAAATACACAGCAGACGAAGGAGCAAGGTAAAAACCCACCAGACCAAACAAATGAGGAGGAAAAAGGCACTCTACCTGAAAAAGAATTCAGAGTAATGACAGTAAAGACGATCCAAAATCTTGGACATAGAATGGAGAAAATACAAGAAACATTTAACAAGGACCTAGAAGAACTAAAGAACAAACAAACAATGATGAACAACACAAAATGAAATTTAAAATTCTCTAGAAGGAATCAATAACAGGCAGAAGAACGGATAAATGACCTGGAAGATAAAATAGTGGAAGTAACTACTGCAGACCAGAATAAAGAAAAAAAAAAAAGAAAAGAATTGAGGACAGTCTCAGAGACCTCTGGGACAACATTAAATGAACCAAGATTTGAATTATAGGGGTCCCAGAAGAAGAAGAGAAAAACAAGGTGTCTGACAAAATATTTGAAGAGATTATAGTTGAAAACTTCCCTAACATGGGAAAGGAAATAGTCAATCAAGTCCAGGAAGTGCAGAGAGTCACATACAGGATAAATCCAAGGAGAAACATGAAGACACATATTAATCAAACTATCAAAAATTAAATACAAAGAAAAAATATTAAAAGCAACAAGGGAAAAGCAACAAAAAACATACAAGGGAACCTCCATAAGGTTAACAGCTGATCTTTCAGCAGAAACTCTGCAAGCCATAAGGGAGTGGCAGGACATATTTAAAGTGGTGAAAGGGAAAAAACTACAACCAAGATTACTCTACCCAGCAAGGATCTCATTCAGATTCAGTGGAGAAATTAAAACCTTTACACACAAGCAAAGGTTAAGTGAATTCAGCCCCACCAAACCAGCTTCACAACAAAGGCTAAAGGAACTTCTGTAGGCAGGAAACACAAGAGAAGGAAAAGACCTACAAAAACAACCCCCCAAAATTAAGAAAATGGTAATAGGAACATACATATTGATATTACCTTAAATGTAAATGGATTAAATGCTCCAACCAAAAGACATAGACTAGCTGAATGGTTACAAAAACAAGACCTGTATATATGCTATCTATGAAAGATGCACTTCAGACCTAAGGACACATTCAGATGGAAAGTGAGGGGTTGGAAAAAGATATTGCATGAAATATGCAAGAAAGCTGGAGTACCAATTCTCATATCAGACAAAATAGACTTTAAAATAAAGACTATTACAAGAGACAAAGAAGGACACTACATGATGATCAAGGGATCAATCCAAGAAGAAGATATAACAATTGTAATTATTTATGCACCCAATGTAGGAGCACCACAATACATAAGGCAAATGCTAACAGCCATAAAAGGGGAAATCGACAGTAACACAATCATAGTAGGGGACTTTAACACCCCACTTTCACCAATGGACAGATCATCCAAAATGAAAATAAATAAGGAAACACAAGCTTTAAATGACACATTAAACACAATGAACTTAATTGATATATATATATAGCACATTCCATCCAAAAACAAAGGAATACACTTTTTTCTCAAGTGCTCATGGAACATTCTCCAGGATATTACATTTTGGGTCACAAATCAAGCCTTAGTAAATTTAAGAAAATTGAAATTGTATCAAGTATCTTTTCCAACCACAACACTATGAGGCAAGATATCAATTACAGGAAAAAAAAAATCTGTAAAAAATACAAACACATGGAGACTAAAAATTACAGTATTTAATAACCAAGAGATCACTGAAGAAATCAAAGAGGAAACAAAAAATTCCTAGAAACAAATGCCAATGTAAAAATGACAACCAAAACCTATGGGACGCAGCAAAAACAGTTCTAAGAGGGAAGTTTATAGCAATAAATAATAATAATAATCCTATCTCAAGAAAAAGAAACATCTCAAATAAACAACCTAACCTTACACCTAAAGCAATTAGAGAAAGAAGAACACAAAACCCCCAAAGTTAGCAGAAGGAAAGAAATCATAAAGATCAGATCAGAAATAAAAGGAAAATAAATGAAGGAAACAATAGCAAAGATCAAGAAAGTTAAAAGCTGGTTATTTGAGAAGATAAACAAAATTGATAAACCGTTAGCCAGTCTCATCAAGAAAAAAAGGTGGAAGACTCAAATCAACAGAATTAGAAATGAAAAAGGAGAAATAACTGACCCTGCAGAAACACAAAGAATCATGAGAGATTACTACAAGCAACTATATGCCAATAAAATGGACAACCTGGAAGAAATGGACAAATTCTGAGAAAAGCAAAACCTTCTGAGACTGAACTAGGAAGAAACAGAAAATATAAACAGACCAATCACAAGCACTGAAATTGAAACTGTGATTAAAAATCTTCCAACAAATGAAAGCCCAGGACCAGATGTCGTCACAGGAGAATTCTATCAAGCATTTAGAGAAAAGTTAACACCTATCCTTCTCTAACTCTTCCAAAATATAGCAGATGGAGGAACTCTCCCAAACTCAGGCTACGAGGTCACCATCACCTGAAACCAAAACCAGACAAAGATGTCACAAAAGAAGAATACAACAGACCAATATCACTGATGAATATAGATGCAAAAATCCTCAACAAAATACTAGCAAACAGAATCTATCAGCACATTAAAAGGATCATAACCATGATCAGGTGGGGTTTATTCCAAGAATGCAAGGATTCTTCAATATATATAAATCAATCAATGTGATACACCATATTAACAAACTTTAGGATAGAAACCATATGATAATTTCAGTAGATGCAGAAAAGCTTTTGACAAAATTCAACACCCATTTATGATAAAAACCCTCCAGAAAGGAGGCATAGAGGGAAATTTCCTCAACATAATAAAGGCCATATATGACAAACCCACAGCCAACATCATTCTCAATGGTGAAAAACTGAAACCATTTCCTTTAAAGTCAGGATCAAGACAAGGATACCCACTCTCACCACTATTATTCAACACAGTTCTGGAAGTTTTAGCCACAGCAATCAGAGAAGAAAAAAATAAAAGGAATCCAAATTGGAAAAGAAGAAGTAAAGCTGTCACTGTCTGCAGATGACATGATACTATACATAGAGAATCCTAAAGATGCTACCAGCAAACTGCTAGAGCTAATCAATGAATTTGGTAAAGTAGCAGGATACAAAATTAATGCACAGAAATCGCTGGCATTCCTATACACTAATGATGAAAAATCTGAAAGAGAAATTAAGGGAACACTCCCATTTACCACTGCAACAAATGAATAAAATACCTAGGAATAAACCTACCTAAGGAGACAAACGACCTGTATGCAGCAAACTATAACACACTGATGACAGAAATTAAAGATGACACAAACAGATGGAGAGATGTATCATGTTCTTGGATTGGAAGAATCAACATTGTGAAAATGACTATACTACCCAAAGCAATCTACAGATTCAGTGCAATCCCTATCAAACTACCAATGGCATTTTTCACAGAACTAGAACAAAAAATTTCACAACTTGTATGGAAACACAAAAGGCTCCGAATAGCCAAAGCAATTTGAGCAAGAAAAACGGAGCTGGAGGAATCAGGCTCCCTGACTTCAGACTATACTACAAAGCTATAGTAATCAAGACAGTATTGTACTGGCATGAAAACAGAAATATAGATCAGTGGAACAGGATAGAAAGCCTAGAAATAAACCCACACACATACGGTCACCTTATCTTTGATAAAGGAGGCAAGAATATACAATGGAGAAAAGACAGCCTCTTCAATAAATGGTGCTTGGAAAACTGGACAGCTGTATGTAAAAGAATGAAATTAGAACACTCCCTAACACCATACACAAAAATAAACTCAAAATGGATTAAAGACCTAAATGTAAGGCCAGACGCTATAAAACTCTTAGAAGAAAACAGGCAGAATGCTCTACGACATAAATCACAGCAAGATCCTTTTTGACCCACCTCCTAGAGAAATGGAAATAAAAACAAAAATAAACAAATGGGACCTAATGAAACTTCAAAGCTTTTGCACAGCAAAGCAAACCATAAACAAGACCAAACGATAACCCTCAGAATGGGAGAAAATATTTGCAAACGAAGCAACTGACAAAGGATTAATCTCCAAAATATACAAGCAACTCATGCAGCTCAATATCAAAATTACACACTACCCAATCCAAAAATGGGCATAAGATTTAAATAGACATTTCTCCAAAGAAGATATACAGATTGCCAAGAAACACATGAATGGATTCTCAACGTCACTAATCACTAGAGAAATGCAAATCAAAACTACAGTGAGGTATCACCTCACACTGGTCAGAATGGCCATCATCAAAAAATCTACAAAGAATAAATGTTGGAGAGGGTGTGGATAAAAGGGAACCCTCTTGCACTGTTGGTGGGAATGTAAATTGATACAGCCACTATGGAGAACAGTATGGAGGTTCCTTAAAAATCTAAAAATAGAAATAACATGACCCAGCAATCCCACTACTGGGCATATACCCTGAGAAAACCATAATTCAAAAAGAGTCATGTACCGCAATGTTCACTGCAGCTTTATTTACAATAGCCAGGACATGGAAGCAATGTAAATATCCATCAACACATGAATGGATAAAGAAGATGTGGCATATATATACAATGAAATATTAGTCAGCCATAAAAAGAAACAAAACTGAGTTATTTGTAGTGAGGCGGATGGACCTAGAGTCTGTCATACAGAGTGAAGTAGGTCAGATAGAGAAAAACAAATACCGTATGCTAACACATATATATGGAATCTAAAAAAAAAAAAAATTTCTGAAGAAACTAGGGACAGAACAAGAATAAAGATGCAGACGTAGAGAACAGACTTGAGGATATGGGGAGGGGGAAGGGTAAGCAGTGACAAAGCAAGAGAGAGGCATGGATATATATACACTACCAAACGTAAGGTAGATAGCTAGTGGGAAACAGCCGCATAGCACAGGGAGATCAGCTCGGTGCTTTGTGACCACCTAGAGGGGTGGGATAGGGAGGGTGGGAGGGAGATGCAAGAGGAAGAGGATATTGGGATATATGTATATGTATAGCTGATTCACTTTGTTATACAGCAGAAACTAACACAACATTGTAAAGCAATTATACTCCAATAAAGATGTTAAAAAAATTGCCTATTCCAATGTCATAAAAATATTCTCCTGTATTTTTCAAGAATCTTGATTATTTTATCTTTTACATTATGATCTGTATTCAGTTTTGAATTAGTTTCCCTGTTTGGTGTCAAGGAGGGGTCAATTTCTTATTTTTCTATATAGATATGCAATTGACTCAGTGTACTTTTTTGAAAATACCACTCTTTCCCTATGATTGGTATGGAATCTTTGTTTTAAATCAGGTAACAAAGCAGGTGAAAAGTTTGTTTCAGAATACTATTTTTTTCCATTATTCTATTTGTCTATTCTTGCACCATTGAGACTGAATTAATCCTTGTATCAACCTGACTGAATTAATTTAGTTTAAAAATAGCCTCAATATAATGTAGAGTAAATATTCCAAATTTTTTCCTCTTTGAGATTATCTTGGGTAAAGCCTCACATTTTCTTAAGCATTTTAGAAACTGTTAATTTTCAACAAAGAAAAAAACAAAACACCCCAGTTTGGATTATGATTAAAGCAGCATTGACTATTGGTCAATTTGGAATAAAATAGACATCTTAAAATGTATTGAATATTACAATCTATGAACATAGTGTACAACTCCATTTATCTGTGTCTTTTATACTTCTCACAGAAATATCTTATAGTTTTTTGTAGAAATGTTTAATTAGATTTATTCTTAGACATTTAATACTATTTCACACTATTGTAAATGACAGTTTAAAATTTTACTTTTCTACTTGTTTACTGTGAGTATAGAAAAAAATGATCCTTTAATATTGACTTTGTATGCAGGAATCCTGAAAGATAAGAAATGTAATTTCTTCTTTTCCAATCTTGACTTTTTTTCTTGCCTTTATTACTTTTTCTTGCACTTGCTGGGATGATGTTGAATGAAAATATATTAGACGTTATTGCCTTTTCCCATAATCAGGTCAGAATTGTTCAACATTTCATCATTCAGTATTATGTTATTTGTAGATTTCTTAAAAGTAAATTTTGTCAGAATAAGAATTTCCTATCTGGTCCTATTTTTCTGAGGATTTTTATCATGATTTAATGTTGAATTTTATCAAGTACATTTCTGCATTTATTGTTGTGATCATATTTTCTCTTTTAATCAGTGAATGTGAAAAAGTACATTGATTTGTTAAAATATTAACCACTGAGCCCTCCGCAGAGCCAGAACTACCACACCCCAGCCAGCCAGCACCCTTGGACCCACCCAGAAATGAAGGTCTTTCCCCACCAAAGCCAACATGTAAGGTCTGAAAGAGGTTACTGTTCCATCAAATGCACAGATATCAACAGAAGGATACAAAAACCATGGAAAAACAAAGAAACATGACATTACTAAAAGAAATCAATAATTTTCCAGTAACTGACCCCAAAGAAATGGAGATGTATGAATTGCCTGACATAGAATTCAAAATAATTTATTTACATAAGCTCACTGAGCTACAAGAGAACACAGATAGGCAAGTAACAAAATCAGGAAAAAATTACATGAACAAAATGAGAAGTTCAATAGAGAGATTCATAAGAAAGAACTAAGTAGAAATTCTGGGACTGAAGAATACAACGAATGAAATTTTAAAAATGTAGTAGAGAACCTAAATAGAAAACTTGATCAAACAGAAGAAAGAATCTGTGTGTGTGAAAATAGGTCATTTGAGATTATCAAGACGGAGAAGGAAAAAGAATTAAAAGATTGAGTAAAGACTACTTAACTTATAGAACACCATTAATTGAAACAATATTCACATTATGGGAGTACCAGAAGGAAAAGAGAGAGAGAAAAGGGGAGAAAGCTTGTTTAAAGAAATAATGGCTGATAATTTCCCAAAGCTGGGGGAAGATATGGATAGTCACGTACATGAATTCATAGAACTTGGGGACAAATCAAATTCAAAATTGACTTCTTTCTGTATCATTTAGATGAGTAAATATTATTATTTTTTAATCTCTGGTGTCTCTTCTGGCAATGTAAGCCTACTTTTCACGTTTGTCATTATACTAATCATACTTACACATGAGAGAATCTTTGTTCTTCTAACTCTCTTGTGGTAGATGAGCCTTGATTCAGCTGCTGAACCTCACAATGAATTCATTATATATTTAGGGTCTGGATTTAACAGAATAGCTTCTCCAATGCCCTCCCTGATCCTTACAGGCAGAAGTAGACCCTCTGTTCTCTTTTCTGTACCATCTTGTATGTATTTCTCTTTTGTAATTATCTGTTGACTTTACTTATTTTTTTCTTTCCTTCTAAACTGTGAGATTCTTAAAAGCAAGTGAACTTATCTTGTTAATATTTGTATCTCTATGACCTATCCTAGTCCCAGTCACATACATAGGCATCCAACATGTGTTTGCTCCATGAAGAATAGAATTAATGGATGAATAAATGAATGAATAGTTGACTCCACACAAGTTCAAAGACTGTAAAATCATGGGAACCTTTAAACATCTAATATCCCGTTAGAAGAGTCTCAAAAGACTGCACTTATTACTAAAATCATACATCATCATCATAGGCAAGGGCCAAACAATATTGCTTTTAACAAAGGAATAAACAATGTAAACCTTCCTTTAGAGTAAATTCATGAGTAAACATTTAGTGATCTATAAAACACACAGACAGACAGACAGACACACACACACACACACACACACACACACACACACATACACTGTGGAAGGGATTTTTTAATCCTTATTATGGATTTCTTGAGAAGCCTGACAAAGAAAGTAATTTTCCCTCTGACATTGGGGTAAGGTGTGTGAGAGAGAGGGGTGAGTGAGATGGTGGTGAAAGAGGGGAGAAAGAGACAGAAACAGAGATAGATAGAACCAGAGGAGAGACAATGCATAGGTTTTTTCTTCTTACACATGTAATCTTAATAAATCAATTGTTACTAAAACCCAAGTTTGTGGAAAAACCTTAAACAAACAAACAAACAAAAAAACCATATTTTCTATTTGCTCCAAACTAATAAGACAAAAATA
Organism: Phocoena sinus; assembly: GCF_008692025.1. NCBI lineage: Eukaryota > Metazoa > Chordata > Mammalia > Artiodactyla > Phocoenidae > Phocoena > Phocoena sinus. Next base: position 51,780,960 of record NC_045779.1, on the reverse strand, counting down.
GGTGCAGTTTTACTACTCTAAGAGGCAAACATTATCTTCAAAACATCTCTCTTACTAATCATAAGAGGTAATTAAATTCCCATAATGATCTCTACTCCTTGTATTGTTCTGGGTAAAAATGGATCATAAAATAAATATAATTTACAACGTAGGAAAATAGGGTTGACTGTTCAGTTTAACAAGCATCAAGTTAATGAAACCAAGGGCATGGATGTCACCCCCTCGAAAGCCCAGTAGAATTGCTTTTTTGATGGTTTGAAGCTGCTGTTCCCTGTGCTGTAGTCAAACCATACCTGCATATATTAAACTCATTTATTTCCTCCCAGCACTAATCTCTCACATCCTCCTTCTCTTCTTCCTGCTCTTCTTTCTGTCTCTCCATTTTTCTCTTCCTTTCCTCTATCACTCATTCTCTATTATAAGCTGGGTACATTTTTAGACCCAGGGCTTACAACAAAAAATAGGTTAGTTTTTGTTTACAATATGCTCAGAGACTAGCTAAAGAGAATTACAATAAACTATCATTACAATACAGGTTGAAATACTCCTATAGTGATATACCCAGAGGAGTAAACAACCAATTGATCTGAGGGTAGGATTAAGAAGGACTCACAAAGGGAATTCTCCTTAACGTCTGTCTAATAAGAGGACTTCGAGGGAGTGACACTTCTCTAGATACTTTACTACCTTCCTAGCGTGTATTACAGGGCCCTCAATAAATATATGCCAAACAACTGAATGAATTAATTTTTAGTTAGAGAATATGGTAAATGCATAGTGAGCCAAAAATGACAAAGAAAAAATAAAAACATTTGATCTTTCAAAGGTGATGAGATTATAAGTAGTTTTCCTGTGGGTTTTTTTAAAAATGAAATTTATGAATTACATCATTTGTGGGAGCAAAATATTTTGCTTTCTTTTTAAAAATCTTACCTGTTTATTAATTTTTTATTCTATTTTTACTTGTAGTTGTATATCAAAAATATTTTCCAAGTTGCTACAAAGTCTTCACAGTTATTTTACAAATGGATGTATAATTGCTTTAAGTTCCCTCATTATTTACCTAACCATTATTTTTATCAGTATTATAACTGAATCATAAGAAAAGCCATTATCAGTAGCTCTCCATTTCTGGGATGGGGGCAAGGAGAAGTAGTACAGTTGGCCCTCCATATCTGGGGTTTCACGCCTGCAAATTCAACCAATTGTGGATTGAATATATTTGAAAAAAAAATTCCAGAAATTTTCAAAACGCAAAACTTGAATTTGCCATGCACCAGTAACTATTATTTACATAGCATTTATCTTGTACTTACAACAATTTATATAGCATTTACATTGAATTATAAGATATCTAGAGATGATTTAAAGTATACAGGAGGATGTGCATAGGTTACATGCAAATACTATGCCATTTTATGTAAGGGACTTAAGCATTCACGGATTTTGGAGTCCATGGGGGTCCTGGAACAAATCCCCTGTGAATACCAAGGGATGACTGTATGTGTACAGTTCAGTGTGGGCTGCACTTACACAGTGCTCAGGAAGCCATGTCGGGTTTGTACTCTCCCAATTTCCCTGAGGCTCACTAGGTGTATGAAAAGCTTTGAAAAAAAAATATATTATGTACCTTGAATAATATCCCCAACCCAAATCACATTTGGGTCAAGAGTTCTTTAACTGGGAGCAATAGTAGCACCATAATAAACATTGAAATTGTAAAAAAATTAATAAACAAACATCTATTAAACAGAGTCAGGAGACCAGAAAGGGGAGCTTTTATGCCCTGTGATGACAGCAGAGCCCAACAGGAAAGAAGGAAGATTCCTCTTCTTTCCTGGCAGAGAGAGCGATTGAAAAGTCATGGACTCTGCTTACTATAGCCTTCCCAACTTCTTCTTCTCTTCTGTAAAAGAGTTCTTTTTCCCTGGCTGTTCAGAGACTTGCACGTGGCTCTCCACAGTTGCAGACCCCAAAATGCAATTCTTTGCTGATCCTGAATAAACCTATTTTTTGTTGGAGAAATATCTGTCAGTCTGTTTGTTTTAGGTCAACATTTTGGTGCCCATACAGTGATCCAAAGATGATGGTGAGTATATAAGTGTGGTACCCACATTGACCTCATTGTCTCTCACTGCTTTTCTTGCCAACCCTGGAGTTTGAAGGTATGCCTTCTCCTGGATTTGAGCTTCTGCCCTTTTTATATTTTGAAGCTCCCCAGGATTTACTCAGAATTTATTTTAATGTTTCACTCTGTCTGGTTAAAGCCTTGTTCTGTATGGGACTACTTGTTTGGCACTTCAGTCTAATTTGAAATCAGACTGTTCCAACTGGAACTGGTTCAGCCTTTGGCCCATTCCTTTGGGAATAGGGGCTGTTTCATTGGAACTGTGCCAGTTCAGCCTTCAGCTTATTCCTTAGGAATAGCAGCTCTTCTATGGAAACTGAGCTGAGAAGCTTTTGACTTGACTCCTTCAGGACCAAGCTGTTTTCTTAGAACTACCTGGTATTAGGCCTGCAGGCTGGTTGAGATGTTTGAAGTGTTTAAGCTATCTGAATTACAAGCTATTTGAGCTGTTCAGGCTGTTTAGTTTGAGCTGTAAGCCTTTTCAGCTGTTTAGGTTGTTAAAAAATTATTCTTTTATTCTAGAGAAAAACTTCTGAGAAATGGGATCCCAGCTACCTAAATATTTTGAGGGCACCATCCCTACAGGGACCCCAGCCATTTTATGTTTACAAACTACAGTCCTTCCTCATGTGCCTTTCTGGCTAAACAGACTGACCTGATCAAAGGCAATTTAGAATATCAATGGCCATTATGGAGAACTTTTGAAATCCTCAAACTTACTTTTCTTAAAACTGAATTGGACCACCACAGTTCTAAAATTTCCAAAGCTGAATGAAATGCCTATTTTGATTAGTATTTTGAGCTTCCAATGTTATTAGGACCCTAAAATTGCCTCTTTGCAAAATAAGATTTTAAGATTAACTGAGGCAAACAAACAATTAGAGAAGTATAAAATGGACTCTGAAGCCTTGTGCTCCTCTTCCTTGGCTTTTCGTCTCAGGCCCTGCCTCTGGTGCTATATTCCTTTTTCCGTCTATGCAGCCTATGCAACTATACCCTCAGTTCCCCATACTAATTCTCTCACTGAACATCTCTTTTCCTCCCCATACTAATTCTCCACTGAACATCTCCTCACTCCCTTTTCCTCTGAACTTATCAGAACCTGTCCCTTTAAAATTAAGTTTCTGAGGATCCAGAGGCTAAACCCTTAATTTCTTATAATCCCTGAACTAAAACAAGCAATAGTCAAAGACTTTCCCAAAGTAACTAAAGATTCTCACTGATTTGCTGAGGAATTTAATGTAGTCATTCAAACTTATCAACCTGGTTTCTCTGACTTGTATCAGCTCTCTCATATGCTTGTGAAGGCCAGGCCCAGCATTGAATGAAAACTGCTAGCTGGGAAAATCCTGAAAAGTCTCTAGAATTACAACTGGGAGACCAGCTTGCTAACTTATTATTTGATCAGGATCTGCAATTGCTAGGTGACTTCATCAAGCAATTCCTGGGGCTTTTCCAAAGTCTGTTGATTGGAACAAAATTCATGCTTTAATAAAAACCTGATAGACCTGTTTATGACTATTACAATCAACTTCAGATTGTTTTTAAAGAAAATTCTGGTCTTTCTCTATATGTTTTTTCTACCCAGGTAGCTCTTAACTCTGTGTTTATTAATGGGCTGAACCAGGACTTTTTCCTTCTAGTAAAAAGGATCAGGATGGAATGGGAAACCATGTCTACTCCAGATTCAGTCAATCTGGAAAACCAACTCTCTCGCTTTCTAGATAAGTCACCTAAAAGAAAGACTGCTAAAATTCTTAATCTTCAACTCCAGCTAATGAACACCCCTAACAAAACAAAAATCTTCCTAGTTTCTGCTATTACTGCAAAGAGCTAAGGCGCTGGAAAAGACGTTGTTACAAATTTAAGCACTTCAGGCAGCTTCAGCCCTCTAACCAGTCCTTCTAACGTCCTCCCAATTCCCAATGATGGGGATCTGAGGAACTACAGTGGCTCCTCCTAATCCCCCCTCTTAATCAGCTTGGAGAAACATTCTCTTCCAGTACTAACTGACACTGAAGCCACACTCTTGGTGCTCAGACCCACTACTATAAGGCAGCCCCTGCCTCAAAGTATCAAAACAGTACGAATAGGGGGGATCTCTAAGGAACCTCAGGAGGTTCCTGTCTCTGCACTGATTTCCTTTTGTTTAGGCCCTATTCCCTTTTGTGTTCACACCTTATTCTCCTTAGTTCCTTTGACCCTATCCATTTATTAAGCCAAGACTTCTTAGAGTAGTATCATGCTGGAATTTCTCCCAAAGAGAGAATTCTAGAATTTAGATAGTAGTCATCAAAGTAACCAACAAAGTAAATTAAATGACCTTTTGACATTTTTTATTTGTTTCATTTCTGACAGTACTAGAGCTGATTCTGAAAACACTGATTATTTGTCCCTATTGAATCAGCTACCACCCTTCCTATGGGCAAAATCTCCAACTGATATTGATAAAATCCACAGCACAACTCCCATTAAGTTTCTAATAGATCCCTCAAAATCTCTTTCCAGAATTAATCAATATTTTATACAGAAAGCAGCCCTTAGAGGTATAAAGCCCATAATAGAAGATTACAAGGCTCAAGGCCTCATTATCCTTTGTAACAATCCCTGTAATACTATTTTACCAGTCAGAAAATCTACAGCTGAAGATAAAATTTTGTCTAGGACCTCTGAGCAATAAACATTGTTTTCCCTCGACACTCTTTTTTTCCTAACCCTCATATGTCACTAAAATCCATTCCCACTGGAAGCAAATGTTTTACTGTAATTGATTTATGCAGTGCATTCTTTAATATTCCAGCTGATAAAGATAGCCAATGCCTTTTTGCTTTCATTGGGGAATAAAAACAATTCACCTGGACAGTAATGCCTCAGGGTTTTACTGAGAGTCATTCTTATATCTCACAAATCCTGAAAGCTGGTCTGGATGATATAAAGTTCCCTAGGGGTTCTACTTTGTTGCAAAATGTGGATGATTTGCTTCTTTGCTCTTTTTTACAAGCCTCCTCACAGGACGACAGCATCTACTTGCTAAAGCTTTTAGCCTTACAGGGGCTTAAGATTGCAAAGGAAAAATTGCAGTTTGATCTGATTATCAGAACAAGGGCTACAATTGGATCCAGACAGACTTCAGGGTGTCCTAAGTCTCCCTAAGCCCAAAACTAAGCACCAACTGAGAGGTTTTCTTGAGCTAGTTGGTTATTGCTGAAAATGATTCCAAATTTCTCTCTTATGGCCAAACCAATGTATGTTTTACTAAACAGTAACACTGCTGACCCAATATTATGGGATGAACAGAATGGCATAGTCTTCAAGGCCTTGAAGGAGAGTTTGATGAACCCATCTGCCCTAGACATCCCAATTATCAGATTCCCTTTTTCCTTTTTGTATATGAAAAGGAAGAGAATGCCCTTGGGGTACTGTCTCAAAAACATGGGGACCACATTTGACCCATAGGTTATTATAGCCAGTAACTGGACCCTGTGACATGAGGATACCCCTCCTGCCTTAGAGACATTACTGCCACTGCCCCTTTGGTTAAGGCCACTGAGGAAAATCACTGTGGGGTCTCCTTTAAGCAATTTTGTACCTCACACAGTAGAAGTCTTTCTGAATTCTCATCACACTCAACGTTTCTCAGTTAGCTGCCTCACTTACTATGAAGTCTTTTTGTTAACTGCTCCTCACGTAACACTTTTACATTGTGATAACCTTAACCCTGGTACTCTCCTCCCTTCTGTCACCAATGAAGCTCCTCACGACTACTTAACACTGATGGATCACCTCCTGACTCCCCCTTATTATGATCTGCAGGAAGTCTCTTTGGGTATTGCTGACTTCATGGTTCACTGATGGTTCTTATTTAAAAGGTAACAATGGCAAATATTGTGCTGGATATGCTTGCAACTCTTTTTGATGTTGTTGAGGAGGCATCTTCACCTATGGCTACTTTAGTCCTACAGGCTGAATTATACAGTCTTACATGAGCTTGTACTTTAGCCAAGGACAAAACTGCCAATGTTTATACTGATAGTAGATATGCTTTCAGAGTAGCTCATAATTTTGGAATGTTGTAGAAACAATATGGCTTCCTTACTTCCAGTGGAAATAAAATTAAAAATGGCCCCTATGTTCAGGGATTGTTGGCTGCAATACTTTTACCTGATGCTTTAGCTATTAAGATTCTGGGGCATTCTAAACTTGACACCCTGGAAGCTAAGGGAAATCATCTTGCTGACATTTTTGCAAGGAATGCTGCCCTTTAGGGAACCAACAGCAGCCAGGCCTCTGTCATGGTCCAAAGGGATATTTCCCCAAATGATAACTTAGAAAAATTGGCTAGAAAAGACCAACAGTTGGCCTCAGAAAAGAAAAAAAATTTGAAAATTCACCAATTGTTGATTTGATAAAAAGAGGAAGCTCTGATTTAGACAAAACACCAATCCAGTCATACCAGAGACTCTAAAATTCCCACTCTTCACCACTGTACATGTATTAAACCATTGGTCTACTGACAATTGGATAGCATTCATGAATCAGTGTTTGTGGGGAAACATCACAAGGCTGCAAAAGAGCCTACCTCAATTGTCCCACTTGTCCAAAATACAACCCAGGGAAGTCTGTACTGCTCCCAGACATTTTAAAGTGCCTAAAGAACCATTTTAGGTAGGACAAATGGATTTCACACAATTTTTCAGTCTGATATAAATGTTTTAGTCATGGTCTGTATGTTGTCACACTGAACTGAAGCCTTCCCTTATAGACAGGCTACTCCCCCTTCTGAGGCTAAAGCCCTTTTGGAAAAGATTGTCCCTCCATGGGGAACTCCTCTTGAAATTCATAGTGATCAAGGGACCCATATTACTGGTCAGGTCTGGTCGACAAGTCTGTGCTGTTTGGCCAGTTTTACAACATTTTCCATCCTAAATCTTCTGGTTAGTCTAACCCACTAAATGCATTATTAATACTCATTTTCAAAATTTGCAGAGGCCCTCCAAGTACCTTGACCAAAAGCATTGCTATTGGTCCTTCTAAATCTTATATCCACCCCTTTTGAAACTCATAAACTCTTTGAGATAGTCACAGAATTCCCAATGCACTTGGCTTCTGCCTCTTTTGACCCTCAAGTGATAAAAGGAGAGATACTCCAATATTGCAAAGGCCTAACTGCTTTAAAATAACCATGTTTTGGTAAAGCAATCTTTTCACAGTGCACCCTTGGGAGACAAAGACCTTAAGTATCATGCCTTGCAACCTGGAGCTTTTGCCTATTGGAAAAGATACCTCCAGAAAGACTCTTTTTAACCTTGTTGGAAAGGTCCCTACCAAGTACTGCTAACCAACTCTAGTGCTTCCAAACTCCAGGGAATAGACTCTTGGATTCACACGATACACCTAAAGAAAGTACCAGACACTGCCTGGACCTGTACATCATCTGGTGACCTGAAAGTAAAGATTTCCTGGAATTGAAGCAGAAGACATCTGATGAGATAGACCAGGATATCCAGACCAGGCCTATTGGAAGTTTATCACCAAACCTTTGATGATGACATAACGTTTCCAATCATCTCCAATACCTATGATCTTGATAACATATGGACTTTAGATAAAACACCTGAGAGTTCTCTCTCCTACCTCTCCTAGTTATTTGAACGTGATCTCAATAGATTTCCAATCTGCACTCTTTTCCTCTGACAGGAGTCACTACATCCAGGAAAAGTATTTCCTTTCATTTAGGGACAAAAAGCCAATGAAACTGGAAAAATCTGACTCTTGATCAGTGATGCTTCAGAGAAAGATCTTTTTCAAAAGGGAGAATTGTAAAGAATTAATAAATGGAAACCTCAATTAAATAGAGTTGAGATTCATATCTAATAATATTTTGATTGTTGACCAAAGTTTTGAGCTGAGCAAAGAAGGACTATAGGTAGGTGAGAGAGTTAGGTGCTTTTCTCCATTTATAAAATGGCTCTACTGCTTCATAGTATCAATAATTTACTTGGGTATGTCTTTGACATCTTTTTTGTTTGTTGGTTTTTGGAATAGGGGTCACTTCCTTCAGAAACCTGATCTGCTGATCTCCTCTGATGGGTATTTCTCTCATATTTTCCCATCATATCCCGTACTTCAATTGTAATAGCATTTATTACAATGTATTAGATTTACCTGTTTGTATTGTATCATCTTTTTATGGGTGCATTAGTTTCCTAGGGCTGTCATAACAAAGTACTACGAACTAAGTGGCTTAAAACAACAGAAATGTATTATCTCATAATAAATAAACCTCCGGAGGCTAGAGGTTTAAAATCAAGGTGTCAGCTGGGTTCTCTGAAACATACATAGGCGAGAATCTTTCCTTGCCACTTCTAGCTTCTGATGTTTGTCAGAAATCCTTTGTGTTCCTTGGCTTAGAGATGCAACACCCCAACCTTGTCTTCTGTTGTCACATGACCATCTTTTCCCTGTGTGTCTCTCTCCTTTTCTTATAAGGACACCAGTCATATTGCATTAAGTGCCCACCTTACTTCAGTATGATCTCATCTTCTTAACTAGTTACGTCTGCAATGACTCTATTTCCAAATAGGTTCACATTCTAAGGTATTGGGGGACTTCCTCTTTGGGGGTAAGGGCACAAGTCAACCCATAACAGAGGACAAGGATTGTGTCTACTTCATCTTTTTAACATTTGGATCCTTAGCAATTATTCCATTGCCAAGCATATAGAATATGTTCTATTAAAAAATTGATGAATAAATGAATGTATGAATAGGGGAATGTGTTTATACTAAGAAATCACATTCCATTCTAGAATAAAAGAAATTCATGTAGAGAGGGCAGAAAGTTCTAAGGCCCTTCCAACTTCACAGTTCTGTGATTCTTTAGTCTCAACACTGGTTTGGTTTCAGCTGTTTAGAAAAGGTCTGTGAATAGAAATTGCCTATCAATTACATATCTGTAAACCCCAAATAGGCAAGATACATTTAAGTGCCATAAAGGATATCCTAGTGCATAGACTTGCATGTCTGTTATTTGGATTTTTAGGGCATTTCAAGGGTTTTTGCCTTGGTATCTGAAGTTGACGTGTTTCTCGGCTATTTAGGAGAGGGACAAAGAATCGATTTGAGTTGTAAGACTGACATCTTCTGGCTAGCACTGGAGAGTGCAGAAAGGTTGAAGCATCAGAAAGGGAAATAAATGGAGTCGTTCTGGATTTAACAGTTAAACATTGGAAAGGGAAAGAAAAAAAGAAATATATATGGAAATAATAGAAAGCTATTCACAGGTACACAGATGCATTTTTTAGAAAGAGTGAGCATACAGTCTAGTATATATTCTGTGTAGTTCACCAGAATTGATTTTGGTCTTGAAGAAGAAAGTGAGGGAAATATAAAACATAAATGAAAAGATCATTCAGGAGTTGAACATGAGGAAATGGATTGAACAAAAATGTTCCTGATGAAAGACTAATGCTCTGGAGTTCTTATAGAGATGTGGGAAAACTATGAAAGAGTTTCTTGGATACTTTGTCAATTGGACTCTGTTTTGCTGTGGTCCAGGAGCAGAGCTATGGCTGGATATGAGATGTCTTGGTAGGAGTTTCCATTTGTACCTTCTGCTATTTATGACTGGCTCACTTGCCCCAATTTCAGGAATAACATTGAGATAATTATTCTTTCATTTATGAGAAATGTGCATCCTTTCTTACCTTCTAACTTGTTCCCCAGTTTGTTATTATCCATCTCTCCAAACTGTTTCATTTTTCCTTTCATAATGCTGCAGTGCAGGGTGCATTTCAGAGCACAGAAGTGTCCTGAGTACTCCTGATGCCTCCGTGCTAGCCACATCATTCCTTGTTTCTATCAATTCCGAAAGGAGGACAGGAGGAAAAAGAGAAAGCAAGTGAAATTCATCAATTGAGCTATTGAGAGTTGCTCATATGTTGGAAGTGAGAGAGTGGAGGGGTTACAAAGTGGTAAGCATGATGGACTGGGTTTCTATCCTTGGAGAAGTGGAAATGGATTCAAGCAAAAAAATTAAAAGAATTAATAATTAATTGTCTAATCATTATCATGGTAAGTGCTTCTAAGGATATACAAGGTACTAGAAAATTATATATAACAGGGAGTCCTGATCTAACTTAAATGAAAGGAAATGTTTTCTAGACACAGAACTTTTCTTTCTTTCTTTTTTTTTTTGGCGGGCCTCTCACTGTTGTGGCCTCTCCCGTTGCGGAGCACAGGCTCCGGATGCGCAGGCCCAGTGGCCATGGCTCACGGGCCCAGCCGCTCCGCGGCATGTGGGATCCCCCCGGACCGGGGCACAAACCCATGTCCCCTGCATCGGCAGGCGGACTCTCAACCACTGCGCCACCAGGGAAGCCCTAGACACAGAACATTTAAGCTGATATAAAATGAATAAATGTACTTTAGCTAAAGGAAAGGATCATAAGGAGGCATTACAGAGACAAAATCATGTATTAAGGCACTTAGGCAAGAATAGCAAATAAGAGGAATCCTCATATATAGCTCTGTCTGTGTGACAGGCGCAAACTGATATTTTCATATATATTATTTGATCCTCATAATAACAAAAATGTCAAGTGGGTACCATTCTTACTTCCATTTTACGGATGAGTAACTGAGGCACAGATATATTAAGTAACTTGTCTAAGATCACAGAGCTAGTAAGTGGCCAACTGAGAACCGAAACATAGGCAGTCCAGCTCCAGAATCTGGAAGCATAAAGAACGCAGAGAGTTCAGAGTGGCTGGATCTTGGAGAAGGAGGCAAAGGGGAACCTGAAGCTGGAAAGGCAGGAAGGGACTAGAGCCTGTTGGGCCTTATGACCATGTTAAAAGAATTTGATTTTTATTCTAATAGTGATTGGATGCTGTTGACAGATACTAAGCAGAGATGTAGCAAGGTGAATTTTGCTTTTTATAAAAGTCTGTTTGGCTGCAGTATGGACAGAGACCTTGACTGGCCCCCTCTGAGATTAGTAGGAGGAAAATATCTTTTCTAAATTGCCTCCATGTTTGCTATACTCTGTAAAAACAGCATTGTTGTTTAACAGTCAACACTATGGCATAAGAGAACAAAGCAATCTGTTCTTATACATTCCTGACAAAGGAAAAGTTATATGGTGTTATTTGTTGTTGGGCTGTGCCCCGTAGGCCTATGAGGCCTGTACTTGCCCAGTTTCAAGACCCAAGAAAGAGCCCAGAGTGAGCGACAGAAACATCAATGGTTTAATGGTTGGAAAACTTACACGTCTGAAGCAAGGTCCTGGCGAAGGTCCTGGCGATACAGGACATGGTGGCAGTCTTCGATCTGGGGAAAAGGGAGACTACCAGTTATAGGGGAATTGACATCAGGTGGGCTCATTAGTTACCAGGGAAACCAGCAGAGGGGCACACCCCTCCCGGCCCCTTTGATGAGAACAATCACCAGCTGGGGCCTGGGCAAGTACTAGGCAGGTCAGTCACGTGTGAAGGGCTTAGGTGAAGCAGGCACTGGTTGGGCAAGGGATTACAGAGAGCGAGAGAACAGACATGTTGAGTGGCCTGACCATACATTTGTGCAAAAGATATTGAATATTAGATGTAGAAGGAATGGAAAAGAGTATGTCATCTGCATGCCCATGGCCTTGGAACACAATACTGACACATATAATGCAATAACACATGGTAGGGTCACACGACACAATACATATAAGAAAAAATTTATTTGTGATTGTGGATAGTTTCCTGATAATTCATTTTTGTGTATGTAAGGCAAATAATCTGAGACACAATTTGCAAGGAAAGACGGATGTGCTGATATCCAAGGACACGTAATGAACTTGACAATTCTGAGCCTCATTTCCTCAATCCCTGAAGTTGATTGCATGTTGCAGGTGACATTACCCCCATACACAAACCTTTTAAAAAAATTTAGTGGGATCTCTGTAACAGCTCTCGAACTATCACCTAGTTGAAGGTTTGGTCATGCACAAGTTATCCTAGCAGAAACATGAACTTCTTTAAAGCAGGTACCATGTCATATAACTCTTCTTTTCACTATACTATTTAATTTAATTCTTTGCTCTTGTATGTGAAAAAAATCAGTGTTGAATGAATGAATGGTGAATTAACAAATGAATAAAGAATGTTGCCAAATGATTGAAGCTGCACTTTTAGTTTCTTTGGGTATGCTGCCTGACTTCTACGGATATTCAGCAAACATAGCCTGAGCCTTGTTAGTTCACAGTGAATATAAACTCCTGCTATACTTATAATCCATTTCACAGAGGCCTAGAGGAGGTAAAAATACAAAACCCACTTTCTACAGAAGGAGGTCTGAATGCTTTAGTACAAAAAGGATGTGCAGGAATCGAGTTTGCTGGGTATTGCAAATCAGTAGGTAATTCCTAACAGGCATTTCCGAAAATTTTTGAAAATTTGATTTCATTTGTGAGACATTTTATTAAGGTTAAATTTAATGGGGAGGAACCCACTGTGTATAGCTGGAAGACCAATGAAAACCAAGAGGATTACAGACCTGGCATCTTATAAGTAGCTCTAACCTAATCAAATATATTTACTGCATTTTTTTTTTTTTTTTTTTTTTTTTTGCGGTACGCGGGCCTCTCACTGCTGTGGTCTCTCCAGACGCACAGGCTCAGCGGCCATGGCTCACAGGCCCAGCCGCTCCGCGGCATGTGGGATCTTCCCGGACCGGGCAAGAACCCACGTCCCCTGCATTAGCAGGCAGATTCTCAATCACTGCGCCACCAGGGAAGCCCTCAAATATATTTAAAAAGATATATTTAGCAGCCTTAGGTTTCTTTTTGAAAATATTGGTGTAGAAAAATTTCTATTTTATAATTTTTGTAATAGAATAAAGCATCTGTTTATTCTTCAGTGTGTTAAGAAACAACCTGGTGCTTGGGTCATTAAAATAACCTTTTTATGCATTGTAGCTGAGTTTGTTTCTTATTTTTTTCTTTTTCTTCCTCACAATTTGAAGTTTTTCATTTTTTTATCATAGTTGTACTGATTCTTCAACTTAAATTTTCTTGTGGCATCTAGCATGAAGTCTCATAAACAAGGTCATACACCACTAATAAAAAATGAGAAATATTATTTGTTTATTACCCAGAAGGCCTTAGTCTGTGATTCTACGTGCAATTTGTTTAATAAGTTTAATAAGTAACCCAATAGTAGAAAAGTTCAGGAGGGGGTCCAGTGAACAGAGGAAGAACTAGTTGCCTCCATGACCTCACTCTATGTGGACACATTTCTGGCCCTCCCTGTGCAGATTATGCAGTGATCTGGAACAACCCAAACCCTCAGAATAGGAATTCTCCACTTCCTGGGTCCTCTGGGAACATGGAGCTACGCTTGCCACCAACCACCTGCTCCTATGTTAAGTACAATAAAATGGAAAAGAAGTGTGATGTTAAGGGAAGAGAGAGCTGCAGTTACAGTTTTTACAAATGTCAAATGTTTTTGTTCGGTGCTTTGCAGTGTGTGATGGTTAATTTTATGTGTCAAATTGACAGGCCTAAGGGAACCCAGATAGCTGGTAAAACATTATTTCTGGGTTTGTTTGTGAGGGTGATTCCAGAAGAGATTAGCATTTGAATTGGTAAACTGAGTAAAGAAGATACTGCTGTTTCTAAAGTTATAATTAATTACTGTGTACCAGAACCTATATAGTGTGCTACATACATGGTCTTTAAATTACACGTTAACCCTAAAAAATAGGCATCACAATTCCCTTTTGTTAGATGAAACTGAGGCTCAGTGAAATTAAGTTAGTCACCAAAACAATGTTTTCGTTTGATTCTAAAGTTTATGATTTTCTCTCTACAAAGGGAATGGAATTCTGGGATGTTTCTCTTCCCCCACTAAAACTATCTGCTCATCTAGGATGGGGAATTAGCATAAGTCTTTTTGCTTATGATTGTATTCCCAGTGCCTACAACACTGCCTAGGTGATTAATTTTTATTTTTCTCACCATTTGAATGATGATGGGGACAAGATGATGAACATTCCTCAGTAAAAAAGTATCTCTAGATAGATTGAAAATAATAATAAAATCTCTGTGCTGGATAATTTGAGATTGCCTCTCTAGATCTGCTCTCCACTTGACCCTTGGGAGGTTGGCCTGGGAGGACTGCGTCAAGGAGGCTCCCTTGCCATCTGGTTTTCGGTTGGTTTCAGCCAGTGGGAGGCACTGGCAGAAGATCAACAGGCTAGTGGAAAGAGAAATCAGAGTCATTACTCCACTGGCTCCCTCCTTTGAGGGCATCTTCATTTGGTTGCGTCTTTCCAACTTGGGTCACAACTCCTATAAGGGACTCCACTACACATGTCCTGAATTTCAGTAACTGCTTCTTCCCCCTGTCTCTTCAGCCCTGGGGGTGGCAATAGCTCCCCAATGTTGTCATGCCTTGTTTGTTTGGTTTTTTTTTTTACCCCACTCGCATATTTATAAATAGTTATTTTATTAAACTCTCTTCAGTTTCCTATTGGAGCATGGCATCTGTTCTATTCCAGAAACCTGAATTATTTATTAATGTTCATTCATCCACTTAAATATTTATTGAACTCCAGTTATATATGTGTTATATGTGTTGTTGGGAGAGGAGTGGCTCTCAGGAAGCTGATTTATCCTTTCTAGTTATAGATAATATTTTTCCCCTTCTCCAACATGTCACCATCCAGGTAAACAAATATGGGTGGTTAAAAAGTTTTTTCTTTTACTTTTTTTGGTTTGTTTTGTTTTCTGCTTGGCTAGGGATAGCTTTTTTTACATGCTATGTAACACTGGATGGAAGATAAGCCCCTTCCCCTAAAAGCCATTTTTTTTTCATACTCTTGGAAAACTGGTATCTATTTTACAGTACATAATTTGGACTAGTCACATTTCAGGTGTTCAGAATCCATTTTGGCTAGTGACTGCTGAATGGATCATGTGGCTCTGCAGCCTTCATGGAGTGCTCTCTGTCATCTGTTTTGTTTAAGACTCTGCCCTTATTGTCTTTATCTGTTTATGTACTCCCTGCCTCAGAGATCTAATTTATTCCAGAGTGATTAGCTATATTGATGATTCCAAATATTATATCTCTATCTAGAATGTTTATGGGCACCATAAAGTCAATGTAACTCAAAGTAGTCTTCCACTGTACCCAAGAAAGTGGCTTCTGCAATCTACAGATTTAACCTAATCCTTATCAAATTACCCATGACATTTTTCACAGAACTAGAACAAATAATACTAAAATTTATATTGAACCACAAAAGACCCAGAATTGCCAAGGCAATTCTAAGGAAAAAGAACAAAGCTAGAGCCATAACCCTCCCAGACTTCAGACAATTACTACAAAGCTACAGTATTCAAAACAGCATGGTATTGGCACAAAAACAGACATACGGATCAATGGAACAGAATAGAGAGCCCAGAAATAAGTCCACACACCTATGCTCAATTAATTTTGTACAAAGGAAGCAAGGATATATAATGGAGAAAAGACAGTTTCTTCAATAAGTGGTGCTGAGAAAACTGGACAGCTACATGTAAAAGAATACAATTAAAACATTCTCTAACACTATGTACAAAAATAAACTCAAAATGGATTAAAGACCTAAATGTAAGACTGGATGTTATAAGACTCCTAGAGGAAAACACAGGCAGAACACTCTCTGACACAAATTGCAGCAACAATTTTTGGATCTATCTCCTAGAGTAATGGAAATAAAAGCAAAAATAGACAAATGGGACCTAATTAAACTTAAAAGTTTTGCACAGCAAAGGAAACCATAAACAAAATGAAATGACAACCTATGGAATGAGAGAAAAATATTTGTAAATGATGTGACTGACAAGGAACTAATTTCCAAGATATACAAACAGCTTATATAGCTCAGTATCAAAAAACAAACAACCCAATCAAAAAATGGGCAGAAGACCTAAATAGACATTTCTTCAAAGAAGAGACACAGGTGGCCAACAGACACATGAAAAGATGCTTAACACTGCTAATTATTAGAGAAATGCAAATCAAAACTATAATGAGGTATCATCTCCCTCTGGTAAGAATGGCCATCATCAAAATGTCTACAAATAACAAATGCCGGAGAGGGTGTGGAGCAAAAGAAACCCTCCTACATTGTTGGTGGGGATGTAAATTGGTGCAACCACTAAGAAGAACAGAAAGTATGTTCCTTAAAAAACTAAAAATAGAGTTACCATATGATCCAGCAATCCCACTCCTGGGCATATAACTGAAAATGATGAGAACTCTAATTCGAAAAGGTACGTGTACTCCAATGTTCATAGGAGCGCTATTTACAATAGTCAAGACATGGAAGCAACCTAAATATCCATCAACAGATGAATGGATAAAGAAGGTGTGGAATACATCTACTATGGAATATTACTCAGCCATAAAAAAGAATGAAGTAATGCCATTTGCAGCAACATGGATGGACTTGGAGATTATCATACGAAGTGAAGTAAGTCAGACAAAGACAAATATCATATGATATCACTTATATGTGGAATCAAATAAGTTCACTTGTATCAGTTTTTTAGATTATTACAAAATAGAAATAGACTCACAGACGTAGAAAACAAACTTATGGCTACCAAAAGGGAAAGGGGGAGGCATTAAAAAAAATGAAAAGAAGAAAGTGGCTTCCTCTTCACGTTATCATTTCGAGTACTGACATAGTATCAACAATTCAGTCACCAAGGCTTAAAAGTTTAGATTCTCCCTTTCTATCTCTTACCTCTTCATAGTCAACCAATGGTTTCTCTATCCTATGGCTATGCTCCTAGACTAAAATCCTCCTTGTACAGTTGACCCTTGAACAACCTGGGTTTGAACTGCACAAGTCCACTTATAAGGGGGTATTTTTCAATAGTAAATATTACAGTACTACAAGACACCATCAGTGGTTGGTTGAATCTGAGGATGCAGAGGAACTGCAGATAAGAGGGCCAACTGTAAACTATACTCGGATTAACCTTGTAGTTGCTCAAGGGTTAATGGTATTGCTATTTTGGGCCCTTTAAGGATGGTGCTATTTAATTTTTTAAGGTACAGTCCTGATCTTATTACACATTCTTCAGAAATATTCTAAGGCTCCATATTTCCTACCAAAGGAGACTAGAGATGTTTTAGTTTGGAATTCAAGGTACTTTACAATATCATCTCTATATCCCTATTCTTACCTTGTAGTACTTTTGTGTGTGACCTGTGTTCCAGGAAAACAAAAACATGTTTCCTGAACATTCTTTGCAGTTTTTCTCCCTTTATGTCTTTTTACTATTTAATTCTCTACCTAGAATACTTTCCTCCTTTGCCACATGGCTCAATCCTGCCCATGCTCCTAGGCCCAGCACAAGACACTCTTGTATCAACCATCACTATACTCTTTTGTCTATTCTCTTAGAAGAAAAAAGTGAATGTGTTCTCTCCCTCCTTGGAACATACAGTTGACTTTGTTTTACCTCTCTTATAGTACTAGCTGACTTTTGCCTTGTAGTGTGTTTACTGCATTATTTGTTCCCTTCTCCTACTTTGTAAGTTTCTTTGGGGGTTATGTTACACATGGGAAGCCATGGAGATAGATAAGATAACCCTCATTCAGACTGAGGGTTTTGGAGAGCAAAGAGGTCCAAGTTGGCACCTTAAGATATAACATTTGAGGATTAGGTGAAGAATTCTTAGTTGTAGAAAAAATAACTGTCTTCCTTCTGCTGGCATCTTCAGATCTAGGCAAACTTGGCATTCCCCTGGTGTGCCCATTAGTGTAATTAAATCAGACTTTTAGTTTTTGTCTAAATAGATGCTAGGACAAGAATTTCTAATATACTTTTACCTTGCTATGGCAGATACATACCACTAGACAATATGTTTTAGTTACTTTTATCATTTATGTTCATTTTCTCCCACTTCAATGAAATACATAGAGGTTTAAAAGGACATTTACCCAAGGTTTGAAGTAGGTGATCTCAGTGATATAAAGGGAACTTTTCTTTTCTCTTTATATGTTTCTGTATTTTCAGCTTCATTTTAATTTATTTTTACAATAAGCCTTTATATATTTCTAATCATAAATATCAAGTTAAAAATAAAGAACATATCATGAAACCTTTTGGTTGAGGTGCCTCTTATTTTCTTTCCAAAACTTTGCTTTTATGCCAAGTTGCATACCTCTTAAGATCAAGGTAACAAACAAATGATAAAAATGGACTTCAGCCAAAGGAGGCTGTCAGAAAGCACTATAGTTGCTCTGATTAAAACCAAACTGAACCAAACTTTCTTGCAAACTGAGGTTTACGGAGTAACTAAAAAGTGATAGCATGTGACACAGCAATCCCACTACTGGGCATATACCCAGAGAAAACCATAATTCAAAAAGACACATGCACCCCAATATTCATTGCAGGACTATTTACAATAGCCAAGACATGGAAGCAACCTACATGTCCATCAACAGAGGAATGGATAAAGAAGATGTAGTACATATATACAGTGGGATATTACTCAGCCATAAAAAAGGAACGAAATTAGGTCATTTGTAGAGACGTGGATGGACCTAGAGACTGTCATACAGAGTGAAGTAAGTCAGAAAGAGAAGAACAAATATCGCATATTAACGTATATATGTGGAATCTAGAAAAATGGTATAGATGATCTTATTTGCAGAAATAGAGACACAGACGTTGAGAACAAATGTACGGATACCAAGGGGGAAAGGAGGGGGGTGGGATGAATTGGGAGATTGGGATTGACATATATACACTATTGATGCTATGTATAAAATAGATAACTAATGAGAACCTACTGTATAGCACAGAACTCTACTTAAAGCTCTATAATGACCTAAGAGGGAAGGAAATCCAGAAAAGATGGGATATATGTATATATATAGCTGATTCACTTTGCTGTACAGTAGAAACTAAAACAACATTGTAAAGCAACTATACTCCAATAAAAATTAATTTTAAAAAAAGTAATAGCATGCAATTTGTATTGAGGGCAGTTGATAGGGTTCTGGAGGAGTCCACTCATATAGTAAAGAGAACTAGAAGTTTGCAGAGTGAGTTTACAGACTATAGGGATGCTTTTAGAGGGTTTTGTGGGGTGTCAAATGGGAATTTTTAATAAAGAAGGTCTGGATTTCTACCCTTTACTCCTAATAAGCATAAGAAAAACCTGTTTAATAATAACAAAGGATGCCTCCTCCTTAAAAATCACTAGAGACCAAACTTGTATGTCTCTGTTTATAAGTTTATCCCTTATTTACACTGTTTATCTTTGTTGTAAAACACAATTTTGAGAACCTAAAATTAGAATTATCAGTTGATTTTATATTACATTCAAAAATAATCACTATCGGGACTCCCCTGGTGGTACTGCGGTTAAATACACTGTGCCTCCACTGCAGGGGACACAGGTTCAATCCCTGGTCGGGGAACTAAGATCCCATAAGCCGCGCCATGCAGCCAAAAAAACAGAAATAAAACAAAACAAAACCCAAAAAGAATCACTGTTGAAATTTCCTCATCTTATGCCAAGTGCTTGAGGATCATCTTCACTCTCTGTGTGGCAGGTGAGGAAGGAGGGGGATTACAAAAAGTCAAGTGGATAAAACTGAACAGGAGGAGGAAGCAGAAGGTATGAGAATATCTGCACCTAAGATGCGGTCATTCAGGAAATTACTGATGTTTCCTACCTCAGATGGAAGCAAGAATTTCAACCACTCCCACACCCTATGGATAAAGTGCTAGGACACAGGTCTAATGACCTGTCACATAAGCAGCCACACTGTGTAATGAGGATTCACTGGGAGAGGCAGCTGGTCAGAGCAATCAGCACTGCAGCAGAAAGACCTTTGACTTTGGAGTTAGAAACTTGGGTTAATTCAGCTCTTCTACTTACGAGCTGGATGACACTGGGAAAATGGCTGAACTCCTGTTAAATGGTATCCTTATTCTTCAAATGAGGGAAAATACCTTTGTTTCTCAGAGAAGTAAAGGGGACAGAGTACATATAGAACATGACCACTGTGGATCCATAATTAGTTTCACTTGAGCCAGATGAGGCTAATCCAAGTTTGTACATCTCTGTTTCTCCAGTACCTGCCATTTAGAATGTACCCAGGGCTACTACATAAATGAATGAATAAAGCAAGGGAAATCCTTGAGTCTTCATGAAGAAAGAGGGACCTGAAGATGTCTTCTCACAAGGCACCTTCTCGGGGGGGCGGTCATAGCAGAGGGGGGAAGTTGAAGATAACAATATAATGATAAGTAAGGTAATAAGGGGAAAAAAGAGGAAAGTGTGGAAAGTGGAAGGAGATGGGAAAAGGTCAGAAAGGGGAAAGATGGAACACTCAATTTTTCTAAGCTGGGAAATTTGTGTTGGAGGATGTGTGTGTGTGTTTGTGTGTGTGCACACATGCATCTTGGTTATGTGCACAAAAGAAGTATCAGTACACTGTTACCTATTGAGGAGTCAGTCTTCCTTTCTTTTTACATTTGTCCCTAAGGTGGGCATGGTTAGCTTGGAGCACATAAATAAGCCAGGGTTATCCCCTAGAATTGTACAACAAGACAAACCAAGTAGAATTAGAGTGGTCTTCTGGAGTTCTTCTTTCTAAAAAAATAGTGTTTTGTTTTTTAACTTTTGGTAATGACAGTTATTTTATTCTCTTTATTATGTCATGTTTTCAAATCAATTTTTAATGGGTCTCTTACTCAAAATATGAAGTATATATTTAAACTGATAAAGTGAGTTTGGCTCTATTCCTGGCACATATTTCTGGTTGTAAAGGGAGGTATTTGGTAGGGGCAGACTTTGAAACTACTGGTAAATTAGAAACTGATATCAAAGGAAGAATGCAATTTATTTTGGAGCCAAAAAGCTAATGAAACACTTTTGCAAATCAGTTGTTAAATAAATGCTTCCTTTAAAAATAAAAATCTAGAAAGACAACATTTGGTCTGTGCACAACATGTGTAATCTTTTCAAATGTTTTCAGGATGTCTTTGTGCAATCTAGTTTTTAAGCCTTCTTAGAAGGAAAAATATGTTTAGCTAAAAAGATAAGTATTTTTTAAGCTACTGTGTTTAGTGTATAATTTTAACTTAAATGGAAAATGTTTAAATGCATTTAATTATATCTTTTAACAAATGTACAACTGCAATATAATTATCCTTCCTATTTGTAAAGATTAAAGAAAATGAAATTCAATATTAAATACTTTAAGAAGTATGGTTATAGTGGGAGGTCATTATGTTAAATTCTCATAATAAGCAAATCTTAAAATTCTGTACATCTACCAAATACAGAATGCAATTAAATTTACAACATCTGTATGTGTAGTTGATGGAAATTTATTTTTAGCTGGAGAAGTGAAATAAGCAAATAGAGTAGAGCCCCAGAACTCCCACATTACTTGAATAAATCCTCCTGAAAAATGTTATCCAAGCGAGAAGAAATATCAAAAACAAAAAGAAACAAAAATCAAACAGAAGCAAATTGGAAGAAGTTAAATCAGTAGGAATACGTAAATGGGGAAAAACAAAAATCTCACATGTATTGAATGCCAACTGGGAGCTGATACTGTGATGGGTGCTTTGCATATGCTGTTATATTTAACCTTCAGAACAATCCATTGAAGTAAGTATCGACATATACATTTACAGACAAGATCATATAGCTGCTATGTAATGTTCCTGGGATTCAAACTTTGGAATATCTCACTCCGAAGCCTGTACTGGAACTGTTAGATAGACTTAAGAGATGCATGAGGTGATTAAAATTATATGAAGAATATTTTGAGGAGGTATAAAACTTTTCCAAGTCAATAGAGCAAGAGACATGTTCTGCTATTAAATAATTTCTTATAGCCCTATAAAAACTCTAGTTACATGTATAATTATATTTGTGTGTATTAATTAACATATCCATACATGCTATGTTCAATGTTTACAGAACGCACACTGTGTTTGACACTATATTAGTAGCAAGTAAGGAATGAATACCCCAAAGAACCCTCAGGGAACATAAGTTCTAGTAGGGGAAACAAACAACATAATAGCAGATTTTGATAATTAGTAGGTAGAACCATACAAAACTGCCATAACGGTTGAATATCGGAATTTCATGTGGCCCAAACTAAAAACCTAAATATTAAAGTATGTTTTGGGAGTGTGTCTACAGACACTCAGGATATATATTTCTATTATTTGTACATTCTTATACATGTTTCCTTTGGGATCAGGTGTGCACTGAGTATCCATAGAGAGCAGTCAGTCTGTGGAGGATTTTTATTTATCACAATAAATCCGATCAACTTCGTGGAATTATCCAACCTTAGGTTTAGCTCTCTGCTAAACTCTCAGGAGACGTTTGGCAACGTCTGGAGACATTTTTGGTTGTAACAACTAGGGGAGTAGTGCTACTGGCGTTGAGTACATCCCTGAGTAGAGACTAGGAATGCTGTCAAACATTCTAAAATGTCCAAGATAGCCACTGCACACCCCCATGCCCCACATACGCACAACAGTTATCCAGTCAAAAATGTCAGTAGAAATTCTTGAGAAATCCTGCACTGAACACAGGAAGAACAGGGCAAAGGTAACTGGGAGAACACTGTACAGTTATATTTCCCAAATCTTAAAGAGTAGTGTTCCTAAAACACCCAATGTGGATGTCTCTGTTGAGATACTCAAAGCTTATGGTGAAAAATATGGAGAAGAGTAAAAGTTGCAATGAACCTTAAAAAAAAAAAGCCTTAAGTTGACTAGACTAGAAAAATAAACATGACACACCAAACAAATGTATTATCAATCACTTCTCACGAATCACAAGTTAGTAATAATGGATACTGTAGAAGTAATTTCTGTTCATCCTTCTTTGCTCACTGGAAAACTTGCAGGATATCCCATCTCTGAAATTTCCAGCAGTTGATTATAAACTTATTCTTCTTTCTATAAGTAATACCTACACTGAAGTATCTTATCTTCTGTATCTGGTCTTGTTTTTATTGTTGTTGTTGTTGTTTGGAGGGCCTTGGATATGCAATGGATTAACCACAGTTATTGCAAACTGTTATTGATTTATGCCAGCTCTTATTTATATTTTATTTTCAACATTTGTCTCCATCTCCCATCCTGAATTTTCTTTTCCCCCAGTTAGGCCAACTTTAATACATGTGTATCAAACAACAATATGCAGTATTCTCGAGTGTTTTAATTTATAGAAATTGAATTGTATTATACTTCTCATTCTGCTTCTTCCTCTTTAGACTCGGAGGTATGTTTTAGACATCTAGCCTTAGTGATATATGTAGAATTCATGCATTCTTTTGACTGCTGACTGCGTTTTTGACATTTTATCTACCCATTGCCCAATTCATGGCCACATTTCTAATGTGGAACCAATGCAGAGATGCAGATTCTTGCCCATATCTCTTTCTGTGTCTGTGTAAAAGATCTTTGGAGTATACTGCCAAGAATGTAATAGCTGTTTTGTTTAATGCTGCCAAATAGCTATCCAAAATAGCTGCATTATTTACACTTTCAGCAGTGCAAGAAGGTTCTTATTTTTTTGACATTTCTTTAATTGTTCGCTTTCCCACAATCTAAATAGCCACTTCACACCTTTTTTTTTCTCTCCTCAAAACTCCAGCTTCCTGCCCTCTGGTAGGAAGGGAGGGAGTAAAGCTGAAAAACCCTAGCGATGAGTTGAGACCCAGCACTGGAGCTAGAGTGGCTGGGGTGGAGGGGAAAGATAGACAGTGACAGATGAAGAGGTCAGAGGGGTACTGGCTGCCATACCTGTGGGGCCCTGTGGGTCACTGTGGTAGATGCTTTGCTCAGCACCCAGGAGCCACATTTGGTGGGAGGTCACCCCCTTGCACACTGCCAAGGTACAATGTATTGATCGATATGAGTATTTTAAAAGCTGATATCCTTGCCTCAAGAGGGACTAGCTCTGTGATCCATTTGTGCACCAGAGCCCTATTGCTGTGGATCAGGCCAAGGTAGACTTTGCCCAAGATTACATTGTTTCTCTGCTCTTTCCCTTCCTCTATCCTGCTTCACTCTCTCCCAGGTTGCACCTGGGATTACCCCTTCATTACACCACTTTTACAGGAATCCTCCTCTCAGGCTCTGCTTTTAGAGAGCCCAAACTAAGTCAGTCATTGTAGGGACTTTGGCTTTTTGTCTGTAAGTGAAATGGGAGCCATTACAGGGTTTGGGAAGTGACTTCATCTGGCTTATATTTAGAATCACTCTTCTACACTCGCGTTGAGGTGAGACTATGAGAGAGAAAAGGTGGAAAAGCAGAGAATAGGAGGCTATGACAGCAATCCATGTAAGAGATGATGGTGGCTTGGTAGCAATAAATGTGGTGAGAGGCAACTGGTTTCTGGGGATAATCTGAAGCAATATCATACAGAATATCCTGATGGATCATATAAAATACCGACAGTAACTGTAAAGTATAATAGTGCACTCAGAGGGCTGGTTCATTAAGTGGTCTGTTTCCTGAAAATCAGTCTTTGAATTCCATTCCCCATAGCAACTGTACTTAATTAGTCATCTGTTTGATTTTGATTCATTTTTTCTTCACTATAAAGTTATGGCAACTTTACAAAGAGTTATATTGGGATCAATTTCCTTTTATTGAGAACAGCTGCAAAATATTTGTAAATTTTAAAAACCTGTACTAATAATATAAAGACCTAATTACAGCTCACTGTGAGGAAACATTAGGCCAAACATCTTGCCAAAGAATCTATCTAAACCGCTGATGTTTTCTGTGCTTGTTTGGAAATAGATCTGCACCTCAGTGGGTATTTTACCTTCCATGTTCTTTATCCCCCAGATATTTCTCCAGAGATATTGTCTACTTTTGTCCAGATCCCTTGGCTTCTACTATAGATCTAGTTTGACATGAAGAAGCTTGAGTCTGATAACCTCCAGTTATAAACTATTGGGAGAATTGTGAGAGTTTAGATTCTATCTAAACTATCTAAAAGAGAACATTAGTAACTTCAATGTTTAACTTCCTGCATTGCATACAGAAGAAAGTTAGGCACAAATCCTGCCTGCATCTATAGACAAATAGTTTCTGTTATTCTATCAAGGCCCAAGGTAGACAACAAATCACTTCTTTTTTTTAACATCTTTATTGGAGTATAATTGCTTTACAATGGTGTGTTAGTTTCTGCTGTGTAACAAAGTGAATCAGCTATACATATATCCCCATATCTCCTCCCTCTTGTGTCTCCCTCCCACCCTCCCTATCCCACCCCTCTAGGTGGTCACAAAGCACCAAGCTGATCTCCCTGTGCTATGTGGCTGCTTCCCAGTAGTTATCTATTTTACATTTGGTAGTATATATATGTCCATGCCACTCTCTCACTTCATCCCAGCTTACCCTTCCCCTTCCCTGTGTCCTCAAGTCCATTCTCTATGTCTGCGTCTTTATTCCTGTCCTGTCCTAGGTTCTTCAGAACCTTTTTTTTTTTTTAGATTCCATATATATGTGTTAGAATATGGTATTTGTTTTTCTCTTTCTGATTTACCTCACTCTGTATGACAGACTCTCTAGGTCCATCCACCTCATTACAACTAACTCAATTTCTTTTTATGGCTGAGTAATATTCCATTGTATATATGTGCCACATCTTCTTTATCCATTCATCTGTCGATGGACACTTGGGTTGCTTCCATGTCCTGGCTATTGTAAACAGTGCTGCAGTGAACATTTTGGTACATGACACTTTTTGAATTATGGTTTTCTCAGGGTATATGCCCAGTAGTGGGATTGCTGGGTTGTATGGTAGTTCTATTTTTAGTTTTTTAAGGAACCTCTGTACTGTTCTCCATAGTGGCTGTCTCCCTCCCTTACTCTTCATTCAACTCTTCACTACCTCATTGAATGCAAGAAATCAAGATTTAGGATGAATTTTTATGCTTCTGAAAGTACAAGCACTTAATATCAGATCCCCATCTGTCTTGTAAAGGGTGTAAAGAAACAGGAAGTTAACTCAAAGAATATCACATAAGGGAAAGGAACGTATATTTTTCTTGCTCATATGTTCTCAGGTAAGTTGAGAGGATGAAACCTTTGTAACTGAACTTTCAGAAGCTTGCATTTTCTTAGGATACTACCGCTTCCATTTTGTAACCTGTCTCACCAAAAACTTCAAACTAACTTCTAAGAAAGTATCTCATAATCATTACATCTAAATTTTGTTATTTTCACAGGGTTAATGCAATTTAATTTCAGTAACTGAATTGCCATAGCTGTTAATAAAATATGTTTACTATTAAAATAATAAATTTTATTGTATATCCTTAGAATTCTACTGAGATCTCCGAAGGAATTATTAATTAGATATAAAAATTCAATGAATGCTGTGGTTTCAGATAAAGCCCGTATCTGGTTTATTAAGTGTGTAAATAATAGTCACCACTTCATGACTCACAAGTGGGCACTTAATATATTTTTCTAATTGGTGATACATGTTTTGAGGAAATTTAGATTACCCTAATAACAGTTATTCTCTGTTCCCAGCTTAACCACTTCTTGAGAAAAGTCTTACAATTCTACCTCTTCTTTAAGCCTAGTTTCTTCTCTTATTAATTTCAAACTGCTCAATATGTGATTTGGTGTCTACCTTGGGCCTAGATAGAATAATAGAATCTGTCTCTCTGTAGACACAAGCGGCATTTATGGCTAACGTCTTTCTCTACACAGTACAGGAAGTTAAACTCTGAGGTTACCAATGTTCTCTTTTATAGAGTCTAAACCTACACAATACCTCCAATAGTTTATAATCCTGATGCTATCAGACTCCTCCCTCCTTTATTAGGTCTCCTTATTTCTTTATTTATCTCAAATATGCCTACAAGAGTGCTAGAGTCTGATTAGGTTGTCTCTCTCCCATACTTCTTCTGTGATTCTTGGCTTAACAAGTTGCCCTGAGTAATAAATTCCCCTTAGCTGTTGTTTTTCTAATGAAAGGTAGGAATATGTTACAAAACTTTCCTTGAACAGTGTAGCAGAGGAGAAAGTTGGCTGAGAGAATTATACAAGTCAGACTAGGGTAAGTTCTATACTTTGAATGTAAACCAAGAGCTTGTGAGGTTTCAGAGGTGAGAACAATTAATTTTGATCAAGGGAATTAAGAAGGCTATGCAGAAAACATTTCAACTGTACAAAGAAAACTAGAATTTTAACATGTGGGAAAGTGAAGAAGGGCATTATAGGCAGAAAACATCATAAGCAAAAATTGGGAAGAGCCATTATTCTTCGTAACTGGAGGCAGAGGCAGAAGGTGAAACTACAAAGCTGTTGGGCCCAGGCTGTTAAAGGCCTTAAATGACAGGCTGAGGGGTCTGGATGGTAGTTTGGAAAATTCTTAGCAACTATCTCTTCATATTGTATTAGTTTAGGAAGCTACAGCTGCACAAAATTTTACCTAACTTCATTTTAATACAAAGATCTGAATCTTTGCTTGGATTAAAGTATCCTCTGTCTCCCACATTTTGATTTTTGTGAAAACTGATGTTTTCAAAGACAGATTTTACTTACTTTAAAGATTCAATGTTTACCAAAAAAGAAAGTTAATTAAAAGGTAATTTAAAATTTTCTAATTAAAATAATCGAGTACAGAAATATAATTTTTATTTTATTAGGTCATGTATATATTAAAACTCTTTGAAACAAAGCATTTAATAAAAATATGTCTCAGGTAGGTAGCATTTTAAATTTATAACAGTGAACCTTCCATGGCAGTAGCAAATACATACATGAATAAACACATATGGTTATTTCATAAAAATGAAGAGTCAAAAGAAGATTTTACATAAAAGCATTAAAAATGTGAGAAGATAAGTATAGTTTGGGACACGGTTTATGATTTTTGGGGAATGGCAAGTTTGGAGCAGTACTAATATTAATAGTTAATATTATTTGAGTACTTACAACATGTCAAAAATTGTACTAAGGGTTTTATATGCATTATTCTTCAAAAATAAAACAAAATATTTTAAAGTAAATATTAGCATTATACCCATTTTTCAAGATGAGGAAATTGGGATAACAAGAAGTTAATTAACTGGTCTGAAGTAGAAGAGCCTGGATTCTAACTCAGTTGGTCCATTTCCAGAGCTCATATAGATCTCTATTCATTACTACCTCGCTTGGCTAAGGTAGGACACAGAAGCTAGAGATACATACACAGGACACTTAGAAGTCATTTTCCAAACAGAATTGGAATAAGGAAAATTTAAATCAGTCTTTGGACTGAGATGCCCTCAAGAAAGCTGGAACCAACTGTTGTCAGAAAGCTTCACAAGATGATTATATTCACCAGAATCCAGCATCTAATTGTCAGATATGCAAGTTGAAATTTTAGATCTTGATGGTATTGCCACTGTTAATTTAGCTTAGGGAAGCTGACTCACTCATAAGAGACTAAATTACCAAATTCAGGATGCCAATTGACTCATCTGAAATAAGAAAGTTAACTGAAGGTGGGATAAACATCCGTACCAGGCAAGGAGTGTTCAAAAAAGGTCCTTATAATAAAATAAGAACAAGGGAAGTTAGCCGAAATATGTGAATGCTGGAAGGCACTAGGATCTCCTGTTACATTTCAATAGTGATAGACCTGCCAGGTGGATCTGACTGAGCACCTTGATCTATGAATGGGCAAGGCCACTTTCTGCATCTTTCACCCATTTGCATGCTTGCTATGCTGTCTGATTTGAATCCCTTTGGTTGAATCCTTCTGGTTTGAATCCTTCCTTCTTTAGACTTCAGTCAAAACTTGCTAACATGACTATTTCTACCCTAGTAGATGTGTTTATTTATGGTTAAGTCTGAAAGGGCAAGCTTATTTGTTTCTCCAAGTTGTTTGTCTCTTCCTACCTCCCCTTCACCTATACAACTCACTGACTATCATCTGTTTCTTTTTAGTCACAGTTCAGGAGACAGTATACAAAACATGTTACCTCTACTTTAAGACTAACACCTCCATCTGTCCCTTTGTTTCCCGTCCCTTCTTTTACTTCCAGGACCCTGATCATTTTCTGTTGCCTGTCCTCTCTTCTGCAGTTTCACTCTCAGCTTCACCAACTCATAAACATGATCAACTTTTTATCATAAAGAAGCCCTCAATTCCATGTTCCCTTTATTTTTTTTTGCGGTATGCGGGCCTCTCATTGTTGTGGCCTCTCCCGTTGTGGAGCACAGGCTCCAGACGCGCAGGCTCAGCGGCCATGGCTCACGGGCCCAGCCGCTCTGCGGCATGTGGGATCTTCCCGGACCGGGGCACGAACCCGTGTCCCCTGCATCGGCAGGCGGACTCTCAACCACTGCGCCACCAGGGAAGCCCCCACGTTCCCTCTAAAAAAGAGCAGGGAGCTCTCCTTCAATCCCATGCTTCCTTTAAATATTTCCACACCTCCTCTAATCCACAGCCAATCTCCTTGACAGATCTGCATTTACTATTTCCACTTTCTTACTTCTGTGTCTTGCCAATTCACAGAAATCTGACTTTGGCTCCCACTGCTTCAATAAATATACTTTGGCACACATCCCCTATAGCATTCCACTTGTCAAATTCAGTGACCTTTTTTTACATTACATCTTACTTGACCTCATCAACATTTGGCATTCTTGAACACTTCCTTTGTGAAACTCTCATCTCTGTTGCCCCATGACACCATTTCTCCTAGTTTTCTTTCTATGTTTCTTCCTAGTTTATTTTATTATTTTTTTATTACCTAATCTGCTTATTTTATTCAAATTTCACCACTTGTCCCGAGTGTCCTTTATAGTAGAAGAAAATTTAGGCTCATGCATTGTATTCCGTTGTCATATCCCTTTAGTCTTCTTTAAGCTGGAATAGTTCCTGAGCCGTCTCTTGTGCTTCATGACATTGCTGCCATTGTTACTTTTAGAGTACAGTCCTTTTTTTTTTTTCTTTTTTTAAAGAAAGTCCCTCAGTTTGGATTTGTCTGTTTCCTCATGATCAGACTCAGGTTATGAAATTTTGGCAGGAGTGCATGGAAGTGCTACAGGGCTCTTAATGCAGCATATTAGGGGGCACGTGGTGTGTGTTTGTCCCATTCTATGATGTTCACTTTGAACATTTGGTGAAGATGCTGCCTGTCTGTCATTTTTCTCCGAACAGTGCTGGTTCTTTTCCTCTGCATTACAAGGAGTCTTTTCTTTAGGCTCATTCAGAAGAGCACTACATGACAGCGTGTTATCTTCCTAGTTTATTTTGTTTGTTCTTTTTCCTTTATCTCGCCCTTAAATGTATGTGTTCCTCAAGGCTTCATCATTGGCCCTTTGCGATCCACTATCTACACATTCTAACTCCATGATTATTCCCATTTCTGTGGCTTCAACTACCGATCATATCTCTCAAGCAGATTCTCTTTTAGGTTCCAAATGCATATATTCAACTGCATGGTGGACATAGTCATCAAAGGACATCTCAATATTCCCCTTTCTCTTCTTGCTCACAATATTATTTGTCCAAACAAACTAGAAACCTGTGACTCATTGTGAACTTTTCTTCTATCTCCCCACTCCTCATTAAATTAGTGACAACAGCCAATCCTTTTAATTCTATTGCTATACTTTGGTAGGCTTGACTTTCTATTAGTCATAGGCAGCGGAGGAAATCCTGTTAAGTTTTCAATTTCATCTTATGACACCTTCTCTTAATGTTGTTGCAAAATCTCACATAAGAGATTTTTAATATTTAATAGTATACTTTGTCCATAGACTTTCTCTATTGACAGAAAATATCTTCCCTATCTTCTTTTGTTGGGAATGGGTATACCTCCTCTTCGGTACTCTAAAGAAAATGCTGGGTAGAGCCAGGCAGAACTCACTATAGTCATTTCTTATTAACAAACAAACACATTAATATAAGAACTTCAGTATGGTTGCCAGATGAAATACAGTACACCAGCTAAATTTGACTTTCAGATAACAAAAATATTTTATTGTAAGCATATTCCATGTGGTATTAGGACATATTTATACTAAAAAAAATTCATTGTTTATCAGAAATTCAAATTTAACTGGGAATTAACTAAATCTGACAACTCTAAGCTCCTTGACTTCCAAATCTATACCCTCTGGGATGCAGGATAAAGTAAAGTCTGGAGGCCTAAAGCTACTAGGTGGTCATTATTGTCACAACCAAAGAAATACTGACAGCATCTCCAATCTCTACCATCTTGGGACTTATATCACTTACCCTGGGGCCTGTGAGACCCCCAGCTATTCATTATGACCATACCACATTTCCCATTTCCACTGCAGGAATGTGTCCAGATCAGGATCATGATCTGTTTTTCCTGCCAAAGAATTGCCATCTTGTGGAATTAAACCCTACCTATCAATATCTCAAGTTTCATTAGGTATTCCTCCCCGCAACACACACACTTTTTTCTTTTTTTTTTTTTCGGCCACTGGGTACTGCTTCCTCTTTTCCTTAGTTCTGATTGTATTTACAAACAACAAGAGTTTGGGTTGTTCCCTTGAACCATGCAACTCCTCAAGAAATTTACCCAAATGTCTCTTTTCCCACCAGTCTCTTTATACAGCACACTGACGTTACTCTCCTATGCACGCTAATCCGTCCTAATGAGCTGTTACATCAGTCATTATATAAATTCCAGTCACAAATCCTCCCGTATTCATATTCTAGGACATTAGGCAGACCTTCATGGAAGCACCAGTTTGATTGGCGTTGAGTTCACACATAGAATTCTTCCTGAAAGGCTACCTGAGTTCTTTTATGGGTCTTAAAATAGTCTCTGACCCCCACCCTCACCATGTTTTCTTCTCTTCCAGAAAGAACCCACATTTCTAAAGAAAAAAGTAGGCATATTTATGGAGCCAAGATTAAAAACAATTCTGTGGTCATACTCCATTAAGATTTTTGAAATTTTTCATTGACATAGAGGTGCCTAAGTCTAGTTCTTCAACTGGATAATTTAGTCCCAAAATCTGTTCTCTCAAAAAGTATAATTCCAATTTAAGAAGTATTCACATTATCATCTCAGCTATCACTCCAAGAGCTATCATGATTGATTCTGGACCCACTTTTACCATTATCCCAAAATTTGTACAGTCCTGCTAAAATTGCTTTGTGGGGTCAGATATAATATACCACTATTAATCTATAGTAAACTGGGTTGTGTGCAGGAGAGCTCAAATTCTGAACAAGTCTCCCACTCACACCTCCGTCCCAAAAAGCTGTGCTTAAAAGTTGTGACCTTCAAGAGAATTACAGCCTAATGTTTGCTTAGGTGTCTCAAACATTTATGAAAATTCAAGCCTGCGATTCATGAAAACTAATTAAAATAATTGATCTTTTTCCTCTTCTTTACATTCTTGAATACCTTCCTACCCTACCTTCCCAGAATAATTTTCTCTTCTATTATCACAGTCCCAAATCCCCACTATATTAGTACTTCTCATCTCTATGCTTTTCTACTGTTTGAACTATGCCTTCCCTCCCCACCACTCAACACACAGCCTTGGGGAGAAGAGCTCTTTCACTGTGATTGCTTTTCCTCAGTGAGAACATGTATGGAGAGATGTCTGCTTCAGACATCAGGGGATGAAGATGAAGCTAAGTGGGTGGTGTCCAAATGCTCTGCTGGTAATTGTAGGAGGAGGCTGAGAAGCTCCACATGTTAAAATTTTGTACCTTCAGTCAGCTCTTAATCCTGGCTTTCCAGTAAGTGCTAACTGAATCATAAATCTGAATGTTCAGGAAAATAGAAGGGACCCAGGCTGGGAGAACTCTGTGGGGTCTTGTAGGTCTGATGAAGGATCTTTATTGAAAGATTATAAGTGAAGAAGAATCTAGGCCTTATTATTCATGTCTCACCAGAGGCAATTATATGAGGAATTGGAGATCTAGAACCATGCAAAGCTTAGGAGATGAAGGTCCAGGATAAGGACACATTCAGGCTGTGTCAGGAAAGGAAAATCAGATGGTCTCCAAAATGGAACTTTGGCCATGAACTGGGGCAAAGGTTTTGTTTATTTATTTATTTATTTAGTTAGTTAGTTAGCTAGTTAATTCTAAATATAGACCAGGTACCTTACTGAGAGACTGACATATAATTTCTCATCTAGTCATTACATCACTGTATGTATTCCTATTATGCACTAAGGCTCAGAGAGAATTAGTACATTGAACTGGGTATCACAGTGAGAAAATGGCAACACAGGTATTTGAACTTACAACTGTCTGATTGCAAGACCAAGCTAAACCTTGTCTACTTGGGAATACATTGTTCCAACATTGCCCCACCTAGGATACTTTCTTGCCTATCAGGGTGGAGTGACAAGGGTGAAAACCTAACTTAGATGCACTCTCTCATTTCCCTACCATCAGAATTTCTGGTATAACATTTCTTTCTTTCTTTTTTTATTTTTGGAATTATTTTCCATTTTTGGATCATGAAAAAATAAAAATGGTATAAACTTAAGGACAAAGTAAAAATTTTGAAGTACTGAGATTTATAAGGTTGGAAGATATGACACACAAGAGAAAAAAATGAGTCAAAAATCTGTAAATAGCTCCTAATATTAATATATTATATTGTATTGATGAAAGGGTATAAAAGAGGATTCAATTTATTTCTAATTTTCCAAAATAATTTTGCAAACTGAAATAATAATGTAATAAAATTAGCAACAGATATTGATATATTTTGATTCCTCATTGAATTGGATTTAACAAAGATTGAAGAAAATCATAGAAAATTCTAGATACCTGAATCACAGAAGGTTCAGGTAGGCATATCTACATGGTATCTAACTTACTGTAAAATAATATTAGATGCAGTTTGCTGAGGGCCCACTCTGTGCCTGACACCAGGTTGGGACACAACATGTATTGATTATATCAGTTAATCAATACAGTAATTCTGTTAAGATGGGTATTATTATCCTCATTTGTCAAATGATGAAACAGGAACTCAAGTTACTTATCTAAGATCACACAGGTAAATATTGGCTGGACTGTTAAGCTAGGGTTGCTTGACTCCAAAGCTCCTTTCTTTTCTACTATACCTTACTCTTTCTAGACCAACCCTGTCATGGTGTAGAGGAGGACATATACTCAAATATCTTTAGAGTGGTTATTTACTACACCTAACTCCACAAACAGACCAACAGAAATTTTAAATTAATATGAAGCATAGATTTATTAAACATTTTAGGGCTTCCCTGGTGGCACAGTGGTTGAGAGTCCACCTGCCGATGCAGGGGACACGGGTTTGTGCCCCGGTCCGGGAAGATCCCACATGCCGCGGAGCGGCTGGGCCCGTGAGCCGTGGCCGCTGAGCCTGCGCGTCTGGGGCCTGTGCTCCGCGGCGGGAGGGGCCACAGCAGTGAGAGGCCCGTGTACCGCAAAAAAAAAAAAAAAAAACAAAAAAACATTTTAACACTAAATTCAGAACAGTTCTAATTATGAATAACTTGAGCCAAATTCTTGGGAATTGTATTATAATGCTGAGTAGTCAAAGCATCAAAGTCGGAGAAAATTAATAAGGCAAATCATTTAAAAATACTCTGTGTTTCTTTTTCTTAAAAATAAATAAATTTATCTATCTATCTTTCTATTTATTTATTTATGGCTGCATTGGGTCTTCATTGCTGCACGTGGGCTTTCTCTAGTTGCGGCGAGCAGGGGCTACTCTTCATCGCGGTGTGTGGGCTTCTCATTGCAGTGGCTTCTCTTGTTGTGGAGCACGGGCTTTAGGTGCGCAGGCTTCAGTAGTTGTGGCGCACAGGCTTAATTGCTCCACGGCATATGGGATCTTCCTGGACCAGGGCTCGAACCCATGTTTCTTTTCAAGACTGAAAAGAAACAAAATCTGGTTCCTTTATAACAGTTAGTAGCTCCTGATACCAAGTGGTCACTCTATGTACTGCTCTTAACAATTTTTCCTATCAGGAGAAAGATTGCCCTATCAGGAGGAAAACAAAAAACAAAAAAGCGATAAAATGAATGCATTTTGTGAGATGCCTTATTTCATTTGTTGCCATTAAACTATTTAAGAACTGGAGATTGTGGGTAGAGATACCAGTGGGTGATTATCAAGTTCTTCATGTCTGGGACTTCCCTGGTGGAGACGTGGTTAGGAATCTGCTGCCAATGAAGGGGACATGGGTTCGATCCCTGGTCCAGGAAGATTGCACATGCTGCAGAGCAACTAAGCCCCATGCGCCACAACTACTGATCCTGTGTTCTAGAGCCCATGAGCCACAACTACTGAAGCCTGCATGCCTAGAGCCCGTGCTCCGCAACAAGAGAAGCCACCGTGATGAGAAGCCCATGCATCACAATGAAGAATAGTCCCCACTCACCACAACTAGAGAAAGCCCGTGCACAGCAACTAAGACCCAATGCGGACAAAAATCAGGAAAAAAAAAAGTTCTTCACGTCTGTACTTTAAACATTTATTCCCAGTTTTGTTGCTGGTGTGGATATATGTGTTAGATTCTTGACAGCGAGCCAAGGGTTTGTACCATCTCTACTGAGCAAGCTAACAAGCATTATAGCATAGATAGCACGGCAGTTAAGAAAAACTGGCTCAGATGAACTTGGGCCCATCCACCTTCTTCAGCCTCTACCAACTGGACGGCTGAGATCTCTTCTATCTGCAGTCTAGCACTTATAGCAGCATATACAGGACATCACTGGTGTCATCTCAGCCACTAGCTGATGCTCCCACAGCTGGGCACTGTCAATGCCTCCACAACCACAGCTAATGCACTGAAACCTTCCTAGTGCCAACAAACCCCCTGTTTTTGAGCTACAGATGCAGCAGAAGCTATGATTTCTTACCCACAAAAGCTGGAAGCATGTTCTTCTTTTTTATGCAACACTCTGTCTCATGAACAACAAAGTGCTGTCCTCTACACCAATATCTAACAGAACTTTGGATGAAACAAGCCCTTGAAGTCCATCACCATACATGCCTACCTTCCAGCAGATGTCACTTAGCTGTAAGTTGATGTCTCTCTTAAATTCTTAACCTGTATTCTAGGTTTCAAAACTTAATCATTTGCTGTTGTAATTTGTGTAATTTGCAATTACACAACTATTGTACAGATGCAAGACATGGCTCTATGTTTTCCTGGGGCGCTAATCAAAATATAAGGTAAAGATCCTTACATTATTATTATGAGTCTAATATTATGAGTATAAATTTAATGCTCCAATTATTTGATCTTGTTTCTGTCAGGTGTGAGCCATGTCTGCAAACATTCTCTTCAGCCTTAGAGGTTCAGGAAGTACACAGATACAGCTCAGGTTGACAAACCTTGACCTAGATGACCATTAGGGGAAGGGAAAAGATGTAAACATTTTCATTTTAAAAATTATGTCACAGATAATGTTTTATTTGCATACACAATTTTTCACTGACAAGAGGAAGTTTTTGGAGTTATATATAATTTTAAATGAAATTATGCTTTTATATTTTCCCTCTGACTGAAGTAAATCAGAACTCATCATATATATATTTCAGATATATTTCTTTGTGCTAAAATTTTTCAAAAATGTCACATAAATATATTACAATGCTTTTCTGTATAAAGGGGGGGTATTTCTGGGTGCTTTCTTGATTGATTTATGTCATAAAGACTATCCATATAAGTGAGCTTTCGTAAGTTCTAGGAAACCCAGTCAATCAATGACAAGAGTAACTTAAATGCATTACAATTATGAGTCATAATATTGATGTAAATGTTCTATATGGAACAGTCAGCACTGGGTTGAGTTATATTTTAATATTTCAAAAATATTTGTTGAAAAGATGACTTTGGATTATGTTATATTCCAGGAAGAAATTCAAATAAGTTTGCATTTCCCCTTTTCCTGGAAAAAGGTGTTATGTGTTTCAGAATTATAAAAGAGAAAAGTAAGCAAATAAAAGTTTGTTAGAAAACCTGAGATTTTTAAAAATAAAGATGCATTCATGGTAGAGTATGGAAATGAAAAATAGCAACTTTACAGTGGAAACCATAGCAGACACCACCTTAACCAAATGATGAAGTGTAACATTAATATCATGTTGCATGGATATCATGTCTCCCCTGCTAGTACATGAGAAAAGCACTTCACTTCTGTGGCATTTTTTCCAAAACCCAAAGCCCAAGTATAATCATGAGAAAAATATCAGACAAACACAAATTGAGGGACATTGTAAAATATCTGACCACTTCCTCAAAACTGTCAAGGTTGTGAAAGATAGGGAAAGATTGAGCAACTGTCACAGAACAGAAGAGACTATGGGGATATGACAACTAAATGCAATGTGGTACCTTGGATTAGGTCCTGGAACAGAGAGAGGAAAACTATTGAAAAATCAAATAAATCTGGAATTCAGTTAGTAGTTAAAAAAAAGCATCCCTGAGCCACAAAGCAAAAGAACAACATGCTCGAAGTGGCTTTTTCAATTGCAATAGGTTATACTGCATTATTCACACTCTGTATCAAAACACTGCAGAGAATTGTGACAACGTAGCTCAAATCAAAGGACTTTCTTTTTTTTTTTTTTTTTTAGATGTTGGGGGTAGGAGTTTATTAATTAATTTATTTTTGCTGGGTTGGGTCTTCGTTTCTGTGCGAGGGCTTTCTTTAGTCGTGGCAAGCGGGGGGCCACTCTTCATCACGGTGCGC
Organism: Phocoena sinus; assembly: GCF_008692025.1. Classification (NCBI taxonomy): domain Eukaryota; kingdom Metazoa; phylum Chordata; class Mammalia; order Artiodactyla; family Phocoenidae; genus Phocoena; species Phocoena sinus. The sequence goes on along the minus strand of NC_045779.1, from coordinate 51,743,070 downwards.
AGGCCTCTCACTATCGCGGCCTTTCTTGCTGCGGAGCACAGGCTCCAGACGCGCAGGCTCAGTAGGTGTGGCTCACGGGCCCAGCCGCTCCGCGGCATGTGGGATCCTCCCGGACCGGGGCACGAACCCGTGTCCCCTGCATCGGCAGGCGGACTCTCAACCACTGCGCCACCAGGGAAGCCCAAAGGACTTTCTTAAAATAGGTAATTAGATCTTCTCTGCTACAATCTTACTCCTCTGCCATTGTCCATTTATATGAGTGCTGGAATATGGACATTTTCACATATTCAAGCATTCCTGGGAAGCAATAAGAGATTTCAGTTCTGTGTTAACTGTCTGAATAGCACATTATTAATCTAAGACATAAGTGGGGGGCGGTGCGGCTCGTATGATTTGGTAACGAAAATAGTGCATTTAATTTTTGAACCTGATGAGGTTTAGGGACCTAGGACACCAGTTACAGTTGTGGCCTGGAGCTCAAGGGACAGAGCTGCCAGGTGGTAGAGATGACATATTTGCGAGTCATCAGCCAGGAGTGTAGGAGGGTCACCCAGGGCAAGTGAGGGCAGAGAGAAGAGAAGACAACAGAGAGAATCCCTTTCAATCAACCCGTTTCTCTCATCAATGTCATGTGCACACAGTCACAAAACTCAACCAAGTAAGTTAGCTGACATCATTTTTCTAGCCTATATGTCTACGATAATTTCAGCTTCAAGGAGCACTCTGCACAATACTGATACCTGTAGTCACATGGAAATTTTAAGCAATCATACAGACTACTAACTCTTTCAGCAAGCTAGAGATATTCCAGTCTAAATTTTATTTCACTCTTTGGCTGCAGTGCTCAATTTGACATCTGTTGGTACAGGTGAAATTAAAAGGCAAAAAATTATCCACAGATTCACACAGGCCTTGAAATCGGCCTGAGAGGGCCAAAATGAGAGAAGTTTTTCTGGCATTTATATCTGGAAGAAATCCTTTTTTTTTTTACTGTTTGGTAATTGTCAAATTACAAATTGTTACAGTTCTGTATAAAACAGACTCATGTTCAAATCCATCCTAAAGAAGAAAGAGGGTCCTTAAAGTCACAAGTGTTTGTCCACATAAATTTTCCAAGCTTTCAAAAAGACTTTCATGTAAATCATTTTAGATTTTTACAGGGGCCTGGACGCTTTAAACAAAACTTAATGGTGCCTTACTAAAAGTCCAGATATGGGTTTTGGTGTTTGCAGTGCACTCTTTTCTATGATCTCACTTTGTTTACATCCAGCAAGTTTCCTGTAAGAGCTCTTTGAGGTGGCTCTGCATTGACTAGCTCGGAGGCCAGAGTGACCAGTCAATTGCTAGGAAGCTGGACTTTTGCCAAAAGTATTTAGGTTGGGAATTGCTGTAATTTCCCAGCAGGTAGAATCTCCCGAAGGTGAAGGTGAATTTAATATCAGGAAATGGAAGAGGTACACAGAAAGACGCGGAAGAGGAGGCAGCCTACCTGAAAAATACTTATCTTGATGAGATTACAAGAACTAAGGGGAAGTTTGGCAGCGGATTAGTATTTCCCACGTCCTTTGCGTTGGGCTCTCAAATCTAATAACCATTTCTGAAGTGTTGAAAAGAGCATCTGGAAAAATACTGCCTTGGGCATTTGGGAAAGAGAGATCTAGGAAAAGAAAATATCTTAGGAGAGGTCTAATGTGACTTGGAAAATAATTCAGGCACCAGCGTTTGGCCTTAAGTGAGAGAAAGGATGGCCTTAGATGGCAAAGCTGGTCTCAAGAAACTTACAGCTATTCCTCCCTGCAGCCGATCACCATCCTACAACTCCTGCCTAGGGCCCAGAATCTACCACTCTCGGGATCTCACTTTCTCCCAGTCCGCATAGTGACGCTGCTGACTGTTATTATTGCTTTTCTGTGTAGTATGACAAATATCTATTTCGGTGGTTAGTTCCCACATTAGACTATGAGCTCCTCTCATCCTGGCAACTTCCACTCCTGGAGCATTTACGGATTCTCACCGTCACCCTAGGAGGTAGCTAAAACTATCTCTTTTATTTATTTTTTTATATGTTTCCTCCTCTCCTCTCTTCACCTCACTGTAGGTACTACTAGTGCCAAGATCACACCTCTTTGGTTCACTGCTGTATTTCCAGGGCCTAGAATAGTTTAACATTCAGTAAGTGTCCAGTAAACACCGATTAAATGAAGAATGGACATAGAATCATTAACCCCATTTCTTACAAGATCTTATGACAGATAAGTGGCAAAGAAAGATTTGAACCCTGTTCTGCCTGACTTCAAACGTCATCTGTGCTTAACTTCTGTATTGATTAATGACTAAAACCTACTCACTATCCCAAAGCCATCAACCAATCAATCAATCAACCTCACATAATACACAGGCACATAGGCAGAGAAGAAATTGTAACTGGCACAGCACACAGTGGTATAACTTCTGTATCTCCACTCTGACAAGTCCCAAGATCTGAAATGCTGAGACTGCTTAGGGCCTCCTCCTAATAACCAATATTTCTTGAATGCTTAATATGTACCAGAATTATTTTAAGAGTTTGAGGTACTTTCTTATATAATTCTTACTACACAATCTGAGGAAAATACTATTATTATCATAGATGATACATCTGAACACAGAGAGTTTAAATAATTGTACTACCTCACATACTGAGAGGGGTATAGCTAACATCTGAACCCACACAATGTCTTGTGATCATGTCCTAAATCATGATATACTGCCTTTCTAAGAACTTGACATATTGATAGGGTCAGGGGGAATAGTTAGCAAAGTAGCCAGCTGCGTCTTTGCAAGCACTAGTTTTTGTTTTCAGTGCCAAAAACAATCCTGAAATTGTAGGTGCTTGTTAAATATTTATGGAATTAATGGGTGAGTAAATCTGATTAGCTAATGCTTCTAAGATCACTAACCTAAGAGGATGGGATTCAGTGGAAAAGTGGGAAGTCTTGAGCTTTGAACAATACTCAAGATAGTGAGAGCTAAAGGAAGACATGTTAGAAGAGGGCATGGGAGGATGAGGGAGGTTCTTAAAAAGGATAAATGGGTAAATAAACGAGGTCAGAAAGACACCTACAATATACAGCTTTACTAATGATGTCCCTGTAATGAACATTTATAAATGCATCTAAGAGCAGCCTGGTGGTAAAAATATTACCAATGTATCCAACTTGCTTTAGTTCTCCAGCCCATGACAGATGTGACAATTGATCTCCTTCAAGGCAACTTCACTACTTCATGGCAACTTCCCATCCTTGCAAAAAGTATGCTGAACATATAATTTACTGTTCACACATGACATATAGTCATCCATTAGTAAGCATCTTTTGAGTGTCTCTGAGTCACCATGTTAGGTGTCTATAGCAATAGGCCAGATTTGAGAAGATGCATACCTTCAGTCTGGCTGTTAATTTGAGAAAAGAAAGGAAAGGATGGCAGCAGGAAATATTAGTAAAAAAATCTCCTCAATAGAATTTGATGACTGACAAGATATAAGTTGAGAGAAAACAAAGTCAATGAGTTAGAATTGACTCAAAACAATGATGGTTAAACATCAATAAAAAGTCAAAAAGGAGATCTGGCTGAGGGAAGAGCAGTAGTGAGAAAAGATGATGAATTCAGTTTTCAAAATATTAGATATTTGGAGATGAAATGACATCCAGATAGAAATATCTAAATACTACGTAAATTGTGAAAATGACTATAATACAGATTCAATGCAATCCCTATCAAACTACCAATGGCATTTTTCACAGAACTAGAACAAAAGTTTTCACAATTTGTATGGAAACACAAAAGACCCCGAATAGCCAAAGCAATCTTGAGGAAGAAAAACGGAGCTGGAGGAATCAGCCTCCCTGACTTCAGACTATACTACAAAACTACAGTTATCAAGACAGTATGGTACTGGCACAAAAACAGAAATACAGATCAATGGAACAGGATAGAAAGCCCAGAGATAAACCCACGCACATATGGTCACCTTATTCTTGATAAAGGAGGCAAGAATATACAATGGAGAAAAGACAGCCTCTTCAATAAGTGGTGCTGGGAAAATTGGACAGCTACATGTAAAAGAATGAAGTTAGAACACTCCCTAACACCATACACAAAAATAAACTCAAAATGGATTAAAGACCTAAATGTAAGGCCAGAAACTATCAAACTCTTAGAGGAAAACATAGGCAGAACACTCTAAGACATAAATCACAGCAAGATCCTTTTTGACCCACCTCCTAGAGAAATGGAAATAAAAACAAAAATAAACAAATGGCACCTAATGAAACTTAAAAGCTTTTGCACAGCAAAGGAAAGCATAAACAAGACGAAAAGACAACCCTCAGAATGGGAGAAAATATTTGCAAATGAAGCAACTGACAAAGGATTAATCTCCAAAATATATAAGCAGCTCATGCAGCTCAATATCAAAAAAACAAACAAACGAATCCAAAAATGGGCAGAAGACCTAAATAGACATTTCTCCAAAGAAGATATACAGATTGCCAACAAACACATGAAAGAATGCTCAACATCATTAATCATTAGAGAAATGCAAATCATTAGAGAAATGCCCCAATACTGGGCATACACCCTGAGAAAACCATAATTCAAAAAGAGACATGCACCACAATGTTCATTGCAGCACTCCTTACAACAGCCAGGACATGGAAGCAACCTAAGTGTCCATTGACATATGAATGGATAAAGAAGATGGGGCACATATATACAATGGAATATTACTCAGCCATAAAAAGAAACGAAATTGAGTTATTTGTAGTGAGGTAGATGGACCTAGAGTCTGTCATACAGAGTGAAGTAAGTCAGAAAGAGAAAAACAAATACCGTATGCTAACACATATATATGGAATCTAAAAAAACAAACAAAAAATGGTCATGAAGAACCTAGGGGCAGGACGGGAATAAAGACACAGACCTACTAGAGAATGGACTTGAGGACACGAGGAGGGGGAAGGGTAAGCTGGGACAAAGTGAGAGAGTGGCATGGACATATATACACTACCAAATGTAAAACCGATAGCTAGTGGGAAGCAGCCGCATAGCACAAGGAGATCAGCCCGGTGCTTTGTGACCACCTAGAGGGGTGGGATAGGGAGGGTGGGAGGGAGTGCAAGAGGGAGGAGATATGGGGATATATGTATATGTATAGCTGATTCACTTTGTTATTAAGCAGAAACTAACACACCATTGTAAAGCAATTATACTCCAATAAAGATGTTTAAAAATAAACAAACAAGTAAATAAATACTACTTAAAATAATGTAGAGTCCTCTCCATGGAGGGATTGGGGAAATTTTGTGAGAATTCATTCATCTATCCCTTATTTATGGATTCCAATGTTCCTTGCACTAGGCTAGAAACTGAGGACACAAAAAGAATGATTAGATTTACACTCTCCCAAGGAAAGCCCTGATGAACCCAAATAGCTGTAGAAAAAGACTTGGAAAAAATTATGGCACAATGAAGAAATTAATGTTCAAAGCTCAATAGAAGAAGAAGAAAGGAGGAAGTTTCAGAGACATCATGAATAACATGACCATCGAAGGATGGAAGTCATTGTGTTAAGACAATTGTGCCACACTAGAGGTAATTCAGAGAAAAGATGGTGGCAAAAAGGAAGTGGTAATCAACCTCACCTGTGGAAAGCAGGAGAGACTCTGGCAATGCTACATAGAGGATGAGTTAATTAAAATTTTATTCATAGACTTTTTCTGTTTTGTTCATCACAGTATTCTCTGCCCTGAATATTATGCAAATATATGATTGAATTTTTATGTGTTGATCTGGAAATATGACCACGATTTTAAATGGGAAAAGCAAGGGATTGAATGTGTCAAGAACCATCAACAAATTCTTTAAAGAATGGATTAGGGGCTTTGTTGGCCATTTGCCATGTTACAATGTTTTCTTCATCTGAGAAGATATAGACTTGCTAAACTGTCACTGGAAGAGCATGATATAGTAAGATACAGGCTGTTCTACTTCCAAATGGTAATTCATGTATAATATAATAAGCGGAATGAAATGGAACATGGGAACTTCTCTAGCTTTTATATCTATCTTGCATTAAGTCATAAGGCATTTGTACATGCTTGCTACTTAATGCTAATCTTTATTACAGATTAAAGGGAAACCCATTGCTCAATGCTCTCATAAGAAATTTTGTGATTGGCTAATATCACCATCAATTATCTGGGAATAAAGAGGGAGACAGTCACCTCGAAAGAGGGAACAGGTTCGATTCACAGGTTTAATTATAGCAAAACGATATCTTCTTTTATCATAGACTTCGGGGGTTAGGAGTAAAGAATTATCCTCAAATCATTGATTATGACTTTGAGATGCTGATTCTAAAATTTTTATGAAGGACAAAAGTCCAAGAAAAGCCAAGGCCCTCTTAAGGGCCATTAGTGGAGGGGGATTTTCTCTTTAGATATTGAGTTTGTATAAAGCCGTAATAACTAGGAGAGTGCAATTTTGGCACAGAAAAAAGCAAATTCTATTACCAAGGTAATAGAATAGAGAGCTTAGAAATAGACCAACATCTGTGGAAACTTGATAAATGCAGAGGTAGCATTGCAGACTCTGAGAAAAGGAGGATCTACTTAATAAATAATACTGGAAAAACTTATTAGGCACAAAAAAGATTACTTTAAGGTATTTTTAATTTTACATACAATGTAAGACTTAATTATTCCTCTAAAAAATATAACAGAACTAAAATTTCCTTTGACCCTTCTATCCCCAGTGCTAGCACTTATGCTCCCTATCCTTAGGCAATAATAATAACTAACATTTGTTTGATTTGAAGTGGAAATTTGACTGAGACATCATGAGACAAAAGGTATCACATGTCAAAGGAGGTGCTGGACCACATGCAAAATTTGTAAACAAGGTATCAAGAAACAAGTTACATGACTCTTATCCCTTCATTCACATCAATGGCATAACAGTATTCAGAGTTAGAAATTAGAATGGGGACGTTTCTTTGGAGAATGCTGCATATTGAGTACTAAGGAAGAGGGTTGAAGGGTACTGTCCCCTGAAGTCCAAGAAAAGGGGTCTGAGAATCTTAATATGTGCCACATGCAATGCAGAGACCACAGTGGACAGTGGTCTGAGTGACACCTGGAAAATCCAATGGCAATGGCTGTCTAGCTGCTTTGACAATGAAAGGAAAAGAGATCAGACAGGACTCCCAGAATCTTCTGAGGGTAGGAAATATGTGTTTCCTAAGGACCCAATATGTGTCACATTCCTATCAGATTAACAGACTTCATAGAAAGAAGCAAGAAATACCTTTGGGCTGAAAAAAAGTAAGCAACCAGCAAGAAAAGGGATGCTTTTGTTCTCATCAAGCAGGATTCTTTTAGGAGATTCCCAGCAAGGGTGTTCTCTGGAGAACAAAAGAGAAAGATTCTGCTTTAAACATCTGCCAAGTCCAGCATGCACTGATACTGGACTAATACGAGAGTACCCTCCAAGTGGGAACTTCTTTGTGCCTTGTTCGTCTTCTCCCTTCCCCCATTGCTGTTAGCAAGAAGAGATTAAAGTTGAAGGTTAATTGAAGAAAGGAATAAAGAAAAAAAAACTGACCAAATGATTACCTTCTCAACCACAGGCTTCCTTTCTGCCATGGAAATGAACTGAGAAAGGGAAGAGGGGGAGATATTTTAAATTTAAAGCAAGATTGAAGTTTTGGCTATCATGTGGACTGAACGTGTTGATATGAACCTGAGATTGCATTTTATCATTAGAGAACTGTTTGTGTTACCTAAACATTACTAGAAAAATCATGGTGCCTGATGCAATTTCCATGCAGAGACAGAAGAAAACTAGATCCACAGAATGGATGTAATGGGATAGTGGGAGAGACAAACAGTATAGCTGTATGATTACATCCCACAAGTGATGTTATTAAATGTAATGATTGGAACTGATTTAATCCTGAAAATAATCTTATAGGAGAGGTCTTATTATTATTCTCACTTAGCAGAAGAGTCAGACTCATAAGGAGGTTAAACAACTTATTTAAGTAGATTCAAGAAGTAATTAATGGAGCAGGATTACTTCTTTACTCTTACAACAGGGGATGAAAGTGGCTGCAGGATAAAGAGAGAGTAGAAAGTTTGGAGAGTATGTGATAAAGGAGCATTCCCTCTCTTGAAGGAAGGTGGTGTACTTGAGAGTAGAAAGAAGGCAGAGTCTCTTCAGCATGGGAGAAAATACCCCCACTCTTAGTTGCCTAGAAAATCAAGCCAAGCACTAAGAGGATTACTATGTTTCCTTGAGGCTGGAATTAGCCAAAAATACAAGAAGAGGCATATATGCTTGGTTCTTTTTCTGAACTTTCTTATATGTACCATTGAATTATTCACTTATTCCTACATTATATCGTGTTTTAATTAACATAGCTTTAGAATATGTTTTCTGACCAGATGGGGCAATTTCAGTCTCTTTGATCTCCTGTTTCTAACTTGGTATGGCTGTTGTTATACATGTATTCTTCCATGTAAATTTTAGAATTAATTTGCCATGGTCCATTAAAAATCCTGGTGAGATTTTAATTGTGATTATAGATTAATTTGAGAGTGAATTGATATCTTTAGAATATTAGTTCTACCTACCCATGAACAGACATCATTTTTATTAGTACCTCTTGACTGGCCTTCAGTTAAGTCTTACAGTTTTTCCCATAAAGGTCTTGCAAATTCCTTGATCGATTAATTACTAAGTTTCTATAGTCTTAGTTAATACCTTCTTCTAATACATCTTCCAGTACATTATGTTTGTAATGAAAGAACTACTGATTTTCATTTTGATACTACAGTCTATATTTTATACATTATTTTATATCTTATTCAGTTATCTAATGATTATCTTATTAGTACTAATGGTCTTTCATGACTCTCTCTGTTTATCTATGGAGATAGATATTCATTGGTGAAAAGGAGAGAAATGTGAACATAGCTTTTTATCATGGCAAAGATGTGGAAATTTTCAGATGGGCAACTTCTAAATATTGAATCAGTATTTTAATATTACATTAATATTTTTACTATTTTCTAAGTTGTTTTATTTATTGGGGTATATGTGGGAAATGTGAAATAGATATTTGCTAAGTTTCTGTCATTACCCACTTACTGGGCTAGACATGTTATATTCATGAGCTCGAAATCTTCATATTAATTCCCCCAATTAAGTATCACTAACCACATTTTACAGCTGTAGAAAGTGAGTTTTAAACAATTTAATTAATATAACCTATTGATTTGGTGTAGCTGAGCTGATGTTCTTTATTTTTACTGAAATGAAGAAAAAATGAAATTAAAAAGATTTATATTAAAAACAAATTTAGCATATGAATTGCATTTTTCAAAAGATTTGAAATATTAATAGATTTGAAATATGCTTTGATTAACCCAAAGAACCCATTTACACACAGAGACTGCACTTAATGAATAAAATAGATGGTACTCTGGTTCAGGAGAAGAAAATTAATTTAATAAGTCTGGACCAATGTTATGTAGAAACTTGTCTTCTAGACCATGAATGAAATCAAGTTGGTTCAAAAGACTAGTTCAGTTGCCATATAAACATATGCCCTCCAGGTTCTAGAGAAGATCTGAGTGTTGCACGTTGTGGCAGAGACTGCTAGATGCCTACTTGGTTTTCTCCTTCCTTACAGAGCCCTGAGGAAAGTGTCCTGCTGACAAATGACATTTCCCAGCCTCCTAGCATACAGGAGAATTAAAGGAGGGTCTTTGGGTGGGGCTTACAGGAAGCTCACATCGCCCTCCCTTTTTCCTGCTTCTAGGCTGTAGCTCAGTTGGGGTGGTTGGACCTCAAGCAGAAATCTAGGTCAATGAGGAAAATTAAAAATGGAAACACAAGCTAAGATTGCTAGAACAGAAAGTAGATAAAATAGGGGGCCCTGGTGACTGTTGGAGCTGCCGTACAGCCCCAGACCACCTACCTCTGTACTTCTTTTACACAAGAGAAAAATGAACTTCTATCATGTGTATGCCACTGTTATTCTGAATTTCTAATACAGCAGCTGAATGCAAATCCTAACTGACACATACATGTTATAAAAAAAAGATACTTTGAGGCAAATGTCATATATATGTATACATATACATACAGTATATATCTCACACATATACACATATGTGCATTTATACACATGTATATATTGTACACATATAAATGTGTATATGTACATATAGTGTGTGTATATTCAGTATATATATCTTATGTGCACACACAGACACACACACATCCAATTCTATATGTCCCTTGAAGTTGTTACCTTGGACAAACTTGACTTAGTTATTCTATTATGATTGCTGTGGATATTTGCTATGGTGATTTGATAAGAGCAGCCCAAGTTGTTGGTCATGCCACCAGCAATGCTCATTAAAAAAAGAAGAAGAAGAAGAAACAAAGAAATCAATTTTATTTTCCATATGTGCAGCCTTGGGCACAGCATTGGTGGAAGTGGGGAATCACTAACATTGTTCGGTGGAAAACTGAAGATTGCCATTCATTTCTTTCTGTTTTTAAATAAGTGAACTAGAGATTTCAAATTATAATTTTTATAGAAGTGTAAACTAAGGGGAAAAGTCAGCATTTAAGTAAGGACTAATGATAAACCAAGTCTTTGGCTGGTAACACTTTATTTTGTAAGGGTGGTATTAAAACTACCTTCCCTTCTTCTTCCATCTGTCAGGCTATATTTAGGATGATATCAGTACAATTATGTCTTTAATAAAAAGCTCCTTCAAAGAAAATTGCATTTAGTTAGAAAAGGAATGAAGGAGTCATGTCACACTTGGTGATATAAGGTCACTTCAGTCATCAGAGTGTGAAAACCATTTCTCCAGATGGCAGCTTCCTGCTTAGCTGAGCTCATGATTCCCAGCAGTAGGGTTTTTTTTTTTCTTTTTGAAGCATATTTACTATCACATATATGTGGATGGTTAACTTTTAATCATATGACTTTTTGGCAAAAACAAACACCAATATATATATTTCCAAAGTATTTTTCAAAGCAAAATATCATGCTTTTGATCTTCACCTATTTTTAGGATGAAAAAATGATGCTTAGCTACATTAAAAACATAGTTCCATGTAATACAATTTGCCAGTTTAGCAGGGCTTAATTGTTGGTAGAAATGATATACTAGGTCTGCTGAGTCTTAATAAGCAATTTCCTTAGGTTAATAAGCAATAGATACCTTCCATGCATGTAGGAGAAATAAATAAGATCATACTGGTAGTTAAAAAGTATTGCTTTATTATTAGCCTTTAAAAATAACCTCTAAGTGGCAGGAATTATGTTGTGTGCTAGGGCAGTAATGTTGAACAAAAGAGAGAGATTCCTGCCCTCAAACAGACAATATAGGCAATCATATATGGTCATATATTTATAGTCCTGCTACTCTTTGAAACAAAGCACATGGTTATAAGAGCATGTCTTAGAAAGATCTGATATATTCCAAGGGGACAGAGAAGGCTTCATCTGAAGAATAATATGGAAATGAGATCTCAAGAATGACTGGAAGTTAACTGGGCAAAAGTGTGGAAAAACAAAAAAGAAGTCAATGTGTCAGGAAGTCAATGTGTCTGAAAGTCAGAGAGCAAAGGGGAAAAAGGTCCAGGATGTCTGGAGAGATCACTTAGGGAGGGCCTTTTAGATCTTGTTTAGGATTTTGGTTTTTATTCTAGGAACACAGGAAAGTCTTTAATATTTTAAGCAGGAAAGTGACATAATCAGATTTATATTTTAAATGATTATCATAGATATAGTGTAGACCCTGTACTGTAAAGAAATGAGTGGTAGTGGTTAAAGGCAGACCTAGTGAAAACACTGAGGATGACATTGATGTAATCCTTGTGAATTAAAGGAAATTAGTCCCCAATATTACATTTTAGCCAGACAGACTTCCTGTCTCCTTAGATATAAAAATAAAGCTGTGTATAGATGTAGACACACTATGGTGTGGACAGAGAGGATATAATTGAAGGGAATAGAGGAAAACAGTATATATAAAGAAAGATAATTAGATCTCACAACAGACTTCTCATCACAACACAGAGGTGTCAAGATAATGGAATATTTTTAAACTGCTGAGCCAAAATAGTGATTAATGTAGAGCTCTATGGGATGTTGAACTGTTATTCAAGAATGAGTGTAGGGCTTCCCTGGTGGCGCAGTGGTTGAGAGTCCGCCTGCCGATGCAGGGTACATGGGTTCGTGTCCCGGTCCGGGAAGATCCCACATGCCGCGGAGCGGCTGGGCCCATGAGCCATGGCTGCTGAGCCTGCGCGTCCGGAGCCTGTGCTCCGCAACGGGAGAGGCCACAACAGTGAGAGGCCCGCGTACCAAAAAAAAAAAAAAAAAAAATGAGTGTAAATTAAAGATATTTTCAGATATACTGAGAGATTTTACTACTTGCATGTACTTAGTGAAAGAGATAATAAATAAGATACATTATAGGAAGAGATAATGAGCCAAGAATGAAGGAGTTGGATGCAAAAAGTAATGATAAGTAATTGAGAAAGATATGAGTAAATCCAAATAGTCTAAAAAAGAAGTAATATTTAAAAATTTAAATACAAAATAATCAACAATAATAGTTTTTTAGGACAGAGAGGAATGATCATATTTACAGCAGTTTAAGGTCCCTTTAAAGGAGAAAGGTAGAATTGTAGACAAAATTAAGACATTGTTAAGTGAAGTTTATGTATTAAAAATTTAAGGATCACCACTATAATAATAGAAATAACATGGATAACTTCCCAAATGGTTTTAAGGCAAAAGGAGGAAAAACAAACCTTGATAAATCTAACAGAAAGGAGAAAAGAAGATTCTAAAAAATTTTAGTAAATAGGAAACACAATACAAAATGAAAAAATTAAATATACAAATAATCACAAAATATATAAATAGAAGATGATATACAGATCATTAACATCTTTTCTCACTCTTTCTCCAACACTTCCATCCAAACTCACGTGATAGGTTTACCACTGGAATGAGCGGTTTTAGTGGGAGGCCAGGCTCAACTTCGTGGAGCTGGCGTTTTATTCTTTAGAGAGAGAATTTAAGGAAGCCTTGGATATGCCTCTAGTTAAAGGGCTTCCATACTTCACTGGCAGAGAGTGAAATGTGTATTTTTTGCTTATAATTTAGATTTAAATGGGATGTCAGTTTCCTATAATTTCCTACAGAGTACATCATACTTTAAAACATATAGGCATAATTTCACAGTTGCTTATCATCGGTGAGACTTCTTGGCAGAACAGATATAATTGACCTGATCTTACAGGTAGTCTTTCTAAATATATCAGAGTGGAGTCAGCATGCAAGGCTTTTACATCCCCTGAGGTTCTATATCTGCTACAAGTGGCTCCTGCAGCAGATGGATGAGTGTGCAGAAATCCTTAGTGGCTTCGTGGTACCTTTGTTTACAAACTGTACTTCCTATTCATCTCAGTCTAATCAGTCAGAAAGTTAATAAACCCCAAAGTACTTGCTCATTTACATTGCTCCATTTTGAAGTAAGAGACCCCCAAATTCTCTTTTGGCTCACATGATATGACCGGGTCCGTAGGTCAATTGAAATCAATCTTGCTACCCAGGCTCTAGTTGACTGGCCAGATTTTGGTACCTTACCTGAAAGTATGTTCATGTCTGAACACAAGACAGGTCAGGTGCCTCTAGACTCAAGTTAGGTCGCAACAACCTGGCATAATCATATCACCTTTTCTTGTTAGTGTAAAGTTAATAGAAAAAGAAATAAGAGGAGGAAAAAGAGTAGTTGTTTTGAACAGTGCCCGGTTATGTTTGGGTACTCGTGATGGCTGTTGTAGTTCTCAGTCTTGCATGCTCTGGGTACAGTGTAACTTTGCTGTCCATGCTACCCTATGGGGAGAACTCCTTCCATAAACCATCACTGCTGAAGGTAATCTGTGCATAATCTGTCTTTGTGATCCTGAAAATTACAGTCAAGAAAGAATCCCAGGGTAGGGATATCAGTCAGGGCAATTTCAGGGAGGGAGACTTGAATATTGTAAACCCAGGTTAAAGCAGATTTTAAAATGCCAAGTGCTGGCACAGATGTCTCCAGGTAACCAATGTCAGAGCAAGACAATCTTAAGGTGGAACTAAAGATCTAACCTCTCTCTCCTGCCTCCAGCCAAGATGGACCTAGGGAAACCTCATAATGGGATTGGTTCAGGAACCAATGGAGTTTGGAAGTAAAGAGCTAATGTAGTAGCACAGGAAGATCAGCTCCATGCTTTGTGACCACCTAGAGGGATGGGATAGGGAGGGTGGGAAGGAGACACAAGTGGGAGGAGATATGGGGATATATGTATATGTATAGCTGATTCACTTGTTATACAGCAGAAACTAACACACCATTGTAAAGCAATTATACTCCAATAAAAATGTTAAAAAAAGAGCTAATGTAGAATATATCCAGAACATACTTTTAGATGTGGTTTTCTCTAATGCTCTATTGAGAGAATTTCAATATTCTTCTACATTACTTTGCCTCTTTTCATAGCACTGATACAGTTTCTAAACAAATTTTCTCCCAAGTTGTTAGAAATGTGTCATAAAATAAATGACTTGTGTTTGACTTTCAAGTTATTTCTAGCACCAAGCATTAGCACTAAATGAAATCCTTCTAATATTTTCTATGGGGGGGGGGAATGTGTCAGATGCCTACAGCTTTTAGATTAGAGTCAATTTAAATTTGGTATGTTTCATCACACATAAAGGAAGTTTATTCAGAAACTATCAAGCATGTGTCAAGGTGTTATCTGATAGAAAATTCACCCTGTGCTTCAGAAATAAATACAGGTGAATCACTTCCCTCCTATATCTCTGCAAAACAAATTTATTTTGTTGAATGTCTTGGGAATTCAGCTCAGAATGAGAGAACACAGAATGTTTTAACTGAAAAAGAGAAAAAAACCTGAAGAGATCAGCTAGGCTAATCCTTTAGTTTTACAAAGGAAGAAACCAAGACCCATATGATAAGTTTCTCTCTTTGGGTCACACAAAAAGCGAGTAGCCTAAAATAATGATTTCATGGCAAGCACTCCAGTGGTCTTTGGACCATAAAATGATCCTTCTGCTGTCAATAGCATTAAAAGTTTTCTCTCCACTCACACTGAGGATGTATATTCTCCATAAAAAGAGAATTACTGTGATATTTTCTTTGCTTCAGAAATGTTTTCCAGGTTTCTTCTCCCACTTAACTCCTTCATATCAGGTTTCCTTCTATGGATTTCTAGGAATCTGTCTGGCTGATTCATTTGGATGGCCTGTCCTGGCTTTGGGTTAGGTCTCTTCCTAAATGCTACCTCCCCCTTGGATTCTCTCACCTTAGCCTCATTCATTTCAGCACTGAATCCCTGCACCAAACAGTGCACATTCTCAGGAACTTGAATTTTGTGCTTGCTCCTAGACTCAGATCAGCCTAAAATCCCAGGATAATCTGAGAAGTCTTAGCCATCTCCACATTAGTACTTGATGAGCCATCTAAAGCAAATATTGTTCCCTTAGTAGAATCGTAATACAATTTCGCTGTAGAAAATTTAGAATATGAAGAACTTCAAAAAGAAAATCTATATTTTTCATCACCCACTCATAAACATTTTTGGTTTATTTATTCATTCATTTATGCATGTATTCATTGATTAATATGTCTTTACTGAGCACTCACTGTATGTCAGGACCTGTTCTAGAGCTTCAAGATATATAGCAGGGAAAGAAAAGTCCCTGCTTGTGGAATTTATAGTGTAGAGATCCAGACAGTAAACAGGAAATTACAATACAGGGTAGTGAATAAAAGGGGAAGAAGAGTGATATAAGATTACCTAAGAAGTGCACCTGCTCAAACTTGGAGGAGTCAAGGAAGTCTTCCTCAATGAAATAATGTCTTAGGTGAGACCTGAAGGAAGTAAACGATTTAATCAAATAAAGAGGGGCAGGGTGGATGGAGGAATGTTTCAGGCAGAAGGTACAGCCTTGACAAAGGCTACAAGGTGAAAGAGAATAGTATGTGTGAATAAATAAAAGAAGTTCAATATGGTTGAAGTCTAGAATAGAAGGTGGTTAGTGGAAAAGGGCAAGGTGAGTGAAAAATGCTGGAGCGAGCTCCTGCAGAGCCTTACAAACCCAGGGTGGAGTTTGGTCTCAGTTCCAAGAGTGAATGTATGCCCTTGAAAGTTTTAAGCCTGGGAGTAACATGATCCAATCTGTTCCAAAAGAATCATTTTGGCTACAATGTGGAGGATGGATGGGATGGGGAGAAACCCAGAATCAGAGATGCCACTTTAGAGATATTTGGAGAACTCAGGCAAAAGATAATGGTGGTCTAGAAAGAAGTCAGGGTTGTGTGGATGGAAAGAAAAGCACAGATTTAAGAAACGTTTAGATGGTAAAATCAATTTCACTCTGTATTTCAACCCAGGGGTCTTTTGTTTTTCTTTCCTTTACCAGTAATTTTCTCTTCCATGCCACATTGCCTTTCTCATGGCTGAAAACTTCAGGTCTTAACTTAATGTCATCTTCCTGACCGTCCTATTTAAAATGTCTCCCATCATCATTATGTCAGAGCATCTATTTTATTTCTTCACAGAACTATAAAAATATGTAACAACTTTATTTTTAATGACATAATTAAGTGTCTGTTTCCCATTAGACAAGAAGAAGCTACATGGATGCAGGTACCATTTCTATTTTAGATCCATATGGAGTGCCCTTTGGACCTTCCACTTAGGTGGTGGGGGTCTGGATTCAAATATATGTCAGTGCATTTCTCCCCATTGTACTCCATCCTATAATTTCTTAATTATTAAATAGGACCAACTAGTGATAATCGCACATTCTCTTATAACAGGGTCACATTTTGTATTCTCCCTTTATCAGGTTAATGTGTAGGATTTGTGTAATCATTGTATCTGTCTGATCTACTTCTGCTAGATATAGAAGAGGATATAAGCTGAGATGTGAAGTTGAGTACAATCTATTTGAAAATATGTTCATGTTTATGGACAGATGCTATACATCATAAGATACCAAGAGCCCTCCAAAAGCTGAAATAATATCTGCAGAGTCAAATTAAGTAAATTGGGGATAACAGTTGCCCTGCCTGTCTCTTTAAGTTCATCTTGTTGGACCATGGGTTGCTATGATGAGAGGTGATGCTTATACATAAGAATAGTATTCAATTTTCCAATGAGAAAAGTGTATGTGTGTGTGTATGTGTGTGTGTGTGTGTGTGTGTGTGTGTGTGTGTGTGTGTGTCTGCGCACATGTGCATGTTTAAATAAGCCTTGGTCAAAAAATGTATTCTTTGGAGCTAGACTTGAGGAAGCCATGGCTTTGTTCTTATTACCAGGGCAGGCATGGGTTCAATAAAGTTTTACAAGGTTCTTAAGCCAAACTGGTCTCTCTGCTCTTATATGACCCTCAGGACTCCAAAAGGGTATGGCTTTTGGACCCATAAATAAAGTCCCAAAATAAAGGGGACTCTTGATACTAGTAAAATTTTTCTTCCAAGTTGCTGTATTCTTGCCAAGTTTTTCATTCACTCTGATTTTAAAAATAACTGGAGATGTACAAATATTTTACCTATCAAAGTCAATCTAAGTGTAAATGAATCTTTGAGATCATTAGAATCTGGAAGCAGTGTGGGAGTGAGATGAAGTCCAGTACCAACCCACCTCAAAACCCAGAACATTGCTGCCACTGTCCCTAACAGTTGGAATAAAGCTGTGACACCAGCTGCCTCGTTTGGGAAGTGAGAGAGAAGGATTTTGAATTCTCTGTGGTAAACCTTAAAGCTTTCATGCTAAAATCCTCCTCTCCTCCCACTCTTTTCCCTTTTTAGGAAGCTTGTGGATGACCACCTGGTGTTCTGAATCATTAATTCATGGAAGACATTCTATCAGGAATTACATGGCACAGGCAGCCTGACAACTGCCATTGAAACCCTTCAAGCTCCTCATTCACTTTAATTCACTTCAGTAATTATTTATTGGACACCTACTATCATACCCAGCCTGGTGATAGGCAATGAAGCTTTCAAATGAAGAGAACATATAATTCTTACCCTGGAGATTTAAAAAATTTATTTAATGTTGGATTCAATTTTTGGAAGAGCAGATGAAATATTACATGAAACAAAAATTTTTCCAAAATTTACATAAGTATTTCAAAGCACTGTAGCAGTAACAAAATGGAGGAAAACTAGCTTCAGTGCTTGAGTTCTTGCTAAGCAAGAGGTGCTATACATGTATAGGCACTGGGTACTTTTCACATGTCATCTCACTGAATTCTCAAAGCTACCTTAGGAGAAAGACAGGAAAACTCCCACATTAAACATGGAGAAATAGAGGTCTGGGGTAAGACTGGTTAACTAATCTTCCTCAATAGTTGATTCTTCAATCAAGGAATTGTGAATCCAAAGTTTACTAAGACAAGGTGTAAACTTCCACATGACTGTAATAAGTAAGACAATTGAGTGAGTTTGAGAAACCACAAGGGACTCCAGGTAGAACAGGCTGTCAGGTGACTGAATCTGAAGCATGTGTTAAGAGTGGCAAGAAAGATGAAGAATATCAAAAGGCAGATGAGATGGGTACAGAAAATCAAGTGACAAAAAAAGGTGGCAGATGTCTGAAATTCAGATTAAATGATTAAAATGACAGATTCTGTAGGAATTGAGGGAGCACAGCGACAATGAGCATAAAGCAAATCACCACTAAGAAGACTTTACCAGCAACATAGTTCTGGTTTTTGATGGTTCCTAGGTGGTAGAAACTTATCCCAGGCAATAGGGGGCAGATGAGTCAGGGATGGGGCTTCTGGAATTAGGAATATTAACATCTTTGATGGACCAATTTTTTTCCCATTTGAGATGTCTATAATTATAAGAATATTTTTTAGTTTATATTTTCTTCATGAAGCCTTGAAATAAATCATTTTCATTACATTTCTCAATTATAAAGGTTAGTTAATTGGCAAATATCAACTGATATTCTCCTTAGGTTATCATAACTAAATATTTTGTGTTTTCATTTTGTACAGACATCCTGGGACTAATAACTGGTTTTTCAAAATGTAATGGTTACCAAACAAGAAAATTAGTAGCACAATTGGTTAGCTCCACAGAGAACAGCATGATTAGGAATTCCGCCTTGCTTAAATCTTCTAGATAATACATTTGAAGTTTTATGGTTATTTTCCTAGTGTTCTTGCATGCATTTAGAACATAAGCTTCAATCTGGCAAAAATCTCTCCATCAAAAAGAGATGTCTCGGGCTTCCCTGGTGGCGCAGTGGTTGAGAGTCCGCCTGCTGATGCAGGGGACACGGGTTCGTGCCCCGGTCCAGGAAGATCCCACATGCCGCGGAGCGGCTGGGCCTGTGAGCCATGGCTGCTGAGCCTGTGCGTCCGGAGCCTGTGCTCCGCAACGGCAGAGGCCACAGCAGTGAGAGGCCTGCGTACCGCAAAAAAAGAAAAATAAATAAATAAAAAATTTCATCCTCTTCATGGGATGTTTTATGGTGTGGTAGAAATAGCACTGTGTTTAGACCTAAACTAAGGTTCCATTTACGTCATCATCTACAAGTTAAATAACTCATGAAACATTTGTTTCACCTTTAAAATGAAGTTGCATGGTTTGTAAAATGAAAAAATAAAGCAACAATCTATGTTGTGAGAGTAAACAAGATAACAGTTGTGAGTCACCTAATGCCTGTCATACAAAAGGTACTCAATAAACGCTTTATTTCTCTTTTTCTTGATTTAGTTTTTTGCTTAAGTCATTTTGCTTCATTTTTTTTATCATAGTACCATAGCGATACTAAGGGACTGACATCTTTCCAAACATTCTGTGCAACTCTCACTGCTTCCCTGGGAGAGGCAGGACATCTCAGCACAAATTGTAACCAGGTGAGCTGGGTTGTCTCTTACCAACTCAGCACCATCATTACTCCCTTCCAAGGCTGGAAACTACATTTCCCTAAACCCTTTCCCTGTGTGGTTCTAGCTTAGAGGCTGCTAATGAGAGAAACTGTGATGTTTTGAAGGCAAAAGTGAAGAGGAAGCCATATTCTCAAAAGGCATGGGTGGCTTTCTACAGATATTTCTGTGGGTCATAGTGGCCAGAAACAGTGGTTTCTCAGATTCCTGTGTGAGCTCCAACTTCTCCACCCTCTCTAGTGCTATAGGCTGAAGTCGTCAGTGACTGTTTCCCAATCCTCCAGCCTGCCACATTTGTGTAAACCTAATTCCTCTATTAATTTTCTCATTCCAGTGATACTTGTAGTGGTTCTATTTTTCTACCCAAACTGACGGATTATACCTGTACCCTGCCACTTATTCTGCTGTTATACTTCCCAGCTAATATGTTTTCTAACAAATACTTATTCGATATAGGATACCCCCAAAGCACTTTCCAATTCTCTTTAAGTATCCCCAGGGAAATGCATCTACTTTGGAAAAGCCTGGTTGTGTTTCATCTTTAACATGTAGGTCTCCACCATTACTTTTCATGAAAGCTTAGTTGGGTGTGCCAGGTTAATGATCTCTGAGCCATACTAAAGTGCAGTCCGGGCCAGAATGAGCTTAAGCAGTCTCCTGTACTAAAATTATAAGCGGAGGTGTTCAAAGAGCAATTAACACAGGCATTTAAACTAACTATTGGATGTTTGATTCTATTATTTCAATCAAATTTTACAATATCATCTCATCAGTTTCTTATCTTATTTGCGAGATAGTACAGGACTTTGTTTTCAAGGCTAGCTTTAAAATAAAACCTAAATAAATCCAAACTTTATTTCCCAAATGGTGAATTCTTTGTCTTACAAAAACTTCCTGAAGGTAGACTGAGTAAGGCTCTGGTCCACCAGCTGGAGTGATTAATTGTACTCTAGTCAATGCTAGATCTGACCGTAAGAGACATAGCTCATTTCAAATCATAAAAATGCTATACTTTGTCAAACAGGAGTTATGATATGACCTATTTTCAAATTAGGTGAAAGAATTTTACAGTCTAGTAACAACCATCATAGACACAAAATTGATAGCTCTTTTTTAGTGTTCTTCTGCTTTTGTTATTTGCTTATTTACTTTGTTTTCATTTTAGTCTAGAAGACATCTAACTTATAGAATACCTATTATGAGCCAGGAACATTACAAGATTAATCATTTGAGTTAGATATTTTTATCCTCATGTTATAGATGAGCAAACTGAAGCTGAGGAAGATTAATAAAGTTATTCAAGGTAATCAGGAAGTAGCAGAACTAGTATCCAATCCTTGGTCTGTTTGATTCCATAATGGGTGTACGTCTTACTCTTCCAGTCTGCTTCACATTATAGATCTTATTACTTTCTAAGAAAAAATTATCCAGAAAGAAGCATTTCTTGTGACCCATCAAGCTGAATAAAGAATAAAATTTAGTGTTCAGTTGCTGCTCTCTTTTATCTCCTTAGGAGACTATTGAAATTGAAGACCTATGTGACCAGGACCCTTGATTCCAGGCACATCCTGCACAGCAGAGTCACAATATTATTTTTTCTGCCAATCTATAGAAAGTTTGAATATTGCATGCCAGAGGACATTCTTTGTGAGACATTAGCTGATTCCTGATGCCAATGGGACATTTGTCTGTGTTTCAGCTAGACTATACTCATTTCACAAAGTTCCTCTCCATGCCTTAGTTTTGGGTCCCTTTAAAAAAATTAAATAAAATATCATTAAAAGCTCTCTGTAAATTGAAAGGTTTACATTGTGCAATGGTTTGGATAGACAATACAGAGAGTTGTAATCTAGTATCTATGAATGAATACCTTTGTAGGAATGGTCTTATGACCACATGGGATGTGAAAAACTCTCTATCTCACCTCTGCTCTCTTCCAGTAGAGAAATGGAGGATTGGGGTGGGGGGTAGTGGTGGTATGGGTCAAGGTCAAGCACCACAACACTTCTGAGGTAGAGATTCAATATGAAGAGCCCATTTCTCATTTGAGGATCATAGTCTCTTGGCTCCACTTATGAAGGGTTTCCTACCACTGTGTCATGCAGTAAGATAGGTCAGGGACTTCCTCTTACCGGTAGGCCTGGAAAGCCTCGGAGTGGGCAACTGAGCATGGTTATGCTATGCCGCTTACCTCCTGAGTGGCGCAATCTCAAAGGCTAAGATAAGGGGTGAGATTTGGGTAAAGGGCCTTAAGAGTCCAGAGTTTACTCTAAGCCAAAGTTCTGAACTCTGTTCCACTGCATTTTTACATAAATATTAATGGGAATTCCAGAGTTAAATGTGTCTAAAATGAAAGCCAGCATAATATATCAGCTTTTAATATTTACAATAGCACCTTAATGCTTTTGGAAAATCTTAAGGAAGTCTCCTTACCTTTGTTTAATAGTTTCTCAAGCTTATTTGAGCCCTGAACATTATTTTTCATGTTTTTTCTTGCTTAATAGTGTTCCACGGGACACTAAGTTTGGGAAACTCTGGTCTGGGTATTAGACTAAAAGGGCAACAGGGGGCCTCAAGACTTATGCCAGGGCCAAGGATTCCACATAGAGATCTGGGGCCAATATCCTGCTGTGACCACCCCCCCCCCCCGCCCACAGCAGGCCAGTTATACTCCATCTTTTCTCACAATACTGATCATGGTTATAGATCTTTCATTACAAAAGAGCAAATTCTTTCCATTTGTATCAGTGAATTGGCATCCTGGGTTGTAGAGGCTTGTCTAATGCCAGAGGAATACAACAAAAGTGGTATATCTATCATCTAGCTGCTGATTCTATTTTGAAGATAAATCAATTCTAACTGGATTGAATGTATTTTATGTTTTCAATCCTGTTCATTTGCTATCTTTTGTTATATTCAGTCACATCTTGGCAAAACATTGATTTGTTTTGTCTAGCTTTCTTGTCTCCTGCAATATTAGCCTAGAAAAAATTTTTGAGAGGCCAGGAACTAGAGAGTATTTTCTCTTGAAATAGCTACCCATCTGAAGCACACAGCATTTGGCCAACTGCTCTTCATTGCATGAATTGTTCATCCTGGGTATAACTGATTGATCTTTTCTGACAACCGGTAGTATAGTTTTCTTGGACTGAGAATGTTCTATTATGGATAAGGATGAACAGATGATTAAAAATCATACACAGGGCTTCCCTGGTGGCACAGTGGTTGAGAATATGCCTGCAAATGCAGGGGACATGGGTTCGAGCCCTGGTCTGGGAAGATCCCACATGCCACAGAGCAACTGGGCCCGTGAGCCACAATTACTGAGCCTGCGTGTCTGGAGCCTGTGCTCCGCAACAACAGAGGCCGCGATAGTGAGAGGCCCGCGCACCGCGATGAAGAGTGGCCCCCGCTTGCCACAACTAGAGAAAGCCCTCGCACAGAAACAAAGACCCAACACAGCCATAAATAAATAAAAAAGAAAATAACAAATAAAAAAAATCATACACAGATATTAGATGCTTGGGTAATCCCATATCAAAATGTCTTTTTCTAAAAAATGGAGAGAGCTATTAATTAAACAATATAGATTTAAATATAAATCTTCTTTAAAAAACATAACTATAGTTATTTAAATAAATTAGTTTTCTTTGTTTTATGAAAAGTGAATAATGTGTCAAGGTTTTGGTAAGAGTGTAGTCAAATTAAACCTGTTATGTATTGGAATAGACAGTAAAGTGCATTTTCTCACATGAAGAGAGCAAAACAGCAAAGAAATATTGGTGGCCCTAAAGTGAAATATCTTCAAAACTGAGAGAAAAAAAATGTGTTCTCTGCAAGCTTAATTAGTAAAGCACATGCACAACCTAATTGACCTGACAATGTAAGGGTTGAGGAAATGGACAATATTAAAGTTTCTTGGTACCAGATCCTCATATCAGCCTCTACAACCAAAGGGAACCGCACCCTGATCAGATACAGGAAGCATGATGCTAGGCTAATCATAATCAGTTGTTACTTTCAGGCTGAAGCAACATAAATTCAATTGCAAATGGTTTTATATATGAGTAGATGCTATATATAGCTACCCAGGGAAGATTGAGTCTTGAAAAAAAGAAGCAAAAAACAATCTCCATGCAGGGAAAGGGTCTTGGTTGATGAACTGAAGCCCTGTGTCTCCTTGACAGGTTGTCCCTGTGGTGGGAAGGAGTGCTTCATGTTACCTCAGCTCTGAGAGACTTTTAAAGATCCCTAAATCCCTTTGTTCTGCTTCT
This sequence comes from Phocoena sinus, assembly GCF_008692025.1. Taxonomy (NCBI): domain Eukaryota; kingdom Metazoa; phylum Chordata; class Mammalia; order Artiodactyla; family Phocoenidae; genus Phocoena; species Phocoena sinus. The sequence continues at coordinate 51,718,740 of NC_045779.1, read as the reverse complement.
GTACTGTCCGGGCAAAACTTTGATTTTACACTGGCTGCCCACTTGGCCCACCTGCAGTAAGAGTGCACATATTTGCAGATAGGAAAACTCCTGTCAATTTAGAATGAGCTGTCTTTCTTATGGCAAATCATCCTTGGGTAATAGGAAAAAACTCTAGTTCCTATATTTGCAAACTGGAGGTCCTCTCTTCCTCAAATGTGGTGAATCCAACCTAGTATTGTTTCTAAAACCACTAAGTGAATAGGAGAACTTTATGGAGCTACAATGTGTTCTGCAAAATTATCTTTTTAAATCTCCTGAATATTGTACATTTCTCCTTCCAAACAAATAGACAACAATAATTTTCATTATAAGTTAGCTGTCTTTCAACAGTTTAATGTATTAATCATTGTCATTAGGTCTGATCATCCAACACAATTCCTTTTCCATAGGCAACATTACCCTATACCAGTAAAATTCTTCACCTTTGCAAAAATCCCCTTTACCAAAAATTAATTATAAGTCAAGGCCCCCAAATTACTTTACATATTCCCAGCATTTTCTCTGTCCTATGATTTCTAATTTTCACAAGTAATTGAAACTATTGTATATTTTCATTCCAAAAAATTATACGTATATGTGTGTAGAGAAATATATTTTGCTAATTCTTGAACTATTAAAGAAGCAAACTGAACAAGAAATTTGGTTACTTGGAAGTGAGTAATGAGAGAGAGGAAAGAAAATGATGCCCTTGTACAAGATCAAAAATGTTGTTATGTTAGATGATCGCTATAGTTCCCCCATTTGGCTTGAAATGCATCAATATGAAAAAAACAACATGAGTACAAAAAAGAAAGAAGGAAAGAAAGAAAGGAGGGAGGGAGGACGGGAGGAAGGGAGGGAGAAAGAAAGGCCACAAACAAAGAAGAGGGATGGGCAAGATGGCAGAGGAGTAGGAGGACGTGGAGTTCATCTCTCTCTACGGATGCATCAGGAGTACATCTATAGATGCAACAATTCTCACACAACACTGCTGAACACTAGCAGAAGACCTTGGACCTTCGGTTTAGTTTTTAGGTTTTGTGTTTTTGTTAGTTTTGATCCTAATTGTTTGATTTCATTTTTGAGTTCTTCTATTTGTCTGGTTGTTCCCTTGCTTTTTGTTTTATTTGGCTCTGTTTTTGTTTCTTTCGTGTGTGTATCCTTGTTTCTGTTTGTTTGATTTTGTTTTTACCATTTCTCTGGGGTTTTGTTTGTCTTTTTTTTCTTTAATATATTTTCTATTTTTTAAATATTTCTATTTCTGCATTGCTTTTCTGTTGTTCTGTCTTCTTTCCCCTTTTTTTCCTTTCTTCTTTTTTTAATCATTTTTGTCTGTTTGTTCTGTTTCTTTTCTTCATTCTTCAGTTGGCACTCTGCTTTGGTTTTGTATTTTGGTTTTGTGTTTTTGTCAGTTTTCTTTTTAATTGTTTGATTTTGTTCTTGGGTTCTTTTGTTTGCTTGTTCTCTTGCTTTTTGTTTCATTTAGTTCTGGTTTTGTTTCTTTTGTGTGTGTGCATGCATTTCCTTGTTTCTGTTTTTGTTTGTTTGATTTTACTTTTTACCATTTGCCTGGGGTTTGGTTAGGTGTTTTTTTTTTTTTTTTTTTAATCCCCTTTATTGCTGGGAAGAGCGACTTGTGGGGTCATGGTTCCTCAAATGGGAGTCGGGCCTGAGGCTCTGGGGTGGGAGCACCAAGTCTAGGATGCTGGACCAATAGAGAATTCCTGGTCCCAGGGAAGATTAATCACTGAGAGCTCTCACGGAGGCCTCTATCTGAACCCAGGACCTGGCTCTACCCAACTTCCACAGCTCCCAGCACTGGAGGCCTCATACCAAAAAACAAACCAGACAGGAACACAAACCCACCCATCAGCACAAAGACGAACTACAGTCATACCAAGTTCACAGACACCCCAAAACACACCACCTAACATGGCCCTGCTCATCAGAAGGAAAAGAGTCAGCTCCATGCACAAGAAAGAAGGCACCAGTCCCCCCCATCAGGAAGCATATGCAAGACACTGGACCAACCTCACCACCAGGAGCAGAGAACAGAAGCAAGAGGAACTATGATGCTGCAGCCTAGGGAAAGGAAACCTCAAATACTGTAAATTAGACAAACTGAGAAGACAGAGAAATATCTTGCAGGCAAAAGAGGAAGATAAAAACCCACAAGACCAAATAAATGAAGAGGAAATAGGCAAACTACCTGAAAAAGAATTCAGACTAATGAGAGTAAAGATGATCCAAAATCTTGGAAAAAGAATAGACAAAATACAAGAAACATTTAACAAGAACCTAGAAGAACTAAAGAGCAAACAAACAGCAATGAACAATGCAATAACTGAAATTAAAAATACTCTAGAAGGAATCAATAGCAGAATAACTGAGGCAGGAGAAAGGATAAGTGAGCTGGAAAATAAAATGGTGGAAATAACGGCCACAGAGGAGAAAAAAGAAAAAAAGAATGAAAAGAACTGAGGACAGTCTCAGAGACCTCTGGGACATCATTAAATGAACCAACATCCAAATTACAGAGGTCCCAGAAGAATAGAAAAAAAAAGGGACTGAGAAAATATTTGAAGAGATTATAGTTGAAAACTTCCCTAATATGGGAAAGAAAATAGTCAAGTCCAGGAAGTGCAGAGAGTCCCATACAGGATAAACCCAAGGAGAAACACGCTGAGACATATTAATCAAAGTAACAAAAATTAAACACAAAGAAAAAGTATTAAAAGCAGCAAGGGGAAAGCAACAAATAACATACAAGGGAATCCCCATAAAGTTAACAGCTGACCTTTCAGGATAAACTCTACAGGCCAGAAGGGAGTGGCGGGACATATTTAAAGTGATGAAAGGGAAAAACCTAAAACCAAGATTACTCTAGCCAGCAAGCATCTCATTCAGATTCGATGGAGAAATTAAAACCTTTAAAGAAAGCAAAAGCTAAGAGAATTCAGCACCACCAAACCAGCTTTACAACAAATGCTAAAGAACTTCTCTAGGCAGGAAACACAAGAGAAGGAAAAGACCTACAATAACAAATCCAAAACAATTAAGAAAATGGTAATAGGAACATACATATCAATAATTACCTTAAATGTAAATGGATTAAATTCTCCAACCAAAAGACACAGACTGGCTGAATGGATACAAAAACAAGACCCACATATATGCTGTCTACAAGAGACCATATCATACCTAGAGACACATACAGACTGAAAGTGAGGGGATGGAAAAAGATATTCCATGGAATTGGAAATAAAAAGAAAGTTGGAGTAGCAATTCTCATATCAGACAAAATAAACTTTAAAATAAAAACTATTACAAGAGACAAAGAAGGACGCTACATAATGATCAAAGGATCAATCCAAGAAAATATAACAATTGTAAGCATCTATGCACCCAACATAGGAGCACCTCAATACATAAGGCAAATGCTAACAGCCATAAAAGGGGAAATCGAGAGTAACACATAATAGTAGGGGATTTTAGCACACCACTTACACCAATGGACAGCTCATCCAAACAGAAAATAAATAAGCAAACACGAGCTTTAAATGACACAGTAGACCAGATTGACTTAAATGACATTTATAGGACATTCCATCCAAAAGCAATGTAATACATTTTATTCTCAGGTGAACATGGAACATTCTCCAGGATAGATCATATCTTGGGTCACAAATCAAGCCTCGGTAAATTTAAGAAAATTGAAATCGTATCAAGCATCTTTTCTAACCACAATGCTCTGAGGCTAGATGTCAATTACAGGAAAAAAAACTGTGAAAATACAAATGCATGGAGGCTAAACAATATGCTACTAAACAAGAGATCACTGAAGAAATCAAAGAGGAAATCAAAAAATACCTAGAAACAAATGCCAAGTAAACATGACAACCCAAAACCTATGGGATGCAGCAAAAGCAGTTCTAAGAGGGAAGTTTAGAGCAATACAATCCTACCTCAAGAAACAAGAAAAATCTCAAATAAACAACCTAACCTTACACTTAAAGCAATTAAAGAAAGAAGAAGAAGAAGAACAACAACAAAAAAACCCCCAAAGTTAGCAGAAGGAAAGAAATCATAAAGATCAGAGCAGAAATAAATGAAAAAGAAATGAAGGAAACAATAGCAAAGATCAATAAAACTAAAAGCTGGTTCTTTGAGAAGATAAACAAAATTGATAAACCATTAGCCAGACTCATCTGGAAAAAAAGGGAGAAGACTCAAACCAACAGAATTAGAAATGAAAAAGGAGAAGTAACAACTGATGCTGCACAAATACAAAGGATCATGAGAGATTAATACAAGCAACTATATGCCAATAAAATGGACAACCTGGAAGAAATGGACAAATTCTCAGAAAAGTACAATCTTCCAAGACTGAAGAAGGAAGAAATACAAAATATGAAACCAATCACAAGCATTGAAATTGAAACTGTGATTAAAAATCTTCCAACACTCAAAAGCCCAGGGCCAGATGGCTTCACAGACGAATTCTATCAAACATTCAGAGAAGAGCTAACACCTATCCTTCTCACACTCTTCCAAAATATAGCAGAGGGAGGAACACTCCAAAACTCATTCTACAAGGCCACCATCACCCTGATACCAAAACCAGACAAAGATGTCACAAAGAAAGAATACTACTGGCCAATATCATGGATGAACATAGATGCAAAAATCCTCAACAAAACACTAGCAAACAGAACCCAACAGAACATTAAAAGGATCATACATCGGGCTTTCCTGGTGGCGCAGTGGTTGAGAGTCCGCCTGCCAATGCAGGGGACACGGGTTCGTGCCCCGGGCCAGGAAGATCCCACATGCCACGGAGTGGCTGGGCCCGTGAGCCATGGCCACTGGGCCTGTGCGTCCGGAGTCTGTGCTCGCAACAGGATAGGCCACAACAGTGAGAGGCCCGCGTACCGCAAAAAAAAAAAAAAAGGATCATACATCATGATCAAGTGGAGTTTATTTCAGGAATGCAAGGTTTCTTCAATATATGCAAATAAATCAATGTGATACACCATATTAACAAAGTGAGGGATAAAAGCCATATGATAATCTCAATAGATGCAGAAAAAGCTTTTGACAAAACTCAACACCCATTTATGGTAAAAACTCTCCAGAAAGTGGTCATAGAGGGAACCTACCTCGACATAATAAAAGCTATATATGAGAAACCCACAGACAACATCATTCTCAATGGTGAAAAACTGAAAGCATTTCTTCTAACATCAGGAACAAGACAACGGTGCCCACTCTCACCACTATTATTCAACATAGTTTTGGAAGTTTTAGCCATGGCAATCAGAGAAGAAAAGGAAATAAAAGGAATCCAAATTGGAAAAGAAAAGTAAAACTGTCACTGTTTGCAGATGACATGATACTCTACATAGAAAATCCTAAAGATGCCACCAGAAAACCACTAGAGCTAATCAATGAAGTTGGTAAAGTAGCAGGATACCAAATTAATGCACAGAAATCTCTTGCATTCCTATACACTAACAACGAAAACTCTGAAAGAGAAGTTAAGGAAACAGCCCCATTTACCACTTCAACAAAAGGAATAAAATAGCTAGGAAAAACCTACCTCGGGAGACAAAAGACCTGTATGCAGAAAACTATAACACACTGATGAAAGAAATCAAAGACAATACAAACAGATGGAGAGATATACCATGTTCTTGGATTGTGAAAATGCCTATACTACCCAAAGCAATCTACAGATTCAATTAAATCCCTATCAAACTACCAAAGGCATTTTTCACAGAACTAGAACAAAAATTTCACGATTTGTATGGAAACACAAAAGACCCCGAATAGCCAAAGCAATCTTGAGAAAGAAAAACGGAGCTGGAGGAATCAGGGTCCCTGACTTCAGACTACACTGCAAATCTACAGTCATCAAGACAGTATGGTACTGGCACAAAAACAGAAATATAGATCAATGTATAGGACAGAAAGCCCAGACATAAACCCATGCACATATGGTCATCTTATTTTTGACAAAGGAGGCAAGAATATACAATGGAGAAAAGACAGCCTCTTCAATAAGTGGTGCTGGGAAAACTGGACAGCTACATGTAAAAGAATGAAATTAGCACACTTCCTAACACAATACACAAAAATTAACTCAAAATGGATTAAAGACCTAAATGTAAGGCCAGACACTCTAAAACTCTTAGAGGAAAACATAGGCCGAACACTCTATGACATAAATCACAATAGGATTCTTTTTGACCCACCTCCTAGAGAAATGGAAATAAAAACAAAAATAAACAAATGGCACCTAATGAAACTTCAAAGCTTTAGCACAGCAAAGGAAAGCATAAACAAGACGAAAAGACAACCCTCAGAATGGGAGAAAATATTTGCAAATGAAGCAACTGACAAAGGATTAATCTCCAAAATATACAAGCAGTCCATGCAGCTCACTATCAAAAAAAACAAACAACCCAATCCAAAATGGGCAGAAGACCTAAATAGACATTTTCTCCAAAGAAGACATACAGATTGCCAACAAACACAGGAAAAGAAGCTCAACATCACTAATCATTAGAGAAATGCAAAGTAAAACCACAAGAGGTATCACCTCACACCAGGTTGGTCAGAATGGCCATCATCAAAAAATCTATAAACAATAAATGCTGGAGACGGTGTGGAGAAAAGGGAACCCTCTTGCACTGTTGGTGGGAATGTAAATTGATAAAGTCACTATGGAGAACAGTATGGAGGTTCCTTAAAAAACTAGAAATAGAACTACCATATGACCCAGCAATCCCACTACGGGGCATATACCCTGAGAAAACCATAATTCAAAAAGAGTCATGTACCACAGTGTTTACTGCAGCACTATTTACAATAGCCAGGTCATGGAAGCAACCTAAATTTCCATCAACAGATGAACGGATAAAGAAGATGTGGCACATATATACAATGGAATACTACTCAGCCATAAAAAGGAACGAAATTGAGTTATTTGTAATGAGGTGGATGGACCTAGAGTCTGTCATACAGAGTGAAGTAAGTCAGAAAGAGAAAAACAAACACTGTATGCTAATGCATATATATGGAATCTAAAAAAACGGTACTGATGAATCTAGTGGCTGTGCAGGAGTAAACATGCAGACGTAGAGAACGGACCAGAGGACATTGGAAGGGGAAGCTGGGACAAAGTGAGAGAGGAGCACTGACATATATACACTACCAAATGTAAAATGGATGGGTAGTTGGAAGCTACTGTGTAGCACAGGGACATCAGCTCGATGCTTTATGACGACCTAGAGGGTTGGGATAGGGAGGGTGGGAGGGAGTCCCAAGAGGGAGGGATATGGGGATATATATATACATATAGCTGATTCACTTTGTTGTACAGCAGAAACTAACACAGCATTGTAAAGCAATTATACTCCAGTAAAGGTGTAAAAAAGAAATTTTCTAAAAAAGGAATCATTCTTATCAGTAAATGCCAAACACACGACGACCACCCCCCAGAAAAAAAAGAGATATTGGACATGGTACAACATACACTAAAGCGTGATAAACTAATCATTTAATGTTTTTAAATGCTTTATGTATGCAGATCATAGAATTTTCAAACTAATAAAACAAGATTAAACTAGAAAAATCGAAAATAAGAAAATGAAGGAGAGATGTAGAGATGGGAGTAGAACCCTGACATTATTACTGTTGTCTAAAACATTTCAAGCAAAGCAACAAAATAAAATGAAAGAAGTTACTGGAATACAGGTAAATGTATCCATCAATCCAGTGAAGGATTTCAAATATAAAATTGTCAGAAGTACCAGAAGGAAGAAGAATAAAATAAGAGTTAAAATGTTTCAAGATTTCAAGATGCAAAAACCATTACATTTTACTTTTTAAAAATTTTCAAGTGTAAAAAATGTTACAAGATTGACAAATGTTATTGAATTTGACAATTAGAAAGACACTGGTGCATTCTGCCAGAGGGGTGTCCTGTGGGTGGTAAAATGAGATTGCAGAGGGTGGATTTACATGGAAGTGGAGTTGAGGGGTGTAAACTGTTAGGAGTTTGGAGTGAGGCAGGTACTAAGCCTACCACTTATCTCTGACTCTCCAAGATTCTGGCCATTGCTGTATATGCACAAAGACCAGGCATCAAGATGCAGATCACAGTGTGAGTTTCATTCAGGGCTCACTGGAAATGGCTGGGTTGGAAAACTCAGTGGGTCTCTGACCTTTTCCACTTGCAACCAGGTCCACGAACAGAAGTCTGTCCTGATTTATCCCATCTAGCATAAGCTGAGGAGCTGGCTGAGGGCACAGACCTAGTTGGGCCTACCAGTGGTAGACCTTGCCTGATCTGCTTACACTTTGAGAGTAGGAATGAGAGGAGTCTCAGGCCTTCTTAAAAATCCATGAGAACTGCGAGAAATGCGGTGGAGTCAACTGCTTCTTTTTGGAACATAGCAATTGCATGCATAATTAATGTGGATCAAAACAAGTCAGATTTGGCATTTCACTAGAGAGGAGTAAGGAGAAGGTAAAGACTAAAGTGAAGTTGTCAATGAAGAGGCAGATTCTGAAGACTCAAACAAGTGGAAGTAACAGGAGGCCTAAGCTCCTGCAGAAGATGGGTAGGGATTTAGATAATTTTTATATAGGGAATCAGGAGACTTACGGCCTCAATCTTCTCAAGAGAGAGCAAGTAAGGCTATATGCTGGGAGGGAGAGTGCAGAAGTGGGCTGGCAACTGGAGGGTGGAGAATGTTACTGCCTGTGAAGTTCAGCACATACACTGGAGATTGGCATGACAAGATAAGCCTTGCTTCATGTTCCTTGCTGCCACTGACAGGATAGAATTTTGGGCTGTATAGACCATTGGCCTTGACTAGAATAAAACTTCATATATTTTATATTCACTTTTATTTTCCTAGTGTACCTTTGAGAAGAGGGTTTCAAATACGTATGTGTTTGTGGAACAACATATGCAATGTCAACAGGCTAATAAAATGAATAAAGACAATGCAATTGATATTTTATAGGACTCTTCAAATTAAAGAATGTCTCCCATTTTAAAATTGTCCTTCCTACTTTTGGAGGACAAAATGTCCACTCTTTAATAAAACTAGAAAAATGGGTGATTATTTTTAATTTTTGTCCTTACTTAGCAACAATGACAGCAAACATATATTAGTTTCTCTAAGATTTAATTTTTTTAGTCTGTAAAATCCCAAAGTCTGATCATCAGCGCTCTTGAGAATATTTTCTGAACTGTGAGTGTAATTGAAGCAAATGAAGGAGGAGGATAAAATAATTATTTAGCAACTGGAATATTAGGTCCTGAATAATAAAAGGAATTAACGTAAGGCAAACCTCATTCTCACAGGCACATGCACATCAAGGTTCAGGTCAGGGGGTGTTTAGGAATCCATAATGACAATAGCTCATTGTGGAACACTACAGGGTAACTCACATAGCTGCCATGGCAGAGACCACAGCTTACAATGCCATAGTCTATGTTGCCAAGACAACAACACAGCCAGCAACAGAGGCTGACATTTTGAAACACACATATGATTTCATTATTTACAAGTTATAGAGAGGATAGCAGAGCCACTGTGGTGGCTTAGAAACATCTGTTCTAATACTGCCTACTTACATTTAAAAAATGGTGCATTATTGCATGTACCCAGTGCATAAAGAGGCATATGCAGACTCCTTCATTCATTCATTCAATAAGCATTTACCTACTGAGCACCTGCTATGTGCCTAACACTGGAAATGGACGTAGTCTTGCTATTTTTGCTATATGCCTGATATATGATAGAATGAAACTATCATGGAGATCAATGTACAAGGTCTTAATCTAAGGGGGAAAGTTAATGCTCAAACAAGGAAAAAGTTGTGATTCTTTCTCCCCCATCTGTCATCATGAACTTTTGGATAATGATAATCTATGCTACTATTTGTTTTCATTCTTCCTTCAGATAGAAATTCTAGTGACGCATTTACCCTTTAAGATATTTCGTGAAAGGGGAACTCCTAATTAAATAATTGTGAAAAATGCAGGGCTTCCCTGGTGGTGCAGTGGTTAAGAATCCGTCTGCCAATGCAGGGGACACGGGTTCAAGCCCTGGTCCAGGAAGATCCCACATGCTGTGGAGCAACTAAGCCTGTGCGCCGCAACTACTGAGCCTGAGCTCTAGAGCCCACGAGCCACAACTACTGAAGCCTGTGTGCCTAGAGCCCGTGCTCTGCAACAAGAGAAGCCACCGTAATGAGAAGCTCGCGCACCGCAACGAAGAGTAGCCCCCACTCACAGCAACTAGAGAAAGCCCATGCGCAGCAACAAAGACCCAACGCAGCCAAAAATGAATAAATAAATTTATTAAAAAAAAAAGAAAAATGCAACAAAGCATATATGTTCCTACACATTCACAGGAACACTTCTTGGTAGGGTGTATCCATAGAACTCTATTATGCCGTATTAGTCTTCCAAGGGATGCACTTTGGGAAAACTATCTTAGTGTCTATTATAAATTAAGATGATGGTGATGACACTGGCAATAAATGCATTAGTCATGGGCAATTGAAAGATGGTAAGCAGCATACACACCATGGCATCAACAGAAGACTGCATTCATAATTTATGAATCCCAAAGAATTATGCAACCTTTTATTACATCTTCCTGTCAGAAACAAGCAGCAGGATTCCTGTGATATGAAAATGTTTCTCACAACATGCCTCATTTATATGTCCTTTATGTACCTGCCTGATGAGCTTGAATTCAGTCATCTGAAAGCCAACCCTACTGGCTGTACTTAGGAGTATCTGAATAGGTGAATGCAACATTCTAATTTAAGGAGGTTAGTTATTAAAGCATAGGTGCAAATCTAAATATGAGGTAGGATGGTGACCATACAGATGTGCAAGAGGACAAGGGTGGCATGGCTTGCCTGCTGATGGACCCCACTTAAGTTTGGTTGGCTGTTAGCAAGTGACGTCTACTCTGTGCCACTTCTGGCTTTAGTTAGTGAGCAGCACCAGGGCGCTTGCATGACACTCAGGCTCATGCCCTGTGAGTTATGCTTCTGAAATAAAATCTCTCTCCCTCGAACACAGTTGAGGACATTGGAATTCTTCTGTCTGCTTCTGTCATCAGTTTTATTCTGCTGGCACTGCCCTGTTGCTACCTGGTAGTACAATTTAATTTGTGAAGGGAAGAGAAATCATAGTCCTTATTGCCTACAGAGGGTGAGAAGATTAAAAGAGCCACACAGAGCCCCTGCGTGGAGAGGCTGCAAAGGTGTTATTAGATGGAGACAGTGCATAATTCTGATGCTCCTTGCAGCATCAGTGAGCAGACTGTATTCGTGGGCAGGTGCTTCTGAATAGCAGCATTGCCATGACTATGCGTGGAGGACACGGTCTGCGGGAGGGTTTGGCTCGAAGCCTTCCTCTGAGACAGCCTGGTGCAGGCACAGATGTCCCAAGTAGTAGTGTGACAGAGCAGCCCTCATGCCGAGAAACACTGTATGGTCTGACTCTTTTCAACACCCTCTGCACATGTTCTTGTATTTTTATATCCATTTAGCTCTCACACTTCACTGATCTTTTAAATTTGTAAATTAACAAAAGAAATGACTGTTTCAAGTGAACCTAAACTGAATTACCTACTTAAAAAAGAGAAGACTGCTATCTAAAGGGTGCATATGTGGGAAGAGGGAAGACCACCAGTTTTTTTAATGCACATGAATATTCTTTGCTATGATATTAGAAAGTCACTGAAATCTAGTATTTAGGAGAAAGCAAAAAGCAAATGTTTGGGGGCCTTCTGTTTTGAAGTGAGGCATTTCCAAACAGTTTCAGTCATTCTCGTTTCATTCATTCCTTCTTTGCTACCTGAATCAGACCCTTTGACATTGGCTAGGATTACACCTAAAAAGGGGCAAGACTAGACTACAGTACATGGCATCTGATATAACTGGGTTTGAAACCAAGCCTTTCAGTGTGATAGTAATATGCAAGTTCCTAACACCTCTAAACACCAGTTTCCTCAACGATGTAATGGGGATAACAGTGGAACCTTCTAAAATGAGAATATTCTAAACATAAGAATGTTGTGAAGAACAAGCTATATATGTAAATGCTTTATATAGTGTTTGGCATAGTACCTGCTTATTAAAAAATATCTATTATGATTATTTTTCTCTAAAAATGAATAATCTGTCAAGAACTTAAAAAGATGAAGTACTGGCCTTATTCCCATGTACATGTATGTGTACTTGTGTGCTTGTATCTGTATATTTTGTTTTTCAGTTGAAGGTGTGTAAAGGAAATCATTATGATACTTGTTTGAGCTAGAATTTCTACCCCTCTGCTCCATTAGAGATGATTTAGAGTAAATGTGAACTTGGTTTTCAATAGTGTTTGGAAATCACTAAAATGGTGTGGAAAGCAGTGAGGAAGAGCTCTGGATTTATAACTTTACTTTTGCCACCAAGTTACTTTGAAGTGAGAATATTCTAAAAAATGCAGACTTTTTAGAGAGTAACCAGAAAGTGCAAGTAACCCAGAAGCTTGGTGTGTAGAGTCATTCATATTTATTTATTCATGCATTCATTCACTAAATAAATATTAATAACACATCTACCATGTTGCCTATGCGAGTTATTAGGTGTAAAAAATAGATGAGTAAGAGGTAAAAATCCTTCCTCTTAAGGAACTTGCAGCCTTAGAGGACAAACAAGTAAAGAAATAACATCAATGTAATATGAAAGGAATTATAATAAGCACAAATTAGGCTATTTGATTTGCAGAGCAAGTTAACATCTCTCCCCTGTTCAAAGGAACTGGAGGTCTTAATTCATAAATATAGAGCAACATTTTTGAAATTCTTGGATAATTTTATCTCAACTGACTTTTACTTTTGCTTTATATATATTCTCTCTCTTGAGCATGCCCAACCTGGGATATATCTTTAAGTTTATATTAACTTTTCATACTTTTTCTCTTAGAACAATTTGCAGTTCAGTTTATTAAATGCCATCACACACACAGAATACATAGAATTTAAAAGTAGATAATCAAAATCTATTTTAAAGAAGTTATCATCAAGTGTTTATTTCCTATATGGTATTAAGTAAAAGTAAGTTTTATATTTTAATGGTTTAATGTAAAAAATGGATTTGAGGCCCTCAGCCCCAAATGTAGTCATATTGATCAAAACAGTTTTCTTTCTCTTTTCTCCCTTATGTCTCTCTCGTTTCCTTCATTTTTCTTCCATCCTTTCTCCCCCCTTTACATTCCTCTGTCTCTCTTTTAATTCTTTTTTATGTCAATTTTTCCCCCAAACTTGCTTGACTAACCAAATTTATAAAAATAGCCAAGTATTTCTATTCTCTGAAACAGCAAATAGTCTTACATAAAAATTAGGTCTAAACTTGGAAGTTTCATTTATTAATTAGCTTTAAAACTAAAAAAAAAAAAAAAAGAAAGAAAGAAAACCTATAAACATTTTCAGACAGGAGCTGTTTCCATAAATTCTGTGGAGGAAAAGAGCCCCACTTGAGTAGAAAGGACATTGGTGCCTGGCTCTACCTCTAAGATGATATTTTCTCAGTGAAGTTTCTTTACATCATGGATTCCTACAATTATTATTGGTAAAACGAGGGGGTACAGTCACTATCTCACAATTTTTAGTAGCAGAATTCTTTTTTTCCAAGTCAAAACTTACAAGTTATACCATTACATAAAACAGTACAAAAATATAATTGGGTTAGCCAGAGTGAAGGTGAGCAGCTGAGTGGGCAGACCCCTGGTGGATCTGAGGGGCCCAGGGCACCAAAGAATGTCATTTGAAAACTTTTGAGCTGCGAAATCTCTAAGGGCCTTTCTAGTGCTAACAGCATATGACCATAGGTACTAAATAATTCACACTAAATTACACTTTTTAAAATAAATGAATGTCTTCCATTTTCAAGGAAGAAATAACAAAGGTTCTCTTTGTGCTTGCAACACTTACTTCCTTTTTTATCAACAAAACTCAGTAACCTAGAATTAATCTTCCTGAAAGTTACTCATGACCAGGAAGAAATTTAGGCAAAAAATAGACTACTATTATTAGATTCACAGATGAGGACTATTGAAAACAATATCAATATTTTCACATACCATGAAATATAATAATCTAACTTCATAATTCTTTAAGTACTTGATTACGGTATGATTTCCCTTCATACAACCGCTATTGACCTACAGTGCAGTTGACTGTACTATTTACTTACATTTTCTACCTATATATGATAATTAATATCTATACATCAGAAAGGATATATAGCATTAGAAACTTAATAAGTCAATACTTGGTCTTAGCATTATTATTTAAGGGAAGCTTCACACGTTTATTTTACTAACATCATATACTGCTATCGATTACTCACTTTGTAAATGTTTTATTCATCTATTCACATTAAAGATAGAGAGAATTCCACTTAAAGTTTATAATAGGATATATGTTTCCCTCTTTACATCTCTCCCATACAATCAGAGCTGCTTCTTTTTTGCAGTGGCAGCTCATTATATTTCAGGAAGTATGCCTGGGTGGTAGATAACCTGGGAGATTTCCATTTCACGGAGGAGATCCTCCCACAGTATCATCAGATGAAAAATGATAAGTTGATGTAGGAAGGATTTCATCCTGTTGTTACTTCTGTTACAATTATAGATGGAGTTTTTCCTTTACCAGTCATATTTCCAAGAATTCTAAGTGTCAATGCCACACTAACCTGTACTCAAGATGTGGGAAAGGTTGAGAGTGGGGGAAGTTGGGCTGGGGGTTGTGGAAATGCTCTCCAGAATGGGAAGTACACTGTGTCATGCCAGCCTTCTTTTTATTAATGAAATGATAGGTATTATAAGCCTTGGTCGGCACTTACATCTATTGTTATTGGTCTTGTCTTTCAGGCAAAGGGATTCATTATGGTAAAGAATCTTCCTTTACCTTTCTGTACCCCATATATCAACACTTTTTATACTGTGATAAAATTTACTTCTTCATGGGTCTTAGACATCTTAGTCACATTGGAAATATCACTCTATTTTCACACATTATTCGTTTTCAGTATTGAACATAGTGAACAAATTCTACCTTGTGTCCCAAGAGCAGCCTGAAGAAGTTGTGAAATCTGTGGTCCATTTACTATGAGTGAGAAGAGCTAAATATTTATTATTCTCAGTCCAAAATCACTTTTGACATGCATGTTTTCTCATCCAGATGGTTAACACATACACATAATAATCAATAGCAGTCAACTCATCTGTAGTTTCTAATTCTTTTCAGTGTCTGGAGTGTTGTGTTAGGAAGTTCAGAGGCTGCCTCCAAGACCAAGGGGAAAGAATACCATAATCAATAGGAATACCTGCCAGAAGTACAGGAGGAAGTGGTGACATATTCAATAAATTGGTCATATTTGCATGATCAGGAAATGTTGTTTCACGTGTTAATTGAGTTATTTGAGAGTGCTTACGCGTCTTATCTTGCTCAAAGTTCATTAGGATGCAGTTTTGCCCAAAATTTGCCATTATTTTGATTCTACTATACAGTTTAGGTAAGTGCTGATCTCTGAATTATTTTTCAGGTTACAGTTATTTCTTTCATGCTCCAATAAGTTGGCATTTGAGCAGATTTTTGTGCATTTTTAACAACCCCAAACTGCTATTTTAAGACATTTCTAGCATTTTAGATATTATATCTTTGGCATTGATGAAAAACTAATATATGAAGCAGCCTCATGGAATTCCTCTGTAATTTTCATTATAACTGTTATTAAGAACCCCGTTCATTACATTTGCAATGTCTCATCTATTAAAAAAAATGTTTTGTAGTGAAGTGGATGGACCTAGAGACTGTCATACAGAGTGAAGTAAGTCAGAAAGAGAAAAACAAATACCGTATGCTAACACATATATATGGAATCCAAAAAAAAAAAAAAGAAAAGAAAAGAAAAAAAATGGTCAGAAGAACATAGGGGCAAGACGGGAATAAAGATGCAGACCTAGTAGAGAATGGACTTGAGGACATGAGGAGGGGGAAGGGTAAGCTGTGACAAAGTGAGAGAGAGGCATGGACATATATACACTACCAAATGTAAGGTAGATAGCTAGTGGGAAGCAGCCGCATAGCACAGGGAGATCAGCTCAGTGCTTTGTGACCACCTAGAGGGGTGGGATAGGGAGGGTGTGAGGGAGGGAGACGCAAGAGGGAAGAGACATGGGGACATATGTATATGTATAACTGATTCACTTTGTTATAAAGCAGAAACTAACACACCATTGTAAAGCAATTATACTCCAATAAAGATGTTAAAAAAATGTTGATACAATTTCTCCTGGAGTCCAGTATGTGGAACACATTTACATCTACTGTCCAATTGGTTTGCTCCCAACCACTAAACACTAAGAACTACATTTCCATTTTGCCCTGGCTGCTAGGAAACCTCGATATAAATATTTCATTCAATTGCTGCAATTTTATCCAAACTTAGAAACTTGATGTAAATGTTTTCTCATTTACAATGCAGTTTTGCCTTTTTGATTGTACTAATGCTTTTTGGTTTACTACCCCATTCCATTATCATAAACTGTCCCAAATTCTATTTTGGATAAATTTTAAGGTAAGGTAAATAATCTATACCTTTATCATCTTATTCACACTCTTTTTCCAACTTTTCAGTTTTTCCATTTATGCTTTTGTGTGAGCCTGAGGTGCTCTTGAAAGCAGAAACTGAGACAAGGGCTTTCATGCAGATGGTTGAGGGAAGCGAGATGAGAGAAAAGGAAGGACTAGAGAGAGTGAAACAGAAAAGGAGGGGGAGTCAATCCCCTGGTAATATGCCGCATTGATTTCTGTGATGGACAAGTGAAGCTCTATCCAGCCAAGACCTTCTGATGTGTCATAGAGGATACACCTCAGAATGTTTTCTTTTGCGAGAGAAAGGATCAGATTCCCTCTACCATCAGTCAAAACGTGCCTCGAAGAAAGTTAAGTGTTCACATCCATCCCATGATGCTGCATGCAAGAATCCCCAAGCCACAAATGACAGATATATCATGCTATCAGGTCACACCTGTGAAAACTCATTGCTGCAGCAGTGCTCAGAAAAAAAAGTGAGCCAAATGAATATGAAGCAGGGGACAAGAGATGTCCTATATACTTTTCAACTTGGGGGGACACCCCTAGGGCATCACCTGAGTTTTCCTTCTCACTGAGACCTGACCCCACTGTCTGCTGCAATCAGTACTGGGACAGCATATACCATACCCCTTCCTTAGTGGAGAGAGAACAGTGCCAAACAATTTTATTTATCGAGCAGCTTTTTTTTTTTTTTTTGGAAGAAATTGATTTAATGAAAGATAATAGGGATATAATCAAGGAGTTCTAAAGGATTTTCCAGAGGTGGAAAGTTGGAATTACCCTCAGTAGTTTTACTGAGATTTCTGGGGTGGTGAAAATGATTCTTTTTCTCACCTGACACCTGTCAGATACACCTGGGGTCTGTGTGACTAGGAGTTAGTTTGTAATAGACTTTGAATTATAGGAGCTGCCAATTAAGTAGAAAGGAGAATGCAAAATCTTGGTTATTGTTTACTCTATGTTCCTTTGTTTGTCTTCTTCTCCTTCCCAACCCTCAATCTCCAGTAATTGGCCCCCTTTCTCCAACTGAAGAGCTCCTACCAAATACCAAAAAAATAGCACAAAGGCATATTTTATTCTCTTTCAGTTCTCACAGAACAATTTGATATTTCCACTGGTAAATAGGTTTTAGATCTGTTGTCAGCCATGGGATCAGCTTACTGGATCCTTCATAGAATGTGGAAACATATGACAACAGTTTCTACTACTGGTGGAGAAAACTCTGATAGGTGTTCAAAGATGGAAAGCTGGAGGTCATTGCCTAGGCAGTAGCATTTAGTGTTTAGAGGCAAAGGCTCCAGGTTGCTGATCTGGCTCCAACACATACTGGCTGTGCGGCCTTTGAAAAATTTATTTATCCTCTCTGGGCCTCAGTTCCCTCAATCAGTAAAAGATATAAAATGATATAAGTCATATAGGGCTGTCCTGAGGATCAAATGAGGTTATTTATGAAAATTGCTTAATATAGTGCCATGCACAGAGAAAGTGATTAACAGTGCTAGCCAGCAGTGTACACTAACAGAAAGAAAATGGAGAAGATAGAGCCAGAGACCCAAGGGATCCAGAAGTGAAGAAAATTAAGACATGGTGGATTCTGTGGCAAACACAAATCAACGAACAGGAGAAATCACATAATCTTGCAGCCCAAACAACTCACTGTCCCCCCTTTCATGAGACATGGTTTCCCCTCTTAATGGCTATACCAATTCTCTTAGTTCCAGTAGCTAGAACATCCCAGCAGCCTCAAATGAATTTCTCTCATTAATTTGGTTCTTCCTCTGACCTACTTTAGTTCTTCTAGCTGCCATCTTAATACAGACGGACTAAAATGTCGCTGCAGCGAGGGCAGTGCAAAACAGATACTCCACACACTTGTCAAAACAAATCAAATTTCCGATTCCTCCAACAGCAGAGAAATGGCTTACCAGAGTTTAGAAACCAAGAAGAGGGGAAAATATTGTGTTGATCTCAATAATTAAAAGCTATTAGGTAAATACTCATTGACCAGAGATTTTCACGTCATCCACTATAGAACTGATTTTTTGTTCAATAACCTTAGACTCTTGAGTCCATAAAAATGCATCAACTTTAGTTTGGAAACTATTTACAAGATTGTTTTAAAAAGTATATAAAACTATTTAGACTGTATATAAAACTAAACTCAAAGTAGATGAGGTCATCTCCTGTGCAACTGTCAGTGTTTGACAATAGTTGCTAAATGAATGGAAAGTCATCCTTTTGCAGAGGATGGGGTTTTAAACCAGCGCTAATCTCTATCTTAATATTACATTTAAAATTAGATATCCTTTTTTTTTACTGTTGCATGGCTCACGGGCCCAGTCGCTCCACGGCATGTGGGATCCTCCTGGACCTGGGCACAAACCCGTGTCCCCTGCATCGGCAGGTGGACTCTCAACCACTGTGCCACCAGGGAAGCCTTAAAATTAGATATCTTTTTAATCTAGCTAATTCTCTGTTCTGTGGGTGTACAGCCACATTGTCATAAATGTTAAGGAGCAATGGAAACATATTATTCCATATCTTCATCATATTCTTTGATATAATAATGATATTATTTTCTATTGTCGATTTAAGAGGACTCCCTATTGACTAAACGCCAAGGATACAGACAAAAGAACTAATAATCTTCTCTGAGAATGTAGTAGAATGCTTTATAGTCTCTAGATAAAGTGTTACTCTTTTTTTCCCACATAGGATTAAGCTGTAGGGTAAGCTAAAATTGAACTTTACATATCATCAAGTACTGTACTCAGGTAACCACTGAATTGAAAATTTCAGAAGTCAACATTATTTGGGTTATGTTAAGATCAAGTAGACATAAATGATTTTCATGAGAAAAAAAAGAATACCTGGCTTGACTGTGATGAGACTGTCAGGGTGAGTAAGATGTCAACAGTCTCTTCAAAGTAACTAAATTGCTTTGATCAATTGAAGTGTTTCCCACATTGAGGGATGTGTGTCATAGGTAGTCCACAGATTCAGAGCTAAAATGCATTGACTCTGTCAAGAAGAAAATTATGCATTTTCAATTATTTTTTCATTCTTCTGATTATGTTAGTGAGATAGCCTCAGTTTGATGCTGTCTTGTCTTTGCAACATTTACTACTTTCCTTTCTTAATATATGAGGTGCAGGACTTAGGCTTATTGTTTTTTGTAGGCAAGAACATCAATAACAACACAAAAATAATAGCTAAGGATTTTTAGAGCTCTACATACCAGGTACACTTATAAGAACTTCACATATGTAATCCCATTCACATATGTAAACCCACAGAGAAGTTTAATGTATCTATACGGAAAAGTGCGTAAGTCATATGTTTAGAGTGATGATTTTTAAAACACTGAACTCATCCTTTTAACCTGCAACCTAGTCAAGTAACAGACTATAACAAGACCCCTCTGTGACCTCTTCTATTCCTACCTACTCAAGGATAATTGTATCCTGACTTCTAACAGCTCAGATTAATTTTGCCTGTTAAGGTACTATATAAATAAACACATCTGTATGGACTGCTTGTGCTCAATGTTTTGTTTGTGAGATTCATCCATAACATTGTTTGGAACTATGAATTAGTTATTTTTATGGCTGAATAGTATTCCATTGTGTAAGGATATCACCATTCATTTATCCGTTCCATTATCGTTCATTACACCATTGTCCATTTGTACAGTTTCCAATTTGGGGCTACAAAGAACAGTGTTGCTATGAATATTCTAGTATATGTCTTTTGATAAATATATAAGCATATTTCTATTGTGTATATGCCTATGAGTGGAATTGCTGAGTCATAGGTATGTCTATAATCAACTTCAGTTGAAGAGTTTTCCAAAGTTGTTATATCAATTTACATTTACACCTATAGTGTGTGACTATTCCGGTTACTCCACATCCTTTTCAATACTTGCTACTTTTCAACTTCTTCATTTTAGTCATTCCAAAAGAGCCAAAGGAACATATTACATACTCTAGACTGAGCTTCTAGGAATTTAGTCATCCTAAAGAACTGGATTGACTATTGAGCTATGTCTTTGTAATGACCCATACCAACAAAATGGATACCCTTTCTCTATTTCTCTTTTCTTTTCTCAACTTTTAAAAAACTGTGAAATATAGCATAGCATATATATGGAAAATGTGTAAAGCTTAATAAATAACTACAGAGTGAACATTATCCAGCAGCGTCCAGGTTAAGAAAGAGAACATTGCCGCCACCTCCCAGAAGACCCTGGCTGTCTCTTCTGATCTTAAATTTCTACCTCCAAAGAGTAATTGCCAACCTGACTTTTGTGATGACAGTTCTGTAACAATTTCCTTATATTTCTTAATAGTTCTACCACATACCTGTAAACATGTTAGTTTACTTTCTTTTTTGGTTTTGAAGAAAATCGTGCTTATCTGTTCTTTTATTTCATGCTTCTTTGTGAGGTTCTTACATGTTGCATGTAGTATAGTTCATTTTCATTGCTTTATGGGACCCCTTTGCAAAAATATACCAAAAATTATTTATCCATTCTACTGTTAAAAGACTTTTGGCTTGTTGCCAATTGTTAGCCATCCTAAACAATACTGCTATGAGAACTCATATGTGTCCTTTGTAGATGTGGTTAGGTTTATGGTACATACCTAACATCTTTTAACTTTTAATAGATAATGCCTAAATATTTTCAGAAGTGGCTGCACTAATTTAAACTATTACAGGATGTTTACATTAATAGATATTGTTCTAAATTTTTACCCGCACATGTTATTGGTAGACTTTATTATGTCATAATATTTCATTGTGGTTTTTAATTTGTATTTCGCTGATGATGGAGGAAGTTGAACACCTTTATTGGTTTATTGGTTCTTTGGATTTTCTTCTTTGTGAAAAGCCTGTTCAAGTCTTTTGCCCATTTTTCTATTGGGTAGTCTGCCTTACTGATTTGATTTTCAGAAATACTTTATTATATTCTGGGTACTAGTTTTGTGCCATGCAACTATATTACAAATATATCATCTTCCATTGTGGGTGCTTTTTTTTTTTCCTGCGGTACGCGGGCCTCTCACTGTTCTGGCCTCTCCCGTTGCGGAGCACAGGCTCTGGACGCACAGGCTCAGTGGCCATGGCTCACAGGCCTAGCCACTCCGCGGCATGTGGGATCTTCCCGGACCGGGGCATGAACCCGTGTCCCCTGCATCAGCAGGCAGACTCTCAACCACTGCGCCACCAGGGAAGCCCCATTGTGGGTGTTTTAATTTTCATTTCCTTTGTGGCTCATGAAGTTCAACATCTTTTTATGTTTATTAGGCATTTGGACATTCTCCTGTGAGAAGGGTTCAACTCTTTTTGTACAGTTTTTTATGTGTTGTGTAATTTGCAAGAGATTATTGATTTGTACGAGTTTTTAAAAATATATCATGGGTATAAATTCTTTGTCAGATAAATATATTATAAATATTTTTTTCTGCCCATGAGTTGCTTTTAGACACTATTATTATTGCCTTGATGAACATAAATTCTTAATAAAATTACATTATAATTTAAAAAAAATAATGGCTTGTGATTGTTTTCTGCCTAAGAAATCTTTGTTTATGCCTAAGTCATGAAGATGGTCTCTTGTAAGCTTTTTCTCTTTCACATTTACATCTTCAATTCATTTGGAATTGACTTTTTTTTGGTATAGTGTGAAATAGGGGTCAAGATACATATTTTTTCCACATAGATATCCAATTGACGCAGCACTGTTGAATAAGAACTGCACTGTACTGCCGTCGTCTTTGTATTTCAGGTGACTGAATATATGTGGCACTGAATACATCTGATTCTGGCACTGTATTTCGTCTCATTGATCAGTTTGTCTATCATTGATCCTATCTACCAATATCTTGATTAATATAGCTTTCTAATAGTCAGTGAAATGCTTTCAACTTTGTTCTGCTTCTTCAAAATTGCCTTGGCTATTTTCCATATAAATTGCCTGTACTTCATATAAAACTTAAAATCAGGTTATAAATTTTCTCAAAAGAAAAAAATCTGTAGAGAATCTGATTAGGAAAACATAACATCTTTAAATCACTTTGAAGAGACTTGACACTTTTATTTCATTTAATTTTCACTAAAGTCCTCTGAGATAGGAATTATTATTATGCACATTTGATCAGTGATATAACTGATGAAAAGGACTCTTGAGAAACTTATTGTACATCATCCAGATAGTTAGCAGTTTACTTTGAATTCCTACCCAGAGTGCCCAGAGAAGAACATAGGTAAAATTTAATGTGTTTTATTTATATAATATTTAATTTTACAATTACTTTATACTTATGTCCTATGATAAAATTTCCAAATAAATAGTAATAGCAAGTTTATATTTGAAATTAAAAATGAGGTTATTTAATGAAAACCTTAAACATATAGTTTAGGTGCTAGGCAGACAGTAGAAATTGAGAAATTTGTACATGAAAAGTTGACTGTGTTTCATGAAACTCTGACCAATTGACTTTCAATTGCTTGCTTGGTGGTTATGAAATTAATGCTGAGCTGGTCTGAAGCAATAACTAGTCAAAGATATCTAGTTCATGTCATTGACATTGATGGAGGTAGTTTTCTTGATTTTACTCCTGCTAGCTGGATGACACATAACTCTAAAACCATTAACTACACCAAAATATTTAGGAAATGAGAAGGGAAACTAGGACACAGCCCCACTTCAAACTGTTTAGAATTGATATCTCATCCATCAAAAAGCTATTTTCAACCATTCCCATTCCGGTAATAATATTAATTTTTGAAAAGTAAGATTAACTTAAGATTTACAATAAAATTAGTGTGCTCTGGGAACAGACATGCAGTTATGAAGGAAATGAGCATATAACCCTGAAGTTTTCCCCAAGGTATAAAATTCTATTATTCTGTGAAATCAAAGAACTGGAAAAAGTTGTTAAATACTGCAAAAAAATTTTGTTATCCTATACTATTTTCTTGGTGAAAATGAAACAGAGGTTATTCCATGGTAGCTGTGACTTTAACATGAACAATTAACAACTGCTTTCTACACTACAGGCACAGTTGTAGGTACTGTGCATATATCACTAAACCAAATACATTTCTGCCTGTATGAAGCTTATAGTCTAAGAAATTAGTCCCCATGGAATATTACAATGAAAATTAAATCTTGAAATCTGTTAAGACATTGAGAAAATTTCTTAACCCTAACAGGCCTCATGTTTTAGTGTCTGTTTTTTTTAATGGGATAATATATAAAACCAGCTCATTTGTTTTTGTTAGAATCAAACATAGGTTGTATTGGGAGTTGGCATTAAATTTTACAGTGAAGGTGAGTAGATTAATAGGTTTATAATTTGAGTATAAGAAGTGTTTCTACCTTTTTGAAGATGGGGTAGACTTTATACCTGTCTGGATAGAGCTATGCTCAATGTATTAACTAAGATAAAGAGTAAGGATTTGAGTCTACCACTAAGGATAAATTTCATACTTCTGATATAACAAACTACTAGTGGGTCTTTTAAACTTTTAGCTAACTATTACTATATTGAAAAATAAATAGAATTACTTTTACCTAATATATAAAACATTACCATCTATGAATTGAGGAATAAATTGGGGTAAATATCCTATGTGGTCATCAAAAGGGATTTGTTTTTATTCATAGTACGTGGGTAACTCTATTGCCTAATCTTAATTTTATATTAACCTTTATATTGGAAGCAAATTTTCTTTAGACTTCTAGTGAAGTCATTTATTTAATAATAAGATGTTGATTCTAATTTTATCTGAGATTGTGTCTTAGGCCTGATCCACAAACTTACTAGTATTTTTTTTCCTTTCTGTTCTATCTTTGAGCCCTTGGTTGCCTATATTGTGCTCTTCTATATATTGTATATATTGGTATGTATTTAGAGGGAAAACCCTCTCTCAGAAGAATCATGGGCAGAATACTGGGCATTTTTTTAACTTCCTAAGGTCACTCATGTAATTCTAAAGAGCCTCATTTTGTTTTCACTGTTCCAGTTAATATGCTTTATCAGATCAAGTGCAATATTGAAGGTCAGAGTAAAGTTAAGGGGGGAATGATGATTCTCACCTGAATCCAAAATATCTTCTTTAAGGAAGGAGGGAAAAGAGTGTTGACCATTTATTAATTCTAATAAATACTTTGATAACCTGCTCTTAATGAATATAACTAAAGAATTAATCAAAATTATATTTTTACTTTGGTTTTCAGAGTAAGATATGTATAAATAAACTTTTTCATTCTCAACTAGAATCTTTCTTAGCATTTTCACTAAATAACTTTACTGATGTTCCCCCTGAAACACACAAGGTTTTTAAGGACCACTGTTTACAGGTGAGACATTTTGAGTTTCTCTCTGTTTCTACCTCTTGTAGATTGGGAAAGCATCTCGGTTTGCCCTAAAATTAAACTCTTCAGCAATCACAGTTTGAGCTTTTCATTTAGCTATTTAGTACTTATTCTTCCAATGCACTGTTGTCACCCATATGGGAGAGGAGCAGCAGATGGCCTATCTGTTCCTTTTGAATTTCCTGCTAAACTGTAAAACATAGTGTTTTCTTTCTAGCTTCTTGTCACTATTCTCTATAATCAAGAGAAATTGTGAAGCAGAGAAGGAATATCTCAGTCTCTTGTGGAAAAGTCTTGATGTACCTGTCCAGACACATTTGGGAATGTAGGGCTTACCTACATAAAACAATGTGTGTGTTAATTAAAAATCTCAGGACAATAAAAGCTAGCAGGCAAATTGTTGTCTGAAGGTCATTGATGGTCAATGACCTGTATATACATTCCTAGATATGTGTATATAAACTTGAATTACAGCAATAGTAAAGTAGTATCACTTCATGATACTCGGGGGTAAAGGTATCAATTTGGAAATATTAAAACTGTTTTAGGTAATTTTTTTGTTTATTGTTGATAACAAACAAGTTCTTAACTCAGTCATATAGGTGCAGTTATTTATCATTCAAAGTCCAGGCAGGAAGGAGAAGGCTCATGCAGATGGTATTTTAAAGAAAATGTAATAAAAGGGCTATCTACAAAGGAGTGGACAGAGATAAGGGAACAATCACAGGGTGTAGAAGTACTCACATACTACCAAAAAGTGAAAGGCATTACCAGTGCTAAGCCTGAAGGAGCAAATAGTGTTACTGGAGCCAAGCGAGAAAAGGAAGGGACATGAAGAGAGGCAAGCAGGATGGGAACAGAAATTCCTTGGCCTCTCTACTCCTGCCCTCCAATCTCCTTCCATTGCCTTAGCCAGAGGTTGGATGGGGCAAGGAGATGGGGATTGGGGTGCAAAGTGAGAAGAAGTAATCTTGCTAAATAAAAAAATCTCGAAAGGAGTATAACCCAAGACTGTTGTAAAATTCTATTTTATTTCATTAGCCTTTTGTTGTTATTGTTCAGGCCAATCCCATGGAGATAAAGATAATATAAATTTCAAGCATCTAGGACATAGTGAGCACTGAATAAATATCTGCTGAATGAAAAAATGAATGAGTGAATGGGAAATTTGGTTGAATCACCTATTTGAAATGTTTCAGATTTATATTAATAAATGCCTTTGTTCTATTTTCATAATAATTTTAAGATTTAACTATTCTTTATAAAAGCATTCTTCTTTTTATCCCCACTGCCCCATTCTAACCTTGAAGCTTATCAATATATTTCTCTAAGCTCATTGAGATAGATGAGTCTTATATTTTCCACTGTCAAACCAGAATGCATATTTCAAATCAACCAGGCGCCCCTTAATAGAGGCTGGAGGAACCAGTCCCGGTCCTTGCGTTCCAAAGCAAGAGGATGAAATATTATTAACCTAAATTGAGCATTTATGTACTATGTTTTTTTCCCTCGGTTTTACTGCAGTAAGTCATCAAATACTTTAAATTAGAAAACGGTCCCTGTCAAGGTGAGATAGTCATTTTCTGTGCTTGAAATATAGTTGTGTGCCAGGAGGGAGCTGAGGTGCTTTAAATAAGCTTTCTCCCCGACCATGTAAGCCCTGAAATTGTTGACCATTTTAAATGATAACAACAATATCAATAAAAATAATAGCCACCATCTAGAAGGTACCTACTAGGCTTAAACCTCATTTGCATCCTCTAACTCAACTATCCAATTTTATGAAGTTGGAATGATTATAATATTTTATAAAGCAGATAACCTTGCCCAGGGCCATGCAGTCTGAGCACTAGAGAATATAGTGAGTAAGCAGTAGAGTGTACTTGGAGCCCAGGTTGTCTCACACCAAAACCTTTGCTCTTAACCAATACAGTGACAACCCTCTTTTTTTACATCTTTATTGGAGTATAATTGCTTTACAATGGTGTGTTAGTTTCTGCTTTATAACAAAGTGAATCAGTTATACACATACATATGTTCCCATATCTCTTCCCTCTTGCGTCTCCCTCCCTCCCACCCTCCCTATCCCACCCCTCCAGGCGGTCACAAAGCACCGAGCTGATCTCCCTGTGCTATGTGGCTGCTTCCCACTAGCTATCTACCTCACATTTGGTAGTGTATATATGTCCATGCCTCTCTCTCGCTTTGTCACAGCTTACCCTTCCCCCTCCCCATATCCTCAAGTCCATTCTCTAGTAGGTATGCGTCTTTATTCCTGTCTTACCCCTAGGTTCTTCATGATATTTTTTTTTCTTAAATTCCATGTATATGTGTTAGCATACAGTATTTGTCTTTCTCTTTCTGACTGACTTCACTCTGTATGACAGACTCTAGGTCTATCCACCTCATTACAAATAGCTCAATTTCATTTCTTTTTATGGCTGAGTAATATTCCACTGTATATATGTGCCACAGCCCTCTTTTGACTCCCACTTGATTTAATATATTTTTGGCTGAAATCAGAAAAGCTCATGTCTCCCACTTGGTTCTGCAGTGTTCTGTGGGGATGTCTGAGAGCAGAAAGACAGAAATTTCATTTCTGCCTTTTGTGCTATAGGGGAGGAAAACTAAGATAACATTATTGAGAGTGACTGTAATGAGAGAAGAGAAATCAATAAAACGTACAATGAGAAAAGTGAATTTTTGAAGGAAAAACTACCACAGTTGACTAAAGGAGAGTGTGTTGTCATACTACTCTGTGTTCTCCTTCCATTGGTATATATTTTCAAAATGTCTCTGTTATCTGAGACATTCAACTTGACCCATCGCTGCCCTTTATACAGAGTTAGCCCTCCCAAGCAACTCTGAGCAGCAGATGCCACATAGAAGAATTGGTGATAACCCTGAGTGGCCTAGGTAATTTCTGCTTACCTTGACTGCTGTTTCTTGCTAATCATTTAACACTAGACTTTAGCTTTCCATATTAGTTTTTGGTCTCTCGGCTGGTAGCCCAGGTGGCCTTCCTTCTCTGGCTTAGTGGCATGAATCTCACTCTTAACCTTTGGCTGTGCCTCACCTTCTCATGTCATCACTGGCAACAGCTTTAAGGGAAGACACTCTCTTTAAAGTCTTGATCCACTAAAACACTTCCAACCAAGCCAACCCCCAGCATACCCACTTAGAGAGGGAAAGTTAAGCCTACCTTTTTAAAAAGGAAAAGTTAAAAACCTTTATGAAATTAGACATATTTAAGTATGGCAATTCTCACCCACTCTCTTCAAACAACATTTAATATGTGTTTTTGTGTGTTAAGCTCTGCAGTAAGTTCTTCAATTCCTAAGTTTCTACGTAGGGTTCCATCTTTACGTATATAAAAGAACAACACTTTTTATAGAGTGCTTCATAGTGAAGAAGTTTTTTTTGGAGTCAATTAATTTTCAGTGCTGCTTAAAAATGACATTTTATTATTTTTAATATAGGCAAAGTGAGGAGGGTCTCAAGAAAGATCTCATCTGCATTACCGACTTTAGGAATGCTAGAATGTTAGAGCACGTGAGATGTATATGCCCAAAACCCAAAGAGCCACTCAGAAAAATAGAAAAGAGGACACAGGATTTACAGAAAAGAGAGACAGCATAGTACAGACTATAGAGTTAAATCTCCTAGGCTCAAATCACACCTGTAATATACCTACTAGCGGTACAGCTTTAGACAAATTTCTTAACTTTCTTTCTCTGCTTCTGTTTTATCTATAAAATGTGAATTATTATAATTATAGCACCTAGTATTATATGGGGTTTTATGAGTATTGAATTATCCCTTATTAAAGCATGGGGAGTTCTAAGAGCAGTGCCTAGTATAGGAAGTGCTTGATGAATGGCAGCTCTCATTATAACCAGCAACTAGCCAT
This sequence comes from Phocoena sinus, assembly GCF_008692025.1. NCBI lineage: Eukaryota > Metazoa > Chordata > Mammalia > Artiodactyla > Phocoenidae > Phocoena > Phocoena sinus. The sequence goes on along the minus strand of NC_045779.1, from coordinate 51,689,735 downwards.
GTGACAATTGCAAGTCACAGACCTCAGGAGCTCACTGTCTTCCTCCTTAAACAGCATTGGCCATTGGTGAAAGTTGGGTGTTTAAGTCCCCTACTATTAATGTGTTACTGTCGATTTCTCCTTTTATGGCTGTTAGTATTTGCCTTATGTATTGAGGTGCTCCTATGTTGGGTGCATAAATATTTACAATTGTTATACCGTCTTCTTGGATTGATCCCTTGATCATTATGTAGTGTCCTTCTTTGTCTCTTCTAATAGTCTTTATTTTAGAGTCTATTTTGTTTGATATGAGAATTGCTACTCCAGCTTTCTTTTGGTTTCCATTTGCATGCAGGATACAAAATTAATGCACAGAAATCTCTGGCATTCCTATACACTAATGATGAAAAATCTGAAAGTGAAATCAAGAAAACACTCTCATTTACCATTGCAACAGAAAGAATAAAATATCTAGGAATAAACCTACCTAAGGAGACAAAAGAGCTGTATGCAGAAAATTATGACACTGATGAAAGAAATTAAAGATGATACAAATAGATGGAGAGATATACCATGTTCTTGGATTGGAAGAATCAACATTGTGAAAATGACTCTACTACCCAAAGCGATCTATAGATTCAATGCAATCCCTATCAAACTACCAATGGCATTTTTCACAGAACTAGAACAAAAAATTTCACAATTCATATGGAAACACAAAAGACCTCGAATAGCCAAAGCAATCTTGAGAATGAAAAACGGAGCTGGAAGAATTAGGCTCCCTGACTTCAGACTATACTACAAAGCTACAGTAATCAAGACAGTATGGTACTGGCACAAAAACAGAAAGATAGATCAATGGAACAGGATAGAAAGCCCAGAGATAAACCCATGCACATATGGTCACCTTATCTGTGATAAAGGAGGCAGGAATGTACAGTGGAGAAAGGACAGCCTCTTCAATAAGTGGTGCTGGGAAAACTGGACAGGTACATGTAAAAGTATAAGATTAGATCACTCCCTAACACTATACACAAAAATAAGCTCAAAATGGATTAAAGACCTAAATGTAAGGCCAGGAACTATCAAACTCTTAGAGGAAAACAGGCAGAACACTCTATGACATAAATCACAGCAAGATCCTTTTTGACCCACCTCCTAGAGAAATGGAAATAAAAACAAAAATAAACAAATGGGACCTAATGAAATTGAAAGCTTTTGCACAGTAAAGGAAACCATAAACAAGACCAAAAGACAACCCTCAGAATGGGAGAAAATATTTGCAAATGAAGCAACTGACAAAGGATTAATCTCCAAAATTTATAAGCAGCTCATGCAGCTCAATAACAAAAAAACAAACAACCCAATCCAAAAATGGGCAGAAGAACTAAATAGACATTTCTCCAAAGAAGATATACAGACTGCCAACAAACACAGGAAAGAATGCTCAACATCACTAATCATTAGAGAAATGCAAATCAAAACTACAATGAGATATCATCTCACACCAGTCAGAATGGCCATCATCAATAGAAACAATAAATGCTGGAGAGGGTGTGGAGAACAGGGAACCCTCTTGCACTGCTGGTGGGAATGTGAATTGGTACAGCCACTATGGAGAACAGTATGGAGGTTCCTTAAAAAACTACAAATAGAACTACCATATGACCCAGCAATCCCACTACTGGGCATATACCCTGAGAAAACCATAATTCAAAAAGAGTCATGTACCAAAATGGTCATTGCAGCTGTATTTACAACAGCCAGGAGATGGAAACAACCTAAGTGTCCATCATCGGATGAATGGATAAAGAAGATGTGGCACATATATACAATGGAATATTACTCAGCCATAAAAAGAAACGAAATTGAGCTATTTGTAATGAGGTGGATAGACCTAGAGTCTGTCATACAGAGTGAAGTAAGTCAGAAAGAGAGACAAATACCGTATGCTAACACATATATATGGAATTTAAGAAAAAAAAATGTCATGAAGAACCTAGGGGTAAGACAGGAATAAAGACACAGACCTACTAGGGAATGGATTTGAGGATATGGGGAGGGGGAAGGGTAAGCTGTGACAAAGCGAGAGAGAGGCATGGACATATATACACTACGAAACGTAAGGTAGATAGCTAGTGGGAAGCAGCCGCATAGCACAGGGAGATCAGCTGGTTGCTCTGTGACCACCTGGAGGGGTGGGATAGGGAGGGTGGGAGGGAGGGAGACGCAAGAGGGAAGAGATATGGGAACATATGTATATGTATAACGGATCCACTTTGTTATAAAGCAGAAACTAACACACCATTGTAAAGCAATTATACTCCAATAAAGATTAAAAAAACAAACAAACAGCATTGGCCTTTGATCTAGAAGTTGCTTATCTCTCTGTTAATGTATTCTTTTACTAGAAATAGGCTCCCTTGACCAAATGTCAACCATTTAAATTCTGACTGCTGGCATCTCACACATTTTAATATTTCTAAGCTTTAATGTAAATCCCCTCCCAACCCCACACAATGTGTCAAACTAAAGAAGGAGACAATCAGAACAGAAATCTCATCACTCTTCTTATTCCCCATGTGATTCAAATGTACTATTGTTTGTCTGTTATCTGCAGTAACTCCTGAAAAACCTCATTCTGTCACTAGAGATACAGCCTTTTAGGATTTGCCTGTACAGTTTGTCAAGCTTTGCAGCCTTCACTTTAATCTCTCAGCCAGAGTGGCTGTCTTCTAAAGAGAGGTCATCCTAAAGCCTATTCAGGTATCGTATTTTCCTCTGTTCTTCTGTTCTCTCTTTTATGGGCTTCCCTCCCCTTTAGGATTAGAGAGAAGAATCACAGAGAGGATTCATTCAAAATCCACTCCCCTCTCCTCCTCTTTGTGTCAGGAGAATATAGTATTTGAGTTCAACACTGAAGGTAGACAGACATAATTCCTGACTCTACCACTTATTAACCGGGTAATGCAAGGCAATTTTCTTGTTATCTTTGATCCTTGGTAAATAAATGTTATTGTGAGAGTGAATTAAACAAGATGACACAATTGCATACAGCATATAGCAACCTTTCAGTAGTGGTATCAATTACTGTTGTACTTTCCACTCTCTAACATCTGACATGTTTTTCCATGTTTCTTCTCTGCAGCTATGTCAAGGTCTTTATACTTTATTCATCAGTCTATTCTCCTCTCCTTTCCCCCCACCAAAGCATATCCTCTTAGTTATCTACCTGAATCTTTATTCTCCACCTGATGTCATTCAAATTTGAGACCCTGCTCCTCTGATTAAAACACTTCTGGTTTGGTGACCTTCCACAGTCCTTTCAAAACACTTATTCTAATTCCTCTGCTTGATTATCTGCAGCACCATACAATATATAGCAATTACCATTCCACTTTTCCTAATGTGCGCAGGTAAAGCTTCAATAATTCCTCTTACTTTCTCTAAAGACCACTTTTCTGAAACAGTAGAGCCCTCTGGAGGAGAGCTCCTAGAGCTGCTAGTGATACTGATATTGGGGTAGATTTAAAGTTGACTGCAGCTGTCTCATACAGAGATACTCCTGGCACAGCTCTGTCCCCATGGTCACTCCAAAGTCTGAGGGTTTGGAAGTTTAAAGGAATCCCTGGTACCAGTGCAGAGGGATAGCATGTAGACATATTATCTAGATCAGATGGTAAGCACAGAATAGAATAATGCTTAAGGATATTGGTTTTATAGTCAAGACAGATATAAAGTCAGATCCCGGCAATACTACTTTCTACCTGTTTGACCTTGAGCAAGTTATTTTAACTTTTCTGACTTTTATTTTAAAAAAGGATTAAGAAAGTAGTATCTGCTTTTTAAAGAGGTTCTAAGCATTAAATGGTATAATGCATTTGAAAGGGCTTAATAAATTGCTTGGCATATTATATTATTATTATCATCATAATCACTGTAAATATGAAATGCAGCTGAAGATGTATATATACACATATACGAAGATGTATAGATACATCTTCAGCTGCATTTCATATTTACAATAATTATGATTGTAATAATATAATAATACGCCAGGCAATTTATATATAAAATATTCGTTCATCTCTTTCTCCTCTGCCATTATGCTTCCTTAAGCTGTTATTATACTCTCCCTGGAATACTACCGTAGCTTTTAACTGGTCATCATTCTGTTCTGCTCCTGTATCTTTCTTCTCCATTATTCACAAAGCTAACCAAGTGCTTTTTAAAACATGTAAAATAGATCATGTCACTCTTCTATTCAAAATGACTTTAGTCTTTAATAAGTCCAGTCTAGACCCTGTCTACTTCTCCCTCTTCGTATAGTACCACTTCTCCCCAACCCTCAACTAATTTCAGCCCCAGTAGTCTTCCTGCAGTTCTTCAGGTGCACACGTTTCTTCCCTCTGCCTGGAGTGCACTTCACTAAACTATTTGCCTGTTATCACATTCTATTTCTTCAGGTCTCAGCAATGTTTCTTCAAAGAGGCCCTTCTTCACACCCCTCTGTTTTCATTCCCCTTTTATATTCTCCCATAGTACTGTGAATTTTTCTTTATAAAGCTTATACTTATTTGCATTTCTATATTTATGTTTATGATTTTCAGTTTATTATTTGCCTCATGACTCCTCCACAAGCACAACGAACGCAGGAGTCATATCTATTTTGTTTATAATTTTTACACCAGGTGTCTAACTCAGAGCCAGACCCATGGCTTCACGAATATTTGCAGAAACAATGTTGAGGGAATATGACAAATACAGGATGAATGTTCTTTCTGCTCTTGCCTAGCCTGCCTATCCCCATCAGCAGCATCAGCAGGATCTTCACAGCAGCATCAGCAGGATCTTCACAACAGCAGTAGCTATGATTTAGTGAACGGCTGCTGTGGGCCAGGGCCTGTATTAAACTTTTCCATGTATATGCTCATTTAATCTTCACTATCATCCTACCATACTTTTCAGATAAGGAAAACATGCATACTCGAGGCCATACAGCTATGGTGAGACCAGAATCAAACCCATACCTAGCTGACTCAAGACCTTGATCTTGCCACAGGAGAGAGAACTGAGCAGGTTACCACTTATCCAGAGGAATAAATTAATGCTTTCTTTTTCTTAAAAAATCCTAATTTTTAAACTCTTCCTCAAAAGATACATTCCAATGCTTAACATTTCCAAATGACCAAGAAATCAAGCATGAATCGAAATGGTCTTCTTTCAATGCTAACTGAAAATTAATAATAAATTGCCTGTGTTCTAAGCTCAGTAAATCTTTTCATGATGTTTCTATTCTTTCAGTCTGTCACGTAGAAAGTAATATTGGTCAGGCAACAGTGAACCACTGCATTGATCCTGGTAGGGTCATTTTTCTCGTCACTCTGTATAGCTACCTCATCACCAACAGTGCCTTTTTCAACTAGCAAATAAAGACAGAGTCCACCTTAGTTTATAAAGAAAAAAGAAACATTGTAATGTAATGGAATTTTATTTGTGATTTCCCACAGCAGAAGTATTATATCATCTTAAATGCTCATAGGTAATGTGCTTTAGTTATTTAATCATCCCAGAATTTAATTACAAACCATTGACTTCAATAGATTTTCATTCTACTTTCCATTCCTTTAAGAATAAGGAAAAAGAAGACATTTACAAAAATTGTCATGCATGAATGTTATCTCAGAGACATGTGGGTTCTTAAAAATAACTCCAGAACTTTGTACGGGCAATTTTCAGACCACAAGGAAAATCTACCTTTTTCTGGTTGGCCTTTTAAAATGTCATAATCGTTAGCTTAAGGTAACAGATGGCCAACTGTATCCAATATTAAGCTGACCTTGAGTAACAAGGTCACCAGCACTCAGAATTTTTCTTTAAATTCTTATTTCTGTTTGGCTTCCATGTGAGTGTCTGTGAACAATATAAATATTCCTGGTTTTATGCTTGTGTTATTGTACATTGTATTGTATTGTATATTGTATATTATATTGTATTGTATTTGTTCCCATTAAACTTGACCCTATACCTCTTACCAAGGGGAAAAAAAGTTCTTCTCATTATTTTGATGAGACTATTATGACCTCTTTCATCAGCCTGGAGTACAAATGTGTCACGGTACTAGTCAGCTCAGCTGCCATAACAAAGTATCATTGACTAGGTGGCTTAAGCAACAGAAATTGATTTTCTCACAATTCTGAAGACTAGAAGGCCAAGATCAAGATTCTACTCAATTTGCTTCTTGGTGAGAGCTCCTTTCTGACTTGCAGATGGCCACTTTTTCCCTATGTTCTCACATGGTGGACAGAGAGAAAGAGATCCCTCTGGTGTCTCTTCTTGTAAGTACACTGATCCTATTAGATGAGGACCCAACCGTCATGACCTCATTTAACCTTCATTACCTCCAAAAAGCTCCATCTCCAAATATAGTCACACTGGAAGTCAGGGCTACAACATATGAATGTTGGGGACACACAAACATTCAGTCCATAATAGTCAACTTAATTTTATTTTTCAATTAATTAATCCAGTCTCCACATAGTCAAACAAACAGGAAGCTAAGAATCTTTTTGAGGCTACGTTCTTTCCCTAAATTATTTAAGAACACTTTTTCTTTAATGATTGCAAAAGAGTCCATTCTGCTTTCAAACACTAAGCATAGAAAATGTAAAAGTCAGATTAGTTCGCCAGTGGAGTCCAGCTTTCTCCCTATATTGCTTCTGCCTCTATAATGATGAAATTAACACTGGTCCTGCAGAGTCCTATGCTTCAGTGAGTTCCTAACTCCTCCCAGTTTTGAACAAGTCATAGTAGTGCCCATGATCTGGGTCCCAAGATGACAATTCAACCACTAGAACATCAAACTGAACACAGCCCTTGCCATCACCACCTAAGTCTAGGTATTGAAACTGGGTTACCAATCCAGACTTCTCCTCCACTCCTGAATTTTTTCCCAGGGCCTTGATTTCCTTCCCAGCCATAAAACATTAGTAAGACCATATCTCTCCCTCAGAGCAGTGCTTGAACTTTGAAAGAAAGGGTCCCTATGCATGTTTATTTACCTCTTCCCTAGCAACCACAGCCGCATATCCAGGGCTGTTATTCAGAGGAACATCCTTTCTCAAGTTCACAAACATCCTGTAATATCATTCCCCTAGGAATATGGGTCCCTTATATTTGCAAAACTGGAAAAATCCATTAGAATGGTTCTTCTGGAGGAAAAATTATATATATATATATATATATATATATATATATATATACAAGGAAGTGGCCAGAAAAGGCACATTTAAAAAATTTTTAATAGATCTTTATTGGAGTATAATTTCTCATTTTTATTCTTCATTCACCACCTTTATTTATACCATCAGCTACCAATCCACCGAACATTCAAGAGTATCTTCCTTAGGACCCGACCAACTTAGAAAGTGAAAGAGTTGGGAATTATAAATATTTTAAATTGTCTTCAATCGATATTTTCTATAATTTTTAAGGAAATAGAAATCATAGGAGAATCTGGGCAGCAACACATAAAAAAGTGTGACAAATAGAAAGGAGACACAGAGTTAGTGAAACCTGGACAAGAGGATAATGACACTGGGATTATGGCCATGGAAATGTTTTCAGATGATGTGAGGGCTTGGATATATGGGCCGGCTTCTTGAGAGCACACGGCAGAGACACTTCATATAAACCATCGTGCATGGCTGTGTATATGCAGGGATACAAAGGAGTCACAGAGGTACTGAATAAGCAGCAGATCAAGAAAGGATTTGCCTAGGATGGGAACATGGATGGGCCTTTTGTTAGGAAGATACCAAAATTAGAATTAAATCTGTGTTCTGGTTCCCATAGAGGAAGCTCCAATTTTCAGAACAGGGTGTAGGTTCTAAATAAGGATGTTGGAAGTGTGGATTCTTGAATATACTCACTCACAAGATAGCAATTAAGATCTTGTCTTATGTTTTTTGCAATACTCAGACAGCTTAAGGATACTCAGCAACAGGCCTCAGTAGTATTACTTTGCATTTACTCAAACATTCTCATCTGTTTATACCTTAGCTAAGGAGACTTTTTAAAATGTTTTGAAGAAACTAGTCTCACATGGTTGGTGATAACAGTAAGGCTGAGTCCTCCAGATTCCCATTCAGAGAAGTCCTTTCTATACTGATAGGATAAAAAAGTAGGCAGGTAGGGCTGTGAAAGACAGCTGTAAGCCTCTTCAGAGATTGCTTTAGCTCAAAAAAGTTCCTTCACCCAAGATTATATGCTTCCTAAAGTAACTCTCATCTAATGATTGACAGAGGCAGGGATGTAAGGGTCCAACTATTCTGACCCCAAAGGGACATCTCTGATGAGCTATTTTAGCTTCTGAGCTTCCTCTGGGGTTGGTCAAGGATGTCATCCAAGCTGCCTCAGAGTGTGACTTCTTCCCCAGCCCATTCCTGGTTCCCCGCCACACACACAATGAGGCAGATTATGGCAGATGTGGTAATATCCTTCCAATATCCATTATACACTTGGTACTTGATAAGAGAATTCCAAAATTTAGATAGGAATATTGCAGCTCAGATAAAAGAATTTATTTCCCAAAAGAATTATTTCCTTGCAAGTTAATATAGCTAAGGAACTACGTTTGGGCCAAGAAAATCTAGGAAAAACTTTTTTAAAGGAGAAAATGTACCTTTTTCACCCTTCCTTCTTGATACTGGTTGTAATAAAGACATAATGGCTGGAGACTGAGCAACTCTTCTGGACCATGAGGCAGCCTGGTAAATATAGTAGAGGGGCAAAATAGAACCCTGGGTACTTGATATTTGTGAAGCCATGACACCAGCCCAGACTATCTACTACTAGATTCTTTTTACATGAAAAGAAATAAATTTCTATTATCTAAGCAAATTTTGAGGAGTGTTTTTTTATTTTAGTTTTTGTTAGCTTTTTTTTTTTAACTTATAGCTGAATCTAAACTAATATACAAGAGGTTTGGGGGGTAGGGGTGGGGGAAGAATCAGCAAAGAGTAGAAGCAAAGGCAATTTCCAAGATGAAAGTAAACAACAATTCCAGGAAAAAACAAAAACAAAAACATGTTTATCTGGCTTAGAGAGCAAACTGCTCAGGTCAAAGCATGAAAGCTGTTTCTAGGAAAAATATCTGAAATTAATAACTCATCTGACATGTTTGACTGTCAAGAAAATTGTACTGAGAGGCATTTTAAAGAGTTATGGGAGAGTGTAGGAGACTTAGATCTTCAAAGAAATGAAAGACAACAAATAAGCAAAGTTTTAGGGCTTTAGTAACTACAGCGGAAATAAATTGTGTAAGAAATCAAAAGCATCATAGCATTCTACCTGGTTCAGCATGAACAATATTTATGTAGTCACAATAGTGAAAACATTGGATATTCTTTTAATTAAAAATTGAAATATGCTGAGATGATGTGAAGGGTAAGACAGGAGAAGAGGAATTTTGAGTTAAATCCTCAAATACCATAATAGAACATTTTTGTTGATAAAGAAGTATATGCATATATTTTGAAATTATGAAGATAAATATCTAGAAAACAAGCTAAATAAGTTGAAAGCAGTTGTCCCTATGGACTAGGACAAGGGGATCAAGTGAACGTCACATTTATCACTATTTACATTTAGTTTTTTGCAAATATTTCTCAACAAAAATAAAATATTTTCAAAAAAATCAGGAACAAAACTGAAAAGAGGTTAGAGGAAGGCCCAAAGAAATGTGAGAAACAGATAGCAAGAAAGACTGAAGTAAGTTGAAAACCTGGGAGTGCTTCAAATATCTTTGCAATGTCATTTCTTACCACATGATGTGAATAAAATCTGAGCTATGACAATTATAATTACTGCCAATATACTAAAATTTCCTCAGAGAACATTAACTTTCTGCCAATTCACATAAGCTAAATGCCCTTAACTTTCATTCTCAGAATGAATGTTCTTGCCAGGAGGAAAGATCCACGCTACATTCATTTCTAGAATTTGCCATATTGTGAGCTACTTCAAAAGACATTTAAGATCCAGGATTGCCAACAGGAGGTTTTTTCAGTATCTAGTAACTACCACAAACTTCACATGAAACTGCTATATAATAAAAAAGGAAAAACCTCAGCTTTTCTTAAGACAATTTGAAGACTTTGTGGGGTTCATTAGGTTCCCCTTTTGAAACTTAACTTTTTCTTTCTTTCCAACCATATGTGACCTCTTTTAAAATATTTAACCCTGGTGGTGCAGTGGTTGAGAGTCTGCCTGCCGATGCAGGGGACACGGGTTCGTGCCCCGGTCCAGGAGGATCCCGCATGCTGCGGAGAAACTAAGCCCGTGAGCCATGGCCACTGAGCCTGCGCGTTGCAACGCGAGAGGCCACAACAGTGAGAGGCCCGCGTACCGCAAAAAAAAAAAAAAAAAAAAAAAAAAATATATATATATATATTTAACCCTAAATTATGTCTTAATGAATATCTTCAGGAATCCGTGTTTTGTGTTACTTATATACTCTCTGCTTACAGAAGAAATAGCATTTTTATTCAGTTTTGTCTAAAATATTACCTAGCTTTTTGTTTAGTGGGTTTTTCCTGTCTTTTCCCCCTTATGTATCCATCACACATACCTCAGCTATAACTGTTAGTACAAGGCTTACAAATGTTTAAAGATGAGATGTGTACTTTAGTGGGGCTAACCAAAAGTTTATCCAAGTTTGCTTTCTAAATCAATAAACTCTGCCAAATACTCAACTATTTCAAATTTTTAAAAATGATGTGTATGTGACTAATATTCTCCTGTATTCAGCTATTTTCCTTCACTAATTAAAACCATTTAGATTCAATTTCTTCAAAAAATTTAAGAGAAAGTCCTTTTACATTTTTTTTTTTTTTTTTTGCGGTACGCGGGCCTCTCACTGTTGTGGCCTCTCGCGTTGCGACGTGCAGGCTCAGCGGCCATGGCTCACGGGCCCAGCCGCTCCGCGGCATGCGGGATGCAGGATCCTCCCGGACCGGGGCACGAACCCGTGTCCCCTGCATCCGCAGGCGGACTTCCAACCACTGCGCCACCAGGGAAGCCCAAGGGAAAGTTTTTTTAAACTTGTTTTTTGTATCAGAAAAATGTTATTAAACAGGCTGGACCCGACCTCCCAACTGCTTTAAGTAGGTCTTGATTAGAGGTTCCATAAACAGAAGGATTTTGGCTAATTTTGCTGTGTAACAAGTTACTCTAAAACATTAGTAAATAAAAACAACTATTTTACTTTGTTCACAATTTTCTGGTCAAAAATTCAGGAAGAGCTCAGCTGGCCATTTCTTCCTGGGCATCTCAAGCAGTTACAGTCAATGGCTGGGCTGCATTTATATGAAGGCTCAATGAGGCAGATTGTCCCAGATAGCTCATTCACAGGGAAGACAGTTGATGGAAGTTGTTTGCTGGGAAGTCAGCTGGGATGTCCACTGACCACTTCCACACAGCCTTTCCGTACATTGGTCTCAGAGTAGTCAGACCACCAACATGGAGGCTCAGGACTGCGAGTGTTCCAGTAAACAAGATGGAAGCTGCATAGCCATTTTCGGCCTTGCTTAGAAAGTCACTCGAAGTCACTCCTTCGGCATTCTAGCAGTCAGTAATGAGAAACAGTCCCACTGAGATCCAAGGAGAGAGGAAATAGATCCCACCTCTCGGTCAAACCAAAAAACTTGTGACTATTTGTCTTAAACAGCCACATGAAGTATAAATGTTGAGGTCAAGTTGTTATAGCCCAAGTTCATATTGTTATTTTTGTGGTATTTTTGAGACTTCATAGTAAATAGTTATTTTGGGTCCCTGTGCTTTTAAAGAGTTTACTAAAGTTAGCCCCATCCTGTTGCATAATTGAAGTCATTTGCTACCCCTGAGTGTTTCTTTCTCTTTGACAAATCTTCCACATTTAGCTTTTAACAAACATGATGTTTTTGCCAAGTAGATGTTACAATGGAGAGTTTCTAACCACCTCCTACCACATTATTAAAATACTTTTCCACTTGTTGATTGTCACGTTCCTCTCTTCCATATTTCCTTACTTTCATTCCCTCCTTCTCTCTGTCCCCACACCCTCTTCCTTCCTTTCTTATCCAATATGCTTTGACTTTTTGGTTCCACACTCTGCTAGGCACTGGAGATATTGAGATAAATAACAATATTCCCTCCTCTACAGGAGTTGCCTTTTGGTGGCGAAGATGGGAACTGAAACTGACAAACAGTGTGGTAAATATGATTGCAGAGATATGTGCAGAGGATTATGGGAGCACTGAGGCAAGACTGAAGTGCCTCAACATCTAAGTTACTGAAGAGAGCGCGGTACAAACAGATTCATATTCAAAGAGAGAGAGAACAGATTCAAGGTCTGAGATACATGACTATGACACCCACACAGTTCTGGATCATGGGTTTTGAAATATAAATCATTTTATCTCCTAAAAATAAGATTCTTTTAAAAACAATATTAGCCACATTTACACAAACATCTGAAAATATGCATTAATTTGAAATCAACTTCTCCCTCCTTCCAATAATCAAACTATCGAAAGTCAGCTTCTTTAGGGTAGCAGAGATAGCAGGAAAATCCCATGAGATTGTCAGAACTGCTAACCCACTCCAGTGATTGGATTCTCACAGCTCAATTAAAAGAGAAATAGCAAGCACAGCTGGTCACGAAATTTAAAATATTTATGAGGATAAAAGGCCCTTAACGGTGTTTTTTTTTTTTACTATCAATTCATAGCTAGATGGAAGGGGAATACTTTGGAGTCTTTTACTTCATTATACTTTCTAGGACAAAACATACCAACTATTTCCCTTTTGGTTTAGCTTGAGAATCAAATGAATGCTTGATTTTTCTGATAATTTTAAGGCAGTTTCTTCCTATCTTTCCCTCAGGAGAACTTGGATCTTCACTGTTGTTGAGAGAAGGCAGTGAAAAAAAATTTCCCAGTTTATGAAGTATCATCAGCACATTCTACTCAGTAGAATGCCAGGTGTCTAAAGTGATTCAGTTGAACAAATGGTTAAGTTGGGAGACGTTTAAAGCATCTCGTAAGTAGGTAAATGGGTTGCAAGATGTTTAATACACAGGAACAACTGCTTGCAGACTAAACCACTGGGACTTCTTGGCATTTTTAGGAAGAAGGAAAAGATTGGGAAATGTTCCTTCTACAGGCTAGCCTGTATTACATTGGGAAACACTTGCAAGTAGAGATGTTAGTCATATGTCCCTCCGTCTCTGAATTCCCAGCATCTAGCGTAGTGCCTGACCAGAGTGTGTGCTCAATAAATTTCACTAAATGTGTGAAGCAATAAATGTGATGTACAGACTGCAACATAATAAAATATAATTACCAACTATTGCTAGGTAAAGGGTGGATAAATTAAGTTGCCTTGTATTTGAAATGTTGAATTTCATTTTACTTGGTATTATTCTAAGATATCAACTATTTTTATCAATATCATCCTAATCATAAATCTTGAAGAAAGACATGCCATATTCTCGTCTGACATGACTATAAGGAATATATAAGACTTTAATAAGTGCATAAAAATAGAAATGAGGACTCCAATGGGTTAAGAGAATTTGGTAGTAAGGTACTTAGTCTGCCCGCACAGTGAGGGGGAGATAGAGTAATACAGTAATGATCCACTTAATTATTTCTAAAGTATTTTTGATAGATGCATGTCATAGCTTAGCAGATGTGACAGTGACATTGATTCTGCACACTGACAGACTCTTTTATTACACATTTTACAGTTCATTACAGTGTTTATTCCCCCAATATTTAGCCTTCATTTCTATTGCTACTTAAAGTTACTTTGTCTTGATTTTTAAAAGGGTGGGTTTTATCTTGCAGGCTGAGACATACATTATGTTCTAATTCCCATTAAGATCAAAGAAATATGTAATTCTTACCATGCAAGAGCTCTGGTTCCATCTCACAGAACTAACATTCCACATTGCTATTTGGTTCTCATTTTAGAAAAGCATCCATTTTAGTTAATTTTTGCAACAGCCATTGCCAGATAACCAAATTCCCTTTTTCTAGGAGCACTAAAATCAAAATGTTAATAAGGACTAGGGAATCAGGCTTAGCTTGCTTATACATTTTGCAAAATAAGGATGCTGTTTGTAGAAGTGCCATGCTCCTGACATTTCACTATGAACTTATTCTTCAGTTCTTCTGTTGCTTATTTTCCTTTTCTTCTTCTTATTTGAAACCCACTCTCCATAAAAAAAAAAATGATTGGATTGGATTGTTTCTTCTGGAATATTTCTTTCCTTTTGATTAGGGACTTTTATTTTTTTGTGTTGAGGTATTTGTTTGGTTTTTTTTTAAACCAAAGGCATTTATTTGTACCTGTTTGCTTTAGCTATCATTGTAGCAAAATAGGAGAATTATATGAAATGATAGATTTCAGTTTTAAATTCTTCACTTATCAATTGATTTACACATTCATTTACAAATATGAACTGAGCCCTATGAGTTGGGGGTCTACTCACTGCATTTTGTTTTCTTATTTATAGATATTGCTTCTATTTTATTCATACTGGAGAACTATGTTACAGCAGGCTTCAGCTTATATAGGGTCCTTGACCAAACACTTATTTTAGACTTAGGATGAGATAGACACTATGCTCAAACTGGGGAGTTGGAAATAAATTAAACCTGGCTATCTACTTTAAGGAGTCTAATGAGATAGAAAATGTATGAAAATATATCATATTTGGATGCTCAAAGGTAAGAGAAAATTCAGCACAGTCTAACCTTAACTTTCATTCTGTTTCTTTGTGATTCTTTAGCCTCTTGCCTTCTCCTGTATGTCAGTTTATCCTCAGGCTAACTTACCTTGTGGTTCTACACAGAAGCAGGGACTATGTACTTCCTCCATTCTCAACCACTGATTAAAATTATGCACTTTACCTTGATTGGAATATTTCTGCGTCAAGTGTGTCTAGGGGAATCCCGGTGTTTTGGGCTTGAGACGGGTTCCTTCCTTTTTCTTGACCAATTGATGTAGCCTGAGGAATGTGATTAGGCTTATTAGTTTGCACCCTTGAGCAGAGGGTAGAGAAGTCAATATCCCCCAAACCACAGTTCTACTACACAAAAGCGAAAGATGGTTACTTAGAGGGAGATTCAAGTAGTGTTACAAAATAGAATGGTGGGAAATTGGTATTGGTAAGGCAACCAATGACTGGATCTGGATAGCATCAGTTTTCCACCCACTCCCACTTTATGTTCAGACTCAGCATTTTATTATTATGGTAGCTTGATTACAAAATTGTCCAAATTGTTCTACATGCTAAGCAATTTGACTTTGTAGGTCCTCGCATCAAGGGAAAGTCTGTTCTCCTATTTCTTGAATCTGGGCTAAGCTGGTGATTTCATTTAACAAAATAATGCCTTGGAAATGATCCTGTTTTGAGCTTGGCTCCCAAAAGGTTTTATGTGCCTCCACTCACTCTCGGAACCCTGCTGCCACCCTGTAAACTAGCCTGATCTAGTTGGCTGAAGGCTGGGAGACCACATAGAACAGAGACAAGCAGTCATTCCAGCTCAGGCCATCCCAGACCAGTCAGTGACCCAGGATTTGACCACAGACACGTAAGTGAGCCTAGTCAAGACCAGAAGGATCTGCTAGGGAGGTGAAAGCAAGGGCTTACACAGGGCCACAATTGTTTAGTTATGATTCTGAAATCCAATAAACTCTTAAAATCAAAAGAGTTTTTATTAATTTGCAGGAAATCCATTTGGCGGCAAAACCAAATGTGAACTTATTGAAAGGCTACTTACACTCTTTCTTTACCCAAACTAGTGTGAATATCCACTTTTTGCTGAAAGATATATGAATGCGTTTGATCACAGTGTGCTGTCCCAGATCCTACTGGGGATTTTACAAAATATATTATACATGCAAAGTTCTGGCTTTTTAAATTACTTAAAGAAAACCCCAAATCAAACAAGAACCAAAACAAACAAACAAATCACTTGACTTTTGAAACATATCAGGCTCAAGAATTTGGGGACCCCAAAATTATTTTGCACAGAATGTCATCCCCTTTCTTTTTCCTCTTCCCATTCTTTTCACAAAGAATCTTCCCTAATCTTCTTACACTTTTTTTTTCCCCTTCCCTCCTCCTCCAGAATCCTTCTCTTCTAGCCTCTCAGGGTCTGACTTCATCCTCCTTCCCACTCTGGGATTTTCCTCCACCACCTCTTTCCTTAAATAGTACTACTTAAGCCTTTCTCAGCTTCCCAGTTTGCACCTTCATATATCACCCAGCTCAGCAAATTGAAAGATATTCCTTGACATTTGCCGTCTTTTGAAGGCAAGTGAAGGTTGGAGATCAGGGGTTAAAAATGATGACTAATGCTCTCCCCTTTCACTCATGTAAACAAATATAATGATATATTACTGATGCTCTGATAGGAGTGTAAGAGCTAAATTAGGCTGAGGTACAAAGAAAGTAGTGGTCAATTCTACCCAGGATGGAGAAGGCTTATTAAGGAACTTTATAGAGAAAACCATGTTCTAGAAGAGTTGGCCTGTACTGACACATTGGGGGAATGAAATTCAGAATCAGCTAGTCTAAGTAGGGGAGGCAGCTTTAGAAAAGGAAAACTGTGGGTACAGCAGGGAATATCAGTGAGTCGCATACAGTTTATGAAGCTGGAACATATGGTGGGAGATGAGGAAGAAGAGTTAGGCAAAGGCCAAGTCATAAAAAAACTTTCTCTGAAATAAGCTTCTTTCAAAAATCTGTAAGATTGTCAGTGGGGAAGAAGTCAAGAGAAATCTCTAAAATATGAAAAGCAGGATAAGGTGTGATGGATGAAATATGAGACCACTAAAGGGAAGCTATCAATACAGATGGAGCAGCAAATCCAACACAAAATGTCCATTGTGGAGAGGAGCATAATAAAAAAATGATAAAATATTTGAGGAAAGACATTCCATGAAAGAGAGACAAAACTGAAGACCTTATACCCAATAAGTAGTTAAAAGAACAATCAAAATTGATATGGTTATAAATTTGAATATATTGTATAATTAATATCCATGGAGAGTTATGTCAGGACATCATATTTAGAAAATAAGAAATAGCATAGATGATTACAAATAAGAAAACAATAAAATGGTTAAGAAGTGAAAAACATAATTGTTGAAATTAAATAATTAATAGATGGACTGAGCAACATAATGGAAGCAGGTGAAAAACAAATTAATAGCTAAAAAAGTAATAATAATATACTAATATTATTGGATCACTTATATGCCAAGCATTGTTCTAAGTGCTTTGCATACATTTTATTTACTTCTTCCTCACAGTAGTCAAATAAGCAATGCTATTATGATCCTTATTTTACAGATAAGAAAATTAAACTACAGGAGTTTTATAAAACTCACTCAAAGTCACATGTGTCAACTCCAGATAACACCTACTAAACCACTGTACAACATATAGAAGATTGAACCTAAGAATCACTTTAGAATGCAATACAAGAAGATAAAAATATGGGTATAAAGAAATAAAGGTTAAGGATAAGGAGAATAGAGCTAGAAGTTGCAGCATCTAAGAGCTTAGTGATAATGAAAAGGGAGCAATATTTAAATGTATGATAGTCGAGAATTTCTTACAACTGAAGAAAGATAAGATTCTTCATTTGAAAGAAGCCATTAAGCCATTAGACAATGGAGCTTAGGTACAGGATTTTAAGAAGAGGATTGCCATAATCAGATTTTTTCTTTCATAAAGATCAATTCATGGGCACTGTTAAGTATAAATTTGAGGCTCAAGATTATAGGCAAGGTACAACCTATCAGATAATTGCAGTAGTCCAGACTAGAGATGATAAGAGCTTACACTGAGGAAGGAGAGATAAGGAAGAAGAACCAAGCACAGAGTCAGAAAACTGACGCTAATACTAACAATAAAGGTGAGATACCAAACTGTCAAATCACATACCATAAAGTTTAATGACATAAAAAAAATTTTTTTAAAAAATGAAGCACAGCCACCACCTAAGACACTTACTAATCTAGGGTCTCCAACAGTAGCATGGCAGAATTGAATCATAAAGGGTCTTGAAAAATATGAATCAAAATATGAAATAGTATCTGATATGACTGCTGAAAATAAAATAATTTATTCATAACAGTGTTTCCCAAAGTTTATTTTATATAGCAGTAGTTCTACAAGATGCTTTGTGGCAAATTAAAGATTCATAATCCTATAAGTTTGGGAAAACTTTAAAAACAGGTCTTACCCTTAGAGTCTCAAATCATGCCTTAACAAATTAAAGAGTCTCAGAAGTATTATAATAATGAAACCTGCTGAATTTTTAAAGAGTAGAATACTCTTCAGGAATATTTAGTTATACCCCGTGACACTAATTTATGTGTGTATGTATATATATGGAAGTACATATATTTAGGAAAATAGTATTTTAGAGGCATACGTTTATGCATTTATAGGAATTCAATTTTTATTATTCCTCTGACGTACATTCAGAAGTATGGAATATAGCTTTACAGTGTTATTATGCCTTTCAAATATTTTATAGAAAAGGAGAATGTGAGAAAAAATGAGGAAGATTCAAGTAGAAAGATAACTTAGTTTAAGTATTAATAATATCACTCAAAAGATTAGCAGTAATAATAATTATGATATGAAAAAGTCTAAAATAAAACCTTTACTCTCTTTAATGTAAAAGGAAAGCAAAATATAATAATTGCTTAAACCACTATCTAGTGGTAGATAACCAGATCCCTCTGTCCCCCTTCTGAGCTCCTTTTTGGCTCAGGAGGGGCTGCAGTTAAGGAAAGAAGGCTGACTTGTGCCGAACAAGTTCAAAACCTCACGGCCACAATAGAAGTTTGTTTTATGCTCGCATCTGAGTCTGATGTGGATCAGGTGACTCTCTTCTAAGCTGTGATTCAGCAGCCCAGGCTGCTTTCATATTGTGGCTTCAGGGTCATTTTAGCATCATTCAGATAGCACATGGCATGAAGAGTAAATGGGCAGCAACATCAGACCCTTAACTACCTTATCCTAGAAATTAACTCACATCATTTCCACACACATTCCATTCCCCAGAACCAGAAATGTGGCCCCACAGAGATGCAGGGAGTACATTCATAGTTTGGATTGGTGTATCTTCTTCATGAATTGACCCTTTATCATTATTATTTCCCTCCATACCTGGTAATATTCAACGTCCTAAAGCCCACTTTAATACAGCCACTTCAGCGTCCTTCTGATTAATGTTTGCATGATATACATTTTTTCCTGTAACTCATCTATATCTTTATATCTAAATTTCACTGTCATTAGCTCTTGCTTGAAGATGGTTTTTATAAGCTCTTTGATTACACTAAGCTAGATCTTCAATCTATTCCCCAGCATGGTCTTTTAAAAATTCAAGTATGATCTTATTCTCCTGCTTAAAAACCACCATTGACATTTTGTTGTTTTTAGAATTAAATCCACACGCCTTAGCCTTGATTACAAGTCCAAAGATGATCTGTCCTCTACTGAAACTTCCAGTATCATTACTGACATTCTTCCCCTCACATTTCATACTGTATACATACTGAACTTTTTTCAATTCCAGTAATTCCACTTCTGAATTGCCATCCATATGCTACCTCATTCTTCTAAGGACTAACTTCTTTCTGGATATTATATCATCTAGAAATCTACTTTGACCTGTCAATTCTGAATTAAGTACTCTTCCTTTATGTTCCTGCTGTACCATTTATTCCTTTATCACAGCACTGATGAAATGGCATTACACTTGCCTGTTAAACTGGCACACCCCCCATCAGATTGTAAACTCCCTGAAAGTTAGGATGTATCCACTCAGTTCACTGCTGTACATCTGAAACTTAGCATAGAATCTTTTGACATTTAATTAATACTTGTTGAGTGAGTGGCTGAATTATTGAATATTATTAATGACTTTAATAAGAAATTTCAGTGCAGTGATAGACCCATAAACTGGAACATATCTCGAAAAAGAGATGTGATAAAGGACAGGGAAAGAGTTGAAGTCAGTTGAGATATTTCTTGAATAAATAACAGGAGACCATGGTGGTATGGTATCAGGAGTACTGAATGATTTTATACTCTCCCACTCTCCATGCATAACAGTATTTTGGATGAAGCCAAGCTAGAGAAAACTGTCTTTTAGTTCTTCTTAAGATGAGAGAACAAACTCCTTACACTATGATACAAACTCTTAAAGCAGAGATTCAAATCAGGTGCTTGAAACCTGAATTCTCTCCAAAAGCATATTGATCTTTTATAATGAACTACTACATACAGTACGGTGCATGAAATTAAGAGTCAACTCCGATATCTAACTCAAAGAGAATGCTCATATAAGCATATCTAGTCAACGTGCCAGTGTCCCAAAGCCTCTCCTTTTGCTTTCTGCAAATCACTATTCCCTCCCTCCCTTGCATATGTAGCCTCTATCTTGAAATTTATGGCAACCACAGTCTTGCTTTTCTCATTGTTTCACCAATATCCCAAAGTACTCTGATATAGTTTTGCCTCTTTAGCTAACAATATAAATGGACTTGCACAGTTACACATTAGTATTTTTTAGTGGCTAGCTTCTTTTCTTCATTCTTACTGTTGGGTTTTAAAATATTCATAATTATTAATTTTTATCCAGAATGTACTCATGGTATTTGGATCAGAGACATTACCATTATTCACTTAAAAAGCAAATAATGACCATGTGGTTCCCAACACTCCACTTTTACCCCTGGGACAACACGACGAAAGCCAAGTCAAATGTCTTATGCATACAAACTTCAAAGTCTTTATCAGAGATGAGAAACAGAGAAAAAATTGATTTTGTCTGCTTATACACAGAAGCCAGAAAAAGCTGCCTTTTCCTCCCCTCCCAAAAGAAGACAGAAAAACTTCACTCTTTGGACACAAGAATCTCTGATTGAAACTTGACTGTTTATCCTCTATATCTTTTTATCCTCACTTTTGTCTTTTTCATCCTTTTGTCTCTTTGCGCTTTCTTTGAGATGTTTTATTCTGATCTACCTCCAGTTTACTAATTCTCTCTTCACTATGTCTAATCTCTTAATCTGTCCACTGAGTTCTTAATTTTGATTCTGGCAATTTTCATTTTTTATTCCCAGTTCTCTGACAAAATTCTAAATTTTGTCTTATTTCATTGAGCACAGTAAATATAGTTATTTAAAATTCTCTAGGGACTTCCCTGGTGGTCCAGTGGTTAAGAATCTGCCTTCCAGTGCAGGAGATGTGGGTTCCAACCCTGGTCGGGAAATAAGATCCCACAGGGCACGGGACAACTAAGCCCATGTGCCAAAGCTACTGAGCCCACGCACTCTAGAGCCCACACGCCACAGCTACAGAGAAGCCCACGTGCCACAACGAAGATCCCGCATGCTGCAACTAAGATCCGACGCAGCCAAATAAATACATAAATATTTTTAAAAAAATGAAATAAAATTGTTTAATATCTGAAATCTCCCATTGGTCATTTTCTATTATTTTATGTTTCTGTTTGTTTTCATATGTGTGATATAATCTTCTGATGTGCTTGGGGTTTTTCTTTGTTTTAATTTTAAAATAATTATAGATTCTTGGAACGTTGCAATGATATTACAGAAAGATCGTGTGTACCCTTCATTCGGTTTCCCTCAATGGTTACATTTTGTGTAACTATATATAATATCAATCCAGAAAACTGCTAGTTTACCACATGCGTAGATTTGTGTAGCCACCACCCCAATCAAGATACAGAACTACTCCATCACCACAAAGATCTCCCTCATGCTATCCCTTATAGTTATGATCACAGCCACTCCTATATCACCCACAATCCTTAACCCTTGGAAACCACTAATCTGTTCTCCATCTCTATAACTTTGTCATTATGAAAATGTTATAGATATATAACATTATATATATGCTATATATAATGTTATATACATTATATATATATATATATATATATATATGAGAGAGAGAATTATGCAGTATGTGACCTTTAGAAATTGGCTTTTTTTATTGTTATTTTTTATTCTGAGTTAATGTATTTGCAAAATTGTTTGTAAAACTGGTTTGAGATGATGCAGTATTTTTTTTCCTTTTTCAAAGATTGCTTCTTATGCCAAGTACCTGGTGTTCTAGCACTCTGAAATTACCATGGTTAAATTTTAGGGATTGACACCTTAACAAAGTGAGGTGCACTCCCTGTGAGGTCCCATCTAACTGCTTCACACTGCTAGGATGCAACCTTTTAGGATTTTTAACCCAAAGTTTAAGGAGTGGAGCAGATTCACTATAATTCCTTCCCTTGGTGGGCTCAGAACCCCAGTCTCCACTCTCCTTAGCTTCTTGGACTCTCAACTATTTCCTCTTGAATCATCTAACATCTCCAAGTAAAAGGAAACTCCAAGCTCCTGACTTGCCTCACGGACTCTCTCTCCTTTTCTGGATTGTAGCCCAGTAATTTTTCTCTATCTTGTTAAATTTACGTGTCTTCAAGCAAGTGATTTTTGGACATTTTGTCCATATTTCTTTTTTTTTTGGTTCCCCCTTTTACTTTATTATTTATTTATTTATTTAGCATCTTTACTGGAGTATAACTGCTTTACAATGGTGTGTTAGTTTCTGCTGTATAAAAAAGTGAATCAGATATACGTGTACATATATCCCAATATCTTCTCCCTCTTGCGTCTCCCTCCCACCCTCTCTATCCCATCCCTCTAGGTGAACACAAAGTACTGAGCTGATCTCCCTGTGCTATGCAGCTGCTCCCCACTAGCTATTTTACGTTTGGTAGTGTATATATGCCCATGCCACTCTCTCACTTTGTCCCAGCTTACCCTTCCTCTTCCCCGTGTCCTCAAGTTCATTCTCTACATGTGTGTCTTTATTCCTATCCTGCCCCTAGGTTCTTCAGAACAATTTTTTTTTTTTACATTCCATATATATGTGTTAGCGTATGGTATTTGTTTTTTCTTTCTGACTTACTTTACTCTGTATGATACACTCTAGGTCCATCCAGCTCACTACAAATAACTCAATTTCATTTCGTTTTATGGCTGAGTAATATTCCATTGTATATATGTGCCACATCTTCTCTATCCATTCATATGTCAATGGACACTTAGGTTGCTTCCATGTCTTGGCTATTGTAAATAGAGCTTCAATGAACATTGTGGTACATGACCCTTTTTGAATTATGGTTTTCTCAGGGTATATGCCCAGTAGTGGGATTGCTGGGTCATATGGTAGCTCTATTTTTAGTCTTTTAAGGAATCTCCATACTGCTCTCCATAATGGCTGCATCATTTTACATTCCCACCAACAGTGTAAGAGGGTACCCTTTTCTCCACACCCTCTCCAGCATTTATTGTTTGTAGATTTTTTGATGATGGTCATTCTGACTGGTATGAGGTGATACCTCATTGTAGCTTTGATTTGCATTTCTCTAATGATTAGTGATGTTGAGCATTCTTTCATGTGCTTCTTGGCAATCTGTGTATCTTCTTTGGAGAAATATCTGTTTAGATATTCTGTCCATTTTTGGATTGGGTTGCTTGATTTTTTGATATTGAGCTGCATGAGCTGCTTTTATATTTTGGAGGTTAATCCTTTGTCAGGTGCTTCATTTGCAAATATACTCTCCCATTCTGAGGGTTGTCTTTTCGTCTTGTTTATGCTTTCCTTTGATGTGCAAAAGCTTTTAAGCTTCATTAGGTCCCATTTGTTTATTTTTGTTTTTATTTCCATTTCTCTAGGAGGTGGGTCAAAAAGGATCTTGCTGTGATTTATGTTGAAGAGTGTTCTTCCTATGTTTTCCTCTAAGAGTTTTATAGTGTTGTGGCCTTACATTTAGGTCTTTAATCCATTTTGAGTTTATTTTTGTGTATGGTGTTAGGAAGTGTTCTAATTTCATTCTTTTACATGTAGTTGTCCACTTTCCCCAGTACCACTTATTGAAGAAGCTGTCTTTTCTCCATTGTATATTCTTGCCTCCTTTGTCAAAGATAAGGTGACCATATGTGCATGGGTTTATCTCTGGACATTCTATACTGTTCCATTGATCTATAGTTCTGTTTTTGTGCCAGTACCATACTGTCTTAATTACTGTAGCTTTGTAGTGTAGTCTGAGGTCCAGGAGCCTGATTCCGTTTTTCTTTCTCAAGATTGCTTTGGTTATTTGGGGTCTTTTATGTTTCCATACAAATTGGGAAACTTTTTGTTCTAGTTCTGTGAAAAATGTCAGTGGTAGTTTGATAGGGATTGCATTGAATCTGTAGATTGCTTTGGGTAGTATAGTTATTTTCACAATGTTGATTCTTCCAATCCAAGAACATGGTATATCTCTCCATCTATTTGTATCATCTTTAACTTCTTTCATCAGTGTCTTATAGTTTTCTGCATACAGTTCTTTTGTCTCCATAGGTAGATTTATTCCTAGGCATTTTATTCTTTTTGTTGAAATGGTAAATGGTAATGTTTCCTTAATTTCTCTTTCAGATATTTCATCATTAGTGTATAGTAATGCAAGAGATGTCTGTGCATTAATTTTGTAACCTGCTACTTTACCAATGTCATTGATTAGCTTTAGTAGCTTTCTGGTAGCATCTATAGGATTCTCTATGTATGGTATCATGTCATCTGCAAACAGTGACATTTTTACTTCTTCTTTTCCAATTTGGGTTCCTTTTTTTTCTTTTTCTTCTCTGATTGCCATGGCTAAAACTTCCAAAACTATGTTGAATAATAGTGGTGAGAGTGGGCACCCTTGTCTTGTTCCTGATCTTAGAGGAAATGGTTTCAGTTTTTCACCATTGAGAATGATGTTGGCTGTGGGCTTGTCATGTATGGCCTTCATTATATTGAGGTAAGTTCCCTCTGTGCCTACCTTCTGGAGGGTTTTTATCACAAATGGGTGTTGAACTTTGTCAAAAGTTTTTCGGCATCTATTGAGATGATCATATGGTTTTTAGCCTTCAATTTGTTAATATGGTCTATCACATTGACTGATTTGTGTATATTGAAGAATCTTTGCATTCCTGGGATAAACCCCACTTGATCATAGTGTATGATCCTTTTAATGTGCTGTTGGATTCTGTTTGCTAGTATTTTGTTGAGGGTTTTTTCATCTATGTTCATCAGTGATATTGGCCTGTAGTTTTCTTATTTTTTGATATCTTTGTCTGGTTTTGGTATCAGGGTGATAATGGCCTTGTAGAATGAGTTTGGAAGTGTTCCTCCCTCTGCTATATTTTGGAAGAGTTTGAGAAGATTAGGTGTTAGTTCTTGTCCAAATGTTTGGTAGAATTTACCTGTGAAGCCATCTGGTCCTGGGCTTTTGTTTGTTGAAAGATTTTTAATCACAGTTTCAATTTCAGTGCTTGTGATTCATCAGTTTATATTTCTTATTTCTTCCTGATTCAGTCTTGGACGGTTGTCCTTTTCTAAGAATTTGTCCATTTCTTCCAGGTTGTCCATTTTTTTGGCATATGGGTGCTGTAGTAATCACTCATGATCCTTTGTATTTCTGCAGTTTCAGTTGTTTCTTCTCCTTTTTCATTTCTAATTCTATTGATTTGAGTCTTCTCCCTTTTTTTTTTTTTTTTTTTTTTTTTTTTTATGCGGTACGCGGGCCTCTCACTGTTGTGGCCTCTCCCGTTGCGGAGGACAGGCTCCGGACGCGCAGGCTCAGCGGCCATGGCTCACGGGCCCAGCCGCTCCGCGGCATGTGGGATCTTCCCAGACCGGGGCACGAACCCGTGTCCCCTGCATCGGCAGGCAGACTCCCAACCACTGCGCCACCAGGGAAGCCCCGAGTCTTCTCCCTTTTTTTCTTGATGAGTCTGGCTAATGGTTTATCAATTTTGTTTATCTTCTCAAAGAACCAGCTTTTAGTTTTCTTGATCTTTGCCATCATTTCCTTCATTTCTTTTTCATTTATTTCTGATCTGATCTTTATAATTTTTTCCTTCTGCTAACTTTGGGGGTTTTTTGTTCTTCTTTCTCTACTTGCCTTAAGTGTAAGGTTAGGATGTTTATTTTAGATGTTTCTTGTTTCTTGAGGTAGGATTATGTTGGTATAAACTTCCCTCGTAGAACTGCTTTTGCTGCATCCCATAGGTTTTGGGTTGTCGTGTTTTCATTGTCATTTGTTTCTAGGTATTTTTTGATTTCCTCTTTGACTTCTTCAGTGACCTCTAGGTTATTTAGTAGTGTATTTTTAGCCTCCATGTGTTTATATTTTTTACAGATTTTTTCTTGTAATTGATATCTAGTCTCATAGCATTGTGGTTGGAAAAGACACTTGATACAATTTCAATTTTCTTAAATTTACCAAGGCTTGATTTGTGACCCAAGATATGATCTATCCTGGAGAATGTTCCATGAGCACTTGAGAGGAAAGTTTTTGTTTTTGGATAGAATGTCCTATAAATATCTTGTTTTTGGATGGAATGTCCTATAAATATCAATTAAGTCCATCTTGTTTAATGTATCATTTAAAGCCTGTGTTTCCTTATTTATTTTCGTTTTGGATGATCTGTCCATTGGTGAAAGTGGGGTGTTAAAATCTCTTACTATTATTGTGTTACTGTCGATTTCCCCTTTTATGGCTGTTGGCTTTTGCCTAATGTACTGAGGTGCTCCCATGTTGGGTGCATCAATATTTACAATTTTTATATCTTCTTCTTGGATTGATCCCTTGATCATTATGTAGTGTCCTACTGTGTCTCTTGTAATAGTCTTTAAAGTCTATTTTGTGTGATATAAGAATTGCTACTCCAGCTTTCTTTTCATTTCCATTTGCATGAAATACCTTTTTCCATTCCCTCACTTTCAGTCTGTATGTGTCCCTAGATCTGAAGTGGATCTCATGTAGACAGCATATCTACAGGTCTTGTTTTTGTATCCATTTAGCCAGTCTATGTCTTTTGGTTGGTGCATTTAATCCATTTACATTTAAGGTAATTATCGATATGTATGTTCCTATTACTATTTTCTTAATTGCTTTGGTTTTGTTATTGTAGGTCTTTTCCTTCTCTTCTGTTTCCTGCCTAGAGAAGTTCCTTTAGCATTTGTTGTAAAGCTGGTTTGGTGGTGCTGAGTTCTCTTAGCTTTTGCTTGTCTGTAAAGTTTTAAATTTTTCTATCAAGTCTGAATGAGATCCTTGCTGGGTAGAGTAATCTTGGTTGTAGGTTTTTCCCTTTCATCACTTTAAATATGTCCTGCCACACCCTTCTGGCTTGTAGAATTTCTGCTGATGAATCAGCCACTAACCTTATGGGGATCCCCTTGTATGTTATTTGTTGCTTTTCCCTTCTGCTTTTAATACTTTTTTTTGTATTTAAGTTTTGATAGTTTGATTAATATGTGTTTTGGCATGTTTCTCCTTGGATTTACCTTCTATGGGACTCTGCACTTCCTGGACTTGATTGACTATTTCCTTTTCCATATAAGGGAAGTTTTCAACTATAATCTC
Organism: Phocoena sinus; assembly: GCF_008692025.1. Taxonomy (NCBI): domain Eukaryota; kingdom Metazoa; phylum Chordata; class Mammalia; order Artiodactyla; family Phocoenidae; genus Phocoena; species Phocoena sinus. The sequence continues at coordinate 51,662,199 of NC_045779.1, read as the reverse complement.
TTCAAATATTTTCTCAGTCCCTTTCTTTTTCTCTTCTTCTTCTGGGACCCCTATAATTCAAAGGTTGGTGCATTTAATGTTGTCCCAGACGTCTCTGAGACTGTCCTCAATTCTTTTCATTCTTTTTTCCTTATTCTGCTCTGTGGTAGTTATTTCCACTATTTTATCTTCCAGGTCACTTATCCATTCTTCTGCCTCAGTTATTCTGCTATTGATTCCTTCTAGAGAATTTTTAATTTCATTTATTGTGTTGTTCATCATTATTTGTTTGCTCTTTAGTTCTTCTAGGTCCTTGTTAAATGTTTCTTGTATTTTCTGCATTCTATATCCAAGATTTTGGATCACCTTTACTATCATTACTCTGAATTCTTTTTCAGGTAGAGTGCCTATTTCCTATTCATTTGTTTGGTCTTGCGGGTTTTTACCTTGCTCCTTCATCTGCTGTGTATTTCTCTGTCTCCTCATTTTGCTTAACTTACTGTGTTTGGGGTCTCCTTTTTGCAGGCTGCAGGTTCATAGTTCCTGTTGCTTTTGGCATCTGCCCCCAGTGGGTTAGGTTTGTTCAGTGGGTTGTGTAGGCTTCCTGGTGGAGGGGACTGGAGCCTGTGTTCTGGTGGAGGAGGCCGGATCTTGTCTTTCTGATGGGCAGGACTGAGTCTGGTTGCATGTTTGGGGGTGTCTGTGAACTTATTATGATTTTAGGCAGGCTCTCTGCTAATAGGTGGGGTTGTGTTCCTGTCTTGCTAGTTGTTTGGTATGCGGTGTCCAGCACTGTAGCTTGCTGGTGGTTGAGTGGATGTGGGTCTTAGCATTGAGATGGAGGTCTCTGGGAGAGCTTTTGCCATTTGATGTTACATGGGGCCGGGAGGTGTCTGGTGGTCCAATGTCCTGAACTCGGCTCTCCTGCCTAAGAGGCTCAGGCCTGACACATGGCCGGAGCACCAAGACCCTGTCAGCCACATGGCTCAGAAGAAAAGGGAGGGGAAAAAAAGAAAGAAAAATAAGATAAAATAAAGTTATTAAAATAAAAAAATTATTAAAAATTAAAAAATTTAGAAAAGAAAGAAGAGAGCAACCAGACCAACAAACAAATCCAGCAGTGATAACAAGCACTAAAAACTATACTAAAAAATAAAAAAAAAATGGACAGACAGAACCCTAGGACAAATGGTAAGAGCAAAGCCATACAGACAAAATCACACAAAAGAAACATATACATATACACTTACAAAAAGAGCAAATGCAGTATATATATATATATATATATATATATATATATATATATATAAAGAAGAGAGCAAAATCAATAAATAAATCTACCAATGATAATAAGCTCTAAATACTAAACCAAGATAAACATAAAAACAGAAACAAATTAGATGCAGAAAGGAAACCCCAAGTCTACAGTTGCTCCCAAAGTCCACTGCCTCAATTCTGGGATGATTTGTTGTCTATTCAGGTATTCCTCAGATGCAAGGTACATCAAATTGAATATGGAGATTTAATCCGCTGCTCCTGAGGCTGCTGGGAGAGATTTCCCTTTCTCTTCTTTGTTCGCACAGCTCCTGGGGTTCAGCACAGCTCCTGTGGATTTGGCCCTGCTTCTGCATGTAGGTCGCTTGAGGGTGTCTGTTCCTGCCCAGACAGGATGGGGTTAAAGCAGCAGCTGATTAGGGGCTCTGGCTCACTCAGGCTGGGGGGAGGGAGGGGTACGGAATGCGGGACGAGCCTGCAGCGGCAGAGGCTGGCATGACGTTGCAACAGCCTGAGGCGCACTGTGTGTTCTCCTGGGAAAGTTGTCCTTGGATCACGGGACCCTGGCAGTGGCGGGCTGGACAGGCTCCCGGGAGGGGAGGTGTGGATAGTGACCTGTTCTTGCACACAGGCTTCTTGGTGGCTGCAGCAGCGGCCTTAGCATCTCATGCCCATCTCTCGTGTCCAGGTTGATAGCTGCAGTTCACGCCCGTCTCTGGAGCTCATCTAGGAGGTGCTCTGAATCTCCTCTCCTTGCGCACCCCGAAACAATGGTCTCTTGCCCCTTAGGCAGGGCCAGAGTTTCTCCAGGACTCCCTTCTGGCTAGCTATGGTGCACTAGCCCCCTTCAGGCTGTTTTAACGCAGCCAACCCCAGTCTTCTCCCTGGGATCTGACCTCCAAAGCCCCGAGCCTCAGCTCCTAGCCCCGCCCGCCCTGTTGGGAGAGTAGACAAGCCTCTCGGGCTGGTGAGTGCTGGTCGGCACTGATCCTCTGTGCAGGAATCCCTCCCTTTTGCCCTCTGCACCCCTGTTGCTGTACTCTCCTCCATGGCTCTGAAGCTTCTCCCCAACCCAACCCCCGTCTCCACAAGTGAAGGGGCTTCCTAGTGCATGGAAACCTTTCCTCCTTCACAGCTCCCTCCCAGAAGTGCAGGTCCCATCCCCATTGTTTTGTCTCTGTTTTTTCTTTTTTTTTTTTCCCTACCCAGGTACGTGGGGAGTTTCTTGCCTTTTAGGAAGTCTGTGGTCTTCTGCCAGTGTTCAGTAGGTGTTCTGTATGAGTTGTTCCATGTGTAGATGTATTTCTGATGTATTTGTGGGGAGGAAGGTGATCTCCACATCTTACTCCTCTGCTATCTTGAAGGTCCTCTGTCTAGATTTTTTAATTATCCTCAGCAATGGGTGGGTCTAAATCACTTTGTCTGCTGTTACCAGAAACAAATGTTTCCTATAGTTATGTTTTCTTTGATCCATACAAATTTAAAATTTTTTTAATTTAAATTTTAAAGATTTTGAATTTTTAAATAAAAATTGGGATATCTGACTTTTATTGATGTATGAATTCACTCAAGACAAACATCTGGTAAAGCAGTTAGGGGACACTGACCCCTTAGGAAAAGCACTTGCTCTCAATTTGGCTACAGTCTTCCCTCCTCCCTAGTGTCTGTATCTGTCCACTTTATTTATTTAAATAACTTGCTATCCTGGCCGCTATAGCATTTTTATTTAAAGAAGACTTTAAAACTTAATATGATTTTTTTGTTGTTCCTAGAATTTTGTTAGTAAATGAGATCTTCATTACTATAAAAGTTGGTCATTTTTATCCTTTTCTTCCACCATTTAGAAGTGTCAGCTTGGACATAAAGTAAATCATATTCCTTGTACTATTCCCATGAAGTCACTGAGCCTCTATCCAGCCAATGTCTTTCTTACCACCCTACAACCTAGCCTCTCCTATTAACTTTAAATCCACTAAGGATATTTATTTATAATCAGTCCTTTTTATTATTGCTGAAGAGAGAAAACTGGAAAGTATCCTCAGTCATCATTACAAGAGACTATTTGTTAAAAGTCCCTGCACTACCTTTCTGGCCACTCGGCGAGGCTTGTGAGATCTTAGTTCCCTGACCAGGGATCGAAACTGGGCCCTAGGCATTGAAAGCGTGGAGTCCTAACCACTGGACCACCAGGGAATTCCAAAGTCCCTGCACTATCTTTGGTTCACATGGTAAATTTACTTCTCAGAGTCTATTTTTCCAGTTGGTGTAATCATGATTGTGCCTCTTATACCTCATGGAGTATAAGTAAACAGGAAAATATGAACCATATTAAAAATTATGTAAGATCAAAATCACTACTTAGACGTTAGTATCATTTTTTTATTGGTGTCAATCATTTTGTAAGCATACAGTGAAAAACCATTGTTGGCCATGTATTTTTGCTGTTTCATGCCCAAGTGTATCTTCAAGGTTATAGAAAGAATATATTGGTTCTCAAAGAGCTTAAATTTTATCTGGGAAGAGAGACAGCAATATAAAGAAAGCAGTATAAAATATATATGAAATACTTCTATAGATGTAACATGATAGTATAAAAGGAAGTGTATTATGCCACTAGAATGCCAATTAGAAGAGCAATAAGAATTTGGGGGTTATGAACAAGAAAGGCTCTTGCAAAAGGTTCTTGGGTGAGATTTTGAGGGAATTTTAGACATGAATTTATAGGAGAGAGAGGTGAAATTATTCTAGCAAATGGTATTTTTCGCAAAGCTTTTCTTTCCAGAAGCTTATTAAGTTCACATTTATTCTTTTTCTGCAGAATTTTGAAGGAGATTTTGTACCATGTTGGCAGAGACTTGATTTTATTTTAATGCTCAAGAATATGTAGACAGTCAAGTGTACTATATTCAGAAATAGGAAATGAGAGAGAATAATGTGAATAGATAATCATCTCCAGTCCCAGTTCAGTCTTGGCATTTTCCTTCACTCTACTCAGTAGAAATATTTTACTTCTGTAGGAGATAATAAGACATTTAATATGGGGATACTGACCTTAAGGAGCTTACAATTGCTATTAGAGGTTTAGGCACCTAAGTGAGAAGCTGAACGATATGCAGTAGTTACCTAGACATTCTAGAAATGTCACAAGGTAGTGGCTGATAAATATTAAAAAATATCAGTGCTGACAAGTCCTAGTATAGTTCATAGGAGGTAGAAGCTTTGGGAGCTGGCTTGGAGGAAAAGGGCTTCATGAAGGAGATGTAACTTAGAATCATTTCAGCAGGAAACCATAGAGGTCCTCTAACCCAACTAGATGAATCCCTTCTGCCACATCACTAATCAATGGCTCTTTTTTTTTTTTTTATCCTCTCCAGTAATAACAGAATTCACTTTCATGAGACATCCTGCTTCAAGTCCTTAAAGAGAATGTTCTTCCTTATGCTCAGCCTCAAATTAGCCTCCTTATTAAGTCTGATAGTGTTATCCAGAGCTTCCCAGCCCCTGTATCCATCATCCTCAGGTGCCCCAGTATACTACAGATGTGCTGGTTTATCTCTTCCCTTGGGCCCCCTAGCTGTCTTGCAGGGCCTGAAGTACCCATAGCACCAGGATGATGGCCATGAGAAACCTACTGTGTTTATCCCAGTGCAATACATATGATCACTTCTTATTTATGCTCTGCTGTGAAAATGATTGTGAAGCATTGCTCAGTATAGTGTAGTGGTGAAGATAGACACGAGTTGGAATCTTGCCTCTACCAGTTACTTATTACTTCTAATACCTTGGGAAAAAGACATTTTCAATACTCAATTTCTACATTGTAAAATGGGTATAATAATACTGGCTCCCTTATAGGGTTGGTCTAAGAATGAAAGATAACACATTAGGACAAATAAATACTATTATTGTCATTGGTTCTGCTTTTCCCTTTTTTAACCACAATATAGAATTCCTCTTCTATTCATAAACTTCAAATAATTTAAAGTTAGCTTTTGTTTCCTCTGAGTCTCCTCCTCTGGCTAAATATCCCAAGTTCCTTTAGCATCTCCTTGTCCAACGTGAGTTTAAGTTTCTTCAACATCTTAATTGCTCTCTTCTGGACACTGCATGGTGTCTTTGGGCTCCCTTTTAAATATATAGTACTAAGAACAGAATGCACCCCAGCAAATGTGGCTTGATGAGCTAATCCTTGAAGCGTGGAGGGAATAGGGGAATGAGGAAAGGATATTCTCACTGGAAAACAGTGTAATTAATGAGCGAAGGAGAAAAAGCCATAATAGATATGTCATGTTTAGCAACAGATGGGTTTAACTAGCTAAAAGAGAGTCATAGTGAGAAAAGATTTAAAAGTGGTATATTACGAAGTCCCTGGAACTATGAGACTATGAATTCTATCAATATAAAGGAAAACCAACAAAATCATCATTATAGGAGATTGATCTATTATTTGAAAGCAAGCAACCACAGAATTTATGTGAGCTACTCACAAGCAGGAAGACGTTATATTATAACCCTTCTCTTGCTCCCCTTTGATAAAAACAATCAATAACCCTAGAATCACCCCAAAGGAGATGCTGAAAACTTGGAGACAATTCACAAACCGCACATTCTGTTTGGCTGTTGGCTGTCGCAGTGTTGGCTGTGGTTAGAAAGAGGTTGGTGACCCAAAGAAGTTACTTTGTCCTGTCCTAGGAATCACATCTCAGTAGCTTCAACCTCCAGATTTCCTTTAATCCTAACCCTTTCTTTTCTTGCCTTCTGGTCCTTTTTCCATTCTTTCAATTTGCGTAATGCTTAGGACCTTTGGGGGTTCATGCCACCTCTACCGAGTACTAGCTGTATGACTTAGGGCAAATTACTCAGCTTCTTTGTTGTTCAGTTTCCTCTTTTGTAAAACCCCATCTTTACAAAAGTGGATTTTTACAGGACTTTAAAAATTAACTGTGGGGCTTCCCTGGTGGCGCAGTGGTTGAGAGTCCGCCTGCCGATGCAGGGCACACGGGTTCGTGCCCCGGTCCGGGAAGATCCCACATGCCGCGGAGTGGCTGGGCCCGTGAGCCATGGCCGCTGAGCCTGCGCGTCCGGAGCCTGTGCTCTGCAACGGGAGAGGCCACAACAGTGAGAGGCCCGCGTACCGCAAAAAAAAAAAAAAAAAAAAAAAAAATTAACTGTGACCATTAAATGAGCTAATGTATCCAACGTGATTAGAAGAGAGCCTGGCAATAGTAAGTGCTATGTATGTTAATTATTGTTATTTTGGGTCATTATTATTCAAACACTCTGCTAGGCACAGAGGATGCAGAGGAGAACAGGACAATCCCCTACCCTCAATGTTCACATTTCTCCTGATTTTGTGACCAAGGCAATGACTTTGGAAGCAGATTCTTGGATACAATTTATTAGCAATCATTAATTGTCTTTGTAACCCTGGATGAGGCACTTAATTCCTCTGAGCCTCTTTCCTTATCTGTAAAATGAGGATTAATGAAATCTACGTGGAGGATTTGTTCTGACTTTTAAACAAAACGAAATATGCATATTGCCTGGCACATAGTTGTAACTAAATATACACTCCTTCCCTCATAATCCTGTGGCCACACCTGAGGCTAGGGGACCTAACCCTGAGTTTAAGAGCCAGCGATTTCTTCTAACGTGCAAGGCCGGAGCACGGAGGTATAGCGGGAACTCGTCTTCAGGAAGGGCAAAAGCGAGAAGGTAGGACAGAAGAGAGACAGGAGGGTGGCAGAGAGGCCGAACCGCACTACATCTCCCGGGATGCTCAGCAAGAGGGAGAGCCGAGCCCCGCCCCGGCCCGCCCAACCGGCACAGCAGGCGCTTGCCCACCCCACGGAGCCCGGCGGCACGCAGAGGCTACAAGTGCTGCGGCTTGTGAGCGGGGTACTTTCCCGAGGAGCCGCGCAGGGACAAGCGCGCGGTGCTCGAGCCTCGCTGGGTGGCCAAGGCAGGAGGTGAGTGGCGGAGAGAGGGACGGGGAGGAGGCGCTGGGGCGAGGGAGAGACCCCGAGAGCCTGGCCGAGCGTCCCCAGTCCTTGCCCAAGGTGCCTGCCTTGCCTTAGGGTATTTGGCGAACGCAGCCCAACACTGGGTACCTCGGCGGACGCGGAGTTCACCCGGAATGGATTGACTGATTCCGCGAAGGACACCGCTGCCCTGAGCTCGCGGCGCGCCCTTCCCTTACAGCGCGCGCAGGACGGATCCCGAGGTCGCCTCCCCCAGACCAGCCTCGCCTGTGTCAGTTAGTTCCAATGCAAATATTAATGTCCTTAATTGCTGGCAGACGGACGAGGGAGAGTGCTGACCCCTCGTTTTGCGGTGCAGTTTTATTAACCGCACTCTTAAACCAGAGACGAGAGGGAGTAGACTGAAGGAAAGAGCCTTTAGCTGGTCCCCTGGGATTATCCATTCTCCCCTGAGAATGGAAGCCTCGGATAACGGAGCTGCAAAGGAAATCGACTGTGCTGCTTGTTCCGATGGAACAAGCAGTCTCCCTTTTAAGAGAAAAAGCAGCAGGAGAATGGAATTAAGTGGAGATTTCTCTCCCCCTTTGTTATAAATTGGAAGTCCCATAAGGGACTCTGCCGATTTTTATCTAAAGTAATCCAATTTGATGGGTTATTTGTGCCAATGGTTAATCACAGCGCCTAATGTTTGAGGGAACTGCGAGATGATTTCTCATTTCAGTAATTGGTCAAACCCGTTATCATCGCTTCCTTCACTAAGGGATCCCGCAGTGGGGGTCTGTCCACCTACTAAAGGAAAGCTCTGGTTCAGTTGTGTTTTTCCTGCACCTGATTTTTTTTGTTTGCTTTTGTTTTGGGTTTGGTTTTTATCTGTTTTAGCCCCAGAGAAACGCCGATAATAGGAGAGAAGTGTGTGTGTGTGTGTGTGTGTGTGTGTGTTTTAAACAAACTCTAATGTAGAACAGAAAACATGTAAATTTCCTCTCCCATATTTTAAGTGAGTTGCCAGGTGGACTTTAGGTTAGCCTACCTGCGTTTCTGTGTGGGTTTACCAGCTGCTGGGATGTGGATTTTGAAGCATAATAAGCCTCCAAGACATGAGTTAAATCAGTTATTACCCTGAACTTGGAAGCAAAATAAAAAGGGCCCTTGCTTGAAACCTCTGTACTTGGTGATAGTGGAAAGTACATTTTGATTCCTCAGAAAGATGGCAGAGGCAGAGAAAGATGGGCAAGTGGTTTTCTGCTCAACACAAACTTCTATCCCATAAATGTGCCTTGCTGTGGTGGGGCTGAGGGCATGTGATGGATACAGAGTTCCAGAGGTAACTTTGGAAATAGCTTTCTACCTATTTGCCTCAACAAAACTGTGACTCTGTGGGTTGATGATTTGTCTTTTATTGTCAGTTTACTTCTAGGTTGGATTTGTGAAAACTTCTAGACAGTTGATTTCCTGTACACATTTGTTAGCAAACCATGCCGAGGTAGAGGAACTCATACCCACTCAGACCCAGTGAGTGGGAGTAGCAGACCTATACCTGGAGCAGGCAGCTGTGTGTGTGTGTGTGTGTGTGTGTGTGTGTGTGTGTGTGGGAGAGGGCTAGCCCATTGTGTTTTGCAGAGATCACACAATGAGGTGTGTTGTCCACATACTTTTGGGTCCAGGACATGCTACCACCATCTGGCAGTAAGCTGAGAATGGAAGCACTGTGAACAAGGCTGTGTGACTAGGGTCTCTGGATATACAAAGTGTAAGGTTAGGAGGGGTGGCTGATCAAGCTAGCCATCTTTCACCCATTTCAGAGCTACCCAGTCAAAATGCTGAGCCCCAGCTCCAACAGAGCCCAACTGATAGTGACATACTGATTGGCTCACCCATGGTGACGCTCTAATACTAATCTGTCTTAGAATCTGTTCTGAACTACAGAGAGTCTAAACACTTATAATTTAACTGAATTGTTGAGAAGTCTGTGCTTCCCTAGATTCTTCAGAAAATCAGCAGCTCTGCTAAAAAAGGTCCCTGCTTTTCTCATTTGTATCTCTATGCAGGAAACCTGCCTTCTCGTTTGAGGGATCCTGTCACCGAAATGTGTGAGTCCTTGGATAAATTTGGCTTGGTGACGGCAATGCTTTCTTCAGAGACACTGCCACTTCCTCCATGTTCCTTTTCTACCCTGGCCTAAATTTCTCAGTGTTAATCCCTGTGATAAGTCAGAGGATTTGCCCTTCTCACACTTTCCCACCACTAGGTAGCCTCTCCTTTTTCTTACCTCTTTTAGGAGGAATTGGGGCTGAAGTGTCAAGACCTGTGGCTACAAAGGAGATGAGGGCCTCAGGAGCAATACTGCTGGTGGTACGGCCTTAGCTCCTGTTGGGTTCTTATCTAACTGTGTTGCTACTGGCAGACTTTCTGGAAGCTGCTGGGGAATGTCTGACTAGCTCCAATGGAGCTCCACTATCTTGCTAAGAAGAGCAGCCAGGCAGCCCTGTGTGATGCTGTGGACTGGAGTTCAGGAGGGCTTCCCAGGGACCAGGCAGATGCAGCAGCCACTGAAGCTGCTCTCTGCTGCCAGAGACATTGTACGTCGACACCAAGAGCACCAGAGAGGGAAGGGTCTAAACTTAGCCCTTCTCCAGCATCCCCTCCCCCTTCACTGCAAGACAGTGCTATTCAGCTAGACTTCTTGCCACCAGGGCTTCTCAACTCAGGGAACAACCAAATAACAGCAGAACAGAAAGTCTGTGACTGCTGTAGCCAGGAATTAGAAACCTCTTTTACCTATGTGGATGAGAATATCAACCTGGAGCAAAGGAACCGGCGCTCCCCTTCAGCAAAAGGGAGTAAGCACCTGGGAGACCTTGGCTGGGGAAATCCAAATGAGTGGTCCCCCGAGGCTCCCATATCGCTGATATCCGAAG